>NC_062569.1:62646666-65046666 GCF_022837055.1 Prionailurus viverrinus
AAGATCCTTTATCTGTAAGAAGATGCTCCAGATATATACACAGCTAGCTTGCTGGCCCCTCTTTCTTATCTGCTCTCAGCCCACTCATCACCCCCCTCCCTTCACCTCACTGCTGCCACTCCTCTCCATTCCCTTCCCACTCCCTTCCCCATCTTTTCAGTCACTTTGCCCATACCCCTGAGGCTTTATATAAGTAAGCTAGCCTTTTATAGACATCACCGGCCATTTCCCTTCCACCAATCACAGTAGAGGAGCCTGCAGTGTTTCTCTGCTATGCTTGTCTCTGCTGGTTAGTGATAGGGCTACTGTGCACCGAAAGAGTGGATGGTTCTTGTTCTTCAAAAAGGAGAAGCAAAGGAAAATGAGCTATTTCTGCAATGCACGCAGAAGCCTATACGTCCCAGGAGACTGCTTTTTGGAAAATGAAGGGGTATATTTATGTATGCATTTTTACTATTAACACCTGCAAAATGTCAATTACCAATACCTTGAAGGACTACATCTTTCTTGGTATTTCTGATTTCATTTGCAGGGGCAGGGGGATGTCATTTGTTATTTGGTGGTTTGTGTTTCGGTTTGGGTTTTGCTGTCTTCATTAACAACTCATGGTACAACTCCTTAAGAGACTTTTCTGTACCTCACAATTTAACAAAAAAAACAAACACATTTCTGTTATAACCGGCAAAAACAATTAAACTGTATGAAAATATGTAAATCCCCCCCCCAAAAGTCATTTCCCTAGGACGACAGGAAACATCAGTTAAAAGAACAAGTTGAGAACTTAAAGCTAAACACAAATTTACTAATGTGTTAATTGTTCATGAGCATTAGCCAGTTCATGACTTTCAGCCATACATCATCATGTTATGTTATACTGAATATTATAAACAATTCTGAAATAATGTTGAGAGTAGCCACTTAAAAAACCCTGAAAACTATTCACAATGTCTAGAATATAATGTCTATTCCAAACGCGTAATGATAATTATGTCCTATTATCCCAATGGCAACTTAATTTATGTATAATATTATATTTTATAAAGATATTATATAAATTCTATAGTATATAGCATATATATAATTAATTTATATATATTTATATACATTTATTATATACATATACATACATATATTATATACATTTATATATATATGTGTGTGTGTATATATATATATATGTATCCTCAACACCTTTCACTAGCTCTTTGGACATTTCCCTAAGTAGGACAATCTCTTATCTCTATTAAATAAGAGAGCATGAATATTACTGCAATGAATAATGCATTGCAACACGTAAGCTTAAATCTAAATTTATATGGAGAAAACTAAGTACAAGTCAATCACTCTACTATCATATCTCAAATTTCCACCTCAACTGTGAAAGTGTGACTGTTTTTGTTTGTTTGCTCTTTAAGTAGTTGTTTTTTTGGAGGGAAGGAAAAATTTAAAGTACAATTCTTGAAGTCGTGTTCTGAATGGGGAATTTATAAAAAAAATATATGCTCTTTCTCTCTCTCACACACACATACTCTCTCTGTAGAAATTCAGCCTTAATACTCCATACATACATGTCAAGTGCTTCATTACACTTCTAGTAACTGTAAAGTAAAAGTTTCTCTTACCTCCACAAATATTTTATCCCAAAAGAGAAAAAAACAACACAAAAAAACAAGCCTAATAAACAAAGGATCCAAATCTCATAGCCTGTACTTCTCTCAGTGGTATGGGCTGCTCACAAAGGAAGCTCTCATGAAGAAACTAAGATGCACTGGGGGGCTTTACTCACCAGTGTCATTCACCACCAGGAGGACAGTGCAAAACTATCTCATAGGAGAATTTAACCTATCTGCTAACAAGAGGAAGTCATTCATCGAGAAGTCAGTACTGGTTGTCTCCTCGGCAGTTCATATTACTAAACAAGCATTAGCTGAACTGAAAAGAGGAATTCACATAAACCCACTCTGAGAAGACTCTTCTTATTTCTGGTGAATAGCACTGTGATACTTTACATGTTTTAGCTCTTCATATCCGAAACATTTAAATTGATAGGCCTTTTAAATCTATGACCATGAACTAAGGACTTGCCAATATTTCTAATGGAAGTCTCCAAAAGTACATAACAATACATATATCGACTTCTTGCTTCAATAAGTATCAAGATTAATTGTCTCTGTAAAAGTAAGTAAATATTGACAGAGGTTTCACTCTGGTCCATATTTTCCACTCAGGTCAATAAATCTTGGTATTCACCCCAACTGAGTCAATATCAAATGATTATTAATTCATGGCATATTCGACTAGGAGCCAAAACTACAACTTAACATATAGAAATGTAGTCCTCAGACCAATTTATGCTCCAAATAAATACATGGAGTGAAAAAGCACTGAATTGTTTCATACACTTAATGGAAAAAACCTACAGTCACAAGAAATATGAAAGAATCTGTTGTTATTCTATTATTTTTGGATTTGCCTAAGACACAATTAAAAAAAAAACTCATTTTGCTTCTTTGCTTCTAAATCCCATTCTTGTTTGTAGTTACTGGTGAGTTTGTATGTAGATCAATGTTTACATGAGAAAAAAAAAGGAAGAGAGAAGGGAAAGGAAAGAAAAATTTAAAAAGAAGAGAGAAGGTAGAAAGAAAGAAGAAATAGAGTTGAAAGAACCAAAGAAGAACTTGGTGAGAAGGATTGGGAGAGACACAAAAACTAAACTAAACTAAACTAAACTAAACTAAAATAAAATAAAATAAAATGGTAAGGAGAAGAAGGTAATAGAATCAGAGAGAAACAAAATTAAAATATCACCACTGATTAGCTGTGTATTTTTGTAAATTTCAGTAAGAAGATATTTATTTCTTTCCAATATTGCCTTCCATTTAAAAAGATACTTCTGCCCAAATTCTAATGAATTAAACATCATAAATATTCTAGCTTTTCATTCACGATCTAAAATGCAAAGAGCTATTAACTTATATAAATAACTCAAAGAAAATTTAGAGCAAATATTTTTTACGCAGTAAATTTAGGACAAGTTCATTAAAGTTTTTAGGGATTGAGTCATCTCAGGTAATTCTGGGAAGAATAATTAAATATTACTAAGAGGTGGATGGTTCGTGTGAAATTATGTCACTCTTTACTTTCTATGAAGGCACACCAACATTTGAAGACAGGCTGTTTAAAAGAACAGGTTCATTAACACTAGACATTGACAAGCCTATCAAAAGAGTTACTGATCTTTACAGTATTCAAGCCCACATATATTCACAGTAAAGCAAGCATCAAGACTGAAAACATTAGCTATTTGATATTACCCAGGGAGGGCTTTACCCATTAGCTGGGCTTTGAGTCCACATTCCTGACGCACTGCATTTCTGCTCCTCATTGCCGCTCTTTCAAGTCAAAACAAGGTTAAAAACATCTGTCTTTGCCTTTCAAAATGTGCTATTAGCCAGAACTTTCTGATTAGTGTCTATATTAACTGAGTACTGTACATTCAATAAAATATTTTTAAATGCAAATTCATCTTAAACATTACATAGTTTCTAAGACGTCTAAGCCATTCATTAGCTTAAATTTACCAACCAAAAAAAGTAAAGATAACTTAGAGGAACGGGTTACAATGAAACACCTCCAGATATCTGAGACACTCCTTCAAATCACTAGAAGGGTTTTGGAGGTGAAACCAAAATGGAGAGCATCTCATCCAACATCTTTACATTATAAAGAGGGAAACCAAAGTAAAAAAGAAAATACACAGCTAATTAGTAGCAGAAGCAAAATGAGAATCCAGTTCTATTTTACTAAAGATGTACTGTTATCAGTTCTACTTCCTTTACTTCTCAAAATGTTCCAAAAAGCAATTCGGCAGTTAACTATACAATATTACAAATATACAGTATTTCACTAATATCCCCCAACATAGGTGACTTGGAAACATGTAAGATTTTCAACAGAAGCATAAGTTAAGTCTTTCTCCAAAGAACACATATATATTCTTTCTCCAAAGAATATATATATATTCTTCTTTCTCCAAAGAATATATATATATATATATATATATATATATATATATATATATATATATACTGTCCCAGAGATACTACTAAGTTTAATGTAAATTTAGGCATGGAAAGAGGAAGAGCCTAGGAATACAAAATGATAAATTCTCCCTTTGTGCTTTTTAATGATTCTTTTTTTTTTTAACGTTTTTATTTATTTTGGGGACAGAGAGAGACAGAGCATGAACGGGGTAGGGGCACAGAGAGAGGGAGACACAGAATCGGAAACAGGCTCCAGGCTCTGAGCCATCAGCCCAGAGCCTGACGCAGGGCTTGAACTCACGGACCACGAGATGGTGACCTGGCTGAAGTCGGACGCTCAACCGACTGCGCCACCCAGGTGCCCCTTAATGATTCTTTAAAAGCAAAAAATAAACAAATAAAGAACAACAACAAAAATGATACTGAGCTGAAGCTGGAAAGCAGATGCCTAACTTGAGTCTTAAATAATAATAAAAGTTAGTCAAGGAAAGGAGGTAGTTAATGATAAAGCAGAATAGGCAATAGCACTAAAGCAGGAGAGCTCATGATATATTCCAGAAATGACCAGTTCCTCAACTTAAACATAAAGTATCTTTGAGAAAAAAAGTGAGGGTAGAGGTCAGAAAAGACAAAGCAAGACTGAATCTTTCCAAGTGGTTGGAGTTTATTCTGCAGCTTTATGGTAAGCCACTCAAGGATTAATATGATCAAAATCTCCTTCAAGAATGATCATTTGACATCAGTGCTGACGGTATGTAGAAGAAAATGACCCTGGATACATAAAAATCTGTAGAAAACATTTTTTGATCATCTAAGAGGGAAAAGAGAATGCCTGGATAACTAACAGATTTGGGTTATAAAGACAGAAAAAAGCTATCTCCTGGGACTTTGGCTTGGAAATAGAGAATGAAGAATAGGATTATAAAGTCAAATATGAATTCAGTCTGGAATTCCCATGCTGTAGAAACAAATGTAAAGCTGCTTGAAGCAACATAACTTAAACGTAGCCTTTACAAGATACCCTCTGATAGAATCTTATGAAGATGAGCTCATTGCCCCAAATTACAAAACATACAATGAAATATTCCTTCAAGGGAGAGAATAAGCAGACACAGGGACTCCAGGATTAGCTATAAGCCTGTAGAATAATCTGATAGAGACTGTAAAATAAATTTCCTTACTACTACTACTAATAATTAATAATAATAATTAAAATGTAAAATAAGAATCTAAAGCCAAAAGAAAAAAAAAACATGATTTTTTAATGACAGATTTTTTTTTGAGAGAGAGAGAAAGCACAAGCAGGGGAGAGGGGCAGAGGAAGAGAGAGAAAGAATCTTAAGCAGACTCTACACTCAGCATGGAGCCCAACGTGGGGCTTGATCCCATGACACTGGGATCATGACCTGAGCCGAAATCACAAGTCAGATGCTCAACTGATTGAACCATCAAGGCATCCCAATGACAAATTTTTTAAAGAAACAATTTCTTGAGTTTGAAAATATAGTGACTGTAAGAAAACATCAATAAACCACCTAAATTGAAGAGAAGAGAATGGAACACAATGCAGTATAGACCTCAAAAACTCCCCTGAATAAGCCAAAAAGAAAAATAGCAAAGAAAAGTTAAGAGATATCAAGGACAGGAGAAAATCATCCAACATATGACTAGGATTTCCAAAATGAGTTAAAAGATATTTGAAGAGATAATGGCTGAAAATTTTTCTGAAGTAATAAAAGACAGGACTTGTCAGATTCAAGAATCACCAGGAGACCCACGTAGGAAAAATCAAAATAATTCCACATCTAGATACATTATAGTAAAACTATGGAACACCAAAGACAAAGAGAAGTAATTAGAGAGAAAGTCAAAAAGCAGGTTAATACAGAGAAACTACAATAACAGAAGGCAAGATCCTCAACCCCAGCAGAAGCATAAAAAAAAATGGAATAATATAGTCAGTGTGCTGACAGGAAATAACTGTCAACCTTGAACTGTGAAAAACTACTATTTAAAAATGGAAAGAAAATGAAGACATTTTCAGTCAGACAAAGGCAAAGAGAGTTTACTACTCACAAAACATTGCTAAAAAAAAATACCAAAGAACATACTTAAAAAAAAAATCATGCTGAACCCAGAAAGAAGGAATAGGATCTAAGAAGCAACAGTGAAAAAATAAATTCTCAAATAACATGTATCAGTCTAAATCATCACTAATTGCATCAATAACAATGACTCGTTCAGAGGTCACAAGATGGCCCCAAAACCTCAGGCAGCAATTAACTTGTAAACTGTGGGGCAAGGAGGACAATCTGAGTTACCGTGTTCTGCAGCGCTCACACCTTTCAGAAAGAGGGTCAATATTGTTTAATGTGAAAAGTGCCTATTTTAAAAAATGCAAATAGAATATAGTAGAGGAAAGAAGAAAAAATAAAGAAAACTCAATTCTATAGGGAGCAAGAAAGAAGAAAAAAGTAGAGGAAAGAAAGAAAAAGAAAGACGAGAAGGACAGAAAAAAAGAAGGAAGGAAGGAAGGAAGGAAGGAAGGAAGGAAGAGGGAGGGAGAGAGGAAGGAAGGAAGGAAGGAAGGAAGGAAGGGAGGAAGGAAGGAAGGAAGGAAGGAAGGAAGGAAGAGAGAGAGGCAGCGGGGAGGGAGGGAAAGAAGGGAAGGAGGAAGGGAGGAAGGAGCCAAAAGCAAAGCAATTTTACAACAGAAAATAAAATGAAAGAAATAAATCCAAACAGATCCCTGATCACGATAGGTATATATGGACTAGAAAAAGAAAAAGGACAGATTTTATTTAAGAAACAAAATCCAACTGTATGTTGCTTAAGAGAGATACATGCAAAAAGAAAAAAGACTCAGATAGTTTGCAAGTGGGCAAAAAGAGATATAACCGAAAGAAAGCTGAAGTAGCTGTATTAACATAAAACTAAGTCAACTTCAAAGCAAAAGTCAATATTCCCTAATTATTACAAATGACAAAAGGAAAGCTCTGCCAGGAAAATACCATATTTTGGATTTGTAGGTACTTAATACCTTAAACTCCAAAAGCATGAAGCAAAGATTGATAAAATTACAATAAGTAATTTTAAGTTCACAATCCCAATGGCAAAATTCAACACATCTCTCTCAATAATTAATAAAGACAAGTGATGAGGAACATAAGATTTGAACAGCATAGTTGACGTTTGATCTAATGAATATATAGAAAAGTCTGTACCCAAAAATTATTTTTCCAGCTCCTGTGATGCATTCGTAAGATTTGCCACATTACCCACAAAAAGCACAGTATAATAAACATCAGTGACAAAAATCTAACAAATATCATATGCTTAGAAACCTTTTAAAGCATATTAAATAATATGTGGGTCCAAAGATAAATCATTTTGAAATTATAAAATATTTTAAACTAAAAATATTGAGAACATTAAATATCAAAACTTGTGGAAAGTGGCTTAACCAATATTAGAAGAAATTTATAGTCTTAAATGTTTATATTAGAAATGAAGCAAATGAAAACCAATGCATAAGGAGTCAATTTAAAAATTTAGGAAAAGGCCAGTGGAATAAAAAAATTATAGGTTTTTTTAAAGAAAAGAGAAGACACCTATAAAACTAATAAAACACAAAACTTTGGCATTGGATTGATAAAAAAAGAAAGAGGCAAAAATAAAAACATAGTAATTTAAAAGGAGACATACAGAAACAGAGATTTTTAAGTGCTTAGCCAAATACTATGAACAAATTTATGCTAATAAATTTGAAAACCTAGACAAAAGAATAATTTCTTAGACCAATAAAACTTACTAAAGTTGACTCAAAAAGAAGCAAATCCAAATGTACCCAATAAAAAACTTAATGTCTGTAATCAAGTTAAATGTAATATGTAACTGGTTCCCAAAACACATTAATCTAGTATGAAAGAGGAGTTTTTAACTAACCTTTAAGTACCAGTAATCCCATTCTACAAAAACTATTCTGGAGAACAGATGGAGAAAGTAGCAAGTCATATCCATTTAAAATATAATGGGATTTTTAGTGAAGCCTGACAAACTGATCCTAACACTCATATGGAAGTACAAATGACTAAGACAATTGTGGAGAAGACAAAAAGATTTGCCTTACAGATGTCAAGACTAACTGTAAAGCTGTGGCAATTTGAAAAATCGGTGTTAATGGCATCAGGACAAAGAAAGAGACCGATGATCGGAATAGAGAGCCCAGAAACAGACACACACACTTGTGGGAACCTAGAATATGAGTGGATGAAAGTGAATTATTGCATAAATAGACCCAGAACATTAGTTAGCCATACAAAAAAGGATAAAATTGGATCCCCACCTAATACACATTTTTTTTTTAATTTTTTTTTTAACGTTTATTTATTTTTGAGACAGAGAGAGACAGAGCATGAACGGGGGAGGGTCAGAGAGAGGGGGAGACACAGAATCTGAAACAGGCTCCAGGCTCTGAGTTGTCAGCGCAGAGCCCGACGCGGGGCTCGAACTCACCGACTGGGAGATCATGACCTGAGCCGAAGTCAGCCGCTTAACCGACTGAGCCACCCAGGCGCCCCACAATTTTTTTTTTAAACTGAAACTCAATCGCCTGCTATTCGAAGTGTGAAAGGTATAATCACAAACTGGGATTAGGTGGCAAATTTTAAGACGCACATAAACCATGACCCAGCAATTTATCTTCTAGGTATTTATTTACCCTAGAAAAATTTTCATACATTTGCATAAGACAGTCCAAAAGAGATGCTCAGTACAACGCTGGTTTTGATAGCAGAAAAGCAGAAACAGCAAAAGCAGCTCTTTATAAGAGGAACAAATTAATCAACTGTGGTGTATTTATGGAATGGAGTGTTATGCAACAGTTAAAATGAATGAATCTTTTGGAAATTTATTAGCATGAATTAATATCAAATACAAAATGTTTTAGTAAAAAAAGCAAAATGAAAAGCAAATTATGCACAGATCCACTTATGTACACTTTTTAAACATACCAAAAGGTTATACATAGTTTATTGTAGGACATATGCAGTGAAAGTATAAACATGAAAGTGGAAATACCTCACACCTACTCCAGGATATTAGAGAAGAATAGGTTTCTAACTACATCTCTTATGTTTTATTTCTTTCTATTTATTTCTTCCTATTTGGTCCTTTCTATCTGTTTGTTTCTATTTATTTCTGTTAAGAGAAAATATGCAAAATCTTAATATGTGGATACATATTCTATCCTATTCTTTTTCATGTACTTGAAGCATTCATAATTGAAAATAAAACAAATTATTAACATATATACCAAGAGAAAAGAAAACAGACATTTCCACTTAAAAATCCTGCCCACCTGATGGTTTCCTAGACTCAGCCTTAGAGCCACTCCAGACATTTGCCAACCAAAGTTGATCTACCCAGGACAAGCATCCTAACCAAGGAACCTGGCATTTCTTCCAGGTTTTGTGGGTATGGACTATGGATGATACTAGAAAAAGCCTTCAAGGGGGTGATTTCCAGACCAGGACTCCAAATATCAATAATTACAATAAATAAATTATACACACACACACACACACACACACTTAACATCACCTCACAAAAGAAAAACCATTCTAAAGAAAAATTTTAAAATATCCTCAGAATAAATAAGTCTTTTAAATGAAATCAATTTATCCTATAAATAACTACGTTTTTATCATCTTTCTCATTTTGCCTTAGAACAGTGAAAACTTCCTAATAATAGACCAGAAAGAGACCATACGCCAACGTTTGGGGAACACTTGTCTAGAAACATCCTCGGCATTCAGTTACCAGCCACAGCCTAGCCAACCAACAAAACCAGCATTATGGGATGACAATGGCAGCGACCTCAAGTACATTTCAGGGATTACATGATACCTTTTGCATTTTCTTCACCAATTCTTCCAGTTTCATGTTCCAGTGAGAAAGAGAAGCTGTCCAACACTAAAAGGACAATGTGCTGTGACTCTCGTCACATTCATCGACTGTCAATTACGAAAAAAAAGTTATTATTCTCTTGCTGGTTCAAGAAGTAATGTAATTGCGTCCGTTTTTGCGATACCTTGCCTTGCTTTTGTGCAGCTCAGTAGATGATGCACAGACCATATTTAAACATTTAACCACACTTTTATTTGGGACTAGCATCCTTAAAAATACTTATTAATTTTTCCAATGTGATGCATTAATATTGTCTTCCATTCTCCTCAGCACAGATATGTTTTCAGTTTTCTGGGGTCAGTGGCATAACTCCACCAACTTTAAAGAAGAATTTGAACGGAAGAGTTATTTGAAAGGAAGAGAATATGAAAGGAAGAGTTGCATAATGTTGAAAATATATATGAGGATACTTGGGGTTTGCAGCTAAGTGGGGGTAAGAAGAAGTTGGGAGGCAAGAAATGAGCTCTTTTTTTAAAATTTTTTTTAACGTCTATTTATTTTTGAGACAGAGAGAAACAGAGCATGAACGGCGGAGGGTCAGAGAGAGGGAGACACAGAATCTGAAACAGGCTCCAGGCTCTGAGCTGTCAGCACAGAGCCCGACGGGGGGCTCGAACTCACGGACCGCGAGATCATGACCTGAGCTGAAGTTGGCCGCTCAACCGACTGAGCCACCCAGGCGCCCCAAGAAATGAGCTCTTTATGAAAAGCAAAATACCGCTGAGTCAGTAAATTCAGTGACAACATCAGTCAAATTGGTTGTATGACAGCACAACCTGTTGAATAAGTGGGTCACTTTTCTATTTACTCTTGTGCCCCCAATTTCAAAGCCATACAGGTTTAGCCAGTCTCAGGCTTTGTCATCCACAGAAGATCACTCAGGAATCACATATAAAAATCTCTGCCCTTGATGTATTTTCTGTCTAAATAGGAAATGTAAAATAACTACTTGTGATAAGCACAGAATCACAAAATGATGTAAAAGATCAAGGTAAATAGAGCTATTTAACATATATGTGTTGAATACTACTATTATATAATACTTCCTATCTATAATACTAGTTTTGGAGAAATAATATTAAATGGAGTAACCATTGAAAATTATCCAAATTTAGAAACATAAGCATACCCATCTCTCTTTTCATATTTTAATAGAGTAGAAAGCAATAGTCAGAACAATGTGCAATCTTGCTATTCAACTATTGAAACTTTTGCGAATATGTGTTTAAGGCACCAGATCCTATCACTGTTCCTTTGCTTGCAACCATACCATGCAATTCATTCATTCATTCACTTAAAAAGACATTGGAGCTGGACATTTGGAGCTCAAAAACAGAGCTCACGGTTAGGTTATACGTTATAGTTTATTTGATCAAGTAGCATGCCTTATAAAACCTGACTCTAAATATCTGTGCAACACTATGCATCTTATTTTCTTCACCTTTGAAATGAATAATTGAACTTTCAATCTCTCAGAAGACCTGAATGATGCTTCTCTCATCTGGGACAGCACCTGGAGCTCCCCCTAGTAACAAAACCACAAGCTGCCTCCTTCACTTTGCAGCTCCCTTCGAATCTGATGATGAACATTGCACTCTGCTTTAAGCAGTGTAACATATTCTTACCAAAAAAAAAAAAAAAAAAAAAAAAAAAAAAAAATATATATATATATATATATATATATATATATATATATATATTCAGGGCAAGCTCCTCAGATGGAAAATGATTTAAACTGTAGTAACATTTGACTGTGTATATAATGCTGTGTGAAACAGAGGCAACCCTGACATTTTATGAATAGGGAAAGGAGCAAGCATGTTAAAGAAGGCTTGACAGCAAGAATGAGAGAATGAAGATTCCACTTCAGCTGTTGAAAGCCTAACAAGATAAAGACAGGCAGGAAAGACTCTCCTTAAACGTGATGAAATAAGGCCTGAAGGGATGGAACGCTAGAGAGATTGACGAGTATACACTTTGAACAGAAGATGAATGTGTTCAACCTGACAGTAACATGTGGTTAAATTAATCAAAGTACCCATAGCCTTAAACGGTAGGAAAGCATACAGATTTATGCAGCAATCACCTTTGGTGGTAGGTAAGAAGTTTGAGATAGCCCAACCAGGTGGAGTTTTTGAGAGAAAATAATTGTGATGATTATACAGCCTTCTCATAACACAAAAACGTGACTACTGGTGGCATAACAGTCTTCTCTGATTTCCTTGTATTTTATTTCCTCCACTTTACAGTATAAAACAGGGACTAATAGCAGTTCCTACTGTCCAAATGGTGTATTTAATTTTAAGTGATTTTGTTCTTGTGATTCTTAATGATGAATTTTTGAGAGGGAACATCTTCAGAAAGTAAGCCTATTGGTAAAATTAAGAAGTTGAGAGTCAACACTGCTCAGTTCTTCCTCTCAAGCTCCCAAAGGCATAGTACCTCCAAAATACAAAGCCCACACTTTGCTTCACTTTTTTTTTTTCAATTTGAGACAGAGGCAAGGGGGGGGGGGAGGGGGGAGGGGGAGGGCAAGCAGGGGAAGGGGCAGTGGAAGAATCCTAAGCAGGCTCCATGCTCAGCGGGGAACCCGATGACCCTGGGATCATGATCTGAGCCAAAATCAAGAGTTGGATGCTCAACTGACTGAGCCACCCAGTCACCCCAAACTCAATCCAAGCCACTCTGCCTTGCAAAAATGCTTCTCATGAAGTCAGATGCCACAAGTTCTAACTGTTAAGGACACTATTAAAGCAGGGAACAGATTAAAAAATATCTTCAAAACTTTCTCAAGGATAAGCATTGAAATAAATTAGCCTTTAACTAACTAAAATGGACAGCTAATCAGAACACCCCACTGAATATACTCATCACTGAAGTCTTACTGTATACCCTTGAAATCTTCCTCCTTTCATCTACCAGCATTAACTAAGTAAAAGCATAATCTTTAAAGCAGTTATTTTTCAAGCAAAGGTGGAGGCTAGTGATGGATCCTAAGGCAACTGTATTTTATAAAATCTCCACATCTGGCAATTCTGATTCCTCCTGCTGCTCCAAATTTCCATCTGAGAATCACTGCCTTACTGGGAAGAAAGCTTTTCTTTATATATTAAACAGTCCCACCCATGGTGCCATTCATCTCCAATTTTCTCATTAAAATTTTTCTCATTGATGGTAGAAGGAATGTAAAAGAGTTGATAGATGGCAATAGTGAGGATGGAAAAGAAAATTCCATTTGAAGGGCCCCTGGGTGGCTCAGTCCGTTAAGCATCCAACTTCGTCTCCAGTCATGATCTCTCAGTTTGTGAGTTCAAGCCCCATATCAGGCTCTCTGCTGACAGCTCAGAGGCTGGAGCCTTCTTCGGATTCTGTGTCTCCCCCTCTCTTTGTCCCTCCCCCACTTGCGCTCTGTCTCTCTCTGTCTCTCAATAATAAACATTAAAGAAAATTTTTAAAAAAGAAGAAAGAAAATCCCACTTGAAACTCACATTTGATTAAATCCCTCCTGTTGTAGCATAGTCACTTTTCCCCTTCTATGAGATGGATTTGGAAGACACTTGGTCACCATGCTTCTCTTCATAGTCCTTCATACAGTTGAGGACAGTTCTTAAGTCACCTCTAAACCTTCTCAATACCCGTAATCCTGATTCCATTCATCTTTTTTCATCAGCGCTGTTTTCCAACCCGTTAATCATTTTCATTGCTCTCCTCTGGACCCTATCCAAGTTCTCCACGTATCTTTAAGCTTCTGTGAAATATGTGACCGGTTTATAGCTTTGATAAGCCTGGGTGGTAGAAAAGGTAGAATCTCATCACAACAGACTATAAATGTATATGGGGGGCGGGGAGCAAGAATGAAGGGGCAGTGGTATGGGAAATTTCAATGTTAATATAATATTCACTTAAGTTTTTATTTTTTTGTAATTATTTCTAAACACAGCACACTAAAATATTCCAAGCCACAATTAGTCTTTATTATATATGGACATCTTTTCAGTGCCAATCCATGCCTGGTTCTTTTAAGGAACAGAGAGAAGATACTACATTTTTTTAAAAGGTTTGTTGTTTCTTGAGTGGAAATAGCTTTTCAATTACAAAGAAGTGCCACTATGAAAGAAGTATCCATGAAAGATGGAGAAACAAGAGTACATCTGTCGTATATCCAACATTCATTCTTAAAAACCAATTTAGTGTTTATTTTATTTTTGAGAGAGCGTGACAGAGCACAAGTGGGGGAGGGGCAGGGAGAGAGGGAGACACAGAATCCAAAGCAGGCTCCAGGCTCCGAGCTGTCAGCACAGAACCCCACGCGGGCCTCAAACCCACGAACCTGTGAGATCATGACCTGAGCTGAAGTGGGACGCTCAACTGACTGAGCCACCCAGGCACCCCTTATTCTTTCTATGGCTTTCCAAGTGAGGCTAAGTGGTCTGATCCTGAATATATTAGTAGTTTGGATACTGCTCTCAACAGTCAGAGAACTGTGAGCCAATTGTTCCCAGAAGCCCTTCAGTTTCAAAACCATTAGCCAGGTTGTACTTATAGGAAGCAGCATGGTACAGTGGCAATGATTGGTGGCCAGCCACTTACAAGCTAGGAACTTGCAGCAACTTGTGACTCCTCTTTGAGCCTCTGAGATAATAATAGAACTGCATCATAGAACTAATGTGAGCATTTGGTGAGAACAGGGCCAGGCACATAGTGTCATAATGACACTGCCAGAAAAGGAGTTGACTACAGTTGTAAGTCATGAGCATGGAAAGCAAACGGGAACATGCAAATCTATCCCCCTGGATATATGCAACTGTTATACCAGGGCCTTTTCAAACAAGAGAAAGAACAGTGGTTATGGGAAAAGTAAAGAGCAAAGAAAAAGCTGCCATGGTCAATGGCAGAATATCGCACCACTAAAAACACATCAGGTATCTGCAGAGTCTAACAGGAGCCAACTGGAATTCAGCAGATAAGCAGTTGCCTCTAAGAGACTTAAAGATTCCCTGGAAGAGAGACACCACACCCGTCTTTGGAAATATATTCCCATGTTAGAACCAGACATGCATGTGGAAATTATTATTATCTCTTGGCTGAGGGCTTGAGTTATAAAACATTTGTGGTGTTTGTAACCTAGAAAAAGGGATTTCCTCAAATTTGCTAAAGCTGTCTCATTTTTTTTAAGGATCACCGTTATCCACACCTCATTTGAGACCAAGTGAATTGTCAAGTTAACATGTTTTTGCAGGAAGCCAATTCTGTTACTTCCTTAAAGAGAAAGCTGCTCTTCTGAGGGTTATCAGCAAGCTCTGCTCTGGCTTTCTTGTGCCAGGTGCCCTTCCTGACTGGCCATTTCCCCTCAGGCTGGAGATAACCCTGCAATGACTCCAAATTCTTTCATTGGGTATCTAATTCCATCTCCATCATAAAGCCTTCCCCAAGAACATGGTTGGACTTAACCAGTTTCATGTCTTGGTTCATGCCTAAGATCCCAAGCAGACTTTTGGTTGAATTTTGGTGGAAAATCCAAATCATGTGACAATCAGAAGGAAAATAATGGCATTTTCTTGATTCCATTTTCTAAACATATAGTAATGAATACATATTTATAGGTAGCTGTGATGACTACTGAAAATTTTTCTTTGGAACCCATATAAAATAGATTATATTCCATAAAGCACAGCCAATTGTGCATAAACCTTAAGAAAGATTTTGGCCCCCTATCCCTTAAAACTATTATCCTATTTCTTTCCTTTTCCCTGCCACTGTCTCCCCACCCCCCCGACAAAAGAGTCTATAAATGCACTGGTCAAAATGGGCAGAGTCTTTATCTCCTTAAAGATTTGCAGTCTGATTTTGCAATTTCTTTCAGGCCAGCATTGTTCTCCCCATCTACCAATTCACGTTTTATTTCTCCCGCCTCCCTTCTTCCCACATACGGTCAGCAACCAAGTCCTGCTGATTCCTATTGCCACAGCCTAGTCCAGGTCCTTACCATTAACTCCTAGTGCTTCTTTTGCAATAGCCCACTAACCAGCTCTCCAAATCTTCCGTTTTTCCTCTGTTACAATTCAGCTTGCGTACCTTTGCCAAATTCAACATCCTAAAGCGTAATTCTGATTGTATCTCTTCACATTTCAGACATTCCAATGGCTCTCCATTATGTCTAAATAAAGTTCAGCTTCAATTCATATGAGACCAGTATGTTTGTTGAGTGAATGAGCACAAAAGCCCCATATGCAGGCTTTAGTAACTAACTCACTATTTACTGAATAAAGTCCAAAAGAGAGGTTTTGATTTGGTTTGGTTTTGTGTCTTAAGCCAAGGTTTCCCATATATTCTGTTTGCGGCCTCAGAAATATTTGAATTATGACTGGTAAATCAGCTGAAAAGGGGGCGTTACTACTTTACGTTTTCTCTTCTCCAGTTTTTTTAAAACCCCTTCAAACTTCAACTGAATATACCCTTTATTTTTATTCCTTAAGATATGAATGTTCTCTCTATTGATTCTTCTTCATGAATGTTTACTCTAAGGAAGTCTGAAGTCCAGGGTGACAAAATACACAATTTGTCCCAATGTTCCCAATTATTTTTTCCACTTCAGTTAAATGTAATTTGAACATATTATATCCTGAAATAATAAAAAAAAAATTGTGAAAACACATTTTACCTTTGTGGAAAATGTCTATCCAAAATAAAAGCTTAATAAAATTTAAATTTAAATTCCATGAAAGATAATAGACAAAAATGGCAGTGTAAGCACAGGCCAAAACTGCCTCTATTCAATAAGAAATAATGGATAACAATTTTTAAAACATTTGAAAGTATAATCCTGTTCACAAGCAAGCAAGAGTTTTCCATGGTCTATAAAGGAAAAGTTAATCTACAACAATAAAGGGTCTTTTTCTGGGTTCTGGCCAAAAATGAATAGTAGGGATTATGTTTCAGTGCTCATATAAGAAAGGACCTAAACATGCCCCACAAATGAACCAAGCACCCTGCATGAAGTCAGAGTTATAACTGTATTCCCTGTCTCTGTACAGAGGGCAAAATTGTTTTATTCACATTATCATAAGACCTGGGGCAACTGAGACAACTACTGAATGACCATACGGGAAAGAAGTTGTTGAAGAACATTCCCACACAAGATAAGCTCTTAAAAAAATAAATTCACAAAAGTGAATTTGCACTGTAAAAGACAATCAACAAGCCCAATAGAAAGAAAAGCTTATAAAAAAAAAAAAATAGAAGTAACTAAGTAACCTGAGAAGAACTTTTGAATAATGATGTTTAAATTCTCAGAGACAGGGCACCTGGGTGGCTTAATCAGTTGAGCGTTGGACTCTTGCTTTCAGTTCATGTCATGATCCCAAGGTTGGGGAATTGAGCCCTGAATTGGGCTCCATGCTGAGTGTGGAGCCTGCTTAGGATTCTCTTTCTCTATCCCTCTGCCCCTCTCCCCCACTCTCTCTCTCTCCAAAAATAAAAGAATAAAATAGAATAAAATTATCAAAGAGGAAAAGCAGGAGTAGCATCAATGAAACAAATGCAGGGGGCGCCTGGGTGGCGCAGTCGGTTAAGCGTCCGACTTCAGCCAGGTCACGATCTCGCGGTCCGGGAGTTCGAGCCCCGCGTCAGGCTCTGGGCTGATGGCTCAGAGCCTGGAGCCTGTTTCCGATTCTGTGTCTCCCTCTCTCTCTGCCCCTCCCCCGTTCATGCTCTGTCTCTCTCTGTTTCAAAAATAAATAAACGTTGAAAAAAAAAAAAAAAAAAAAAAAAAAAAGAAACAAATGCAGGATTATGAAACAACAATAATTATGAAAGAGAACCAATTGGAAATCTTGAAATATGCAATATGGAGTAAACTAGACAGAGCTGAAGAGAAAATTAATGAACTTGAAGATGGAACTGAGTAAACCACACAGAATGTAAAGAGATAAAGAAATAAAGAGAAGTTAAGAGATGTGAGAATATATATATATGAATATACAAATATGTATATTTATATGTATATGTATATTTACTATAAAGAGAATAGAAGAGAGGCAATATTTGAAGAACCATGGGTGAAAGTTTTCCAATAAAATATATATGTAGAGAGAAAGAGAGAGACCTAAGAGTCACAAGCAGTATCAAAAAAGAAAAATCCAAACCCAGAGATATTATAGTGACACTTCAAAAAGTCAAGGTTAAAGAGAAAAATCTTAAACGTCTTCAGAGAGGAAAAGACAAGATTATCCACAAAGTAGAATAATCAGGATGACAAAATTATGTCCTCAACAACCAGAGCTGATAAAAAAGAGTGGAGAGGACAAAGGGCTAGTATCCAAAATCTATAAAGAGCTCACCAAACTCCACACCCGAAAAACAAATAACCCAGTGAAGAAATGGGCAGAAAACATGAATAGACACTTCTCTAAAGAAGACATCCGGATGGCCAAAAGGCACATGAAAAGATGTTCAGCATCGCTCCTTATCAGGGAAATACAAATCAAAACCACACTCAGGTATCACCTCACGCCAGTCAGAGTGGCCAAAATGAACAAATCAGGGGAAACTATAGATGCTGGAGAGGATGTGGAGAAACGGGAACCCTCTTGCACTGTTGGTGGGAATGCAAATTGGTGCAGCCGCTCTGGAAAGCGGTGTGGAGGTTCCTCAAAAAATTAAAAATAGACCTACCCTATGACCCAGCAATAGCACTGCTAGGAATTTATCCAAGGGATACAGGAGTACTGATGCATAGGGCCACTTGTACCCCAATGTTCATAGCAGCACTCTCAACAATAGCCAAATTATGAAAAGAGCCTAAATGTCCATCAACTGATGAATGGATAAAGAAATTGTGGTTTATATACACAATGGAATACTACGTGGCAATGAGAAAAAATGAAATATGGTCTTTTGTAGCAACGTGGATGGAACTGGAGAATGTGATGCTAAGTGAAATAAGCCATACAGAGAAAGACAGATACCATATGGTTTCACTCTTATGTGGATCCTGAGAGGCTTAACAGGAACCCATGGGGGAGGGGAAGGAAAGAAAAAAAAAAAAGAGGTTAGAGTGGGAGAGAGCCAAAGCATAAGAGACTGTTAAAAACTGAGAACAAACTGAGGGTTGATGGGGGGTGGGAGGGAGGAGAGAGTGGGTGATGGGTATTGAGGAGGGCACCTTTTGGGATGAGCACTGGGTGTTGTATGGAAACCAATTTGTCAATAAATTTCATATATAAAAAAAAAAAAAAGAGCGGAGAAATATCTTCAAAGTGCCAAGGAAAAATAACCAAACCAGGATTCCGTATCCATTCAAACCTTCATTCAAGAGAGAAGGCAAAAGATAGATATTTCCAGACTTACAAGGACTACCAAAGCTAATTACTCATGAATTATTGCTAAAAGAGATATTAAACTATATACTTCAACCTGCAGCCGAGGGCGGAGGGGGGAGGGGTGGGTGGGTAAGGAACACAAGGAACAACGGTGAGCAAATAAATCAGCTAAACAGGCTGAAATATCTGAAGTATTGATAGTTTTAAAAGAAGCTACAAGTAAAATTCTAGAAAACAGTAAGGGAGGTGGGAGCTGATGACTAGGCATTAGAGACATCAGAAGGATGTTCTAAATTGTCCTAAAAGTCTTTATCTTTCATGGAAGGAAATTAGCAATACAAACTGTAGACTTTTTTAGAAAAATAAAAAATTGTAACATGTGTTAAGTAAAAGGTAGCCAGTAGAGGAAAAGTGGGAATAAAATACAGAGTTTGGTAACATTTTCTGAAGCTCTCTTCCTTAAGAACTTCTAGCCCCATGTATTATCTCCAGAAGAGAGAAAAACATCTTGTTAAAATTACAAACTTTGCTTTACAGTCAATAATGGGGTGAGTTTCGAATTTCCAGATCACACAGCACTCTGTTCAATCACTTACATTTTATACTTCTTAAAATCATATTTAATAATTAGTAGGATAAAGGAACAAGGCTTAAAATAACTAAATAAAAATATTAGATAGAGCCTACTTATTAGATCACTAAAGCCTACCAGTGGAAACTGTTAGAAGACATATCTGAAAGTGAAATAAAAGTGGATACATCACACTCAATAAAAAGCAATGATAACATCTGGCCATGTATTTCATGATAGCAGTGATTAGTCTATCTAATGGGTACACCCACCTCTATCTTTTCTAAGTATGATGTTCTTTTAAAATTTTCAATCTGTGGGGCACCTGGGTGGCTTGGTCAGTAACAGTCCAACTCTTGATTTCGGCTCAGGTCATGATTTCACAGTTCATGCGTTCAAGCCCCTAGTCAGGCTCTGCGGAGCCTGCTTGGGATTCTCTCTCTCTCCCTCTCTCTGCCCCTCCCCTGTTCTCTCTCTCTCTCTCTCAAAATAAATAAACAAAAAAAATTTTTTTTAATTTTTCAATCCTTTATTATTCAGTTTCTGAATAAAGTGTACAGATGAAACCTGTTCATGTCTAAAGTAACAAACAAAACTATAGTTTAAAATAGACATAGAGAGAGAGAGAGAAAAACAATTCAAAATTAGAATTTTAAACACTTTAGAACGATAATGGTACTTGTCCCTTAGTGACACGATTATGGGTGACATCTTCTTTTCCAATCTTTTTAATATTTTCTATAGTCAACATGTATGATTTTGTGTTGCCTTATCATCAGGCAAAACAAATGTGTTAAATTTTTGCATTTTCACATAAATTTATCTTTATAAGGATTCAGTTAATAAGCAATTATATAATTTTAAAGAAGTCTTCCAAAACCCTAAGTAATTGATCAAATACAGAAATAGTTTTAGTTCAGTGGATATTAGGTTTAATTATTTACCTGACCAAATGTCAATGTGTAGCATTACATGTATAATCACACAATGTGTTGTTTATAAAATACCAGGCCTAAATCTGATTATATGAACTAATCTCTTCCACTCACATATCACAATAGTTGTTAAAATAGTAAAATCCCAATGGGACTAAAGAAAAGTTCTAAAAGTTCAAGAAAAATCAATTTGTTCTTAATTGAAGCAGAAATTAAGTTAAATTTGGTCATTTTCCAGGCTTTTATAAAATCAATGCATTTGTCCATGGAATCTTCCAGAATATAACTCATTTCTCTTTCTGTTAAGGCCTATATTAAAGTACCTATACAATTGAGCCCCTCCTGATTCAATAAAAAGACTCATTCAAAAGTGTTATTCTCAAATTTCCAATAATAACTGAGTAATCTGGAGGTTTGCTTAGAGTTTGAATATGCATGCCTGGGTTCAGTCAAGCATATTAATCATTCCATTCTGCCTGACTCTGTATAATGTAATGAACACTAACAGACTTCCTATTTCCTGTATCTCATTTGTATTTTATTATACCACTAGGGATAAAGACCAGAAAAGAAATACCTAAATTTTAAAAAATTAAAAATGTGAAAAACATGGCTACTGAATTTCCTAATACATTACTGAAAGCTTTCTGTACTCAAGATACAATGGTGTTCTACTTAATATTTTTAATCTCACTGATTTAAAAAAAAAAAGTCTCGCTGAAGGCCATGTTTTTACTGAACTCTGGAATACTCATTTGGACATTGCAAATAAAATATTTTAAATGCCATTTCTGTAAATTCCTATTACTCTATTTGGTTCAAGAAGCAGGTCTATTGTTAACAACATGAACACATCCCCACTTACGCCACTGACAAGATTTCTAATGACGAGGCTGATTATTAACCAAAATTCATTGTTTAAAATCTAATAAAGTAAATATGTGATGGGGATTAAGGAATGCACTTGTCCTGATGAGCACCAGGTAGATATATGGAATTGTTGAATCACTAGACTGTATACCTGAAACTAATATAACACTGTATGTTAACTAACTGGAACTAAAATAAAAATATAAAAAATAAAAATGAAAAAATGAAATCTAACAAAGAATTTATTCATTTCTCATGGCTACCTTAGCTCTCATTAAGGTTAACTGGAGTTTCTTTGATCCTCAAATAGAGAATGAATTCAAGATTTCAATTAGCAAGACTGGGTTCCATAATTATACTCAAGTTTTGGGGTTTTTTAATGTATAATTATGTTTAAGGATATAATGCTGTCCAGAAGAAACTACACAATATGATTGTTGGGTCAGCTACTTAACAAATTATATGAACAAAATCCACAAGGAATAACTGGTAATAGTAATACTACCCAGTGCATTAGATGTTGTTTAACATTGCCACCTATGATACTTAAAGTAACATTCACAAATTACAGGAAAAGCAGCATCATTTATGATCTTCAGTGTAGTTAACATCTGTTGTTTTCTTGCAGCCCAGGATCCACTTATCCTTCCTAGAGTGCACTGATTTCTTTTTGAGGATTTACCCCTCACCCACTGGACACAGACATGGAACTGGAATCTAAAGTCTATCCCCTTCCTACAAGTTGGCATGTTGGCCAAGTTAGGCCAATCTTTAGGGTCCTTTCTGTGAATATGAATCTTTAGCAGAGGATCCAAGACACTAGAAATATTTAGAGACTTTCATTTCATCAGTAAACTCCAGATCAGATTCTTTCAGCTACATGACCTATCAAAATTCTCCAACCTTCTTGGACACACCTTCACTGCTCTCCCATTTCTAAGCCTGGTTTTCCAGCCCTCCTTCAATTTTGTGTACTCCCACACCATTCCAAGAAATGGCCTGTGGCCTAAGTTAGCCAGAGCCAGTTTCTGTTGCTTGCAACCAGAGAACCCTGAAGTGTCCTTTTACACATGAAGTGTCTGTAATGCAGAAATGTTAAATGATTTTTCCCAGGGTTGCTCAACAAGCAAGAGAGTGGTAACCTCAAGACTACTAATCCAGTGTTCTTTCTACTTTGCCACAAAGATAAAGATGGTCATCCAACAATTTTTTTTTTAATGGAGCTTGATTTTCCACTGGTGAAAATGCCTTTAAAATTCAAAACCACCATACGAGTAGGGGTGCCTGGATGGCTAAATCGGTTAAGTGTCCAACTTCAGCTCAGGTCATAATCTCACGATTCGTGAATTTGAGCCCTGAGTTGCACTCTCCACTTTCAGCACAAAGCCTGCTCCAAATCCTCTGTCTCTCTCTCTCTCTCTCTCTCTGCCCCTCCCCTGCTTATGCTCACTTTCACTCTCTTAAAAATAAATAAACATGTAAAATATATGTATATTACAAAATCATTATAGGAGTAAAATTCCTTCAGGAAAAAAAAAAACAATAAGGATAATCTAATTTTGGATAGTCACAAGTATGTTCATTGACCTGTTAGAAAAATCTATTTCCTTCCGTGATATATTCAGATTCTTATAAGAAAAAAATATATACCATGTGCTTCAAATATTGGTTTATCAGTGCCTACTATTGACGGACTGACTTCCCCAAATATATTTTTCCTGAACTCAGATTTCATATTAAAAAAGATACTGCAAACTAAGTGAATCGAGAACACCAACAACAATAATGGCTACCATGATTTAAGTACCTACCATGTGCCAGGAAATTCATTGGCCGCTTTGTGCACATGTTACGGTATTAAGTCTTCAGAACGGCATTGTAGGGTCAGTACCAACATCCCACTTTAAAACGAGGGAATTGAGATTTAGAGATGTTAAATAACTTGTCCAAGTTCACAAAACTGAAAAATGATAAAACTACAATCTGACGCCCATATTCTTTCCATGAATACCATATACTCTCTCAGAAACACTGGGAGGATCTAGGTCTTATCCCTTCAATTTCCAAAGGCTCAGACAAAGAAAAGTTTGGTTGTATCATAGACTCTGTGATAACTAGCACTGCATGAATTATAATCAACAAAAAAACCCAATTTATATTCAGGATTTGGAAAATCACAAGATACATATGTTAAATAGAGGATTCAAATACTATAATGAGTGAAATGATCAAATATACCCCCATTTGAGCCAGAAAAGTCTTGCATTTTGAAAAAGTCCAGAAATCCTTCTTTTAGGTTTACAAGGGCAAAGGGACCTTCACTTTCTCTCCTAAATTTCTTTACTCTTCTGATATATTTCTCTCCAAGAAGTTTCACTTATATCAATCAAAATTTCCATTTTAACAGATGTATACATCTCAAGCTCAATATCCCATCCTTCACAAGTATGCATACCCTAAGAATAAATGCAAAATGATTGTTATGTAGAATGTTTCTTTAAAACCTTTAGCAGTTAAGAAAAAAGAGACACACCTAAGCTTATTTTTTCCATCTGGATCCAGAACCTTAGTTCATGAGCAAAGTATATGGTATTTGTGTTGGCAAGAAGAAATGTGTGATTTCAAAACATCATCTAGTAGTGCTGTAACATAGGCCAAGGTGTTAATGAGGCATGGTGGTGAATATCGTTCTTGTAATAGTATCAATTGTTTCAATATGTAAAAATCTGTTTAAAGCTATATGTTGAACGTCTACTCATGTCTAGCCATCCTAAAAATGAATCCCACAAGTTACTAACCAGATTTAAGCTTACAACCATCTCTGAAAATGGATCAAAAGACGCACCTTACTCAAGATGGCTCAATAATGTCCTTTTCTGGGAAAAGGTGACAATAGCTCACTTGAATGACTGCACGACCTAATGGAAAGGCTGCTCATACTTGGTGTTTAGGGGAGAGAGATTCAACCTGCCAAGGGAGTAGGTTATACTCACTTCAACTGGGGCTCCATCCCCATGAAGATGCTAAAACCAAGCAACTGAGAATTATATCAGCAAAGTGCTTAATGAAGATGTCCTGTGGTGAGATTTAAACGTATATGATTGTAATTATTTTTCCTATTTGGTTAACTGCTCTATTCCTCATTAAGAAAAGGCTTTTCAAGTATCTTAAAAGACTACATCATGGCTATTATGTGGCATACACTATAATTCTATTGCATACTATTTTCATGTAACATCACTGAAAAGAGCTCATTAACCAGATTCCACACTCACGATTTCAAATACCTTTCCTATTGCACCATTTGTTTTCAGTCCATACCCAACAAAATTGTCCCATTACCAACCAGCCCCATGTAGTGATTTGTGGCCACAGAATTACCATGACTATCACGTTCTCAACATGAATATATAAGTAAGAAGCATAGCTGGCTGATCACACCTACATTTTTGCATCTGCAACAAATTACTGGTCCAAAATGGAGGCTATGCCCATGGGAAGCAATTGGTTCATGAGTGTTCTGTAATATGGTAGAGCTCTCTCTATACTGTACCGTTAAACGAAGAGCAGAGCTTAGATACAGGAAAACAATAACATCTAACTTCCTCTATTTATAACCTCAGGGTTTATACTAGAGCTAGTAATAAATTATCCATTAAGATTTAATTGTATCAAAAGATATGATACCCTGAAATTCTCATAGTCGTTAAAACAAATTTAAATCAAGTTCAAATCTGTCTCTAACCTGAGGGCAAGTATTTTTTGCAAACATGTGATATTTCATGTCCTTATCAAAGGCATACCAAAGCATCACGTCTTAATTCTACTTTTCCACGTTTTAAAACATGGGATCATCATTTGCTGGAGGATAGGAAGAAGGAGAAGCCATGATGCTTTTTGTCAGCTCCTTGTAAGCCTATTTTTCCTCTTCATCACAACCTCCTGAAAATAAGGGCTCTTTCTCTATCTTTATCATGAAGGTGGAACTGCAGTTCTTGAAAACCTTTCCCTGCCTTCTTTTCCAGTGTTTCTCACCTCGCATCAGTCAGAGGAAAGAGTGCCCCCACAGGCCATCATTAACCTGCCAATTCTGTCTCCAAACAAGGAGGACAAGAGCTCACTAATTTGAAGATCAAAAAGCCACTTGTCCATTATATAATTGGAATGAAAGGCAAAATGTTGCCGTTCTGAAGAGCACAGTAATTACTAGCTGTTAATTGCTCTCTCGTGGTGGCTCACTTTTAATTAAAAAGAACAGCTCGTTGCAGACCGATAAGCAATGGTGGAGACCACTGGTTTAATCAACAAAGCAGAAAAATTTGTTTCTGCCGCAGCCAACAACAGCTTGAGAAATCTTCAGATGTCCAAGTGAGATTAAAAACTGTCTATTTAGTGCAGTCAGATTTTATTTTAACCAAGGAAATGACTATTTGAAGTCTTCCAATGTGAGTGTCCCTGCCACATCCCCGCTGGTGCCGTGGGGACTAATCACGGGCTAGGGTTGTGATCACTCAAGTAAAGAAATTTAGCGACTTTCCTCTTGACTTCATCATTCTTGGGTAATTGGCCTGTCTGAGGTGAGTATTCATTTTTTGTGTTGTTTTTTTTTTAAGAAAGTGCTTTAAAGTATGGAAGGCCCACAGACTGTGCACTTAATTACTGTTCATATTTCATGCAGTCAAACTGAATTTCATTTAAAAAGAAAATGATTTACCTATCTTAAAAAAGCCTTACTTATATGCTCTGCTTTTTTTCCCCCCCTTCTAGGGGTTTTCTATTTACATGCCAAAAAAAAAAATGTATGTAGGGCATCAAAGTTAATTCTGTAAGATGCTTCTCTGTCTTTTCCTCTTTCATCTAATAGCCACAAATGGCAACTACCCTTGGGGATAGGGGATACTCCCTGGAAAGATAATACTGTATTTAGTTAAGAGAGTTCCCTACGTTAAGTGAGGTGATTTGGTCTTCATTTTATTCATGTATCTCCAACTGTGGACAGTATGTATGCAGACCCATACCCCACACCTCTTTTCTTCTCCTTCTTCTAGGTTATAGTAGTTAAAGAAAGCTATTTATTTTTAAGTTTTGCATGTGTTTCCACTTAGCTGTCCTTCATGGGTCTCAAAATACATTTAAGTCTAGTCTTTTGTCAAGGAGAAAATAACTGCTCTCTTCACTAATCATGAGAAACACATATCTCTTTTTTGTCTGGATTATATCAAAAATGTGTCTCAAACACAATGCCTGTGATACAAACTGTTGGTCATATATCTACTCTATACATTGGGTAAGCATTAGAGTTAGCCATCCTGTACAAAATGGCTTATAACTCAGCTAAAATGGTGTTTCTGAAAGACCTGTCCACTTGCCAGCCACTAAAGCAAACTTCTCTTTCTCCTAAATTAATAATAGTTTTCAAGATAAATTTATAAGCCAATATCCATGGTGCACACAGATCCAAAAATCCTCAATAAGGTATTAGCAAACTGAATTCGACAATACATTAAAAGGATCATTTACCACAATCAAGTGGGATTTATTCCAGAGATGCAAGGATAGTTCAATATCCACAAATCAATCAACATGATACATCACTTTTACAAAATGATGGAAAAAAATCATATGAGTGTCTCAATAGAAACAGAAAAGCATTTGACAAATTTCAACATCCATTCATGATAAAATCTCTCAACAAAAGTGGGTTTAAAGGAAACATACCTCAACACAATAAAGGCCCTATGTGACAAACCCACAGGTAACATCAAATTCAATGGCAAAAAAATTCAAGTTTCTCCTTTAAGATCAGGAACAAGACAAGGATGTCCACTTTGCCACTTCTACTCAACATAATACTAGAAATCCTAGCCACAGTCATTAGATAATAAATAAATAAATAAATAAATAAATAAATAAATAAATGGCATCCAAATAAGTAAGAAAGAAGCAAAACTGTCACTATTTGCAGATGGCATGATACTACACATAGAAAATCCTAAAGACTCCACCAAAAAAAACATTAGAAGTAGTAACCGAATTCAGTAAAGTTGCAGGATACAAAATTAATACCCAGAAATTGGTAGCATTTCTATACACTAATAATAAAGTAGTAGAAAAGAAACGTTAAAAAATCCATTTACAATTGCACCAAAAAGAATAAAATACCTAGAAATAAATTTAACGAAGGAGATGAAAAATACTCCATACTCTGAAAAATATAAGCCACTGATGAAAAAAATTAAAACTAACGCTAAGAAATAGAAGCTATACTATGCTCATGGATCGGAAAAATTAATATTGTTAAAATGTCCATACTATCCAAAGAAATCTATAGATTAAATGCAATATTTATCAAAATTCCAAAAGCATTTTTCATGGAACTAGAACAAATAATCCTAAAATTTGCATGGAACCACAAAAGACCTTGACTAGCCAAAGCAATCTTGAGAAAGAAGAACAAAGCCAGAGGTATCACAATTCCAGATTTCAAGATACACAACAAGGCTGTAGTAAATAACACAGTATGGTACTGGTACAAAAACAGACACATGGATCAATGGAATGATGAGAGGATGAAGAGCCCAGAAATAAACTCACATTTATATGGTCAATTAATTTAAAATAAAGGAGACAAGACTATACAATAGGAAAAAGACCGTCTCTTCAATAAATGGTGCTGGGAAAACTAGTCAGCTACACACAAGATAAAACTGGACCATTTTCTTACACCAAAAACAAAAATAAACTCAAAATGAATTAAATGTGAGGCCTGAAACCATGAAACTCCTAACAAAAAAACGTAGGCAGCAATCTCTTAGACATTGCCCTTAATAGTATATTCATGTATATGTCTCCTTGGGCAAAGGAAACAAAAACAAAATTAAACTCTTGGGACTACATAAAAATAAAAAGCTTTTTCACACCAAAAAGAACCATCAAAACAAAAAGGCAACCTACCAAATGGGAGAAGATATTTGCAAATGGTATATTTGATAAGGTATTAATATTCAAACTATATAAACAACACAACTCAAAAAACAAACAATCCAACCAAAAACCGGGCAGAGAAACTGAACAGACATTTTTCCAAAGAAGACACACTGATAGACAACAGACACATGAAAAGATGCTCGACAATGCTAATCACCAAAGAAATGAAAATCAAAATCACAATAAAATATCACCTCACGCTAGCCAGAATGGCTAAAATCAAAAAGTCAAGAAATAACAAGTGTTGACAAGGATGTGGTAAAAAGGGAACACTCATTCACTTCTAGTAGGAATGTACATTGGTGCAACCACTGTGGAAAACAGTGTGAAGGTTCCTCAGAAAATTAAAAATAGAAATACTATATGATCTGATAATTCCATTACTAGGTATTTATCCAAGGAAAACAAAAGCACTAATTCCAAAAAGATAAATGTACCCTTATGCTCACTGCAGTGTTAACAATAACCAAGATATGGAAGCAATCTAAGTGTCTATAGATAGATGAATGGAAAAAGAAGATGTGGTATATACACAAACTGGCATATTACCCAGTTATAAAAGATGTTTGAGATCTTGTCATTTGCAACAATATGGATGGACCTAGAGGGTATTATGCTAAATGAAATAAGGCCGATAGAGAAAGACAAATACCATCGTCTTTCACTCATATGTGTAATCCAAAAAACAAAACAAATGAACAAACAAACAAGCAAACAAAAACAGATTTATAAATACAGAGAACAAACTGTTCGTTGCCAGAATGGAAGAGGGTGGGGGATGGGCAAAATCAGTGAAGGAGATTAAGACGTACTTACAGTGGTGAGCATTATATAATGTATAAAATTATCTAATTACTATGTTCTGCACCTGAAATGAATATAACATTGTATATCAACTACACCTAAATAATAAAAATTAAATAAATATATATACATACATTATTGAGATTCAAAAAAAGATATAACCCACAAACACATATAGGTGAAATGGGCAATTGAATTCAAGGTAATGAAAAAATAACTTCTTTTTCCTCATCTTTTCTTTGAAAACCCTGCTGACATCAGGCTGACGGAGGCTGGTACTCTCTACTTGCCTGCGTGCCAATGTACTTAGAGAGCCCTCCCTCCTACTAGAGATTCATTAGTTGAGTCCTCAATTAACTTCCCCACACTAAGGTGTCATCTTTCAGAAAGGAGTAGGAAAGGAAAAGAGAAGTTCTACAGGGCTTTCCCTTACTTTTCTTTTCATCTATATCCAAGAATAAATGGCCTACCATTATGGAAAGAGCAGAATCCGATTTTAGTTTAAATCCCAACTCTATTGTTTCTTAATAAATAACCATAGGAAAGTTATTTGGTCTCTTAAGTTTCAGTTCAACCTATGGAGACAGTAAGTCTTTTAAGGAACATTTACCCCCCAAAAAGTGAAATAATATTATTTTGAACATAGCAGGTGTTCAGTAAATGATAGCTGCTCCTAAGGAATGTTGAATACTAGTGATATGACACAGATGTTAATTGAAGAAGGGTTCCTCCCCATTCAGCCCTCTATACACCTTGCCAAATATGGCAGGAAGACCTGGAGAAGACCATCCCAGAATTTTTTTCTTGAATATTCCTCCTTTTCACCCACTCTTACACTTCAACACTGTGTACATGACATTAACTTCAGTAAAATCTGACATGGGGGTGGGGTGGGACGCAGTGAATCGATGAATGGCCCAAAGAGGAATTTGATAATAGATTCACTTTAATAGAAAGGCAGGGAGGGAGGAAAAAAAAAAGAACAAAGAATTATTTTCTGAAGTTTAAGTTCCTAAAAATTTTTCCCCGGTTGTTAATGAGCAGAAGAAGAACACACACACACACACACACACACACACACACACACACACACACATTTTGCCTAACATCCATTACCACACCTGTCAATCATATAAATAAGTTTGGTGATTTTATTTAAGATACACCTGAGGGGAAACTATTCCTATAAACAACACCATCTTCTGATTTAAGAAAGCCATGCAACTTAAAAAAAAAAAAAAAAAGAATAGTGAAATTAAATTATTTTTTCCTAAAAACTTTCTAAAGTATATATTCAAGGTTGTTGCCTTTTTGATATAATACTCCTCTCTGACCATTGTACTGCGAACTATTTTATGGCTTCTTTTATTTCTCATTGATAATCAGGAAATTTAAAAACTATTACTGAACCCAGTGAAAAATTTAATGCCTTAGTGAAGGTCTTAACTTTTAGTTACCAAATGAACTTGAACCTATAGTCATCCAGCCTATATACAGTCATGGAAACACCAAGTTATGAAGCTGAAAGAAACCTACAAGAGTCTTATGCAAATATAGGCCTTTAAAAATTACCAAATAAAATACAAATCATCACTAAATGCCACACTCTGATAAATACCAAAGCAAACTTCTACTAATGTGCCTGAGGACTTCATCTCCCCCCAAAAGGCTGAGTAGCAGAGAGTCACCTATGTAAGAATTGAATTTTGTACTAAAAAGCGAATGGCCCATTTGTCAGAAGCAATTCTGGCGATTTGTCAGATTTGTCCTTTGGTGTCTGGCTTATTTCACTTAGCATAATATGCATGTATCAGGATTTCATTCTTTCTTAACGCTGAATGACATTCCACTGTATGCATATACCACATTTTGTTTATTCATTCACCTGTTGATGGGCATTTAGGTTATTTCTACCTTTTAGCTGTTGGTAGTAATGCGGCTATGAACATTGGTGTACAAGTATTTATTTGCATCGCAGCCTGTTGGCATCGGGCTCACATGCCCTGGTTAGAAAGTTAGGAAGACAGGTATGACATCTCTTGACTCAGTTTGTACCATATCAACAACCACAAGATGCTCAACAAATATCTTCTAATAACAGAAATCAGATTCAGCCTCTCTGGGTCAATTACATGTTAAGCCTAAATCCTCTTATAGGCTGCAGGCAATCTCTGACACGTGCATTGTGCTAGTTAAGGGCAAAAGCCAAACAATGTGTTTATGCACAGGCTTTTCGGAACACTCATCTTCCTGTGTCTACTCACGCATTCAGACCAGCAGGCCCAGGGAGGCTGTAGCCAATTCTGCTCACAGTGAACTTCTGCAGTCACTTCATGCTTGGAATGTGGAGGGGGAGCCTTTTTTTTTCCTACTTCCTGTTTCTAATTTTCAGGCAGCACCTGTCACCAACAGTCTTGACTTTCACAGTTTTCTTTTGAGTCTCTTTGCTTTTTTTCTCATACTTGTTCTAAGGTTTATCAGAGGAAACACTTGCCCTCCCAAGGATGGCCTCCACGCTGTGACAGATTAATCCAAGTTGAGTGAACTTCCTTCAGACAGAGGACACTAATTATTATGAAGGCACTTAGAACACAATGCGAGCTGACATCTGACAGACCATTCCCTGCCAGCTCTGCATTGTCTTAATGTCAGACCCTGTCAGTTCCCAGCCTTAATTACATCCTGTTTACAAACATTAGGCCTGACTTCAGATGAAGCCTTAACAAAGGTTGACAAAGGTCAGGGTCACATCGCAAGGATGTTATCTGTCTGTACTCTCCTCCTGATAAACCAGAGGTAGAGGGCTGATTTGGGAGATAGCTTTCAGAGCAGAAAAATGCACTGTGGTCACTGGAATATCTAATCTCTGCGGACACATTTTCATCCAATCTAAGCACTGTGGCAGGGACCGAGGGCCAAATTTAGAGGACCAACTTGGTGCTGCTTGTTATCTGAAATCCCCTGAGGGCAGACATGGCAAGTGTTGGGAAAAACCTTCAGCAGGAAGGCAGTAGTCACCCTTTGCCACTGAATCAAGAAAAACAAATTCAAGAGTTAAAAAATGGAACCCAGTTAAAAAGAGCAAAAGTAGCAAAGTAGCAAAATTTCTAAAGCAAAACACTCTTTAGATTCATTTTACATATTAGATTGGTAGGTACCTATCACATCAGACTTTTATTCAAAGCAATCAGATCAGACCTGGGCATTTTTGAACTTCAATAGTTAAACAGTAATTAATATAATACCTCATCAATTTTTTCAGGCTATGGCCTTAGTGATCAGCCATCAATCTCTATATTTTATAAATGGGAAGACAATGGCCCAATGTGATTGAATTATTTAACATAATTAGATCTTACTGCACACTGATTGCTAGAATCTCCCACACCTAGTCTAGGGTTTTGGGGAAGCAAACACTTTTTTTTTTTTTCTTTTTTAGTATTCTTACTGAGTCTGGCATCTAATACCAGATGTGTGTTTAACAACTTATTCATTTTGTACCTTCAGCCTTCTTTCCTAAAGAACTAAAGAACTTAACATTCTTTTTATCTTAGGTTCCTATCTTCCAACACAGAAATGGCTTTAAATGTTCTTCTCTGGAAGCACTCCTCTAAGTCTTGAAATTCCCTCTTAGTCTTGAAATAACGCACATGCAAGCACTCCACAGATCACTTCTATAGTTGCTTGGGTGCCCATTGGTTCTTCCACATTATCAAGACTTTTACTGTGCTAGGTCTAGATCATTTTCTCACCTGAGTCCAGGGAGCTGCATTCTGTCCAACAGGCTTACTCCACAAATGTATACCTTGTAGAGATAAGTTCCAGTTGTATTTCTAGCAACTTTGTCATAATTGGTTTTTTAGATCATCATTGTTTTGTAGAAATGCCCTCCTGTTGTCTCTAGCTCCTCCCTTGTCACCCACCCTGCCCCGCCACACCCACGCCCAAGGCCACGAAGACTCCCTTTCAGGCCTACTGCTTAGTCACTCTCCCAAGAACCTCAGTTGGCCTTAGAGTGTCCATTTCTTGCTACTATGAATTTCTTAGGCTTATAAGCCTCTTCACCTCTTTTCTTCCTCATCTCTGTTGGAGGCATCCACAGCAAGAGTGCCAACTCCAACACCGTAAGTCTAAGAACGAATCATTTCTAGGGTCTTCCTCCCAGCCCTCCCATTTTGGACAGAAGAAACACCATTCTCTTGATCCCTGATTTTTCTTCTGAGAGTTCTTCTCAGTCCTACCTGCTTCCCTGTGGTAAGGAACCATGTCTTGTGAACTGCTTTGTCCAAAGTACCTGCCACAGTACCTCAAACTTAGTAGGCGCTTATTCATATCTGATGCATGAATAAAGGAGCAAAATGAAAGAACCAATGAATGAACAGACAAACTGGGTGAAATCGCTGAGTCTTGTCAATTCTTTCTCCACACCACCCCAGCTCTTCCTTTTCATTTCCCCCTCCACAGCCATCGCCATTTTCAAAGCTTCTGTCACCAGGAGTGTGAAATACTACAAACCATGGTTGATTTGACTGCCTTAGTTTCTCCATCTAATCCCTCCTAACCATGGCTGGGCACAGACAGTAGTCCTGTACAAAAACTGGTGCCTCAGTATTGCCTAAAAAACAGACTCCTTGCAACAATCCTATTGAATATTCTAATTTGTTATATAAATATGTCAAGGAGCTCTAGGCCCAGGTCCAACTTCTGCCAAGAGTGACTTATTTTGTTCCCCCAGGATGACAATGAAATGCTGTTAACTATCCTTTGACTACGATCCTCTGAACAGGTGTGCGCCCCATAACATTCTGTGGTCTAGACCAGATTTCCCAGCTTACAGGAGATTATGTCATTTGGGACTGAATCCAAGACTTGGCTTAAATAAAGATGTATTACTGCCTTGCTGCTCATGCAACGACCGCATGCACAGAGTAAAGGCAGATGAATCTGCCCATCAAATGTAATATGGAGCTCTCTGACGACAAACTTGACTTACGGTAGTAAAATTGAGGTTACAGTGAAATTGAACTAAAATCCCTAGGTGTTACACTACTTTAACTTGTTTCACTCATTGTGATGAGCTACATAGTTCAGCAGGTGGTAGTTACCGAAGGTTAAAAGCATTGTATCCTAAGACATTTTCATTGTAGAGCTGTAAATTTTGTGTTTGTTATGTCTGCCAGCTAGTGGCTGGAATGCCTAGTAGGAATTTCTATCAATTAGCAGAGGGAATAACTGTGGGGTCGGGGCAGGCAGGAGAGAGGGAGGAGGGCCAAGGGGAAAAAGAATGAAAGAATGAATTCTTTCCTATAAAACCTTGAGGAATTGTGATAAAGCTGGCCTTTTTGTGTGCATTACATACACATTTCAGTGCTAAGTACAGTTTAAAGATGGACAATAATCATCTGTTATCGGGGTTCCACTGACACATTAATGGTTCTATTTGTAAGTCTTAAGACGAGATCAATAATCAAGAGCTTTAAAAACATCAGGCACACCTGCAACTTCTTCCCACCACTTAAAAATAACCGCCTGCTCTTTTTTCAAGGGGGTGTTCTACGTCCATTGCATTTGTAATGTCAGTCAGATGCACAACCCGCTCTCCCCTCAGAATTGGGTTACAGCCAGTGGCTAACGCCTCCGGAAATACAGACCTAATATTTCACAATAGCTCTACAAGGGTCTGCAACCGCATGCTTTACTAACCCAAACAAGAAAATCTAATTTTAGAGGGAAAAGAGCTGAGAGGGTCATAAGGAAACCATGTCAGTAATCTAGTACATACCTTTATATGTGTGCGAAAGTTCAGTGCTTAAGTGAACTCCCAAATTCCTAGTGCACTCACAATAAGCTGTTTAATTCAACTACAAGGAATCTTACCACAGGATTTCATAAAATGCAACTTTTCCAAACAGGAAAAGAGACACAAACACAACCGAAAATTCTATAACTCTTAAGCACAGACTCAAAGAAAAGATATCATTTTACAGAATAATTTAGCTTGCCAAGCTGTTTCTACCTTATTCAGTGGCGAATGGTTGGGGACAGGGGAGTAACTAAAAAGTCTGACAGGCAAGCGGTCCAGAGACTGTGGAAGCAGAGGCTGCGAGGGTGCAGAATTAAACAGGAACACTCAGTGCCCACTAAGAGATGATCAGGAGGGCTAGAGAATCAATTTTGCCCACACTGACCACTGGAACCTGGAGTGCCAAAAATCCTTCCTCTCATTCAGGTTTCTGCACCCAAAGCAAGATAATTGTTAATGTAAAACAAGGCTAGATTTGATTGTAAAGATGCACCATGTGTAGGATAGGACCAGGTGCCACCTTCGTTCTCTCCTCGGCACCTTGAACAATATCCAGCATGAGGCCAATGCTCCGTAAATGCACATGGGATGCGTGAATGGATGAGAGAATGCAGCAAAGGCTTGAATATTATCTTGGTGCCCCCTATGCATGATCCTTTAAAGCAATCCCTTTAAAATATCTAAGAGCCAGTATATTTGTAAATCAACTTTTCCATACCACACAATTCAATTCAGAAAGCAAATGGAAATGAGGAATATAATTTGCTATCTCACTGGTAAGCAATCATAATCCCAATACAAACAGTGATGGATAATTCTGTCTTTGAAAAACAAGAACAGGGGCGCCTGGGTGGCTCAGTCAGTTAAGCAGCCGACTTCGGCTCAGGTCATGATCTCGCGGTCCGTGAGTTCGAGCCCCGCGTCGGGCTCTGTGCTGACAGCTCGGAGCCTGGAGCCTGTTTCAGATTCTGTGTCTCCCTCTCTCTGACCCTCCCCTGTTCATGCTCTGTCTCTCTCTGTCTCAAAAATAAATAAACATTAAAAAAAAAAAAAAAAGAAAAGAAAAACAAGAACAGGGCTGTCCAGAGCAGCTCCACTCATACCCCACAACTGGGCAACCAGTCACACCTTCTGAGCATGACAGGAAGAGGCTCAAGTAGAGCTCCTGCCCAAAAGATTCAGCCTCACCTTCATTCCACCATGGCGGCAGCCCTCCCACGGGCCTTTGAGTGGAAGGAAAAAGAGAGGGATCTGCTAGGAGTTTGTGCCATAGGCCAGACTCTTAAGAACAACATTAGCTATGCTCCTGTGACAATCCAACTCACTCCCTCCATATGTCTGCCCATGTTTCTGAGCAGCTGGGAGCTGGCCAACTCCCAGAGGGCCGGCAGCCTAGGCAAATAACAGTCATCACTGACTGATACAAAGTAGATATTCAGTACAGTCTTATAAAGTAAATATTAGCATCACAATTTTATGGGAGAGAAAGTTAAGGCTAATTTATTTAGCAGGTGATAGACGGGATATGAACCTCAGTTTGACTCTAAAACGTGAGATTTTTTTCACCACGTTGCTCTGCCTTAAGAGTCCTTTTGTTAAGTTCATACTCCAAACGAGAATATAGTTACATAAAGAGGCACTCTCTCCCATAGTTAAACTAAGCATCATTTTTAGTTAAAATCCTTTGTATATAATGGCCTGATAATTCAAGCCCAATACCTTAAAGTTTGCAAAAACTGCAATATCACAAAGTAACAAACATCACGGAAGTCGTTCATTCTGCCATATACTAAAGAGGGAACCTTCTTTGTAAGACTATCTTACAAGCTTTACTTGTACTTGTGAAAATAAATATATCATATTAGCACTACATAGTATTTTTCCGCTGGAAGAGTTCAAAGCATTTTTCAAATGCCAATTTTGGTATCTGCTTGAGGGAAAAAAAGGCTTTAATATTATAGACAAACTCTAGGAGGTATCTCTTAAATAATTTAACTTCCTTCTTCACAAAAGAATGTAGGCATCTCAAGATAAAACACACATCAAGACTAAAACTATTCAAGTTGAAGCCCAAAATTCATGGAGAAGTACAAAAAACAAACAAGCTTAATATGGCTGCTACAAGTCGAGCACTGAATTTAGTGTTCAGCTTCTTGAAAAACAAGGTGAAAAGAAAAAAAAAAAAGGGTTATGTTTAATTCTCCTTATCTAAGAAGAGGGCTTTCTGTGGATTATAGTTTAAGAAACTCTGAAAAAGATTCTACCACTATTTTACAGAAAATACACAGAAACTTTCCTGTGGCTTAAACTAACTCTTGACAAAGGCTAAAGTAACATCATCTAAAAAAGTTTAATTTGTTTCAGATGCAATTCTACTTTCCTTCTACGTGGATCATATCTGATTTTTACACTAATGAATAGTATACTTAACTTCTTCTATCTCTTTTTTTAAGATCTTGTAGTCTGTACATTTTCAGGATTGAAGTCCATCTTTTTTTAAGGTAACAGCTACAGACCATTTCCTATGCAAGCTTATCCCAGCACTCAGCATGCATTCTCTTGACTGAGACTTACGGCTTTCAGAGATCTTACCCTCTGTGTCAGAACCATAAGCAGGAGGTCCAGGAGTCCAGCCCAGGTTTGTCTGATTCCAGAACCAAGCTCTTAATCATTATGCCACAAATCCTCTTCCATCATCTGTTTACCATAAGGGGGTGCAATATTTTTATCTGTATTTCCAAAGTCAGGTAGATAAGAACATCTTCCTAGGAAATTAATATTTTCCTTAGGTCAATTCTTTAAGGGTAGGCTCACAAAGGAAATCTGGACATTAGTTGCTTTTGATCAGATAAAGTGTTTGAAATCATAACCTGAATTTTCTTTTAAACCTAAGCAACAACAGATGATAAATATTGCAACGTGTAGTTAAATGAAAAGGGTCTATATGGATGGTAGGAAGTTATTTGCTTCATGGAATAAGCAATAGGAACTTTCTCTTCAGGACACCAATCAACTCAAATTCAGTTGAAAGTAAGCAATTGTCATCATGGATAACGTTCTAGATGAAATCAGTTACTGGTCAAAGCGAACACCTAAAACACCAAGAACCACACTACAAAAACCCAGGAGTAATTATCACTCATCATTGCCCTGGCAAGAAGCTCCAGGGAGACCAAGGACTGAATGAGTAAAGGGACCACTATCACCTCTTAAATCTTGGCCGACTATTTCCAGATGAGCTATTTGGCGTAGTGAGGAAATGGAGCTCAGAAATCTTGCCCAGATGTTGGATTTCAGCTAGAAATTACCAATCATTTGGTTCATGAACCTTTAGTTTCATTTATAAAGCAATGGATGTATCTAAGCATTCTAATTTTGCAACTACTTTCAAGCAGATTTATCTATGAACTTTGTGAAGACTTACCCAATATATGTCTAAGCATGTAGACATTTTCAGTTATGAGGGGGGAGAAAAGAAGATATTGCTAATTTGTCCCAGGTCAGTTATCAAGGGGAGGGAGTGTCCTCTTGGGCCAATACAAATAAACTCTTTCTCTGTCTTCAAATCAGCCTAAAATACCCTCCAAACCCCAAAGTTTTTCAAAAATATGTAGACAAAAATATCTACAGTTACTGCTATTTTCAAAAATTACAGTAAAAGAACACCTAAGCCACAAGTGATGGAAACTGTTTCTCATAAAGACATTCCCAAAACAATGAGAGCCCAACGTGAGCACAAGGGTTTCCATCCATGGATTCAGTCAAGCTCTGTGCCAGGTACTAGGGATTGAACAATGAAAAACACCGAAATAGCCGTTGTCCTCAAGGAGTTTATATTCCAACAGAGAAGAAAGACACTGACCATCAAATCATGCATAGCTATTTAATTAAAACTGTGTTAAGAAAACAGCTAACAAGTGAAGCTTTGGTGCCCTCCAATTTAATTTAAAGGAGCCTAGATTCCTGATGGGGTGAGGGGAGAAACAATAAGATGTCTATTATCCAAAAGCACCCCCAAAAGAATGCTTTTGAAAATAAACCTTAGAAGCATTTTTCCTGGAATTCTGGACCTAACCCTCCAATCCTGGCAACTGGATTCATTGTTGAGTCTGGTCACCAAGTTGAAATAGCAAACTAGCCCCATAAATTCAAATCCCCGGATATATAGATACATATGTACTATATATTTTACTCTCTACTGTTTTTTTTTTTCCTTGCCAGATTCACATTTTATAGGCATCCTCATAGCAACTCTGGGAATGGTTCCGTCTTAACTTGACAGCCAAAGGGACAAAATCTTGACTTTCTTTCCGTTTCCTTTCTACAACTAATAATTTTTTTTTTTTTTAATAAATAAGAACACTTCTCTCAGGGTAGAATCAAATCAAGGCCCATCTTAAAAAGAAAAGTAGAAAAATGTTTGTCTAGTTTTAAAAACAACTGCTATGATCTAACCTGAATTTGAAAATCAGAGAATCAAATTATGCGACACTTTGGTTAAATCTTAGAATGTATCTCATCCAGCCCTTCATTTTACAGATGAGGAAACTGATATGTGCTATTGATTTGTGAGAGCCTCAATCAGTTAACCCTTGAGACACTGAATGTAGTACATTTCAAAGGCACGTGAACTTCGACACAGAACCACAAGAAGAATGGAAACCATCTAAATACACCAAATTGCAAAAGCACAGCTGTATATAGTCACAACCATATTAACTGGTAAATCACTACTCTTCAGTGTCAGGGATACAAAGTAGTTCTATGCAGAAAGTGTGGTTGTGATACCAAGAGAAACACCCAATTCAGTGCCTGGCTCTGAGCAGAGACTCCACTTTTATTAAAAGACCATCATGGGGCGCCTGGGTGGCGCAGTCGGTTAGGCGTCCGACTTCAGCCAGGTCACGATCTCGCGGTCCCTGAGTTCGAGCCCCGCGTCGGGCTCTGGGCTGATGGCTCAGAGCCTGGAGCCTGTTTCCGATTCTGTGTCTCCCTCTCTCTCTGCCCCTCCCCCGTTCATGCTCTGTCTCTCTCTGTCCCAAAAATAAATAAACGTTGAAAAAAAAATTAAAAAAAAAAAAAAGAATCACAGAGACCATAGGGTTAAGTCTAAAAGGTATATGGGGCTAGAAGGATGATACAGGGGACCAGAGATCACTATGACAGGAAAGATTTAGTGAGGTCTAGGCTGGTTGGGTCCAGAGTCCTTGAGTCAGAGGGTAAAAAAATAGCAGTACTACTCTTTGTTCATAATGTATATTTTGCCTACTCCCCTCATATTTTTTGAGACACTGGACTTTGAGATCCTCAAGCTCAGGGTATGTGTCTTGATTATTTTTGTATGTCTGACCTTTAAGAAGTACTTTGTGAATGCCCACTGTGATTTGAACATGATAATCTCTTGTCCTAAAGGAAGGGTTGCCTCCACTCTTTGCTGTCCATTTCCAAGGATAAGAAAACCAAAGCCCACGAGCATATTATTTTTCACTGAAGAGTGACCTGTGAGTCTTTGTGTGATTAAGTTTGTCTCCCAAAATGTTCTCACCTATCTCCAGCACTCCTAGTGTCTCCAGTAGTATGGAGATTAATGCTCTGGGAGGTGTGGTTCAGACCAGTGTAGCATTGGCATCACCTGGGAGGTTGCTAGAGATGCAAATCCTCAGGCCCTTTCCCAGACCGACTGAATCAGAAACTCTCTGGGTGACACCCAGGAATCTGGGTTTCAGCTAGAGCTCCAGGGATTTCTATACACACTAAAATCTGAGAACCACTGCACCACACAGAATCTAGTATCTTTGTTTTTAAAAAGGCATGTGAGTAAAGTTTGAGCATGACCATGTTGAAGGGCAAGTGGAAATTACAATTACAACCTAACTCAATGATTCATCTTCATTTTTATTCTTCTTGTGGCTAACTTATTAAAAAATATTTGCGGGGCGCCTGGGTGGCTCAGTCGGTTGAGCAGCCGACTTCGGCTCAGGTCATGATCTCGCGGTCCGTGAGTTCGAGCCCCGCGTCGGGCTCTGTGCTGACAGCTCAGAGCCTGGAGCCTGTTTCAGATTCTGTGTCTCCCTCTCTCTGACCCTCCCCCGTTCATGCTCTGTCTCTCTCTGTCTCAAAAATAAATAAACGTTAAAAAAAAAAATTTTTTTTAAATATTTGCTAAATATCCACAATGCAAAGATGAGTAAGATTACACTCTGTACCTTAACAACTTTAGTTTCTTTTCTTAAGGGATGAGGGTCAGCTGCAGGTAGGGCCACCACATTCCACATGGCAGTCAGAACTGTAGATTGTCCTCTGGAGGGTATGTGGAGTTCACAAGAATTCTGCATCTTTATCAGGCCCATTTTTGATATTATGATAGACTGAGTAGCCATCTGCCATGGTTTACAGGGGTCAAACCTACTGCTCCAAAGTACAATAGCCAATGTGTGCTAGGCAACCCTAGAAAAGTCCTAGAATCAGGTCCTTCTAGACTCTCCAGGCATCTTAGTCCTGGGCATTTACAGATCACATGTGACCATATCAATGCGAATGCGAGAAGAAAAAGGTACGGCAATAGTATAAAGTATGGATGCAGTTGGTATAAACCATTGTGGCAAAAGAAATTTAAAAAGAAAGCTTAGATAACGTAATCAATCTTCTTCTGATACGTTTGACAACTACCTAGACTTCGCCAGATTTTATTAGAGCTCTGAAATAGTGAGTGTTTTTAGTAATTGAAGTACACAAATTACCCTACTCTTTTATGTACTTGTAAAGATCCAGTATTTAGTGCCAGAGCCAGCATTTGAAGATTTCAATGTAGAGAACCTTGATTAGCTGCAAGGCTTTTCCAGCGTAACTGATGTCAGGAGACATCATATTACAGATAATTTTTTAAGTGGTCATCACTTTGAAAAATTAACATTAGACTCGGCCTAGCTGAGCTCTTTTATCTTTTTTTAACAGATAAGTAACAAACAAAATTTGACAGTAAAACTACTAAGTAGAAAGACATCCAAAAGCAATCTTCCCTTCCAGACAGGCCCGGGCAAGACCCCAGCAGGGACCACACAAACACCTGGGTGCTGGGTCCTGGAAAATGCCTCTACCCTCTAAAGATAGGTCTTGCCCTTTCTCTAAATTTCACAACCTGGTTGTGAGGGATAGGAGGAAAGATAATCCTCAAGAAGGATCAGCGTATAGCAATGGCATTCCAATGGAAATTTACCATCAACACTCACCAGTGCAGGTAATCCCCTTCTGCCCTAAGGGAGACTATCTCCCTCTAAAGACAGGCTTAATTTGCCCTTTTGCAGATCAGATACTGAGTTCTGTACTACAAATTTGCGTAATGGAAGACCAAATACTTGCAGCCAACACACTGGGCTAAGTACTTCCTTAGCCATTAAGCTGGAAGCTTGAAGGTCCCCCCGCATGCCTACTCCCAGCTTCTTTAGTCTGTTATCTACACAGTGTAAGAAAATATTCCGGCCAGAACTCTTTTTTTTTTTTTTTAAATTTGTTTAATGTTTACTTACTTCTGAGAGACAGAGAGAGACAGAGCTCGAGCAGGGGAAGGGCACAGAGAGAGAGGGAGATACAGAAACCAAAGCAGGCTCCAGGCTCTGAGCTGTCAGCATAGAGCCCAACGCGGGGCTCAAACTCATGAGCTGCGAGATCGCGACCTGAGCGGAAGTCGAAGGTTCAACCGACTGAGCCACCCAGGCGCCCAATTCCAGCCAGAACTCTTAAGGAAGATTGTCAGATTAGCAAATAAAAATGCAAGGCCCCCAGTCAAATTTGAATTTGAGATAAGCAACAAATATTATATACCCATTACGAATGTATATACAAATATATACACATTTTTTAAATCTGAAATTCGAATTTGACCGGGAATTCTGTATTTTTATCTGACAGTCCTATCTCTAAAGCTATCAATGAGGAATTTCCATGTTGGAGCTAAATATTAGGCCAAGTTGAAAAGAATAGGGAATGTAGAATCTGAACTTTTTGATGTGTACAGGGTCCCGCAGATTGCACCGTGCTTTACTTTACAACTTCTCTGTGAGGTAGGACCAAAGTCCTTAATCCCCACTTTATGAGTGTAGACTCCAAGTTAAAGCATTGCACAAGGTTACAAAGCAAAGTAGAAGAGCTGGGATTCAAATTAAGATCTTCTGGTGTTTTTTTCTAGGGGGTTCTGTCAATCACGACACTAAACAAACAGAAGAGCAGGAAGAATTTAAGAGATTGGCTAGAAAGCATTGCTTTAGCAAGCAAAAATACCTGGCCCAAGCATGGACACTCTTTTCTGTTTTTGTGCCTAAGTAAGCAATCATCTGTCTGTGTTCTTTACAGGCTGAGAGTGGCCATTAAGAAATGAAAGCGAGTTTAGATTTCACCGGCATGTTTGGATTTGACGACGTTTTGCATTTCAAGAAACCAAGGTCAGCTCAACCCTTTTTTGCACTGGGACCCAGCCACCACCGTGATTTAAGCAAAGAACTAAACTGGTGAATTTAAAGGTAAGTGGTGGCATAATCGTTCACTGCCTCACATGCTTCCATTTGCTGAGGACTGTCTTTACTTCTAAATCTAGTAAGGAGAGCTGTGTTTCACTTCACAAAATACTAGCAAGTTCTGAGATGAGGTCGAATTTATCCTTGAGAACACACTTGGAGACTAAAAAATTGTGTATTGTTGGGAAAAGTTAACCTTTCCAACATTAGCTCCCTCTTGCATGTGCCTTACTTTCTAACTCCAAGCAAAGTGACAGAAGAACTCTTATTAGAAAATTACAGAAAACTGAACCTCATACCTCTTGTTAAAAAAAAAAAAAAAAGACATCTTGCGGGATTAATCTACCACTGCTAAGGCATTCCCAACTCAAATTTTTCTCTATTCTCCCACAAAATCAAATGCCCAGCTATATTTACCACAGCAAAAGAAATTAGCTGAGCTTCTAATATCACAGAAGCAAACTAATATTTCTCATGTGTTTATTCGTTTTTAGAAGCTGGGCAAGGAGTAACAATTGCCTGTGACAACTGTCTGTGAAGAATATCGTTCCCAGAAATTCCACACTGCCCCAGAGCTGTGGCAGGAAAGTCCACAGATTATTATTGGGTAATGACATTGGAAATAAAAAAGTATATAGTATTACAGTATTGAGCTATTAGAGTAGGGAATCAATTCAAGGAGACAAGCAAAATTTATATACTTTATTGATTTTAAATTTTACATGCTCTGCTATATGAGTAAATCTTTTGTAGTAATTCTAAAGCTTTGAAACATTGTAAATAACAAGGACTGTGGGGAGTTCAGAACAGCCATTTTTTCAAACTGAAAGTATATAGCCTTTAATGCATATTAGAAGAAATTGGGGTAATGAAATACCTTAAAGCTAACTTAAGTCAGGGCTAGTGTGGGTTTTTTTGGTCTCCAAAGAGTGAGCCTGTATCAGGTAGTGAAGTAATTCCAGGTAGCATTGTACTTAAGGAAAAGCGTAATTAAATTGATCCTATTGTATTACATAAATCCAACATATCCTGTGTAAACTCAGAAACAGGTGGCTCTTTGTAAAAAGTAGCTGGCTATTAACCAATAGAAGTAAAATTTTCTCACACAAAAACAAATACACGGGAGGAAAACCTTGAAACAAAGGGTAACTTGGGATTCCATAATCAAAGAGCAAATCGAATTTGAAATCACCCCCGCATGTTCAGTGTGCCTGAATCCAGAGCCTCCACAGTGGGCAGTGGGTGAGCCTGTCTCCAGACAGGCATTTGAGTAAGCCAGTCAGGTTCCTGGAGCCTGCCACCTTTATTAAAAATAATTGCAGCCTGGGTAATTTGTAATTTTCAATCATACATGTAATATAGAAAATGACAGACAAGGTGGGGGGAGTTTTATATTTTTATTGCAGGGAGCCTGACTGACACTTCACAAAACGTTTTGACACATTCAAGTGTGAGCAACAAATCTGTCCACCGATTCATAAGCCACATGTTTACTTAAAGAAGCCTACCCCAATAAATGAGGATCAAAATCCCAAGTGCTTAAGTCCGTGAAATTCCCTACAGTGAACTAGCACCGACAGAATACATTCTGACCTCCTTAAGATGAGTGAGGATTTTCAAATAAATATATCTTGCTTATATCATTTTTAGGTCTATACACTATTTTTTTAATTGTGAGAAGCCACACATGGACCTTTCCTATATTGAAGCTTGCAAGAATACTAAAGTGAATGCAGTAATCAGATAACTGAAGCCAAATTATTTTCTGCAATTTAGACTTCTGTTTACTCAGAGCACATCTAGTATACTCATTTAGAAGCTCTATTAGCTACAAAGTTTGATTTTGTTTTCCCATTGTGCCACTCCTCAGACACAAAGCCATGGAAAATCATGATTCCTCACATTTACGAGTACTTAAAGGAAATGATGGTGACCCTAAAACACATCAGATTCAGATGAAAGAAACGGGTCTCCATATTTATTAAAAAGGGACAAGAGCTCTATATTTCTTAAGGCTTCTAATGTGAGCTATTGAGAATGGAAATCAAAATCGTAACTATTAACACTTAAAAGTTGGGCAATGGATCATTACATTACAGTGTCTTAAAATGCGAAACCTTAGGGGCGCCTGGGTGGCGCAGTCGGTTAAGCGTCCGACTTCAGCCAGGTCACGATCTCGCGGTCCGTGAGTTCGAGCCCCGCGTCAGGCTCTGGGCTGATGGCTCAGAGCCTGGAGCCTGTTTCCGATTCTGTGTCTCCCTCTCTCTCTGCCCCTCCCCCGTTCATGCTCTGTCTCTCTCTGTCCCAAAAATAAATAAACGTTGAAAAAAAAATTAAAAAAAAAAAATGCGAAACCTTCTCAAAACGGGGTATTTCTAACCAACCCACCAGCATAGGCAACCTTTGTGTGTTGGAGAGGGGGAAGGGGGGGGAACTCCTGTTGGGGTGGGAAATGAGTGGGAATTGTAGAGGAGAAAAGGAAAGGAAAGAAATCTAACTCAAGGACCTTGAAAAGTTAATTTGGAAACTTTTGTTAGTGACTTTGGACTTCATTAAACTCCATGCATCACTATAGCAGCATGATCTCAACAGTTTGAAAGGTATTTGTCATCAGCGAAAGAAAAACATTATTTTTAAAGGAGTAAAAAGATTGATGCATCACTGCGGACCACTTAAGCCCCACACAGTTTCAGTCTTTAGTATTAATCTAAACGTGATGGCTTTTGCATACGGTGCATAATTAAACATTTTCTTTTCAGAGCTTTATAGAATCCCCATATGTTTTTAATGGCATCATCTGAATGTTTTTCTTAATAATTCTGGCAGCCTGCTCCTGAATCTTCAAGTTTGTTTTTTGTTCCTAATATCTTTTCTACAGAGGCCGCATTGTGCCAGAGATTGAATAAAGCTCTGAGAGCCTCATCGTCAAGGAAGACACACACTCACAGACTCACACACGCTCACATTCTGCTCTCTCTTCCCTTGCAGCCGGCATTGCTATTGGCACAGAGAAAAGATGTGTGTGAGAGTGGGCAAGGAATGAACACAAGACTCCGTGCCAAAGCCTCCCTCTCTCATGCGGCATGTTCCCTTTCTCTTCTCTAGTAGGACTTAGCTACCTCATGTTAGGTGTCTGCCTGTCCGTCTGCCTGCCTGTCTGTCTATGAGTGTTTGGTGAGCATATTTACGTGTATACGTACCAATGGGGCAGCTGCAACATATGGTCTGCCTGACACAGGCTGGACATACCATAACTTGCTGACTCAATACCTAGTGCCTCATGCGAACTGACTTTCTCTTCCTGAGCAGTGGTCCATTTTTTTACCCAAACCCTTTCAGACACGACCCATAAAACTGAAATAATGGAATGTTCACCATTTAGCTTAGTCAGCCACATTTTGAGCTGTAAATCAGAATTACCTCCATTTCAGATGGTATAAATGCAACCCAGTGATCAAGCATACATTCAGGAGGGAGACAATAATAATCTGAGACTACAATACCCATGTCCACCCAGGACTGGTGCCCATGGTCTCCAACACAGAATGTAAGCGCCTCCGCTTGAAGAATAAGTAATTCAGACAGAAGAATGTACACCATTGTTGTTCAAAGGTAGCCGTGAATTTGCCTTATTCCAACATAAATTTAACTTCTGGAAATGGACAAAGACAATAAATAACTCACATTTGAATCACAAGTCTCCTTTAGATTGAGTGTTTGAACTCAGATCCAAGTTTCAAAACATAATATTTTTTAAAGCATTCTCACACTCTTTTCATATTTGTCATCTTGCAATCTGATGACGTGATGAACAAAATGGAAATGGTAACCAAAACGGCTTCCTTATGCGATTTTCCTCATTGAGCTTCATTTATTTACAGATGGCCAAGTGGCTCTGAGGGCATTTGAAGCCGTCCTATTATTAAGAACTGAGCTTTATCAAAAATTTCAAAGACCTGGTTTGTGTTTCAGAATTCCGCAGATGATGTGCCTTAAGTAGAAACAACCACCCTGGAAAGTCTTAAAACATATGCAGGCCAACAAGGGCAGAAACAAATTATCCAGGAATGGGATTGCTATGGTTTTCACTGGTGCTTCTAGCATTTGCTACGGGAACTTGACCGAAGCAAAATAATCTTTAATGGCCTCTCTTTTTAATGGTTCCCGGTAAACAAAAATAATTTTTTTAAAAAACCCGAACCTTAATTTTTCCTCCATCTAAATTGCTATAGGTAAATTTATAACATGGTAAACAGAGTAAAAAAAAAGAAGACTTCAGAAATGAAATGCCTGGGGCGCCTGGGTGGCGCAGTCGGTTAAGCGACCGACTTCAGCCAGGTCACGATCTCGCGGTCCGTGAGTTCGAGCCCCGCATCAGGCTCTGGGCTGATGGCTCAGAGCCTGGAGCCTGTTTCTGATTCTGTGTCTCCCTCTCTCTCTGCCCCTCCCCCGTTCATGCTCTGTCTCTCTCTGTCCCCCCAAAAATAAATAAACGTTGAAAAAAAAATTAAAAAACAAAACAAAACAAAAAAGAAATGAAATGCCTAAATAAAAATAAAAAGTAAAGCTAAAAAAAAAAAAAAAGTGGACCTTCCTCCTTATCCAGACACCATTTTGGCAGCTCATCTCCTAGTCCTGGTCAGAAGAAGGAGCTGCCAGAGAACCAAAGCCCTAGGGTCTAACAGGCTCATAGTCCCATAGAAACTGTCATATCAAGTCTCCTGTGGGCACCCACACAACTATGCAACCTTGGTTAAATCTTTCTGAAAAGACTGTGAGTCACAAACACCAGCAGGACAATGGCACTTCCATCTCAAATTTGATGAAGGGACCTCCCCTACCCTCCCAGAGCAAAACAGCTTGGGGGCATCTCCACATTTGAGACAACCCTCTCCCCAACATGATACTAACTGACAACGTTTCCCACATCCAGATCTCAGAGCATTTACCATCACAAACTTAATCCGTAGAAGCAGTAGAATGATTCCCTCCTCTTCCCCGGCATTTGAAAATCAATTGGTGCAGATGACCCCCACTTGGAGGTCTGAGAACAATTCTTGATTAGAGCAATGAGGAATTTTAAGAGTCATAAGCTGGTAGGGGCGCCTGAGTGGCTCAGTTAGTTAAGCATCTGACTTCAGCTCAGGTCATGATCTCATGGTTGGTGAGTTCTAGCCCTGCTTCGGACTCCAAGCTGACAGCACGGAGCCTGCTTGGGATTCTCTCTCTCTCCTTCTGTCTCTCTCCTCCCTGATTTGCATGCTCTCTCTCTAACTCAAGATAAGTAAAAAAAAAAAAAACTTGAAAGAGAGAGAAAGAGAGAAAAGAGTCCTAAGCTGGTAGGTAGCAGGGCCTGATTTTCAGTGACTTTTCCTTGGGTTTTAAAAGCTGAATGCTAGCCTTCCCCATTAGAATGAGGCAAATCCCCAGCTTCATACCCTAGTTTTTGTACTTGCCCACTCCCCAAGTTTCTCGAGGACCAAAGCTGGCTGTATTCTGTCTTCCTGCATGCAAACATTGGGTGGGTACCACTTGATGTCAGGAAATGTGCCAAGCACTGGGAAGAAGAATGAGAATAAATAGGGCTCAGTCCCTGCTCTCAAACAGCTCACAGTAGAGATAAGAACAGAGATACATTTTAAGTACGCTACAAGATGTTCTCATAGAGGCAGAAACAAATTGGTAGGGAGAACAAAAGTGGGGATTGATAAATACGCTGGGGTGGAACCAAGAACAGTTCACAGAAGAAGTAACATCTGAGGTAGCACCTTGAACGCATTCATGTGGTAGAAAAGGCAGAGGGAGAGGAAGAAAGGCATTCTGAGGAGGCAGTACAGCACAGTTAAAGGCAGACGAGTGGTTCTCAGCCTTTTTCAAAGCAATCATTTGGGGATGTTTCTTAAAATGCAAATTGCTGGGTCTCACTCTCGGATTCTGGTTCTGTTGGTCTAACACAGGGATCGGAAGTTTGGATCTTTAACCAGCAGGTAGATCTCAGTCACACGTTGAGAAACAGCTGACCAGGGTCACAAAGGTGCATGGTATTTGCAGGATGAGAAGAAATTCAGGATGAACAGAGCATGGATTGGAGGTGGGGGTGGGGGTGGGCTGATCTAGTTGACTAGCTTTATGTATTGGAGGGACATTGTCAAGACCTCTGGGCACCTGTGAAGCCCTAAAAATGAGATTCTAGGAAGCTTCAGACACCAGGACCCACCATCAGAGCTATATAGGGCTGGATCCAGTCTCTACAGCTGTGATCTCTTGGGTGTCCACAGCTCTACAGCAAAGACTGGGGGGAAGAAGACTGGCCTGAGCCCAGACAGCCCAATGTCCCAGACCCAGCTCTACCACTTACTATGTCCTCTTGGCAAGTTATTTAACCATCTTGGGCCTCAGTTTTACCTCTGCAAAATGGGAATAATAACACCAAAAGGTCAAGGTTGTTCTAAACATTAAATGGTTTAATACACATGTAATGTCTATCTCAGTATCTTACGTGTAGTATTTTTAATAAAAATACAATTGTAATATCTAACATATATTAAAAAATTCGGGAAAATGAGAGAGAGAGAGAAATAGTTCAGATTTAGAGTCATAGTTTGCCTACATGGAGAAGATGTAAAATTTCCCCATGACTCAGTCTCCCTGCAGGTTACCAGAGCATCCCTAAAAGTCACCTGTCCATCAGCATTTCAGATCCCCCAGACTTGTTCTCCCATTTTCTGGGTCCCGACTCAGAGCTCCAGCCTCTTTCTCAAATTGGATGCTCCCTGGTCTGACATAGTTTATTTGCCACTGTGACCACCACCAGAACCTGACCATTTTTCACAGGCTCTATCTCTCCTGATCACACATAATCCCAAACCTCTCCCAGTGCCGCAGCCATTATTTATGAGGATTGGCACTGTGCCTGAGAGCAATTAATTTATCTGCCAAAGATACACTTAAGTGACTGTCTCATGAGGTTCCTGATCCCTACAGCATAAACAATCCAAAGCGGAGACAGAGCATCCCTGACACTGAGGGCATGGATAACTTTATCTTAAATCCTTACCTCCTCATTATATAAACAATAGTATGATTCTAAATTTCAAGGACACTATGGAGTTTCAAGGCATTTTCCTCTACCTTCTGTCATTTGACCCTCTCCATAACCTCTGGGAGAGGTAAGACTTTCCTCCCATTTTACAGATGTGAAAATATTGAGTTTCAGAGAAACTAGGTGATTTAGTCATACGGCCACTGAACTATAGACGTCAACCCAGGCTTCTGACTCCTGATACTTATGTTCTCCATTATTCTCTACATACCACCTCTCATGTCTGCTTACTTTGACCTTCATCCAGAAAGCCGATAAATGTTCGCGGGTTCAACCCTTCCATGTAAAAGATTACAAGTTTTGAATCACATGAAAATAAAGCCCATATAGCAGAACAGCCTAACAAATAGCTGTATCGATCACTTAAGAAGAGGTCATTAATTCTAAAGACATTGAAGAAATAATTGCGTTCCTTTCTGTACCAGTTGGGAGCAGATATGGAGCCATAGCTATTCACCATGGTAGAGTAGAAAGAACAAGTTTTGGATCAAAAGGACCTAGGTTCACAATCCTAACTCTGCCGCTCAGCTGGTCACATGATCTCGAGCACATTGCCGAAATCCTGAGTCTGACTTTTTTCATCCTTTTTTAAAAAAAAATTTTTTTAATGTTTATTTATTTTTGAGAGAGAGAGTGTGAGCAGGCGAGGGGCAGAGAGAGAGGGAGACACAGAATTGAAGCAGGCTCCAGCACAGAGCCCGACAGGGGCTTGAACTCATGGACCGCGAGATCATGACCCGAGCCGATGTCAGACGCTCAACCGACTGAGCCACCCAGGCGCCCCTGACTTTTTTCATCCTTAAGATGGGATGAGCATCTCTAAACTCAAGCATGATTGTATGACAACAAATACCACAAATCTAACTCAGTAATCACATAGAAGCCCTTAGCAACTGTAGGCCACTTCCCCCAGACTGATGTTACAAACTTTCGTGTGCATGAGAGCTTGTTAAAACCCAGCTTGCTAAGTTACCCCGTCCTCTCATTTCTGATTCAGCAGGTCTGGGACTTTGCATTCCTAACTAGTTCCCCCCATGAACTAGTTCCCCCCCATCAGTTTCCTGATGCTGACGCTGCGAGGTCCAGGGACGACAACTTGGGAACCACTGCTGTCAAGCAGGACAAGGGTCATGTGGTCATGGAGAAAGAAGTCACTGGATAAAAACCTAAAGCCTAGAATGGCCATGCCAAGCTACTAGATGTTGATCACCAACTCCCAAGCAAAGCCAGCTAAGAAAACAGAAGGCTAAAGACAGCCATAATCCTTTCTCCTTCATGGAACCAGTGTCATGGACTTATTAGGGTCAGATGACTCTGAGCTAAGTAAGCACTTTGTCTAAAAACTCCTTGTGATAACTGTGTTTTCACTTAAATCCTTCTGAAATTCTTACACACAGATCTCCCGTCTCCCCTTCTAGAAACCTTGCTGACTTATCAACAGTCCCTAGAAGACCTTGGGAGCACGTGATCTAGTGCTTATGAGATCCAGTAGCACAGTCTGATTGAGGGTACTCAACCAAATACCCAGTCACCCTCAATGTGGTTTCTGCATCACTAGCACCTCAGTTATTCCATCGCACGCGCACACACACACACACATACACACACACACACACAATTTGCAGAATCAGAGGGTCTATCAGGAGTGCAATTAGGGCAAATCATTTAAGAAATGCACCGGCCATAGCTCATGTTTACACATAAACCTTTTTTCTTAAAGGGCGTGTTGCTTCTTGAAAGGAATAAAAGTACAACAACAAAACCCCAGAAAATACATTAACCCTATTTTATGAAGGTGGTATAGACACTATATTCTCTTTTGTTTCCAGATATGAAGAATACATAAAAGTGTGATGAACAGGCACTGGCATATATATTGTTCTGTTCTTGCGAAGGAGTCTGTAATATATCTCTATTTTGCTGCAGCCAGCTGCCACTGAGTCATCAGTTCCCACTGTATTATCCCGTGCTCAGCTCCGTTGGAATATTAAACAGCCACCAGATTCCAAACTCTGCATTTCCTCACATTCGGCTCTTCCCTGATCAAGCATTGTTTTTCTGTGATTTTATATATATATATATATATATATATATATATATATATATATATATATATCAGACCCTGGAATCAACTTTCTTTGTTTTATCAAGACCCAGTGTGTAGTGATTCTGATTTATCATTTTTACAACAGTCTCTTCCCTGCGGGCTCCAGGTCGTGATGGTGGCATTGCTACGATTTATGGTGGGGATTGTTGACGGAAAATGTATGCTCTTTTTGATTTTCCTTCTTCCCAACACCTGGTTCTTATTTGTTCAACTCTAGCTTCTGCCATTTTAAGCATTATTTACCATTTGCTGAAATGCATTGGTTTATTTGTTGGGCGTGTGTAAGGTAGAGGACGGATTTGTACGGTTGGCTATCCTTTTTCCTCTTCTCAACCCAACGTGGTTTTTTTGTTACATTTTCTTATGTTGTTAGGAACCTGGAGTTCCCATTCGTTTCCCATTTGTTTCTCCTTATCTGCCACAACATATTAGGTCTCTCAGAAAGAAAAAGAAAATGCAGGCTGGTTAGGTTCTTCAAGGAGGTTTTTGAATTCTCTGTGCCTCACACTGTAGGTGGTCACCTCCCTTTCCAACCTGGATCCATTATTTATTACTTAGCGAAGGCTCCTCTCTCTCGGAGTCCCAGAGCAAGGCTAATTTTTCTTTAGACTCTAAGAACACTTCAGAATAACTTGGCAAAAGGTAGAGCTTTTGAAGCCTGTTAGGAATCCATTTGCCAATATTGAAGATAATTTTAAAAGGTGGAGATGAAATAAACAGAGATGCTCACACCTGAGAAATGTTTGATTTGAAGGCTGATATTTAGGTCTTCTGTCCAAAGCAAATCACAAACCAATCGAGACTATTTTTTTCCACCAGAAGATGAAAACACCCAGAGTGCTTTCTCCTTTTTAGGTTTTCCCTAATGCACTTAGCAGAGTGCTAGGCACTGTGAATGCCTTCTCAATATTGATTTTCACATTTAACCAGAGTTTCTTTTGTTAATATGCATACTTTTCCAAGAGGTCTGGTAGTTTGGAGTTTAATTTAAATTTTTTTAATGTTTATTTTTGAGAGAGACAGAGCACGTGCAGGGGAGGGGCAGAGAGAGAGAGGCTCCGAAGCAATCTCCAGGCTCTGAGCTGTCAGCACAGAGCCCAACGTGGGGCTCAAACCCACAAATAGCAAGGTCATGAGCTGAGTCAAAGTCAGGTGCTTAATGGACTGAGCCACCCAGACGTCCCATTTGTGGGGTTTAATTTAAATGGGATTAATATTTCATGCCCTCTCCACCTAGCCCTCCACTTATTGCTGAAAACAGAAGTCAGCTTCTCAAATTGCAATTTTTTAAGTTTGTTTATTTATTTAAATAGGGGATGGAATGGCAGAGAGAGAGAGAGAGAGAATCCCTAGCAGACTCCACATTCAGCACAATGCAAGGCTTGATCCCACAATCAAGGGATCATGACTTGAGCCAAAACCAAGAGTCAAAGACTCAACCAACTGAGCCACCCAGGTGCCCCACAAATTGTAATTCTTAAATTTCAAAAGTCCTGAATAAGCCAATCAGATGTGCTGCGGTGGAGATAGTTAATAACCCCCCGTGATGAGGTACGGCAACATACCATTTTCTCCAGGATAGTTCTTGTTTGCAACCTGTTATCTCGGTGTCATTGGTAATAGTGGCATCTTGTCACTCTCAAAAGTGGCCCATTTTAGAAGAAAAGTATATAGTCATACTATCCCATACCTATCCCCCTCTTCCTCCTTTTAGTAACAAAACCCCTGCTAAGTTTTATTTGATGAGATACCGGGGTGCCCGGGTCAAAACTGCATTCCCCAGTTTTCCTTGCAGCCTAGTGTGGCCAGTTATTTGCATGATAAACAAGCACATAGTGCTGTTCTAGGTACTCTACAAATTAACACACTTAATCCTCATCATAGGAGCTAGGTGCTATTTCATCATCTCTATTTTATGGATGAGGAAACTAAGAGGTTAGATAACTTGACCAAGTGGCAGAGCTAGATGTGAACCCCAAGAGTCTAATTCCACAGTCTGCACTCTTGACCCACTACCTCCAAGTGGGACCAAGTGTTGGCCAACGGGATGGGGGAAGAGTGACGTGGCAACCTCTCCACCTCCCCTGCAAAGAAGGAACCTCATTGTCACCCACTCTTTCTTGCCTCATTCTCTCAAAATAAAACGTGGTGCTGATGAACACACAGAGACAACATTCCAGGAGCTGCAGAAGCCACAAAATAAAGGGATCCTTGGTCAGCCTCGCAGAGCAGAGCACATTCCCACCCTCAATTGCCTGCCACCTCAGGATCATATGTATGAGGAAAATATCCTATCTCATTTGAGGCACTATCAGCCTGTACCCTAACTAACACATGTCCCCATCCCTGCCTCACAAAGTCTCATGTAGATGTTCAGAAGGTAGGTGAGAATCTTCTGTTCCAGTAGCAAAATGAGCCCTCCTGACCAGATCCAAGCATTTTCCCCAAATGCCCCCAAGGTTCCTACCTATGCCCAGGTCTGCTCCCATACCAACATCAAGGACTTTGCCCCAGTTCTACGTGTAATTCTTAGTACATAGAAACTTTCCATGGGAGGCAGTCATGAAAGAGATAATACATAGCCTAGGTCCTTACTCTCAAGCATCTAGGTGCCATCATGGCCTCCTAAATTATTCCAGAGCAAAGGACTCATCACACAGACCTTCCTCTATCCCTGCATGAAACATACCCTCTACCTTGACCTGTAGCATCCCCTTCCCCTTCCCTATTTTATTTTCCTCAATAGCATTAACCACCACATAATGTATGTTCATCCCTTTATGTATAGCCCATCCCACTTGAATTATCATCTCATGGGGGAAGGGACTGTGTCTGCTTTGGTCATTGCTTTATCCCCAGCTCCTGACAGAGGCTTCTATGCAATAGGTACTCAATAAGAATTACTTGAATAAATGAATGGCGAATGAACAACTTTGAACAGCTGTAGCTCTGTGACCCTGGGCAAATTACTTAACCTCTCTGGGTCCCATGATAATAATATATAATAGAGTTGTTGCGAAAATTAAAAGAGATAATAAGAGGTAATACATGTCAAATATTGAGGCTACCTCCCAGTACATGGAAAGGTCCAAATACAATGGTAAGAGTTGTAAGCAATATAGTATTCACTATGCAGCCCCTGTGCCGTGCACTATTATTTCAGTTAATAATAGCCCATGTGTTCAGAACCACCCACCTTCTGGTACCACAACAGGAATTCTGGTTCAGCCACTATACGGCTCCTGCCTTGTTCTGTTTCTCTTTCTGGAATTTCCTAAGAAAAGCCAGACTGCAATTTCCTGACATACAACAAACTCCAACCCTCTCTAGTGAAATGCAGACCAGGAGCTGCTAGAACTGGCCTTACCTTTGATAAGAAAAGAGAAAACAGTATTTATTTTAGGATTAGAATCATGTCTGGTGTAAGAGTTATCGAGTTGAGCTATTTGGCTTTGTTTGTGAAACATTTCCATTTGGTATGTCTGTAATATCATCGATGGCCTCTCATCCACTAATAACCTGAGAGGAGAGTCAACTTGCTCCTTTTTCTAGGACTTTCCTTAGACCCTGTCACTGCCTCCTCCTGATAGAAGCATCTAGAACAGCTCTTGAATAGTACAACCAGACTGTAACTGAACATTATACTCTGGAAAAAAGCCATGTCCAATATCCAGCTAGATAGTGAGACCTCTTCCAAAAAAAATAGGTGAGGTAGAGTTTTGGGGATAGCAAAAGTGGGGTGTGTGTGTGTGTGTGTGTGTGTGTGTGTGTGTGTGTGTGTATTTTTCCATAAAGGTCCTAGGACAACTTTCAAAGGGAAAAATCCATACCCAGCTTTGTGGTATTGAATTAGCTCCTTCCAACTGATCTTTCTGAGATGTTATTCTTACCCATCCCTATGCTTCCAGCCCTTGGCTCTTTCCACCTTTAACACTGACCAAACTAGACATTCTCTCGAGGATGATGACTAACGGAGTAGACGTAGGGGAAGCACTGCAAATTTGAGTGACCACTATATGCAGGAACTGTATGCCTCCCATTTGTTATTTCTAAGGTTATTTTAAAATCTCATAATCCTAAGAGTAAACCATAATTACTGTCATTGTCATTATCTCCATTGTATAGATGGGGAAACAGGCTCCGAGAAATTGTTGCTAGGACCCAAGGCCCCACAACAAGTGAGAAGTGAAATGAGGATTCTAATCCAGGTATTTGTAGCTTCAATAGCTTCTCCACTAGATCTTTCAACTTTTGACCCCTTATAATTCCTATGTGCGAGACTGTTCTTGCAAACATTTCTGGAGACCTCAATACTAAACATATAAAACAATTGCCTACACTTCACCCTAACCAGGAGAATTATCTCCCCAAGTGCCACCCTTCAGGACTCATCCAGCCAATGTGCCTGCAGTTATAATTCCATTCTGCAGAATGCTGGGGCTCCCTGCCTGTACCTCTAACTTAGGTGTTGGTATTAGAAATGTCTAAATAATTAGCTTTTCAAAAATTAAGAGCCCACACCTAGAAATTCTGACCTAATTGGTCAGAGGTGGGGTCTAGGCATCAGGAGTGGTTTTAAAACACCTCAAGCTTTATCCATTGTGCAACTGTGCAGGGCTGGAAATACCATTCCAGACAGTTCCCCTGCTGAGATTCAGGAACTTCTCTGTCCTTAACTCATAGTTGTACCTGCCCCCAGCTGAATAAAACTTCAGATGAATCACTTTCCAAATTTGTTTCTCATTTATTCTAACTGCTACGTCCAATCCTGGCCTAATTATTCACTTAATCTTGCCTGATTTGGCTCCTAGTGTAATTTTTTTCTGACAACTCAAAATTCTCTCAGTACTGACACATTAGTTCATTGAATAACCCCTTAAAATATCACACCAGTCTTTTTTGTTCATAAATGGTAGATTAGGAAGACATAGGATTCACTTCTGGCTTGATGACTAAATTAAGGCAAATTACTATGAATTCTACACCTTCAATATATAAAACAGACAGGTTATAATATTTGACATATTTTAAATGCTCAGAAAGACTGTAGTATAGCACTGTCTGGGTTGGAATCACAACTCTGCTGTTAACTGGCTGTGCAACCTTTAGCAAATCATGATCCCTCTCTGACCCTATGCGTACTCAGCTCTGGAGCAATGGAATAAATCAGAGTTGTTGAGTCTCAGATTTTATCCCAATGTTAAAGACGTTCTATAATATCAGACTGATGAGCAACTAACTGCTGGTGGGTGCAGTGATGTTAATTAATTGGTGGTATTTAAAACACATTTGAGGTTTCCTTTCACCAGGCCACTGAAAGAGCCCTGTTCAGTTCTTAGCCAAACCAAGAAAAGAACAGAAATGGAGCTTACATTTTATAACCAGGGAAGAGTAGCTATGGCTACTCCTTTGAAGCAAATGTGTTCTATAAATGTATTTACACTCTAGAGAAAACTCAGATCTGGTCAATTAGACTTTTATTTCAGAATTTGTATCTTCACTGAAGGAAATACTTCAGAGACTCACAAAACCCCAGAAATGGAGGACACCCTGAAGAACCATTTCATTCATTCCTCTGTAAACCCTTCATTTATTCTATGTATTACTCTATATGTAGATAAAATTATACTGTTCAAGAAAGAAATACAGTATACCTCTCTATTCCTTAAATATATTAATAGATGAGTGTTAACAACCCCATAGCCTATTTTTTGTGTCATTTTAACTCAAATTTACCCAAATTGTGACTGTGCTAGTCTCTTTTCAGATGCCTGTGACTCGTTTGCCTGATTCCTTTAGCCCTTCCCTCTAGGATATCAAGTTCTAGAATTCCCACTGAACTTCCAATCATGCTCTACAAATTCTCTACACATAGCCTCACATTTCAGAGTCTCCTCTGTACTCCAGATCAACTGCCTCTTAGATATCTCCTCCTGGGCATCAAATTCAACCTCTTCCCACCATGTTAATCCTCTTCCAATAATTTCTTATGTTCATGAATGGCACCATCATGCATTCATTTGCACTAACCAGGAAATTAACTCTATATCCGCTTCTTCTTTATTCCATAATCAAACACTCACCAAGATTCTGTCCCCTAAAAATGTTGTGAATTCATCCATTGCTATTTCCATTATCCCCAGTCCAAAGAGCTATCCACTCTCTTGTCGATACTGTAAGAGCCCAATCTCCTCCACAGCAGCCAGAGTAATCTTTTTTTTTTTTTAATGTTTATTTGTTTTAGAGAGAGACACAGAGTGTGAGCGGGGGAGGGGCTGAGAGAGAGGGAGACACAGAATCCAGAAGCAGGCTCCAGGCTCTGAGCTGTCAGCACAGACAGAGCCCAACGTGGGGCTCAAACTCATGAACTGTGAGACCAGGACATGAGCCGCAGTCAGACGCTCAGCCAACTGACTGAGCCACCCAGGCACCCCCAGAGTGATCTTTCAAAAACATATCACATCATAGCATTTTCCTGCATAAGACCCATCAGTGACTCCACAGGGCTCTCAGAATAAAGACCCCTGTCTTCAAGGTCCTGAAAAACCAAACCCCCTCTCCCCAAACCAAGCCTCACCAGTCACACACTGAGCTGCTGTCCCCCTCACCTACAGCTTCTTCAATTCTTCAGCTTCCTTCTTACCTGAGAGCCTTGCACATACTGTTCCCTCTGCCAGGAATGCTCTCCACACCCTTCATCCTTCAGAGCTCACCTTCCTCACCTCCCACAGTTTCTGCTCTCGCTATTACACTCTCACACAGCATTCATCCTGCACTTGATCTGCGTTTCACATACCACAACTCTTGGCATGCATAAAATTATTTGATTAATTGTGTTGTTAATTACCCCTTATCTATGGACTACGTCTGCCTTACTCACTGCTCTATCACCAGTGCCCAGCACCAAGCGACTTGCACATAGTAGACATTCTATGTTCTAGTAACATTCTGGTAAATGGTTGACTTCTTCCATCACACAGCAGCTTATCCTTTCCATTCTTCTTGCCCCTCCCTTCACTGCCAAATGTCCTTAAGACTGGCCTCTATTATCTGCCCCAGCTCCACTCCTACTCACTTGTCAACCCACAGAAATGTGAGGTCCTCGGCTACCACTCCAATGAAACCGTTAATGCTGAAGGTCGCCAGTGAAAGCTGACGATCTGATGGGCTTTTCCTAGACTGACTCCTACTAACCATCTCTGTGACATTTGACAGTGTGGACAACTCCCTCCTGTTACCTTTATGCAAAAAAAAAAAAAAAAAGGCAAGGAGTAGCTTCTTTGCTCCCAGCCCTACAATTAAAACAGGATCCCCTCTCTCATTGCATCCAGTAAGTCAGTCAAATCAGTAATCACAAATATATGCAACCACAGCCATGTAGGTGCCAAGAAACAAAGAGATAGGAGAGTCTCAAAGGTGGGGATTCCGAAACTGCTCTGCTCTTCTCCTCCGATTGTGCTTGTTTTACTTCCGCAGCTGAAGTACTGCAGCCCTCTGCATGTCCCCTGATCGGCTGCAGGCCAGGGTTTCTTCCTTATCACGCTGCACTTCTCACGTGCACTCTCTCTCTCTTCCTGTTCTCTGTGCCAACAACTCCCACATCTGTATCTTCAGGCCTAATTTTCCAACCACTTCTTGGATATCTGCAGGGTGTTCCCCAGGCGCCTAAAAAATGGTGCATTCCAAAACAAATCAGAGGTCTCTCCCCAGTCCTTCTTCTGCTGTTGCCTCTCTCACCAGTCACCTGAACTAGAAATGAAATTCCTGTGAGATCTTCCTCTCCCGTCCCCTCACCTCCACAGCAGTCAAGGAGTTGTCCCGCTTCTGCCTTCTAACCATAATCGGACCTGTTCTCCGCGCCCAGTGCCATGACTTTTGTCCAAACGTTCGTCAGCAGCTCCTCTGCATTACTGCTATCGGCCTCCTCCCTGCACCCCTTCTTCCACGCTTCCCCTACTCTGATCGTCTGCTTTGCTACCATCCACGTTTAATGTGGCCATGTTATTGGCCTGTTTAAAAGTCTCCGGTGTCTTTAAGACAGAGTCCACATTCATTAGCTTCATAATCAGATCCTACTACCTCTCCTGTCTTACTCTTTTCATTCATTCATCTTATAAATATTCATTGAGTACCGAGTCTATAGCAAGCAGTATTTTAGGCACTGGAGATAAAGAAGAAAATACAACGATGTCGTCATCAAGACCCACACTCAAGTGCTGTAATACACATCACACCTACCACACACACACACACACACACACACGCACACACCTGGCCTCTAGCAACGTGAAATCTCTCATCATTTTCTACGTGCCCCGTGTTTGTTCAGACTTTTATATAATACCTCTACTGGCTGAAAGACTCTTTCCTTCCTCTCCGACATAGTTGCACTCCCTGTAGACTCAACACTCAAACTTAACCTCTACGGAGCCTGTGGGAATTCCTCAGACACAGTTAGACACACTCCCTTCTCTACATGTCAAACCACTTTGAACCCATCTCTCTCACGCGTACTTCCTTTTTATTTGTCTGTCTCCATCACTAAACTGTCAGCCCTTCAAAAATAAAATATCATCTTTTTCTAGTGCACATCCTCCACACATTTTGCACTAACCGTATGAATTGAAAAATAAATGAACCAATATGATCCACTATGGCTTGTAGAGGAGCAAGGGTTCACAGACTATACTGTGCATTAGAATTAGCTGAGGGTCTTGTTAAAATACCAATTCTGATTCATTAAGCCGGGGGTGAGTCCCAAGAATGTGCATTTCTACCATGCTCCCAGGGGAATGCTGATGCAGCCAGCCTAAGGACCATACATACTTTGAGGAGCAAGGCTTTAGAACTTAGTGATCAGAAGACCCAGAAAGTGAAGCTGGCTGGGAAACCATTCCCGTGGAAATTAAGCAAACACCAAAAGATAGTTCTGCTTCACATCTTGTCTATCAAGTCTGCATGACATCTTGACAGCAGCCAGCTTCCTGAAATACGGGGGTGAAACACCACTGTTGTGGACTTTGCCCAGTTAGACAGCCCACGCTGCATTCTACACATCTTCTGGGAAGCCCCAACTGAGCTCATTCGCCAGCTCTGCTTGTCGCAAAAGCCCAATGCCTGTCTTTGTTTCCAACTCTGCAGATGGCTCAAATGTGTTCCCTTGTCATCTCTAGCATGGACACAGGCCCCCAGACTTCCCTGCCAAGAATCAGCGGCAGAGGACAGCTCAGTTCCTCTTGAACTCTCCATGTTCTAAGGCAACAGCCCTGGCTGCCATTCAGGGCGTCACTTTTCAAGCCACCCTGCCCCATTGAGAGGGGCCTTGGCACTGGCTCGTTGCCCCGCCTGGCCAGCACACCTCTCCTCTCGGCCCACAACCTCTGCACTCTGCCAGTAGCCTGCAAGCACTCACAGGAGCCGTCTGAAAGGCGATCCCAGTTTTAGTTAAAATTTTTCCTACCCACAGAATTCTGAGATGCTACTGGGGATTTACAAGTTGTTTTAAGGCTGTTTTAAAGATAAACCCATGGTATTTACATAGATATATGGGCCTGTGTAAAGGACTGTGTGGTTCTTTATAAAAGATGCAGTATAAATGTTCTTGTATTACTAGAAGGATTATATAAAAGATGTTAAAACATATTTCAACCAAGCAGTGGTATAGATGGCCACAGAATATAATGTATCCATTGTCAAGAAATCCCCACCAGAGACCTCTGAAATCTTACATTGATTGAGTTGTGCTGGACTTGCAGCACATTGAAAATTTTCCAAACGGTAAAATATTAAATATACTCTTTTTAAAAAATATTTACCAGTTAAACACTAAAGTACTGTAACGGGCTGACCTTTCACAGCAGCTTTGTTCTACTTTTCCAAAAGCAGCCAGAAAGGGATTGTTTTCTTTTAAAGCTTTGTTTTGTCTTTTAGAAAAAAAGAACCAACTTATTTTGAGCATACTACCCACCCACCCCCCCCTCCGCCTATGCAATAACATCATAATGGCAGAATAATCACGGTAAACAATGCCCTGGGGATTTAGCTGGCTACAGCAGGGGACTCTAGGAGCCAATTTCAGTGCTTTTCTTAACTACATCATTGCATTTTTGTCTGCTAGTGGATAAGAAGAGTCTCCTTTTAGAGCAGGTTGATGGAAAGTGCTAATTGTTGACACATTAGCTAATTGTTATGATTAGCCTCTGACTTTTTTTTTCTTCTAAAAGTCAAGATCTCAACTGTGAAGTATGAAGATGCTTATTACAACAATGCTATGAAAACATTCAAACAATGAAAGGCTAATCTTCAGAAGCATTCAATCCGGTGGCAACTAGACAGCCGTGCCTTTAAAGAACAGACAACCATCAGGAAAAAAAAAAATATCCTAACTGCCGCATCCACCCAATATTTCAGACATAAGTGTTCTGGGTTATCATTAATGATCTGTTTTTACAAATTCACTATGTCTTTGGAAAGTTGAAGTAACTCCAAACCAAATAAACCCTGTGCAAGCCATAATGGTCCACTGACAATTGCAGCAGCTTGGAATTCATGATAATGTGAACCTGTAAGGTACCACGCTTAGGTGTTTCTCTATTTTCTAAAAACCAACGTGGGGTATTTGAAATCGGGGTCATTCTCAGCTACAGTTCAACTTGGGAAAACAACTAAGTATGAAGACTAGAATGTGCCCATTCTTTAATATTTACAGAAAAGGAAGGAGAAGAAATCAAGTAGAGAGAAAAAGTAGCAAGAAACCAAATTGCAGGGTTCAATTCTTGGCTCTGGCCATTGAATGAGTCACTATTCTGTGCCTCATCCAGCTGACTTGTAAGTGCAAGCAAATATTTACCATTTGCTATAGGAATATCCTGGCTTCGTATACATATATTATTTGACTGAATTTCAACTTTTAAAAATTCAGACATATTAAAAAATCAATGCACCACTCTATCCCAGTGTTCATTTTATAGTTTAACAAATGGAGAAAATACAGTCTTCTTAAATTATTCTTGTTTATAATCTTCCCTAAATAACATAATCAAGTTTTACAATCCACTCATTAGTCAATATCTTTACATTTTTCTTCCTTCAGTGTTATTCGTTTTTTTAAACTTTAAGTATCTGCATCCTTAAAATGTGTGTGTGTGTGTGTGTCTGTGTGTGTGTGTGTGTGTGTGTGTGTGTGTGTGTGTGTTTTAAACAACCTACCTTTGTTTATACATAGCTTAAGTATTTTGAGTAACTCGGTTACTAACTAGTTGACCCATTTGGGGTTGTTTACAAGATTAAATGTGATAATATCTTAATGTGGCTAAAGCAATGCTTAGCACATAGCAAGCACCTAATAAATGTTCGCTGCCTTCAGCAGCAGCATCAAAGTGACAAGTAAGTGGTCAAATAGACTTGCATTTATGAAAAAAAAAATGGTATAGGTTCCTAGTTTAACCTAATATGTGACACAGCACTGCACATGAAAGAAAGAATTATTAATAGCTACTAAATTTTTTTGGTGCACATGCAAGTCAACCCTTTACTGAACACCTATTACACAGTAGGCTGCCTACTACGGCTTATATTAGGGTTCCGTCTACATAGACAAACTGAGCTCTAGTTACAAGTGATAATAATAAAACACTTTAGTCTCTCAATTTAAATGCCCCCAGGGTAGAATCTTTAGATCCTAAAAGGAAGATAAGGCTAGAAGAAACAAAGGAAAGAGGGAAATCTTGGAATATATATATATATATATATATATATATGCAGGCATTATAAATGTTTGCCTTTACTAAACACACAAATTAAGACAGTAACACAAAACCAAGATAGTGACGAAATCTTTCTATCCTCAATGTGTGATAGTTAAATGAATAATAATTTATCTTTCTCCCTTGTTTAAATCTTGTCAAGCTCTTTCTGCTGCACAGTTTCAACCAGCTATTTCAAATTTTACTTTGCAGTGTTGCAAACAGCGTAACGGGAAGCCACTCTTTTCTTGTTCTGGTTCTCCATTCAACACGAGTGTTGTCGGGCTGAGACTCCGTACTGACTCCCAAGTCATGCCAGAGACACAGCCTGAAAGTGTCTCCTTCATTTCCCCCCAACATATCTCCTACCCCTTCCCGTGCCCCAGCTTCTTCTACCCTGGATTTTATCACAACCCTAGTGCCTGCTCTACCAACTATTTTACTTCTACTTTCTTTTCCCAATCTCCTGTTTTTGTTTTTTAAGTTATCTTAACAGGAATGATTTGAAATTTACACATACATGGACATCAAAATTCTCACCCTGGTGAAAATATGTTTAAAAGTAAAGCTTCAGGGGCGCCTGGGTGGCGCAGTCGGTTAAGCGTCCGACTTCAGCCAGGTCACGATCTCGCGGTCTGTGAGCTCGAGCCCCGCGTCGGGCTCTGGGCTGATGGCTCAGAGCCTGGAGCCTGTTTCCGATTCTGTGTCTCCCTCTCTCTCTGCCCCTCCCCCGTTCATGCTCTGTCTCTCTCTGTCCCAAAAAAAAATAAATAAACGTTGAAAAAAAAAAAAAAAGTAAAGCTTCAGGTGAAGGAAGCTCTATGTTTAAGAGGGTTTACTGTGGGCAGAATAAATGAAGTTATTATTTTAAAAGAAAATGCAATATTGAATTGAGCCAGTAACTTATTTTCCAGTTGAATTCAACTTGTTTTCTTACCAAAATATAGATTTGTTCTAACTGTCACATGTATCATTGTTATAATGCTTTTGTTTCTAATTCTTTTAAAACTTTATATACAAGAACACAGCTATATATCACTGTATATACTCTTCTGCATTGGGGGGAATTCCCATCCATCCATCATTTTACTTTAAGGAAGAATAACACAGGAACAAAATCCCTGAATATTTTAACATATTCCCTGAAAATGTATTAATGACTTTACAACATGACTATAAAATACACAATCTTCTGCAAATGTTCAAGTATGTGCTGGGTAGCAGGTCTATTTAAAAATACATCTTATCTCCTATATCAACCTCCTCCATCTAATACATGAGGAAAGTAAAACTTGGAGTAACAAAGAGACTTTCGCAGTGTACATATCAGATGGTGGCATACCCATGGAGTTTGTACACGTCACACCTTTCATGGAAAGAATAATGATACAAGGCATGGCCACCTCAAGATCCAGCTCTCCTGATGGTGTTTTGGACTGGATCCAAACACACCAGACATGAGACAAATTATTACGAACGAGCCAGTAAGCATTCTATTTCACCATCTCCAAATTTGAAAGAAAAAAAGAAAGAAAGAAAGAAAGAAGAGAGAGGAGGGAGGAGGGAGGAAGGAATAGAGAGGAGAGGAGAGGAGAGGAGAGGAGAGGAGAGGAGAGGGGAGGGGAGGGGAGGGGAGGGAAGGGGAGGGGAAGGAAGGAAAGAAGGAAGAAAAAATGAAGAAAGAAAGAAAGAAAGAAAGAAAGAAAGAAAGAAAGAAAAGAGAGAAGGAGGGAGGAAGAGAAGAGGGAGGGAGGTAGGAAGGAATAGAAAGGAAAGGAAAGGAAAGGAAAGGAAAGGAAAGAGGAGAGGGGAAGAGAGGGGAGGGGAGGGGAGGGGAGGCAGGAAGGATGGAAAGAAGGAAGGAAAAATGAAGAAAGAAAGAAAGAAAGAAAGAAAGAAAGAAAAAGAAAGGAAGGTAAAATGATAAAATTCAACCTAGGTTGATTATAAATAAGGGTTTGTAATAGGTTTCTGGTGTGTCCTACTTCCAAATCTTTAGGGTGTGTCCTAAATTCAATGACTGATATCCTTATAAAAAGTAGGAGGTAGATTTGAGACCCGGAGACCCAGAGGGAAAGGCCCAGAGGAAACAACAGAGGCAGAGATTGGTACCATGCAGCTCCAGGGCAAGAAACGCCAATGATTTGCCTGCAGCCAACGGAAGGCAGCCGGGAAAGACACACACAACAGATTCGCCCTCAGGGCCTCCAGAGGGAACCAGCCCTGCAAATACCGCAGTTTGGGCATCCAAAACTATGAGAAAATAAGTGCGTATTGTTTTAAGCCACCAGGTTTATGGTAATCGGTTATGGCAGTCCTAGGAAACCACACACTCACAGTCAAGATTTACTCAGGGTCGCCGTGAAGGTCAAATGAGACGATGGGAAGGCAACGAGCACAATGCTCAGTGAAAGCTCCTTTACCCGCTCTCCTCCTCCGGTCAGTGAGAATGGGTATGTTGTAGGTTCTCTCCTGCGGTGGACTCTGGCTGGCCAGTGAGCATCCTTATAGGACCGGAGCTCCTCCCTCCTTCCTCCTGCCGGGAAGGGCCGGTCCTCCTCAGGACATGTCAGTGCCAGCCTGTTTGGTCCGGGCTTTTCTTCCTAACTGCCTGCCTGGCTTCCCTAATGTTGCCCTTGCCTCCTCAACCCACTGGTAGCACAACATACAGCTCTCTAGAGAGGGCTGGGCTGGGCAGCCGGACACTGTTCTCACAGTCCCAGCTCATCACTGTCCCCCTGGATGACTACTGCCATCCCTTCTGTGGCCTGACACATAAGCCAAAAGATTCCACAGATTCAGCATACTTCTCCCTTTGCGTTTATTTACTCTTCATTTACTATTTTCTTTGAGAGCTCAATACCAATGTAGTAACACCTTTCCAATCCAACTTCATTCACTTGTTATCTCCTTTTAGAGAAAAGACGATATATATATTTGTGTATACATACATACATATATATTTTTGTATATATATATATGTGTATACACATATATATATATACACATATATATACACATATATGTACATATATATATATCACTTATTTTTAATTTTTTTTCTTTTCTTTTGTATTTCCTCTAAAAGATACATACTCTAATGGAAAGAACAACAGGGAGCCAGACCTTACTCAAGGCCTAGAGAGGCGACTAACAATGAGCCTACACACCAAAGCAAGACACAAAAACAAACAAACAAAAAACCAACGGAAAAAAAACTTCTAAAATACTGTGGAGTGGATTTTGTGGTTTGAAAACCTAATGTGAAGTCACTTATTTTCAAAATTCCACCTTTTTCTCTAGTTAATCAAGCAAGAACATGTGAGCGAGCAGACACGGCCAGCTTGTTTGCCACTGGTCTATTTCCTCCCATTTCCCTAATCTCCCATGTGCAAAGGAAAGAAAAGCAGCAGATGTATAAATAAATATATATATATATCATATCTTATATATACCATATGTATGTTTTATATATATTTCATAAATATACCCCTATTTCACTTATTCAGATGCAATTAATAAATACAACAAAGGCAAAGCATGGTTAGTTCCTTGGAAGACATGCTCTCAAATTTAAATTCTCCCTTTTGCAGAAAAGAATAAACCTCCTCCACCCCTTTCTTGTTTTTTCTTTGATTCAGGTAAATAGCTTGATAACCTGAAAGCCATACAGTCATATGAAAGGGAAAACAGACAGGCATCCCATTCAAATGCAGACATGCAGATGCAAGAGAGGGCAAGGTTTATATTCTTGCATGAATACAGACAACCTTCAGCATTCTGACCAAAAAGGAAAGGAGAGGAGACAGGAAGTATCATTAATTAGACATAATTTGATTCCTTGCTCTGTTAGAGGCACTTTACATGCATTACAACATTTGCTCCTCGCGGTGCCTCTGAAGCAGGAGATGTTATTGTCATTTATGTTATTTACAAATGCACTAACTGAGGCTCAGAAGGCTTAAGTAGCGTGGGTCACACATAGTTGGGTGATAAATACACAAAACTGACACCTGCCTCCTTATAACTTCTCCTTTGCACGTTGAGAGGTACCGTACAAGAAAGGATTCAGGAGTGACTGAGAAAACTGGACATAGTCGTTTATATGTAGCTGACCAAACAGCCTTAGAGAGAGAGAGTTTCATGGTAAGTACAGGAAAAAAACTTCCTGTGCTGAAATCTGACTGCAACATGAGTTAAATCCATTGAAACTTATCCGGATATCAAAAGACAAGCTTTGCATACACCAGTTCTGAAAGCTTTGAAACCCTAGTCATGAAGCGGCAGGTGTGGGCTCTGGTAAATTGTTCTGAAGGATAAGCACACTCCCCCGGTGTCACAGTGCCACAGCTTGCCCAGATTTTCCATGTTCTCTCTATCCCTCATCTGCTTGAGACCTACCTAGTCGGGGAGGAGAGAGCACAGAAAAAAATCACATGTCCTATTTAAGGTCAGTAAAGCCTAGTTTTCCTGAACTAAGTGTTCTCATGAGAATCAATAGCTTCTGTGCTGGTACCTTGATGCTTGTGGGCTCATGAATCCAACCAGTGGGTATTGACTAAGGAAGCCCTCCAGGCAGGGCACTGAAAGAGCTTTTGCCTTTAGAGAGCTTGCAGTTTAGCGGGCAAAAAACACATCAACCCACCACAAAGCAACTACAATTGTACTCTTACCCTTCTGACAAGAATTCTGTCAGAAAACAAGAGAAATCTCTATAGGCTGGAGAGATGGGAGAAGTGGGAGGGAGGGCCTGGCTGGAGAGAGAACCTGAAGGCTGAGGATGGGGATTTGGGTAGGGACAGAAGTAGGTTGGGGAAGCATAACTGGTATTGAAGACAATATAAAATTAGTATAGCTTATGTGGTGGGCAGAGAAGGATATACCAAACAAAACCAGTAAATTCACTGATGTCGCTAACGGGTCTTTTCCAAAAGCCAAAATGCCCTGTTTACACCCTGTACTTAACTCACCTCCTCCTTGACAGGCTCATGAGAAGAAAATTTCTGACATGGGACCATTAAAAGCTCACTTTACGTTCCACAAATACATTTGCCTCCTTTCACAGCTGTTTACACAGAGGGTAAACAGCCTTTGCTTCAAGATGAAATGCAATTGTCACCCATTTCAATGAGGTGAAACAGTGGTTGAAAGGTGCTGGCAGGGTATGACTATCAGCCCTCCAAGTGAAGGAACAGAACCAGGCTGCCCCAAGACAAGAAGCTCAAGATGGCTTCTGGTAAATTTCCACGTTCTACCTAAGGAAGTGCCATCTGCTTGTCCTTAAGAAATATACATCTCAGGGGCGCGCCTGGGTGGCGCAGTCGGTTGAGCGTCCGACTTCAGCCAGGTCACGATCTCGCGGCCCGCGAGTTCGAGCCCCGCGTCAGGCTCTGGGCTGATGGCTCGGAGCCTGGAGCCTGTTTCCGATTCTGTGTCTCCCTCTCTCTCTGCCCCTCCCCCGTTCATGCTCTGTCTCTCTCTGTCCCAAAAATAAATAAAAAACGTTGAAAAAAATTAAAAAAAAAAAAAAAAAAGAAATATACATCTCAGGGGCACCTGGGTGGCGCAGTCGGTTAAGCGTCCGACTTCAGCCAGGTCACCATCTCGCGGTCTGTGAGTTCAAGCCCCGCGTCAGGCTCTGGGCTGATGGCTCAGAGCCTGGAGCCTGTTTCTGATTCTGTGTCTCCCTCTCTCTCTGCCCCTCCCCCATTCATGCTCTGTCTCTCTGTCCCAAAAATAAATAAACGTTGAAAAAAAAAATTAAAAAAAAAAGAAATATACATCTCAGTAGACATAACCAAACAAAATCCTTGGAAGCTTGCTTCTTAAAGCAAAGAGATCTGTGGATACAATTATACATACAATTCGCCACAGCTCACAAAATTTTATGACTACATAGACCCTGAACCAAAACAACAGAGTAATTATGTAAAAATGAAAATTTCCACCAGATTCTTGGCATGGAAAATAAATGTAGTCTCTACAAATGAGAGATAGCTTGTTTTTCCTTTTTAAATTATGTCTATACTGGGGTGGAAGGCCACTGTCAGTCATGGAACTAGTTGACAATTAGTTACACCCAAATCCCCCAACTGGAGAGTTCCTTGGTCCTGTACATCTTGGCTCCCTATCCAATGTCTACCTCATCATGCTCCATTCTGTCCTCTGGTCTTGACAAATCTAGTACTGAGTGAAAGTCCTCCCTAGAAGTTTGATAGTAGTGGCCAAAAGAGAAAAAAAAAAAAAAGTAATAGAAGAGGAGAACAGCCATCTATAATTTAAAAACGGGGGTATGAGGGTCAACTTTGAAAAGTCAAAATTTCTATCAACTCTGGAAAATAGAAACCAAGTCTCATTTGCTTTGTTTTATGCAGGCCTAATCACAGTACCTCAGACACAGTGTCTCAAATATTTGTGGACAACTGTAAGCCTCAACTATGAATACTAAGTTCAAATGATTGCATTTTCTTTTTCAATTGAATAAGAATGAAGTAATCACCAAGTATTGTATCTTAAATATTGTATCTTCAATGGTGCAGCCATTTTGGAAAACAGTTTGGCAATTTTTCAAAAAGTTAAACCTACAGTTACTACATGACCCAGTTCAACTCCTAGTTACATAGCCAAAAGAAGTGAAAACATGCCTACATAAAACTTTTTCACATGGGGCGCCTGTGTGGGTGGCTCAGTCGATTAAGTGCCCAACTCTTTTCTCAACGTTTTTTTTTTTTTTGTTTTTTTTTTTTTTTTATTTATTTTGGGGACAGAGAGAGACAGAGCATGAACGAGGAGGGGCAGAGAGAGAGGGAGACACAGAATCGGAAACAGGCTCCAGGCTCTGAGCCATCAGCCCAGAGCCTGACGCGGGGCTCGAACTCACGGGCCGCGAGACCGTGACCTGGCTGAAGTCGGACGCTTAACCGACTGCGCCACCCAGGCGCCCCAAGTGCCCAACTCTTGATTTTGGCTCAGGTCATTCTCACAGTTCCTGAGATTAAGTGCTACGTCAGGCTCTGTGCTGACATCATGGAGCCTGCTTGGGATCCTCTCTCTCTGCCTCTCTGTCTGCCCCTCCCCTGTACACACACACACACACACACACACACACTTGCACTCCCTCTCAAAATAAATATATAAAAACGTAAAAGAAAAGCTTGTTCACAAATGTTCACCACTCTATCATTCATAATGATCAAAAACATAGAAACAACCTAAATGTCCATCAACAAGATGAATGGATAAACAAAATGTAATGCACCTACAAAATGAAAAATTATTCAGCCATAAAAAAGAATGAACTTGTGATATGACACAATATGGATGAACCGTAAAAGCCTCATATTAAGTAAAAGAAGGTAGACCTACATACTGTCTGATTCCACATATTGTATGGCCAAAAGGCCACTTACTGTATGATTCCATTTACCCGAAATTTCTAGAATAGGCCAATCCATAAAGACAGAAAGTCAGTTCATGGTTGCCAGGAGCTGGGGGAAGGGGGAATGGGGGAGTGACTGTTAATAGGGATGGGGTCACTTTTGGGGAGAACTGCATACTTTAAAAGGATGAATTTTATGATATATCCATTGTATCTCAATAAAAAAATTGTGAAAAACCCCTCAATGAAGAAACTATAGTTAGGACTTATGTTTAGTTCTTCAGTAGTGATAAAAACTACTGATATTCCATGTATCTTTTTTCTTTGTCAATAAATGTTAGAAAACTTACTGGAGTTCTTCATATATATAAAAAAACTAAACATTCTTCAAGCATTTGTTATATTATATAATTAATCCCATCATAATAGCAACAATAATAACAATAATAATATTAATAATTATAAAGACCAATATTTAGTCTTTAATTTAAATGCTTGCTATGGCACTATTAAATGTTACCAGTCACTGTTCTTAGTACTTTACATGTATTAACTCTTAAAAGAGTTAAAGGTACTATTCTTATCTCCATTTTATATAGAAAACTGAGGCACAGAGGGCTTATCCAAGGTCACACAGCTAGTTAATTTGAAGCCAGTATCCAAGCCCAGGCAGCCTGGTCCAGAGCTGACACTCATAATCACCATTCAATTCCACGTTTAATAAAAATAGGAAAAGTATTAGAGCTAGATGAGTCACTGCAGGACCTAATCTAGAGATTTGGCTATATTTTCTCACACACAAGCTCTGCAAGCCTGATCTCCTGGTCTGTGTCTCCTGATCACTAAAGTGAGGATACCGGGCAGCACCTCTCCACAACCCCAACCACTCTGAGTCTCTGCAAGTCTGTACCTAAGTCAATGGGGGAAACCAAGAAATATTCAGATGCAAATATTCTATGATGGGCATACTGGGTATACCAGGAACTTTGAGCTTATAGTATTTTATACAAAACAACTAGAAAGTTTAGGATTAAACAGCTGAAAAGGCTTCAGGGACTAAAGGACAGGATTGGTAACCAGGCACTTTTTTTTTCTAATATAAGAAAAGGAAATTCTGTTCACTGTCCCTTATCATCAAAAAAAATCATTCATTACATAGTTTTTGCTTCCTGGAATATAATTCCATGATATCTCTCATTCAATCCTCAACAGATAAATGCTGAAAACCTCCTGTTGCCAAGCATCTTTCAGGCACTAAGGATACAATAAGAAATAAGGCAAAAAAGGGCTGCAGCTCATTTTTGAAGGGGAGGAGGGAGATAATGATAAGCAAGTCAACAAATCAATAAACAAGATAATTTCAGATGGTGACAGGTGCTAAAAAAAATAAGTCAGGGTGACTCAATGGTAATTGGTTGCTTCAATATCTGATAAAACCTAGTCTGTAGATAAGCAGAGATTTTGGTATATTTTGTTCACCTTAGACCAAGTGCCTAGAAGAGCACTCAATAAATATCAAATGAATGAATGAATAAATGAATGAATGAATGAATGAATGAACAAATGATAAGTAAATGGTGTTCTCCACATTGTGGCAGAGACTGCTAGCTAATCACTAAGGCAATTTCTACTTTCTTCTGGGCTCATAGCTAGATTACATGTATTAGTTTCCAAGAGTTACCATAACAAAGTAGCTCACACTGGATGGCTTAAACAACACCAGTCTATTTTCTTACAGTGTGGAAGCTAAAGTCCAAGATCAAGATGTCAGCAGGCTTGGTTTCCCTTAAGGCCTATCTCCTTGGCTTGCAGATGACTAACTTCTTACTGTGTCCTTACATGACCTTTCTTCTGTGCATGCACATCCCTGGTGTCTCTTTGTATGCCCTAATCTCCTCTTCTTATAAGGACACAGAGTGAATTAAGGTCTACCCTAACAGCCTCATTTTAACTTAACGATCTCATTAAAGGCTTTCTCTCCAATACAGTCACACTGGAGGTCCTGGGGATTAGGACTTCACCATATGAATTTGGGAAGGACATAATTCCATCCATAACATTACATTTCCCAGCTTTCTTTGCAGGTAGGTAGAAACTAGTCACAGAGGTGGTGTGTGTGTGTGTGTGTGTGTGTGTGTGTGCGTGCGTGTGTGTGTGTGTATATACACACACACACACACGCACGCACACACACACACACACACACAGTGGAATACTACTCAGCAATGAAAAAGAATGAAATCTTGCCATTTGCAACAACATGCATGGAACTGGAGGGCATGATGCTAAACAAGTCAGTCAGAGAAAGACAGATATCATACAATTTCACTCACATGTGGAATTTGAGAAACTCAGCAGATGAACATAGGGGAAGGGAAGGAAAAACAAGATAAAACCAGAGAGAGAGGCAAACCATAAGAGACTCTTAAATACAGAGAATAAAACTAGGGTTGATGCAGGGGGTGGGTTAAATGGGTGATGGGCATTAAGGTCGGCATTTGTTGGGATGAGCACTGGGTGTCATATGTAAGAGATGGATCACTGGGTTCTACTCCTGAAGCCAAGACGATACTGTATGTTAGCTAACCTGAGAATTAAAAAAAATTAAAAAATAAAAACTAATCATAGTGGGGCACCTGCCTGACTCAGTAAAGCATGTGGCTCTTGATCTCCAAGTCATGAATTCGAGCCCCATGTCAGATATAGAGAGAGCTTACTTAAAAACAAACAAACAAACAAACAAACAAACAAACGTAGTCACAAGGCTGCAGCCAGTGGAATTTGAGCAGAAGTACTATGTGCCAGCTCCTGGTCTGATCCACAAAAACCTCCACACATAATCGTCCATGCTGTTCCCCTATCTGCTGGCAGGATATTGACACCCAACATGACACTGAAAGCTACAAGGTGAACATGACAAAGCCTCCAGGAGCCTGAGTCCCTGAAAATGGTGAAGCAGTGCCTCCCTGACAAAGGCATACTTTGGACTATTATATAAGAAAATAAACATACACTGGGATTTGTTTATTATAGAAGTAGCCTATCTTAACCAATATAACCTCCATTACACCTTCAAATCTCTTTAGTCTTTCCTAGTAACCTTCTGTTATTCAAGATAAAGAGCTTTTTTTTTTAAGAGTTCCTCACAGAACTAGATGTCAATCATTTTTTATGCTCCTCTCTTCATAATTTCCTTCCTACCATCCTAAAATACAGAACCCCAGGGGCACCTGGGTGGCTTAGTCGGTTAAGCATCCAACTTTGGCTCAGGTAGTGATCTAGCAGTTCACGGGTTTGAGCCCCGTGTCAGGCTCAGAGTCTGGAGCCCTCTTTGGATGCCATGTCTCCCTCTCTCTCTGCCCCTCCCCTTCTCTCTCTCTCTCCCTCTCTTTCTCTCTCTATCTCTCTCAAAAATAAATAAACATTAAAAAAATTAATAAAAACAAAATAAAATAAAATAGAGAACCCCAAACCAGAGAGAAGCCTCTTAAAACAAGTTTTCACTGGAAACATAGGCAGATTGAGGCCTTAAACATACTATTTATCATGAGATAATACAAAGGCATATAAACCAAAGACTCCCCCAATTCTTAAACCCATGGTTTCAACATCCCAAAAGCTCAGCTTTTATGCACCAACTCAGAATTGCCAACTGCTGCTGTGTTCCTATGCTAAAAATAACAGGGCACCAAGAAGTAGCTGGCCAGGCCAAATCTTGGCTTCAGTACTCCCTGGACCAGGAACAACAAACAAGGTGAAGGAGGTAATGGGGTGGGGGAAGGACCATTCTTCGATGCAGTGATCCCAAGAGCAATGGGAATCCAAAAATAAACATTGGTTGACTCCAGTGCCCTTGAACAAGCATGCAAAGTCACTGAATAACAGAGCCGGCTAATCTAACTGCCAATCTAAACTTTTCCTTCTGGGCTGCTAATGCAGGTGGCCAGACCTTTAATTTCTAAGTAAGTTTACCGGAAGAAATATGATGATTCTATATCATTTGTATCAGTAATGGATGCATCTGACCAATTCTAACATACCTAAATTTTCTTTTAGGAGCCCAGAAATATAACCGAGAGCTTGAGTGGTAAAATACAATCAGCAGCCTCTCTGTTCCTTCCCTTCTTCCTTCCTTCCTTCCTTCCTTCCTTCCTCCCTCCCTCCCTCCCTTCCTTCCTTCCTTCCTTTGTTCATTCATTCAGCATTATTATTCATGCCTAAAAGATGCCAGACACTCTGCTAAGGAGTTGAGATTTGTGAACTAGTGAAATTCCTCAAGGATTTCACAATCTTGGATTTGGGGGAGGAAAGAGAAGTAAAGCACAAATTTCAATACGGTAAATGTTATATCGGCATTACGGCAAGGTACTCCAGGAACACAGAGAAGGAAATGATCAACTCCTTGCCAATAGAAAATGGAGGTGAAAATTAAAATAGAGGCAAGACAAAATTACATAGAATTCATCTACACTTTGTTTTAAAAGAAAGAAGCTTTTATCCAAACAGGACTTTGACAATGTCAAGTAACCACACTGCAGACTCAAAAGCACAAGGGGAAAAAAATCAAGAAATCAAGTTTGGGAGCCATAGAAGGAAGGGAGGAGGTCCTGAACACCCACACTGCATCTCTTGACTTTTTCTCCTGCCTGTGTCTCCAGGATTGACTGCAGAATACAGTATAGCCACTGCCTGGCTCACCACTGTGCATTATACCCTGGAGGACCTGATAGGGGCAAAGTTAGGGGGTAGGGCTGCTGCTGGCAATGGAATAAACCTGAAAATGATGACTATATTGGCTTCTGACCCAGTTTTACTTCCTAAGAAAGTATCTCTCAAGCTTCTGAGGCACCATTTTTCTCTGGTTACTTCCAGTTCCTCCCAGCTAAATCTGCTCCCAAGATTCTCACTAAAGTGCAAAGACACAAATCCTTTAATATGGCCCCACTTCCAATGTATCTCATTCCAGGTTCCATGAATATATGTCCTACCTGTTGAATCACATTTATGGAAACAATTTATCATTTGTCTTCTCCCAACTACATAGGCAACATCTTAAGCTGGATGATAGCCTCTTGAATGACCTATGAAACCAGAAGGCTTTTTAAAAAAGAAAATTAAATTGGAGCGCCTAAGTGGTTCAGTCAGTTAAGTATCTGACTCTTGATCTCTGCTCAGATCATGATCTCATGGTTCTTGAGATTGAGCCCCACATCCAGCTCTGCACTGATAGTGCAGAGGCTACTTGGGATTCTCTCTCTCCCTCTCTCTCTGTCCCTCCCCCATTCGTGTCCTCCCCCCACCCCGTGTGTGTGTGTGTGTGTGTGTGTGTGTGTGTGTGTGTGTCTCTCAAAATAAATAAATAAATATTTTTTAAAAAGAAAATAAAATTGAAGTCTAAGTCATGAACATCATTGATCTAAACCATATATACTTTTTGGTTTTTTTTAAATATTTTAACTTGACTTACTGAAAGCAAGTATCTTTTATAATTGGGATGATAGGTATAATTCTTTTTGGTTGGTGAAATGACAGATTCTTCAAACTTTCTTCAGGGGAGTGACTAGGTCTCAGACTGAGCATGCCATGTCTATGAATGTCTTTTCTTCTTGTCACCTTCCTAGGTTGGTCAATTAAAACTACTAGTAGTTTTCCCTATGACAAGGACATGTATCCAGTGGGAACTGGACTGAAGCCAACACATTAATTTCATGTAATTCAGCTGAATGATTTTATTTCCTCCCAAGACTGACTTGGGGCTTACAGCCAATACATGGTGGTATGTTGATGAAGTTTAGAATATGACCCTCTCTATTGGTCTACTGGATCTGGGCTGGGACAGATCCTCAAATGACTTTATTGGAGGTGAATTCAAGGTAAACCAAAGTTCCTTTAACGAAACTAGTTCAAGCAGATCTCCAGAATCTCTTGAGTCATGGGATAGCTGAACAAAATTAATGTCATGAATGGAGCAGAAGTAGCCAGACTCTAAGGTGGCCCTTCCAGTGTTCACACCCCTTTTGTAATCCCCTCTCATTAACTGAGTATGGGCCGGACTCAGTGACTCACTTCTACCAGGGAGGATAAGAAGTGACAGTGTGTAAGTCAGAGACAAGGTCATAAAGGGCTGCATGTGCCCCCTCCATCATTCCCTGTTGGGGAAGTCACTACCATGGTGTAAGCAGCCCTGTGGAGACGACTGTGTGATGTCATCTCCAACACTCTCCTCTGCTGAGCTCCTAGGATGCTCCCCAGCCTTCCGATGACTGCATTCCCAGGGTAACTTCTGCACCACAACCTCATGAGAGACCCTGAACCAAAACCACCCCACCATGTCCTGCAGTAACCAGAAAAGATAACAAATGCTTGATATTTTAAGCTGTTAAATTTGGGGGACATTTTGTTACACAGCAGTAATTATTACAGGGGCTTAAAGACAACCAGCCCCGGGACAGGATAGGTGCCAAGAATGTGCCCACACCTCCCCCTCCCCCGCTGAGTCTCTCAGAGCTGAGGTGCTTGCAGCCCTATCTTAAATTGTACACAGTCACTCACAAAGCATACAGTGAGCGCCCTCTGTGTGCGGTCAGGATACCAAATGTTAAGGAGAGCAAGAGGATCTTTCCCTTCTGAAAAGCTCATTTTCTTTCTCCTTAGGAACCATCCAGTTTCCTTGTCAAAAAGAGTTTTCAAGGCCACTAAAAATTGAGGCCAACCATTGAACCCCAATCCCAGCTAAGAGTCTGCTGTCTCCCATTATGAAGGAAAAACAGGAGCCGAAGTGGGACTTCATGGAATGTGGTTACCCTCCCTGCCGGTCCCCCTAAGTTTAAATAGAAGCATTCCATTCTGCCCTCTTAAAATTAAGTGCTCTCACAAAGCAGACACTGGAGCATAAAATACCTTTTTACTTCACCTATTTGAATACCAGAGATTTGCCTTAAAGGGCCAGGCAACCTGAAGCTTTTCAACCAAAACAAGGCACCAGATTACTGGAGGCAGATGATATTTCATCTTAAGCATCAAGTATATTGTCCTTTCCATCAGGGATTCTCACAGGACTAACACTAAGTAGTGCCTATTATTACATTAATGATAAATCATTTGCATGTCATTAACAAATTTCACCCAGACAGGGTTAATCCCTCCGTTTATTTTGTTTAACGGCCAACAGGTTTCTTACTCACTGAAGGAAAGGGCAGGAAACTCTGACGTTTTCTTCAATTCAGTCAGTTGAACCAAATACTTATATATATATATATATTTTCCCACCATTACTACTGTCATGCAGCTTCTAGGATAATATACTATTTTTTACATAAAAAAATATTAACTAGGAAAGCTTTCAATTAGTCAAATAGGAAGACAAAAAGACATATACTCAAGGCTTGGCTTGGCTATTGTGAAATGAAGTCATAAGCTGGTCATACAAATACACATTTTCAATAAGAGGATTTTTTTTAAGATTTTTAAAAATAATTCATACCTTTGTTGATTCCACATGCACTATTTGCAATTTAAACATCAGAAAATAATCACTCCAAATGGTTCTCCCTGCTATGATTCACCACGGTGAATGATTCTGCCACTCACAGCAAATAAGAGAATGGTTCAGAATGGCTTTTTTTCCTGCTCCAATAAACTATGACTAGGCATTCAGCAGATTTTTCTTTTGTTTCTTATTATTTTGCAGAGTTGAGGAAAAATATGAAAAATAAAAGAAATAACTGAATGGGCCACTGCTTTCAAAACTTATTTAGTCTTGCTCATTTATGTCAACCCTGTTATAATTCACTTCCATTCTTCTCTTTTTCTGTGTGTTTTCCGTATCGAAGAACACTCACCATGAGATGCCCATTCTCTTTTGGATCTCAGGGCACGGCTTACCTTTTCATATAAAACTCTAAGTGTAAGTGCCCACTGACAAAATGAATGCATGTGGTAACATTAAGGTATTTTATTGGCTTTTCATTCTGGAAATAATTGGCAGAAATCTCCTTTGCTGTATTAATTTCATATCATTAAACCTATCCAGCAAGTATCTCAACATCAATTCAGTCATTCGGGGTCCCAGCCCAGAAAGTTGACTTACATGAAATACCAATGAGGCCTTCTGACAGTTTTCAGCATACTGTTTTGATTAATAGATTTTTAAAATTACTTTTCCTATTTCAGGAGTCTATAGTCATTAGCTACTAAGAGACAGCTAACAGTTCCCTTTATCCTCCTACTCCCATCCTCAGGACTCCAAAAATCATTGTAAAAAGTATTCAACTTGGCAATCCTTAAACCTAGGGGGAAAAGCATCCAGCATCCCTTCCTAAACCTCCAGAAAAATAATAACAATGGATGACAGACCCAGTCATTTTTCACGCCAATGTAGAGAGATATTGATGCCCTACAATTCTCTCTATATATATATGCATGCATGCATGCATGTGCACACACACACATATGCATTTTATATAGAGACTGCAAAGTGAGGAATGTCAACATAGCACCAGCAGGAGCTAAGTGAGGAAGCAAAGAGACACTTCACTGTCCAAACTGGAGTTACATTTTGCATAGAGATCATGTTATATATGCAGATTATATAAACTCAGTTTATCTACTTAGCTCACGTCACCTTCCATAAGTCCCATATCCCATAGGGTAAAGATATGAATAGACCAGTGGACTCTAAACTGGGTCAAACAATAAGTGTTTTAAAATTACGAGCATATCCATTACTTATATAAAGATATATAGATACAGGGATCGATAAAATATTCTACTGTGATGTGTATTCACAAAGATAGGATAAAAAATAATGTACAAAGCATAAGAGACTCTTAAAAACTGAGAACAAACTGAGGGTTGATGGGGGGTGGGAGGGAGGGGAGGGGGGTGATGGGTATTGAGGAGGGCACCTTTTGGGATGAGCACTGGGTGTTGTATGGAAACCAATTTGACAATAAATTTCATATATTGAAAAAAAAAAAAAGAAAGAATGTACATAGGCATTCTAAGTATATGCCTGCTATACCCCAACAGATCACCCGCACAACCCCTAGTTTATACATGTTCTACTTTGAAGTCCCGTTGTTGGAGTAGGCATTTAGTTAGGTTCTTTTTTTTTTTAATGTTTTATTTTCTTTTTGAGAAAGAAAAAGAGAGTGAGCAGGGGAGGGGCAGAGAAAGAGGGGAACACTGGATCTGAAGCAGGCTCTGTGCTGACAGCAGCAATCCCAGTGCAGGGCTAGAACTCACAAACCCATGAAATCATGACTGAGATCATGACCTGAGCCAAAGTCAGAGGCTCAACTGACAGAGTCACCCAGGCACCCCAGTTAGGTTCTAACAGGATACCTAGAGGCAAGCAAGGAGGAAGTCGCGGCCAGGTATGGGGTAAGTCAGAGGCCTCTGCTACAGCAGCAGTCGACACAAAGCCTGATCAAACCAGACAGGCCCAAGACAGCAGATGACAGGAACCCCCTGACCAAACAAGGAAGAAAAATCACCATCCTCACCCTAAGTAATGAATATTCCACCCCTTAGTTAATAGACGTCAATAAAAGATAGAAACCTAACACTGCCCTCCCCGCCCCAGTATGTAGCGCTGTTTCTTTCTCTCTCTAAAGCTTGCCTGCTCTTACATCTTGAGAGGGTCCCTTCCCCTTTAATAAACTTCCCTGCTTGTGTTGCTTATCCACTGAGTCATGTGTCTGTGCTTGAATTCTTTCTCAGGACGAGACTAAGAACTTTCAGCGGATCCTTTGGGATGGGCTGGGTCAAGGCTCTAGGGCCCAGGGCCTCCCCAGTTCCCTGGCAACACCAGTCATATACATTGTTTTGCCCTTTGATAGTTATTTTTCTGGTGTGAAAAAACAATAGATCTGCTACTTTCGTACGGCATCTTACAGTTCATAAAACATTTTCATATACATTTTCTCAGGCAATCCTCACAAAGACCCTTTCCTCATTTTACAGATGAGGAATTTAAGTAACAGGAGTGCTCTCAAGTTCACCCAAATAGACTGTAGCTAAACTAGATTTGAAACCAGGGCTATCTTACAGATATATGACAGATTAAATGGGCTTTTATGTGCCAGTCTGGAAACCACACCACCACTTACAATATTACTTCTAAGGGAAAATGCTTTCTGAGTTCTAATTAACTGACTTGTAAAGGAACTTTCAGAATATAGTCTTCTCGTAAATTAAGAACTACATGTATTACATCTTTCCAAATAAATGTGTTTTCACACGGGATAATCTGAACCTTTTATTCTGTCCATAATGCCAAAGAGTAAATCATCTAAACATAAAGGCCCCACTAAACATGCTGAGATGTCCATGTTCCATAAGATTGTCAGCTCGTACTCAAGGCAGCATTTCCACCATTAGACATTCTCTTTACTTGTGTATTCAGTTTCATGCGCTACAATAAACAGACCACTTTCTTTTATCAGTGTTTAAGCATCAGTAAAATTCACTTGTAAGTATTATCCTTGTAAGAATTATGTTTTAGCTTTGGAAAATTCTCTTTTTCTCTCGAAGCCAAATCGTTGCACAAGCAAGATAGAAAATGTCTATAATGAATGGTGTTTTCGGTCCAGAAAGGTGGCTGGAGAAAGTAAAGTCTTGTAAGTTTTCTCTCTGCCAAGCAAAGTGAGCCAGACACTTAGACTTCTTTCAGGCTCCCTTGAGTCTTCTTGAACCCTGTTTTCTTTAGATTGCCAGCACTGATTAAACAATATTCTTACAATGCATTTTACTTTCAAAAAAATGTCTACCCTTTTTGGCCCAGTAACCTAACTCCTATGAATCTATTCTAAGAAAATAATTTAAGATGTATCAAAAACTTTTTAGGCATATGTATTTCATCATAATGTTATTTATAAAGTGGAAAAATAAAAAGCAACCTGAAGTTCCAACAATAAGGAAATGATAGATACACTTAATGACATATCACATACCAATTTAAAACGATGGCTACAAAAGCCATACAACGGCATCAAAAAGAAATGAAAAGAAAAGAAAGAAAAGCTTGTAATATATTAACTAAGAAATGCAGAATATAAGCTGTATATACAGTGTAATATAACTACATAAAAATATCATAAGAAAAAAAAACAGACTAGCAATAAATGGGACAAATGAACCAATATTTGGCTAGGGGTACTGGAATTAGCAGTGACTTCTTTCTTTTCTATATTTTCCAGTTTTCTCTGGTGTGGGTATATTATTTTTTATAATAAAAAAAGATTTCCTAAAACCTGGCATCTAATGATTTAGGAAGAATTCCCACAAGTCATTAAGAAAATTCAAACAGCTTATTTTTTTTAAAGGGAAAGGATATGTACAGATAGTTCAGAAAAGGGACCCTAAATAGGTATAAAATGAAAACATGTTCAGTATTTTCTGGTAATCTGAGGAATTTAAATTAAAATAACAAAACATAATTCTAGTCCACAATATGAACAAAAAATTAAGTTTTATACATTTAATTGTAGAGGTGTATGAACATTGGAACTTTCGTATACGGCTGATAGGAGGAAAAATTAGTGCAATCACTTTGAAGAGCAATCTGAAACATCCAATAAAACTGGAAAATGTAACATATATAAACTTTACACACTTACACATAAACATTACAACAGTGGTCATATGGCATTGTTCATAATAGTAAAAAGTTTTAAGCAATTTACATTTCCATCAATGGGGAAATAAATTGCTCTATTTTCATATGATAGAATATTACAAAGCAATAAAAATGAATGAAGTTAATCCATATGAAACATCATAGGTAAATCATAAAAACATAATACTGAGGGGAGAAAGGAGCTCAAAATAATATCAATAGTCAGTTCTATTTAAATAAACTTTCAAAGGAGACAAAATCATGCTATATTATAGTCACACATATTGTAGCAGTAGTATAAACATGTGCTTGGGATAGCTAAACACCAAATTCAGGATAATGAGAAGAACCCTGAAGAGGAAGAGATACAAATGAGATTTGAGGCTGGTGGTCCAGAGGACCTCAGTTCTAATCTGTAATGCTTGAAAAAAAAGAAAGAAAGAGAAAGAAAGAAAGAAAGAAAGAAAGAAAGAAAGAAAAGAAAAAAAAAGAAAAGAAAAGAAAAGAAAAGAGAAGAAAAAAGAGAAAATTACTTGAAGCCGGGTCAGCAAAGTAAAGCATTACTAGAGACAACCAGGTACATATTGCAGATACTCAGGTATCTATTCCTTTGTTCTCTTTTGGCTGAATATTTAATATAAAATACTGCAAAGCAATGATGAGCATCTAAAACTGACCCTTCATTCAAAAGAATGAGAACTGTCTTGCAAGAGTCCAAAGCTCTAAACGAAATCAACAGAGCTTGGATTCATAGAGAATGATCCAGCTCAGTAAAGTCCTTCGCGGTCTCTCTGGTGCTGCTTCCACTTGCTCGGTGGTATAGGACCTTTTAGAAATGCTGCTTCTGCCTTTGTATTTGGCAAGGGAAGTAAGGCAGGGGCAGCCCACCAAAAACAATCACAGTTCACCAAGTGGGGAAGCTTATTGCCAAAAACACTTAGGTTGTCATTTAAAGTGCTGTGGCCACATGAGTTGCTGTTTGACTGTGTAACAACATGGGTCTGGTACCTTAACCTCTCTGTCTCCTGAAAGATATGAATTTGTCCTACCCACAAAGACGTGGAGATGATGGGTGCTTCCAGAAACCCCAAGCTCTCCAGAAAGGAGCTATGCTTGGGAGGGCTAGGAGCTTCAGTGTCACAAAAAGACCTCCTCCAACACTCTAAAATCCATGCTTATCCCACAGTCCTGCTGCTAAGGAGGAAGAAGGATGACTGCTTTGAAAGGGGCCAAATGTGAAGTCCCTGCTTGTTCTTGGAGGCAACTATTATTCTTTTGTTCCAGCAGGGGGGGCACCCCATCAGACAAGCTAGAATCTGAAGGTAGCCGGCACAGGAGATATCACCCATCACACATTGGTCCTGGCCTGACAGACAGGGCCAGCAGGCATGGATGGTGACCAAGTGCACAACGACAATCTCACTCGCTCACAACAATACTGCCATCATGTGCAATTGCCACTGGCCTGCTCTGTCTCCAAACCCCAAAATAGCAGGTCACCCATTCAAACCAACTATCTGGATAATAGGAGATTTAGGTATTGACATATCCCATGTCTGGATCTACCACTCCCTTGAAGCTATCTCTCGAAATGGTAAAAGCAAAAATGGTAAAAGCAAATCTGTCCAAAATGTGTATTGTTTGACTCCTTGGCCATCTAGTCTGCATCTGGGGCACATTTGGGATGTGGCGCAAATCATGCTGAGAGATCGTTCCCCCTCCTCCCTGAATACTTCATGGGCTTTTCAGAATTCAGCTTGCAAATCATGCTTCATGCAAGGCAGTTGATTAGTTCCAGTGTGAAGGGCACTGGACAGGGCAATAAGTGGACAGCGGACGTAGTGATTCATAGATGGCTCTAAGAGTTGCAGGTGTTTTTAGGGCAGAATGAAAGAAAAGGAGGTTAAGTCAGTTCTCAAAACAGTCCTTCTATTATAAGATTAACCAGAATTACTTACAGTTATCATAGTCATTGAAGTCATTCAACATCAAGTACAGGCCCCTCTTCAGGGCATTCAGAACACTTTTCCCTTTTACAGTGCCCCCCTTTCCCTCTTTGGAGTGGCCCAGAAAAACAAAGACTGGCCAAGAGCCCCATCTAAAATCTTAGTTGTTCACTTAAAATTGGTTAGCAAAATGCACAAAAATGTGTCTTATAAGGAATGAGCTATTCAATTATTTCAAAAGAAAAAGAAATGTAGCTTTTCCAATAATAAGTAACTAGTAGTGTTGGAAAACTTGAAGAAAAACTGTAGAGTAAGTTGCAATGATCCTAGCCATACGGGAGAGAAAGAAAGAAAGAAAGAAAGAAAGAAAGAAAGAAAGAAAGAAAAGAAAGAGAGGGAGAGAAAGAGGGAGGGGGAGGGAAGAAGGAAGGAAGGAAGGAAGGAAGGAAGGAAGGGAGGGAGGGAGGAAGAAAGATGGAAGAAGCTTAAGCCTTCAGCTTAATTCTCATTATCTATGCTTGCTTAAAATTAACAGAGTAAAGAATCAGAATATAGGGGAAAAAACAGTTAAAAATATTAAAGAAAACCAATACATATATGCTTATTGGAATATAAAACACAAGTAAGCTATATATGTCAGAGATATATTTCCAAAATCTAATATATATATATATGTATATATATATATATATATGGGAGATATATATGATAGATAGATATAGATAGATAGATATAGATATAGATATATAGATACAGATATAGATACAGATAGATATAGATATAGATATAGATATAGATATAGATATAGATATAGATATAGATCTCCCATAATCCAGGTTTCCACTGTGTTAGGTTAGCCAAACAAGGTAAGAGTAATGTAAGTGTCCCCTAAAAATCCATTACTGAAAGCTACTTACATTAAATGAGTATTGGCTATATAAGTCCAAAAAAAAAGTTTTCTATTTGAATTATCGTATTGTTAAATACTTCATTTTTTCCTCTGAAAACTAAAATGTCTGGTATAATAAAGTTTCATACAAGAAACGCTCTTCATTCCATCTGAATGTCACCTCATTTGGAAACCAAACAAATCAACTTGGGAATCACACCTAGACACACAAAGCCCACTCCCAATCCCTGGAGAGATTTCACCTGCAGACAGGTGAACTCTAGTGAGGAATGAATATGAAAAATGACTTGCAAGAAGATTGGTACAAGAGAATGGGAAGAGCAAAGGGACAGTGTATTGGGCATCTTTTAAAAACGTACCTCTCCCTTTAAGATTCGATTATATATAGTCTTTACAGCCACCCCATGAGGTGCGCCCAGCTGTCCCCATTGGGCAGAGGAAGAAAGGGGAGCTAGCTGGGCTAAGTGGGCACCCATGCCCAGTGAGTCGGGGGAGCCAGGGTTTGAACTCTTGGAGCATAGGATCACCCTTCAATTCTGAACAACTGTGCCTAGCACAACACCTGGGGTGTGGTAGGCTTCTGATAAATGTTTGCTGAATGAATCTGACCATAAGATCTCCCCACTTAGGTGTGTCTAAAACCCGGCATCAGAAAGCCACTATGCGTCTGACGAGCAGTCAGCCCAGGGTGGGGTGAACTGGGTAAGTTCATCATTCATATCTTTTATAGCTCCAGCTGTCCCCTCATCTCCATTACTGCCCTTTTTGTCACCACTACCCTCCCCAGCTCTGGCCACCTGCCCACCATGGATTTGCTCTCCCAGTGTAGCTGCCAGCTTTGACAGGGTCCAAGACTGCTCATTTCTCACCCCACTTGCTGGTGGAGCTGGTAGCTATGCCCATATGGTGCCTGGGTGGCTCAGTGTGTTAAGCATCCGAATTTAGCTCAGGTCATGATCTCACAATTCATGGGTTCAAGCCCCACATCGGGCTCTGTGCTGACAGCTCAAAGCCTAGAGCCTGCTTCAGATTCTGTGTCCCCCTCATGTTCCGCCTCTCCCCCACTCATGCTCTGTCTCTCTCTGTCTTTTAAAAATAAATAAACATTTTTAAGAAATAATAAAAAGAAAAATTAAAAATAAAATAAAATAAAAAGAAAATAAAAAGAAAAAGAAAAGAAAAGAAAAGGAAAGGAAAGGAAAGAAAAGAAAAGAGAAGAAAAGAGAAGAGAGAAAAGAAGAGAAAAGAAAGGAAAAGAAAGGAAAAGAAAAGAAAAGAAAGGAAAAGAAAAGAAAAGAAAAGAAAAGAAAAGAAAAGAAAAGAAAAGAAAAGCACTGGCCTGACGTCAGAGTTGTGGACCAGCCATGGCTTCCATCCTTTAGCTATTTGAGATTACCCGGGCCCCAAGGAATCCTGGCTCCCCACTGACAGTGTTATTCAAAATCCCTCCAATTTGTAAGAAGCAAAATGTGAATATAGCTCGGGTGGTTCCCTTGGGCTATCACTCCTTGCATTGCTTTCATAGATGGGTTTTACACACAGAATTGGAATCCAGTTATTAGAAATATCTATAAGGGGCTTGTATTCTCTAACACGGGACCAGAAGACGTTGGTCACCTCTGGTATGCCTGCCACAAGTAGCCTGGAGAAGGGTTTCAGAAGGCAAAGACACAATGACTGTGGAAAGAAATGCCTGGACATGTGCCTCATGGCAGAGCCTGGCCCATCCAGCCTCCACCACAGGGTCCTGCCGCCCCCCTCCTCCCCCTTGCTCCCACTTCTGGGAGCTTCACGAAGCGCTTTCCCAGGTACTCCCTCTGCACTGGGGGTGTCAGTCCAGTTTTAAAATAACAATAATAATAGCAAAAGCAAAAACCACAATTTGCTGATAGCTACTAATTGCCAGGCACCCTGCAAGGTTCTTTACCTATTCTAACTTTCATCAGTGGTACTGTTATTTCCCCCAATTTACAGATGAGAATATAGGAAAGAGGTTTGATGATGAGCCTCCACCATTGAAAGAGTCAGATACCAATCCTGACCCTACTCCACCATGCAGCCAGCCCACAGCTCCCCCTGGCTGCTCAGGAGTCGGATCCAGGCCCCTGCCATGGTCCACCTTCTTTCCAGCTTGGACCTGAAACCCTCCTATATAACTGTCCCTTGTCCACTTATGCAGGTAAAAACCTAGCCAATCACTCTCCCTGGGAGTACAACTTCTATACCTTGCGTTTCTTAAGTTTGCATCCTACATGGTAAGGAAAAGGAACTTACACCCTGAGTTGAATTAGAGGCGGGCTCTGCTTTCTCATCCCATCCTGCACTGAAATCAGCCGAACTTCTCTGCATTCAGCTATCTCCTATTTGACACAGATCAGAGTGGTCTTCTCACTGTGTCTTGTGTCTCTGCCTCCGTTTTCAGGTTCATTTGGCCACCACAATAAAGAACACAGTGTGAATCAGGAGAGTCAAAATCCCAACCAAGACTGGGCCAGAGTCATTTTTCAGAGACACCAACACTAATAAAAGGGGCCACTGGGGCTCATCCAGTGCCCAAGTGCTTCACAAATCCTAGAAACAAACATCTGGAAAGAATCTCAGGAAGAGTTCTAGTCAACTGCCCATTTTAAAGACGTAAACTGAGGCTCAGAGCAGACCTGACCATTTTCCCACCACCCACATTCCCCTAGTTAGCACACAGCAGAACGTGGATTCGTATCAAAGACTCTCTTAACCCAAAGTTCAAGTATCATGCTACACATACACAATCCTCTGAGTTTATAACGTTAGCTGTTAAGTATTTATATTTGGTATTATTGCCCTAAATAACAGAAAGAGAGGAATAAAGCAACCCAAGTTTCATGGAATGGCAGATACAGGAAGGCCCTTGAAAATCATCATTAATAAAGAAACTGAGGCACAGAAGTATGAAAAGGTCTTCCTAGTAAAATCTAGCTAGCTGATGGCAGGGCGAGAGCTTAGACTCCAGTCTACAGACTCTCAGCTCAGGGCTCTCTCCATGATGCCCTAACAAAAATGTGCAGAGATATAGCCATTTGGTCTCGTTTTCTAAAATTATTAACTGCCAAAATACTTCATATTTCTTATATATTTTAGACAGTTAAACTGCACAACTACGAAAATGGCTGTATTCAGAGGTGCTATGATTATCTGGAAAACAAGTAAGGAGCACTCAGCCAACAACACAGAAGAAAATTAGAACGTGGGTTAAATTAAAAACAAACAAACCAAAAAAAGGCAATCACATATACAGCCATTCTCAGCTGGGTGATCAAAACTGGACAGCATCAAAGCTTTCATGCCAGGGGCGGCGTTGGAGCTGAAGGGCCTACGCCCTGGGGCAAGGCTCACAGACCTGGACACCAGCTCAGGCTTCCAAGCCTTCTCCCCCTCTGCCTCTGCTTTCACAGACCTCTTCCAAATCAGAGGCCACTGGGTAGGAGGGAGGAGCCGGTCTTGTTTTCTGTATAATAAAGATTTCCAGGGGCGCCTGGGTGGCGCAGTCGGTTAAGCGTCCGACTTCAGCCAGGTCACGATCTCGCGGTCTGTGAGTTCGAGCCCCGCGTCGGGCTCTGGGTTGATGGCTCAGAGCCTGGAGCCTGTTTCCGATTCTGTGTCTCCCTCTCTCTCTGCCCTTCCCCTGTTCATGCTCTGTCTCTCTCTGTCCCAAAAATAAATAAACGTTGAAAAAAAATTTTTTTTTAAAAATAAAGATTTCCAGAGGCCAAAGAATGGAACTTCTATTCTTATTCTGCAGAAATTGATTTCTTAATATTTTTAACAAACATACAAACAAAAAAAATTTGCAAATGTACACAAAGCCCCCTTGTGGAAGTATATTTTAAAACCATTTGAGGACTTGAGTCTCAGAGAGGGAGAAATGATGGCATTCATGATATTTTAGGCTCCCTGTGGGCTGATCACCATGAGAAGAGTATGTGCAGGTATCTGACTTCGGCACCAGGGACCACTGGCCAAACTGCATGACTCCTGGACTATCTTTGCACAATAATAGAATCCTTTTTTTCCTTTTCCTTATAGCCACACACACAAAAAAAAAAAAAAAAAAAAAAAAAAGAAAGAAAAAGAAAAAAAAAAGGCCCCAACATAAATCTTGGCAGATTTCATCCCATTTTAATTCCAAGGTGCTTTTATGGGGTTCCTGGGTGGCTCAGTCGGTTAAGCGGCCGACTTCAGCTCAGGTCATGATCTCACGGTTCATGAGTTCCAGCCCCGCATTGGGCTCTGTGCTGACAGCTCAGAGCCTGGAGCCTGCTTTGGATTCTGTGCCTCGGTCTCTCTCTGTTCCTCCCCCACTTGCACTCTGTCTCTCTCAAAAATAAATAAAGATTAAAAAAATAAATTCTATGGTTCTATGGTGTTTTACTTTTTTTTTTTTTAAACTTTCTGGGAGAGAATACCTTTGCATCTCCCAAGACAACAGAATCTTTTGAACTAATAAAAGCCATACTGATTCTAACCTGTAAGTTTTTTTCCCTATGGAAGATTTTTTATTTCCTTCCAGAAAATAATAACAATTAAAAACATCCTCTGAAAATATGTTAAAGACCACATTGAGATAGAAATGAAATAAAATGCTGCATGTTGTATATTTTTTAACTCAAAGAAAAACTTTTTTGACTTTCATGATGTGCATATGGCCATTAATTTCAATGTCATATTATGGTTTTTGGCTGAACAGACAGTATGTATGTATGTATGTAAGCAAACAAAACAAATGCATTTTGTATTCAAATTTATACAACTCCATACATTTTTATGCTGTTTATTTGAAAATTAATTTTGGCTTAGGCCTCAGAGACAGCAAATGTTGTCAAGATTTGAGGGCTACCTGAAAAGCCTTGGGGACAGCATTACCCTTATGCATAAGAAACAGCAAAATAAAATAAAAATAAATGAATTTCCAAATACGTCATGGCTAATCCCTTGAGCTGACCTACAAATGAATTATGGAGGTTTTGCTACAGGACTGAGTAGATCTGGTGATTTCACTGAGAGATTTATCTTATTTTCCAACTTATTTTCATATCTTATTTCCTTTTCTTTTAGAATTAGACTGTAAATAAAAAGGCTAAGACTGAATGAAGCTCCCTTTCACGGACCCCATACTGGATTGATAAATTAAAACGGTGAGATGAGTTTTGTATGACCCATCCTCGAGGATTTGGGAAATTTAGCCGATGCAAAACAAGGCATTAATTTGGAGAGGCCTAGCTACTTACAATGCTTAGTGTTCTGACAATGATGAATGGCATCATTCCAAGCAAATGGTAATTTCACTTTTTGTGACAGTACTTTAGAGCAAAACCGACTTTCTTCACACAAAGAATTTGCAATCCTATTGAATAGAGGCAGTACCTGAATATCAGAAGTCCGTCATTGTTTAAGTATCATCTGATATTCTTGATTGGCTTCAGACTGAAGGTTGGAGTTGAATTAGGGAGAACGGAGGTTAAGTCCTAACCTTGAAAGACTTAGCAGCCATTGAAACACTGCCTTTGGGCACTTATTGGCCTGTATTTATCAAAAAAACTTTTCAATTCAATGAGGGGAGGGAGAAAACACAAAACTTGTCACATTCATCAAGTGAAGCCACTGGAAAGACATCTACAGAACACCCAAAAAGCATAATCTTTCCGAAGCGCTGATAGAAATGGTAATTGGATGGGTCAGGGAATAATACAACCAAAGCAGGGGCAATGCAGAATATCACGAAAAAATCAAGGTCAAAAATAAAAGAACAGATCCTTTTTAACTTGCGAAAAACTTACACTTGGCCTTTGTACTCAGGGAAAAATATACCTGTTGCTACCCGTAATTTACGTCCTCACAAAAGCCTCCCAAAAAGAACCTTTGAACATAAAAAACCATTAAAGACCCTCGTTCTCACAGCCCGTAGGAAAGCTTCACCTTAATATTGGCTCCATCAAAATGTTTTCTGAAAGCAAAAAAAAAATTTTTTTTAAAGAACAACTAAAAGCAGTAACTCACTTTCTAAATCTAACCCATTCATCTTTCAGCAGGGAAGGTATGTCCTGGGGAGGGTGTATTGAATACATTTAAACACTTCCCTGAGAGACTGAAGAAAAAAAAAACAAAAAACAGACTCTTGGAGGACTGGCAGAGAAAACCAACATTGTACCCAAAAGAGGAACAGACGTGATGAATCATAAAGTCTTGATTACACGTCTTCCTGCCTTCTTTGCTAATGAGCTAATATCAGGGCAGAGCCAAATGACACATGTAAACAGATGAGCCGTCTGGGATGCCACATTGTCCCATTTTTATCTTACACAAACACCTCTGCACTGGACTTGGAAGGATTTTTGGCACAACGTGGAAACCTGATACTCTGGGCTACATCCAGCTCAAAAAGGAAGGGATCTGGTGAAATGGCGTGTAGTTCAGCTTGGTGGAAGTGTGCGGATGCAGGTGTCTCCTTACTGACAAAGATATCGGTTAAGGGAGAAACAGTCCCTGAAAAGACGGCATCTGGGAATATCCTTGTCCTGGGAAATAAAGCAAAACATCCCTAACACCTCCTTAGATAGGTTCTCTAAAGAGTTAAAAAGAAACCGTCCAGCTCTGGCATTTCCCTGTAAACTGTACAAATTTACTGATGGGCAAGAAAAGATGGCGTCATTTGTTAATTTGCAAAATTCTAAGGTGCCTGTATACCCACTTCTATTAATCCAGAAATTCGACTTTCTACATTAGACTTCCACAGTGATGTAAGGAAGGAGATGGGGTTTATGATTTGTGCTGACAGAGCCACATCATATTTTAGGGAGATGACATCGCTATTGATGGCTCCTTCTAATCTATTCCCAGTAATATGCTCATCTGTATGTTTTCCCCGGGCACCAGAAGAACAATCTCCAGTCCCTAAAACAGTATGTCATTTCTTTCCACAAATCTCATATGCACATATATTATTATTATTTAACGTTTATTAAGTACCAACAGTATGCTAGGCACAGTAGACATAGGGGGCCATAAAAACATATTTAACGCATCAAAAAACACAATAAAAGGACGCTGTGTTTGTGACAGAAGACAATAAAAATCTTTGCAATTCATGGTTCAAGATGAAATGCACCCCAGGTCCCAGAGCAGTCTTGGTACAGCACGACATATCAAAAAAAAGGTATTAGAATTTTCACTCAGAGTAAGGGAGGTTATGCATACTTTACGATTAAACGTGGCCTTCCTCGACTTTGTAATGTTCTACAACAAACAATGAATTCTCTAATGGCAAAGCATTAATTACTTAACTATCAGGTTAAACCTCAACCCTCTGCATCATCTCCAATACATAGGTATACTCTGGATCAAGCACCGTGGTAGGCGTTTAAAATGCATTTCTCAGTATAACAGTTGGGTACGCAGTTATTTACTTTACTGAAACTCAGAAAGGTTAAGTATTGCACCCACAGTCCATGCTCAGAAACCACTGTCAACTTTCCTAGAGTTGCATCTAACACACACACACACACACACGCACGCACGCACGCACGCACGCACGCAGAGTTGAAGAATGATAAATGCCATCCACAATCTTGGGGGTTTGGAGTTAACATAATATCAAATAACCAATTGAACATGTGCAGACACAGCATTAGCTTGGTCAAGAAAGAGGGGCTGAGGGTCTCAACTTCACTTATTAAAGCTTCTTTAGTCATGCTTTCGTATAGGGTTGAAAGCATGAACTCTGGAGCCAGATTTTGTGGGTTTGAATTCTGGTTCTACCAATTCTTAGCTGTGTGCCTCTAAGCAAGTTAATTACTATTTCTGTGCCTCAGGTCCCTCATCTGTTAACAAGATACGAGAAAAATAATGGTAATTTATTTCACAGACTTATCATGGGGCTAAAATGAGTCCATGTAGAGAAAAAGCTTAGCACAGTGCCCAGTACATAGTAAGTACTTCAAAAGCTATAATCTCATTAAAGTCCTAGCACTGAGAAACAGATAATGTGCTGCTTTTTGGGTAAAAAGACAATGTTACTCCATGAATAAACCATGTGCTGCAAGATGCTTTTCTATTAGTAAAAACAGACTTACACTAGCCATCCAACTAACTCCCTTCAATCCATCATGAACTTAAGGGAATCTACAAGACAACTAGCTAAGAAAGACTCCACAAAGTTGGCTTTTCCATGGCTCACCTTCACTGAACTGCAGACAGATGGGCTGAGGGTTCACAAAAGACAAAACCCGTAGTGTTAGGCCCTTTGGAGGTGTTATGAATGACTGAACAATGAGACAGTGCTTAGAAGTTCACAGAAGGCAACTGAGGGTTCAATTTATGGATTCATAATCTTCGTTGAAATCTCTGCAACTCTCAACAATACATGGACTAATTTGTATATTTTCCCTGTACTTTCCACTTCCTCCCCGTTCTGTAATGGAAATTTTTCTGCTTGCTATTTCTACAGAGGTCTCAGAGAAGACAGAAGAAGTAAACATCACATCAGGTAATAGGACCTGTTGCTTCCCATGCAAATGATAGCTTTAGTTGCAGAAAAAGTCAAAGTTAATGACTAGATTCAGTTTGGGGGATTATCAGTCAACATCAATAGATAATGCATTCCTTAGTCAAATTAGGATGAATAATCAAAGCTTCGGTATGAGTGAGAACAATCAGAGCCTATGCTGGGTACAAAGAAAGGAGGATTATTGTTTTCTAATATTGATGTTATTGTCATAAATATCAAGGGCTTAGACAATTAACTGCCATAAATTAAGGGCATTCTAAACTACAAGACTTGCCCGTTAACAAGTATATAATAATTGCTTTTTTAAAATTTAAAAATACACCATATGAACTTGAAATCACAAAGTACGAATTTTTTAAATGACCTTACTGTCAGTATTTTCTTGAAGCTCAGTCACCCAGTGAAAATTAAAACCTCATCAGAACGACTTCAGTGATACAACTCAAGATACTTGAGGAAATTACTATGGAGCACAGAAATTTTCTTAGGCTTTCACACCTTTCCCAACCACTTATTTTCTAGAGGGATATGGCCTTCTTTTTGTAGCTCTAAGCTTAAAAGTGGTGCCTTTTAATTACACACAGACTAATAAAGCAAGACATATTTAAATGTAATTTTGTAACCTGTACCCACAAACTCAAGACTGGGGATGATGAAATGCTGCTAAAATTATCCTTATCCAGTAAAATTTATTGCAGCGATGAAAATCTTGACATCTATTCCAAAGTTCAAATTAAACTTCAGCGTAATACAGTAGCCTGAGTTAGACCAAAGTAAATAAGCAATTATTTATAGTAATTGTATGTGTGTATTGCATGTATTTAACTTCCCAGAAGAAGTCAGTAAACCCACATTGTGGGGACCGCTGAATTAATTACGAGCTCACATAAAAGAGTACAATGATCTCAGTGATCTCTTCAACCATCTCCGCGCCCATCTGCCTGATACCCACCTGTCTGGTTGCGTTTTCACTTAATCACATATCACGGCATCAATATTAACTTCGGATTTGGGTAAAACCATTGCTGTTTCCCAAGATGTTTGCCCCCTACTAAACACAGACCGGAGGGGAAGTGTTGAAAGCTCCGGCCATATTTTTCCTGTAATGTTGGATACGAGTCCCAGCTGCACAACATTGTATGTTAATAACCATTATTTAATTAACAGATGAAGAAGGCCTTTTGAGCTGCTCTGGCAGATTTTGAACTTGATCTTCTATCATTTGATGTCATGCAAGACCAGATAAATGACAAGTCTCTCGAGAGTCTGCAGAGCCCCTTTAGAACAGCTGCACAGTCTTCTCTCTTCTTTGCAGCAGGTTTTCTCACTTAAGAAAAAAACACGCTTCATTACATCGCCTCTTACTTGAGCTGCAAGGGTCTATTCAAGGAAGATAAGCCTCTTAGAAATGAAGTAGCGTTGAATTTAGGTTTTGAGTGACAGCAGGAAGATTTATCCATTCAACAGACAATACCGCTTTCTCTGCATTAATCTAGGAGGCGGACAATGATCTGTTTTTAGGCCTCATCTCATCTCTTTCCCACAGCAGAAGGTGATTAGAGTTAGGGAGCTGGGGCTGTGAAAGAAAGCTCCAGCACTATCTCTCCAGCCCTCCTGCTTCCTGAAGCGGTGAGAGGGAGCCCCTAGGCCAAGGGCACCAATCACAGACTCACAGCAAGGATACGATGCTTCACTGTTGGGAAACCGAGAGGCCACAGGTGAAGGGCTGAGTCCAGTAACCAAAAGGGTAAACCATTATTGTTAACTTCCCAAAGAGACAAAAAAGCACAAAGCAGCCCTTTCATGAGCGAGAGCCCTGAAATTCTTCCTGGCAGGGCCCAAATAAAAATGTTAGGGATCCTCTGACTTTACATGATAGTCCACTGCTATCCACAGGTGAGGTTCAGCGAAGTCCCACATCAGCCGATCTGCAAACAGCAGTCTGGAGAGTAGGAGGCGAAGATTCGGCTCGACAGGCACAACAGCAGTGCCACCCAAAATGTGAGTGCGTGTTTACACAACAGAACCATCTCATCTCACCTTTTATATCCAGCTTCTGCAACTCAACAGGGGCTTCCACAAAAATCCCCACACCCCAATTATTAATTTGGAGTGTCCTTCTCTGCCAAGCCCTGGGCACAGAGCCCACAGTGAGCAACTTACAGGCTTGCAAGTGACCCACAAGGATATTAAACTGGAGTCCAGCATCAGAATCCCATTTTATAGGCAATGTCTGGCACTATCCTCACTCCGTGTGGGAGGCTTGCCACTTTATTAGTAGAAATCTTTGCTTACACTTTGTGGCACATAAATTGATGAATGGACTTTAGAGTCAATGTGGTGGCTTAAAACCATGCTTCCGGTTTGGGACGTGTATATTTTTATTTGAGCTGCAAACATAAGAATGCTGCTGTCACATCATGAAATCCAGAGATGTGTTTTGTAGACCACTCACCATCTTGTTCCTTTTTCCTTCAGCTCACCCTGAAGGTATCTATCTAACTATCAAATATCTACAGATAAACACATGAAATATAATGTTCATCTCCCATTACCCTGAAAGTACCCCTGCATCAAACTGATCGAAGGTGGGCCCAAGATCTACAACCAAAGATTATGGAAAGCAAGTACAAAACGAAACGCTTTTGCATGGTACCTATTTTCCTGGAAAGGCCAGGAGAAACTCTCGTTCAAGTGTGAGTAATTAATTAAGTTAGTGAGTAAGTAAGCAGAGTGAAAGTCACAGACATTACCCAGAATTAGATCAAATTGTCCCAAATGACTCCTAAATTTAAGAGCAGATTGTGTGTTCTCTAGAAATCAATATAGAGTCATCACATTTTGACATTTCCTATTGTTAAATTGTGTTTTGTTTTGTTCGGTTTTTGCAAAATGTCATATTGACATCTAGAGACTTCCGTGACATTCACCCCACATGACGTTGGAAATATCTGTTTGTCGATGTTAAAGCTACTGTAGCCAGCCAAACATGGCGGTGCAGGATGTGACCCACGTTTTAAGACTTCTGGGAACCCAAAATCCAACACCTAAAGAGAATTCCGAGGGGGGAGGGAAAAAACCCAGACCCCTTTGGAAATCCCACATAGCGTGACAGCACAGTGGTTATCCTCACTTAGCGGACAGTTCTTCAGAAAAGCAGTAGTGATTCAAAATAAAAGACAAAAGCAGCACCAAATCACTGTTATTCTCATATTATGAAAATGAGTCTCAGGAAAGACGGTTTTATTCTTATGACCTCTGGGCCTCAAATTCCTTAAAATTCATCTCCCAGCACTGTTATAGATAACTCCTTTTCACCCACTGCTTCCATAATCAAAAGTTGACCTCCCAGGTGGGAAAAAAAAAAAAAAAGCAAATTGCCTCCACATCAAACCCTACCTAATGGACCTAATCAGCACCTACTCTGATAGTCCTTATTTTCTTCTTTCTTTCTTTCTGCCCCATTTTCCCCCATTTTAATTACCGAAGACTTCTGTTTTAGAGAAATCCCTAATTGCTTCATTTTGAGATGTTATGTTTAACCTCAGGAAATGGTGCTATAAGACCTGGCAAACAGCTTTCTGGTTGTTTCAATCAGTACCAGATTATGAAGTCCAGCCGAGTAAGAACCCTATTCATTTTCTTGCCCTGTCATCTTGATCTTATTTGAATGTCTGGGGAGCTGGAGGTGCTTAGCCGGCCCTGGGTTTCAGGAGTGGGGGGCGGGAGCACCAGGGAGAGCTATGTGATGTGTTAGGGACACTGAAAGTTTTCATTTTGACTCCTTAATGAGAGCGACCTTTGACATGGGCTGATGAGTTCCATGCTTGTCCTGGTGTGCTTTTTGAAAACATTTGACACTGGTCACAGGTCTGACAGGGATATGACTAATGAAGTCGTGGTATAAAAATAATGGGCTGCAATTGCAAGTCATTTGCATGAAACCAAACTCCTTAAAAACTTGTCTCTGTTCACTTTCTGTTTTCTAAATGAGTCAATAATACGAATCAGATGGCTTGAAGGCAAGAGACTCCCAAATATTCCTTCTCTAAGTTTGGTAAATTAGTTGGCATTTGGTGCAATTTTTGTTGCCTTGAGGCCTGGTTTAAATTGGACTGTAGTTACTAAATTGCTAGGGCGATTGCAGAATGTGTAGGATAATACATAATACCTTGTTTTTCTTAAGCGTTTCGTCAGAGAGCTTCTTGTGAGGTCAAGGGACCCAGACAGCTCTTTGCAGGGAATATCAACTGGGAGTAAGCAGAGAAGAAATGGAAGAAAGGGGGAGGGGCAACCAGGGAAGGGGGAGAAAAAAGAAGAGACAAAACAAGATCAAGACAGAAAAGAAGGCAACATGAATTTACGTTCAAAAATGTAAAGAGGAGAAAGAGCAGGAAAAAACAGTGAAAGGGAGAGAATAGAAATATGAACGCAGAGTGAGGGTCACAGGGAAATGGGGAACGGAAGGAAGCTTTGAAAGACAGAAGCCTGAAAGAAAAAGCTGCCATTTCTAGTTCAGTTTATCCTATAAAACTGTACGCCACTTATCTTTACAGAGTGCTAAGCATCCACCAGACAACATTCTGGGCTTCACACCCTCGGGGGACTCTGTGTCACCCGGCCTAAGTCCCCGATGGTTATCCTTTCTCCTGTAGCTCAAAATTCCCTCCATCGTGGAGAAGCTTTCAGTGAAACCCCGTCACCATTCGATCAGCTGTAGCAGAGGCAGCAGCCACGAGGAGGCCCATTGCACAAGTTCCTTCTAGAGCCTTCCTCCTGTGTGGCTTGTCATTCGTGATTTAAACACTTGGGATTTTCTTTACGATTTGTCAGTTTCAGCACATCTATTTGGGGTGTCATTTTGCTCACCTGGTGTATATGACAAAATTAAATATCACATGTCCCTAAACTTAAATAAAAAGAAATACAAATGATTTACAGATACACGCACGTGCAGCGAGAGAACAAATGAATAAAAGAAACGTTGTTTGGCACAGAGAAAAGCATACACACAAGCTTGGAAATGAACCAGCTCTGGTTGCTCTGCAACCTTGGGAAATTTTATTAATCTCATTGAGCCTCAGTTTCTTTAATCACAAAGTGGAAGATTAAAAGATTATGTCTTATAAAGTACCAGCAAAGTAGCTCGCATTCCATGAGTGCCCTGAATGAATGAAAGATAGAATGAATAAATGAATGAATGAATGAAGTAGGAGTAGAAATACTCTTTCTTGTGTCTGCCCTTCAAGAAACTATTTCTAACCTTCTGTTTCTCCATAAAGCAATCGAAAACAATCCTACTGCTGAACATGCAGGAATAGAACACACACATAATTCCACAAACTAACCTCATTGCACTTGTATGTTCTACTCCCCAAAACCTGAAATCCAAACAACTGACAACTGACACATATGCTCTCCCTCTCTCTCTCTCTTTTTCAAATCGACCATCATATTTCAGATCTCCACACATCTTAGATCAGTACATATCAGCCCTATCTCCTGTATTTATTCCTTCTAAAGATGCACAAACTGAGAACTAAGGCCCATAGTTGTCACTTGATAATATTCAATATTAGCAAATACTTTAAAAATCAAATTTTTTGACAAATATTTTATTGTAGACTAATTCTTAAAAAATTGACCAATTATGGTTACTTTCCGGTCATTAGAATTGGCCAAATTCTGGTCACCCCAAACCAAATTATTCTAGATATATATGCATTTACTCTATGGATTCATGCTTAGCAGGTCAGTAAGTTAAATTATATTCACTTTAATATCGTTTAACATTTTTAATATAATATTAATGAGGATCCTGAGCCCATAAGCACATTTTGTTATTGGTTGCTAGAATAAAGATGCAGAAGATATTCTTATTCTAGAAAGCAAAGCTAACATTGAAAGACAACAATGAACTTTAGCATAGACTACAAAAAAATTGAGGAGTTGGTTTCTGAGAACAAAAGATGAAGTTTAATAGAGTCAGATTGAAGAAAATGAAAGGAAGTTTAGGGAAACCTGAGACAGCTCAAAAAGAAGTTTAGGGACTTGAGCACACTTCCTGTTGAATTTGCAGATACTACTGGTAAGCTGCTGTCCATTTCTAAAGGAAGTGGGATTTAACAACTGGCAAAACATTAGCAAGTGAGAAGTCACTCTTTCTCTTAAAGTCAGTAATGCTAAGAACCATGTGAAGTACTCCACACAGCCCCACATTGTATTTACATTTTAAAGAATGAAAATGAACTGAAATGAACAGTAAGAAGCACTAACAGAATGAAAAATAGATCCTAAGAGGAAAAGACAAAAGCAATTCTAGCTTTTACCCCCAGAAAGGGATAAAGAACCAAGTGTGAAAGGATCTTACAGTGATGCTGACTGGTTATCCTCATTTCCATGGATTATCGAATAAGAGGAAATGGGAAAATGGACCAAAAATTTTTTAAATCTTCTTGACAGTAATAAATACAAGAATGTTATTAAATATTGGAATAGATGGCCAATAGAGGTTATGGGTTAGAAGACTTAGAAATCTTTTTAAAAATGGGAGCAATGACCATCTGTCTTCTACAGTTTGTGTCTTTACCTGCCTGGAGGCCAAATACTGAATCATTACCAAATGTATGATTCTATTATCGCAGAGATTGATGTCATTACCCCTGAAGTTTAATGCATGGGAATGGAGTAGGTAATGGAATAGTGTTGAATTGAAGACTTAAGGATGGAAGCAGATGATGATGGAATATAAGTCTAGCATTTAATTTCTCCAAAACCCCACAGAAAATAATTCCATTAAAAAAAAGCTTGTTGAAGTTCTATTTTGTATTTTACTTATGTGTGTACATGGTTCATTTCCTTTATCAAACCATAAGCTTCTTGAAGGCAAGAGACATATATATTCATTTTAGTTTCCCCTCCCTAGCCCCCGACCCCCTACTCAGAGTCCCTAACACCAGGGCTGAGAGCCAGGTGTTACTATCAGACCTACAGTCACGGTAAAGTTGCACCTGCCAGTGTCCTGTCTGGTTTGGTGCCTAGGCTCCAGAGGTTAACTATTTTGAATATCATCCCTACCCAACCCTTTCTGAGAGTGAGATCTCATGAGAACAGGAAGTTTTATCTGCTTTGTTCACTAATAAATCCACAACACCTAGAATAGTTTCTGATATATGGTCAGTACTTAGTTAAATGAATCGCTGATATTCAATATCTTTGTTGAGTGCAGTTTAGGAATACCAGTTGTTGTTTTTTTTTTTTTAATTCACCCAAAGAGAAAAAAAAATGTTAAGAACATTCTCAGGTGGTTCTGTATCCTTGTATGCAAACCCACACTAATTCTAACTTTTTTTGTCCTCCCTCTCCCTGTTATATTCCTATGTAAGAACATGTACAACAAACAAATTTCACCATCGTGTTTCAGAAGAGAGAAAATGTTTACGTAAAACCAATAGTCCCACACAGAATAATTACTTCAAGTCCTACTTTTTTATATTTTCATTTCAAAAATTTCCAAATATTTATCTAAATCAGTAAGTAGTCTCAAAGCTACAGTGCTCTGTGCATTTCTCTGCCAGTAAAATAGGAGTGAGAATATTTGATCCCCAGGAGGAAGACATTGTGAAAAACCACAGAATTTTGTAAATATACTATTTATTCTTAAAAATTTTAACATTGTAAGCCATACTGTGTATCTGAATTTCTCCTTTTATTGTTCTCATGCCCTTATATTTTAAGCATCCAATGCCAAAAATTAGTTTTCCATCTGGTTAGCATAATTTATTTATAGCCTTGGGCGCAGATTTGCAATGTAATGTAAATAACAATACTATTTTGCATGGCTATTGTACCTCTGGAAACTCTTTACTGGCATTAATTTTCACAACCCTCCTTAAGGAGTAGGTGAACACTGATATTATTAAGTCTCAGGCTAATAAAATCTGGCTTGAAGAAGAGCATATTTGCAAGAAAGTTTTAACTTACCATTTGTCAATTCACTGTTTCACTAGATCTTGTGTTTCACTAGATCTCAAAAAAAAAAAAAAAAAAGCATTTGCCTCGTAAGATCCCTGAAGAACATATCATTTCAATTTAGATTCTTCTCTCAACCAGGCAGGAGGCTGAGTTCTATTTGTTTATCTGTTTTCTAGATCTCTATGTCTACAGCACACCAAGGCTCAATCTGACCAGATACATTAAGTGAAATTACTCGGTTTATTCAGTTATTAAAGCAGTAAGATCTGACAACACTCTGTACCCTGGATTTTCAAAACGGCTCCCCATTTACTGAGCACCAGCAGTCATCGGCATTGCTGCAGGAGTGGCAGAAGAAGTTGGAGCAGTGGCAGTGGTAAAATTTATTGAACGCTATATGATAGTTCTTGTTCTAAGCGCCTTTTACATATTATCTCATTTAACTTTCCCAGTAACTTTGTAACATAAGTGCAACTATTATCCCCTCCTTTACACATATGGAAACTGGGGCAAAAAGAGGTTAGATAATTAATTGCCCAAAGTTTCACAACGAATAAAAGGTGGAATCGGCAGTCCACAGCCTGAGACCCATATTTATTGAGCATTTATTTTTTGTCAGGCACTTAACAATGCTTTCACTGTCCAACATTTCCTAGAGCAGAGCAATGACCATCCTGTATTTTAATTCAGCAATGTGTACCCCCAAAAAACCTGGAATTGCCCAAAGCTTTCTGAAAAGTCGCTTCTCTTACCTAAAACAGTACATACTGGGAAAATAGTAGTACAGACTTTCTTGACATTGTTAAATGCAGCATGGATTCTGCCAGAGAGATTGTGGCTTGTTATAACATGGAAACCCACACACGGACACACATCCACACACAATCACCTGTTGAATTGGTCGATTCAAACAATCAGCAAGTGCAATGAGGTTGGGAAAATCAGTCAAACCAGTTATTTGACACCTTGCAGAACAAAAAGAGAGAGGAGAAGAGATCCAAATGCTTGTTGAATCTCATTTTTAACTTTTTAATATCCTGTGCTGGAAACATACAAAGGCCCAACTCTAGAGCCCATAAAATATTGAGGAGGAAAATGTAAGGACAACAGATACATCTTTTGTTTTTAAAAGATTTATTTAGTTTTGAGGGAGAGAATGCAAGGGGGGGGGGAGGGGCAGAGAGAGGGGGGACAGAAGAGCCCAAGCAGGCTCTGCACTGACAGCACAGAGCCTGATGCGGGACTTGAACTCACAAGTCATGAGATCATAGTCTGAGCCAAAGTCAGATGCTCAGCTGACTGAGCCACCCAGGTGCCCCCAGATACAGCTTCTAATGCCACTTGGAGACTTTATCAATCTGGTTGCAAAGAATTACATTGCATACCATCATAGCTTACGGCTTCATGGAACAAAGCCTTTCTGCTCCATCTCCTTGTCCTTTCTCTTTGAAAAATTCACTTCGCTATTTGCTTACCGAGTCCTATTATTCACCTACCAGGAAAAAATATCACATTTAAATTAATCCCTTTCACCAAAATTAAATACTGGCCTTAAAGTCCAGTTCCAGAAGTAGCCAGGGATAAATATAAGACCCATGCATTTCCAAATTAATTTGTTAATTTAATTGGCACAATTCAAACTGTTGCTCTCTATCAGTTTTATTGTAGTTGCAGAAACCAGGAAAAAAGTTATACACGAATCGAAAAGGATCTTTATATATATTCAGCAAAATAAAATTACATAAGGACACCTAAATGTGCTGAGTATCTTTCATCTTTGAAGCAGTTGCTCTATCTTCTGTATAATATTGTGGTTTTCAACATAAGCACTCATTTCATCAAACAGCAGAGTAAATAGCAACATAAAAACATAGGGTGACTCACTGCTCATAGATAATGACTTCCCCAAGGCTGCAGTGGCTTATATACCTTTCTTCGGCAATTCCTTTTGGCATGTTGTTGTTTGTTTGTTTGTTTGTTTGTTTTTCATTTTTCCATAGAGATTTTGTGGGAGATTTTTATTTTGTTTTGTTTTTATTCTTTCATGAGCTACAAAATTATGTGGCTCTCCCCTTGCATGATTCCTCCCATTAAAAGTTCTGCCATCCCGTTAGGCACATAAGTGACATGTTCACCGGAGTTCAGGGGTGAAGAGAACTGAATTTCAAAACCACACAATTTATGTGGAAATGAAGTACATTCCTTGCTTGTTTCTGTGTCAGACATATGGGAAGACTGTGTGTATAATAGGCTGTTTGATTTGTGTGACGGAGAGATTTTTTTTTTTTAAGCCCTCTGTAGAAAAAAAAAAAAAGTCGCACTGATTTCTAGGCTCATCTATACTTCTTTTCCTGTATTTTATGTGGAAACATTTTAGAACTCACAGTTTCCATATTAGGTACGTTTTCCACAGTTAATTAATCCTGCTTTCCCACATGACAAATGACCCTATCTCATAAAAGGGCACATTGGCAAGCAAGGATTGAGTCAAAGAAGGTATTCTTTGATATTTGTATATGATAGGTTTTTTTTTCTTTTAATTTGAAAACACTGGACCCTCAGAGTAGAAAAGTGTAGTATATGTTCTACAGAGAAGTAAATTTGGGCATCTTTTATGTAAATGAAATGCATGCGTTCATTTCTCTTTCTTTAAGAACCACAATGCCCAACTGGGGGAAGTGGCGTAAGTACAAGTGTTTTATGCCTAGATTTTTAGGTATGCCATATCTTGTGCTCTCAACTGTGAAAATTCAGAAAATAAACCCTACTCAAGTAGCTGTGCAGTAGCATTTGAAGTTGCCAATACAAATGACCCTCCTTGTTCTTCCTCCCAAATCTCCAAGTTTGGGGGGAAAAAAATAAACTCCATATTATTAACTAGTTGACTGTTTTCCTTTTTGGTCAATATTAAATGCAGATGGAGGAGAAAGCCCTGGATATTACCCTAGACTGTCAGCTTCCCATTGAGACAGGGCTTTCTTTGCTCCATGAGAGCTAGAAAGATGAATGGCACCACTTACTCCTATCTACAAGAAATGACCGAAAAATCTCACTGATTGGCAATAGGCCAAATTTGTCCATCCCACATCTCTACACTTCTCTAAAGACCAAGAAGCTCCCATGCTGGCCTCGATTCTACCCTCCACTTTATCAGTCACTACCGATCCTGGGAAATCCGCGTTGCAGGGCCTCTGCTTCCTCATTCATAAAATGATATGGATGGAAAAAGACATTTTCTAACAGTCCCTCAGCTCTAGCATTGTATGATTCTACCTTATGCCATGTAATATGGCACTATTCCCCACTGTCTCCACTACCAACCTTCACTGATTTATTGCTGAATAGCAAGCCGGTGTAGTGAACTCTGGGCTTACCCCCCGCCTGTCTTGCATTAGTTAAACCAAATTATCTCCCACCTTCATCACTATGCTGCAATTCAGATTCACATACCCCACCCCCAAAAAATCTATCCGTCTATTTGCGTAATCCATCCATCTATCTACCTACTTTTAACATATCCATATTAACATACAATCTCTGAAGAAAAATTAAGGTTTCTAAGGCTGTTTCCCATGACTACCCTTGAAATCGCTGCAACAGTTTTGGCACCAAAGACACAAATTTAGCCTACTTACAAGCCCCTGGTTGCTTAAAATCTGGGCATTTCCTCTTCACCTTCTCTTTTATTCACCACTATCTCTTCTCAGTGTCTTTAAACTCAGAATTGTTCATCTCCACATTTTCCATCTTATTCTATACCTAGACCAGAGGCAGATAAACAACAGAATAAGAACAAACTCAAGTAGAGTTTGTTTTTGGCTTGTTTTTATATAAACAAAGGCAAAAAAAAATCCTCTAAGTAAGCATCAGTTTTTACCCATTTATCTTTCTATCATGTCACATTTCTAGAAGAAAATCTATTGGTTTAATAAGTAGAAAGGTTGGGAAGCCTGTTTTAGGCAGTGGAATAAATACCGAGATGAATAAGAAAGCTAAAATAGTTTAATAACAGCAACAACAACAAATATTTGGGGTTATTTGCTCTCCATTAGGATGAATCATAGCATTCTTGCCACTGACTGAGCATCCCTAGCAAAATCTGCTCCCACGGAGCGATGGCTAGTGCAGAATGTCCTTCCCTGGGTGGTTTTCAGAGAATGATTTGTTAGGAAGGTGAGAAACGAGGAGTCAGAATAAGTTAGCAAGGGTCTTTTCCTTTGAGATTCGGGCCTATCATGTAGAGATGAGGGATGGATTATTTTTTCAATCTGCTGATGTCAGGCATTGTGTTAGGTACTTTTACGTGCATTATTTCACGGGCTCTTCACAAATCAATAGGGCGCTTCTTGTTATTCCCCTATGTCGTAAGTAAAAACCGAGCTTACAAAAGGCCACACCCAGCCACGTGACTGTGGAGATGAAATGACTGCACCTTAAAATAATGGAGCTGCGGCAGCCACAAGGATAGTTCATAACTTTAAACCAGAGGTAAAAAGGTGCTTATGTGTCTGCCCAACAAGGGATCCGTTTTTAGCTAAGATACTAATCTGTAAGTAACTATTTCCACGGAAGAGGGCCAAAGAGAATGCATCCCTGCCACCCCACAGCACAGCATGATGCGGAACACAGCAAGGAAAACCACAACCAGGAGCAGGACTTTTGCAGAATTTCCTAGAGAAAACGATCTGGTTTACGGTTGATAGAGATTCCCTAACCAACGTGAAATTGAGCAAATACCTAAGCACACATGGGGAGTTTTATGCTGACAAAATGGTCCACTGCCAGGATAGCAACTTCCTCATACGGAAAGACAAAAGACAAGAATGACATGGGACGCTATTTCATTAAGAACTAGAAAACACTGGACCCCCCCCAGGACTGTGGCAATCCTCTCAGCCCCTCTCACTTATGCGTGGGGAGAGTCTGGAAATGAATAACAGAATCACTTAGTACATCGTGTTTTGCTTTGTTACATGTAATTATGCTTAAATTAACCGCGTAGTAAACCTTACTTTACTCCAGCATATGATGTAGGTTTAGTCATTCTCTGACTCAAGGAAATGTTGGCTTCGTGAAACCAATAGTAACCTCCTGGAGGTATTCTGCAGCCTGTGGACTGACAAATGCCCAGAAGCATTGCAGGGTCAAGAGTCTGATGCACAAAGTGGGCAGAAAAAATCAGGAGCACTGCTTAGCAAACACCACTGAAGGTTTCTTTCTCCTTGGGTTTTCTGTTCCATGTTATACATCCACTTATTTATAAAACAAGGAAGAATGAGTGGCCTCATTTAGCCAAGTCCAAAGCCTACACACTTTCTGCTACGTCACACTATTATGACACATAGCCATTAACCCGTGCTAATCGCCTATTTCACTTGAATGAACCAACACAACAATGTGTGGATTTGAGAAGGTGATCTCATACTAAAAACAAATAAAATAAAAGAGGAACCTGTTATAATATGTAAGGTTCCTTAACACAAAGATTCAAAACCATGGGTCAAATAACATGCTGTCCAGCAACAATATAAAATTCTTTCCTAAAAGGAAAATTCCACTGAAAACAAGTACTTTCAATGTCCTAGCAGATGACCCATAACAACAGTATAGAGAATAACTTTTCATAACAAATACTCTTGTAAAACCAATTGTGTTGTTTTTCCCCAGCCTCTGCCCATTCCACCTTCACTTTCTAGAAACCAAGCAACTGAAGTGATGTGGCTGTTTGCACTTTCAGAAGAACAGAAAGCCGAGTAACTTTGACTCACACCCTTTTGTTCTACTAACAACTGGCAGTTACCGGTCAACCATTCTTAGTCCTCATCCTTCACAATGCAAACTCCAGAGTCACCCAGCCAGAAACAAACCCAAATAACTCCCAAACACTCCACTAGAAACCCAAACAAAACACAGGATGAAAAAAATTCCAGGGTGTTTGCTGTTCACAGAAACGTGCGAGCTCACCAGCAAAACTCTGGCCTTCGGGACTGGGCTGTGCACAAGTCTAACAACCCGTGAGGTCGACTCGGATCCAGGCCTTCCTCTCTGGCTTTCACATTATCCAACGGTCGGCTGCAGCTTATGTGTCTAACACTATCTTCCTTGCACTTTTCCCTAAATCCGCTCCTTCCTCCCGCCTGCCCTGTCCCACTCTGTGATGTCCATTCTCTCCTCCCAGGCTCTCTGCTTTCCTCTAAGGTGACCCTCTCCCTGTCCTCTCTAGTTCCCCTAAATCCTTCCCCAGGCCCTATCTGGGTCTGATCTTTACCAGGTCGCTTCATGCAAGCACACTAGCTTCTGACCGCCCTGAAATTCCAGATTTCTCACCACTTAGCCCCACAGAATTAAGAAGTTAAATTTCTCTAGTTGCTTCATGTGTACTAGTCAGATCGATTCAGCTGGATTAAAAGCCCATGTCTTAGAATTCCTTGGCACACCCTCCATCTCAACCAAGGTTCTTTTAACCAGATAGCTGCCAACGTTTTCCACAATTACATGTACACTAATTCTAGAAATCTACTGTTTGGAAATTTCACTATAATTTTAAAATGCAAGTATCTCATAATGTTCCTAAGCATAGAATTTGTGGGGTCTGTTGACTAACACTATTATGTGGATCTTTTCCCTGCACCTCCACATTACCTCGTCCATTTAATTCCTTCCCTCCTTACTCGCACAGCTTTCTGAGCTAACTCCTGTAGAGCACCGATCATACCTTATTATGTCAGGATCAGAATTACCTAGGAGTGAAAATGAAGGCTCCTGTTTGGAAGGCAGGGGTGAAGTATTGCTCATCTTTGTACCCAGCCTTTCTGTCTCACGTTATATATACATACACAAAACATATATACATATGCTTCATTATATGCACGATAGATAGATAGATATACATAATATGTATTTATGTACACATACCATAGAATATGTATGTGTACATATGTATGAAATATGGTATATGTGTTTATATAAAAATCTTACAATATATATGTATGTATAAAATATTGGAGATATATATATATGTGTGTGTGTATATATATATATATATATATATATATATATATATTTGTTTATTTATTTATAGTCATTAAGTGTTTGTCAAATGACCAGCATAGAGTGTTAAAGCTGGGGGGAACATCTCAGAAATGTTCTAGCCTCACCCTGTACTCTATCGATGGGGAAATGAGACTTAGGGAAATTAATTTTTCCAAGATTTAACTTGGTAGAAACAGGGTATAAGGTTTGAGAAGCAACTATCAAACTTTATCATAAATTCCACAGGAAAACAGTATAAAGATTTCCACTGGGGCACAAAGAGATTGCAGCTGGACAAGAAAGCTGAAGGAGAAAATTTCCCAACAGAGCAACCATTTGGGGTTCCAGGCAAATATACCCTGCAAAATGCAGATTGTCTACATATTGGTATAGTTCACTATGGCCCGCCAACTACCAGCATGCAAACCTCCTTCAGCGTTAGTACTAAAAATTCAGATTCTTCAGCTCACCAAAGAGCTACCTACTCTGACTCTCTGTGCTAGGCCCACAAATCTGCATTTCCCCCAGGATCTCCAGTTGAGTCTCTGCACAGCACAATTTGAGAACCATTGGTTGTGTCCTATACCAAGCTGAGAATGGAAAGGCTGGACAGATACTAAGAGACTTGCAATTCTCATCCCCAGGGAGCCAGCAAGAGAAATTGGAAGTTGATCATTAAGTCATTAGGTTTAACCAAGGAATCCAATTTTCTTCATTAATTCTATACTCAAAAAAGCACTTCTCACCTAAGTACCTCAAGACCCTCTGCCAAATAAACACTGTTCTCTTTAAAATAGCTGGCCATGGGGCGCCTGGGTGGCGCAGTCGGTTAAGCGTCCGACACTTGCCAGGTCGCGATCTCGCGGTCCGTGAGTTTGAGCCCCGCGTCGGGCTCTGGGCTGATGGCTCGGAGCCTGGAGCCTGTTTCCGATTCTGTGTCTCCCTCTCTCTCTGCCCCTCCCCTGTTCATGCTCTGTCTCTCTCTGTCCCAAAAAAATAAAATAGCTGGCCCTAGGGGCGCCTGGGTGGCGCAGTCGGTTAAGCGTCCGACTTCAGCCAGGTCACGATCTCGCTGTTGGTGAGTTCGAGCCCCGCGTCGGGCTCTGGGCTGATGGCTCAGAGCCTGGAGCCTGTTTCCGATTCTGTGTCTCCCTCTCTCTCTGCCCCTCCCCCGTTCATGCTCTGTCTCTCTCTGTCCCAAAAATAAATAAACGTTGAAAAAAAAAATTTTTTTTTTAAAAAAATAGCTGGCCCTTTGCTCAAACTGAAGGGGAAAATATCATATGTGGCTTTCTGGAGATGGCCTAGTCCCAATTCTTTACATCTACCTAGAGCTGTGGCCTTCTGTCCTCTCCTCCCCACCATCCTCCTTCTCTTCTGCCTCCTTCTCCTCCCCCTCTTCCTCCCCCTTTCCCCTCCTCTCCTTCCCTTTCTCCTTCTCTTTCTCCTTCCCCTCCTCCCCTTCCTCCCCCTTTTCTTTCTCCCCTCCTTCTTCTTTTCCTTCTAATTTCCACTTCTCTTCTCTAAAACTGTTGTCCCTGGAACCGTATCAGCAGTACCTGGGAACTCGTTTAAAATGTAAATTATTTGGCTGAACCTACAGAATCAGAAACTCTGGGGGTGGAGCCCAGCACTCCTTGGTTTAGCAGGCCTTCCCGGGAATTCTAGCGCAAACTAGAGTTTGAGAGCCACTGCCCTAAGGGAACACTGACAGAAAGGGAGCTGCTACCAGTCCTTCTCCAGCCGCATCCTCCTCCTTGGGGAAACAGGAAGAGATGGATTTCTGTCTAGCGAAGGAGACCCAGGCCCAGCTGCCTCCACCAGTCCATCTGCAGGTATTGACAAAATTGACTCTTATCCTGAGGATCCAAGTTGCTTCTCTATAAATATCAACTGATAATCATACCAACATATTAAAGAACAAGGCAACACAGCAGGGTAGGTAGGGCACGTAAATGAACATAACACAGTCTGGCTTTAAGAGTTGTATCTATATTCTAACATTAACGGAAGGGGAAAAAGGGGAGGAATAGTTTAATTCAGCCAAAATTGTTTATTTTAAATAAATTGGTTGATTTATGTCCTACTACCAGTTTCTAAGCACTTGTTTTCAAATTAACCAGTTGTTTGAATGAAATGGTGAATTTTCTTTCTTCCTTCAAGACAGGCTCATATGGCAACCACCTGAAATCAATGATTAAAGAAATATTTACCAGTATCTGTCCATCACTAAATTATTGCTATTAATTAAAACTTTAAAGGAAGCTTCGTTTTTTTCTACTAATGGATATAGGGATTCCAATGTTACAAGTTACATTTCTAAACAAAAAAAAAAAAAATGCACAAGGAAGTGAAGTATATGTAGAAAATTCATCTGTAAAGCACACTACCCACCAACGGCTACCTAATTTAGCAGAATATATTACCTCTATGCTTCATAAATCTTAATTAAAGCCGTTAGTTTTTCTATTATGTGATCAAGAAATGCCCCATTAAAGTTAAACAGTTTCTACAAGTAATTATACACATATACACTTTCAAATTGTTTCACATATACTGGAAACATTGTCTACTAAATCAAAAACTTGCAGAATTTCATTAATGCAAGATTTTTTTATCTCCCAAAAGTCAAATGTGTCCCAGAGGAACCAGTATACTCAATGCTGGCTTCTTATAATACAATTTAATGCTCACAAACACAACTAAAGTATTTAAACATTTACAGGGGTTGTCATAAATGCTTTTCTTATTTTTGATCAAATTCAACCTTACACTTAATACAGTTAACTGTAGTTATTTAATTTAAAAACTTGAGATTCCAACCTCAAAAATTTATAACAATATAAATGCAGTTACTTGGCTATAGGATACGTATACCATGGGGACTCCGTTCTTCAATATGAAACACAAATGCCAAAAACAGAGAGGGGATATTTTAAAAAAATAGACATTATTTTAAATAACTGTTGGCACGTTGAAGAAAAAAAGCTTCAGATCCAAATTCAAAAATAGATCTCTTCTATTCATACAGTCATTTCAATCAGACACTAGCTCACCAAGAAGAAGAAGAAGAACATAAAAAATGTTTTGTTTCTATTTTTCTGTTGTTTTGAAAAATAATACAAGATAAATTGACAAACTAGTTAATTGAAAGTGTTATTAGTTAGGTATTCCAGCCATCCTAACTTAATAATCGGATGGAAAATACTACTGACAATTTCTCCATTTTTTTCGGGAGGTGCAAATACTTTAATTCATTACCATGTTACATAGGACTCTGCAATATTATCCTTCTGAAAGCTGAGCAAGTTTAGTCTTTGGAAACAATGCCACTGGCCTCAGGAAAAAAAAAAAAACCTTCAATGCAAACTGTTGTGCCAAGAGCTTACCATCCTAGGGCATACTGATGAGTGCATGTACAGAACACAGAGAGAGGAGGGCAGAGAGGCAGCCACAGCACAGTCATTGATGGATAACCCTTGATCCAGCAGAATGTAATATCTCTCAGGGCTGAGAGTGCATTATTAATTGAAATCCTTGTTTAGTCCCTCCGTGTAGACCACTATATAATTGCATCTCTACCTTGAAAACTATTTTCAGCAGAATTCAGAATGAGTAAAGTATCTCCAAAACGTGTAGCCAGAAAATCTATTTCATTTACATGTGATTATATCGCAGTGTACGTATTAGGGAAACGGTGAATCACTGTGCCGATTACTATGTACAGAGCACAAAATAGATGGAGGTAGATTACCCTAGAGCACATAGACAATTAAAATGCCATTTGACATAAAATTAAAACCCCCAAGATTACAACCAAAAAAAAAAACTGTTAAAGAGAATTAATCAGTGTTTGTGCCTGGCAACAAATGTAAATGACTGTAGTGTATTCTGATATTAAATAGAAACTTTCCAATATAAATTTCTTATAGTTACAAACACCTTAGTTTAATGAAATGCCTCTTCTTTTGTGACTGTATTTTATGAATATAAATTGGACTAGTCAAACGCATTAGCATTTTTTCTTATTCAAGTAGAGCATATCAAATCACACTAGTTTAAAAAGAAAATGTTTCCCAGGAAAATGAAAGTTTTGTGTGGGAGACGGGGGCTGGGGAGGATGTCCCCAAGCTAAGGTAAAGGAAAGATTAAATATCTCACTGAACTTCAGCCTGACATGGAAAAGTAACATCCCTGAAAACCTCGATCTCATCAAAGTGTAAGATTAAGTAAAACAGAAGACAGGGATGTGTTCGGAGATGTTCGACATAGGTTTAGAAAGACACAGCAATAATCCCATCCGCTAATAAACTGGATAAGGAGCCGAGTGGGGAACTTAACAAGCAGTCACACTAAATGACAGAGCAGAGGGCAAAGAGGTGTGGAAACTGAGAAGATAGACTTCCAAGTCTTTTCCTGAAAGTGCTTAGATTTTGAGGAGAGTCCAATATTGCCTGACAAAAGGGTCTTTGTGCAACAACACCAGGGAGGTGAAGGAGAGCTGCTCAGGAAAACCAATGAAGACAGGCCTAGCCTTGTACACAGGACCCGTGGAGAACTTTGAATCACATGGTCTGCAGAAAGGACAATGCCTGTACTACTAAATGTATGACCACCATATTCAGGCAGTATCTGAGTGGGCACAGACCAGATGTCTTTAAAGAATCAGGTTGGATTTTTTCTTTCCAAAAATATAATAAGCAAATACACAGACTGCAATTTCAAACTGCATTACTAGTCTTAGATTGATCCCCAGACATTTGGCCACTCTGAGTGACTTAACTGCCCCGCTCAAACCATGATCCCACCGGCTGGCAGGGGCTCTGATTCTCAGTTCTTGATGAAGTTGGCAAAACAGCCCAGGAGGCTCTGTCTACACATAGGCCCTTAACACCCTGAAGTTCCAATCCCAGAATGAAGAAATAAGAGCCTGTCGTTATTAAAAGAAACCTGGAGACATACCGAGAGAGGCTAGCAATTTTAAGTAGAGAAATACCCACTAACCATGGGTGGTGGTCTAGGGTTTCTCCAAAGCCAGGATATCTACAGAAACTTAGGCTGGAAATGTAGCAAACTCATCAGATCATGGGTGTTTCCAGCTCTAGCCAGAGTTGCCCAAGTTCTTGCCCTTGCAGGAAACCATAAATAAGAGAAAAACACCCAGTATTAACTTTTCCGGAACTTCAAACTATGGTTGCCTGGTTGGTTTCGCTAGGATAAAAACATTAAAATGCTTGGTTAGGGGACAAAGAGCTTATTTTTCTCCTTCACCAGTTCTAATTGCCCTGCTACCAATATGAAAATAATTGAAGTGTTTAAAACTATCCAACGAGCAAATAACATCCTGAATAAACTTTAAAACTGGATGCTAATTTTAAATTAGCATTAGATGCACTTTTATCTGAAATGGCATCTTTTCGGCTACAATTCCCACCATGTGAAATAAACAGCAAGTCCTAAAACCATCCAAAAAGTTGTCAGAAATACTCATCTGCCAGTAAACCAAATGAAAAAGGTTCGATCTCATACAAGAATCAAAAGAAAATTTGTGTGGAGGGGGTGGGGAATAACTGGAATGATGATCTTCCAATAGCATAGCCAAACCAGCCTCAGGTCAGAGACTGAAGTATGGCTTTGAATTCTACCTCCACCTTGAACTAGCCACTGGATCCTGAGTTGCAGATTCTTCATGCATGAAAGGGAGGTAATGATATTCTTCATCAGAGTATAGTATGAAAAGCAATTCACACAGTGGCTGGTTTATAATCGTCTTTATAAGTATTAGGTACTGAAATTATTATTATCATGGGTTAGTCAATTAAATTAGCTGGCAAAGAGAAGGGTCTTATGAAAGTAGGAGACAAAAATACATCTTACGAGCCAGATAGGAAAGTAGGTATGAGAATAGGCATTAAAATCATAAAGGCCAAAGGAAAAAGAAGAGAGAAGCTTTGGAAACATCACAGTTTAGCCTATGATTTAGTGAATGTGGTATATGCCTACCCAGTAATCTCAGTGCCGATGCATATGTAGCTTTAGAAACAGGTACGTCAAATTCTTGCATTTGGCGTGATGGACATGGGCACATGAATTCATACCTTACTTCCATCATTCAGGGCACTAATAAGACAGTTAAATCTGGTCCTCACACCTTAAATGTAATTTTACCCAAGTGAAACACAAGTGAGCTACAATCAATAGTGGAGAACACTGTATGGATCCAGGGAAGCCAGAGTTACAGTTTGGCCCATGAAATCTTCTTGTGAAAAATGCACCATAAGAACAGGCTCTTATATGCTTAACTTTCAAACAGGAATAGGTTGACTCCCAGTATAGGCTTCATGAAGATGTATCGTTATGTGAATAATCAATTCTCTCACTGGGAAACGTGGAAAAATGGTTTAGTTGATGAGATGTTGTATGACAAATAAATTAGCAATTAGAAAGAAAGAAAGAGAGAGAGAGAGAGAAAGAGAGAGAGAATGGAGGGAGGGTGAGTGGGAGGGTGGGATGGAGGAAAGAAGGGAGGAAGGAAGAGAGGGAGGGAGTGAGGGAGGAAGAAGAGAAACTATCAAACACACTTAACACCACAACACGGTAAGTATGTTGATTGTAATTTAATCATTCCTTGATCATTCAAACAGAAATTTAAGAATTTGCAAGCCTCTACATCATTACGAATTTCTCTGTCTTATAGATATAGAAACTTTCCAACTAAAAGACATCATAATGAACAACAATGTCATTTAGGAGTTTATTTTATATATAATATTCTGTATAACTGTATACAGATTTACAATAAAATGAAATAAAAATTTAGATTTAACACAAACTCACAGCAAATTATAAATGCTGATCAAGGGATTAAAATCCAAGCAAAGATACCAGAGAAAGTCAAGAATTATTTAACTGTAGTTTTTGAATGAAAAAAGAGGATTTCAATACATAACAGGAAGGCAGGAAGGCAAGAATAATGTCTACAAATAATTCACATGTACATATATCCCTAACATGTACTAAGTAGCACATAGATGCCCCAAAACAAGAAACACCAGTTAGCCAGGGGCCATGATAACTTTCTCCCTACAAGAGGAACCAGGTCTGTAAAAGGCTTGGAAGTTAGGAGACTCAGACCCACTCCAGGAAACTCTGCTGGTGTTTCCATTATAAACCGCATTTCAGGAGTTTACAAGTTGAATGTTTTTAAAACATATTGGGTTCATAATGAGCTCACACATTCTTAAAAATGTTCTTTTTGCTCTCCTTTAAAAAGTATGGCCACTTTTGTGAACAAATCATAAACAAAATTTCAGGTGATTATTTTTGGCTGAGCTCCAAGACACAATGGCTAAATGTTTAAATAGGGTAAAAAGACTAATTATTTTCTTCATTTGGAAAGTAGAGTAGAAAGGCCAGCCTGAGAAACACTCTACAGTACTTCCGTTTTAAAGTTCTTTTGCATATTTTCATTCAGTGGTTCAGGATCCTAGGACTGCAGCTAGGAATATGCAATCAAACTTCAAAAACACCATTTCTACATCTGGAGATTTATGCAATAATCGCTCCAGCATTAGACTTTTCTAAAGTTGTTAGTGGTCAAAATTACATGTACCATGAAAGCCAGGAAGACTCTCAGAATGGAGCAAAAAGCCAGGTGGCAGGGCACCTACACTTAGGTGCCGCCACAAACCCCAAATTCAAACCAACCTCCGAGTTTTACAAGCCCTTTCCCTGCGCCAACCCCAAGCTTAAAATAGTCCAGGGCAAAGCTCTGCAGGGAACTGAGTTGATGAGTAGGTTAGGGCTTAAAACCATTTCTTTCAAAACCAAAAAAAAAAAAAATATCTGGTGTTTCTGCCAAATATAAAACTACTCTCTACAGCAGTCCCTAACACCTTTAGGGTTTATAAAAATGGAAGGCAGCTGAGACGCCAAAGCCAGGGATGCATCATTCCCACAAGGAATGCATTGTTGGGCGTAATTCACCAAGCCTTTCACGCGGCAATTTTGGATGGTGCGGCATGGTTGAGTCCCAGAACCGTGGACCTGCACAGACTAGGAAAAACACCTTGATATGAAGCAGGTTCTCCACTAAACCCTCTCAGGACACCTTCACCTGGGTGTCAACCTCGGAGCAAAAAAATGTTCTCCAAGGGTCTGTGAACTGACAAAGCTTTGCTATTCACAGACTGGCTTTTCATCCACAGGCACCTGTCATGATCAGAAGGTTTGAATAGGAACCCTATCCCAAAAGGAAGACCCAGATCCAGTCATGTGTTCAGCCACATGAACCGTCTGAGTGGCAAATATGCAAAAGACACAAATAATTCTAATTAAAACCATACAAATTCCAACATCTAATTGATAATATTCCACATGTAGGTTAAAGGTCAAAAGTACCCTACAACACTGTTATATTTATTGACAAGGACAAACTTTTCCATCTGTTTCTGGTCTTATCCATGATCGGTCACTGGCCTCAAAAGAAAAATGCACTGCTAATAACAAATGAAATGAAATTTACACGTTCCACTAAATACAATCTCACCTTCAAGAAGTTTGTACAATTGCCTTTTTTCTCAGGGTAAATTTCCTTGAGGGAAAGGAGAATGATATGGAATAGGCAGGCTGAAAGGAGAAAGGTGTTAATGAGGACTTGTGTCTAAGTATGAGAAAGCTTTCCCTGCAACATAGCTTAACTTAACCAAGCTTTGAGTAGTTTAAATACATGGGAAATAAGGGAAAATCTCCCTCCCTCTCTCTCTCTCTCTCTCTCTCTCTGTCACACACACACACACACACACACACACACACACTCACTCGAGTTCCCTTGAGGATCTGCTGAGGAACAATCTGAAAACCACCAATTTAGCTCATGCCTCTCATTTCACAGATGAAAAACCTGAAACGTGGAAAGGTTAAGTGACTGGCCCAAGGTCACACCTTGTTAATGATGCACTGGAAGAACAACTCTGGCTAGAACTGCTTTGCATGCATGCCCCTTGAGCTCTGTGGAGGCAGCCAGGCAGAAAACTGGCCTGGAGGCCTGGGCTTCTGCAGAGGAGAGCAGTGAGGTGGCAGGACACACAACTGAAGGCACAGGGAGCCAAGGAGATGTCAGGGTGCCGGGCTGGCCCCTCCAAACCCTGGGAAGGGGCCAAGGAGTAGCCTGAGCTGCGTGGGACTTGTTTCCCCCATGCCACCAGAAGCGAGTTCATTTACCATGTCTGATGAAGAGCCTCTACGACACTTTAAGAGATGCAGGAGGGACTCACAGAGGATCCTTCCATGAGCTGCCCTCTAGAGGAAGTTTAAATAGTAACAGAGAAACCACTAGGCCCCTAAAAAGGGGCACGTGATGATAGAAGATGAAGCTGTGGGGCACTGAGGATACACAAACGGTACTCTTTGGGGATCTCCCTCCCCCCTGGTCCCCACACGTCCTCATATCTATCCCAGCATGAGCCATCATTCAGGTAGCGTGAAGTTAGTATCTCCTTCGGCTTGATAGGATCTGAAGGGTAACAGAGATGCTGGTCTTTAATTACAGATACCACTGTGAAGCATATATAAATTCGCAGAGGCAACATGATAGGAATGGAAGGTCAGAAACTAAGTAGTAGCCAATTGCAGAAGTGCCTAAGAGAGAACGCGGCTCTCTGATTCCCAGCCACAAAAGTACCATTAAAGCAGAGAAGATGACATATATTGCCTCTCATGGAATTTCTCATCATACCCTTGAGTACTCAACAGAATGAGTTGAGTCCCACCTCTAAAAAACAAACACTTTCAGCTGCTTTATGGCAGCTATCATGTCCCTTAAGCTTTCTTTTAACTAAAAGGAAACCACACAAAGGGGAAAAAAGGCAAAGTTATATATTTTCAAACTCGGACACGTGCTACCCTTTATTCTCTTTCTGTGGGCATAGAGTAATGGACATCAACTCTAGAAGAAGAGGGCAGAGGTAACAAAAGTTTCTCTGTAGCACAGAGATGGGGGGTGGGGTGGGGGCGGGCAGTAACCTCTTTAGCCCTAGATGCTACAATTAAAACTACACAGTCCAGGGGCTCCGGGGTGGCTCAGTCAATTAAGCCTCCAACTTTGGCTCATGTCATACTCTCACAGTTTGTGAGTTCAAGCCCCACATCGGGCTCTGTGCAGATAGCTCAGAGCCTGGAGCCTGTTTCGGATTCTGTGTCTCCCTTTCTCTCTGCTTTCCACCACTCACGTTCTGTCTATCTCTCTCAAAAATAAATAAACATTTTAAAAAATTATATTTAAAAAAACTACACAATGTTGGAGGCTGCCAGTTTTTTTGTAGATGATAAGAATGAGAAAGACAGAGTCCCCACAGAAACAGGGGTGGGTGGTGAGGAAGAATGGAAAAAATGCTGTGCGTTCAGATGAAGGCAGAGCACCAGTAAGAACTAACTGGTAACCCTGAGATGCCAATGGGTGCTAAATCATCAGTGTACTGGTTGCTTTTCTGGAACTCCATGCCTCTCCTGAGAAATGATCACTTATCCTAAAGTTTACGCAATTTTTTTAAAGCAGGAGTGTGGAGATTGTGTGGGAAGTAACTATGCTAAATTAGACATTATAAGTGACATAGCGCACTTGATACTGCAGGAAGAAGTGAAGTTCATTTATTTCTCCAAATCTTGAGTGAAATATAGAATGAGAGAGATGATTCTGCAGAGAAAGCAGAGCAACCTGAAAAGGTGAACATTTTCCAAACAGGTGACAGTTGACTGGTAGGACCAGTTTAGAGGGAACAAAAAGAATGATTATTTAACCTGGCCACTAAGCAGATGTCTTCTGGTTAATATTTGATGTATTACATGTAGTATTCACTACCTTGATTAGAAATGAAACAAACTAGATAGATAGATAGATAGATAGATAGGTAGATATAGTTTTAAACAATAAACATAGTGATGTATTACTACGTACCAGTCCTCTAATGTTTGGTGCTTTTCATACATTAAGTGTATTAGTTAGCATATGGGCTAAGCTGCTATAACAAAGGGACATCAAAATACAGTGGCTTAAATGAGAGAGAAGTATGTTTCTTTCTCATGTAAAAGTTCAAAGCGAGGCAGGCAACCCCAGGCAGGTAAGCAGCTCTTTTCTGCAAGGCGACCCAGGGTTCCCGATTCCTACCACCTTATTGCTTGGCCATTTCTTAGCGACATTCAGAGCTACTCACTACCATCAATCTATTTTCCCACTCATAGGAAGGCAGGGGGAGAGGAAAAGGTGAGCAGTAACTTCTTTTTTCTAAATTTAAGATAATTTAAACATAGTTCTGTTCATATACCATGGGACAGAACCTCACTGGGCATGGCCATGTCTAACTCCAGGGGTGGCTGGAAATATAACCTATAGCTGGATGGCCATATACTTAGCCAAAGTTTCAGGTGGTTGTATTGTTAAAAAGAGACAAGAGAATAACTGATTTGAGGATGCAGTTTGCAGTCTCTGTCATTGTACCTCATTTAGCCCTTTCAACGATCCTCTCTTATAATACTTTTTTTATGAACAATGCCTCTGAGGCTGTCAGCAATTTGCCCAAGCACCATGGGGAAATTGCAGAGATGGAATTCAAACTCAAGCCCATCTGCCTCAAAAGTCATCTTCGTTCCACTATGTGGAATGTGCCATGTACCCAATTAATCTCACTCCAGCTGGCAAGGCACATAGTAAGGAATAAAGCTCATGCCGTGTAGGCTTTTTCTTACAGCCAATGTCTTTTAAGAAAATAACAATACCACCAGAAGGGTTTTTTATAAGGAAAAAAATGTCAGAAAGTCCTTCTTAGAAAAGAAAAAGTTGAGGGGAGAGGGAAATTGCAAGGAATGTATTAAAATACCACTATAAAAGACACTTGAAAGAATGGATTTTTTTTCCTACCACTATAAGGCAATCTATTTTGGTAGTGTCGACCATGAATTGTACTGATAAGAATAAAAGGGCTCATATGGAATGACTTTCTTATACTTGAATATCCACAGTGAGCTGCTGCAGGACAATCTAAAACAGCAACGGTCTGGTTTGGTAGAGTTGGGATGATACGCACACGCAAACACACACACATACGCACATCTTTATAAATAGCATCACTGCATCCTACCGCTCGTAAATTCCTAAACACCTGACTGGACCTATGTCGTGAGATGAACGCTTGTAGAATAAGAATTTACAGTCCTGCACGTTCATTAAATTTGCGTAAGCACTTTCGAGAAAGGAGGGCTCTCTGTGGGGTGGGGTTTTCCCCCCTTCCTTGCCCTCAAACCAAGAGATATGTTTTATAATCTACAGCTAGCTCACTGGCAAATCTCCATCCTTTCCAACCTGACAGACTGTTTGTCAGTTAAACTCTCCTTGTCATGTATCCCTACCACTGCCGACTCATGCACGGAGACCTTCACTTTTACTGCTACCATTTGCACCCTATGCAACCTTTGTCATTGATCACTGATCCGATCCAGTGCCCACATGTTCTTCAAGTGCCTACACAAGTAATGAGGTACTTGTGGTGTAAAATTAAACTGTCAACTGTCAGCGATTGATAACCACAGTGAGAGCTGACCTAGAACACCTGCACCAGTGGCCAAGACAGGTGTGACATGTTTGATCGCTGAGGCCTGCTAGTCAGTCTGACCCATTGCTGTCCCTCCATGGACTTGCCTTGCATTTCAGCCTCCCAGCTTTCCCGCATACCACGGCCAGCCTCCCCAGGTTGCAGAAACCACTCTTGCTGCCAATTTGGGCAGCTGGTCCGAGCGGCCATGAAAAAAGCAGATCTCAAGTGAGCAGGTTGGTCTGAAAGTAATATGGCCTAGAGATTTTCAAAGGTGGCATCTGGAGTCAGCCTGGTATTTTTTTTTTCTCCCACATACCCCCAGATTTCCTCTGAAAGCTAGTCTTGGTGGCAAACTTCACACATACCACCCTCCCTCAATTGAAGTTTCCAGGCATGTGCCAGGGCCTGGCAGAAGGGCCTTCCCTTCAGGGCAGGCACATGGCAATCATTAAGAGTCTGGTGGAAGAATGAAACAGCCCTAATGGAACCGCCTTATGGCTCTGAGCATTTGCTTGAAGGCATTTAAGTTGAACTGGCTCACATTCTGTTAAAGCACCATAAATGCAAGCTTTTCCTACTCATATGTAATCGAATAACCAGTACAGAGGAAAAAACATGTTCTGCTCTGACTATAATTGTTTTTAGTCAGAGTTGTTGCACAGCACTTAAACACGGTTTTTGTCTAAAAGTTTTATTATTTAAATGTGAAAGATAGATTTTTTTTAACTTACCCAAAAATGCACTTAGATACCCAAAAACGTCCTTGGTGAAAATCTGAGAAGCATGATGGGATTCCCATCCCATTCCGCCATCCACCCCCACCAAACAGTTGCACTATATTAAGTTCATGTGATGAGAAGATAAAAATCTATTAACTTTCTGCTGACCTTATCGACACAGGAATCTCTGCAGACATTACAAAAGCCATATCTCTTCTGACTTTTACATCCAGAACCTCATGCTCCAAAGTCCCAAACCAAATGTAAAATCTTCATGATGAGTGAAACCCTGACACCAATTCAGATTCCGGGCTTGCTGGCTGGCAGTCGAGGGAGGCTCCTCTGGGGCACAGAGGCTGGCCTTTACTTTGCATTTGACTTGAGGGGCTTTTTTTTTTTTTTTTTTTTTTTTTGCCATATGCTACTGGGGACTCTGAATCAAAACTATTTCACGAGGACCATATGTTACGAGAAATGCATGATGGAAAGTGAACGGTAAGAAGTTGCCCCGTATCACTGGGTGATGTATTACAAACATAATTAAATCTGAGTAATGTGCAGTGTTATTTCAGTTAATCATTGCTTTTTTCAATTTCAGCAAGGAAAACATAGCCCAATTTCCAAATGACATACCAAAGTCCAGATAAGCTAAAAGTGAATTGGCGGGAAAGGAATAAAACAAGAGCTGCACAGCATTGTTTAAGCTTCTGTAAAAGGTCTTGGCGTATCTGAAATATGTCCGTAAGAAGGTGACACATGAGGGTTCATGTAAATAAGCAATTTAAAGCACCACTCATTTTCCTTTCAAATCAACAATGAATTCAGATCAACCCTCACTTATAAACAAGCAGCAAGTCAAAAGATCACATGTATGTCGGTTGTTTGGAATTCATGTTTTCCCACAGAAATTTCGCTATCGATAGCCATTAGCCCACTGGGCTAGCCCAAGAAGACCTATTTAGCCCACTGTTTCTGCAATGTGGTATTTCTACTCTACCTGTACAGCACTACTTGGAAGGAAGATAGAAAATGTATTGAAAATTCATCAATTCCATACATTTATTTGGATGCTCCTATATTTTCTCAGAATACTGGTTGCTACATTTGCCCCAAAGAATATCCCATTTTCCTCTCTCCCCACAAGCCCCAAGCTAGAAGAAATCACTTTCTATTCTGAGCCATCAGAACATTGTATCTAGACTCTCTTAATCACTTTCGACCTGAACTACAGGTATTTGTGGACTGAGCCTAACTCCTCCACTCTTAACTTATTTTTATATCTCCTCTTCCAGACCCGGAACTTAGCAGGTTCTAAGTCCACATATGTGAATAGATGATTGAGTAAACAAAGGAATACAGTCTACAAGCGTTGCCAAACATGGTTTTTCTCTATCAGTGGTGCTGGGAATCATGGGATTTGGTTGAAAGCAAGAGGAAGAGAATATAATAATGATGAAGATGAGGATGAGGTGATAATGCAAATAATATTTATTGTGCATTTATCTTGTGACGTGCATTGGTTTCGGACTTTAAAGTATTGGTGAATTTACTCTTCACAACAACTCTGTGTGGTGGGTAATATATATATAAATAGAGATACTGGACACAAAGCCATTAATCAGTTTTCCTAAGCTCACAGAAATAATATAACAGATATTTCTGAACACCAGAAGTGTGTTTGCCATGTACATGTGCAAAAAAGGGGATACCTCCATGCATTTCTCCATAATTCAAAGCTTCTTTCTACCTTTCTGATCTGCTTTAGAGAAGGGACTTCTCAGGTAAAACACTCCAGTTGTTTCTTCAGCTCTTGTTTGTGAACCTGAATATAAGCTCTGCAAGAGCAAAGACCTTGTTGGTCTTGTTCACAACATCCCCAGCATCTAGAACAGCAGGTATGCATCAGATGTTACTGGATGAGTGAGTGAGTGAATGAATGAGTGAATGAGTATGTTAGGGGCGATAGTAGAGCTAAAGATGGGACTATGGACAAAGGTTCCCTCTGAGAGTCTCTGGGTTTCTGGTCCTACAGGGACACCTTCCCAAACTTACCTGATGAGAGCAATCATCTGTGTCACTCAATTAAAAACTCTCCTCTCCCTGGAGATTCTGAGTCAGTGACCTGAGGTGAGGCCCAGGGGTCTGTTTTTGTTGATGTGCTCCTGCTGTGGTTTGAGACAGATGCTTCAGATGGTTCTAAACTTGAGAAACCCTCTCCAAAGGATTTCATTCTGTCTCTGGGGACACCATCCCCATGGCCATTACAGACATTTGCAAATTCCCCAACAGTGACAAACACATTCTCAGGCCAAGGCCACCATCTCTTTGAGAAAACCTGTGCATTATGCTGGGTTGCAACAGGGGTTGGGGCCTTGCACTTCTGACTCAGCTGACTTCTCTGCGGAATTCTGTGAATCGCAATCATGCCTAGGAAAGCTTCCATTCACATGTTTCTTCCCCCACTCCGGCCCTCTCTGAGGATGCATCAGTGTCTGCTGAATGAATGATTGAACAAATTCCAACATGGGCAAGACAAGCAAGCCTGGCAGTTGTGAAGAACGGAAGTGTTTCATGAGCCTCATTTTGGGGTTGCACATGGTAGCATACAAAAACAAACAATGACAAAGAAAATACATGAACACATCCTGTTTCCATTGCTTTCCTTCTGACTTGGAGAACATTCTTATAACAACTAATAATCTCTGGACCTCAGAATCATTATTTACCTTTTCAAAAATATTTTATTTTCAGGGTGCCTGGGTGGCTCAGTTGGTTAAGCATCTGACTATTGATTTCAGCTCAGGTCACAATCTCATGGTTCATGAAATAAGCCCCCATCAAGCTCTGCACTGACAGCCCCAAGCCTGCTTGAGATTCTCGCTCTCCCTCTCTCTCTGTCCCTCCCCTGCTGGTGCCCGCATTCTCTCTCTCTCTCTCTCTCTCTCTCTCTCTCTGTCTCTCTCTCTCTCAAAAATACATAAATAACCTTTTAAAAATGCTTTATTTTCCTTGATTATAATGGGATGGATAATGTGACCTCAGGATATAAAGGATTACTTTAGCCTTGTAGATATCACTCCCTATCTTTTTCTCATTCTATTCTCTTCTCTTCCTCAAATCGAATAATCTATAACCAGAAATCAGTAAAGAAAATTCATCTTGATCAGGAGAAAAGGTACACGGTTGAAGATACTGTCTGTGATTCCCCTAGAGTCTAAAACTAGGTTTCTAAACCTCAGCAGCATTGAAATTTTGAACAAGGTAATTTTTTTTTGTTGTGGAGCATGGTCCTGTGCACTGTAGAATTTTGACCTCTGAACTCTATCCATTTGATGCCAACAGCAACCCCACCCTCTGGTTGAGAGCTATGATAATCAAAAATGTCTCCAGATATTGCCAAATGTCCCCTGGCGATCAAAATCACCCCTAGTTGAGAACCTCTAATCTAGAATAATCTTTTAAAGCAATGTATTTTTTAACTGATAGATTGCCCAGTATCTGGTACTTTTGTATAAGAATATATTAACCCGTAAAGTGGCTTGAACACTACATAAGAAAATATGAATGTAATTTTCCAAGAAACCATTGATTCCAAAGGATCATGACTACCCTTTTAGGTGTGAATCTGCTGGAAACCAGGAAGAAGCTGGAATGGAATCTGACATAGCTGAGAGTTTACAAAAGATTCAGTCACGGGGAGAGCAGGAAGACTAACTAAAATGTCTCACTTTGGCAAAAACATCCATAGTGTAATGCACTTTGCCAACATCTTTGCCCTCGGATTTTTTTAACTTAAGGGTAGTTCAAGGGTAGTTTTAATCTGTATGTTCCTGGTTCCTATAATCTAAAAATCATCAAAATGCTGTTTTATGAGTATCTCCTAAACTTTGATGTCCAAGAAGCCTAGGGGCCTTTTTTTATGTGCTTATTTTCTTTTGAACCAGGAAATTGTGTTTTGCCAAGAGCAAATGGAACTTGAGCCTCAAAAGATTTGAGTTCTGTTTGAAACATAGAACCCACAAATTCTCCACAAGTTTGCAACTTGCAAAATACATGCTCTCACTTTCCCTCAGACCAAATCTCTCTTGGTTTTTTTTTTTTTTTTTTTTTTAGATAAGAAAGCAGAAGTGTGGAAAGTTTTATTCACAAAAGCAAAGGAGTATCACAAATATCTGAGTTTCACACATTTCGCCTTGTATATTACAAATAAGCATAAAACCGCTCTGCCTTTTAATTACATTTGCACAATTTTTCTCTACTGTCACGGATTTGTTACATTTTATTTTCTAAGCAAGTCTACAGAATCTATAGCCCAGGAGCTGACTGCTCCTTGATTTCCCATTACTTTTAGTTGAGTCAGTTATAGCTACGAAAATAAAACTTGAAAGCAGAATTGAAGTATAAATTAGTAATTAGCATAAGGCATTTTGGCTACATATTTTGTTGGAAGCACACATGCAGGAGTTTTTTTTATTTGAGTAGAGTTGACACGCAATGTTACATTAGTTTCAGGTGTATAACACAGTGATTCAACGTCCCTATACCTAATGCTATGCTCACAAGTGTGGCTGCCATCTGTCACCATGCAGCACTACGACAATATCATTGACTATGTTCCCTATGCTGTGCCTTCTATTTCTTGGTTCTGTTTTAAATCACAGTTAGCAAATTCCTAGATACCTTAGGGATTACTCCAGGAGAAAAAGAGCTATAAGGAAAGCTGGAAAGAAATTCTGACACATCCCTGTTTGGCGTTGGACTCATCATCAAAATGCTATGTAGGTAAGAAAAGATGAGAGAAGATAAATGGGAAGAAGAGAGAAAAACGGGGAGAGAAAGATGAACTGAGCAACGTGTTCTTAGACCTTCCCCAGGACCAAATCCAGCAAGCAAGATAGTACATCAAAGTTAAATTGTTTACGGATTAGATGACCTGTCCGTTTTTTTCCTTACCATTGATTTCCACAGAACAAAAATATTATTTCAGTGGCAAGGATGTAAACCTTATTCATAACAGGATTTCAACCACATCCTGAGAACGAAGCATCTCCTCAGATAGTGTGCCCTCATTTATATTGAAGGCATGCTGGTTTTATTTGTCAGTGTTTGTTGAGGGGGTCACAATATCAGGAAGCAGGAGATGGCTCATCAAAGCGTCTCTGCAAGCCCCTACTACTCATCAATTAGACACTACCTTGTTTTTAACATCAGGGCGGAAATGCATCTCCCCTGACCCATTGTTAGAAGCTTCCTTCTGTCTTTAAGTTTTTTGGAAGGAGCACTCAGGACTCAACTTCTTTTTTCCAATAGGTAATTGTCACTAATTAATGGTCCTGTTGCATACAAGAATGTGGACCTGTGACCCTGAGTAATCTGGGCCTGTATCTCTGGCCTTGGAGCAAGGACACTCTAATCTCCTGACACTACTCACGGGGGCCTAGGTCACAGACACAAGGCTTCCCGCTGGGTTCCTGAACAGGCTTCACTGTGCTTCAAAGCCGGTGAGTTCAGTGGGGCAGCCCGACTTCAAGGACAACGTGGCATCTGGCCAGTGACAGCTATCTGAGGTGAGGAGAAGGTCTCCTTTCTGAAGGTCTGGAGGTCTTTCTGCTGAAGCCAGGGCCTCTCATGTCATTCATTCCACAGCCATTTGCTGGGCACCTATTCTGTGCCAGGCTCTGTCCTTGGCACTAAGGATAAAATGAATTACATCGAGCACTTGGTGGCAAGAAGCTAGGACGAGGCTTAAGCTCAACACTTGGTTAAAATATTCTTTTAAGACTAACTAGACAAGTCGGTCTTATTTTCCCTTTTATGTCTAATGGGATTTTTTTTTTCAACGTTTATTTATTTTTGGGACAGAGAAAGACAGAGCATGAACGGGGGAGGGCCAGAGAGAGGGAGACACAGAATCAGAAACAGGCTCCAGGCTCTGAGCCATCAGCCCAGAGCCTGACGCAGGGCTCGAACTCACAGACCGCGAGATCGTGACCTGGCTGAAGTCGGTCGCTTAACCGACTGCGCCACCCAGGCGCCCCTAATGGGATTTTTTTTTTAATGGCGCTTGTGATTTTCTCACTTATAAGAATGGGATGAACTGATGTATCCATTACTTTATCTCATTCCGCCGTAAGATTTTTCATTTATTTTCCGTTCCCCTCCCTTTCCTTCCCTCTCTCTCTCTCTCTCTCTCTCTCACACACACACACACACACACACACACTAAAGCATGGGAATTTCTGATGAGTATAATACTCAGAAAACTTCAAGATAAAAATAAGTCATCTCCCATGCCCTCAATGAAGCACCAGATTATTGAAGATCCCTGTCCAGTATTCCTCCTCCACTCACACGGAGCTTTAGGTTTTGCTCTTCCTCCCGTAGTAAATCTTTCTCCAAAATCAAGGCACTACCCTTGTGCATAAATACCACTGGGTTTATTTCAAATCAATAAAATCAATACAAATGCCTAACATTTAAAAAAAAAGAAAGGGGTGCCCGGCTCAGTCGGTTGAGTGTCCAACTTTGGCTCAGGTCACGATCTCACGGTTCGTGGGTTTGAGCTCCATGTCAAGCTCTGTGCCAACAGCTCAGAGCCTAGAGTCTGCTTCAGATTCTTTGTCTCCCTCTCCCACTGCCCCTGCCCTGTTCGTGCTCCGTGTCTCTCTCTCAAAACTAAATAAACATTAAAAAATTATTTAAATAAAAATTAGAAAAAAGAAAGAAAGCTCTAAACTTTAAAACAGATAAACATAACCCTTGGTGCTTATTTTGTAAGACAGTCTTCACATTACAAATGCTGGATTCCCTTGGATAACTTTTCCCCATGTTTCTTTTCAAATGTTCATAGCAGTTGAGTTCCATGGTTCAAGAGCATATCACTCATTGAGAAGTAAGGTACAAGCATGTATTTTGTAACTGTGCAGGCCTCAATGATGGAAACAAATCTGCCAGCTAATAAGCAGTGAGCTTTTCACACTTCTTTTTAGCTTATACTGATGTGTGCAACCACTTTGGAAACACAGCATAGCACGGTGCTTCGGAGTTTTCCGGAGCTAAGCTGCTAAGTTCAAATCTTTCTCAGCCACTGAGTTTGGCATGTTATTATTCCATGCCTCAATTTTCTTATCTGTATAATGGGGGGTCAATAAACGTAGATTAGATGAGTTCACGTCTTCAAAATTTTTAGAACGTCTCTGGCCCATAGTGTAAGTTCTATGTAAGTGTCAAGCACTATATATCTGTTTATAAAACACATTGGCTTTGGGGCACCTGGGTGGCTCAGTCGGTTAAGCGTCCGACTCCAGCTCAGGTCAGGATCTCATGGTTCATGAGGTCAAGCCCTGCACTGGGCTCTCTTCTTGTCAGTGTAGAGCCCACTTTGGATCCTCTGTTCTCTCTCTCTCTCTGCCCCTCCCCCACTCACACTCTCTGTCCCTCTCTCTCAAAAATAGACCTTAAAAAAAAAATTGGCTTTCCACAAATGCTTGACCCTATACTTAAACAGAAGAAAGGCAGACTAGAGATACGGCTGTTACCTTGGTTTCACTTTCTCAAAATGCTTTGTATTCACTGTGCTCATGTCTCCCCTAGCAAACTTTACAGTTGTTAAGACAGGAACGCTGTCTTATCCATCACAGAATCTCCCATTTGGCCCAAGATGGTGCCTATACACGGTGGGGGAAGGGCATGGTAATATGAGCCAGATAAATGAACACATGAATTTCATTCTTTATTTTGAGGCTGGATTATAAATTACTTATACTAGCATTCTTACTACAAGCCCTACTGAGATTACTTTTATATTAGTGGGAAGAGGTTTGCCTTATCAATTTGATTGGGGCATTTATAACAAACTCACTAAGACTTGTTCAAGTTTTTCTACTTGTTAAAAATAAGTAAACATCCATAAAATCGCCCCACACATACCTACCTGCCAACTATTCATAGAGATGGACCATTTTATACCAGTATGTTCATAACCCTGTTGTTTCCAGAAATCTTGATTTCAGGGAACTTAATTTGGAAGCCAGCAGGCACTCTACTGGCATCTTAAAGGGTGTTGTTAGTTTTGGGGGTTTGGGTGTGGTTTTTTTCCAATTGGAACTCAAACAATAAATCCTCCAAAGTTGATTGCATTCACCCTACAAAAGTGCTGAGTTAATATTTGCTCTTTAAAGTAAATACAAGCATTTGTTGGACCAGATACCATCAACTTTAATTTTGTTTTTCTCACATAAATGTTAATCAAGAACTAAACAGATAATTTCCTTCTGTCACACAGCAATTCCACTGTGGTGGAACAAAGTGTTATCTTAAGTTTCACAGAGCAATTGTTCAATAATTCCTGTTGGTGGCTCCTTTCCAAATCTTCTAGAATGGCCCAGCCTGCTAGCCCTTGAAGCTGGAGGAGGGCGGGCAAGGGTGGGTGGGTTGCCGTCACTCAAGAGCTCAGTGTTGTCGCACACTTGCTGGTTCTCCCCCAGGACCAGCTCCTGCTCGCAAGGCAGACACCCGAAGCATGCTGTCTGTTTGATGCCAATTGCTAAGAAACCTCGAAACCTCGAAAGTGTACAAAGGGAGCTTGGAGGCAGCAAGGAAAGCTTCATGTCATCCTGGTTTGGTGAATTAAATTATTAGGAAGTTTGGAGAAGAAGAGATAGGGGGCTTAGAGAAGAAATTCATTCCTTGAAGCTGAAAAGCAGCACCAAGATCAGTCCTTTCTCAAGTTCAAAGAATTCTGCTTGAACACAAGAAAATATTGTTCCAACTTACACTACCCAATCCCCGCTTTAAAACACACACACACACACACACACACACACACACACACACACTTACAAAGCCATCCTTTAGAGTTGGGCCAATTAATCTTTTTAGGTAGACTGCTCAAAGGAGGAAGAAAACTCTGGTACATGTTTTCCCATCAACTTCCTCTTACAGATGAAATAAGTTTGCTGGACCTCAGATGCACAGAGCCCTGAGTCTATCCGGGATACCCAGTCTGTTTATGACACTCTTCGGCAAAATTTAAGAATTAAAATGAGTGTATAAAGGCTTGAAGTTAATCAATTCGATTCTCCAATGTCTTATAAGGTTTAAAGGCCTATGATGCAAAAGAAATTACGGTTACGTCTCTATTTTAATTTTATTTTCTTCCTCCTCCCCCATTACAAGCAGCAATTAGTCAAACACTGTATTTTTTGAAGATGTGGGAGTGGCTTGCTAGTGGAATGGGTTTCCTTGCGCCCTCGCAAAAAAGTCTAGACTTTTTCAATTAAAAGACAAAGATAAGTGGGGATACATTAACAGAGGCAAGACCTTGGGTAATTTTTTTATGTATCTTTGTATTTTTTTGTAATCTTTATGATGAAAATTAATTGTTTGCATAATGAATATATATGTGTCTGTGTGGGTGCATGTGCACAGGGTAAGGTTTGTCTTCTTGAACCGACATCAGTGATTACATAAATCACCAGTGCATCTTGCTAAGGTGCAGATTCTGGTTCAGTAGGTCTGGGGTGGACCTGAGATTCTGCATTTCTAACAGGCTCCCAAGTGACGCACATGCTGCTGATCCATGGGCCACACTTTGAGTAACAATAGTGTGGGCTCATCAGATTAAAAGCTACACCTGGTGCCTTCTGCTGTGCCAAATGAGGTTAATAAACTTGACCGCAAAATTTTAGAGGCAAGAACCAAAGACGGAATTCAAGGAAAGCTGAAATAGCTTATAGAATGTGAGCTATAATGTCATTGATTTTTCCCTTCTTTGAACAACTTTGGTCGGTTGGAACCTACCTCATATTGGCCAGAATGAGGCCTAGTGAGAGGAGCAGGACTATGAAAAGAAGGGATTTCCTACCCAGTATATGGTTCAAGCCTAAGAAGGAGCGGCCCACCTGCCGTCAGCGTGGAGGCTAACCGTTTAGATTCATGCACAATATTTCAAGCCCTGAAATGCTGACACTTTACTGGCCCCAGGCCACGTCTTGAAACAACTATGTCCCCTTTCCTACAAGGTGAATAGATTTTCACTCTCCGTACCCTTGCCTCTCGACCCTGGGCTCCACTACATGGGGCTCTTTCTAGGCTCTGTCCTCCAAAGTACTCCTCTCCCCATGGCTTTTCTTCTTCACTTCCTGAAACTCTCTTTCCTTCCTGGTCAGTGCCATCTCATTGAGAAACCAATTTCGTATCTATCATCTCATTCAGCCTTCGTATTGGGCCTATGGCAGATTATTAATCTCATTTTACAAATAAAGAAATTTCAACACAGAAACAGTAAGTGACTTGCCTATGAAAGTCCGTCAAGAAGATGACAAGACCAGTCTGAACTACACACGCGCACACACACACACACACACACGCACTTTCCATTATCTTGTTTGCTCCAACTAGCCCTTCAGTTCTCTGCTAAAGCCACCAGCCCTTGGGTAGGGCAGAGCATGGACACAGCTGGTAAGTCAGGGAACTGCAGGTGAGTCTGTAGGACCTTCACAGAAAACCTGAGGGAAAAGGGAGACAAGATAGGAGATTGAGGTGGGAATGGGAAGTCATCTTTGGTGTGTGGCATGGTCCGGAGTACCACACTGCTGTGTACCATGTCATCCTCTAATGGGAAAGGGAGGAGTCATTGAAGACATGTGGGCATCAACGTGGACAAAAACAACAGCCCAGTAGCTTTTTATATAATTTGTCAACCTTAACCAGTCACTACTTCATCTCACGTTAGCAAAAACAGAAAGGATAAAAGATAGCTGATAGCACTAGATCCTCAAGCAACAGCTAATAAGTAAACTACAGCACGGCTCACGACCACGGAAATGTAACTGACCTAAAAACATCAGAATAATCCCAGTTTCATAATATGAATTTACATTTTGCGCCCCCACTGCATGCGGGACATAGAGCAGACATCGATTAAATATTTGTTCAGTGCATATAAATAAATGAGCATTTCTCACAGAAGATCATGAAACCTAACACAGACCATATAGCGGGCTCACGTATTTTAATTAAAAGCCACTGTCCTCTCAAGGAAAAAGGTTTGCTTCTTCCACTTAGTAGCTGCATTTTGTTAAAGATGGCCATCACTCGCCTAAACATCGAAAGGACGAAAGGACGAAAAGACGAAAGAAAGAAAGAAAGAAAGAAAGAAAGAAAGAAAGAAAGAAGGAAAGAAGAGGGGGAACAAAAAAAAAGAGATCCATTCTTTCTCTAGTTAAAACAATCAGCTTTAAAATCCAAACCAGATCTGAGCCAACAAGAGCGACTAGCCTGCAACATACAGTGGCATTTTCACAGTTAATTTTGCTGCCATTTGTGCCTGAATTTATCGTGGTTTAGAAAAAGTAAATTGCGAGGCTAACACAGCCCCGGCTCAGGAGTGCACCAGCGGCAGCGCATCCCCAGTCGGACTGGATATTTAGTGCCGCTGTGCCGAGAAGGCCGAGGAGAGAGCCAGGGGAGGGATTACTGCTCCATGCTGCCCATAAATCACGAGGAGCTCCTCACACAGTTCCACACTCACAAATAAGGCCTGGCTGGCAATGTGTCACTGCTACACAAAAGGAAGGAGAGACCTGGATGCCTTTGGCCCTCCTGGCCCTTCCCCTCCTGTGTGCTCATAAAACAAGGAAGTACCCCGAGATTTGCTCTCACTCTTCTTCCTTCACGCTCTCTGCCCTTGCTTGCCCTGCGGGGAAGACTGGGCATCAGGTATCTAGTAATTTCAGCAAAGGCCGGTCACCACCGACCGCAGTGCCAAAGTCACTTCCCACTTGTTAGCCAACATGGCCCTCGCCTTTGCTGACTGACCTGTTCCAAACCAAAGGCGATAAATCGAGTGTAGCCTCCATCCCCAGGTGTCTCTTGGTTACCAAACCAACATCTACACAGCCCTACTGGCCCCCTCCTGCCCAAGAAATTTCCTCCCAACACGAAAATCTGGCTTTTAAAAATTATTTATAAATAGGAACTTGTTTTCCTTTTTAAAACCTTTCATAAACCTCTAGGGGGTGCTAGTCATAAGTGTACAGAAGATAAGAACGATCAGACCCAACGGCTAAAGTGAAAAACAGCACCCTGGTGTTTCCACCCCCCCCCCCAACTCCCACCCCACAGAACCAGCCCTTCATGTTCTAAGACAGTCATCAACATGATTCCTGAAAACAATAGAAGCTTCTTGTTTAAAATGGAACTGCACCTGCTAGAATAACGTGTCAACAAACAATTGCTTTGTTTTTCATATTAGCCATCCAAGCTGAAGCAATGGGACTTCCTGGAGTGAACACTGGAAGACTTATTCTTAGAAGGGGACAGAATTCTCGATTTAACACAAGGCTCAGAGGGCCAGAGTGATGGTCATCTTCCTTCCTTCTTTTGTATTCCCCAGTGTTCATCTTATTTGGTTTTCAACAGGTCTGTTTCCATTGCAACCCTCTGGCTCCCAACGCCCATAGAGACATATTTGGCAAATACACTCACTTCTGCTTCCTATCTATGAATGACGAAAGGCTTTAATTACCGTTCCACTATTTCAAACATTTCTCAGAAGATTCCTCCCTCCTCTGTTGAAAGAGTTGGGATGAAGCCTGATGAGGAATTCTTTGCCAAATGTTCAGTCACTGCTAAATCATTCCGTTCTTTCAGTTTACCAATCTAATTACGATGTCCGTTTCCAGCTTTTCTATCGCCATTTGATGCTTGTCTGTTGATCAGGTTGGGACACTTTTAAAAGGAGTTATTTTGGTGAAATAAGGTGCTTGGTTGTGATTAAAAAGTGCTTTAAATGATTCAGCCAAGGTTGTCTCCATGGGCTCAGGAAGTAACCACAGCCAAAATGCCCTGGTGAGGGTGACTATGAAAGGCTGATAACACCTATTATTACCTTTATCAAGGTGCAGCAAGACTCCAGGCTCATGGGAACTAGCAAAGGTCCAGGCCCCAACACCGAGGATTCTAAGGCAGCCAATGCTAGCGATAAGTACTTGACAAGGACATGAGATCCATTTAAAATAATGTTTTTGAAGTGTCTTTGTTTTTGCTTCTGTAAAATGGAAGGAGATAGAACATACTACACACTATAATTTTGTGCTATTTTGAAAATGAAAAACTAACATGAAAAACACAGCCTGATACAGAAGACAGGTACCAACTGATGCCATGGGCCAACTGCCTTCGAAATTCCTTTTCAGCTCAGAAAGCCTAAGGTATCTACTCCAGCTAAAGATTCGGCCTTGTCAAGGAATTAAAATAGATGAAATAGTCCAGTATATCAGATAGAATTGAGGAGTTTTCCTGTTCACTTAAAACTTCACTCCATTTGACATTTCCTAACCTTGTTAATTGAGATTTTTATTTAAGCTCTCGGTATGTCAGTTTCCTAACCCACAGTATGGGCATATTAATAGCATCCACACAATTGAGTTGTTGTGAGAATTAGGTGTATTAATACCTATAAATCTGGAACACAATGCTTGACATGGAGTAACTACTCCATAAACATTAGCCATCAGTAGTGGCTGCCGGCAGAACAGCTGTTTGATTCGTTTGATTGTTTATAAAGGTTTTTGAAAAATAAACAAGCTCAGGTAGGAGATGTTAATTTACCCTTCTTGGATTGCTTATAAATAGGTGCTTAAAATATCTACAGTGTGGTCTGCATTGTCACAAATACCACCATCGCCTGCTGGCACTGACACAGAGGTAAAGCAAAACCCAACAAAAAAGAAGAAACCTCCTTAAGGCTGACAAGAGATGGGACACTGGCCATCATGTTTAAAAGCTGAAAATTTGTGGGGTGCCTGGATGGCTCAGTCGGTTGCGTGTCTGACTTCGGCTCAAGTCATGACTCACAGTTCATCGGTCCGAGCCCCACGTTGGGCTCTGTGCTGACAGCTCAGAGCCTGGAGCCTGCTTCGGATTCTGTGTCTCCCTCTCTCTCTCTGTCCCTCCCTGACTCATGCTCTGCATCTCTGTCTCTCAAAAATAAATAACATTAAAAAAAATTAAACGCTGACAATTTGTGTTTCAAGAGCTCCAAACCTTCTTTCTCCATACTAAATATTTTGAGCTGTCCCACGACAACAGATCTCCCCCACCAAGGGGCCCTGCTCAGCTTCTTCCAATAGTCAGTTCATTCTTTAAAAAAAGCAAGGCTGGCCCAACCTCACCTCCAGCCACAAGGCAGTGTATCTAAAACCCTGATTACTTGTGGGGCCATATGCTACCAAGAGAATACTTTCAGACTAAGCAAAAGTAGACAGCTCTGTGCCTGATGCTATGTGTGGCACCAGCCCAATACAGCTCATACAACATATCGACTTCCACCTATGTGCAAAAACCGTATCACCATATTCTTGAGACATTTTTGTTAGAACGAATAGTCTTGCTAAATATGAGTGGGAATTAGCTAATCTGATTAAATGACTATCACCTTTCATTTATGGGGCTCCTATTGTGTACCTGGCACTGTGCTGCCTCCAGAGTTTCAAAGATAAGATCAAGCACTCGTGAAACCAAGCCATGCTCTGGAGGACTTTCAGACAGTATAACGGAGTGGTTAAGAGCACGGGCTCTGGGGTCAGACTGCCCAGGTCATGGTCACCAGAAGGAGGGATGGCAGGTGACTCATAAAAAAATATATATCTACTTGACAATCTTTTCCCAATTCGGCTCTGCTTCCAGATGGAGTTCATTTGCTGAGCCAAAGACCGAATGAAAGAGTGAAGTCAGAACTCCTAAAATCCAGAATGCTTCTTCCACATATATTTGTGGCACAGAGAACTGGGGAGGAAACTAAATGAAGCTCGCACCCTTGAGACTTGCCAAGTCACCGTGCAGGTTGGCTGTGAGGCCCCTCAGCTGGCCTCTTCGTTACTAGGCGGTGTGGTCAACACAGTCCCGATTAGCAGCTTGCATTCTCAACACCTAGCCATTCTACACTGAACCTGGATAATTCACATATAAATCCGTGGATGGTTTGTGCAAACTGACAAAAATCGTATTGAAAATGTGTGATAGTATAACACTCAGAAACTGCTTCAGTTCATATATTCCAGTTCAGTGTGCTCTCTCATTAAATGAAAATGCGTCGCAGTAACAGGATTAAGCATTATTGAAGAATTATCACTTTCTAAAACTACACAATTTTCATCGAACGAACAATTAATTCTAGGATTTTCAAGATTTATGTAGAAATTAAATACCAGGGGCGCCTGAGTGGCTCAGTGGGGTAAGTGTCTGACTCTTGATTTCAGCTCAGGTTTTAGATTGAGCCCCATCGGGCTCTGTACTGGCAGCGCAGAGCCTGCTTGGGATTCTCTGTGCCCCTCTCTCTCTGCTGCTCTCGCTCTCTCACTCTCTCTCTCTCTCTCAAAAATAATAAATAAATAAACTTTTAAAATGTGTCCAAATTCTATAAAAAAATAACTTTAAAAAAAATGCAGGGTCTCCTAAAACACAAATGTTCACACGTGCAAACACACACACACACACACACACACACACACACACACACTTCCTCTGGTGTTTCCTTTATGGAACAAAAAGATTATTTCTTGACATATTTCCCACCACCGTTCTTCATGGCTTCTCGTTCCTTTCCCAAGCTGCTCCATCCAACACTGCCTTTAACTCTGAGGACTCTTATTAAACACGACTACTTAATTACCATCAATCTATTATGCTATGTACTTCACCTCCACTGACACATCTGATCCCATTATGTGCCTGACCTTTAACGGCCATCAAATCAAAGTCATTCTGGTCAGTTCAGCATGGGCCTGACACATGCCCAGGTCAGAGATGAAGGTGCAGGGGCCTAGCAGACCACGTTACTCTGCCCTTCGCTTAACACCTTTGTCAATAGAATTTCACAACTGGGAAACTGCCAGATCTCTGCTCGACTTCCAGAAAATGCCCCCCTCCTTTTACAGAAAGCTGAAATCACTAATTATGGACATGCTGACCAGCACCAGCTTTTATATAACTGGACAGTAAGACATACTTCCTTCTTTGATATTTGTGTCAAAAAGTCTCTGGTTGGAAAGTGAGAATTGATGGGGCAGCCCTCCAGAATATGCCAACCGCTCCACGATGGCAGAGAGTCCCCTGAGGACGCCCCAGGAAAGGAAACTGAAAGACAACTGATATATGGCCACAGCAACACCACCAAGAAGGTGGCCGCCTTCCGACGCAAGGTAAGGCCATGGAAGCGGACGGCTTTGCAGACCCGTGTGCTACCCTCTGACAGAAGCAGCTGTTTGGACTGCTCTACCTCAAAGCTGAAAAACACTCCCTCTCAACCTAAATGAGACAGCCATTTATAAAGGAGCCTCTTCCGGCTGTTGGGGCCTGGTCATTGTTACTCACTCATAGGCCTTCCCTGGTGGTAAACAGGGCACTGTTTTCCCAGACCAAACATAGACCCTCCCACGAGGTAGCCAGACACACTGTCTGGTGTGCACAAACATTTCGACTTCTGACTGGACAGCTCAACCCAGCAGTATCTTCCCCTTGCCCTGCTTCACTAATGCATGTTGTTTTTCGTTTCTTTTTGTTTTTTTTTTTACCAGCCCCTCTGGGAAAACTGCCCTGTTTTATGGCAACTTGTCGCTGACAAGGAATTTCTCATCAAGATTGAAATCTCTGAGCATCCCGGAGGCTCCCAACCCTTCTAAGTTCCAGAGCTCAGGGATGAGGAGGCCCATCCTTGAAAAGAACTGTGGCTTAAGGAGGCAGTAGTGTGGTTTCTTCACCGCTGTGGTGAACAAAGCCTACACATAGTTCCCAAAAGGCAGTCACAAACATTTGACACATAACAAATTAATACTGGGGTTATTTTTTAGAAAAGCAATGGTTTCACTTGGATTTTTTTTTTCTAATTTGGGGATTCTCTATTTTCCAACTACCTTACCTTACACGTAACTTATTTCTTCTTCACACCTCCTCTGAAATGATACTCATCCTAGATGATGAAATATATATCTCCTATTTAATGCCTTCTTCTCACTCTTACTCTTTGCCTGGTTAAAGCTGTTCCCACAACAGTTTTCTCTTAGGCTTTACCTATGACATGCTAAATATACTTACAAGTCTTAACCTAGGGCCCATAAAGCCACCGGACCCTCTAATCATTGTGCCAGCTGTGGGACTGAAGCAAGCTCAGCTCGCTGAAAAACATGAAGTTTCACTGTGTGAGAAATGGGAACACGAATAATAAATCAGAAGGAAAGACTTCAATCCCATTATCATCTTTCATCTGAAAGACTGAAATTCACAGTCTTTCCACAAATCACTTCACTCGCTCTCGAATGTCTTCCAAAAGACTCTAAATGTCTTCTAAATTGAAGTTAATTGTTAAGGAAGAATACACTCAGGTGATCTATCATTAGACCCAGTAAAAATATTTGGCAATGTGAGCTTCATTTCCATTGAGAATTTCAAGGCAATTTCAGGACAAGCAATCAGAGGCTATTCCCACATTGGCAGGGACAGTCTGAAGCACAGAGAATAGGATAAATACGAACTTCCCGTTTCAGACAATTCAAACTGATTATCAAAAAAATTATCCATCCAAAAAGTAGCATACTGGGAAAAAAAAGCGTAAGGTATTACTTGGTATATAACAGCCAGTTATCAATTCTACTTCTAAAAGCTCATTCTATTCATAAGTTCATGTATGTAAAATATGGTTACAAAGAGCAAAAACATTCCTAATATTTTCCTGAGATTTTTGTCCTTGGGTCAAAATTGGAGTATGAAAAAGTGTAGGATAAAACACAGGATTGTGTTTATAACATTAGCTGTATCTTCTTGTACTTGTTGTGTAGCTGATCCTCAATTCCCCAAACCGAAGACTCATCTCTATTTTTATTGCTTACACTATATTAGAGAATTTCCGTGGTACTATTGTATACTCCATATAAATGTCTCTGTCTGCCTGCTATAAGCTGACTTTGCCCAGCTGAAAAGTTCACCATCATTGGGTACAGGGGATAAGTGAATGTCCTGTTGTGTTGACACATTCACCTTCAAAGTAGCTAATGGAGAGTTTGGCAAGTCACAAAGTCTTAGAAAATGTCACATCTATAACTGTGTCTCTCCCTCTCACTCAACAAAAAGGGCTTCGACTGTTCCCATTAGGTCCCTGAACTGAACTGCCCTGCAGAGATGGTTGGGAGGTTTGCCCGGTGACAGTCCTCCACACCAGCCTCCCCTCCCCCCACCTCAGGTAGCAGCAATTTCAAGTTTTAAAGGATTAAACAGTTGTCCTTTCTCTTACATGTAAAACACCTATTTTCCAGGAAAAGACTTCGGAATTCCATCTTTACCTGATTATCTCAGATATGTTGAGAGTCTCCAAGATTCTGGATGTCTGTTCTCTGCCCCTTAACAATTCTATGTGAATTTTAAGGTTTCTTTTGTATTTTTTCCCTCCCATCTTATCCCTACTTCCCTACTTCTCCCACTCCTAATCTTCCAAATAATTTGGAGCTTTCCCTTTCTCAGTTCTTAATATGTCTCCATAGGCATCTTGCCCTTGTAAGTACACACACACACACACACACACACACACACACACCGCACAGTGCTATATGAGGGTTATGACAGTGCTCAAGGTGTCCCTAAAATTGCTGATGTCAACCTGGATTTGTATCACCTTAAAGGAGGAATGATCAATTAACCCTTTTACGTTCTGCTTATAACGAGTTACCACGGTCAAAAAAGTGATGCACAACCCTTTAAACAATGCTAATGCGTTCTTGTGAAAGGATGCATTGACAGTTTTACGAGACTGGATTCTAGTGAAATCAGGTGTACATGGCCCAACAAAAATGGCATTGCATCGTGAGGTTTGAAAGGAGATGTGAAAGTCATTTTATGTGGTTGGCTTTTGCAGAACCTCTGAGGAATGAGGCAAGAGTGAAAAGCCATCTGCTGCCAAGATACAAGCACAGCTATCAGGCTTCTCACTATTCATATGGTCATCCCTGAAACTGATACAGAGTGACCTTACCTCACAGCTTAATGAACACTTTTCCACACTGCATTCAATACACATTGGCAGGAGCCATGCATAAGAAGAATACTTAGATATTCATACATAAGTTGTAGATTAACCAAAGATGAAGTGATTATTTTTTTTAATAAAATATAAAACTGTGATTCCTCACATGAGAAAAAAGCACGCATCACAACCTCAATTGAAGTTGGGATGTAACACTGGGATCCTAATAACAATAGATTCTAATGGCAGCATTTCAAGCTAAACTCCTGAAGCAAATAAAATAATTAGTCTTTCCTTTTTGGTCCACACGGACCTCTTTATTTTTTGTTTCCTGCTCTATTTTACAGCAGCCTTTGTTCTTTTGACCGTTAACTTGTGAGACAGACTAATGGCTTTCTCAAACACCCTTTACCATAAAGCACTTATAAACAAGGGCCATTAGGAAATAAGGAGAGGGGACGAGAATGAATGCACATTTCTATGAGGCGGTAGAGAAAGCCGTGATTTACACTCCGGAGTTGAGCGGCGCTGTGGTTGGATGGCAGGTGGAGTGGGAGGCCTGCAAGATGCCTGCACACACACCAAGTTGGAGTCAGAAGAGGATTCAAGATGTACCAACTACTTTGCAGGAGCTGGGGAAGCAGCTCTCCATACCAAAGAGCACCCCCCGAGAGAGCTTTCAGCCCTTTAACCGGGGTCTCCCCCAAGAGCCGTGTCACCTGACACCTGTACCACCTTTCCATCTCTGGGCCAGGAATTCCCAGCTTCCTGGTCTTCAGCTCCAGCGGCTGGTTTTACACCTGCTGCGGGGAAAGCCTCAAACATCTAAGCCACATTTGGAAGTAGTTCATTAAAGAGGTTCTAAATGCCTATTTTTAAAATATTTTTAGAGCATTCAGGAGTTTTATAGCACAGGAGAGGCCTATAAAAGTAAAGTACTTTGCTAACAGTATAGGGAAGGAAATTTTCAAATTAATTTTTAGTGCACATTGTTGCTTCTGAGGGTTTTTGTTTAATTTTTATAGTGTTAGAGGTTACACTCATCATTTTATTCAAGGACTCAATTAGATTTAACATTTATGGAGCACCTTTCCTTTGCAAGCTACTTGGCTAAGGATTCAAAGATGAATAAGATGTGGCCCTGTACAGGAAGCTCATGGCATGGTGAGACACAAACAGCTGGCTGTATACATTCTCAAGGTACAGGAAAAAGCACCTAAGCATCTCAGGGAAAACCATTCCTTCCATGGTGCAGTGGGAGCACAGGGTTTGTGCTGTGAAGGTGATCCAGCAAGATTGCAAAGAAGAGGTGACAAGTTTACTGGGCCTTGAAGGATAATTCAGAGCTCTCAGAAGGGGCTGAAAGAGAGGAGCATTCCTGGCCCATGCTAGAGACACAACACAGGCAAAGGTTCAGAGACTGGAATGCACAGGCGCCCTGGCACCCCAGAAAGTTGGCATCTGGGCCCTGAAGAGCAGAATCCAGACTACAGAAACACATAGCAGGCGTTGTTGGCCATTGCACTTGGATGAACATCCTACTAGTAGATAAAGTCTAGCTTATTGGCACACATATCTAGCAGTATGCAGAAGCAGAGTGGATTCCCACGGCCTTTCACTTGCCAAAGCACTTAATCCATAAAGAGCACTACCCTCTCCCCATCATTCTCTTCCTCCTGGTTGGAACTTCTTTTCTGTAGGTTTGGCTTTTTGGGTTGTTGTTACCGTTTTTGTTTTTTGTCTGCCTGTCTGTTTGTTTTGTTGTTTCTAAGTTTCTCGAGATGACTGGATTAGGAGGAAAAGAAGGACAAAAATGCCTTTACAAAAAGCGTGGTATATTTGCCGTGGGTACAGGTAATAAACACATGCTTTTTTGTATTGTAAAAATGCATATAAATATAAAGTCTGCACATTTTCTTTTTTTTTAATATGAAATTTATTGTCAAATTGGTTTCCGTACAACACCCAGTGCTCATCCCAACAGGTGCCCTCCTCAATACCCATCACCCACCCTCCCCTCCCTCCCACCCCCCATCAACCCTCAGTTTACTCTCACTTTTTAAGAGTCTCTTGTGGTTTGGCTCCCTCCCCCTCTTTTTTTTTTTCAATTTACACATTTTCTAAGGCCACAATACCATTTAGACAGGATGGTTTTGTAATGGAACACGAGCTCCAAGTTTTACCATGAGCTTTGTTCAAACCCCCACACATCTCTGATTCAGTGTGCATAGCCTCATCTGGAGAAGACCCGACAAGGCTAACTTCAAGGCCAGGCACAAATGTAAAACCAGGGCAAAAATGCACCCCAGCCCAAGTTCTCACACCCACCCCTGCTCCCCAGTGCTTCCTAAATGTTTACTCAATTAACACTGAATAGTAAACTAATAACTAGCAGCTCTTCTCCGTAGGCAAGTGAGTCTACTGTTGGAACAAGAACATTTTTCCACATTTGGGGAGCGACACAGAAAAAGTGTTCTGAAGGGTAAAATTAGAAGGCCACGTATGTACAAGAACGTGCAGCTAGGTGATGTTCCTTGGAAAGCTTGTCTCCCTTTCCGGGCTTATTTTACTACAATTCTGAGCACATTGCTTCTGGAACTACTGACTGGCTGGGGACAAGCGGAGAGCTGTGCTGCCGGTCACTCCACCTCCGCCACTACCACTAAGGCCCATTTCCTGGGCTTTGCTCCCTCTTCAGTTCACTGCCCAGAGTGGAGTTAACGGGGACACGCTTCGCCACCTCAGCCACTGCTGGGTGGTCTGTGTGGCTCAGGCTGCCCGGCTATCCATCAAAGCAGGGCCTCCCGAGAACGGCAGAATGCCAGCTCCCCCTGCCAGCCCACCTTTACCAGCCCTTCCTTGGATCCCTGCCAAGGGAGGGTCCTTGCCTGCTCCTCCACTGGCCATCTGCACAAGCCTCAACGCGACTGGCAGATGGAGCGAGAGTGGCTTGTTATACCCTCCACGCAATGAAGGAAGGACCTGCCTTCTCTCCACAGCAGGGAAAATACACAGCAACTTTCTGCCATAACCCTCATGCCACTGCAAAGTCATCAGCAGCTACTGTGCCCCTGAGGGTGAGGGACAGTCAAACGCTTGGATAATGAAAGCTCTTCTAAAAACACAAAACTTTTTGCTCATGGCACAGGTGCAGAAAATTCTGGAAAAACAGGCTCGGGGATCTGCTCAGACTCAGGGACTGACTTCCCTAGAAAGTCACCTGGAATTGTCAAATGAGGCATGGAAATACAGTTTAGGGCATTCTTCTCTTAATTCCTACAAGTTATGGGGAAAGAGAACATACTGTCAGGGAATTAGGCTCCCAAATCCATCTTTGTGAAGTATATTGATGCCCTCCACATCGCCTGTCTAGGTGGGCCACACACACATCTGTACAGATACACAGGCATGCCACAGAGCAATCTCAGGTTTGGACTCAGTGCCCTGGCTTCAAATTCCAGCCTTGCCCCTTAAAGATTGTAAGTGCTGAGAGAAAGAGAAAGTAAGAAAACAATCCCATTCACAACTGCATCAGAAAGAATAAAATATCTAGGAATAAACTTAACTGTGGACGTGGAAGACCTATACTCTGAAAACTATAAGACATTGATGAAAGAAATTGCAGAGGACACAAATAAATGGAAAGATACTCCATGCTCACAGATTGGAAGAATTAGTGTTGTTAAAATGTCCATACTACCCAAAGCAATCTACAGATTCAATGCAACAGCTATCAAAATACTAATGCCGTTTTCCCAGAACAAAGAATCCTAAAATTTGCATGGAACCACAAAAGACCCCAAACAGCCAAAGAAATCTGGAGGAAAAAACAAAACTGTAGACAACATGCCCCTTGATCTCAAACTATACTACAAAGCTATAGTAATCAAAACAGCATGGTACTGGCACAAAAACAGACACATAGGTCAATGGAACAGAACAGAGAGCCCAGAAACAAACCTTCACATATATAATCAACTAACCAATGACAAAGGGGGCAAAAATATACAATGGGCAAAGACGGTCTCTTCAATAAATGGTATTGGGAAAACGGGACAACCACATGCAAAAGAATGAAACCGGACCACTATCTTATACCACATACAAAAATTAACTCAAATGGATTAAATACTTGAAAGTCAGACTTGAAACCACAAAATTCCTAGAAGAAAACATACACAGTAAGCTCCTTGACCTCTGTCTTAGTGATATTTTTTTGGACCTGACTTCACAGGCAAGGGCAACAAAAACTAAAATAAGCAAATGGGACTACTTCAAATTAAAAAGGGTTTGCACAGCAAAGGAAACTATCAACAAAATGAAAAGACAACCTTCTGAATGGGAGAAAATATTTGCAGATCACATAAATGATAAGGAGTTAATATCCAAAAAATATAAAGAACTCCTACAATTCAACACCAAAAAAAAAAACCAAAAAACAAAAAACAACCTAATTAAAAAAACAGGCAGTGGTCCTAAATGGACACTTTTCCAAAGAAGACATACAGATAGTCAATAGATACATGAAAAGATGTTCAAAACCACTAATCATCAAGGAACTGCAAATCAAAAACACAATGGGATGTCACTTCACTTCACACCTGTCAGAATGGCTATTTTTAAACACACACACACACACACACACACACACACACACACACAAGAAACAAGTGTTGGTGAAGATGTAGAAAAAAGGAAACTTTCGGGGACTGTTGGTGGGACTGTAAATTGGTGCAGCCACTCTGGAAAACAGTATGGAGATTCCTCAAAAAATTAAACATAGAATTAGCATGTGATCCAGCAATTCCACTCCTGGATATTTATCTGAAGAAAACAAAAATACCGGAGCGCCTAGGTGGCTCAGTCGGTTAAGCAACCGACTTCAGCTCGGGTCATGATCTCACAGCAGTTAGTGGGTTCGAGCCCCGCATGGGGCTCTGTGCTGACAGCTCAGAACCTGGAGCCTGCTTCAGATTCTGTCTCCCTCTGCTCCTCCCCTGCTTGTGTGTTCTCTCTCTGTCTCTCTCTCTTTCTCTCTCTCGCTCTCAAAAATAAATAAATAAACTTAAAAACATTTTTAAAGGAAAAATGAAAATACTACTTTCAAAAGGTGTCTGCCACCTGTGTTTATTACAGCATTATTTACAACAGCCAAGATATGGAAGCAACCTAAGTGTCCACCAATAGGTGAATGGATAAGGAAGATGCGGTCTATGTACGCAATAGGATACTCTTCAGTCATAAAAAAGAAAGAAATCTTGCCATTTGCAACAACATGGGTGGATCTAGAGGGTATCATGCTAAGTGAGATGAGTCTGACTGAGGAAGACAAATACCTATGATTTCACTGACATATGGAATCTAAAAAACAAGACAAATAAACAAAGCAAAGCAAAACCGTACTCCTAGGTACAGAGAACAGACAGATGGTTGTCAGAGGAGAGAGGATTTGGGGGTACGCAAAATGGGAGAGGGGGATCAAGAAATACAAACTTCCGGTTGTAAAACAAATAAGTCATGAGGATGTAAGGTGCCTCATGGGGAAATAGAGACAATGATACTGGTGTTAACTTTGTATGGTGCCAGATGGTAAGTAGACTTATTGTGGTGATCATTTCGTAATGTATATAAAATGTTAAATCACCATGTTGTACACCTGAAACTAATATAATAATATTGTATGTCAATTATACTTCAACCAAAAAAAAATATTTTAAAGTGCTTCCAAAACTTTGCTTATCCTGGTATCTCCTTCATTGTCACCTGGACAGTGTCACCTGGATAATGCTTACTTAATAATTTTCTTCAAGCACTCACTTCTATCCCTCTAATTCATTTTAAAGGAACAACTTCAGGGAATCTGGGTGGCTCAGTCAGTTGAGCATCCGACTTCAGCTCTGGTCATGATCTCGTGGTCCTGAGTTCGAGCCCCACATCAGGCTCGCTGCTGTAAGAGCAAAGTCTACTTCAGACCCTCGGTCCCTGTTTTTCTGCCCCTCCCCCACTTGTGCTCTCTCAAAAATAAATAAACATTTAAAAAAAAAGAACAACTTCATGGAAAACCACTATCATCTGCTATAATAGGGGGAATGGTAAAAAGAATGAAAGCAAAACAATGTTACTAAATCCAAGCTAAATTCTATTACCCATCTAAGCCTCTCTTTTCGTTGAATAGAGAAATTAGCATATATTAAACTGCATTTATTCTTGCAGTTGTTAGAAGAACTAAGAGAGCTTGAAAGGAAATGACTCTCACACTTCTTGCTTCAAGGCTATTCTGTGAACCACCAAAATCACTCTATTCTTTGTTCGAGTGCGCACCCCACGCTTCAGGAAACCTCATGCTAAGGATACAGAAATATAAGGCTGAGTGTGTCTGGTTTTGTTGTGTTGTTTTGTTTCCATTTTTCCTATCTTAGGGAGAGTGATAGCACGTTGACACTTTCTCTGTCATGAACTTAGCACAGATTCCACAAGTTGCTTGAGTTCAGGGACCGTGTCTGCACCCACACTTGGCTTGCAAAGGAGGGGAGTGTACAGACACAACTTGAACGGAGAGCAAGTAAATGCATCCGTCATCTTGCCTCACTCCTTCCTTTTCACTTCCCTAGAAGCATTCCGGTGAGGCAATATTCAGAATACAGTAATGTAAGGACCTCTTAGAGTTGACATGAGATTTATGCGGAATCTGGGCTAATAAGTTCAATGACGCTGCGTCCTTCATGCAAAGTATTCCAGTCTCTCACCAGCCAACTAGCATCCACCAATCAGGCAATCCTTCCAAAAACAAATTATATTTATTGCTCCATTTTACAGATGGGCTAACTCGAAGTCCAAAGAAATGAAAGCCATTGGCCAAGACTATGTACAGGGGTTGACGTACAGCTCCAGACCCTCCAAGCTTGTGCTTTTGAATTAAACAGTGGATTGGCTGGAATCACAGCTCTCGTGTGCAAACACCAGAAAAGCTGTTCTCTCTGCCAATATCATTGTTAAATATTATGTCCCTCAAATCCTTCATGGAATTCATGCTAACCTATCTCAGTTAGCTCATCCCAAAACTGTTTATTTTTTTTGGTTAGGTTTTCTGAGGCCCTATCTGAACAAAAGTTGTAAATCAAAAGGAAAAATCTTGTATGCACTTTCTGCACATTTTGTAGGATGCTTGGCCATCCGATGTTCTGTATTTCTTGGCCCTGAAATCTCTAACACTAGGCCCATTGTATTGCACAATAGTATCAACAAATGCTACGCACTAAAGGAGGAAAGCAATGGACGTATCATCTGCTTTCTAGCCCATGCAGCTTCCTAATCAATCTTTTCCTGTGATAACCTGGGGACTGAAGATACATTTAAAGTAACACAGAATTCTGTGAACATTACCCATTCTGCAAAGGCATTTTTTTAAAATCACAAAACAGGAAGTTCCAAGCCATTGAAACTCACCAGTATATTTGCTTGAAAGTCTTCTGGAACAACAAAACAGTACATGCCTATCCAGGCAAGGAGACTATTATAAAAGCAGATGTTTTGCTCACTTCCACCTCAGAGAAACACATTGTCAATTTAGTTAACATCCTCTGGTCGTTTGAACGGGCTTCTCAGGAAGTCAGCAATGATATAACTCAAGTACAATATGATCCTTATGTTGCCATTTATCTCCTACTTGTACATCTTAGCAGAAGATAGATGTGTGCGTGTGCGTGTGTGTTAAATGAATTAGAAAGAAGAAAAAATGCCCGTAGTTGGGCTACTCTCTACCCTCACTAAAACGTCAGCCCACAGAAGTGGGGTTAAGAAACAAAGGGTGCTTGAAGAGTGGGGGCAACATCATACATGGATTATATTCCTCTCAAGGTTTTGGCATTGCCCAGTCCCACAAGAAGCACAGAGCAAATTATCCACACACTCACCCTGTATAGATCAACCACTGGGAAGATAGTCCCCAATATCCCAACATCCAATGTTGGGGACCTTCATCCGCCTTTTCCAGTGATCTGGTCTTACTGTGCCTGGAGTAAAGCGACCTTGTTTTGGGTCCGTCAACTCAGGAAGAGAGGTAAAAGTTGGGGATCAAAACAAAGGGACAAAAGGAAAATGAAGAAACAGAATAAAACAAGGGGAGAGTGAACAGGCAGAAAGAAAACAAGGTAAGATAGAAAAAGGAAAAGGAAAGAAGGAGGTACAGAGTTGTGACCATAGACAAAAAGGGGCTGAGAAAAGGTGTGGCTAGGTGTCCGCACGACAGTTCAGGTGAGAGAGAATCCGCCACTCAAAGGGCCATTCAGTAGGCCTATACAGCACTGCCAGCTTCAGGACAGGGACAATAGGAGCAAATAAATGCACACACTCCTTAAGTGTTATTACAGGAGGGGAAATTTGCATTACTGACAGAATTAACTTTAGTCCTCCCAAAATAAATAGACCTGAGTCATTACACTAAATATTCCCAGTGTCTACAGCACAAACACACACATGTGCACGTGTGCTCCCTCTCTCTCTCTCTCACTCTTTCTCTCTCTCTCTCTCTCACACACACACACACACACAACTTTGCTGGAAAAACCATAAGTTTATCAGTCAGTGCTAATAGAACAAGTTTTATCCCCGATTTACAGAGTTTCAGAGGGCATGCTGTAGGAAGTGTTTTTAAGCTAATGTGTTCGTAAAAGAGCAGTGCAAATAAGTGTATCAGAGTCACTATGAAGCCCACATCCCCTGGCCGACTCACCCAGACTCTCGTTTAAATAGCTAAACTCTCTAGCTTGCTACTGTTAACCAAGCCTCACTGGTAAGGGTAACGGAGGGCCTGGAGCGGAGGGTAGAAGGATCCAAGCTCCAGTCAACCTTCCTCTCTCTCAAGACCCCAATGCCACCCAAGTAGCACCAAAATTGCAAGGCAGCCAGACATCAGTGGGATGTGAACAAAGGGCCAAAGGGTCTCTTTTTTAAACGTCTGCTTGGGGCCTTGCAAACCCAGAATTTAACCTTGTGCTACTGGGGTAATGTTCATTTGGGAATACTTAAGCTTAAATTACTCTTAAATCACTCCTCTGTGCTAGACACACCCAACTCTTGGCAGCAAACCAGAGGCGGGAGGGATGCACCACCCAGGACCCACTATTCAAACCCGAAACTTGAAAGGCCTCGAAACCCAAAAAGTAAACACAGCTTCTTAATCACTTTTTAAAATCATCTGCTTTCTCTATCACTAGCACCTTGTTTTTCTGTCGAGCAGGACCAAGGAGAAGTCAGGAGTGAAAGGCTAGTCCAGGCTGGGCTGTGTGTGGAAGAGAGGACGACACAGAAGCGAAGAGCAGACAGATCGGCCTGTGTGGGCTCACAGGGCATCGCTCCCAGGAATGGGAAGAGCCTCCCGTTGGGCCGGGGCCAGGCTGCCACTTGGCCATTTATGAATGCTGTCACTTTGTGAAAGTTACTTAGCTTTCTGTGTGTCTGTGCCTCTATTTCCTCATCTACGAAATGAGGATAATATGCAATGTCTAACTCCTAGGACCATTGTGAGGATTAAGTGAGTTCTTATACATAAAAGCTTAGAACAGCACCTATTAGCTTAGATTAGTATTGTTACCGTTATTCTTACTACCGTAATTATTCTTAGTTTATAAACCATGGATTACTCCAGTTTGCCTACCAAACTGAATACACACCCCTTGGTGCGGCATTCAAGGTTTGAACCATCTGCCCCAACCTAATTTTTTTTTAATTTTTTTTTTAACGTTTATTTATTTTTGAGACAGAGCATGAATGGGGGAGGGTCAGAGAGAGGGAGACACAGAATCAGAAACAGGCTCCAGGCTCTGAGCTGTCAGCACAGAGCCTGACGCGGGGCTCAAACTCACGGACCGCGAGATCATGGCCTGAGCCGAAGTCGGCCGCTTAACCGACTGAGCCACCCAGGCGCCCCATGCCCCAACCTACTTTTATAGCCTCATCTCCCACTACTTCCTGCCATGTGCCATATGCTGGAAACAAAAGAGATGGTTCATCATTGCCTGGACACAGCTCACAGTTCCTCAATTCAGCTCATGAAATTTCCTCTGCTTCACCCCCCTCCACCTTTCTAACTATCAGAAGCAGATCCATCTTTCAAGAGCATTCTAAAATGCTGCCCATTCTCTTAGCTTGAATGTCCAAATATTCACCGAATGTGTAAAATTCAACCTCTAGTCAGTTCTGTTGTTTCTCATCTGATGTGGCTTCCAAAGCCTTTATAATCTTTTTCACCCTCTTCTTCATATACTCTGGTTGTCAACGTTCTTCAAAAGCAGCAACCAACATTGTGCACAATGCTCTGAATATGCCCTGACTAATCCAGAGTATAAAGGGACATGTCATTTTCATAACTAATTTATTTCTTTATTGCACCCTAATATAATGTCAGCTTTGGAGAAGCCGCATGCTATCGCTGATACAAGCTTCTGTTCCACTAAACATTCTTCACTGAAACCTTCACATAATTATGCCACTGATTTTTTAATTCGAAATGAACAACTTTACATTTGTGTCCACTGAGTGGCACCTTGTAGGTCCCAGGGCAGAGTTCCAGTTTGACAAAATAATTTGGAACATATTTTGTTATCTTTTGCATTGGCTATATCTTCCAGTGAAGTCATCTGAAAAGTATTCCATCTGCGTCATGGATACCAATGTGAAATAATATAGGAAGAAGGACAGACTATTGCAGCCATCAATTAAAGAGTCTCCCCAGCCTGACAGATCCACAGACCTCAAGATATGCTTATTTCATCAACTGTCTAACTCACCCAGCCCACTTTCATGACCTTATCCACAAAGACTTAATGAAACTTTATAAAATGCTTTCCTAAAACCAAAGTTTTCAATGCCTATACAATTCCCCTAGCAATAATCTCTTTTTCTCTTAAGAGTAAGGGGTTATTTTACTGTGACAAACATTACCACTCTTTCCTAATACTCCAAAACAACGCCTGGATACATTTTTCATGGACTATAAAAAAAAAAATGAGACATCAATTGGGAAGGCTCACAATTCAGTGATAGGAAGAAGCCCAGAAATCCCAACCAGTCTAGGATATTTATATCTATTGAATCTAAGGGTCAGAAGAACTTCCGAATACAGTACAGCCACTCCTTAGGAGTTTACAACTGCCAAGCAGGAGAGTACAGCTCCTGGAACCTTTAGACTTTCGAAAGTTTTTAATCCTACCCTTGGTTGGCCTCCCAGATTATATTAGGTGAGCCATACAGCAAACTAGGAAGAGTTAAGGTCTCCTGGCATCGGTCTCCTGATATTTCAGAAAATCTTCAGTCGCAATTCCAGATTCCTCCCTCAGGACTTGCATCCACTGAGAAAGGCATCTCCCTGCTCCCACCATGATCCAGAGCAAACAAAGACAACCTCTGGATGGAGCAAACACTCCTGTGTGACTGGACCTGGCCTAGCATTCTAGACTGTGATCTGTTCCTTTTTAAATAGACTAGCAGTAGCTAGTCTCCCAAAATGCTCCCCCATGAACCATGAGCCTTGATATTCATGCCCTTGGGTAGTCCCCTCCCCTTGAATCTGGGCTAGCCCTATGATATATGATATGATATATGATATATGACATATGACTAACAGGAAACAGCAGAAGTGACAGAGCATGACTTTAATGCTAGGTCATAAAAAGCCTTACATCTTGGGATGCTCCGCCAGCAATCCAGCCACCGTGCCGACTGCAACTACACAACACCCCAAGTAAGAACCACCCAGCTGAATTCAGTCAACACCCAGAATGGCAAGAAATAATAATAAACTCGTTTTAAGCCACTAAGTTTTGGGTTGCTTTGTTACCCAGAAATAGATAACTGGATGCGGGCCCAAGATGGAGATTGTGGATGCCAAAATCTACTTTATTTAAGGAAATGCCAAAGATGACCCCGGAGTTAAGGACTTACAGCCACGTTGCATTGGGCCTCAGATATTGAAGGGCAACGATTGACCTCAAACTCTGAAATAAAGACCTACCAGAAAAAATGAGTTCTCTGACACTATGTCCTAGAGACTATTGGAGAATATCACACAACAGCAAAAATCTTACTATATTTCAAATACACTCAACGAAATTCAATAAATCATGTTTCCGTTACGTGTGATCTTTAAATTTTAATTTTTTAATGTTTATTTATTTTTGAGAGAGAGAGAGCACGAGCGGGGGAGGAGCAGAGAGAGAACGAGACACAGAATTCGAAACAGGCTCCAGGCTCTGAGCTGTCAGCACAGAGCCCGACACGAGCCCAGCACAGAGCTCGAACTCACAAACTGCAAGATCACGACCTGAGCCGAAGCTGGATGCTCAACCAACTGAGCCACCCAGGCGCCCCTGATCTTTAAATTTTAAAATCTGAAATAATTTTTCTCTAACTTGTAGAATCTTGATTGGATTAGAGGAGCTACTCTTCAAATTAAACAAATCATTATATGTTTACAACCATGAGCTCATAAAATATTAAAAATGTCATTCATTCAAAATTATTCTGCACACAGTACAGGATATGGATATGCAACTGGAGTCAAAGGAGACAGACTCTGCTCTCATGGAGTTTGCAATCCAGTATGAAAGATAGACTCTAAACAAGTAGGCAAATGATTACAACTTTGACATGGAGTACAGTAATGAAGAAGCAATGGCAGAACAGAGAAAATTCTAAGGAAGTTCTCTTTGGAAAAGAAGTATTTAATCTGAACCTAAAGGATAAGAAAAGGTTCCAAAGTACTTTACATAGGTTAAAGGACTTGAGAGTTAAGACTCTTAGATAATTAGAGTGAACTGTATTTTTTTTTCCATTGACTTGTCTATGCTCTGAGGGCACTTCAAAGTCTTCTGCTGGAATTTGGACTCATTTTGCGAGTGTCTTAAAGCCTCCTTGCAACTAACTACTCGCCTTCTCTACTCTTCGGCTTTGTCTTATTCTTCAAGGCTCCTCCAATGCAGACTGCATACTATTGTTCTCACTCTGCTCATAGCCCTTCTTTGTGACCCTCTTGCACACATTCTCCTGACTTCGTCCCCAACAGCCCTCCCACACATGACTGGTGGTGTCTGTCCCCTGCAACCACTACCATGACCCCAAGAAAGAGCACCCTACCTCGTACCCCACCTGAGCCTCAGCGCTCACCTGCTCCTCAAGAGACAGGGGCCCTCACATCTAACAAGAAATTATTTATTTACTAGTTTAAACTGTTTTTCTGAAGTTATTTTTAAGTAATATATGGACTTTTGATCACATCAGTGAGTCCAATGGCAATAGAGGGTTCACACATCTGCTTCAGCACAAATCAACGTGTGCCTGACATCAAGACCAGGTTCCCTGGTGTGGTTGACATGGTTAGTTGCCTCCCCAACATTCACTCCATTCCTCTCCCTCTGTGCGGCATGGGTGGGATTAACATCTGTGGCAGAGTCGGCTGTCTGACCACCAGAGATTCATACTCCCTTCTACAGCGTGAGTGCATGCTGGGAAGCAAATGCCCGCCAAGGACCACATTTCACATTTCACCACATTCTTGACCTAAGAGGGGCCATGTGACCAGTTCTCACCAATAGAATATGAGCAGAAGAGATGCTGGTTACTCCTGGGCTAAAGAAAGTAAGAAGTGCAAGTGTCTTCCCCAAGGTCTCTTTCTCTTTGCAGCAACTTTGGGAGCTGTGTGTTGATGATGGAGAAACTCTAAGATACTAAGATCCCTGAATAACCTCTTGGAGGTGAACCAATCATTAGGATTAGGAACATTTACATTCGTCTATGAAAAGACTGAGAAATAAATGTTCATTCTGTTGTGTTAAGCCAGAGAGAATTTGGAGTTTATCTGTTACAGCAGCTAGCTTCTCCATATTAATGCATAGCCCTCCAAGCTCCAGGGATGGGCATGTATCCCAGGTCTGAGTCAATCAGTGCATAGGGTTCCTCCAGCCACGGAAGTTTCTTCAGAGGCTGACATACTGCTTAAATCAGTCCAATTAAAGGATAGGTTATTTGTTTTTCAAAATTTTGGAGAAAAGAAGCCTTCTATCTCCCATTTGAATAAGAAAGCAAGTAGTAAAGCATTTTTGCAACAGTCTGAGGATAAAGCTGACATTCAGAGGAAAGAAGAGCAAATTGAAAAAAATGATCAAACTATACCTGAAGCATAATGAAAAAATTACATATAAATTTTTTAGTTTCATAAGCTAATAAATGTCTTTTATTTCTTAAGCTACTTTAAATTTGTTTTCCTTTTTAACAACTAGTATCTTTCAGGTATACTTGATTATATGTGAAACTCCTGCAAGCCATGTAAGAAAAAGAAATAAATGAAAACCAATTACAATATTAAATATAGTTCAGAGTTCACAAAACCCCAAGTACATATAGGATATGTAATTGGTATATCAATAAGACACTAATCAAAATTGGCAAATATTTGTATTTATATCGGTCGGAATAAGCTAGATATCAGTCAGAATAGGCTAGGTTCTGCTGCAGTAAGATAACCCCCAAATCTCCATGGCTTATAACAGAAGTTTATTTCTTGCTTATGTTATGCTATGTGTCTCATTCTAGGATCAACTATGTCTCAGCTCCATCTTTCCTCCAGGCCCTAGACAACCAAAATAACTTCTATCTGGAACATTTGCGCTCCCATAACAGAGAAAAAAGACAAAACATGGTAAGCCACATGGTGAATTTTTTAAACTTCTGTCTGTCCACAGATATTGGTTAGAATAAGCCTGGAGTCATAAGGCAGGAAAGTAATTCTCCCCCAGGAAAAGGCAGTAAATATTTACTTTGAAAAATAGTCAAATATTTCATTCAAATTTTTAATTCAAAAAATTATTCAAATATTTTATTTGAGGGAAAAGTCTGCCATAGTACCTAACGTTGATAAACCATACACTACCCATAATTAAGACCTCAAAGGATACAAAAATGAACTAGTGGGACCTCATCAAAATAAAAAGCTTCTGCACAGCGAAGGAAACAATCAGCAAAACTAAAAGGCAACCGACAGAATGGGAGAAGATATTTGCAAATGACATATCAGATAAAGGGTTAGTATCCAAAATCTATAAAGAACTTATCAAACTCAACACCCAAAAAACAAATAATCCAGTGAAGAAATGGGCAAAAGACATGAATAGACACTTCTCCAAGGAAGACATCCAGACGGCCAACCGACACATGAAAAAATGCTCAACATCACTCATCATCAGGGCAATACAAATCAAAACCACAATGAGATACCACCTTACACCTGTCAGAATGGCTCACATTAACAACTCAGGCAACAACAGATGTTGTCGAGGATGTGGAAAAAGAGAATCTCTTTTGCGTTGTTGGTGGGAATGCAAGCTGGTGTAGCCACTCTGGAAAACAGTATGGAGGTTCCTCAAAAAACTAAAAATAAAACTACCCTACGACCCAGCAATTGCACTACTAGACATTTATCCAAGGGATATAGGTGTGCTGTTTCGAAGGGACACATACACCCCCATGTTTATAGCAGCACTATCAACAATAGCCAAAGTATGGAAAGAGCCCAAATGTCCATCGATGGATGAATGGAAAAAGAAGATGTGGTATATATATACACAATGGAGTATTACTCAATCAAAAGGAATGAAATCTTGCCATTTGCAGCTACGTGGGTGGAACTGGAGGGTATTATAAGTGAAATTAGTCAGAGAAAGACAAAAATCATATGACTTCACTCATATGAGGACTTTAAGAGACAAAACAGATGAACATAAAGGAAGGGAAACAAAAATAATATAAAAACATGGAGGGTGACAAAACAGAAGAGACTAATAAATATGGAGAACAAACTGAGGGTTACTAGAGGGGTTATGGGAGGGGGGATGGGCTAAATGGGTAAGGGGCATTAAGGAATCTAGTCCTGAAATTATTGTTGCACTATATGCTAACTAATTTGGATGTAAATTTTTTTAAATTAAAAAAAATGACCTAAAAGGATAATCATGATCCAACCTTATTGTTGGCCCACAAATCAGAATATGAAAATAAAGTTCATCTAAGATCGTAATAAATCAGGCCATAAATAATTACTAAAAATTCCTCTCTAAATCATTGTCTCTAGGGGCGCCTGGGTGGCTCAGTCGGCTGAGCGTCCGACTTCGGCTCAGGTCATGATCTGAGCCGTGAGTTCAAGCCCCGCATCGGGCTCTGTGCTGACAGCTCAGAGCTGGAGTCTGCTTCAGATTCTGTGTGTGTGTCTCTCTCTCTGCCCCTCCCCCACTCATGCCACATCTCTGTCTCTCAAAAATAAATAAACATTTAAAAAAAATTTTTTAAACATTGTCTCTTACCATTCTGAAATTGTGATGATTAGTACTGAGGTGCTGGTCAGTAGAAGGCAGAACCAGAAAAAAATATCCATGCCTTAATTGAGTTTGAGGAGAAATCTATCTATAGGAGTAGGTCATCTCACTGCATTATTCTAATATTTGACTTTACTATTGGACTTCTCATCTATAAGAGGGGGCCGTGACAATAGCTTTACAGAAGTCATAGGACCAAACAGGATTTTACTGTGGATTTCAAAGTACCAGGCATAGTATAAATATGATTTCACTGAGATAGCCTAACGCCCCTTTGATGGAGGTAGTCTCATCTCTTAAAGAAGTGAAGTTGATGTCCAAGTTTGCAGAACTACCACAAAATCCCAAAACCTATACTTCCCATATGTCAAGGTTTGCTAGACAAGAGACAGGATCTGATCTCACCAAAATTGTGAGGAAGTGCTTCCAAGTTTACATCATTGTCGCTTCCCCAGTCAATGCAAGCCTTCAGGGAAAGCTCAGACACTCCCGGGGGGATAAAAGTCAATGTGTTCTAGAGACCGTGAAGCTTTTGACCAACCACCCAAAGCCTCAGCAGTGACATTCCAGGCCTCCACAGACAAGAAACAGCTGCACTGGATGAGCAGAAGTCTTTCCACATAGGAGTCCTGCCACCTGCAATGCGAAAGGCCACCTTGAGATGGGAGTTGAAGAAAATGGGGGGGTGGAAAGAGAGGCAGAAAATGGGAGGAAATCTGTCCAGTGGTCAAGAAAGCCTCAGACGGTGAAAACCCCAGACCAGAGCAAGACTAAGGAGTCAAGAGGTCAGTTGCTGAGGTCTAAGGAAGTGGGCTGGAATCATAGCAATGACAAGAAGCAGGAAGGGACTTAGAGTTATCTCAGGGCATGGTCGGCTGAAAGAAAATCAATCCATGTATGACTGCTCTCTATTTGCATAGGGCACAGATATGGGTGAGTCAGTACTTCTGCGTGACTTTAACCCCATCAAGCCAACTCCTTACTGATAAGATTGCACCTTCTGTGCTCCTGTGCAGTGGGGAGATTTGGCACTGTTCACCAAAGGTTTCACTACCTCTGAATGAAATAAATAACGTCTGTTGTCTTTCATTTCCCCTGCAAATTATTCCATGTGATCTATCTACAACCTGCAATTATGGGGCATTATCACAAGCATATTATCCAGAGGAGCTACAGGAACATGCTGGCTAATTCAATGCCAATGTGTACGCCGTTTTTCGGCTAACAAAGCACTTTCCACTATAGTAGCTCATTTGAACCTTGTGCCAATTCTACAGAACAGTTACTCTCATTCCCACTTTATAGATGAGAAAGCTGAGGTTGAGAGCTGTTAACCATTTGGTCAAAATCTCACAGCAAGTGGCAGAGGCAGAATTTGAATAGGATCTTCTGACAATAGTACATTGCTCTGAGGGGAAAAATTCCAAAATGGGAGAACAATTGTGGGAATCGGCAAAGAGGAATGCATCCGAACGGAGAAGGTCCCTATGACAGCTGTAAAATTATTTCAAGGAGAAATGAAGACAAATTGGAATTAAGCTCTCTTTTAATTATACATTTACCGGTGATCTGTCATTGAGAAAGAACTAATACATAGAGTATCAATTTTCAGTAAATATAAATGGCAAAAAAGGCATTTAATGAATTGCAAATGACAGTGTTTCTAAGAGTAGTTATCAATCACCAGTAAGGGCCTTCCCATTTATTAGTGATATATTTCATTTCAGCAAAGAATCTAACAGGAATGGCTTAAAGAGAACACAGGGATGATGCAGATGGTGACTGGGAAGATAGGCATGAAAAATAAAATTTCTGCTTTATCCATTTCAAATGTGAAGGGAAGACAAGGAAAGGGCCATATTTGCAAATGGAACTTTAAAATGGTTAACTGATGAGGGGCACCTGGATGGCTCAGTCAGTTAAGCATCTGACTCTTGATCTTGGCTCAGCTCATGATCTCACAGCTTGTGAGCTCCAGCCCCACGTCAGGCTCCGCATTGACAGTACAAAGCCTGCTTGGAGTTCTCTTCCCCTCTCTCTGCCCCTAGCCCACTCATGTGCTTTCTCTCTCTCTCTCTCTCTTTCTCTCTCTCTCTCTCTCTCTCTCTCTCTCTCTCTCTCTCTCTCTCAAAAATAAGTAAACATTAAAAAAATGGCTAACTGATGAAATGTTAAGAAAACAGCAAACTCATCAACTGTAAGGTATGTTCTTGAGCCAACTAACAACAACAACAACAAAGAAAAAAAAAAGAAAAGAAAAAGCAAAGAAACTTGGCCAGAAGTAAAGAACAGTTCAGAGAAGACAAAAGACAAAAAGGCCATCCACTGAAGAGTCACCATGGTTATAGAGAGGACTGCAACACGCTCCCAGTTGCCAAATTACCTCAGAGACGGAGCCTACCGATTCACACAGCCACAGGTATTTTCCCTGGCCAGAGTTTTATTCAAAACAATTTTTTTTTAAAGTACTCTTACACTCCCTTCCCCTACCTCATCCTGCTGACCTGTCAAAAAAAAGAAAAAGAAAAAATCAGTCTCTTTGGTCAACTGACTGATTTTAATATTGTTATAAAGTATTAATAGTTTGTTCTGGATGTGCTAGGAAAGCCACCATGCAAAGGATTTAGGGCAGTGTGAAATTATCAGGGGGCCATAAACCTAATAGCATCTCTCCAAGCTATTACAGAGGCACAGTTCAGGAAAGAAATGTCTGCAATCGCAAAACTGGAAAAGAGAGAGTTGCAGAGGAGGGCAAAAAAATATCTACACAAGGTTACTGGAATCAGTCAATCAAGTTTCGCCTTTCTTCTAAGTTTTAAATGACCGATTTATTTTAGCCACATATAAACCAGGGTGGAAATGTCTGCAACCACCTCTGACGCAAACCCAATTGCCATTTTCCCCAGGAAATCTAAGAATTCAACTTCTCATTCAAATAACACTGCATATTTATGAAGCCAGAGTCTAATTAAATTACATCAGTCATCAATCCGATTTTGTTAAACTTCCTTTTCACAGAATTACTAGTACGGATGTGTGAATCCCCAAATATGAATGTTGAAATATTGAACTATTAGCACTATGTTTTCTAAACAAACCCTCTTATAAGCACAACTGGCTGGAGCCTTGCACATCTTCTCCCTCCCACATACCTATGTTTTTCCTCCACATCCCTGCTTCTGCCCTCCTGTCTTCCACCTCACTGGTCCCATAACCCAAATGGTACAAAAGTGTGAATGAGCAAAAACCAATTTTGTTATTACTACCATTTCCTTCTGCTTACTCTCAAAACAGAAGCTGCATAAGGGAGAAATAGGTCACATACAAAATTATTAAAGGGATCCTTCATGCAAAATCATTCACCAAATGGGAGCTTCATAAACATTGACTGAAGACGCCATGACAATTCTGGCCCGGCCCTTGTGTCTTCGTCTCCAGGGGGCTCTGAATTGGGCCTACCTTTTAGAACACAGCTTCCCATTTTATCTCAATGGCATTTAAAAAGCTCTAAAGCAAAAATAATATTTAATGCTTTGAGAGTGAAATGAAGAATTTCTGCATAGTAGAAAAGACGCCTCTCTACAATAGATGCTCCACTCCCATAAAATAAGGCACAAAATTTCCCCTGATAGCAACGGATATATGCGGTCTAGTAGCTAAGAAACCTTTCCTTAGTTCCACCCTTCCCATATGGGTGGCCTGGAAAAAGTTACCCTCGTCTTCCTAATTTCAAGCCTCAGCTGCAGAATAGAATCATTCTATTTTCTCTAGTTGACCATATAGCTTTTGAGAAACTGTTCTTGCATCGCAGCTTAGAATGCCCTTAAAATATCTCAAATACGTGTGATTCGAAAGCCTCATTCCTGAGGCCAGAAAATTATACTCTCAGTTCCTGTCATTTTATATTTTATATTCATCTTACACTGGCATTCTAATCAAAATAAACATTCAAAAGCTCTTATAAAAACATGGCTTTAATCTCTCTTTTAAACAATTGAACCACCTTCTCCCTTCACACCTGGTTTGAAGAAAACTAAAAATTACGGAATGCAGGTGATCACTCTGAAGGAAAAAAACAAAGGGGCAATTAGATTAAATATCATTGGGATAAGCTGGACAAGCCAAATGAAATTCCTAAAAGGATTTGTGCAACACAGTTGATAATTTTGAAATATACAACTTAAACTAAAAATGAAGGAGGGCCCCTCAGGCGTCCAAAGATATACACAAGCACACACTTTATAAATACACACTCAGGCCTTTCTACTGGCTTATTCCTGTCTTTCAGTAAGACCATTCTCCTTCACCGTAAGTGCACACAAACGTCAGTGTTCCTTAACACATTCTGTTTGGGTGTTCACCCCACTGAGCTCAACGAAACCTCTGGAACCACTGGATACATTGGGCAAATGTGCACTCAGGTGCAACTGAACATACCTGGACCATCCAACAACATTGAATATGTTTATTTAATGAATTTTCATGTATATGCAAGCGAGTGACTGATAGCACTGATTAAAACTAGCCAGGGAACACCTGGGTGGCTCAGTTGGTTAAGCGTCCAAGTCTTGATTTTGGCTCAGGTCATGATCTCACGTTGCCTGAGATGGAGCCCCTCAATGGGGTGCATGCTGACAGCAAGGAGTCTGCTTAGGATTCTCTCTCTCACTCTCCCTCTGCCCTTCCCCCGCTCATGTGCACTCTCTCTCCCTTTCTGTCTCTCCCCAAATAAATAAATTAACTTAAAAAAAAAAAAACTAGCCAGGCATAAGGGTCATTGGCATTCAATGTCCAAACTTCCTAAAATATAGCACAATCCCAACTTTTCTGCTTTTGAACATGTCTGGATAGAGACACCATTTATTTTTTGCAATTCCTTCTCTGCTGTCCCAACATGCCTCCTCTAGAATTCCCAGTGCTCCCTTTGCATGGGAAGGTTGTCAGAAACATTTGTGTGTGGGATTCTAGAAAAACAAATGACAAAAGTGACTAACAATACTAAAAATTGTTAGTCTCTCTCACAAAGAGAGAGCTGCTCTCTCACAAAGCAGCTGTGGGTTGGTTTTGTTGTTTTTTAATCTAAAACACTATTTTCTCTTTAGAAATGGCCACCAGATCGAACGGTCAAAAAGATGTCACAGCTCCTGGACTCTCAAAAGATCATCCACTGTCTGTGATGAAGTCTCCCCAACAATGGCCTTTCACAACTAGAAATCTCTCACCTATTATTGTGACAAAGGCCAGAAATCACAGGGGAATGCAACTACTAAGAGAATATTTCCAACTTCCAACCCTATGCCTGAAAAAGCTGAAAGAGAGCCTTACATTAACACATATATAACCTTGGGGTCACCCCCAAAGGTAGCATTTGGAGCCACCTTGCTATCTCTATCTCTCTAATTCTTTAATTACTATTACCTTCTTCTTCCCAGTTTCTTATACCCGGGACTCATTGCTCCCCACCACCTGAGCTTCGTCCTCAGTGATTCTGATGTAATTGTTTTAGGGTGGATCCCAACCATTGGTATATAGAAGCTCTCCAAGTAATTCTCAGCAGTCATATTTGAGTGACTATCTTCTCTTAACCTGTCCGCTGCCCTCTTTAAAAAACAAGCAAAAAATGGACGAGATCTGAGAACTCATTAGCCTCTTCCTTATTTAAATCTTACAGATTATTCAATTGTGCAACTAGCTAAATACTTCATTGCAAGGCCCTAGAGAATTGGATATTCAAATAAATTTGAGGATAGGTAACAGGACTTGGTTTCAGATGTTGTGCATGGAGGAAAGATCCAGAAAGTTGTCGCTTGCTTCCTTGCCTTACAAATATACTGGTGACAGGGGTGCCTGGGTGGCTCAGTGGGTTAAGTGTCGGACATGATCTCAGGTCATGGGTTAAGCTCAGGTCGTGATCTCACAGTTCATGGGTTCAAGTCCCACATCCAGCTCTCTGCTGACAGTTCGGAGCCTGGAGCCTGTTTGGGATTCTCTGTCTCCCTCTCTGCCCTTCTCCCACTCACGCTCTGTCTCTCTCTGTCTCTCAAGGGTGAATAAATGTAAAAAAAAAACATTTTTTTTAAATATATATACCAGTGACCTTAGGAAAGTTAGAGTCACGGTGCATTGTTCAGAAAACTGAAATCTGTACTATCCACTACCAAGTTGTACAGTATAATTAGTTTGGTGATTTCAGGCAATGAAGTAATGATGTCTCCCATAAACTACTCATTCAACAGAGATTTGTAGAGTTCCCTAAATAAAACTAAAAACACAAAGTGATGGAAAACCACACTGCAGATAACTCTGGGAAGAAAATGAAAGACAAAGAGATAACCAGCCCTTGTCATGAACCAACAATTGCCCATAGAGCTGCAGCAAAATTCCTCTTTACTAAAAGTTGTATGAAATTACTTCTTTAAATTAAGGTGTCCTCTATCCAAAATCTTATTGCCTTTTATGAGCTCTGGAATGCTCAGGCAATGTAATGTTCCACTTTTATATCCAGATGAAAAAAATAAAGCAGTGGAGTGTTCAGATCAAGTTCTTGGCTTCAGCGTAAAGCAGATCCCGCTGGGATCCCAACTCTGCACTTGGGACTGAGAGGCCTATGGTAAATAAGTAACGTGTCTCCAGTGCCCTCATCTCTAAACCCAGATAATAATATTCCCCACCTCACAGAAGTATGAGAACTAACCTTAATAATGCATGAATACTCAATAATCTTGATTAGTACTCTTACTTATTGTTGTTATTATAAATTAGCTTTATTCTACAGACAGAGAAACTGAGGCACAGAGAGGTTAAGTAGTTTGTCCATGGGGACACAGTAAGGTAGTAATAGGGCCAAGACTTCAGCCTGAATAATGTGGCTCCAGAATCTACACTTTTAATCCCTCCCTAGCATTTTTGATATTCAATCACTTTTAGAACTTTTCAACAGCACATTAAATTTATGCAGCTCCTTCCACCTTACACAAGGTTCCATATGTCGTAGTATTTTAACATTACTAGTCTGGAGAAAGCCAAAGCAGAAGTTGTTATTGTTCCTCTCTTATTCGTGAGGATGTTGAGCTCAGAGGGTTAGTGCCCTGCTCAAGGACACCAGGTTAATGAGTCGCAAAGTAGGGACTCAGACCGTCCCGAGTCCTCAGGCAGCATCATCCACCAGAAGAGATGCTCACGGACCCAAAGTATACCAAAATTTCGAGATGATCCCACCCAAGGAAAAAATAAGAGCCTCTCTTTCAAACAAATAGGGCTTAATGAGCTGCAGAGCATTTTCCTGTTAGGAAAGTTATTACTGACTGTCAAGTCTACATAATGAGAGGTTATGATGTGGTCAGGTGAATCGAGTGGTAGTGTTCCACACACCCCAGTAGCAGTCTACAAGCCCCAGACAACACCGCCCAGACAACACCACCAATTCACTTGGAAGGTTTCCTAAGATGCAGCTCATTGTATTAGGTATCAGAGTATTTCCTTTCTTTTTTTTTTTTAATGTTTATTTATATTGAGGGAGAGACAGAGACAGAGTGTGAGCAGGGGAGGGGCAGAGAGAGATACAGAATCTGAAGAAGGCTCCAGGCTCTGAGCTGTCAGCACAGAGCCCCATGCGGGGCTCGAACTCACAAACCCCGAGATCGTGAGATCATGACCTTAGCCAAAGTCGGACGCTCAACGAACTGAGCCACCCAGGAGCCCCAAAGAGTATTTCCTTTCTTAAGGGTAAAACCTTGGTGACTGAGATTACCATCACTCAAGGGCAGGAAGAGTGATGTGATACAGAGATCATGAGGTCCTTTGAAAGCCCTAGATGCGTAATGCTTTTTACCTTGACATTTCCCAGCCTCTTCAGATCCATCTACCCAGTATTTTTACAGCAGAGAAACAAAGATACAACGCTGCTTCATGGGTCAAATGACATCTATGCTGGTATTTTAATACTGCAACATTGTCAATAGGGTGCTTACATCATTAGCATCTTAAGCGTTTAAGCAAATGAGGAGTTTGCTCAGGATTTCAAACTGCACCCAGCAGTCATGATGTTGGATGCACTGATTTCTGTGCCAAGTCTAGTGGCTGGAACATTGGCTTGGACACATATACCCAGCACTGCAAGATGGTTGGCAAAGAGAATTGGAAGAAAGGGCAGTGCTTTTTATCCTTATTTCTGTTTTACAAACAACAAAATCACATGCTGGCCTGAGACACAAGCCACTTCTCTGAGTTCATGTCAGTCTTTGAGTAGCACTATCTGCTACTAGATAAAAACTGAACCTAAAAGTAAGATGTATCTTTTGAAACCGCACAAACTTCTGTCCGGGCATCTCAACCAGATCTTTGGTCTCAGACTAAGCATGGGAAGAATAATTGCCCCTATGTGCAGACCCAAGGCTATGGGGCATTCACCCCGACTATGTCCTCCATCCTACTCAGTCATTGCAATCAGCATTGCCCTCACCACAAACCAGTGCGATACGCAGACCTTCGGAGAAACATCTCATTGCCCTTGTAATACACAAATTTCCTTTAAACTAGGTATTTGAACGTTCGAAAGATAGCCTTAAAACGCATTAAACTCATGCAAACTTTAACTCTCAAATCTGAAATGTATATTTTCTTCTGATGTTAGAGGAGTACACATTAAAGAATTTTTTGCAAGAATAGATGTGAAATGAGGGTATGCCACGGGTCATGTGCTACCACCCAGACCATTGTGATTCAACAGGAATAAAGCTGTTTCCCTTGGCCCTTGGCCCACTCTACTGAAACCATCTATTCATATGTCTGTCTCTCCCAATAGACTAGAAGTTCCTCAAGGGCAGGACACATATTTTATTTCTCTTTGTATACTCAGTGCCCAACACAGGCTGATGAACATATATTCATAAATATCTGTTTAAATGGACTAAATTATGAGTCGAGAAACCTAACATGTTCTTCTGATGCTGCCACCAACCTAGTGTTTACAGATCAAACACAAAACTCTGCCTCCTTCCATATACAAATGCCTTTGTGCTGGCTTCCAGATTGTGAGGCCAGCTCCATGTAATATGTAGCATCTATAAATGCATTTGACAAAATGATGTAAAATAGAATACTTCTACACCTTAGCTGTTCTGCCCTAGTAGAGAATGAGACAAGCTGAATACGCCTGCCATTCTCTAAATTTCAATGTGCCACGCTTAAAACACTTAAAAATCATTCTCCTCATTTAGCTTTCTGCTCAGAGAGGTGTTCTCTGTCCACCCTTCTAAAATAAGTCCTGTGTATGATCCCCAGCAAGCTACCTTGCTTTATTTCTTCATACCAGAAGTCATTAGAAAAAGCCTGATTTTGTTTTCAAGTATCTTGAATGAAAACCATATCAACGTTAACACACAAGTCATTTAGCGGGGCAGGCAATGACCTCCACATCTGACAGGTATTAAGAGAAACGAAGTATAGTGTTATTTTCAGACGTAAGACCCCAAACACTTTGAATGGCATTGCAGCTTGGTGGGTGTGTGACTTCACAATGTTAGCAAAGTATTCGAAGAGTCACAGGATTCCATATTCCAAGCTCATGAAACCACTTTGTAGTAATTAATAACCAGCAACAGGCACTTGGCAATCTTTGTCTCACATAGCGAACTACTGTCATGGGTATATGTCAAATGCTGATGTTCAATATTTTCAAGAAAGCGAGTGTTTCCAGGATTTTGTTCATCATGCCATATATATACTAGGCACTCGATAGCCATTTGTTGACTCAATTTGATTGATCTCAGTTAAAATATGCTTTGAAAATGTTAACAAGAGTAATGCCCCATGGAACTACCCTTATGCATTCACAAAAAATATATATGAATTTGGAACAAATACTGTACTCTAAGGAATCAAAATTGCAAAGTAAATTAATTCTTAAGAAGATTTATATGACTAAATTTTAATTCCTTGAATGGTACCTTTTCAAATCCAATCTAAAATGTCTAGTATGTTTTTAATCTAATATAATCCAATGAGCTTTAATAAGCAAAGTTGTTCCCAGTAGAGCCAAAACCCAGCTATTCCATTTTTGTAACCTTCTGTGTAAAGGAATGAGCTGAACTAATTTTTTCTGAATTTTTTATATTTAATCAACAACACCATTGCCAAAGAAAACCACTTTTCAGAAGCCTCTCTATCCTGGTTTATAACTTATAATCAAAAACTGGAATTTTGCATCTGATGGGCTTTAGTGTGTAACATTATACTGTCATATTTTTGATGCTACAGTTAAAAGTAAGAGATAGTTTCCATTATAAAAATTTTCCCATAGCCTGCTTACCAAGTGAAAAACATTTTCCTATAAAAATGGTCTTTCCAATTCATAGATTAAAAATTTAGGGGCGCCTGGGTGGCGCAGTCGGTTAAGTGTCCGACTTCAGCCAGGTCACGATCTCGCGGTCCGTGAGTTCGAGCCCCGCGTCAGGCTCTGGGCTGATGGCTCAGAGCCTGGAGCCTGTTTCCGATTCTGTGTCTCCCTCTCTCTCTGCTCCTCCCCCGTTCATGCTCTGTCTCTCTCTGTCCCAAAAATAAATAAACGTTGGAAAAAAAAAAAAAAATTAAAAAAAAAAAAAAAAATTTATTGTGGATAATTTTTTTAAAGACATCAAGAATTTTTTTATTGGCTTCTGATAACCTTCTGTATTCATTAGTCACATCAGTGGTCTTTAAGATGTATATACAGGATAAGGCAGTGTGATAACGATGGACCATGCAAACAAAGAAATTACCAAAAAAAAAAAAAAAAAAAAAAAAACCTTGATACTCAAAATCCTTATTCTTATCCAGTTAGAGCTTTGTGGATTGATTTCAGCTACAGCCTAATCTCAGTAGCAGGAGAAAAAATGAAAATTGGGCATAAATATGAGGTCCAAAAAATCCAATAAGCTTGCAAATCACAGATATATGACAGTGGGTCTTAAAAAATATACCTCAGCTCTGGACTTCAACCTCAGGGGGATAAGGGTGCTTGGAAATCTGATCTGTCCAGACAGGGTGAGGCAACCTTCTATGACCTTCCCAAAGCCCCGCTGTGCCAATGGCTCAGAGGCCAGCACACTTCACCCTGAACTGTGAGCTTCCTTTAATTGTATACTTCACTTTCATTTTTCCTTATAGTCCTGATTTGGGGAACTACTCTGTTCTGTTCTGAAAACTGGAAACAACCCAAATGTCATCTAGAGAGGACTGGTTCAATAAGATGTATGACGTCCCAACAACGGAAGATCTGCTGCCTTTAAAAGAATGTGTTAGATTGATACATACTGATGGGGGAAAGGTCCAAGGTATATTACCAAGTCTTCAAAAAGAAAAATGCAACTTCCTCTAAACAGTTCTAAATCTATGAATATGCCTGTACTAATAAATGCATGGGGGAAAAATCTACAACACAGAACACTAAGTGATAAACAGTGGTCATCTGCAGGCAGTGTGTGACAGAAGAGGGAGGACCACAAAGAACTTCCATTTTCCATGTGATATAGTCTTGTAGTTTTGTAATTGTTAGAAGTCTGTATAAATTTTATAATCACAGGAGTGCCTGGGTGACTCAGTCAGTTGAGCGTCAGTCTTGGGCTCAGGTCAGGATTTCACGGTTTGTGGGTTTGAGCCCCACATCCGGCTCGCTGCTGTCAGCGCAGAGCCCTCTTTGGATCCTCTGTCTGTCCCCTTCTCTCTCTGCTCCTCTCTCACTTGTGCGCTCTCACCCTCTCTCTCTCTGTTTCTCAAAAATAAATAAACTTAAAAAAAAAAAAAGCTAAATTTTGGGGGCGCCTGGGTGGCTCAGTCGGTTGAGCATCCGACTTCGGCTCAGGTCATGATCTCACAGTTGATGAGTCCAAGCCCCGTGTCCGGCTCCGTGCTGACAGCTCAGAGCCTGGAACCTGCTTCAGATTCTGTATGTCTCTCTCTCTGCCCCTCCCCAGCTCATACTCTGTCTCTCTCTGTCTCAAAAATAAAATAAACATTTAAAAAACAATTTTTAAGCTAAATTTTGTAATCAGAAAAAAAAATGTTTCTAAGATAATGAAAAAAAGATTGGTTAAGACGTTAGGACATTATATAATAGACATACTAGGGTGAATCAAGTCTGAGCACGCATGAGTCTGCAATATCTATGGTTGGAACTTATAAGTCTATGAGCCATTGAAATTATATGAAAATCTTTATGCATATTTGCATTTTCTGGAGATAGTCTCCATACCTTTCATCAGATTCTTGCAAGTGTCTGAGACCCAAAAGAAGGTCACCAACCATGATTCTAGCAGAAACCAAGATAGTTGTTCCATCCCTCCTTTCATTTTTGTTATCATCTTATCATGAAACATTTTTTTACTATTTAATTTCATAGTTCCTGCTAAAGGTAAAGTCTATAATCAGCACCAAAGTGTAAAGTCCATGGTTCTTAGTCTCTGCCCTTCACTTAAAGAGACTCCCAAAAACCTTAACAGCAATCCTAAGAACAGGATAAAAAGTCGCACCTTGGGGGTGCGGGCTAGTCTTGGGGGAGGGGAAACTCCTAACAGGCACTGAAACCCTTAATTGTTTAGGACTTGAGGACAGTTGTCCAAGGCACTAATAGGCTTATTTTCTACATAAAGATAAGGAATTTGTAAAATAGGGGTGGGGAAGTAGGGAATGAGGTATAGGGATTCTGGGGGGCGGGGGAGGGAGAAGTCATAGTTGCATTTGAATTAAGAAAGCCCCATTGGATGAGTGGGATTAATTTAATCGGCAAAGTAAAACTCAGTGCAACATCATTATCAGCCTTAAATTGTTCAAAAGAACCTTCAATCATGAATGTACATTAAAAAATACAGCAAAATTCATGTTGCTTTGATCTATATTAATACTGCCTACACTGGGGTTACAATTTTTGTAAAAACTTGGCTTGTGATGACTTGTAAAGGTGACTAACCCCCAAGTCCCTGGGAAATACACGAGTCCACAAAATGTTTCACCATATCCACCTTGACTCCACTGACAGTCTCCAGAATCAGGTCCATTGCAGAAGTTCTATAAACCTTAAGATCAAGTGTAGATCAATAACAATTTGTAATTTAAGTAAAGAATCATAGGTTGTACCTGCACTGGCAAAATGAGGAACATTACTGGTGAAAATTAGGAATAATACTCTACTTTCCAAATGTGCTTTCCAAGTGGTTTATCACTGTCAAAATAGGCCAATTGTGGATTTAGTATGCAATTAAAGTGTCAGATATCCCAGAATTCTAGTGCTGACATTACCTGACCGTGCAGGTTTTACAGGCAAAGAAATTGAAGGGGTTCACATAATCCACCAAAGCACATCGCTAGCCACCATCACCCAACTGTACTGATATCAGCACTGTGCAAACCAGAAATGGGCTCTCCAGGAGTTCTATGAGTTAGCTAGAAAAATAAGATAGATAGATAGATAGATAGATAGATAGATAGATAGAGATAGTGAAGACAAGGATTTTATCACAAAATGCGAAAATGATGGTAAGTGAAAATAATCCCATGCTATTGGAATGAAAAGACATAGAGAAATCGTATCTCCAGGAGTGATAAAAGTGAATCTCATGAAGAAGAGAGGGTTTAAACTAACTCTTAAAGAAGCAATTCGATTTTGAAGGTCAAAGTACAGTCTGGTAGATTTACCGATGAAGGCAACATTGTGGCCAAAAGTTGGAAGACCCAAACAGAAGGCTGGGCTGGCAAGAGGGCAAGAGGAGGGGAATGAGCAAACAAGTTAAGCTGAATAGAGCAGCCTTGGGTAGGGAGACAAACAAGCCTGGAAAGGTAATAAAATAATAATGAACATGTGTTGAGCTCTTACTGTATTTCTGGCACTTTAAACGCATTAGTTAATCAAATCCCCATGTAAGGTAAGTGCTTTTAGCTGCTTGCCTCCATTTTACCCATCTAGGAAATGGTGGAGTCAGGATTCCAACCCAGGTCAATCTGAGTCAGAACCCGGGCTCAGAATCACCACATTTTTCTGACTCAAGAGTGGCAGGCCCTTATAGACCAGGCTAAGGAATTTAGGTTTCAGTGTCAGGTGTAAAAATGGGAGCCTGGTTATCTGATAACCCACTGATAATGCCCATAGGCATGGCTTATCACTACTCTAAAGACTCCTATAAAAGCATCCCATGATCTGATGGTTTTTGCAACAAAGTTAACTGATAGTAACAAGCATTTGTTGATCAGTCCCTTGACTATAGGACTGATTTACATATTGTAAAGTGCTCAGTCCAAATTTTACTAGGAGAATCTACTGTATTGGTATTCCATCAACATACCTTGTCCTTTTAGTCCTTAGGACTTAATTAGGACTTGATTTTACCTGTTATTTACCCACCACTTGTGCTAGAAATATAGCTCATGATAATAACCAGAACATGTGTGTTTACTTTCAAATGTCCCCTGAATATATATAAACCTTCCTGCAAGGAGAGCCACTCTTTTCCAATAATACAGTCATCCCTTAAAAACGAACTTCTTCATCTTAGGCTCATGTCTTAAAAATCAGTTGGGTTCTTCAATTACACGTGGACAGGGTGGGACATCTGGACCCTCCTACGGGGCAAGGGTGAACTCTTCCTCTGCTATACCCACAGTAGCCAAATCGCTTCTTCTCCCACTGTGGAAAACCACAGAAAACTATCGCCTAATGATTTACTTCCAACCCCCAGCCCACAAATCAAAGAATTGGGTTGGGTGAGAATAAGAAAGAATGGTGGCCAGTGGCTATGAGAGAGGGAGCGAGTGTTTCCGTTTATTTTCTTAAGCCAATTAATGATAAAGCGGCATGGAGGGAAAGAAAGACACAACATGGCTGTGAAAAACTTTTTTTCCAGATAAATGGTCAGATATCAGATTCTGTAATAAGTACTTCCACCTATCAAAACACACACACGCATATACAGACACACATGCATACACACACATTAACTTTGGGTTGGAGCAGGGAGATAAGGATCTTAAAAATACAAGATAATATTCAGGAAGCCTTGTGGATATTGTAAAATATTGGAACTTCGAAGGACCCTTGGAAGTCATCTAATCCAGACGTTGAAAACCCAGGGTCCGTGAGACCTAGCAGGATCCTAGTAGGGTCCTAGCAGACAGAGGTGTTCGGTTAGACCTGCAGAATGTTGTTTGTTGTGGGTTTTTTCCTTTAGCTGAGTCAACATTTTAAAGTAGAGAAAATTTAAACAATAATCCGGGTATGTGACTTCTCCTAAAAACTGGAAGACCCAGCAGCACTGAGCCCCTTATCCAAGTGGCAGCAGTGAGCTGGAACTAAGTAGCAGCTGCCTCCTTTAGACAAGGCTTGAACTCCTGGTTTGCCACAGTCCCCACTACTCTGTCTTGTTCTGGAATACAAGGCTGGGTGTCGAGAATTTAAATAAAATAGGAGATGGATTAGTGCTTACACCCACCTTGCTTCATTCATTTATTGCACCTGCCAATTTCTGTAGGCATTTGAGTTTACAAGCTCTGCTCTAGTCTATTCTCCTCACTTAGAGAAGAGCAATTCAGCTAGGGTGGTAAAGTGACTTACAAAACTCATTCCATTATAAATAAGATGTTCGTTGGGAATGCAAGCTGGTGTAGCCACTCTGGAAAACAGTATGGAGGTTCCTCAAAAAACTAAAAATAGAACTACCTTACGACCCAGCAATTGCACTACTAGGTATTTATCCAGGGGATACAGGTGTGCTGTTTCAAAGGGACACATGCACCCCAATGTTTATAGCAGCACTATCAATAATAGCTAAAGTATGGAAAGAGCCCAAATGTCCATCGATGGATGAATGGATAAAGATGCAGTATATATATATATATATATATATATATATATATACTCACACACACACAATGGAGTATTACTCGGCAGTCAAAAAGAATGAAATCTTGCCATTTGCAACTACGTGAATGGAACTGGAGGGTATTATGCTAAGTGAAATTAGTCAGAGAAAGACAAAAATCATATGACTTCACTCATATGAGGACTTTAAGAGACAAAACAGATGAACATAAGGGAAGGGAAACAAAAATAATATAAAAACAGGGAGGGGGACAAAACAGAAGAGACTCATAAATATGGAGAACAAACTGAGAGTTACTGGAGGGGTTGTGGGAGGGGGGATGGGCTAAATGGGCAAGGGGCACTAAAGAATCTACTCCTGAAATCACTGTTGCACTATATGCTAAGTAATTTGGATGTAAATTTAAAAAAATAAAAAATAAAACAAATTAAAATTTAAAAAAAAAAGATGTTCGTACACAGGGATTATGGTCTAATGACAACTGGAGAGTATGCACAACTAAATTTAGTGTGTGTGCATTCAATGCCAAAATCAGTGGAGCAAGGTTAAAATTCCAATCATTTTATTTACACAGTGCCCCCTCCCCAAATGGAAGATTCTCCTGTTTTTGGAATAAATGTACTGCCTGTTTTGGCTTAGTTTACAGTTTTAATGTGCCCAAATTTATCCCCAGGGCAGGATTTATTGAGAAGACATACAAAATGCTCACTATATATATGCAAATACTTCTAAAAATTAGACTTTACTAAAAAATAGAGCAGAGGGAAATATGTCTAAAAAATTCCTCTTCAGGGATACATGCAACCCCATGTTTATAGCAGCACTGTCAACAATAGCCAAAGTATGGAAAGAGCCCAAATGTCCATCGATGGATGAATGGAAAAAGAAGATGTGGTATATACATACAATGGAGTATTACTCATCAATCAAAAAGAATGAAATCTTGCCATTTGCCACTACGTGGATGGAACTGGAGGGTATTATGCTAAGTGGAACTAGTCACTCAGAGAAAGACAAATATCATATGACTTCACTCATATGAGGACTTTAAGACACAGAACAGATGAACACAAAGGAAGGGAAGCAAAAAAATATATAAAAACAGGGAGGGGGACAAAACAGAAGAGACTCTTAAATATGGAGAACAGAGGGCTACTGGAGGGGTTGTGGGAGGGGGGATGGGCTAAATGGGTAAGGGGCATTAAAGAATCTACCCCTGAAATCATTGTTGCACTATATGCTAACTAACTTGGATGTAAATTAAAAAAAATAAAATAAAATCTTTAAAAAAAATTCCTCTTCAGAAAATTTCATGGATACATTGGAAGGAAAATGATAAATTTGCTGAGTGATCACTTTTGACTTAGGTACTTTGCATGCATCACCCCAGTTAACCCTCACAGCAGCCCAAGATGGGTGGGTATTCTTACTCCCACTTTACAAGGAAAGGTACATTCAGAGGCATTCAGTGAGTGGTAGATGACCCCTGGCTATTCAATCAGGGACCACACCCAGATTCAAACTCTGATGAGCACATTTATAGTGTTCCTGAAAGAAGGGAAGGTGGCTTGTCCATGCACACAGAGAGCTCTCACTGATATTTGTATCCAAGCCTGCCCATTGCCAAAGCCCACCAAGTGCTCTATACAAGGACTTTCGCAAATGTCATAATTTGAACAACTCTGACACACAAAATTAATTCCTTTAGGCAAGTTCTTGAGCAAGGTTAAGAAAGTCTTGGTTCTTCCTGTTACTTATAGTCGGTGACCCCTAGGCAGGTGTTTACTAAGGGAACTAGCAAAATCTCTTTTCTAAATGAAACTTCTTCTTAGATTTGTTATAAAAGAATATACAAGCCAAGAGCGTGTTTGCTAATGAATAAGAATAATAACTAAAATTAAAACAAAAAGTAATTCAAGAATAAGAGCTTTTGAAGAGTCAGGAATTTGATTAAAAATTCACTTGCTTTTTTTCTATAATGAAACAGTTCCTTAACCACAAAACAGCTTTTATAATAATGCAGAAGAGTAGGGTTCCAAGTAAAACACTCCCCCCATTTTAATCATGGCTATTATTTTTGAAAATGAAAATGGCTGAGGTCATTGTAGTCTATTTTAGGGTTTGCACGAGTTGGTGGCATTTTTTTCTTGGCTTTGAGCTCTCCATGTTACCAATGAACCCTTATGGGTTTTGCTATGTGTCCTTTCAAATCCCATTCTTTTTAATAATGTTTTACTTTATACACATAAATTAGAGTGAATTCCACTTTCTTTCCTAACAACTCCAGATGGGGTCCACACTTTCAGGAGGACTAGAGCTTGCTTTTTTTTTTTTTTAATTTAGCATGTACTTCTTAGAACAAGTGTGTTCCTATCTGCATTAAAATGCTGTGGGTGTTCAAATGCTAAAGAATTAGTAAAAACATAGAATTCGAGTAGTCTTTTTCAAAATCAAACTGAAACATGAGGCTAGCATTTGTGTATCTACCCTTTCAAACTTATAAAGACAGACACACGTAAAGAAAAAATGCCCAGAAGGAAAACACCATCTGGGCAGAGTTCTACATCTACCAAAACCTACGGACTGGGGGAGTCTACAGATAGCCATTTAGGACACACCAGTGAACCTCCCTGTCCCCTATAGGACCCAGCAGACAAAATCATCAAATATCTAAAGACACTACAGTTACACATTCAGGCTTCCCTTTCCATGTGATTAATATCTCACTGACTTTCTGAACTTAGCTTTATTTTTTATTATAATTCGCTATGACAGCATGCAGACCAACCTAAGATCCGTCTAAATAGTGCCTACCCAGCCACAAGTGAGAGACCATCTTTACAAAACATACACACGTACAGTGAAGCTCTGCCTATTAAAATGCCTTAAGCTCTGTTTGTTTGTTTATTTTTCAAAAAAATCAATGTGCAAGCCCAATGTAATAAGATGCTGTAGCTTTTATGAAAGAGGTGAAATAATTTTAAACACAGACACACAATGAGTTTATTTATTTAGAAACTTGTTAAATAGAGTCTGGGAATTCAAATATTCAATGTTGACATTGTACAGAACTGGCCAGGAGCCAGAACCCAGTCTCCAAAGGGACCTATTGGACAAGGAATTCAGGCCTTTCTCTCCTCCCACTTGAGCTAAATAGGTAGAGGCCATTAGTTATACCCACAGCAATATCTGAACCGCACTCAAATAAGCTGCCCTCGCCAGGGCACTTCAAAGGAGGGTAAGTGTGTTTAGCTTTTTAGTGCTGAACTAGGACACTTTTGAAAGAGTTTTGTAAACAGTTTCTTCCTTATGTAGAAACACCTCTGAAGTTTCTTGTATGGCATGTAAGCAAGGGTAATTCACAAGGATTATACTTTTGTTCATTTGCTGGAGGAAAATATCATATCAACCTGTGTGCAAATGGGAAATCTGGAAGTAGAAGCCCACTGCTTCTGTCTTCCTTTCTCCCTCTCTTATTTTCCACTCCATTTGTTTGTCTCCTTTCTATCCTCTTCCTCACACTTGTTCTCACTACACAGCCAATTTCCTTGAATATTCTCTAGTAAACTCAGAAGGCCAGAAGAGTGGGAAGGGGGAAATCTAATTTTAGAAAAAGGACCGTGGCAAATGGGGTGGGGAGGGAACTAATGATTCATACTGGGCTGCCCAGCCACAGAGAAAAGCAGACCCCACAGACCTTTTTTTAGAAAACGCCTAGAGCACGGGTTCCAGCCAAGGAAGGGTTAACCACCACTCCAGAAAAATGTGCCTAGCATCATTACAGTGTGACTGTCTCCTCCGGCCCGTCTCTCCGCCCCCCACGTCAGCCCTCCCCAGTCCCTCTCTCCCCTACCAGGGAGAGTGAATGAAGGTGTGCCTGCCCCTCCTCACTTGAGTGTTCCTTAACCCCGGACGTGTGTGTGAGAGAGAGAGAAGAAGTGCGCGCGTGTGCATGTGTGTGTGCACCGTCAGTGCAAACCGCGCTCGAGGGAAGCAGTGGGCCAGGCACGCAGCAGCACTTCTGAGGCTGGAGAGGGCAGAGTTCTGGCCTAAGTTTGGGAGCCAGGAGCTGAGCAGCGGGAGGCAGGAGGTGCGGGGGTCCTCCCTGGGTGAACACGGCCGGCCGCCCCTAGGTTCCTCCCCAGCTCCACACCCCCCCCCCCACTCCTCAACGGAGCCCACTCCCACTGTCTGAGACAATTGTGAGATGAGGGGTGGCAGGGGCTGAGTACCTCGGGAACAGGACTGAGAGCCACTGGCCAGAAGGTGACAAGTCAAGTTCCTCCGCTTCAGGGCCGCTTCCAGCAGAGGCAAAAGGGAGGAGGTGCAGGGAGAGAGGGGACCGAACTAGACGTGCGGAGGGCAACAAGTCAGCTCTCCTTTGCCCTCTTTTGCCCTTCTTGCCCCCGGAGTCTCCATCCTTGTCCTTCCTGCCCCAGGCCACGTCTGCAGGGATAACCTGGCCCCAACTTGCAAAAATGAAACAAAGTAAACTCCCAAACGACAAGATGTTTAAAGGGAAACTGCTTACAGAGTTAGTGCCTTCAACTTTATTAAAAAAGAAGAAAGCAAAAATTGCGTAGAATGACGCGTTAATTTCTATTCAGTAAGCGTCCTACGTGTTGAATGTCTGTCGGCAGAGGAGGCCCGGCCCCGGGTAGTAGGGAGAGGCCTCTGCTTAGAAAGCCGGAGAACTGGGCTACCCCGCACAGACGCGCTCACGCACACTTCCACACACACTCACGTGCACAGCGTCGCCCAGACCTGCGACTTCTCAGCCCCCACAAGTAAAAGCCTGAAAAAGGAGCCCTTCTCTCCAGCCTTCCTGCCTCTGCAGTTAATGAACCATACCCTTCCACAGTGTTTAGGATGGGGTGGGGTGGGGGGATGAAAAGCGTTATTAACCTTCTCCTAAACATAGATTTTTTTTTTTTTTTTTTTTTTTTGGCGAAACACATCGAAATGCTGCAGGAAGACTGCGCTCCAAGTGCCAAATGCAATAAAGAAGCCCTAAGCCAGGGTAATGGTCAAGTAATGGCAAATAAACCGCCTTCCTAGAAGGGGCCTCTGCCTCCGTCGGGCGAGCGTTTTTCCTCCTCAAAAGCAGTCTGAAATAAACAAGTAAAATATGTTTTTTAAACAGAGCTCTGTATTTCGATTTTTTTTTTTTTTTGAGAGTGAAGAAAAACACAAATAGGTGGGTTTAAAGGGAGTGCAGGCTGGAACCTGGGTGCAGATTTCCTTTGTTATCTCACGTATTGCTAAGGTGAGGAGTTTAAGCACGTGAGGGAGGGTCGTCATCTACCATACCTATTTAAGAGCCTCTTTTTAAACAGAGATCAAGTGTACAAGTAACAAGTGCCCCCCTCTCCGGGGTCTTGCTAAGCGCATCGCCTTCTGGGTCTTTACGAGACTTCTGGGGGGCCGGTAGCTAAGGGGGGTTACACGTTGCAACTCGTTCGTTGCTGTGATTGAAACCCTGCCGGGTGTCACTCTAAGGAAGTGGGGTGGGGGGGTTGCTTCAGTGTTTCGGCTCAAGACAAGCTGGGCAGACCCAACCTGACTTCTTCCCCATCGCCAGGAGAAAAAAAGTTACAACTGGCAATTCTGGCACCGCCCAGGTGCTATCCTAGCTGCCCAAAAAAACCGCTGGGAAGCCTCCCGGCGCTTGCCAGAGTCTGCTTGGCTTTTAGTTTTCTTTTCTTAAAGATGGGAATAAAAGCCAAGGGCTTTAGACAGTACAAATGTCAATCTTCTTGTTTTTCCCTTCTTTGTTTTTTTAATTAAAAGGTTTATTCCTCCCAAATGATTTGCAACGAATTTATCGTTTTCAACTATTGTGTAAAATATATATATATATATATATATATATATATATATATATATATATCAAGCACTGTAAGTTGGAAATGGACAGTGCATTGATTCTGGGCTTAACTTCAGTGGGTACTGTCAGGGTCCATGGGATCCTGTACTGTAGGCAAGACCAGCACAGGACTTGGCCACCAAAGAAATTTACAAAAGACAAAAAGAATAACAAGAATCCAGAAAACTACTGTTCCTATCTGATTTGTTTCCATTTGCAGTGTTTACTCTGCATAAAAAAGCATAAAGGTGTGCTTTTTAAAGTAGGCTGGTCACACTGCCTCTTCCTAACCCAGAAAAAGAAAGAAACGGGTGAGACAGAGCGGCAAAGTTTTCGTTGGACAGCACGGCAAGGGGTCACTGACTATCTCCGCCACGCGCAAGGAAACTCACGCACTGCAGAGGGGGAAGGAAATAGCGCTTTAAAATACAAAAAAAAAAAAAAATCCCTAGTTTGATATGATTTCCTTTATTACCCAGATTGTAACTGAAGAATTGCATAAAGCAGCGCTTCTGCCTGCCCGGGGCAGGCTGCGCGGTGGCAACAGCTGGAGCAGCGCGAGCGGGAACCCGAGGGTCAGCAAGGGAAGTTTGTAAGAGTTCCTATCTAGTTATCAGACAGCGGCGGCGGCATCCTTAGAGACACTAGAGACAAAATGAGTAGGTCTCCTACTGGATGAATGACAAGTCTCATCAGATCGGAAAACGAGGTTCTGTTTCTGGATGTTGAGCGGGCTGTGCGTGCGGGAATGTTTTAATAGGGCGGCGTATAGCTTGGCAATTAAAACAGTTGAAAAAAGTTGCTCAAGAAAATTCGAAGGGTTTTGTGTTCTGCTTTCACTTCGGCGGATACCGGGCGATCAGGCGCAAAGCATTCGGCTTTCATTTCATAATTTAGGCATGGTTGAAATAGGCTCTCCACGCCCCCCCCCCAAAACCGTTCTCTTCCCCCCCCCCCCAGCCTCCAATCTCTCTCTCTCTCTCTCTCTCTCTCTCTCTCTCTCTCACTCTCTCTCTCTCCCACACACACACACACACACACACACACACTCCAAACCTTTAGCCGGAATTCAAGCCCCCAGGCCTCCAAGCATATGTACATTTAATTCCTCCTCAGATGAAAATAAAGACATCGGCCTCATTTAAAAGTGAAAAGAAAAAAACAGGACTTCTACTGGCTCTCTTTGACAGTGTCGCAGCTAAGTGAAATGAACAACATCCAAAAAAGAAACAGATGTACTGATGACCCAAGAGCCCTATATTTAGGTTGATCCCAGAGACCAGGGTGAAAGGAAACGTATTGGGAAGTGGAGGAGTGCTTGAGTGAGGACTGGACGAAGCACTGGAAAGACGCCTACGATGACACCATCTCGCTGGGCTAGACCTTGGATTCCCACTGCCAAAGAAACCCAGCCCGCAGAGGTGCCGCTGCCTTAAGGCGCGGCTGCTGAGGGGACTTGGAAGGCTGGAAGGCTTGGGGACGTACTTGCTTTTAATATGCAAGAGAGAAGAGGGCGGGGAGATTGGGGATTTTCCTGGGGAGAAGCATCCTACCCACCCCTACCACCCCTTTCTCTGGTCCACAAGCAAAACAATTAGCTGTTTTCGGCGAGTGGGAGAGCGAACGGCGGCCTGTCCCCTCCCGAGGCTGCTCCAGCCTCGCGAGCTGACACCTCGAGGAGAGGGCTTTGGACTGCTAGGGTTTGCTCCGGGTCTCAGCACCTCAGAGTCCCCTTAGGCTTGTGGTAGAAGCTTTTGGGCAAACCCATTCCTAACGCCTAGAGTCCCGATCGAGGCTTCCGCCTTTCCAAACAGTGTCGGCTCGGCGGACAACTCCAGGCGAAGTCCCCTAACACTTCTGCGAGAAGAGTGGGGGATGGGGGCCCTGCCGCCCCAGCACTGAACCCAATCTCCCTGGTCCCGCGTGACCAAGGCCGCTCCACGCCGGGCAGACAGGGGGCGCCGGGGAGGGTGAGTGACCCGAGACCCCGGCTGCATCCAGAAATAGAGCAAGAGGCTCTGCCGCGCTCTCTCAGCGGCCTAAGGTCCCGGCAGCCCGCCCCCTGGGGGTCACTCGGCGCCCGGCCAGCCTGGAGCTCGCTAGCGGGAGCAGGCCCTTTCGGCCCCCTTCTCCTCCGCGGCTGTCGCCGCTGGCTGCGCTCCCTGCACTCCTCACTCTCCACGCGCTCGCGGGGCCTGGCCTCTCCTCACCTGCCCCTGGCTCCGCGGAGCCGGTAGCTCCGCACTGCCTGTGCCCCACCACCACCACCACCACCACACACACTGCGACTACAACCCCCACTCTCGTCTCCCCCACTCCCCACCCCAGTCGTCCCGCCGCGCGGCGCACGCCGCAGAGCACCGCCGAGCGCACAGCGCCCACTACCGCAACCGCCGCTCGGCGCAGCTCGGCGCAGCCCGCCAGCCCGCGCAACTTCCAGCGGCCGCCTCGCAACTTTTCCCAACTCCACCACTGCTGCCCGCCGCCGCCGCCACTGTGGCTCCCTCCGAGCCTGCCACCCACCCCAAACCCCAGAAACAAACCAAGGCTCGAAAAAGCTCCCATCCCCAGACCGCCCCCCCATCCCCTGCTCCCCCTCCCATACCCGGGACTAGCTGGTTGGCCAGAGGCAACTCTCCTCCGCCTGGGGGGAAGGGGAGGGGAGGGGGAGACTCTCTCGTCTTCTCTCCCCCCCACCCCACCCCACCCCTTCCCGCTTGCTCTCGCGCGCTCTTCTCCCTCCCACCCCGGTCTTGGCTGCCCCCACCCCCACCCCCACCCCGGGGTTGCCACAGCTGGTCGGTGCACGGGGCTAAGGGCTGCCCCGGCTCCTCTGGCGCCCAAACCAAGAGCGAGAGCGCGGGCGGCCGGGCGCGAAGGCTGGGACCGGCAGGTTGCTGGGGCTGCGCTGCGCCTGCCCTCCGCCCCGGGCCCCGGCGCGAGAGGCAGCTGCGCGCTCCCTCCCGGAGCGCTGGAGACAGATATGCAAGATGGCAGAGGAGGGGGAAAGCCAATAGAAAAGGGATATTGCACCTACTTGTGGCCAGTTTCCTTGCCCTGCCTTTGGATCTCATGCTGTGCCCAGTCCTGCAGCCGCTGGTGTGTGGTTGGGGTTTTTTTTTCTTGGATCTTTTCCTTCTTTTGCTTTCCCTCTCGCTCCCTCCCTCGCTTCTCTCTCTCTCTCTCTCTCTCTCTCTCTCTCTCTCTCTCTCATACACACACACACACACACACACACACACACACACACTTACACACACTCACTCTCTGTCTTTCCCTCTTTCACTCTCTCTCCCTCCCTCTCTCCCTTTCTCTCAATCCACACTCGCTATCTCTCCAGCATTGTCAGTTCGGACACCTTCGCACATGCGCGCTAGACGCCCCTCCAACATCTCAGCGCCGCCAAAAAAAGTTTGGAGCGATTTATCACTTTGATTTGGAGATCTTGTCAGATGGCAATCGCCGAGGAGGCGGAGAAAGGGAGCCACGGGGAGGGCGGCGGGGGGCGGGGAGCGAGCACAGGGAGCCAGAGGGGAGCAGACACCTCGCCCCCAAAAAAAGCGGGGAGGGGGGGGAAATAAAAAGACTAGGGCAAAGGACTGATTTCGTGTTGGAATCACCTATAAGCCTGTATCATTACTATTATTGTTTTACCCACCATAAATTGCAGGAAATTTTCTATACATCCACGGAGAAAACAAGAAGTGGGGCTTTTAAAACCTTTTTCCATATTAAAGAACTAGAAGGACAGGACTCTTAAATGATCCAGGAGAAAAGTGAGAATCATCCTGAACTTCAGGAAATCTGCTGCCGCCGCTCTTACTGCTACTGAAGCTATTTCGGCTTGTGCTTTCGGAGTTGAAAGTAGAACAAGTAACTGTTTTCTTTCTCGATGTTAAGTGTACTACCAATACTTGCCATTCTTGGAACATTTCAGTGGTCTCTTCCCATCAAGGAGTAATGATCACCTTTGATTCCCAGGTCCGGGCAGGTTCGGGCATTTAACATCCAAGACCTCCTGCTTCCCTGAGGTCGGCCGTCACCTTCCGGCCTCCCCCACCGCTGCCCCCATCTCCGGTTGCCCCAGCTCTGCCTGCCTGCCATTTTCACTCACTTGCTTAAACCCACAACCTTTAGGGTCATAAGAAAGAGGGGAGGGGGTCCTTTCCCACCCTTAAAAAAAAATAAGTTGTTGGAATTTGCTTTAATTACAGGATTTACCAATGAAGTGGGCACATAGAAATGGGGAAATCCTAAAGGGGCCAGCTGTGTTCAAGGTATGAATCAATCTCAACTACGTATAGATTTTCTCTTGGTACAACTGCCTTGCATTAAACAGTTTTGTTCAATACCTTCCATGAGCTATTTATGTCCCCATTAATATCTGTTGCAAATCCTGCCAGACACTGTAAAAGAAAATTACAGTCTTTTCAGTCTCTGTGCTGCAACAGTACATCCTTGATGATCCAGTTAGAGGAGAAGGAAAAGAAAAGCAAGTCCTGGGCATGAGTTTAGGAAAGGCAGGGGAGGGGAAGAGAGATCATTGAGAATACCCTGTTGTGCCAGTTGTCATTTATTGTCAAAACTGGGACTGGGAGTGTGAGCAAACAGCAAGTTTCAACCCTAAGAGGGGTTCATCAATGGTTCATAGAATATCTCTGTTTGAGGAAATCAAAATTCAAAGGATCACCCTGGCTAAGGATGCCCACCATTTCTTTCTCCAGAGTTGTGTAATTCTGGGAGCATGTGGCGGTAAGATAGAGGTCCCTGGAGAACCAAGTAAAGGTCCCAAGAGAGACAGACGTGTAATGTCGAAATGTAAGGAAAAGATAAAGGGAGCAAATGAAGTAATTACACAGAGCAGGAGTAAAACAACTTCCAAAAGAGAAGGTTCTGGTAAGCACCAGATGGGCACAGGAGAACTCTATCATTCCCTCTGGACTGAAAAGGCAGGTGGGGGGAGGGGGGTCCAATCCTGCTACAATTCCTGTTGCCCTGTGGTGCACTTCTACACAGCAGAGGCGGGTGCAAAAACACCAGGCTCTGGGTACCCAGAGGTCTGTGAATTCGAATTCACTGGCTCTTCTCAGTTTAGATGGAGGAGTGCCTTCCCTCAGATGAACAGTTAAGTTTCCTCAGAAGAAAAGGAGAAGGTGGGGTTGAGAACCATCAGAAAGGTAATAGAATCTCTAGGGAGAGAAACACTAGACTGGCCATCAAGATGTTCACAGAAGCTGCTTCTGATCAGTTTAAGGACTCCCTGGGGACCCTCACCTTGGCCAAAAGACACAGAGAAGGCACAGGAGGATCAGGCCCCACCCATCTGTCAGAACCTCAATGGCCTCTTCCCGCAGGAGGGGAGAAGGAGACCCCTAGGCAGGAAGAGTGCCCTGCACAGTAGGAGGCTCAGCCTTGGACTTTTCATTTCACCTCCTCAGCCCCGGGGAGCTTAAAAAAATAATAAAAAGGAGTTACTATCCTCCCCTCCACTGCTCTCATTAATTCCTTCCATCTCATCCCCACGGGGGGTATATATCCTGGTCCACTCGCGGAGAGGAGGTTAAGAGACGTGCCAGAGAATTTTCTAGGAAACGAAGGTACCACGGAACCAGACCCAAGATTAAATAGAAAACCCACCTGTGAAGCTGCGGTGATTGTTTCTGCTGAGAAATTACAAACCACGTGGCGGGCTAGGGGTGGGGTAGGGGCTGTGAAGGGAACTGAATAGGATATGAAGGACTCAAGAAAATCAAATCTGAGTCCCCAAACTTAAAGATCCGTCAACTTTTCTAGACGGCGAAGGGCAAGAGGATGAGGCGTCGCTGGAACACCCTCCCCTTCTCGTTTTTAAAGTCCCTGGGGTCGCGGCCGCCTCAGCGAACGCCTGGTCTTTCCAAGAGTTTCGGGACACGAGCAAATCCAACCTCTTCCAACTGAAATAATAAACACAAACTCCTCTGTGCCCTAGGGCCAAAGCATTGTGACTAGACAAGGCATCATTCTTTTTGTTGTTTTTTTAGTAAAGTATTCGCAACATCATCACTTTTATTTTCAAACCTGAAAGCTGGGTTTTTCTTTTCTTTCTTCCTTTCTCTCCCTCTCTCTTTTTCTTCCTCATTTGCTTTCTGCCGTGAGTATTAGTTAAAAAAAAAAAAAAAAAAAGCTAAGTTGCTAGTTCAAGTGTGTTTAACCTGATGGAGCAAACGCCCAGCAAGCAGCGGACTGCGCTCGCCGCCTGCAGCGCGGCTTGCCCGAGCGTGCCGACCTGGGCGGGTCCCCACTTCTAAGTACGTGAACCCCGTCAGTTCCACCTGTCCCAAGTCTCAGCCGTGAGACCCAAGCAGGTGACTTTCTGGTCAGCGGCCCCACGGATTCCCAAAATCCTTTGACGGGACATCCAAGCTGTCGCTCGCCCAAGAGACAAGAGGCCTCCAACAAGTTGGCCGAGCTACCCTTGCTGCCCGATTCCCCACCACCCACCTTTTTCTCTTCTCCTGAAATTCGTTTCCTTGAGGGGCATGAGTACCAACGTTTTCTTGCATTTTCTCCAACGGAAACGGGAATCCTGGAAACAGTGCCTCCTTGGAAAGTCGTTGAGCTTACGGACTGTTTGGATTTGCTTGTTTTATTACTGTCATATTTTGTGTCGGGGGTTTTGTTGGGTTTTTTTCTTTTTTTTTTTTTTGGAGGTTTTTTTTTTTTTAAGGAGAAGCAGAGATGAAGAAGAGGGGTCATTGAAGAGGACAAGAGAAGTATACTCTTTCTCCAACCATGTTTCTTTAATAAATCCTAGAAACGGCAAAGAACTGATTTTCAATACGTTACATGCAACAGAAACTTGTCCTTTCCTCGAATTATAATTGAACCAGCCCCACTGTATCTTTGGAAGAAAGTTTGAATTCTTTATGGAGGTATTTCTTGGCCTATTGTCTTTGTGCAGTGAACTTTACATCTTGCTATTCAACCTATATTCTCCTGGCTACCAGCAAGATTAATTTAATCATTGTAATGCAATTATTAATACTGTTTACCCAACGCTGGGTTTCAGGTTGGCTGTTAAGAAATTAAACTCTCGCTGGGTGACCAGAGCTAGGCAGGGGTTTCTTCATGTTGAAAGGAAACAGTCCTCTTTATTTAGTCTCAGAGCTCTAGCTTTCGGCCACGGGCTCAATTAGCCAAAATGGAAACAATTTTCATTCATTGCAATAACTCACTGTTCTGGAGATCGCTTTCAAAATATACACTTTATTATTATACGCTGACCTCGGTGGCGTGGAGTGGCAATAAAAGAAAGAGGCAGGGAGATCTATCTAGCCCCCTTGGGCTATAATTATTAGAAATTAATTGGGTTCAGGACCCTGGGTAGTCTAGCTAAATTAATAGCTTGTCTAGTGGTTTAAATCCGAATTTTTAGTCCACGGGAGAAAGAGAGAGTCACAGACATGAAATGCTGACCCAAGGGACGCCCGAGTTTACTTGCAAGACACTCATCTATTAAATAGTGTCTAGAATACATTTGAGTTGGGGAGAAGGGGTCGGAGTAGGAGGGGCGGGGACCAGAAGAAAGAAAGGAGCGAGATGGGGAAGGCGACTGCGAGTGAGCTAAAAGGTCTCGAGTTGATTTTATTCGATTTTTCTTGTCTGCATTGTTTTCGGGAGGGGTTGCATTTAGGGGTTAAAATAAAAAATAAAGATCCCGTGTACTCGGAGCTGTCGTGCTGGAGTAAAAGTGAAAAGGGAGCCTTAGGCAAAAGGAAATTACTGCGAGCCCGCGTGACCTTTCAGGGAGGTAATCAATCAAGTGATCAACAGGGATATTTATCATCGCTATATAGGACTACTTCGCCCTGCACGGGCGGGGGTGGGGAGGCGAGAGGAGGGTGGAGACACGCGCGCACGCGCGTGCACACACACACACACACACACACACACACAAAAGTTTGGACAAACCCGATAAGCCTCGAGACAGAACACCTAGGCTTTAATAAATGTTAAGACTGTCCGTTTAGTCTGACATTCTTGGAGAAACACACACTCCTACACATACGCAAGGGGAAATGCGCACATCCCCGCAGCAGTGGCTGCGTGAAGGTGTTAACTTTAAACTGTCCACTGCGCTTTGCCCTGAAAGGAAAGCTCGCGGTGAAATGCTTGCTTCAAACACCAACAAGGAGAGACAGCGGGGCTGAGGCCAAGGAGGAGCAGGGAAAGCGTGACTTCCGCGACCAGTCGTGGAAGGGGCGCCGCCGGCCTCAGGGGGTTCAGGGCAGCGTTGGTGGCCCTTTCTGAGATGCACGGATGCCAGGGTCCGAGGCCCCGCAGCAGCCTCCTCTTCCTGCGAAATCCTCGCGCGGCCCCAGCGGCGCGGCTGGAGAGAGGCGCACTCGGATCCAGCCAGCTCCTGCGAGCACGCGCGGCGAGGGTTGGGAGGCGGTGCGTTTTCTGCCCAGTTACCTTCTGTACCTTGTAAAACTTGCCGTTTTGTAAATTGCGTTTTTCGGCCCCGGATTTCTTAGCAAATCGTTAGGTTTTACAATCCTGCTGCAACCCTCTGGTCGTTCAACAGCCCTCCACCCCCAACTTCAGAAGTGCATATAAGGGAAGGTGGGGCGGGGTGGCTGGCTTTTTTAATAATAATGATAATGGTATTATATAGTCGACTTAAAATCTAGGTCCCCGAGGCCTTCGCCCGGCTCGGGGATTATAATCAGCAGTTCTTTCGAGACAAGGTCGGGCTGATTACTGGCCCTTGAGGCTGGGAACTATTTCCCAGCAGGTTTATGAAACACAGGTTGGGGTGATGCGCGCCGCCTCCCAGGTAGCGAGCCGCCACTCCCGCCGTGTGGGAATGTGGGGCCGCGCCAGGGCCGTGCTGGTTGGCACCAGATGCGAAGCTCGCGCTCCCCCGCCGGTCGCTCGGGCTGCCCTCTGCGGGCTCGGAAAGGCCTCCTCCTGCACAGCCTAGTCTGCGGCGCCCCCGCCTGGCTTCCCCGGCCGCTGCAGCTCCGGGGGCGCCCGCCGCCTAGGGCTCCAGCTGTGCACAGTAGCTGCCTGGGCGTGGGGGTGGGAAACAGCTGGAGCGCCCCGGGGAAGCGCCGGTTGGGGTGGAAAGGAACCCAGCTACGAGGATTACGAGGCGATCAACTCCCAGAGTTGCTACTGGTTTAGGATCAGGAGGAGCAGCTTCACGGGGCACAAATCTTTGCCCGTGGGAACAGGAGCTCTGGAGAGAAACCAGACTGCTGGTATGCGATACCGGGGAAAGTTTGGACCTCCTTGAGCCCCTTCTACCGATCAAACAATAACCTAGAAAAGTGCTTCTCAAAGTTAAATGTGCGTATGAATCCCTTGGGGATCTTATTGAAATGCGAATTCAGATTCAGTAAGTCTGGAGTGGTGACCCAAGCAGTCTGCGTTTCTAACGCTCCTGGGCGAAGTGGATGCTTCTCTAAGTGTGGCTCCCGGATCAGCAACATTAAGCATTACCTGGACTTTATTAGAAACACAGAATCTCAGTTCCTAATCCAAACCTACTAAATCAAAAATTGGCTTATAACAAGAGATTCACTTGAACGTGGGAGTTTGGAAAACGCTGCTCTAGGATGTGCCTAGCCAGGTTTTTTTGTTGTTGTTGTTGTTGTCTTTTCCCTTCTGTCTTAGATCAGGACACCTCCATGACTGAACCTCTTTTCAAATCCTGCTGTCTGCTTTGGTCGTGGGAGAGGATAGAGTCAATGAACCTATCCCTTCAAAAGCTGCAACTCCTCTACCCCCTTGGAGAAACTCTTACCCTCTTCATCAATTGACTGCTGGACTCAAGACAAGTGCCATCAGAGAGGTTTTCGTGGGTTCTGGTCAGCACCCAGAATGACAAATGCTTCCAATTCCTTCTCACCCCCACCCCGCTATTTTGCTGACATTTATCTCTCCCTCCTTACATTAGACTTCTTTGTTTCCACATCTTCCTTCCCCTCTCAGCCATAGGCTTCTTGAAGGAGACCATGCCTTATATTCTCCACGCTTTGGTCTCTCAGTGCAGCAGGGAAATCCCTTCCTCAACGGGATTAACGTCTCAAAATGCTCTGTGAACTATAAAGCTAAAGTAACTATTACCTCTTTTTCGTACCCCTAACCCACCTTCCTATAGGCTAACACACTGTTTTATATCACTAACTACTTAGTATGGTGTTGTCTCTCTGAAAGGTTCTTGAATTCGATCAGACACCCAATATACTGAACCTAGAACACAGCCACATTTAAAGTTTTTTGTATGAACACTTAAGTTCTAGTTTTCTCCTCCATAATATTCTCTAGAGAAGAGGTTCTTAACCTGGGATAGAAAGAATTCAGGAGTCTGGGTGACATCTGCATCTTCTAATTTCATTACTCAGAGAGGTGGTTCTGGAGCCTGGAAGCTGTCAGCATTCTAAGTGGTCACTAGCTAAAAGTTGGGATCTTCAAGAATTAAAAGCTAGATTTGTAAATATGATTAAGTGAGCCCTCTTGGGGGACTACAAAGATGGACAAATACCATCAAAGATTCTGGAACTCTTCTGGAAGCCACGGTTGCCAGTGTCAGTAAAAGATAGCAGTATTCAGATTTCAGAGCCATTATACATTAGATAAATTCTGAAATAGCAAGATAAAGTTGAAAGATTTTAAGAGTCAAACCTTTGGAGGTTTAAATCCCAGTTCTACCCAAGCTACCTGGGTGGCTCAGTCAGTTAAGTGTCTGACTCTTGGTTTCAGCTCAGACCATGGTCTCATGGTTCATGGGTTCAAGCCCTACATTGGGCACTGCACTGACAGCTGCACAGCCTGCTTGGGATTTTCTATCTCCCTCTCTCTCTGCCCCTCCGCCTTGTCTCTCTCTCTCTCTCAAAAATAAATAAATAAGCATTTAAAAAAATAAATCCTAGTTCTACCTTTTACCAGCTGTGTAATCTTGGGCAAATTGCTGAATGTCTGTAAGCCCCCATTTTCTCCTCTGTATGATGGAAATGACTATGTATATATTACAGGGTTATTGTGAGAATTTTTTTTTAATTTTTTTTTAATGTTTATTTATTTTTGAGACAGAGAGAGACACAGCATGAACGGGGGAGGGGCAGAGAGAGAGGGAGACAAAGAATCGGAAGCAGGCTCCAGGCTCTGAGCCACCACCCCAGAGCCCGACGCGGGGCTCGAACTCACTGACGGCGAGATCGTGACCTGAGCTGAAATCAGACGCTCAACCTACTGAGCCACCCAGGCGCCCCGAGAATTTTTAAGACAATATATACAAAGTACCTACTATGCAATGTCTGCTGCATAGCAGAAATTTGAAAAATGGAGCTACTTAAACCTCCAAATTCTGTCATTCTATAATTGGCATAAAGATAAAGTTTAGTGTGTGTGTGTGTGTGTGTGCACGCACGCAGTGGTCTTGGACACTGTCTTTTCCATTCCAATCTATAATGACATATTTTTTCTTTGCTCAGTAAATTATCCCCTCAAATTGCTGAAGCCTGAGGCATTTGGTGTATATAAAACTGGCTGGTGCAACTAAATCTTAACATTGCAGTTTGAATAGGCACCAGTGTGTGTGTGTGTGTGTGTGTGTGTGTGTGTGTGTGTGTGTGATTGGATTTTAGCTACATATTTTCAAGGATTCTTGTGTACTTGTTCCTACCGTCAATATGACAGTATGAACCAGGGTTATACTCAGTTTATCCCATACAAGCAGTGTCCTGACCATCTCTCAGATGAGGCAACAGGGCCTGGGCCACATGATGAGGGCCACTGAGACTCACTGACAGAGACATTGCTCTTCCCCTGGCTGCCTGATTGCAAGCCTTTCTGGATAATACATACAAAGTCATACTTCAAAGCCCTCTAATGTTTCCGTTTTACCATATTCTCTCCCTGGAAGATGGAAGCCACACAGACAATTCAAAGAGGCAGTGTTTTTAAATGGGATTAGCAAGTGCTTTTTCTTTTTAAAAAATATTTTGTTTACGTGATTTTTTGTTTGTTTAGTGTTTTTAAATTTTGATTTTCACAAATCTAGTTGCTATGCTTACTATCAATACATAACCTATCGATCGAGTCTAGATCCCCGCCAGGAACTAAAAGATCTGTGAAATTTACAAATGCCCTGCTTTAATATTCTTTACTCAAACAAATGATTGTGGCTGACATAAGAAAATATAGACATCATCAAAGCAAATTAATTTGCTTAATATACTTTTAAACATATAGATATAGCAGATTTTCCACGTCTTTATAAAGCACTAACTGTAGGACCCATGCTGACACAGCTTATAAAGAAGACTGCCTTGTAACAAGATCCTCAGTACTCAGTAACTTAATTCCCTTGACTTGAGTCCAAGCAGACCTGGCTACCCTCAAACTCAGCTATAGAGTGAAGCCCAGCCATGACAGAGTGTGATACAGGTGTGCCCTGCTTTATGAAAAGCCACATCACAATGTGATTATTCTCTCCATGCTATTTTATTAAATAATGAGGTCCCCTGAGACACTTAAAATATGATTTGACTTACAAAAATTTGATTTATACTCACTTTTCCCAGAAACATACCTATGGAGGTAAAGCCCTATTTTTTTTAATGATGATGCATGTCCCATAATGTTTTATAAGCAGTCCATTTTCAAAGGTTAAGGTAAGGAAGCATACCACAGTTCTGAGACTGAGAAAGAAACAATTTCTGTATGGAGAATCAATTGTACCCAGAAGAAACTGTGGGAATTGATCTGTTGAATTATCTACTTTGAGAGCTCATGTAGATGTACTAGAAGTCTGATATATGGTAAGATTTGGACTTCAAATGTTTTTAAAAATACAGTGCTGTTCTGGGTGTTGTATGGAAACCAATTTGTCAATAAATTTCAGAAAAAAAAAACAAAAAAAAAAAAAACAAAAAAAAAAAAACAAAAAAAAATACAGTGCTGTTATACTGGGTTTTAATAGAAAAATTTTCAGATAAACTCTATAAACACTCTTAAAAAATACTTTTCAAGGCTGAAGAAAAAGAATTTTCTGTTGCATAGAGAAACTGAATAATTCCAAAATTGGTCTGGGCTTATGATCATTTAGAAATGAGAGTATATAGGCAAAAATATTACCATCCAACTCGTGTCCAGGTTTTCACTTAGCTAGTTGGCATTGAACTGAAACTCTGAAATTGTATATATTGTACTCATCAAGACATTTGGCATCCTTTTTAAAAAAATTTTTTTAACGTTTATTTATTTTTGAGAGACAGAGAGTGAGCAGGGGAGGGGCAGAGAGAGAGACACACACACAGAATCCGAAGCAAGCTCCAGGCTGTGAGCTGTCAGCACAGAGCCCGACGCGGGGCTCGCACCTACAAACCGTGAGATTATGACCTGAGCTGAAGTCAGATATTTAACCGACTGAGCCCTCCAGGTCCCCCAAGACATTTGACATTCTTAAGGGTTCTAGGAGACATTTTAATTTCCGGCTGCAGGGGAAGCACCAATGCAGAGAAGCCAAGATAGTGAATACTATTTTGATACATCTGTTTCTGTTGTGTTAATGTTATGCTGAGCTTTTCACAACTTTTGTGTCCACAATCTCTACAAAATCAGTAATCATAGTGGTTTCTTGAGCACACTAAATGGGCAATCTGTGAACTTGTGCCTCCCAGACAATACAGCATATGGTCATGGAGCATGGGCTCCTTAGCTCCAAGAACCTCCTTTTCCAATCCACCCTACATGCCACTGCTTCACTAATCTTCCTAAAGCACAGTTCTGATAATATTTTTCCTACTCGGAATCTTCAAGATCCTTTAGTTATTTTCAGGATAAAGCCCCAAATTTTGCCTTTAATTCAAGGGTATTCTAGATAGGGGAAATAGCAAGAGAGATGGGAAAGCATGAGGTATGGCCAGAAGTGTTAAGAATCTTAGTCTGCCTGAGTGATGAGATTCAAGAAAACACTTTACTGGAAACAGGTTTGTAAAGATAGGCCGGGCACATTCCACGAAGGACGTTGAATGAGAAACAAAACGTTGGGGCTTTATCTTGAAAATAATCGTGAGATCTTGAAAATACTGAATAAAGGGATGACATTATCAGAACTGTGCCTTAGGAAAATTAAGCAGGCAGTGGTGTGTAGGGTGGATTACACTTCTTCACAGGTTCAGTCGACCCATCTTTTAAGACCCAAGGCAAACATCATCTCCAGTACACTGTTGATATGGTTCCGCCAACTGGAAACAGTCTCTCCTCATCACCAACATCCTACAGCATCTATTCTTTACATGCTGTTTTTGTGCATATCTCTATGGTGCCTCTTAACAGACTGTAAGTCCCTTGAGGGGTATTTGTATCCAACTCTTCTTGTTCTCCAGTGTTAAAACACATCCTGTTAACATCTAGTGGCCTTTTCTAAACATAAGGATTTTGTTTTTCAACAATTTTAAAAAATGCTTGACAGTTACCTTTTTTGTAACCACCTCTCCTCCAGCCTCTCCAATTGTTCTTTCTCTCTGAGTAGGTGTATGTTGGATCTTTTTTGTGCTATCTTCCATATTTATTTGCCTCTCTTTCATAAATTCTATCTCTATCTTTCTGTGTTTAATTCTGAATAATTTCCCAGACCTATATTCAAGCTCTCTAATTCTCTCTTTGGCTATATCTAATCAACTGATGTGTCAATTAATTTTTTCCATCTCTATTATGTTTTTTCATTTTTATAATTTATACTGTTTTTTTTAGATGTTCCCATTAGCTTTTCACACTGCTTTGTTGTTCTCTTATTTTCAATTTCAAGGTTAAGTTTTTATTATTTAAAAAAATTTTTTTAATGTTTATTTCAGAAAGAGAAAGACCAAGTATGAGTGGGAGGGAGGGGGGCAGAGAGAGGGAGAGACAGAATCCGAACCAGGCTCCAGGCTCTGAGCTGTCACTACAGAGCCCAACATGGAGCTCAAACCCACAAACCGTGAAATCATGCTCTGAGCCAAAGTCAGATGCTTAACCGACTGAGCCACTCAGGTGCCCCTCAAGCTTAAGTTTTAAACACTTTAAGTGTATTTCTTTTATCCAACAATTCTATTATTTGAGGTTGCTAGAGGCCTATTCCTGCTGTTTGTCATATTCACTGACCATTGCTCAGATGAATTGTTCTCCCATATTTTAGAATTTTGGATTGTTAGCTCACCTTCAGCAAGACTTTACCTGTGGGAATCATGTTTAATATTACTTGAAGACTTATCCTTCCAAAGTGACTTTACATTTGCTTTTATCAGATATCCCAGGAATATCATCAACTTTAAAGATTTTTATCAGCCTGGGGTTTTCCAAAAGATGGAGGATGTATGATTAGAACCACAGACATAAATGATAATAGAACTGTTGGAAAGAATTGTCAGGGGAGACTTTTTTCTTTGTAACCTAGAAACCAGATGAGATAGAAGCTTTCTTGTTATGTCCTTTTCTGGTGAGCTGATGATTTTCTAGACCAGCCTTTCACTGATAGTGTAACCCTTTGAAACCCAAATTCATGCAAGGATATCAGTTTTAACTTCCCAACTAATGTTGGACCAGAACTGTATGTATTGATTCCATGAAGGTTTTGAAACTTAATCCCTGAGTTCTCAAAGCTATCAGCTTCCCATTCCCCAACTACAGGCTGCCAGGATTTGTATTCCCTTTTGTAGTTAATGCCAAGGACTTCCTTTTCTTTATTTCAGCAACATTTTTAATTATTAAGCAGAATGCTTCAGTGATTTCAGAAGGGGGGGATTGCAGATTATGTAGTCCATAAAATCACCAAGATATCTAGACTTAAAAAAACCTGTGGTGGTTTGTTGTCAGGTGAATTTCAGTTTCAATATTTTTTCGTGAATTATTTTATTCAAAATAAATGTCCAGGTCCCAAAATGCAGAACCAAATGTCACGTATAAGTAGAATCACAAAAACAGCCTTTTCCCATGGTTCTGATCAGCCTAAAATCACTCATCCCACTTCCCTTATCGGGACATCAAAATCATGTTCAGCCTTCAAATGTCATCTCAGATTCAGCCTTCTCTCTAATGCGTTCCATAATGATAGTGATAATAATTACAAAACAACTATTTCTCAAATGATTACTTTGTGTTAAGCACTACACTGATATTTTGCAAATGTTACCTTATTTTTCTAAATAACCCTATGACATTTCAACCTCATTGTACAGGCAAAGGAACTGATGTTTCTAGAGGTTAAGTGGCTTATTCAAGGTCACCTAGCTAGTATTGGGTTGAACCATATGAAATAATTGATACTCAATTATTTTTTACTCACAAAAAAGCATTTTTACATAGCTCACTTTCTTCACTTGACCTTCAGTTACAACAATGTATGTTCATCTGTCTTCTCCAGTGGATTGTAAATTCCTTGAGGGCTGTGCCTTAGCTCGGTATCCCTAGCATATAAGACAGTACTTACTACATGACAAGTCTTCAATTATTTTATTGTTTAAATAAACTAAACTGAGTTTGTTTATTAGCAAGCATTGGTCAGTATTTATATGCAGTTGATGCGCTTTTAAACTTTTCTCTTTTTCCTATTTTCTCTTAGCGGAAATTCTTAAAATTCTTAAATACGGTCCCAAATTTTTTGACACTGTTCCTGTTCCTTGCAATTAGTCATGCACAGGTCTTCTAACAGCGTACTGACAGAGATATGGAGGCAGAATGAGCAGGAGTCACTAGGAGACAACTGGATTTTCAGACAAGCCCAGAGGCAGAGGCATCCAGAATTTCTGGGGCAGCTGTGCTGGAGTTTCTAGCATCCAGTCCCAATCACCATGTTGAGAAGCAGGCAGGGACATCACTGTGTTTTGCTAGGTCAGTCTTGTGCTGTGGGAGGGCATTTCTTCTAGTTATATGAAGGATCCAAGCCTAGTTCTCCTGTCCTATCAAAGATCTGTAAACTTCCTATTAGCTTTTAATAAAACGTAATTCCAGCTTGTGTGTAAAATTAAGAACACTGAATTTGCCATCTTCCAACATCTTGTGATCTTTGAAAGATTCCAAAAATCCCAGAGCTGCAGACCATTTATTTAATTTTTGTTTGTAGATCCTGACATAGAGCAGTATTAATATTGAAGATCTACCATGGGCCCACTGCAGTAGTAGGAAATTGACAGGTACTATGCAGTAATGTGGAAAACAATGACCAGCCAATCAAGATATGGCATGTTCAAATAGTATTACTTTCACTAAAAGCTGTAATACTAATATTAATGTTAAGTAATGAAAATATCATTATTGATAATGAAAGACTTTAATGGTTAAAAAACAAATTTATGATTTACTTTAAAAGTTTCATCTTTATCTCCCTTATAACATTTCTATTTTGGGGAATATGTTTCACATGGAATGTATTTTATAGCAATACACCCATCGAATTTATGAATGTTTGGGGACTACATGGTAAAAATATTTTTAATGATTAATCTGCATGATCAAAAAATTCAGAAACCACTGCCGTGAATTCAAATTATTTATTCTTTTTTTGTCAAAGTATTTTTTCTTAAAGAGACCTTAAAGAACATCTAATCTAGTAGTTTTGAAATTTTTTGATGGCAAAATTCTTTTTTCAAAGAAAGCCCCAATACCTAAAATAAAGAATAGCTTGGTAGGGTTCCCCATCTGCTCCCTCCCCGAGGCCTCAAAGGGGCACTATTTGCAAACCATTGGTATACTAGACCTCTCTCGTTAGGAAACTGAGACCCAGAAAGGAAATGACTTGACCAAAACAACTTTTCTATTCGATGACGGAAATGGGGTTCAACCTACATTTCCTGATTCTCTTTTTGTCCAAAGGTCTTTCCACCATATTGCATTATTTCATTGAAATGCTGGTTTTGGAGGAGGCTGGTGATGCTTTCTAATTTGTGTTCCCTTTGCAGTTTTGAGATGTTGAGAGATGTCTGCCAATCTGAGTCTAGGGAATATCTGTGAAGCTGGAGGGAAGTGTTATAGATTCCCCACCCACAACCCAACCCTCAGCACTTCCAAGCAAGGCTGATCACATAAAAAACATTTTTAATGAGTTCACTGTGCATGTTGTTTCTGCTTCCTCTTGCCTGTTGGCTTTAGTCAAAAGAATCTGGATTGGAAGCTCCGCCAAATACTGTCAACAGATCCAATCACAGTCGCGCTGTCATCCGATAGAAATGTAGCTTCACCGGAACTTCTGGGATCTTGTTCACACATGTGTAACCAGCAAAGGAATAAGTTGTAGTGACTACAAGCAAATATCTCTGAACTTCACTAAGACTGATGACAATGGTAATAAAAATAGTCTTTTCCATGACGAACACTACCAGTAAGTCAACGGTTAAAAAGCGATAGTTTTAGGAGTAACCAATGCATTAGACCTTGTCAATGAGATTCCTTTTGGCAGTAATATATTCTGGGGATTAAGTTAAACCAAATGTTTGTAACAATGGAAATGTAGTCATGTTAACAGTTAGGATTATCGTCCCAGTGAATATTTGCCGTAGTTACATTCAAATTTACCCTTTGGACACTGTTTGATCATTTTCATTTCTTTTTGATAAATTCCATTTTAGATTAAAACCAACAGAAAGCATCCTTTAACATTTTTAAAGCTGTGCAGTTTATTTCCCTTTAAAATGTTTACGCTCCCCCCCACCCCCGCCACTCCCCAACCCCCTCCCCCTTCCCACCCCCATCCCCTGCCCCGAAGAGCTGCTGCTCACCCTGGCCAAACAGTGATGGGAGTGAGCAGTGAAAGCCCTGCTTGAGAAAGCTCTGTAAGTTCTTTGGCCACATTTGACTTTACTTGGTGCTTATAACTTTCAGATCTAGTCATGGCTGAACACTACATGGTATTTTCCCTGATTTTTCTTTGATTTCACATCTGTTTTCTGCCACTTGGATATTTTTGTGGCCATGCAGGTAAGAGGCCCTATGTTGATTTTATGACCTGGAAGCTTATCTCTGTGGTTCCTGTGCTTAGCGGGAGCCAGGGCAGAAAAGCTCATCCACGTATGACCTCACATGAAACTAGCCTTCTACCGGCTCCTGAGGTGACCCTGACAATTTCTGGGTACATAATTCAGCAAGACTAGGAACTGGTGTTGTGTATCACACACATTCTTTGTTATTTATAGGACTTTTTCAGAAACTATTCTGTATAATATTTTTGTTGATCGATGTAAAGAAAATTCTTGTAATCTCATTAGGCCATATGTGACACCTTGTCATGTTTTTAATCTATAAAATGAGTGGAAGAGGGTGACAGAGAATTTGCACTTTGGGTTGCTTTGCTATTGTTTTCTTTGCTCACTTTTGGCCATACACACACAAGGTAACATTAATTCCTCACACCAAGAGGGGAGCGACCCTATGAATGACTTCAGAGCACCTATGACTCAGATGCGTTGAAAGGGCCCTCACAAAGCCCTGCCACATTGGTGACATACCCTTCACTCTCCCGAGCTGCCACATCGCAGCAAGTTTAGAGAGCCCCGTGAAAAATGTTTGTAACAATGGAAGTGTACCCATGTTAACAGGTGGGACTATCATCCCAGTTAATATTTACTGTAGTTATATTCAAATTTACCCTTGTGGACATTGTTTGATCAGGGGAGGAGGAAACTTTTGCTCATTCTCAGGTCTCTGAGGCCACAATCACCAGTTGCTAATGGCTCCACTCTTTCCAGCTAACTACTAGTCCTCAAGGGTGAACTCATTGTCCATCTTCCCGTTACACAGGGTTCTTAACCAAAGTTGCATCTATAATCACTTACAAAGTTTTTTAATTTTTTTATCTCATTTTTTGAGTGAGAGAGAGAGAGAGCATGTGCAAGCAGGGGAGGGGGAGAGAGAGGGAGAGAGAGAGAGAGAGAGAGAGAGAGAGAGAGAGAGAGAGAGAATCTTAAGCAGGCTCCATGCCCAGCAGAAAGCCCAACCATGAGATCATGACCTGAGCCAAAATCAAGAATCTAATGCTTAATAGACTGAGCCACCCAGGTGCCCCTACAAAGCTTTTTAAAACCACTGATGCTAAGGTTCCAGTCCAAGCTAACTAAATTAGAATCTTTGAAGGTAGGGCATGAACTATGTGTTAATAGCTTTCCAAATGATTTCTACTCAGTTACTCAAGGGCTCTTTCTGCAATAAGTCTTTGACCTTATAGATATCTTTGATCCATTGGCCCAATTGCTTTCTCACCATTCATCACTTCCTCATGTCCTGGAATCCAGATTCCCGTAGCCCATAATTATAATCATGTGCAAATGCTCACCCCCTCCTCACCATTATATTTCCCTGGTGAAGTCCCCTAAGGCCATTAAACTCACTGCCACAAATACTCCATGCCTGAGTCAAGTCTCTCAAAGATTCCTAGGGGAAAACATGTAACTGACCATGTTGGTTGTTTTAACTTTAAATCCATGATCACAAATCTCAGTAGGTCACACAGCATAGCTCAAAACCCTATTATGCTTTCAGATTTTCAGTTTACCACACTACCCCCCTTTTTTTTTAATATGAAATTTATTGTCAAATTGGTTTCCGTACAACACCCAGTGCTCCCACACTACCCTTTTTATTCTCTACCTTAAATCTCTTAAATTCCCTTCCCCTCCCCACCATTCTTGGCTAAAGATGTTGCCTCATAATTCATTGGGGAAATACAGATAGTGGAGGCAATTCCTTATCTTCCTACCTCCAAATCTACAAAACCACTGTCATCTGTACCCACATTCTGCACCTCTCTACTGGCTATAGATAGAGTTCCTGCACGTATCAAAGATCAACCCTCCATTTTTGCTCTTGATCTCTTCTCTCATCTAAGGGACTTACTTCATCGTTCCCTTCATAGGAATGCCAGTTTCCTTCCACGGCTTACAAATATGCTTCAGTATCTTCAATCTTAAAACAAAACTAACCTGCCTTAACTCCACATCCATCTGGCTATCACATCATTTCTCTGTTTCTCTTCGCTTTAAAACTTCTTTAAAAGAATTGTCATTAGTGTCTCTCTTCACTCCCTAATACTCCAGTGGAAACATTGTTATCAAGGTCAGCCTTGCCTTTCCAAACCACCCTTCTTGGATATCTAGAAGGAACTTCAATATGTCCACACTTTCTCTTTTCTAACTCCACAAAATAATCTGCTCCTTCTCCAGTCTTCCATTTCACTCAATGGCCACATCATCCACTCCGCTCAAGCCTTGAGTCTTCTTTCTCTCTCATATCCTATTTTCAATTCATCAAAGTATTTTCCTGGCTGTTTCTCCAAAATGCATCATGAATCCATTGGATCCATGAATCCACATCTCTCCACTTCCTACCACTGGGGTCCAGTTGCCATCAATCTTCACATGGACTCACCCAACATCCTCCTGACAGTCTCCTTTCCCCACTCACACCCCACAACATCCATTTTCGACACTGCAGCCTATGTGTCTTTGAAAAACATAGATGCGATAAGTTCATGTCCAACAAATTCCCATTCCATATAAATATAAACTCTTTCCTGAGGCCCATCTGAGCCAGCCTCTGTCTGCTCTTCAATCCTCATCTCAGATCGTTCCTCCCACCAACTCCCACTTTTGCTCCAGCACAAGGAACATTTGCTCATTCCTTCACCATTGTGCACTGCAGAAAATCTCCAAGGCTCCACTTCCACTGGTCTGCCTCAAACGCTTGCTTCCCAGATCTTGTATGGTCCAGCTCCTTCTTAGCTCAGAGGTTTCTTTGTCTCCCTGACAATTCATTCGAAAGCAGCCACTGACCAACCATCACTTTTTATTGTGTTACTCAGTTTTCGTTTCTTTGGGGCACTTTTTCAACAAATGAGGTGATTTTGGCTGACATCTCAAGAGTAAATAAAGCTAGTTTTAAAGACATTCTCCAGGGAAGAGTTTAATAAGGAAAAGCCTTTGGGTAAGATGAACTCTGAAGAAATCTAAAAACAATACTTCATCTTTAAGGGCAGTGTGTGGGTTGCACAGGTAAATGTTACTGGCTTTCTTGAAAGTCCTTTGAAGAGGTTTGAAATGTGATGACCATAATCATGCTTTTGGCTCTAGTTCCAACATCTAGGTTCTCTGACCACGTCAGATGACCCAAAGAATTTTAGATCATATATTCTATGTTCCTTTGTCTCAGCAAGAAGCCACCAACTAACTCAGGGGACTTCTCTTCTTTTTTTTTGAAAATGATTAACCTATTAGCATCTATGACTTGGAGTGACTTTAGTGATGATCTAAGTTATCTGGTCCTTGCTTCTCAAGATGTGTAAAAGCCTGTCTATGGTTAATTTCAGACATAAGTATTTCTCCCTTAAACTTCATTTCAATGAAAGGACACAACTAATTTTGCCTCTTTCTGAGTGATAACACCACTTGTGCTTTCAGAAGCTAATTGGGGGATCCCCATTTTGAATTCTTTGATACCAATGATGAATGAGAAATATACATGAATAATTTTCCTTAGTGTTAATGGGAGTTAAAAAGCACATGTCATAAGGAATAAAGTTCTCTTCCCAGATATAATAATAGCTGGGCTTTTTCTTTCTTTCTTCAGAAATTCTGGAATCAGTGTTCAGCCAACAGTAATTACTGCTCATTACAATAATCATCACTATCAGCTTGATCGGTCCCCTGGGGCAAGAGTCAGGGCCTAAGGAAATGCATTTTTATCTAGGATGATGAAGAATTTTACCTGAGGCCCAAGGCAGCCTCTCAAGGAGCCAAATTTGATGACTGATACTGGCAGCTGTTAATATATTGAATTCCTAAGTCAGAATTATTGTTTTAAGTGTTTTCTAAGTGAAACCATATTCTAGAGAATCTGAAATTTCAGCCTCATGTTGAAGTCTTTGCAGGTCCCACATATGAAATGGAAACAAGAACAAATGTGGATAAATGGTTCAAAGTTTATTAAACAAGGAAGGTAATAGCAACAGCAACCCGTATTACAGACAAGTGGAGACCAATCTCTGCTTCCTGGTCTGGGGCCTCCTTTTAAAATAACGCGCAAAAAAAAAAAAAAAAAAAAAAAAAAAAAGTCAGGGGGTGCCTGGGTGGCTCAGTCGGCTGGGCGTCCGACTTCGGCTCAGGTCATGTCATGGTCTCACAGTTTGTGAGTTCGAGCCCCGCGTCAGGCTCTGTGTGGACGGTTCAGAGCCTGGAGCCTGTTAGGATGTCCTGTTAGGATGTCCTTGGAACCACAGTAGAGGGGATGGCCATCTTGCCAGCGCAACCCAAATAAAAGCCCCTAGTAGCGTGCCCCAACGAATTGGAGGTCAACCAATCACTGAGCGACAGCCTAACCTGACATGAAAAAGGCCCACCCGCACCTAAACCCGGAACTGCTGCAGCTTAAAAACCCCACCCCACCACACCTGGGTGCGACTTCCCTGATTCCTCTCTCTCTCTCTCTCTCTCTCTCTCTCTCTCTCTCTCTCTCTCTCTCCCTGAGTCACGGAACCTCGCCTGAGACCTTAGTTCCCAAATAAAGCCTTTGACTGCTAAAATTTTTTAGCCTCTGACTCCTATCTTTACCCTGCCTTACGCCTGACCCTAACATTTGGTGCCGAAACCGGGAGGAGGTAGTAGCTCGCCTCCCTTGGCTGAGCTCCCTCCTCGCCAAGCCAGAGGCCAACCACCCTACTTTCAAGCGCCTACAGGAGGTGGTAAGTAGGACAGACCCCTCCTTCCCTCCTCCAACTACGGCTGACACCCACGAGAGACGTCTTGCAAGTCAGTGTCCTTTGCTCCGCACGCCGAAAGGCCCCTTATTGCAGCGCGAGGGACGCCTCGCCCTGCCACGCCAATGGGGAGCCTAAACTGCCTCGATCTCTTACCCCCCCTCCAAAGTCTGTTAAAACTTCTGGCTCCTGGGCTTACAAGGCGAACTTGTCGTAACCGACTCATCTGCCTTTGCACTGTAGTCTGGCCTCAGTACAAATTAGATAATGATCCTCAGTGGCCACCCGAGGGGTCTTTACAATACCGAATCTTAACTGATCTGGACAATTTCTGCCATCAGTTGGGAAAATGGGGAGAAATACCCTCCGTCATGGCCTTTTGGGACCTCAGGTCTCACCCCAACCTGTGTACCTCCTGCCCCTCTGCCTGCATGCTCCTTGCCCGCCCACAACCCCCCGACGACCCCACCTCACCAACTTCCCTGATCTCCAATCCGTTAGAGAATCTCGCCACACCGCCCACAGGCCCTCTCCCCACCTCCGTACTCCCAACCCCCAGACGTCCCGCCCTCACCTCCCATATCTTCCCGAACTCGTGCTCAGGCCCCTCCCAGCGAACAGACCCCAGAGGTCATCTTACCTCTCCGAGAGGTGGCAGGACCCGAAAGCCTCGTTCGCGTTCACGTCCCCTTCTCCCTCCGAGACTTATCCGCCATTGAAAAGCGGCAAGGGTCATTCTCGGCTGACCCCACCCAATACATTAAGGAATTCCAACACCTTGCCCAAGCCTACAGTCTCACATGGCATGACATCCATGTAATCCTCACCTCTACCCTCACCCCTGAGGAGAGGGAGCGCATGCAGGCCGCAGCCAGGGAACATGCAGACCAAACCCACATGACCGACCCCACTATGCCTGTAGGGGCCAATGCTGTCCCGGTGGCCAACCCCAATTGGAACTACCAACATGCAGGCAATGGTCACCGGTGCCGGGACCAGATGATCCAGTGCCTACTAGCAGGCACGAGGGCAACCTCAAACAAATCAGTAAATTTTAACAAACTTCAAGAAATAATACAGGACCCCAATGAAAACCCCGCAGCCTTCCTCAGCCGGCTCACAGAGGCATTTACCCAGTATACCAGACTAGACCCTACCACCCCCGCCGGGGCCACAGTATTGGCCACCTATTTTGTTTCCCAATCGGCCCCTGATATTCAAAAAAAACTAAAAAAGGCCGAAGATGGTCCTCAAACCCCTATGGCTGACCTGGTAAAGATGGCTTTTAAAGTTTTTAATGGCCGAGAGGAAGCTCAAGAACAACGGCGACAGGCCCATCTCCAACAAAAGGTACAATTACAGACCCAAGCCTTGGTAGCTGCCCTGAGGCCAGCCACAATAAAGCCCTCTGGACCACGGCCCCCTCTGGGGCCATGTTTTAAATGTGGCCAAGAAGGCCATTGGTCTCATCAGTGTCCCCATCCCAAAAAGCCTACCAGTCCATGCCCACTGTGCCAGCAAATGGGCCATTGGGAATCTGATGGTCCTAACCCAGGGGATGACAGACTCGCAACGCCCCCATATGGTGAGGCTTCACCCCGATTGGACTCTGCCTCCCAACTGCTGGAGATGGAGGATGACTGACGAGGCCCAGACTCAGTAACTCCGGTGACCCACGCTGAGCCCAGGGTAAAACTCCAGGTAGCGGGTAAGTCCATCTCCTTTCTGTTGGACACGGGGGCTACATATTCCGTCCTGCTGAGCTATTCCGGCCCCACCACGCCGTCCTCTGTTTCAGTCATGGGCATAAATGGCACCCCCTCCATTCCCCCATGCACACCGGTACTCACCTGCTGCCTGGATGGCTTCTTCTCCCACTCCTTCCTAGTCATCCCCTCCTGCCCCGTCCCCCTGTTGGGCCGAGACATCCTCAATAAATTACAAGCCTCAGCAACCTCCCTATCCGCCTTACAAAGGCAGATCAACTCCCTAGCACAGGTCACTCTACAAAACCGACAAGCCCTAGATCTCCTGACAGCAGAAAAAGGGGGAACATGCCTGTTCCTGAGGGAAGAATGTTGCTACTACCTCAGTGAATCAGGCTTAGTTGAAACCAGTATAGAACACCTAAAGGAAATCCACAAACTCTATCCGCCCGCTCAGGATCCTCAGACCCCCTAACCTCCTGGTGGCAATCACCCCTCCTAACTTGGCTCCTCACCATAGTCACCCCACTAGTTGCTATCTGTATAATACTTATGCTCTTACCTTGTTTTCTCCGTTTCGTACAAAAACAAATTCATGAAGTTTCCCAGGTTGCATTTCACCAGATGGTGGTCCGGCCATATTCCCGCATTCCAACCTCAGACCCCACATACCGTGACGTCGCCCTTACACCCGCAGGAAGCAGATCAGATCCATCGCCCATTATCACCAATAAGAGGTTGGAATGTTAGGATGTCCTTGGAACCACAGTAGAGGGGATGGCCATCTTGCCAGCTCAACCCAATGAAAAGCCCCTAGTAGCATGCCAGAACGAATTGGAGGTCAACCAATCACTGAGCGACAGCACGACCTGATGCGAAAAAGGCCCACCCGGACCTAAACCCAGAACCACTGCAGCTTAAAAACCCCACCCCACCACACCTGGGTGCAACTTCCCTGACTCCTCTCTCTCTCTGCCTCTCCCTGAGTCACGGAACCTCGCCTGAGACCTTAGTTCCCAAATAAAGCCTTTGACTGCTAAAATTTTTTAGCCTCTGACTCCTATCTTTACCCTGCCTTACGCCTGACCCTAACAGAGCCTACTTCAGATTCTGTGTCTCCACCTCTCTCTGCCCCTCCCATACTCATGCTCTGTCTCTGTCTCTCAGTAATAAATAAACATTAAAAAAAAATTTTTTTTAAAGCTGGAGAAATGAGGTAGATGCTGCAGTGAGAACTGGCAGTATAAATGGTTTACAGAATAAAACCATGACAACTCAGGATTGAAATGGATCTGAGGCTTGAATCCCATTTTTAACATTGGAGTGAAGCTTCACTATGCACCAAGTTAGGTATATTCAGAGGTACATAGGGTTCAGAAGTAAAAGCCTACACTCTATTTTTAAGAAGATCATAGACTTAAGCAGGACTAGTAGGATGCAATCCAAATAAAATGTCCAGATATAAAAATCCATTGACAATGGCTTAACTAAATAGAGTATATTCCTCCCACAGTTAGATCCAGAGGTGGGCAGTTCAGAGTCATCAGGCTGCAGCTCCAAATATCTTTCTGCTCCACTATCACATATGGCTTGTCACTCAAGGCTGCCAGGTAGCTACTCCACCTCCAAACTCATGCCTCCTGCCGGCAAAGAAGGAAGAGAAAGAATAGAGGAGGGAAAGAACATTGCCTGAATCAGGAAACCAAAGTCTTTCTCAGAAATCTCTAGTAGACATTCTTTTATGTCTCCTGGTCAAAACTGTTCATCGAGGCTGCCCATATTGCAAAGGATTCTGGAAAGACAAGTATTTAAGCTAAGTATATTACCACTCCAAACAAAGTAGGAATTCTGTTACAAGAAAAAAGGGAGAATGGAGATTAATTGGCAATGAGTAGTGTCTAACAATAGGCTCACAATTACATTGACAATTCTGTCACATGCTTTGCACACAACACATTTTTGCAGAACACAGGACTGTCTGTAAGGGGGAGATGTTATGGAGAGCTCTACTGTGGAAGTAACACTTGCACTAAGTTTCAAAGAAAGAATAAAATTGTCAGAGTAGACCAAAGGACAGGCTACCTTAGGAAAGGGACTAAGGGTGTTAAGTGGGCATTGAAAAATGATTGTCCATCAGAACATTTTCAGTTGCAACTTGGACCAAAAAGTACTGAGGCAAGGTTTCAGGTACGGCTAGCTCCAACAACTCAAATGATGTCACCAAAACTCATGATCTTTCTCTTTCTTCTCTTTGATCCTACAGTAGTCAGTAAGCAGCCCTGAACTTATATCTCATTCTATAAGCAGCCCCACAAGTTTCCATAAAGTTCTGAGTATGCATCTCATTGGAAGAACTTGGAACACGTGCCCATCACTCAGACCTATCAGTGTGGACAGGCAAATGGGATCTGCTGACCTGGCCAGGCTGTGTTCCATGCCCACCTCTGGAGTTCCACCCAAACTACTTGAACTAAGAGTGAGAAAGAAGTTTCTCCAAAGGAAAACTGGGAATAAATAAAGCAGGCCAACGTGGAAAATATCTTTACAGAGGCCAAATTATTTTAAGGGTATGTAGAAGGTGTAATGCACAAGACATGGAGGAACATGGGGGATGCTTTTTTTTTTTTACTTTTATTTTTTATTATTTTTTTTAATTTTTTTTTAATGTTTATTCATTTTTGAGACAGAGACAGAGCATGAACGGGGGAGGGTCAGAGAGAGGGAGACACAGAATCCGAAGCAGACTGCAGGCTCCGAGCTGTCAGCACAGAGCCGAATGCGGGGCTCAAACTCACGGACCGTGAGATCATGACCTGAGCTGAGTCAGATGCTCAACTGACCGAGCCATCCTGGCGCCCCTTTGTTATTGTTTTTAATTTACATCCAAATTAGTTAGCATATAGTGCAACAATGATTTCACAAGTAGATTCCTTAATGCCCCTTACCCATTTAGCCCATCCCCACTCCCACAACCCCTCCAGCCACCCTCAGTTTGTTCTCCATATTTATGAGTCTCTTCTGTTTTGTCCCCCTCCCTGTTTTTATATTTTTGTTTCCCTTCCCTTATGTTCACCTGTTTTGTCTCTTAAAGTCCTCATATGAGTGAAGTCATAGGATATTTGTCTTTCTCTGACTAATTTCACTTAGCATAACACCTTTTCGTTCCATCCACGTAGTTGTGGGGATGCTTTTGGTGAGGGGCAGGGAAGATTCTGAAATGACCCTGGAATTGAGGCTTTGGGTATCTGGGTATGATGTTGGCACTAAGCAAGCCAGTCACTATACACAGATATCCAGATTGGGGATGAGAGGGGAACTGAAGTGGTGGCAGTCAATAATGATAACAATAATTTCATTATTTATTTATAATATTATGCATTTAATAATATAACATTATTTGTTTATGTTTACAATAGTAATTATAAATAAGTACACTCCCTGGCAAGCCAAGGGAAAGGAAACAGCAGAGAGCAGGAAAACATTTTTTTTTTAATGTTCTCCAAATTTGTATTAAATTCTAGTTAGTTAACTTACAATGCAATATTGGTTTCAGGAGTAGAATTCAGTGGTTCATCATTTGCATATAACGACCAGTGCTCAACACAACAAGTGCCCTCCTTAGTATTTAACAACCATCTAGCCCATCCCCCCCAACCACCTCCCTCCATTAACCCTCAGTTTGCTCTCTATCATTGAGAGTCTCATATAGTTTGTTTCCTTCTCTCTTTTTTTCCCCTCCCATATGTTCATCTGTTTTGATTCTTAAATTCCTTGTATGAGTGAAATCATATGGTGTTTGTCTTTCTCTGCCTGACTTACTTCACTTAGCATAATACACTCTAGCTCCATCCACGTTGTTGCAGATTTCATTCTTTTTGATGGCTGAGTAACATTCCATTACATATATGCACCATATCTTCTTTATCCATTTATCAGTCAATGGACGTTTGGACTCTTTCCATAGTTTGGCTATTGTTGATAATACGAGGAGGAAAATATTTAGATTTAACACTTAGAACAGATCACTGCAAGAGACTCTTGTGATGAGCACCGGGTGTTGTGCATAAGTGATGAATGACGGAATTCTGCAACCAACATTGCACTGTATGTTAACTAACTAGAATTTAAATAAAAATTTGAAGAAGAAAAGAAAAAGAATAGATCATTGCATTGGAGATACTGATATTTAAAATCTTCAGGCCTATCTTTGCTTACATTTAAAAATGTATTGATTATAATATGCAAAGAATTCTGCTTTTGAAATTTTTTCAAATACATCCAGCACAGCTTGTCTCTATTATACTTTTATTTCTTTAATGTCTCCTTTCCTCTTTCTCTCAGATAATCAATGTCTTCAAAACACCAAAACAGGGGGTTAAATTGCAATAGTTTGAAATGAACTATGATTGGAACCTGCAGCTATAATGAAAACCAACATCTAAATTTTCGAGCCTACATGAAGCCAATAAGCTGTCCCTAAGTCAAGTTTAATTAATGTGCAGCATTTGTCTACTCCGAAAGCGTATGAATAAATCTTCAAGGTCAAATTAGCATTTTAAAATATGAGTTGGCCAATACATATGAGTTAGCATACAAGCAGATTAAGATAGCATTTCTATTTTAAATCAACATAAAGATTTACAAACTTTAAACAAGATTTCTCATACACAAATTTGCTCTTTCTTTTTTCTATGACCATTACCACAGAGATTTAGTGATTTGGTTTCAAAAGAACAAAAACAATTTTTTAATATCTTTTAAATTACATTAGTTGTATTAATCCTTTAAACTGGAAGGAACTTTATTCGGAATGCATCTCTGAAGGTATACGTGGCTGTCAGCAGTTCAATAATACTACCATGACAAACTGATAAAAATATTACTCAAAATGAATAAGAAATTCCACCTTTTTATTAAAGTATAGTTGACATACAATGTTACATTGGTTTAATGTGTACAACATAGTGATTCAACAGCTCTATCCATTACCCAATGCTCACCAGATAAGTGTAATTACTACCTGTCACCATACAAAGTTATTTTTATTAAATTTATTACAATTATTTATTTTATTAAATTTAATACAAAGTTACTAAATTTTGTATGCATGTTAACGACACAAATTATAACAAAAGAAGACATAATACACATGATCTTTAAAAACATTCTTAGATGTCTAGTCAACAACCATTCTTCCTCTCTCTTTTCTTATAGAACCTTGGTTGCTCACAGATATGTGCTTCCCTTCCTAGGCCTGCTGCATCAGGGAAGGTTGGCCCTGGCCCAGTCCAGAGGATGAATCCTGATTGGTCTAAGACTATCACCATGGTCCCAATCTCCTCTGACCCAGGTACATGTTTATATGATTTCAGGGGAAGTTTGCTGGGAAGCAACTGGAAAGAATTTCCTCACTCTGTAAAAAGAGGCACAAGAGACACCATCTATTATCTCCTATAATCACCTTGCCACCAGGAGGTGAACTAGCCTGAAGATAGTGAACATACTGAGAGGGGCTTGGCAGAAAGATGGAAAGAACCCGGGTCCTCAGTGATGTTAAGCCACTGAATAAATCAATTCTGAAGTCATCATATTAAGGAACTTTTACGTAAGAGAATAACATCTCCTTTTTTTTCTCCTTTTAACAATTGTGAAGTGGATTTTCTGTTACCAGCTGCCATAGGATCTTGATACATATTTTTTTAACTTTTTTTTAGTGTTTCATTTATTTTTGAGAGAGTGAAGTGGGGGAAGGGCAGAGAGAGGGGGACAGAGGATTTGAAGTGGGCTCTGTGTTAACAGCAGCGAGCTCAATATGGGGCTTGAATTCACGAACCTCAAGATCATGACCTGAGCCGAAGTCAGACACCGAACCGACTGAGCCAGGGGCCCCTATTGTTTTTTTTTAACCATTAAAACTATGAAACTATTAACATGTTGAGAGGTTAGGGAAAATAAGAGCAAGAAAGTGACAAGATAAAAAACAGCAAAACACAGTTTATGTCTAGGAATTTGCATTCTTCATAAACACTCACATCCCATGCGGAGAGATATATTAACAATCAGGGTTGTTCACCGCAAGAGTGTTTGTACTAGCAAAAAAGTGAAAACATAAATGTCCTTGAATAGGAGAGCGGCGCAACTGTTTACGGTAAAACATACTGTTAACCCCCTGTTCTACTCTCACCACCCCTCCATGGACCCAACCTCCTGTTAGCATAGATCGCTGTCTAAGCAGTAGCCGCCACAAATGCCACAATACTGAGCCAAATTACACAAATCACCAGGACAGCCACCATCTTCTAGCCCAAGGTTCGTTCCTGGCAGTGACATCAATCACGATAACCGAGTAGCCATGGTACTGTATGGTTTATTATCTTCACTGATGTTGAACAAAAAAGTCTGTTCCAAAACATGCTCTCGGCACTCCTAAAAAGACCTCAGACACGCAGGCTCAATTTCACCTTTTCATACATCCTCCAACTTCTTTCCTGTTTTACCCATCTTCTGTCTCAGCACAAATCCCTTCCCACCGAGACTCCACCCTAGACTTTTTCTCCAATTAAAGCTAGCTGTAACAAGTGCATGCGAGACCTAAGAGACCTGTGTACTTTGTTTTTATGGGATTGTTCTCATTATAATAGTATCAGCTGGGCACCAGTTACCAGCATAACCAGTAATGATGCATGCACAGTTTGCTATTACCAAAATCGTAACTCTGTTTGGTCAAACTCTTGTTTTTGTAAGCATCCTGAAGTTCCCTTCTCCCTGTTTCTCTGTTTTGTCACAGGCTTCTGATGACTTTGCATGTTCTCCTGATTTCACTAACTTCACACATTATATTGCTCATAATATGTCAGTTAGAGTAGACTGATCAACATGACAGACCAAAGTCCACAATGGCTCCAACAATAGAATACTTGTTCTTGCTCCTGTCTTGGTGGGGAACTTAGGCCAGTGCATTAGCTCTCCTTCACATGATAATTCAGAGACCCAAGCTTCATCCATATCATGGAATTCTACTGCCATTTTTTAGTGCCTAATCTGCATCCAGCCTGAGGAAAAAGAAAACAGAAGGAGGAGAACGCATGGGACGTTTTTACTGGTCAATGATATCCCTTCTGAAAGCTGGCTACACTCCATAGATCAAATTCTAGATCAACTTCTTGGTTTTTTTAGATATAGAACACCAAATTGGTTGTTGCAAATCAAGTGTTTGCATCATTATGTTTGCTGTTCCACATCTAACCAGGAGAAGTGATGATCTATCTAGAATCGCCTCCTAAACTGAGTTTAGTGCGGACTTGTTAATGTGTTTAAGAACACAAAACTTCTCAGGGTACATATTCAGAGCTCTTAACATAGCTGGAGACTAATTCATTAAATAATTGAACTGTGGGTGGGTGACATTTTATTTAGATACCCTTCAGCTTGCACAAAATGAAAAAATAGAGCCATATATTTACTAACCTAAAATAATTAGCCTGCTCGTTTTCTTTTGGGGGATTAAAAAGTGCTTCTCAGTTTTGATATTTACTAGTTTAATATCCCTGTGGAACCATATAATCATAGAAGGCTAATCTTCCCCTACAACATTCTCTCCTGATTAAAAAATAAATAAATCTCCTGATTAAAAAAAAAAAAAAACAGACGTTCTATTCTTTTTTTTTTTTTTTTTTTTTTTTTTTTAGTGTTTTATTTATTTTTGAGACAGAAAGTGACAGAGCATGAGCAGGGGAGGATCAGAGAGAGAAGGAGACACAATCTGAAGCAGGCTCCAGGTTCTGAGCTGTCAGCACAGAGCCTGATGTGGGGCTTGAATTCACAAACCACGAGATCATGACCTGAGCTGAAGTCAGATGCTTAACCGATTGAACCACCCCAGGCGCCCCCAGAACATTCTATTCTTAAATGGAGGATTCAGGGGCGCCTGGGTGGCGCAGTCGGTTAAGCGTCCGACTTCAGCCAGGTCACGATCTCGCGGTCCGTGAGTTCGAGCCCCGCGTCGGGCTCTGGGCTGATGGCTCAGAGCCTGGAGCCTGTTTCTGATTCTGTGTCTCCCTCTCTCTCTGCCCCTCCCCCGTTCATGCTCTATCTCTCTCTGTCCCAAAAATAAATAAACGTTGAAAAAAAAATTTTAAATGGAGGATTCAATCATTTCGTCTAAGCTGACTTGTTGAATAAGGCCACAGAGTCAATCTGTGTGAATCACCCAGTTTGCATATTGCCCAAAGATAAATTCTTTTCAACAGGGAAGCCTGTCCAGTCAGCAATCTCAAAAATACGTGGGTCTTAGGAGCAAGTAAATGAGAAGATGTTCATGGCTTAGTTCCACATGTAACCACTCACAGAAAAGCAAATTTAAAAAAATGTCTTTCCGGCAGTCCCTGGCAACATCTTTGGATACAGAAGGTGGTGTTTAAAACATGGCTGCAAAAATCAATAAATCAGCAACAATTAGTTGGACCTATCCTTAAAAAGAAGGATAATAGAGGGTGTTGCCATAGGAAAACCAGCTGGCTGGTTACCTGACAGGTGGGCATTATCTCGGTGACATCACAGGAGTCAAAGATATGCATGGACTTTGGCTTTACAGATACAAAAATTTTATCTTCATAGTGCACCAGAGTTATCAGACTCAGGGAGACAACTTCATGACAACCAAACGCACAGGAGACGGCTATGTAAATCATAATGTAATTTATTCATTTAAATAAGAAATATGACCATCTCACACAAAGGAATGCCCATTTTGTCATAGCTGGTACTTTCCCTGTAAGCAGTTACTATTTAAATCATATTATAACCAGAAGGTAGCTTGGTGAGCAGTGAGAAATTTCAAGGGAGTTATTTTATGATTCAAATGTTTGAAAGCACTGGATGATGATAGTCCAATTCAGTCATTTCTTATTTCTATTTTTGTTTTATCAGCGGTAGGGCACATTTTCAGGATTAAGTCTTGCAAGGAACACATACATAGGTACATAGGTACATAGATACCTCTGCTCCTCTCTCACTGTTCGGACTGAAACTCTGGTAGTATACCCAGAGCCGCACATGCTCAGCATCTCTATAGTCTGGAAGGAACCAGACAGAGGAGCCAGAAGAAGCCGTCCAAGGAGGAGCTGGCATATGCAGAGATACAGAAGCATGAAGAACAGGGCACATTCTGAGAACTACAAATGGTCCAATAAGAATGAAATGCAGGAGGGGCGCCTGGGTGTCTGGTTAGCTGAGCTTCCAACTTCAGCTCAGGTCATGATCTCACAGTTCGTGGGTTTGAGCCCCACATTGGACATTCTGCTATCAGCACGGAGCCTGCTTCAGATCCTCTGTCCCCCTCGCTGCCCCTCCCCCCTTGTCAAAAATAGATAAACATTTTAAAATTTTTTTTAAAAATGGAATACAGTAAAACCTGGTTCGCAAGCATAATTCATTCTGGAAACATGCTTGTAATCCAAAGCACTTGTATATCAAGCGAATTTCAAGAACGATTAGCTCAGTTGGGATCATGTGACACTTGACATCAGGCACTACTCATATTACAAGACATCACTTGTTTATCAAGTTAAAATGTATTAGAAATGTTTGCTCGCCTTGCAGAACCTCGCAGAACAAGTTACTCACAATTCAAGGTTTTATTGTATTGTATTTGTGAGGGGATAGAGAGAGGAGGTAGTAAGAGATAAGGCTGGAAGAAGTAAGCAAGAGACAAATGATGAAGAAAAGGTCTTGACACTTTGTTAAATTATTTGGGTCTTATATAAGAAGCTACAGAAAGACTTATAAGAATTTTCAGTGGGGCTGTGACACAATCACATTGCAATCTAAAAAACATCACTGTGGCTGAAAAATAGAAAAGTGAGTTAGTGGAGGGGTACAATATATGCAAGGAACACAGTTAGGAAGCCTGTGTCACCTGTCATCAGTGTCTCACCCTCAGGACTTTACTGTACAACACCAATCCCCTAACTCCCAGCACTTGCACTGTGGTACACGGGAGCTTTCTTTTGCTGCTTGAGCTCACTTTGTTGCCTGTGTCAGGCTTGAAGTGTCAGAGAATTCATGCTCCAGCCACACCCTCAGTCAGCGCCCAGCTCTGGGGTGTGTGCTATGATCCATGGGATTAAGCTCCAGTTGCCCACAGCAGAAGCAGGCTTGGTAACAGGCCTCCTGGCTGCTTTCTCTTCCTTGTCTCACTTCCCCTACCCTGCATACTTCACTTCCCAAATAAGTTACTTGTACTCAAATATTTATTTCAGGATCTGCTTCTAGGGGAACTCAAAGTAAGATAAGGCCACTGTAGGTGAAGGATAACAGGGGCCTGATTCAAGCAGGGAACCCTGAGCTGGAGACCTAGGAAGCTGGAGTTGCATTCAAAAGATGTTAAAGCTAAATAAGCAAAATACCAGGGGATTCCAGGATGGCCTCCAGGTTTCTCATTTGGGAAACTAAGGAATGGCAATGCTGTTCACTAAGATGAGGGACAAAGGAGGGGAAGGAGGATTTGGGGGGGAAGATGACAGGCTCAGAACTGAATATGCTCAGTCTGAGACACGTGAGGAACAGCCAAGTGGAGTTGAGAAGTAGGATGGTGTCTATACCAGCTGGGGGTCAGAAGACTGGCCCGAGCTGAACATATATACCAGGGAGAGTAGCTTTTATCATGTTTGTGCTCACTGTCTGAAACTCCTCCGTATTTGGGGAAAATACCAAATGAATGGGAGGCAGGGCCCCTCCTCCCATCAGAGTAATAAGCAACGAAGCCGACTGCCTTTCCCTGCTCTTTAGCCCCGAGGCACGGTCATGTGATCTAGGCTTGGCCAATCAGATGCCCCACCAAGGATTATTCCGAATGGAGGGGATAATCCACAGAGGCAAATATGGCCTGATTTTTCAGGGTGAATGTGGCAGAATTGAGAGTCCAGTGTCTCTGGGGGTGATGGCAACAGCAGTGAGGCCCTCACGTCTATACTTTCTGCCAGGTCGATTTTAGGGGAGGGAGCCAGAGAGAATCCATGCAAGTTTACCATCACGGTAGGAACTGCAACTTAAATTCCATCTTTGGTTTTGAAAAAGGATCAATGTTCTGTTTCTTAAGCTGGGAGGTAGACACATGAGTGTTTGTTTTATTTTTTTGTTTGTCTTATTTTAAGCAATCCTAATGCATTTTAAACACTCTTTTGTATGTATACGTCACAATGAAATTTTCAAACAAAAACGTGTTTTTTGAACAGAAATGACAAAGTAGAAATTATGTTCAAGGGTGAAAAAGATATAATGTGTGGATTTGCTTTTTTAAAAAGGGGAAAGTGAAGAAGATTCATAATTGTTCAAACCGAGAGATGGGTATGGTGGCCTTTGGGATATTCTCTTTATATTTTTTGTGTGTTTGAAATTTTCCCTAATTATAAAAATTGGAGGAAGAAGGGTATCCAGGGCTCATGGAAACACTGATGGAGAACAAACTCATAGGAATAACCCAGAGAAAACCCAGTGCCTCACACATTAAATGTGAGCAACGTTCATTTGTTGATTGATCTTGATCTAGAAACATGGTAATTGACTGGAAACAGGACTACACTCTGTTTAATCAGAAAACTAAAGCTTTAGGAATATGTGAAAACTTGAGTCACCAACAGTCCCTAGTTTGTTTTCTAGAACTTCAAACTCCTCTGATCGCAAATTCCTCACTCACCCGTGTGCTGCCAGAGGCTTACACTTCTCTTTGGCAAATTACAGACATCTTCCTCTGCTTCTTCTCCTGTTGTAACTCTTGATATGATTAATTCTACTTTTCTTCTCCTAAAGCTGAGGAAAGGTTTTCCCCAAAATGGATTTCTGCTCTTACTGCCAATCTGAGATGGCCAGGATCTTAAGATGCCGCTTTATTGGCTTGCTCTTTAAGTTTTACAGAACCTTTGGCTCCACCTACCCCCAACCTCCACCCCTAAGAAGAGAACATGGAATCCGTTTCCCAAGGGCTGGCTGGAAGGCATTTGGGTGATACCATCCTGGACCATTAAAAAGCACCAGCTCCCAGGAGCAGAATGAAATCTCTGCTTTTCCAGGATTCCTCCCCTCCTATTCAGTCTCAAACGTCTGGGACATACAGTGTTATCCAGTTTTAGTCACCATTTTATCCCAGTGTCCTATAGGAATTTGATCAAAAGAGAATCCCAGAATGTAAACCGGCCACACCTGCAAGTTTTATTACAAGTGTGTTGTTTGTTTGTTCGATTCGGATGGGGAAAGGATGGCGGAAAATCAAGAGCTATGGGAAGACTGTCCTCACAGCTCACTCCTCTGCTGTGGGCTGCTTTCCAATTGGTGCAACAGGAGATCTGGGGCCTGTGTTTGCTTTTCTTGGCACTCACAGAGGTGGTGTCTGTAGCTGAAGACACTGGGGCTGTTGCCAGAGGCCCTGCTGGAGCTGAAACTGTGTGATTCCAGGTTCCAAGATCTCATCTGCTCGCAGCAATGGGGAACATTTTGATCTTGGCGAACGCTCTCATGCCGGCACTCCATGTCCCCCTGACTCTTCTCCCTGCTTCTCTGACCCCAAGCAGAGCAACTGAGTGACCTCTGGACACACACAGCTCTTCGGCACCGCTGTCTCCGGAATTCCCCGCATCTCCCTGGGGAACTCACCACAGTGGACACAAACAGGATTACAAACTGCTAGTGACCTGGCAGCACATTAACCATAGGCCCCTTGAGGAGAAAAGGAGAGAGAGCCTCCTTCCCTGGTAGCTGGCTCCACAGCCCCAAAAACTGCAGAGATGGATGCCCCATATAGCGGGCTGCCTTCAGACACTGAATGTTGGTGCCGTGCAAGCTTCCACAGCCTGAACAAAGTGAGAAAAACAAAATGCATTCCCTTGAAATGGGAGGTGTGATCCCCCTCCTTTCTGGGCTATTGCTGGTCACTAACATCAGAATGACCAAGGATTATTGGATTATTGGTGGTATTCCCCACCAGTGTGTGAGCCAGGACCCCGGCTGGCATTTTGACCTCTCCAGAAGTCTGGATGTGGTCAGGCTGTAAAGTCTTCCAATGCTCAGGCCCTTCATTTATCACCCCACCTGTACCTCCCTTTTGCATGACCCTCCAGCTCACTTCCTGCAACTGTCACCCCTTCCCTCATACCGCAGTAGCCGCCCCCCCATGCTCTCACACCCGCATACCTCTGTTCCACCCATGCCTGTTCTCAAAGGCACGCACCGGTCAGCTCCTCCCTCATCCCAAGCTGCTCTGAGCCAGTGTTTCTCAACTTCCAGTCCACAGACAGGACAAAATCAAATCACATAAATTCACTCTTTCCCAGTGGTCGTCTCTTCGGGAATAGCATTTCCAGCTCTTTTATCCCAATCCCTCAGCCTTTTTCCTAGATACAAAACAGATCATTTAGAGTTTTTGCTCAAGAGTGTGATTTTAGTTGAGAAACGGTCTCCATTCGTCTGATAGAAGTTTTTAAAGTAATTATTATTGAGCTTTACTATGTACTGGGTGTCTGATAAGTTTTATAATATTTGATCCTTACAGCCATCCTTTTGCAGACAATGAAAGTGTGGTCCAGAGGGATTTAGTTGCCAAAGGTGATACAACTATTAAATGGAAGAGCCAGAATATAAATTTATGCATTCTAAGCCCAGAACCCATGCTTTCAATCACCCCGCATATTGCCTCCCAACTCCTAGCAGCACCCCTCTTTTAAAATTTCCCACCCTCTCTTTACACTATCCCTTGCCCAGATCACTATTATTTGCCAACTTCAAGGAAAGTTTGCCACCTTGCTCCATGATATTAACCAAAAGCTGCCCCTCCACTGTTTCTCTGCCATCCCTCTGGGGCTCCTCCCACCTTAACTGCTCTGAAAACTCCTAATGCCCTGTGTCTGTTAGGATACTTTGGGCTGTAGGAATCTAAACTCCAATTTAGGCTGGCTTAACTGATAAGGATATTGATCTTATATAATAGGAATGGATAAGGTTGAATCACATGATTGAGCACTTGGCAATGCCATCAAGGATCCAAGGATCAAGGGTCTCCCCACTCTGTAAACTTGATCCAAAGGCTGGCCCCCCTCAAGAGTTTACAGTGGCTGCTAGGAGGCCTGGCACCACATGCTCCCTTGCTCTTGTCCCAGTGCAGGTGAGGGGTGGGGGGGGACTCTCTTCCCATCACGTCTGAGTGGATCAGTTTAGGTCATATGCCCACTCCACTAACAAGGGAAGGCTCCAAGTGATTGGTTTAAACCCAAATTCCTGAACCAATCTTTGGCTAAGAGGATGGGATTAGCATGATTGGTTTAGATTTTCAGAACCTGAGAGGAAATCACTTTGCCCTGCCCGGGTAGAGGGAGGACATATATCCTGGGTCCGCTGAGAAGGGAAATGGCTGCTACAACCATTGCTCTTGCAGTGTGTCCATCAGGGTCACTGCGTATAGTTTTGCATTGTTTTTCATTGTCCAAGGTGCCTAGATGAATGAGGGTTGATTGCTCACCCAGCTATGTGCCCTGGTCTTCCTCCCCTTACCTCCAAATACAATCAGAGTCTCCTTATGTTCACCAAGCCATGTAGCCACGGGGCTGTAAACTCCTAGAGGAGGCGCCTCTTTCTAATTTGCACGGAGGTACCTGTGGTTGGCATGCTCAGATTCCCCTTCAAGAAAGGACTAGCTGTCCAGCTGTGAGGAGTGCAATTAGCTGACAGCCTCCAGCTGTTCGCTCCTTCAGAGGCTGCCTAGCTTTCAAGGGGAGTTCATGTTCTTTTCGGCCTGGCCACAAGTCTGCATTGTGGTCTGATGGCTACCCCTGGCCAATCCTACTTCTCACCCTTCTCCATTCACTGGTGTTAACGTCTCAATAAGCCTTTAGCCTCACTCCGTTTCAGGGCCTGCTCCCCAGAGAGCCCAATGTGCAGCAGTACCCTGATAACTAGCTGTGACTCTACCTGCAACTTCTATGTCTGCCCACATAACTTGCATCTCCAGAAAACATGTTCTTCAACCTCTATATTCCACTCCTCCTGCTAAAACTGCTTTTTATTTGCCTCCTGACCTTCAGTCCTTGTGCCTCCCCCATTCTTAGTCCACCAGCTACCATCTAGTTTCCTTGTCATGCCTCAGCCTGGACCCCATCTCAACCATGACTTTGCTAGCACCTGATTTCTCCACCCTTAGGCCAATCCCCAGCTCTGGGAAAGCTACAGTAAAATGTCCTTCCTTCCCTCCTGCTATGAGTCTACTGAAAACTGGGTTTAATGACTTAATGACAAATCCACGCTATCTAACTTTAATTGGGCCCTCAGGGCTGCTCAGTGATTATTTTACTAATCTCTGTAGACTCCCACTGCAAATGTTTTCCTCTCCTTGTTTCCTAATATCCCTTCCTCTTAATTTCTCCTCACACCCTGAGGATGAATTGTTGACCTTCTTTTCATGTTGATCAGGTTTGTAGCCCCTAAACTTCCCCCTTAGATCTGACAGCTGACATCTGTTGTTTTTACCTACTCAGATCCATTATACCTCAATTTTCTTTGGAGGAATGGCCCCTCTTCCACCTCCAGTCTGTGCAGCTCCAGTGGACTGGCTCCCATCTCCAAAGCTGGGTATGTGACTCAGGCTGGCCAGTGCACAGTAAACAAATCAGGCATGGGCTTATGAACCAAGCCAAAACAATGAAAGCCTTGTCAGAATTATTTGGGGGAAGGGGGTGGGGTGCTATAAACTTTCTTTGGGGATTGCTAATCTGTAAAGAAAAAAGCCTGGTGCTGTAAGACTCCATCTTGCCCTTCAAGGGAAGAGCCTGCCTAAGAAAAAGCCGGAGGGAAACATATCTGGCCCTGGTGGCATCCTAGAGCTCCTGGATCCACCTATCTTGAAGCCATCATACCACAGGACTTTTCAATTCCATAATCCAATAAATTCTTTTTTTTCTTTTAGCCAGTTGGAAACATGTCTCTTATACTTGCACCCAAGGGTCCTGATCTATAACCTCCTCTGAATCTCCAAATGTGTGAATATCTCTCTCTGTTTTTGACTTGTTCTCATCTGTTTCTGACAGAGGTACCATTCTTGTTTGTGTATTTTGTCTTCCGGCTATGCCTTATTTTCTTTTTTTTTTTTTTCCTCGATTTTTTATTTAAATTCTAGTTAGTTAACATATAGAGTAATATTGGTTTCAGGAATAGAATTTAGTGATTCATCACTTACATATAACGTCCAGTGCTTATAACAAGTGTCCTCCTTAATACCCATCATCCATTTAGCCGACCCCCCACCCATCTCCCCTCCCAAATCTCAGTTTGTTCGCTATAGTTAAGTGTCTCATTATGGCTTCCTTCTCTTTTTCCCCCCTTCCTATATGTTTTGTTTCCTAAATTCTACTTATGAGTGAAATCGTATATTTGTCCTTCTCTGTCTTATTTTGCTTAGCATAATATACTCTAGCTCCATCCATGTGATTGCAAATGGCAAGATTTCATTCTTTTTGATCACCGAGTAATATTCCATTGTGTGTATGTACACCACATCTTCTTTATCCATTCATCAGTTGATGGACATTTGGGCTCTTTCCGTAGTTTGACTATTGTTGATAATGCTGCTATAAACATTGGTGTGCATGTACCCCTTTGAATCTGTATTTTTGTATCCTTTGGGTAAATACCTAGTAGTGTATTCGTTGGGTCATAGGGTAGTTCTAATTTTAACTTTTTGAGGAACCTCCATACTGTTTTCCAGGTTGGCTGCCCCAGTTTGCATTCCCACCAACAGTGTAAGAAGGTTCCCCTTTCTCCACATCCTCTCCAACATCTGTTGTTTCCTGTGTTATTAATTTTAGCCATTCAGACAGGTGTGTGGTGGTATCTCATCATGGTTTTGATTTGTATTTCCCTGATGATGAGTGATGTCAACCATCTTTTCACATGTCTGTTAGCTACCTGGATGTCTTCTTTGGAAAAATGTCTATTCATGTCTTCTGCCCATTTCTTAATGTTTATTTATTTTTGAGAAAGAGAGACAGACAGACAGACAGAATGTGAGCAGAGGAAGGGCAGAGAGAGACACAGAACTGGAAGTGGGCTCCAGGCTCCACACTGTCAGCACAGAGCCCATGAACTGTGAGATCACGACCTGAGCCAGAGTCGGAGGCTTAACCGACTGAGCCACCCACGCGCCCCACTTCTGCCCATTTCTTAACTGGTTTATTTGTATTGGGAGGCTATGCCTTATTTCCATTTGGGGCCTTGTTGTATCAACTTCCCTTTCCCTTCTTCCCCCATTTCCCATATTTGTAACTGGTATTGGCTGAATAAATATTGCCAAACTATTACAAAAGTGTAGTCTTTGATGAGAACACACAAAAGGCATTTCTGACAGTGCAAGAATGTAATTCTTTGAGAGGGACCTTGTTCTTCAGGTGGACAGGGGAAATGATGAAGGGAGAAGCGTCCTCGATGGCACAATCTATCCTTCTGCGTCCCCTTTTGTATATTTCTCAAGAGGATGCTACGATCTCACCTCCACACTCTCTTTCTCTGGCAGCCAGTACATCCTGCTCTTCACGAGGAATTGTTTTGTGGCACAAAAGGATGTTCTGTGTGATAGGTTCTGCAGCGTCCAAAGGACTCTCAAGGGGGGAGCAGAGCAGAACGGTGTGCATCAACAGCCTTCAGAAACTCCTCAGTGCTCAGTTGTTGGGTTGTTTTCTTTTTTTTTTTCTTCTTATTTTAACTTTATCTTAGGTAATATATTTACATGATATGAAATTCAAAACTAACTAAAAGGATAAATACAGATATAAAGCTTTCACTTCCCCCTCCTCCTCCTTTTCCATCAAGTTTTCTGTAGTTTACATACAGTAAAATTCACTCTTTATGTGTACGGTCCATAGGGAGCACAATATACCTACAGAACTTTTAGCCATCTATTTAGAGCTAATATGAGCACTTTAAGGAAAATGTAGAAGAAGCCTTACAATTACCTAGGTCTCTCTTTAACCTTCCCCCCTTTTATGTTGTAGTTGCCGCTTATATTACTGCACCTACATGCATTGAAACCCCCACCAATCTTACATTTTTGCTGTTAACAGTCATACAGCTTTGAAGTAACTTCTGAGGAAAAAAATATTCTGTTACATGTATCCAAACATGTGTTTGTTCCTCCTTCATTCCTGCTGTTCCATCTTTCCCTCTTGAACCTTTTGCCTTTAGCTTGAAAAACTCCCTTTTATCATTTTTTTAGAGCAGGTCTGCCAGCAATGAATTTTGTTAGTTTTCTTAGTCTAGGGATATCTTTATGTCACTGTCATTCCCAAAGGATATATTCACTAGATGTAAAAGTTTCAGTTAATTCTCAGATCTTTTCTTTAAGCAGTTTAAAGATGTTGTTCCACTGTCTTCTAGGCTCTGTGTAATGTGTTATTTTTCTCTGGCTGCTTTCAAGATTTTTTTTTTTCTTTACCTCTGGTTTTCAGCAGTCTGATTATGTGTCTGGTATGGTTTTCTTTGAGTTTATTTTGTAACCTTATCTGTTTCACCATATTGGAAAGTTTTCAGCAATTATTTCTTCAAATATTTTTTCTGAACCAATCTCTTTTTCTTTGGGGGACTGAAATGACACACATGTTATATCTTAAAATATTATCCTGTAGGTACCTGATGATCTGTTCACTTTTTAAAGATATTTTCTCTTCAGTTCTTTATTTTGGATGATTTCTATTGATCAGTCTTTAAATTCTGGTGTCCAGTGGCCTCACTTTTACTTCACACATTACATTTTTCATTTCTAAAATCTCCTTTTGGCTCTTTGTTTATGATTTCTATCTCGCTCCTCAGAATTGCTATCTTTCCTTCACTTCAAATGTGTTCAATTCCACTTTGTGGAGGGTGATCATAGTTATTTTAAAGCCTAGTAACTTCAACATCTGGATCATCTCCGAGTAGGCATCTGTTGATTGTGTTTTGAGAATTGGTCGTAGTTTCCTGCTCCTTTGTCTGCTGAGTAATTCTGGATTGTATTCTGGGCATTTTGAATATACACTGTATTGTGAAACTCCAGGTCCTATTAAAGTCCTCCGTACAATGGTGACTTTTTATATTTTTAGTTGGCCAGACACCCAGAACTCCAAGATGGCATCATCTGCACCAGTGAAGATGAAAAAGCTCATGGATGGTAAACTAGCAGAGTTGCCAGACTGTATACTGATGAGGGATTTCACCCCTAACGTCACTGTTGGAGTGTTTCAAAGAGGTTGCTACTGTATTACAGCAGGTATGTCAATGTGAGGAAAGGGGGCGTCTCTAGGATTTCTATGGTGCTGGCAGCTTATGTGCTTTTCAGCAACTGTCATTCTTAACAAGGGACTCAAACATAAGCAGCTACCCAAGTACTGCTGAAGAGGGCCCAGGGTGGAGGCACATTCTACCTTCCTTACCATAGCCTTTGCCGGGCACCCTTGAATCCTTTCATGTCCGAATTAAGAAGTAACACCCAGTAAAAGATGACTGGCACATAGAAACAAATAAACAAATACATAAACAAAATCTAACGAGCCACTAACATGGTTAGTTTCAGACTCTAAGTTCTGTCTCCTTTGGTCAGTTAGTTTCAGTGTCAGTTCTGTTTTCAAATCTTCTATTCTGCTGCTTTTTTCTATACCACACATGTGCTTCTTAGGGATTAGTCTTTGAATCATGCAGTAAATTACGATATAGATCACTTCAGTGTCTTTGTTATACAGCCAGGGATCATTTTTATGCATACAAAGCTCAGGTTTGAGACACAAGATTCCAATATGGCGTTTTCTTTCATCAAGTCTAAGAACGATATGGATGTTATAATAGTGTTCTAAAGTTTGTTTTTTTTTTATTACTGCTTCTCATGCCATTGTTGTTATTCTCCTCCCATGTATACTTAATCGTGATTTTTATTTGAATCACAAAACTACTAAAATTTATTTTCTTCTATTGTTGAAAGAATTTTGTTTCAAAATTTTGGGGGTTTTTGTTTGTTTGTTTTTTCATGTTTACGAATTTTTGAGTGAGAGAAACAGAACGCAAGCAGGGGAGGGGCAGAGAGAGACAGACAGAATCTAAAGCAGGCTCCAGGCTCTGAGCTGTCAGCACAGAGCCTGATACAGGGCTTGAACTCAGGCACCGGTAAGATCATGACCTGAGCCAAAGTTGGATGCTTAACCGAATAAGCCACCCAGGGGCCCCTGTTTATTTGTTTTTAAATGTGTATTTATTTTTATGAGAATGAGAGTGTGAGCAGGGGATGGGGGGGCATGGACAGAGGACCCAAAGCAGGCTCCGAGCTGACAGCAAAGCCTATACAGATGAAGAGCATTTTTCACCACTTTACACTGATTGTTATCCAATTTTCCTTTAGTCTCAATTTATCTCACTTCTACAAGGAGGCTTCGTGTCATTCTATCTCCTCTGAGGATAACAAATGGATTCATGTTTTGTTCTTCCATTCACTAAGTATTTAAGTGCCTATCATGTGCTAGATACTGTTCTAGACACTATTTTTAAAAAAATAACTAGCTAAGCAAAGAAATGTGAGTCTTTTGAATAGTTATCAACAACTTTCAGGGACAGACATTTGACACAATTTTCTTGCATCTTCCATAGCCTCTATTTACTTACAGATATCTATATGTTCTTTTGATAGTTCAGCCACTGGACTTTTACTGGTATGTTATCTAGTAAGATGATATTGCTAATGTGTTTATAATGAACTAATGAAATGAATAATATAGAAAAAAAATAACTAGCTAAAAATAAATAAATACTGACACTAGGATGCATACATTACCAGGGAAATTGGGGAACTTATTTCTCTGTAGTTTTTAAGATAATTATTTGCCTATTCCATATTATTAACTTGAGGATAGCTTACGGTGAAGGGAATAGACAGTCTCCTTTCAATGTTCTGAGTTCAGTGAACTCTCAAGACTGAAATATCAAGGAGATACCATCAAACAACCCAGAGCGTCTCTAAGAGAAACCAAATTGTGTATAGTCTCTTGTCTGTCATGCTGTCTCTTCTCCTATCATGCTTCTCTCCAGCACCCCATGAGTTCTGAAAGGGAAATAAGAGCTATGATCTCTGAAAAGTACTGTGAGCTAATGGCCACAGTGCAAATATCCCAGCTTGTTGTCTTCGCAGAAATGCTTCGTATTCAGATTGCTCCCGTTTCTTCCACGTTGGTAAAGTCAATGGGAAAATATACAGCAGACTAACCAGGATTAAAAAAAAAAAAAATAGTTTTATTTTTCCGTACACAAATTCCCAGTAAGTGTGATCAGCGTAAAGATTTTTCACATCAAATAGAATTTGGCTTCAGTAATGAGATGACCATGATACATACCCAACATAATACCAATGGCTCTTTAAAAACATATAAAAATGTAAGGAGAGAATATAATTAGCTTGTATGATTCAACCTGGGTTTATGCCCATTTACTGGCTGTGTGATCTGGGATAACTTGTTTAACCTCTCTGGGTCCTCCTTTCCTCAATTATAAAATTGAGAGAACAATAGCTATGCTAGAGTTGTCGGAATTCAATGCCTAACTTAGTAGATAATTAACATTAGGTAAATATGAATCCAAAGGTCAGTAAAACTTCTAGAAGAGAGTATATACCTCTGTCTGGAGAGTGTCCTTGGGAAGAGTTTAACCCAGCCACTTATATATTTTACAAATTGAAGAAAGCAGGAGAATCTCCTAAAACGTTGTCACATAAGGCAGAAGAACAAATCTTCTCTTTTAACAAATGTTTCCTTACTGCAATACCCAATTCAATTAGATTAGCCTGGGTGTTTTTGGAAGGACCTGACTGTAATAATGCATAAAAGTTTTTCTAATAGCTGGCCAGGAGCTTTTGCTGACACTTAATGAAATCTGTTTAATTGCTCCAGCAACCCCTATATTGGCTGTTATGCTGGGGTCATTGGAAAACTCGACCCTGTGGTACATGGGATACAAGAACACCTTCTGCTGATTGAAGCCTGTACCCTGTGGAAATGTTTTAATGTGATCCTTGAAGCGTGTCCTAGGAAATGCTGTCAACACATATTCTTCCTTGTCAGGCCTTTATTTGGTCAGGAATACTCAAGAGCTCTGTCTTTCTGCCTGTGGTTTACCACATTGTCTCCCGTTTGCTTTCAAATCTGGTTTAGTTGTGTTCAATGAAGCAGAGGTAGCTGAATAAGAGGGACATCGTCAACATCACTCCTCCAGGGAGAATTTCCCATCAGATAAATCACTAAACCAGCTACCATGTTCTGATGCGCAGAAGCCACATCCTTGCCACATGATCATTCACTCGCAGAAAAACATGTTCTCCACATAGTGAGCAAAGGGGCATGCCCAAAAGACCACGTGAAAAGCTGGGGTTGATGGCCAATACCCCAGATGAAGAATTTCAAAAGAAGAAGGAGAAGGCAAGAATAAAAGGGAAACTTATTCAGAATTCATACTATCACAGGTGGGTTTTTTAAATTACAAATAAAACTCTTTTTGGAGACTCCTATTGAACATAAACTAAAAGGTATGGCATAATTCATGAAAACTCATAGCTGCTCGTATAAACATAAAGGATGTATATTATGGGTTGATAAAGTAGGGTGACTAGGTATTGACAAGCATAACATTTTGCCATATCCAGAGGTGGTGAGATGTATCCCCAAGGTGTGTTGCTGCTGTTATTTGTTTTTAGTGCATCGGAATTCTCGCAGAATAAGCAATTGCCTTAACGCTGATCATCTGACCAATTAAAAGTCTTAATGTCATGAGTTTTTTACCAGTTCTGAGAATGGAGAATGTTCCAGTGCACAGAACTAACTTGATACGGGTTTTTACTCTCTAAAACAACTGGTACTTAGAGTAAAATTAAGGTTCACATTTCTTTGTATAAGAGGTAGACTTTTTAGAAATGTGATCATTAGAAACAAAATCTTGATTTCACAAAAATAATTCTATTTTACAGCCTATATCGATCCAAGGAAAAACTTTCAAGCCCACTGTCTATGTTTTAACCCACTTGAAGTAAACTGGAATACTTGTACTGTGTTTTCATTTTAGGCATCTAGTCCTTTCATATTAAGGAATGATACTTTAAAAAAAATTTTTTTAATGTTTCTTTATTTTTGAGAGAGAGAGAGACAGAGGGTAAGCAGGGGAGGGGCAAAGAGAGGGAGACACAGGCTCTGAAGCAGGCTCCAGGCTCTGAGCTGTCAACACAGAGCCCTACACGGGGCTGGAACCCATGAACTGTGAGATTATGACCTGAGCCGAAGTCAGACGCCCAACTGACTGAGCCAGCCAGGTGCCCCCAGAATGATACTTTTAGAATTGGAACCTTTTCTTCCTAATCACAGAATTCAAAAGGGAATGAAGTTCTTCAACTTGACAGTAATGAGTAAGAGCCACACTGGGCTTTCTCTTGCTCTTCAACGACCAATGGCCACGTGAAGCATCTGGATACTCCTCCCCCAAGAAGTTCCAAACAGTTACAGAGTGACAGACCTACATACCAGAACACTAAGACACTGAACTAGAGAAAGATGAGAGGATATTTCTGAGCCAAAAAGAAAATGCGAGAACAAAAATCCACAGAATAACTAGAAATTAATATAGAAGAAATGTTCAAGACCGCTATAAGCACAATAATGAATCAAACAAAAACAGGGGCACCTGGATGGTTCAGTTGGTTGAGCACTGAACTCAATTTCAGCTCAGGTCGTGATCTATGGTTTGTGGGATCAAGCCCCACATCAGACTCTATGCTGACAGCACACTCTCACTCCCTCTCTCAAAATAAATATATGTTTTTAAAAAAACAATAAATGAGGTTAGAAAAGCCTGAAACAGATCTTATTCCTGAATAGGAGACAGCGATTCTGAAAAAAATTTTAACAATACCAAACTAATCTGTTTATTCTAATCCCGAACTGTTAGTAGTGGTTACCTGTGAGGAATGGGGCTGGGGGAAATGTTTGCAATGCATACATGACAGACAAATCTTCCAAACAGCAATTGCTAAGAAACAAATAATAATAATAATTCAATAGAAAAAACTTCACTAACAATTGAATTTCAGGTATTTCTGTTCTCAAAAGCCCTTGGCCATTCCTGCCACTGGCTCTCTTCTGCACCAGGAGGAGGACCCAGAGCTCTTCTGGGGAAGGACAAAAGATAGGAACAAACAAGTCACAGAGGAGGAAATGCAACTTGGCCTTAAATACATGAAAAGAAGCTTAGCCTCATTTGTAATAGGAGAAATGTAAAACAATACCCTGTTAACATGGCTGTGGGAAATAGAAACTCTTATACATTGGTTGAATATTATTATATCTCTTGTATGTTATAAATTAGTTACATTTCTATGATGGGCAATTGCATAATATTAATTAAAATTATAGGGATACCTGGGTGGCGCAGTCATTAAGTGTCTGACTTAGGCTCAGGTCACAATCTCACAGCTCGTGAGTTCGAGCCCCCTGTTGGGCTCTGTGCTGACAGCTCAGAACCTGGAGCCTGCTTCAACCTCTGTGACTCTGTCTCTCTCTGACCCTCCCCCACTCATGCTCACTCGCGCTCTGTCTCTCATTCTCTCTCAAAAATCAACATTAAAAAAATTAAAATTATACATGCATGTATTCTTTGATTCAACAATTTCAGTTCCTATAGATACACACACATGACACAAAATGCAAAATGACACAAAGTTCATTGATGAAGCACTGTTTAAAATAGCAAAAGATTGGGGCGCCTGGGTGGCGCAGTTGGTTAAGCATCCAACTTCAGCCAGGTCACGATCTCGCGGTCCGTGAGTTCGAGCCCCGCGTCGGCCTTTGGGCTGATGGCTCAGAGCCTGGAGCCTGTTTCCGATTCTGTGTCTCCCTCTCTCTCTGCCCCTCCCCCGTTCATGCTCTGTCTCTCTCTGTCCCAAAAATAAATAAACGTTGAAAAAAAAAATTTTAAATAGCAAAAGATTGAAAAATGCTGAACATCCTTTGGTTGAGGACTGATTAAATAAAGTATGGTACATCCATATAAAAATATCATTCAGTTGAGGGGCACCTGGGTGGCTCAGTTGGTTGAACGTCTGACTTCGGCTCAGGTCATGATCTCACAGCTCATGAGTTCGAGCCCCGTGTCGGGCTCTGTGCTGACAGCTCAGAGCCTGGAGCCTGTTTCTGATTCTGTGTCTCCCTCTCTCTCTCTGCCCCTCCCCCACTCATGCTCAGTCTCTCTCTCTGTGTCAAAAATAAATAAACATTAAAAAAAAATCATTCAGTTAAAAAGAAAAGGAAAAAATTCTTTATGTACTGATATTAAGAAAGCAAAGTACATGAGAGTGTTTAAATATCCTAACATAAAACAATAGTGACTTGGAAAAAAGGGGCCTGGGTTTCAGAAAATACAAGAGAAGGGAAATTTTCATGATTTACCTTTTCATAACTTATGGATTTTTGAACAGTGTGAATGTACCACCTACTGAAAAAATTTTAACTAAATTTTAGTTGGACATTTTTTCTTTTTTCTTTTTTTAATGTTTATTTATTTATTTTGAGAGAAAGAGAGACAGCGTGAGTTGGGAAGGGGCAGAGAGAGAAGAGAGAGAGAATCCCAAGCAAGCTCTGCCCTCTCAGCACAGAGCCCGATGTGGGGCTCAAACTCACAAAACTGTGAGATCATGACCTGAGCCGAGATCAAGAGTCAGCATCTTAACCAACTGAACCACCTAGGTGCCCCTGGACATTTCTTTCGTTATGAATTATTTGCAAATCATCTTTTTTTACACCATGAAATGACTTTGTAATTGTGTTCATGAAACCTGTTTTTTACCATGGTAAAGGCAATTATATTTCAATTAGAAGTATTAATTGCTTTTTCATATTTAACTTTAACATAAAATGTATCACATTGCCATTGTTTAACAAACAAAACATTTCCAAATATTTTAATATTGAGACAGGTGCAGGAAGATAAATGGGAAAATAGATATTATATTATATTATATTATATTATATTATATTATATTATATCATATTCACAAAAATATAAAGGAACTGAAGTTAATTTTTAGACAATATTGTACTATCTCAAAACCTTATCATTGGTTTAAATTTGTCACACAACCAGCATATCCCACAACAAATGGATTCTTGTTCACATATAAAGAAAGAGTGTGTGCTTAAACAATGGCTTATTTACTGATTAGGGGAAAAAATAACACGTTGAAGTCAGTGGACTTCTGCCCTTGAATGTAATGAACTGGTCTATGGATAAAAGTTCCACAGTGCCTAGTGGTGAAGGGCACAGGATTTTGGAGTAAGACCCATCTAGATTGAATCCATCGCCTATGTGACCTTGGGTGAGTTACTTCACAGGCGACAGTTTCCTATCCCACAATAGATTCCTCATAAAATTGTTCATTAAACAAAATAATGCACATAAATGGCTTAGCACAGGCACCTACTTAAACTCTATTTTCATTATGAACCTTGGCTCTCCTAGTCAGACACATGTCACCAAAAAGGCCCACAAGTAGTCCAGAAACTCTATTTGAGAAGTCACCTGATTCCTCAGGCAAATCCCCTGTGAACATGCAAATATTTCTAGAAAGATATTAACCCAGCAACTATTAATATTTAGCATAGTACATTAAATCAATGTTCCTTCAATAGCTAGTAGCAGAATTCATCTCAGACAACAGTCTGTTTGGTGAGATACAGAATCCTGATGTGCCCTTTTGGTTGTAGAATCCTTGGGGCACAGCTTGAATGAGGCAGGAATAAGACAAAGAGAGCAAAACTGTTCTGTGGAAGAAGAGAACCTGACTCTGTGGGCTTAAGGGACACATGCTGGTCTGAGTAAAAGGGAAGACTTTGAAGGAAGAAGAAAGGGAGCTGATTCCTCCTCCCAGTCCAGAAGAGAGCAAGTGCCCAGTGGCAGGACTGGCCAAGAGCTTTTGAGAACAGAAATATCTGAAATTCAGCTGTATTTACACAGCTTCATGGCCCCAACCCTTTTGTAAGATCTCCACGTAACCCTGAGTTGTCAGGATTTGGAGCAGTGAAGGGATTTGAGTGATGCCCAAGAAGAAGACACATGCAAAGGCAGGCAGGAAGTACAGACAGTAAGATAAACACACAGTAGAGACTCCCAGAAACAGAAAAGCAGGATCAAAGGGCCTTGGTTTGGGACACAGTCTCCTCCAAAAGCCTTCAGACATAGTGGGGATGAGGGTAGGGGCAGGGGATACCTCCTTCCCCACACCTCCTTGCCTACTCAGGAGGGGCTGAGTCAATTTGATGAAGTCTCAAAATGGAGTGATCTGGCTGCATGTTGGTTGCACTAGGTGTCCTTCACCCTGGCTCTCCAAAAGTGGGGGAAAGCTAAAGCAGACCCCAGAGCATCAAGCCATGGTTGACAGAAGGGTAACACCGGTGGGGTTAGAAGAGAAAGCCTGGGAGGGATGATACATAGGGGCATCAAATGGGGACAACTTAAAAGGAGTTTGTTGTTCTGAATAGAAAGTAGCACCCATGGCTTGAGCAAGCCATATACTGATTACATTTTAAATATTATTTACCTAAAGTTAAATTTAGTATATGTTATGTGGGTAAGTGATCAGATACCATATTATCTAGGATAAGTTACTGAGAGGAAATATTAAACCTGTAACATGACCAAAAAAAAAAAAAAACAACCTGAAATTAAAAAAAAACAAAACAAAACATGAAAATGGTATTTTCTTCCCAGCAGTCTATTTAAAAGAGTTAAATTAAGACACGAAATGATCATATCAGCCTTAATTCTTCTCCGTTATTAATTGAACTCCTTCTTGGAAACATGCAGATAAAAGTTCCACCTTGGAGAATTTGAGATAAGAGTGAATGGAAAGGAAGAGAAATTAGCGGGCTTTACCAGTTCACACTCAGAACCATCACGCTCTATTTGTTCAAAGCTGCCCACAGATGCATAATATTAAATTGAACCTTTAATGTATTCTGATGTGGGGGAGCTTACAATCATAAGGCCTGTTCTTAGGTTCACACTTTTCTTTGTACATAGTAGGGGCCATAAAACCAGGTGAACAGCGAAAGGCTGTTGGGAAACAAGATAAATGAGAGTTCCGTGGGTTATAAAGAAATTCAAGCTGCTTCCTGTGATGAAATATACATAGATGTACATACACACTGTAGATATTCCTCAGCTAAATATAATAGACCCTATAATGCATTAGTTTACAGATAAATTAATATGATAAAAAGAAATGATGAGATTTGGATCTTTGCCTAAGGAAGACTTGTTATAAATAGTAAAACTGGCCCGATGTCCAGTGATCCTAAAAATAGTTAAGCTTCTACTGTGAAACCCATCACTTCACAGGAAATAATGAGAGAAACACAGCCGTACTCTATGGAAAAGATCCACCATGAAATAGCCAAGATAATTTCCTTCATTTGACCATAAACCCATCAAAACTTCATGGAATGTGGTTACTTTATTTATGCAGTAACTGTGTTCAGTTAACCACACATGCCGTAGACTTCTTAAATAATGAGAGAGACAGACAGACTGCCATTGGACCTGTTCTTTAATAGGAATTCAAGTATCAGTGAAAATCTCCAGAATCCTAAGGAATTTTCTACCGACATCAACAGTCACCAACACAGACTGACTCAGAAATAGATTATATCTCATTCCTCCTTGGCTCCTCAAAACATTTATTTTTAAAATCTGACTACTTAAAGTGAACCACTTTTTAAAAAGAACCCAAAAGGACTATTACCCTTTTATATACTACAATTGGATATTTTTATTCCAGGAGGATGATCATCACTATAAAAACAAGGGAAGAGTCATTTTTCGATGAAAATTGGCCCCGTGTTAATGCGGTCCATAAAAACATGTGAAGTCTTGATCAGTATGATGTCAAGGAAGCTAGACCTATTTGATACTATCAGCTATGCCCCACTTTTTCTTTTTCTTTGTACTTTGTATAGGGGTTGCCGCTTGGGGATGCAGTAGCAGTCTCTTGCCACGCTTCCCAGCTGTTCTCTTCAAAATAGTTGTTTTCCTATCCACAGTCCTCCAAAGAACAAACTATCAATGAGACTGTTGTTGTTTTTTTTTTTTAATTCCAGGATAATCAACATACAGTGTTATGTTAGTTTCAGGTGTACAATCAATGAAACTCTTTTGGCAAAAGGATGACTTATTTTAAGATACAGAATAGAGAGGGGCCTGGGCGGCTCCGTCGGGTTAAGCGTCCAACTTCAGCTGAGGCCATGATCTCCCGGTTTGTGGATTCCAGGCCCACATCAGTCTCCCTGCTGACGGTGCAGAGCCTACTTGGGATTTTCTCTCTCTCCTCCTCTCTTTCTGCCACTTCTGCATTCGTGCTCTTGCTCTCTGTCAAAATACATAAATAAACTTTAAAAAATAAAATATAGAACAGAAAGTTCTAGAAAAGTTATAGTTATAGAAAATTATAGCCAATAAGCAATCCAATGAGTACTATATGTTCCATATTAAAGATATATTTTAATGAAGATAGCATTCATTATGGAAATTCCTAAAGTAAAAGCTAGGGAGTTGTGGTATGTCAATATATTTCTCTCATCATAGCACACAATACCACACTTAGAGTTTTCAAAGGCATAGATGATGTTAGATGTTAAGATTTGTTTACTGTTCTTTCACAGAGGTAAAGCTGTATAACCTGTAGCACAGCTAGTTTTTTAGGCCATTAACTGTAATTTTTGAACCTTTTGAAACTGGGGAGCCATTTCTTCAAACACGTGTTAGAAATCCACTTGATAAAGACATGCAACTGCCCCTGTTGATGCGATCAGAAGGAGGGTCCCATGAAGGAAACCTCTCCCAAATCCTAGTCTTACCCGCCCCCCCACCGCTTACTCCTTGAGAAGCAAAGCATAAACGTAGGCATTGGGTATAAAACTGGCATTGTTTTATTTCTTTATTTCTTATTTTATGTCTCAAAAACAAAAACGTGTGAAGCTTAAAATTTTCTCGGCAAAAAAAAAAAAAAACACGTTGGAACTTAAAAAAATAAGCAAACAATCTCTATGGGTATGTAACAAGATCTGAGCATAAATTTTAACAGAACTAGCTAAAAATTGTTAGCTTAACCTCTTGTTCTTCTTGCCTCAAACTGTCTACTGCTAGGCTGTCTTTGTTCACCAGATCCAGCAGCCTTTCCTAGACCCGCCAGCCTCTCTATCCTGGAGTGAAAGAAGGCATAGTTTTCATCTACTCATATACTTTTGCACCCCTTCAACCAAAATTTTAAAAGATTGTACTGACATGCAAACTGCTTCTGTCTTCAATTTTACAATTTTAAATAGACTGATTCCACTTTACAGGGTGGAGGGAATAAAAATCTGTAAGTCTTTGGTCATTACTGTGATTGAGGCTTTTGCTACAGGTGAACAGATATTGCCATCTACTGTTGAGAAAAAATAAAATGGCTAAGCCAAAACTTTTCAACCTTACTAAGGTTTTGACAGATCATAAATTTAAAATGGAAAAAAAAAATGGCTTTATGAAAATAGTTTCTCCTCACTTGTACAACTATTTAGTATTCATAAAGTAGTTTGAAAACTAAAGAGAATAGAAAATATAGCAAACCAGAAAAATTTCAACCCTAACATCAGAAAAAATTGCTCTGTGTAATTATTCTTACCTTGGATTACAAATTGAAAGTGAATCATCGGTTTTTCAGTCTCCGTGTGGTACACAATTTTAGATACTACACTAAAAATGAAATATAAGTAAGTTATCCCTTTTAAATTATCTTAACATCATTTCAAAATTTAAGATAAAATTTATTTTCTTTGTTTTTTCATAAAGCCACTAGAAATGCATAAGACAGTCAGTTTTTGACTTTAGATTTAGCTATAAATAAATGTTCTCTAGAAAAATAGGGTAGTTAACACTTAGCCTCCTTTAGGCTTCTAATGGTACATACTTAAGTTCAAATTTAGAGAAAGCCCCTGTAGGGCAAAAAGGTACTACAAAAGCAATGTATCTGAGTCAGACAATCTAGCACATTAAAACTCACCTACTAGTAAGGGGAGACAGAGTTCTGTGACTCCAGATCTATCAATGTGAAGAATGACCTGTCCTTATTCTGATGGCTGGTGTTGAGCCAGAGGACATGATGTGGTGGCCGAAATTCAGTTGGGTTTGCACATAAAAAAGTATTTTCCCCTTTAAAGAGTATTTATTTAACTCCGTCAGCAGCCGAGCACCACACCACATCCTATGCCCGCTATCTCACAGTCTAGAGAAGCGGATGTGAAGCGTGATGTGTGGATGGTGTGGAGTAAGCCCCTTCTACGAAGAGAAAGGAGAGAGACCGCAATCTTGCAGCGTGTTAGTCCCAGTATGAAAACTGATTGCATGCTATGCACCATGTATGTTACAGACATGTATGTATACATGTGTCTGTGTATATGTGTCTGGAGGGATTAATGTACTGGTAACTGATTTGGCTATATCAGCAATTCTGGTTCATATGGCTTATCTTGCTGTCTTCATTAATGTGTTTTCATCATAACTAATATTGGTATGGTGTTTACTATTTAAAGGGCCCTCACACATGTCACAAGTCATTTGCTCATTTAACAAATGTGTACCGAACACCAGCCATGAGCAAGGCTCTCACAAGCATCAGAAATACAAAGCTAAAAATGAAACCGTCTCATCCTTCAAAGAGTTTGATAGTCTAGGTGAGATGAAAAGGAAGCAACCTCACCACCGGGCTTATAAAACAATGTTAGAAGTTCCCTGATGGAAGAATGAAGGGGCCCTATGTAAAAATGAAAGCTAGTAGGCCTGTTTCTGTTTGGGGGACATGGCAGGAATCAGGAAAGTGATAGAAAGCCAAACAGCACATGAGGCAGCAGAGGGTACACTTCCTGAGAATTATGGGTCATTGTTGGACGCCACATGCTCAGCGGGCATCAGCCGGTGAGTCTGGTGAGACAGCATCACGCAGAGTACTTCCAGGCATATACACCTAAGTGTCATATATGCAGCAAGATATAAAATAGAGGTTATAGGAGAACAGCTTACCAGCAGAGAAGTAGTGAAGTGTTCATAGTCCCCTGAACTCTCATTATCCCACAGCTCAGGCCCTGCATAGATGGTCCACATGCCCCAGGGCTAACATCCCAATAGAAAGAGGTCCTGCTCCATAATACTCTAGGGAATAGGAAACATCAATGCACCACAGAGGCCCCTGGTCAGAGTTGTAGCCTTGATAGAATGAGAGAAACTTTGAAGTTCCTGCACTGGTATCAGCTTGTCTTTCTGGTCTACTCTGACTTGCTAACCCAGCTATCTAACCTACCAAAACTGCAGAGGAGACACGACTCCAGGACATGCAGATTTATTCCTCCTACGAGGAGGAGAGAACAGGAACTGAAGGCTCCTGTTTACCAAGCTAAGTTGATTTGAAACAATGGGCATCAGGGAGCCACCAACTGTTCTTGGGCAGGGAAGTAAAAGGATCTGATTCACATTTTAAAGAAGTCACCGACATTAGAAAAGATAGGTGGCGGATAGGAAGCCAGCCAGGGAGATACTGTAGAAGGGCAGGCTGGAGGGTGTGACTCGGGGCAGAGACAGAGAGCTGCACGCTCAGGAGTGACATGAATGTCAGGACATGAACGACAGAATGGACAGACAGGACTTTAAGACTGGTTAGATTTAGGGGGAGGGAAAGAACAGAGTCTAATGCAGAAGAAGGAGATATTTCCTTTCTTCTTCCCAGGTTCTTCTAACTAGTTTAGGAATTGACATGAGACAGATGAACAGGAGGAAAAAGAAACAAAGTTTTATTACATACTGCATGGAGGTCCAATAGTGAAATTGAGACCCAAAGAAATGGCCAGGGCAAGCAGTTTTTATACACTGTAGACAAAGAGACAATACGTTTGTGAGGAGTTTACAGAATAAAGAAAACAGATGTTTGGGAGCGTTAAGTAGTAAGAAATTCTAAGCAGAATTTAGGCTGAGGTAATAGGTTTTTTAAAAATAATAAGATTTATTTCTACAGCTTTCTCAGCTTTAAAGTTCCTAACTGATGATAAGGATATCGTTTTACTTCTTAGTACAGGGAGGGTATCTTTCATATGGGAGTTTTATTTCCTGATTTCAGGGGGACAGAAGAGATCTGAGTGTGCCTGCATCAGACCTTCCCCAAGTAGCTACAATTCAAGATAATCAATATGCCATTGGGATACATTTTGAGGTGGCTAGCCCTGGGACCCTACACTAATATCGCTTGGTCTCTGGCTGAGTGACAAGCTGGATTGAGGAAGAGGATGTAGAGAGGGAAGTGAGAGACAATGAGGCTATTTTTTTAGCTTTCTATTTTGAAATAATTATTGATTCCCAAGAAGTTGCAAATATAGAACAGAGAAGTCCCATATACCTCTCACCCACTTTCCCCTAATTACATAGCTATAGCACACTATCAAAACTAGGAAAATGACATTGGTACAATGTATGTGTACAATTCTTTGTCATTTTATCAAATGTGACTCATGTAGCCCACAATACAGTCAAGACATAAAACTATTTCACAAAGATCCCCTCCATGCTACTACCCCTTTATAGATACAGCTATCCTCCCCTTTCTCCACCATTCCTATTCCCAGCAACCACTAATCTGTTCTCCACCTCTATAATTTGATCACTTAGAGAATGTCATGTGAACAGAATCATACAGTATATGACCTTGGGTGACTGGCTTGTTCCACTCAGCATAATGCCTGACATTTATCCAAGTTGTTGTATGTATCATTAGTCTGTTCCTTTTTATTGCTAAGTAACATCCCATAGTACAGATGTCCCAGCTTGGTTAGCCATCACCCACTAAAGGACATATTGGTTATTTCCACTTTAGGGCTGTTGAGAATAAAGCTGCTATGCACACTAGTGTGCAGGTTTTTGTAAAAACATAAGTTTCATTTCTCTGGGATAAATGTCCGGGAGTGTAATTTCTGGGCCATATGGTAAGTATATGTTTAGTTGCTTTTGTGGTTTTTTTTTTTAAGAAATTAAATAAGCCTTATCTGGCACATTAAGTATGATTTTGTTCCTGTTTTGAAAGAAATGAAAAGCATGACGAATAGCAACCAGACTTCAAGACAAATAGACTTGGGCTTGAATCCGGCACGGCCACCATCCACCGTGAGACTTGGTAAACTACGTAACCCTGCTATATTTATACGCCATTTTCTTTCGTGTGTAAATTTCTGTAATCTTTTAGTGGCTTCAGAAAAGCCCCAGAATGATAATTTCTTGCTTTGCTTGAATGAATAAGGATAGGTAGGATTCCTAGGATGAAATGTATAATTATGCAGTCATCAAGTAAGGAAAAGAGGAGCTAGGCTGACTAGAACTGAGAATGTAGGAGAAGATGACGTTAAAATCGGCAGCGACTGTCCTGGTTTAGACAATATATGGCCAAGTTCAAGTCACCGGCAGAGGCACCAAAAGGCAGAGATATACCCAAGTCCAGGCAACCAGAGTCAATTATCAGGAGTTCCACAGACTAGATGAAGCAAGTGGCGGAGTAGGGGGGAAAGGGTGGAATTTCTGATTCTAGAACAAACTTTTGCTTTTTATCTATTTTCTGCTATGTGCTGCTTCTGTGAAGCCCTGCGCCTTTGGGTGTTAGTTCGAGCCAGGAAGAGGTCAAAAAAGAGATCATAAAAGCCTATCTTTGAGGAGAATAAAGGATTAGGTTACCTCATGTAAAATTAGTAGAGGCAAATGTATTGAGATGCTTTTGGATGCAAATAACAGGTAAGCCCAACTGAAGGAGCCTCAAATAATAAAGAAACTTATGATCTCATGAACAAAGTCCAGGGGCAGGGGATTCCAGAGCCAGTCAAAATAGCAACGCAGCAGTGTCATTAAGAACCCCGTCTATCCCACACTTCCCTCTGCCATCTGCCTCACACTTTCCCAGTGCAGGGTAATGTACATGGATGGACAATGGGGTAAATCACAGGATAAATTCAAGAAATGTTTTTTGGGGTTTAGAATAAAAAATTTTTTAAGTTTATTTATTTTGAGAGAGAACGTGCACACGCACACAAGTGAGGGAGAGGCCAGGGGAGGGAATCCCAAGCAGGCTCCTTGCTGTCCGTGCAAAGCCCAATGCAAGATTTGATCCCATAGACCATGAGACTATGACTTGAACAGAAATCAAGAGTCAGATGCTCAACTGACTGAGCCAGCCAGGTGCCCCTAGAATCAGAAAATTTAAAAACTAATCCTGATTAATTAAAGGTTTTAGTTAGTTGAATTCTAACTAATTGAAATTCTTCCTTACATCATTCTTCGTATTTTATACTTTTCCTAAGATTCCTCTCTAACATGAGAATCAGGCCACTTTCATGGGTGTAGATGAATTTTCTTTATTCTCATTTTCAGGACATGAAATGATGACTCAAAATATTTCTTTTTTTTTTTTAATTTTTTTTTTCAACGTTTATTTATTTTTGGGACAGAGAGAGACAGAGCATGAACGGGGGAGGGGCAGAGAGAGAGGGAGACACAGAATCGGAAACAGGCTCCAGGCTCTGAGCCATCAGCCCAGAGCCCGACGTGGGGCTCGAACTCCCGGACTGCGAGATCGTGACCTGGCTGAAGTCGGACGCTTAACCGACTGCGCCACCCAGGCGCCCCCAAAATATTTCTTTTAAGGAAAGAAGTTGTATAACTTAAATTTGCACAGCAGTGTACTTTCACATGGCTTGTCTAATCTTTAAAAATCTTTGTGAGTTAGAAAGAACAGATATTAATAAGCTCCTTTTAGAGAGGAGGAAACAGTTTCAGTGAAATGCCCAACGTCAGTGAGAAACTACACGGCAAAATTGAGATTTAAGCCCAGATATCATATCTCTCATTTTAGTGTTCTTTCTACTTTCAGGGACAATAAGTCTGATTTCTCTGGCTAGTCAGATATCACATGTGAAGCCATAGTCTCCCCATTACTACACTCATAATTGTTGGAATATAAGAGTTGGTTTTCAAGTTAAGAAGACACAAGCACTGGGACTTCCTGGCTGGCTCAGTTGGTAGAGCATGCAACTCTTGATCTCGGGGATGTGAGTTTGAGCCCCATGCTGGGTACAGAGATGACTTAAACACTAAAAAATAGAGAATACATAAGCACTAAGATCAAATTGTGGGAGGACTCCCAGGTCAGACACTCAAGCTAATACTGTAAATTTCAGTGCAATTAAAGGATGGCTATCTCTCATCTCCTTCCACCACCCCCCACCCCACGAAAGAGCGGAAAGAAGAAAGGTTGAATAAGTAACATGGGGCATAGCGAAATTGGAAGTACAAAAACAGCACTACGCGCGAGAGAGTATCACAGACCTTGCTCACCCTCGATTTAATCCTATATAAAATTCAGATAATAGTAGCTATAGTACAATGTTTTTGTACTACTAAAATAAGGTAATTATTTTCACATATTCTACAAAGAGTTGTTTGAGGATTAGAAGAATGAAGGAATCCTTGCATGTGACCTAGGCTCTAACTTCACATGGTTGGGGGGGGGGGGAGGGGACTGGAAAGTTCCAGCCTCCTAACCATGTGGTTGATTCCTCTAGCAACCAGACTCATCCTCAGGTGCTTTCCAAAAGTTACCTTATGAGCATAAACTCGGGTATGCCTAAAAGGGGTTTGTCATGAATATCAAGACATCATTATCACTCTTGTCACTTAGGAAATTCCAAAAGTTTTAGGAGCTCTGTGCCAGAAATGCAGTACAAGACCAATATGTATTTCTTATTCTAAATAACAATATCATACCTCTCCAATTTACCAAAACTACTCTCGCCAACACACAGGATGACCCTGTAATGTATTGCACAATCCAGGATTTTTTTTTCTTTTTTTTTTTTTTAATGTTTTATTATTTATTTTTGAGAGAGAGAGAGAGACAGAGCATGAACGGGGGAGGGTCAGAGAGAGAGGGAGACACAATCCAAAGCAGGCTCCAGGCTCTGAGCTGTCAGCACAGAGTCCGACGCGGGGCTCGAACTCACCGACCGTGAGATCATGACCCGAGCCAAAGTCAGATGCTTAACCGACTGAGCCACCCAGGCGCCCCCCACAATCCAGGATTTTTGAGACTAAAAAGGAACATTATTAATAATTACATTGGGATGTACACACAAACGGGCCCTGTCCTATATACAAACTTAGACTTTCACATCTCACCTCAACATGAAAACAGTGAATCATTGCTTTTTCTAAAAAACTTGTTTCCCTCATATTATTAAATCCCATCTATACTTATCCCATTTGCTCAAGCCAGAAACCTGGGAATCATGCCCAATTCCCTCTTCCATTCTCTTATGGCCATTTCATAAAATATCTATCCTAGATCTACCTACAAAGTATAATCGGAATACATACACTTCTCTCCTCTATCCACTATGTAAACCCTCCTCTTTCACCCATTGTACCTTAGCCCATCACCCTGTTCATTTCCTTCACACTCTGAAATTACATATTTGTTAATTTACTTGTCACTGTATGTCTTCTCTAGTTTACTGCCAGGACCCCAGTTTGATCACCCAGTGCCTGGCATTCCTAGCACCTAACATAACGCTGAAACATAGCAGGTGCTCAGTAAATGTTTATTGGATGAATGAATACATGAATAAACAAATAGAAACAATAAACATTGTGCAGAACACCTCTGGGAAATACTGGTATAAGTAGTGTGAAATTGAGAATAATACAGCTGAGTCTTTGTGCCCTATTAAAAAATCAGCATCTGAATCTCTGAGACAAAGACCAAACAACCAAGGTCAGAGTTAGTGCTGGAAAAAGGCAAAATGAAGACAGGAGTGGAGAAAAGTAGAGAGACCTGGTGAATTCAGATCATCCCCTCTGTTCCTCTCTGCTCTCAATATAACTGTTTCATATTTTTAATGTTTTTTTTAATTTATTTTTGAGAGAGAGAGAAAGAGAGAACAAGTTGGGGAGAGGCAGAGAAAGAGGGAGACAGAGGATCTGAGGCCAGCTCTGCACGTGGGGCTCCATGCGGGGCTTGACCCCACAAACCGTGAGATCATGACCTGAGCTGAAGTCTGCCACTTAACCAACTGAGCCACCCAGGCGCCCCTATAACTCTGTTTTAATTCCGTATCTTGCACTAGCAGAGAAAATTACATTAATGAGCAGGTCAAAACAGTATTTCTGATTAAGGAACACCACTCTGTCTGAGAGCGAAGGAGAAGTCCATTAATATGGAAGTCAACCACTCAGAAGTATCAGCAGCAGCAGTGTTACTTTTTGCTAGAGTCAGCTTCTTGCAGTAAATACCAAAGGAAGACTTACTCCATAACAGGAATAACACCTTGGACAGTCATCTAATTCCACGCGTTAATTCTTTTAAAACATTAACTTTAAGACCCAAATAAACTAGATAGATATTCTCACTTCAGTTACACCATCATTCATGTGAATCCCTCTGTCATAAACAACCCACTGAATAAGGTGAGAGCTAGCGTGGGGGGAAAGGACAGAATGGGAGTGGAAGATGGAGAAGAGCAGAAGTGCGAATTTTCACTGCTGTGTGCCACACACACAAACAATTTTTTTTCACCACTATGAATAAACATTTCAAGCACACTCTGTGATTCCAAGTTCCTAGCCTTTGGACCTCTATCTCTGATTAGCCTAGGGCTGTTGTCCAGATTGCTTCTGCCTCAGAATTACAGCCCTTGTGCTTCTGCTATGTGATATTATATTATATTACTTATGTATTTATAAATCATATTACACAATTTTAAAATAAAATATATATAACAAGGCACCTGGGTGGCTCAGTCAGTTAAGCGTCCAACTTTAGCTCGGGTCATGATCTCACAGTCTGTGAGTTCAAGCCCCACGTCAGATTCTGTGCTGACAGCTTGGAGCCTGGAGCCTGCTTTGGATTCTGTGTCTCCCTCTCTCTCTGTCCCCTGCCTCTGGTCATGCTCTGTCTCTCTCTCTCTCTCTCTCTCTCTCTCTCTCAAAAATAAACATTAAAAAAATTAAAATAAAATATAGATAAATTAAATTAAATAAATATCGTGTGTCATAAATAGTCACAAACCACATTCATGGCACTTGGTAATCACAAAACATTTCTAATAGGAAAACATTTACTTGCAAATACAGTATCAGAAAGTCTCAAGTCCTGTCTTTAGAAATGGTAATGCTACCTATCATTGTGTCCGGGGCCTGGAAGTACGGGGAGTACGAAGTGGGAGAAGAGGGGGTCCAGAAGTCCCTGAGGCATGCCTCCTGTGGTGGAAAGAACATTTCATTCTAGGACAGAAGCCACTGTCACCCCTCTTCTGGGACTGGACCACGATAAGATTACTTGGCAAGACAGCAATCAGATTGCAGTCCTTCATGCCAGTCCTTCTGCATTAGTTAAGGTACTTTTGAGTGAAAGCAACAAAAACCTCAACTCCCAAATGGCTTAAACAATCAAGGCAATTTATCAGTTCATGTATTTAGAAAGTCCAGAAGTAAAGCAAGCTTTTAAGTAGAGTGCATCAAGGGCCCCACCCCTCTTGCTCTGTGTGTCTCTGGATTCTGCCTGTCTTTATGTGTTGACTCTGTCCTCAGACTGGCTTCCCTTCTAATCCTAATAGCAGAATATTGATTTCTTGCTCCTTCATTGCCATTCAAGGAGAGAGACTCTAATTTCACTCAACCATTAAACTGTTCCAACCATTAAACTTGTTCCAACTGGACCATCCCAGAGCTGCTCACAATGGCAAAGAAGATGGGATTAGAACCATCTGTATACAGGCAAGGGTCAATCCATTCCACCTACAATGCATTACTACAACTGAATGCAGGAAGAAAAGTATAATGCAGAAGAGGCACCACCACATCCATATCCAGACTATGTATTGATTTCCTTCGTCCCTGTAACAGAAGCACAAACGAAGCTGAGAAATAGACTCAGAGTTTTTAACCATGCTCTGTCTCTTCCCCCTCTCTGCCCTCCCACTTCCTTCCCCTACCCCACCCCCTCTTGTTCTCCCTGTCCGCTCTAACTCCTGCTTTGTTAAAATTGATTGGCAGTGAAAGTAAGGAAGGAAGAAAATGAGGAAAGATAAGACAGGGAATATATAACGTATCCTCCATTTTAGTAGAAAGACTCTGGGAGAGATTCAGTGATTCAATATTCAGTTACCCAAGTTACCTGCAGCTATGGCCAGATCTAATGCTCTATATAAGTAGATATATATGGTAATCAAGGAAAATTCTTTTTTTGAAAATTTTAGAAGACAAAGCAAAATAGGTAGATTACCCAAAGTCACTCTACAAGTCTGAGTAATTCTCCTTCAAACCAAATACCTTTGTGTTAATCATGCATTCTTTTTTTTTTTTTTTAAGTTTATATATTTATTTTGAGAGAGAGAGTGCATGCGTGGGCAGGGGTGGGGGGGGGCAGGGGGGAAGGACAGCGAGACAGGGAGAGAGAGAATCCCAAGCAGACACAGATCCCAACGCAGGGCTTGATCTCACAAACCACCTGGACTGAGATCAAGAGTGGACTGCTTAACCAACTGAGCCATCCAGGCGCCCCAGTCATGCACGCTTAGTAACTAAGTAAAAGAATAATCTAAAAACGTGGCAAATGTTGTACATAATAATTATTCACAATAGCAAGAAAAAAATTGAACACAACTTAAATATCCATCAATAGGCAAAGTGTTATGTAGAACTGGTGTATCCATTGAATGGAACATTAGGCAACAGTATTAGCTAATGGATCTGAAGTCTTTTGTAGTATCAAAAAAAAAGCCTATGATTTACTACTGTATTGACAAAAGCAGGACTTGGAAAATAATTAGGTAAAATGTACCTATCAGATATAATCATGTAAAATATACACGTAGAAAGTGACGGGAGGGGTACCTGGCTGGCTCAGTCGGTTAAACGTACGATCTCAAGTCATGATTTCGAGGTTCACGAATTCTAACCGCATTGGGCTCTGTGCTGGCAGCTGAGAGCCTGGAGCCTGCTTTGGATTCCGTGTCTCCCTCTCTCTCTGCCCCACCCCCGTTCACACTGTCTCTCTCTCTCTCTCTCTCTCTCTCTCAAAAATAAATAAACATTTAAAAAAAATTTTTTTAAAGAAAGAGACTGGAAAGAAATATACCAAATAATACTAGAGTTTTACTGAAACGTGATTGTTTTCTACTTCTCAGCTTTTTTTTGTAACACTGTTACACTAATTTTGTAACTGGAAAAAAGAAAAACTGGAAAAAAGAAAATATACTTGGCAGATATCTACTTAGCAGCTTGTGTCTGTCTGTGCTGGTTCCTAGCTGGAATTACAGGGGCACCTAGCTGGTTCAGTGGCCGGAGTGTGTGACTCTTGATCTCAGCATTGTGAGTTCAAGTCTCACACTAGGTGTAGAGATAACTTAAAAATACAAAAACAAAAAACAGGGGCGCCCAGGTGGCTCAGTCAGTTAAGCATCCGGCTTCGGCTCAGGTCATGATCTCACAGCTTGTGATTCCAGCCTCGCATCTGGCTCTATGCTGACGCCTCAGAGTCTAGAGCCTGCTTCAGGTTCTGTGTCCCTCTCTTGCTCTGCCCCTCCCCTGCTCGTGCTCTCTCTCTCTCTCTCAAGAATAAATAAAACATAAAAACAAAAAACAAAAAAAACCAGAAGTCACATTTAAGTGGCCTGTCTCTATCCCAACAGCACTCATTCACTTATTCAACAGCTAATTATTAAGCAACTATTACATATGCACCAGGGATGTATCAATGGGTAAATGACGTGGTCCCTGTACCTATCTTTACAGCCTAGCAAAGAAGACAGACTATAAGCAAACAATTTGTTACAGATGAGGAAAACATGGGATGAAGGTAACCAAATAATGTCATAAAAGGAGAGAGAACCGGCTTTAAAAGGTGAGAGAGGCTTCCAAGGAAGTAGTATCTAAGTTGAAATGAGAAAGAGGAGGTGGCTGAGAACCCCAAGTGCAGGGCAGGGCAATTGAACCAGAGGGCCTAAGGTGAGAAAGAGCTCGGCAAGTCCTGGGGACTGAAATCAGGAGACCCGCATGGCTACAGCACAGTGCAAGAGGAGAAAAGGGGTTACAATGAGGTTAGAGGGGTAAGCAGGGACCAGATCTTGCAAAACCTTGATAAGAATTTTGGATTTTACTCTGAATGCAATGTGAGCCATTGAAGGGTTGTACAGAGAAGAAACACGGTTCCGTCTGCACCTTCATAAGGTCACTCATGGCATTGTGGGAAATGACTTGATGGTGCGTAGGGGACAAGATGCAGAGAGGATAGTTGGAAGATCTTTGTAGCCAACTGTATTTCTTAGAGCAGTAGCAATGGAAATGAATTAGACTCAAAGACTTCAGGGTATGTTTTCAATATGGACCAGAGGATACGGTGGGGTGAGGGGAAAGTGAGTCAAGGATGGTGTCCAGATTAATACTTTGAGCAACTGAGTGTGTGGCAGTGGCACTGAGAGAGAGGGGAAAACAGGAAGAAATAGATTTGGGGGACAAGATGAAGACTTTAAATTTACATAAGACCGAACTGCCATATAGAATGTGTATATAATCTTTCTCTTCAGGAAGACCTTTAAAAATGGAAAGCACGTTTTTCACCTCTGAAATCTTAACATCTTGAACAGTGCAACATGTGACAGGGTAGGCATTTAGCGAGCAATTGTTAAACGAACTTCACAGCTTTGAAAATATTTCATTCATTCCAATGTAAGAAGATTCTAGTTGTGGTGGAAAGCCCGATTTTAGACAGTTTCCCTTACCAAGACTGACAGGGAAAAACATTGATTGGACGGTAACTAAAAAAGAGAAAGGGGCACCTGGGTGGCTCAGTTGGTTGAGCGTCTGACTTCAGCTCAAGTCACGATCTCATGGTTCATGAGTTCGAGCCCCGCATCAGGCTCTGTGCTGACAGCCTGGAGCCTGCTTCAGATTCTATGCCTCCCTCTCTCTCTGCCCCTCCCCCACTCACACTCTGTCTCTCAAAAGTAAATAAACATTTAAAAAAAGGGAGAAAGAAAAACTATGAGATTCTTATTTTTTTTTAAATTCTTATGTATTTAGTTTTCTGTAGTTAAACTAAAATGGGAATTAAAAGCTTTAATGTGTGTGCTTAAATTCTTGGGCCAGCCACTGACCCCTTCAAGTGATTTTACCTCCCAGTGTTTCAGTTTCTCCATTTGCAAAAGGGAGATAATGGTAGTTGCTTTATCTCACAAGGATGTCATGAAAATAAGTCAGATAAATTGCTTTGCCCTCCTTGGAAAGGGGCTCCAGAAAGTAAGCATTATTAGATATGATGATGAATACTCACAACTTCAAAGATATTTTTAAATTGCCCCCCAAGTCTTTGAACATGTTAAGCCTATGAATAGCACAGTGTTAGGTGTTTATACATTTCTGGCAAGCTTTCACCTCTTGTTAAAGCAGTAAATGGTCTTTGAACAAATGTATTTCTCATTCTTTGATAACTATGCTTCCTTGTTTGTACACTTGAAAGATGATTATCATCTGGCATGTGAAGTCAAGTCCAACTCCTTGGTGCCATTACAGTTCAATTGCAGCTTTAATTGAGTTTTTCTTCCAAGGTTGAAAATAAGTCATTTGGTTCACTTTGGTAAGCTCCTTGCACGCTAAAAAGTGATTGTGAGGTGAATACGACTATTTTCTGCAAATGATATAAATAATGTTTTTCATTTTAGCTACAATATCCTCATTCGAAAATTGATATGAAAAAATCCGGTATTTTTATTTCTTCACTGTTGTATTTTTTTTTCTGATGGGTTTCCCTAAAATTGCTTTTAATAGCTATAATTATACATTTTAACATTTCTAACACAGACAGTCCCCGACTTACAGCGGTTTGACTTACAATTTCTTTACTTTAGGAAAGTACAAACGCAGTAAGTATGCTTTCAGTAGGAGCCATACTTGAAATGTCGAATGTTGACCTTTTCCCAGGCTAGCAATATGTGGTGGGATGCTCTCTCGAGATGCTGGGCAACAACAGGGAGCCTCAGGTCCCAGTCAGCCACGCCACCGTGAGGGTGAACCAATACACTTACAACCTTCTGTACCCGGACCAGCCATTCCGTTTTTCACTTTCGGTAGAATATCCAGCAAATCGGGGCGCCTGGGTGGCGCAGTCGGTTAAGCGTCCGACTTCAGCCAGGTCACGATCTCGCGGTCCGTGGGTTCGAGCCCCGCGTCAGGCTCTGGGCTGATGGCTCAGAGCCTTGAGCCTGTTTCCGATTCTGTGTCTCCCTCTCTCTCTGCCCCTCCCCCATTCATGCTCTGTCTCTCTCTGTCCCAAAAATAAATAAACGTTGAAAAAAAAAAAATTAAAAAAAAAAAAAGAATATCCAGCAAATTACATCAGATATTCAACACTTTATTGTAACGTAGGCTTTGTGTTAGAGATTTTGCCCAAGGGTAAGCTAATGTCAGTGGTAGGCTAGGCAAAGCCATCATGTTCGGTACGTCAGGTGTACTTTTGACTTATGAGATCTTCAACTTACAACGGGTTTATCAGGACATAACCTCATCGTGAGTCAGGAAAGACCTACATAGACAGCCATGGTACACACATAAATATCACCAAAGTAAAAACCTACAGACCCCAAGACAAAATACAGGATAGTAAACATCATCTAGGACATTTCTTATTACAGATGTGCATCACGTTCATAATTAGTATGATATTAGAAAAACTAACAGACCATTAGCACTACCATTCTTATCCACACTTCTCTTACCTATATGCCTAACACAAATCAAAACTCTTCCTGCTGGAGTAGCCAAAACACTCCCAGTAGAGTGCTGCAAAATCATTCTTTGCAAAGTAAGAGAATAACACCTACTTCTCCTCTCTTAAAGAACCCCCTCTCCAGGTAAGTCTCACTATATCCACTCGACAGATGTGGAATTTGAAGCTGGGTGCTTTACACTAGATCCCCCAGCTAGGTCAGAACACAGGCTAAATATGCTTGACCACAAGGATAACATCATTCGTATTCCTTCCTCTTTCGTTTTTCTCTCCAGGAAGAATTGAAGCAACACAAAGGAAGACACTGTACACTTTGATAACTCTCTAGGAGGGGAGATCTGAACGAGGATAAAGGAAAGGTAGGGGTAAAATGGCCTCAATTCTACCAAGTGATGGTAGAAGCCTCCTCACAGCTCCACCAGGATCTGACAGAATGGACACTGATGAACGATAGGCCTCCCTCGGGCAGAACCCCAGGAACAAATGTCCTAGGCCCTAAATATTATGAAGAAGGAGTGGCATTACTATTTCAGAATATTATTAAAGTTTAATTTTGAAAGTCCTGCCTCCAATGATATACCCAGGGGCCGATAAAAGATGCCAACAGCATAGCGTCTTCTCAAATACGATTATCCTGGGTGGGCCTTGAACTGGTGGGATGGCCCAAACTCCCACATCTCTAGGGAAAGCATTCCTGGCATCTGGTATTGTTGAATTTACCTAGGCCAAAGGTCATAAGTTAGTGGCCTATAATGAGCCAGATTTTACCTCAAAAGGCTCTTCAGTTGGCCCACTGCAATGACTTCTGCCACCAACCACCTAAGTCAGGCCAAACTGCACAGGCTAACGGCACAGTCCTCCACAAGACTGCCCTTACTCCAGGTACCAGTCACAAGTTCAAGGGTCCCAGGCCACCCTCCCTTCTAAGCTGCTGGCTACAAATTTAGGGGTTTCTGCTGCTTCCTCAAGTTTGGTAATTTGCTAGAATGACTCACAGAAGTCAGGAAAATGCAATACTTATAATTACCGTTTTATTATAGCAAAAGGACAGGGAGGAGAGATGCAGAGAGTAAGGTCTGGGAAAGTCTCAAATGTGAAGCTTCCACTGTTCTCTCCTGCGTCCTCAAGGATGTATCATCTTCCCAATACACTGATAAGCGACAAGGTGGATTACTACCAACCAGGAAAGTTCATCCAAGCTTCCGTGTGTCCAGAGTTCTTACTAGGGCTTCATTATATCAGTATGATTGGTAAGTCATGTATCAGTCTCTGCCCCCCCTGCCCCCCCCGCAAACCCCTTCCCAGAAGGTTGGGTTGATAATCCCCCATTTGCTCTTTCTGGCACGACCAGCCCCATACTGAGTCATCTCATAAACTATTAGTCATCTCACAAAGCATGAGAGGCCCACCATGAATAAGAAAGGCACTCCTACCACCTGGGAAAGTCCAAAGGTATAGAAGCTACTTCCCCAAACTCAGAAACAAAGACCAGCCCAAATTATTTATACACCCACACGATATTTAAATGTTATTTCAGATTGGCTACCAACATTTAAAACTGTGTTCACATAAAAATCTAAATGTTTTGTACTCCCCTAAAGTATTGGCAATCTTAGCCTTCCATTCCCACAAAGCTGCTGCCCGCTTCCTAAGGGACACTCGTGTCTCCCCACCATCTCCCTAGTCTCTACTTTCTTATTCTTGGAGTGATTCACTCCTTTGTTTCCTTCACATCCACGGCAAACATTTAAATTTACAAACCCTGGGGGCGCCTGGGTGGCGCAGTCGGTTAAGCGTCCGACTTCAGCCAGGTCACGATCTCGCGGTCCGTGAGTTCGAGCCCCGCGTCGGGCTCTGGGCTGATGGCTCGGAGCCTGGAGCCTGTTTCCGATTCTGTGTCTCCCTCTCTCTCTGCCCCTCCCCCGTTCATGCTCTGTCTCTCTCTGTCCCAAAAAATAAATAAACGTTGAAAAAAAAATTTTTTTTAATTTACAAACCCTGGCCTAGGCCTTGGGTGTTTTGGCTGTTTTTATTCCATCTCACATTATTAACTTCAAGGAATGTGTGGGGAAGGAAGGGCAATTACCTTTTGCCATTTCATTATCTTACTTTCAAGCTACTCTTCCTCTACACTTCATGTGAGTCTGGGCGCATGTGTGCATATACGCATGCCTGTGCCGTACAGGTGTCTCTTAGAAGGTCTTGAGCCAGGCTAATATGAAAGGTTTGACTGCAGAACCAGGACAAGCTGAAATAAAATTCATGTCATCTTCAGAGTCAAAAACTAGAGCCAATGGAGGACCTTAGAAAAGAAGCCTCTCATTCTAAAGACAAAGCAAAACCTATGTTTCTCAATATCTTTAAAGCTATAGCTTCCTTCATAAGTGTAAAATTCTCACAACCTCCTTTATTATTTGATATTCGGCCTAATTAACTGAAAAAAATAAGTGGGGCAGATACTATTATTTTCAAATTTCACATACCCCTTTCTCCCACTATACCGCTCTGTAAATCACTTGTTTAAAGAATATAAGAGGCATGAAACAAGCCCCAAGTACATCAGTGGCCATGTGGACGGGTACCTATAGTCTCTCTTAGGTACAAGTGTCACAGAGACCTTGAGTTTTATCTTCAGTATTCGTGGGTTTCATATTTTGAATTTATCTACTAAAATTTGTAAACCCCAAATCAATACCTGCAATGTTTTTACAGTCATCCACAAACACATGCAGAGCAGTAAAAAATTTCAGTCAACTGATTTTGAAGGTTCCCAGCAGAGGCCAAACAAGGGAACACTTTACATTCTCATTCCAAAAATAACACTGTAAATAACTGCCCTTTTTGTGTTCTATTTAGGGGCACTTTTTTGGTACTTTTGTGCTTTTTGTTATTGATGTTGTTATTTAAAACGACCCCCAAGCATAGTGTTGAAGTGCTATCTGGTGTTCCTAAGTGCAAGAAGGCTGTGATACGGGGGCATCTTGGTGGCTCAGTCCGACTCTTGATTTCCGCTCAGTTCACGATCTCATGGTTTGTGAATTTGAGCCCCGCATCAGGCTTCACGCTGACAGTGCAGAGCCTGCTTCAGATTCTCTGTCTCCTTCTCTCTGCCCCTCCCCTGCTCGCTCTTTCTCTCAAAATAAATAAATACTTTTTAAAAAAGAAAAAAAAAAAAGGAAGGCTGCAATATGACCCATATAGGAAATGCATGTGCTAGATATGCTTCATACAGGCATGAGCTATACGAACTTAAGTATATTAATGATATATGCATATTAAATATATATGTAAATGTCAATGTTATATGTTAAATAATATAGTATTAAAAATAGTAAGTCAATCATATATTGAACATATATTAAGATATTAATATATTTCTTTAAACAGAAACACACATAAAACAAGATTATGCCTTAATCGGTTGGTGCAGATGTTGTGACCAGAGGCTCACAGAAACCTAATTCTATATTTCCCCAGAGAGAAATGATTCAGTATTCACTAGTTCAATGTTTATAACTTTATAGAACTACCACAAATGACAAGGATCAGCTGTACGTGTAAAATAGTGAAGCACACATGGGACTTTCCAGCACAAAATCACATCAAAGGGGGCTATGGAGGGAGTGGGGGTGAGGGTGGAAACTAAGCTCACAGGCAAGTAACCATTAAGGATGCGATTTCGTTTTAAACCAGAAAATGATGGTGCAATTAATGCTAGTCATTCTTCCCAGACAAACCAATGCAGCATTAAGATGCCACATAGTAAACAGAGCACTGAACTTAAAGTTGGGAGGCCTTGTTGCTGGTCCCAACTCTGCAAGTAATTAACTTAGGTAAGTCATCTAACCCCATTTAAGCATGTTTCTTTATCTGCTAGAGGGATTTAAGTCTTGTAGCAATAACTCACATTTGCCATAATTATTATCCAAAAAAGCTTTCCATGTAAATTATATCATTGGATGACCCTGATGGTCCCTTTTTACTCCAAAACTGTATCACTTAAGAGAATTACTTTGCCAAACTAGAATAAATATATCAAATGTTTATAATACTAAGAAGAGCTTTCGTTTGGCATGTTTATAAGACATTAGTCAGAGGGAGGACTTCAAATACAAGAACTAAAAAACAGCTCTGGACTTATTTTTAAATTGTATTTATTCAATTAATATTTTCTTTTTAAAAATGAGAGAAAAACATTCCCAGTAGATGGCCATCCTTGCCGCAAACCCCATACCACCACAAATCTTGTAAATGCGGAGAAGCTAAAGTACCACTAGGTGGAGCAGGAACAAAAGACATTTATTTATAGTTCAAGGAACCCTGGCAGTCTTCAAGAGGTCTTAAAAGGTCACCTTCTGAGTACATGGAATCTTGGTGAAGCGGAGTTATCTCAACCTACTCGCCCTGTGTGCTTTCCAGAAAACCATGCTGACTGAGGAAAATTATTTTTCTTCTTAGAGAACATTACCAGCAACAGCGAATTCCAGCTTTTTCACATGTCTATAATTGGGCTAAGAATTGTGTTGGACAACACTGAAGGACCTATTTTAGGTAATGGGCTGAGGTACTGCAGACCCACACATTTGCAAATTTGCTGACATGGTCCTCCAGACTGGTTCTTTCCGTTGTCAGGCCGGGACGTGAGCAGAGTAGCATCACCCTGGTAATTTGTCTTTATAACTCGGGCCCCAGGGGCACCTGGGTGGCTCAGTCGGTGGGGCGTCCCACTTCGGCTCAGGTCATGATCTTACGTTTGTGAGTTCCAGCCCCGCGTCAGGCTCTGTGCTGACAGCTCAGAGCCTGGAGCCTGCTTCAGATTCTGTGTCTCTCTCTCTCCCTCCCCCTCCCCTGCTCATGCTCTGCCAGTCTCTCAAAAATAAATGTTAATTTTTTTTTAAATAAAAAATAAATGTTAAAATGCAGGCCGCGGGCTACCATCTCTCCCAGCAACAACCCCCTGAATAGCTCTCTTAAGGAAGTGATGGCACTCGTTTGGGATGAATCCATACGTAAATTTGGATTTAGTCTTTGGGGATAACTGGGCAGAAGGGCCTGTAGGTTGTTTCCTTTAACCTAGTAGGCCATCAGTTTATTTTCTTTCCTGAAGAACACCAGATCCAAATGGGGGGCGGGGGTTGTAATAGATTTCCTTCTTTTCCGTTTGTCGCCACTTAATGCTTTGCAACCACTGGCAGAGGCAAAGAAAATTAACAAGCTAGCACCATTAAAGGAACAATATTCACTGTTTTGAGAACACACTAGTTCTGGTTAACAAATACTTACGAAATGTTTAACAATCCCATCGAGGGGACTGGCTGCGTGATCTACTTTCCAGATCTACTTTCGTGAAGGCAAAACCTCAACAAAACCCCCAGATCAGCTAATACATGAGGTACAAATGGGCAACAAAACCAGAGGCAGGAGATTAGGACAAAAACCCTACAAAAGAATGGCTCGCTGACTGCTTGGCTCACTGCCCATTCATTTGGGCCAATTTCATAAATGTTCTCCACGCATCCTTCTGCCAATCTGCACGCACCCTAGTCCAATCCGCGGGTATCGCGACCCCACAGGCCCACCACTGATGGCGAAGCAAGACCGACGCGCACAAAAGGAGTTCCCCCCCCGCCCCAACCCCTTCCCTTGGAAAGCCGACTGCGGACCTCCAACAGCACCTCAGCAGGCGGCATGTGTCTGAGCCCAGTCCCGGGTGCAAGTCCCACAGCTCAGGGAAGCGCACCGCGCGCGGGGACCTGCTCCCGTTTCTCTCCCTGCGGTCAGAGCCTCGCCCTTGGCCCCCCCAAGGGACCCGCGGCTGACAGAGCCCAACTCTTCGCGACGGCAATGGGTGCCTCCGGAGAAGCCCCGGGCCGACCGCGGCCTCTAGGCGGGACGCGGGGGCTAAGGAGGCGAGCCACCGCAGGGTCCTGGGAGGGGCGAGCAAGTCAGCGGCTGACATTTTTTGTTTGCTCCAAACTGTACGGTGGACGGCGGTAGGCCGAGGCTTTTCCGCCCGCTGAAAGTCAGCGAAAAAAACAGCGTGCGGGAAACAAAAGCGCGGCGCCTACGCCCTTCTCAGTTAGGGTTAGACAAAAACTGACCGCTTCCCCTCCCAGGCCCACCCTCCACAACCCGAGGTGCAAAACGCCGCGGCTCCCTATAAAGACAGAGGCCGCCGTACGCGCCGATTGGCTAAAGCCCTCCCGTCGCGGTTCTCGCGAGATCCGTCCTCACCCAACCCCCCCCCCTTTTTTTTTTGGAATGCCCTATTTCCGGCCGTGAGGACAGCTGCGCCCCTCCCCCCACATTTCCTGGGAAAAGCGTTAGGTATTTCCCAACGTACTTTGAAAGTAAAAACGAGCTTGTCCTACTGCACGGCTCCGTTTTCCATGCCTTAAGGACCGGGTGCACCTGCCTTAAGGACCGGCCTCGGTGCGCTCGACTACCTTAAGAAAATGAAGTTCACAGAAAAATTTTAGGGCCTGGGAAATATGACAGTGATTCTCAACTCTAGTCACATTTGTTAGAGATCTTTAAGAAAATAGATTCCCGGATAGCTTTGGCTAAACCAGAAGGTTGGCTGGACTCGTTGGATTGCCTTGGAGTTCCTGCCCTGCTCCCTTCTCCTTAGAAGGCCTCTTTGCAACGTCTTCTTGAACATAGGTTGGGTTTTATTAAGTATAACTACTTCATTCTTAATCTTAACATTCAAGATTTGAATTTACCTTTTATTAGGAAATGAAAGCTTTTCAGTCATTGACTTTGCTTTAATGTTGTGTCATGATTAGGTTAAAAATCCACCGTAAATTGTACCAAGTTTCTGTAATCGTATAATACTGTTTTACATAAAACTGGCTGATCCTAATTGTAGAATTCATGTTCAGTTGGGTGAATTCTGTGGAGTTGTCGCTATTGACACCTCAGTCTGAAAGAAAGATAAAATATTAGAGGGGTTGGTTTCCAACGATTTTAAGGGCAGGGAAAATATAAACGTGATTTTCCATTTTTATTCCCTATCCCTAGATTACTTGAAAAGGATCATCTATGATCCCATGTTAGAGGCTGGAGTCAGTACAGAATATTCCAGGTAGGTTGTTGAGTTAACTACCTGAGACCACGGTTCAGAATTGTTTGCCTGACTAATGTAGCAAGCAATTTACTTTGGGATCGCTTTAAACTTAAATCTCTTAACCTGTTTAAATATCAATTTTTTAAATTTGTAAAATGGGAATAATGCTTGTCTTGCTCATTGAGAGACTAAGAAAAATTACCAGGTGTACTCAACAACTGCAAAGAAAAGACCTCCCCCCACCCCCCCCTGCTGTTCCCAGAACCAGCCAGGGCGCCCCCCCCTCCCTTGTAGTCTGACCTAAAGGCGGGGACCAATCAAGTTCTGCTGAGTGGTTTGAAAAAAAGGCGGGAACCAATCAAGTTCTGCTGAGTGTTCAAATTTAAATGTCAACCAATAACAGCTCTGTAACCGCAAAAAAAATCCCTAACTTGTTTGTGCCCTTCTATAAAAGAAGCTGTAAGATCCTCGCTGGGGGCCTCTTAGCGTCACCGGCAACGAGTGCGCGGAGGACCGGGTTTGAACCTGCAATAAACGACCCTTGCCGCTTGGCTTTGAATCTGGAGGTTTGTTTTGGGGGGGGGTCTCTCGAATCGGGGCATATCACTCATCTCTCTGGGATGTTGAAGTTTTGCTTTGTGTTTTAAGTTTATTTTTGAGAGGGAGGCAGAGAGAGCAAGAGGAGGAGGGGCAGAGAGGGAGAGACAGAATCCGAAGCAGACTCTACACCATCAGCATGGAGCCCAATCCTGGGCTTGAACCTACCAACCACGAGTTGATGACCTGAGCTGAAGGCAAGAATCTGATGCTTAACCCACTGAGCCACCCAGGCCCCCCTGAGATGTTTAAGTTTAAATTAGATAAATGTGTAGATAGCTCTATTTTCTTTTAGAAAACAGTTTCAGAATTCTGAAGAATAAGTTCATGCTCTCTACAGTGCTTGTGAATCTGGTGAGTGCAGCATCAACTGTTCACAGTGCCCTCAGATAATCATTTTTTACACGGTAACCAATCTAGTTTTCCTTATAATCACTGACGTGGGAGAGAAGTACCTAGGAATGAAATGCACCTCTTCACAAATGCTTGACTCAGGCCCACTTCTCCTTGTACAATGTGCCCATCATTATTACACCTTGGAATCTTTGCCCTAATGTTACCTCTGCCCAGAATTTTCTTTTGGTCAATTCTCCGTATCTACACACCTACTGGGAGTGCACCATAGAGAGCATCAGGGAAGGGGATAGAGATGAAAAGGGAAATCCCACAATCCCTATCTTCTAAGAATATATCTATTGCGGGAGAAAGACAAGCAAACTAAAAGGTAAGGCTGCATAAATTAAGTGGTCAATAGAAGAACAAATAACAATGCGTTGGAGGACACAATGAATTTTGACTGCATGGAGGAAGTAGCATCTAATTCTACAACAGAAGATAACAGATTTCGTTGTGTTCGAAAAGTTTCTAGGGGCGCCCGGATGGCTCAGTCAGTTGGGTTGGGCGTCTGACTTTGGCTCAGGTCATGATCTCCCAGTTCGTGTGTTCGAGCCGCATCAGTCTCTGTGCTGACAGCTTGGAGCCTGATTTTAATTCTGTGTCTCCCTCTCTCCCTCTGCCCCTCTCCCACTCGCACTCTGTCTCTCTCTCTTTATATTTTAGTACATAGTTTTATGTACTAAACAAAAAAGAATAAAATTAAAAGGTATCTTTACAGAGTTTACCCTATTTGAAATTTACAATGACCCTGTGAGACAGGCAGGGATTAGCAGCCCCACTTTATGGATAAGAAAAATTTATCTTCAAAATGTTCGTGCAGCTGGTAGGTGGTAGAGCCTCGACCTAAATCCACATGTGCTGCCCCTGAATTCTGAGGAAAGGGCATTACATTAGGTTTAAATTTCAGCTGTCTTTCAAATCTAGCCCCAGAGCCAAATCTAGCCCCAGACCAGAAAGTCTTCCACCGAGACCTCAAGGTATTTTCCTCCTTATGAACCCCCAGACCATTTTATGCTTCTCTTAGGACACCAAATCACTTTCTACCTAGTATTATTATAATCAAGGCATAAATCTCACCTCTTATACTAGACTGCTGGCTTCTTAAGGACAGGATCTCACTCCTGCTTTAGCAGTCATTGTGCTTAACACAGTGCTTTGCACAGAGCAGATATGAAATACTTTGAGTTACATGAATACTGCCATCATTATCAAGAACCCAGGTCATTTCAGACTCTTCCCCCATCATATCTAACTAGATACCAAGACTTGTCGGGGTTTTTTGTAATTACTTCTTCTGAATTCCTATTGTCTATAATCTTGAGTCTTATGACTTGACTACTTTATATCTAGACTAATAACTGGTTAACTGATCACCAAATCTCCAGGGCCTTCCCAGCCCAATTTATTCTCCAAACCACTGCCACATTCATCTTAATTTCCTATGTTTCCTGCTTTTCATTCTTTAATTGTTCTCCTTTGCCTATAGGACGTGTAACACAAAGCCTCCCTTTCCAGTCCTTGGCCTTCATTTACTTTCCTAGTCATTGCTCTTAGTCTGCTCAATGTGAGCTCTTTATTTCAATAAAACCAGTCTATTAAGCATGGCTTGAATATGCTTTGTTCATTATGTAAACCTCAACAAACTTAAATCTGTATCACCCAGTTGGCACACATGTTGCACTACAAATTTTTCCAAGGGAAAGATGAGAACTTCAAGGTCAAGAATAATGTTTCCTCTAGCATTTAATTTGGTTCTACTCCAGAAACAGGTTGTTTGCTTCACCCATCACAGAAATGGAAGAGACATGGACATTCCAACAACTGAAATACTTGCTGTTCTCTCCGACACATATAATATCCAAAGTTTTCTGTCACATACTCAAAGCATTTTTTTCTAACCATTTTATCTGTATTCAGAAGCATCTTTGATGTACTATGTTGGGTCCAACTTCTTTAAATTCTGCCTTAGTGATCCACATGTCCTGGAAAGCAGACAGGGATGCAAGAATAGAGCCTCCCATCCACACTGATAGTTTCCTTTCTGGGGGAACTGTAACTTGCACAGGTGTATTGGCAGGTACCATATTTGCTACACCTTTAACTAGCCTCTTGTCTAAACCGGGGAAAGAGGTTGATCCCCCAGCAAGGATAATATTGGAGAAAAACGAATTCCTCAGATCTGTATCGCATTTCATTATGCTGTTGAAACACAACTTATCAATGCCAGGGGTCTGCAGGTTCCTAAGACGTGGAGAGAAGAGGGCCTCTGGACAATGAAAGAGTTGGTCATAGAGCTTGATCATCGTCCCATCAGGTAGCTGGTAAACTTTCTCTATAGAATCACGTTTCTTGGCCATTTCCTCTTCATAGTTCATTACCACATAACAAGAAGTTTCCTTAATGTCTGCAACAATCTTTCTGTCTGCAGCACTAAGCAGCATGATGCCCTGCTCCTTCAACAGTGTCATGAGGTAGTTGGTAAGGTCAAGGCCTCCCAGATCTAGCTGCTGGACACCATGAGGCAGACAGTAACCCTCAAAGATGGGCACACACTGGGTAACCCCAGCACCTGAGTTCAGCACAAAACCAGTTGTGAAGCCAGCAGCAAAGAGAGCCAGCACCCCCTGAATGGACATATAAAAGGCAGGCACCTCCAGATGCTCAAAAAACACTTCGGTGATTTGTTGCCGGTTGGCCAGTGGGTTCAGTGCTGGCTCCGTAATCAAGACTGGGCCATCACAGGCCTTTAGTTTCAGGTTATGATCATAGATATGCTTCCACATGACCTCCATGTCCCCCCAGGAAGTAATGAGACCACGTTCCACTGGGTAGCTGTAGGAAAAGCAGTAAGATAAGTGACAGCTTTTTTTTTTTTTTTTTTTTTTTTTTTTTTAGTGGCAGCTTTTAATTTTTTCAGCACCTACTCTCTTCAAACCTGGGTTAATCCCCATACTTATTACCAGTACCCTTTGTGGGCAGTGACTGTCACAGCCAGTTAGAGAAGGTAACTGCCAGCAAAAGTTTGCATAGCTGACTTCCTCTGCACTTTTTGTTGCTTTCCATTTGTCCCCGCTTTGGAAGACAAAGAATCTTTAAAAAAAAAAAAAAAAAAAAATTGGGAAGTCTTTGGAGCACCTGGCTGGCTTAAGTCAGTTAAGCATCCGACTCTTGATCTTTGCTCAGGTCAGGAATTCCCAGTCGGTGGGATCAAGTCCCAAGCTCTAGGCAGAGCCTGCTTGGGATTCCCTCTCTACCTCTCTCTTTCTGCCCCTCCCCTGCTCCCTCTCTCTCAAAATAAATAAACTTTAAACGAAGTTTAAAAATTGGGAAATCTTTACATAATAGTACAGTTTTAATATCAATTAATTGAAGAAAATAACCCACAGGGAGAAAGTGACATCCTTAAATAAACTTGTACATTATGAACGGTGACTTTATTTATACATTTGAACAGATCTGTTTACATACGAAGAGCAAGTAATGCTAACCCTTTAGATGTCTGGTACCCTCAGAGATTTGTGGCCTGCACCAGCGGGTTGAAACTTCCTGTTCCTGTCTTCCTTGTCTTCTCACCCTTATGCCCCTCATCTAGACCCTTCCTCTTTCCGCTCCACTAGGGTCCTGCCCGCTGTGAGAAGACGGTACCTGATGGACAACGAGTGTCTCCGTTCCTGCGCTTGGTCACCTACACACGTTTCCAGCGCGCCCTCCGCTACCCAGCCCTGTCCTTTGGCCCGGCCGATAATGTTGGGGTAGACGAACTGGGGCTCCCGCGACCCAGCCAGGCCCGCCTTAATCACTCCTGAGCCGTTGTCGATCACCACTGGTAGCTGGTAGTAGTAGCTCATGCCGCCTCCGCCTCCTATCGCTTGGCTACTCCGGCTGCCCTGGCTGCGGGCTACGCTAGGGAGCGAAAGTGCGCAGCGTGGGCCCTTGGGCAGCGCCAGAAGGCCTACGGCCTGGAACGTCGCGTCACAGAAGCGCTGGCCTGACCACGGGGCCTGCGCCTGGCAGGCGTGCCCTGGAGAGCCTAGGCCCATTGACCCTCCAAAGTGCTGCCTTCCCCCCCCCCCCCCCCCTACTGCATCTCACAGGGTCTGGGTCACTTGCCACCCCCTGGAATCCCGGGATACCAATATCAGGAAAACCCAACTTTCTTCCCTAATGATATAAATCTAACCCTTCACAAGGGGCCTCCCCCAATACCTCGATGAGTCATAAAAAGTTTTCTTTTCCAAAGCCTTTGAATTCTGGTTAATATGTCTGTCCATGGGCATGTTGAAAGTTCTAGAACGTGCCCTTGAACCTAGGAAAAGGTGGGAAGATTTGACTAGAGAAAGTTGTCACAGAAGACGCCCGGTTTGTGCTTCTGGAAACCCTTGTCAACTTTTGAAAACACAAAGGAAAGAATGCTAGGATTTAAAGTGGGCTCTATATACTTTTATTAATGTTTCTATACACCAGGCAAATACTTTGTTGCGCTTCTTTCCTGCAGTTTCTAAGCAAAATGTAGTCAAAACCAAAATGGTAGAAGCTCACTTTTTTGGATTGATTCATTTTTAGCAATCTCATCTGGTGATCCCCCATGTAATATGAAGGTCATTCCTATTTCCTAAAAAATACAGGTAATGGTCTCACGGTTTCCTGAGTTGGAGCCCCGCATCCGGCTCTGCACTGACTGTGCAGGGTCTACTTGGGATTCTCTCTCTCTCTCTCTCTCTCTCTCTCTCTCTCTCCTTCTTTCTCTGCCTCTTGCCTCTCCGCCACTCTGCTGTCTCTCTCTCAAAATAAATAAACACTTAAAAAAAAAGACGTGATTTTTAGGCATAAGGATGTGTCTGCCTCTTTGCAAGAAAAGTGATATTCCTTAGGTCCTATGAAGTTTAGGTTTAGAAAAATTTAAGTACATTGTGTGCCAAAAAGTGCATCTTTGGTGTCTGATCTTTTACCCCCTCAATTTTACACACTATGTCGAGGATTTAAAAACACCTCAGCAAGTTCGAACCTCTGGTTGGTCTCTGAAAGCAGGGGAGGAAATTCAAAAGCTATTTACTTGTCTCTCCACCAGAGGTTGAAAGGGTCACCTAAGTAACAGCCGTGGCACTTGGTGCTGCAAGCCTCTGCAAGAGGAGGGAGGCCACTGAAGCCCCGCACTACACCCTGCCTTCTGAGCAACGTCTCTCCAGGAAAGGATACGAAATAAAACATTTCTTTCCCACAGAAGTGTTACCCAAAGGAAGGGCAAGGAGCGAGTGCCTGGTTTCTGCAGCGGTACCTAAGAGTCTGAAAAAAAGTGCATGCAAATTCCAACTTTTGGTATAGTTTCAGCACTATACAATGAAACATTTAGTTATTTTCCTTTTCTGATTGTTTTATTTTTCCTGTTAAAAGCTATCTCAGTATTACGTGCCTGTGAACTCCTAATTACTACTTCCATATGGAGGACTTTCTGAACCACAACACCTAACGGAGTTTCCGTAGTGTAGTGGTTATCACGTTCGCCTAACACGCGAAAGGTCCCCGGTTCGAAACCGGGCGGAAACAGCTTTTTTTTTTTTTTTCTTTCTCTACAGGGTTCACGAGAAACGGAGCCATGTGGTTCTCAGCAATTATTCCAGATTTTTAAAACACATTCTTAATAGCAACTTACTGAACAGTGAGAATTTAAACTTTCACCCTGGTTATGTTATTCAGCAAATGTTTTTATTGACAGCTTGCCATGTGGAAGTGCTTCAAAAAAAAAAAAAATTCAAATCACAACCTACTACTTAAAAATAATGTAACATACAGCCTAGAGAGGAGCTCAAACACAGCGGTAAAACTGTTAGCCTTGTTGCCTCCTAAGCACCTTTTGTGTTACAAGTCATGTGGTCTTCCATTAGTTTTCCCCTTCAGACTGCAAATTCCTCATTGCCGGGAGACCATGTTTTAGTCTTATTTTATACATACTTAGTGTCGTGCTTAACACCTGGTAGAGACTCATATTTCTGAATGAACTACCGAAAAAGGTTTCAACAAAATATAAAAGTGGAATCATAAAGGTGTAATCTAGAGCCAGCCTCAACTTTTCCCCTTATAAACTTTATGGTAGTGGCTTTATTCACAAATATATTTCTTACCGCCTAGAGAAAAGAAGTTAAAGAGCAAAGTGTCGTTGAAAAAAATCTCAGAAGAAATGGGTAAATTCCAGTTGAGACTGTCTTTTAAAATGAAGTCATGAGTAAATAGTCTATGGTCCTGACACATCTTTTAGAAGAATAAATGTAGTTCTGGTTTTCTTAGAACTATGATATCCGTAAGTACTAGGGGAAAATTCACCCTAAAATATCAACACGACTTATCCTACTGTTTCTGTGCCTCTTGTATGTTACACAGATAACTGGCATTCTTTTCTTTCACTGTACAAAATCTGAATTCGATGTAAATTATTACGTTAAAATATTCCTGGTCCAGACGCAGAACCTTTTGCGGTATAAAGCCCACCTTCCTGCAATGTTGCGTGTGCCCAGGTGCCCTACTGCTTTGCCCCGTTTTCTTGCATCTCAGACTTTTAACACCAGGTAAGGATATCCTGAGAACTAAGCTACAGTTGGCTGATGCAAACACAATTAAGGGTTCTCAAGAGCTTTCGGGTACATAAACTGAAAAGGAGTGACCAGTCTCAGTTCAAAAATCCTCTATGGCCAGGAGCCTAAGGACACAAAGCAGCTGTTCCCACTCTCGGGGGTCCCGAGGAAGGAGAGGATGATGGGAGAAACCAAGAAACTACAAGCCCCAGCATGCAGTGCGCAATCTGGCTCCCGGAAAGAGGGCTTTCGGGCTGTGCTGCCCGACCTCGGCCCTGAACGCGAGATGCTGACTAACGGCAGACCAGAATGTTTAGAATGAGGAAGACAAGCGGGTCGCTGTGAATGAACCCTTAAGTCCCGTATCCATGACGTTCGCAGTTTCGCTGGAGACCCCGGTATGCAGGAGAGCGTTATCTCTGCGATCCAGCCCGGTCCGTCCTCGCCGGTACCAGACCTCCAAGGTCCCAGAGCCTCCAGCGTTTCCTCTGGACGCCCGGGCCGGATATGATGTCTCCGTAGAGGAAGAAGGAAGAGGCGGAGCGGGGAGCGGTGACGTCCTTCCAAGATGGCGGAGAGAGCGTGAAGAAACTGTTGCCCCTTGATTTGCTCTAGGTGAGTCTTTCTTCACGCCCCAGCTTGTCAATCCTGCTTTCCCCGGACGCGGCGTCAGGAGTGAGCAGGCTTCATGGAGTTTGAATTCAGGTCGAGGCGGAGATATTAACATGGAAAGCTTGGGCGAGGCAGCCCCGGTGTTGGCTTTGGCCACAACCTCTGCTGTGGGAACCCGAGGTAGTCGTGGGAGCTGGCCGAAGGGCAGTGCGGCAGAAGCCGGGAGAGACTGGCTTTGGTTGTCACTCTCCGTTGCCGTCGGGAGGGGGATGAGAGGGGGTGTGGCCTCCTCCGGGCGAGTGACGGAACCTTGACAACTCTGGCTCTCTGCTCCTTCTCCGCCTCCTGGGCACCCGCCCCGCGTTTTGAAGCAACTCTGCACCACGGAAAACTAACAGGTTGTGGGGATTTGAGAGCGGTTTTAAAGAACTCATACTGTGTTTTTTTCCTCATCTGTCCAAAGGAGTCATTTCTTAGTGGTTTGTTAATTTTTTCCCCAACACATGCATGCGTACTGAGCTTGGAAGTCTGGAGGTTCAACTGCTGCAAAGCGTGAAATCTTGCGGTGCTTTTTTTTCAGCTCGTGGAAGTGTTTTCACGCATCGCCATATATTGATGTGTCCAAACGATTGTGTTAGTTGGCCAAAGATAGACACTTAACCTTCAGCGTTTTTAACTAATCTGTTTGATAAGAATTTTCTGTGGGGGCAGCGAGTGAGGACTTTATTCTTGTTCATGTTCTATGTCCCTTCTCCCCTTACCAATTGCTTGGGTGAGACGTTTGATGAAAACTTAGGGTTACTGACTTACTGTCTCTTTTTGTCTTTTAGAACAAGGGTAAAATTCCATTCTGATATCAAAATGCAGTATTCGCACCACTGTGAGCACCTTTTAGAGAGACTGAACAAACAGCGGGAAGCAGGTTTTCTTTGTGACTGCACCGTAGTGATTGGGGAATTCCAGTTTAAAGCTCATAGAAATGTCCTTGCCTCATTTAGTGAGTATTTTGGTGCGATCTACAGAAGCACTTCTGAGAACAATGTCTTCCTTGATCAGAGTCAAGTGAAGGCTGATGGATTTCAGAAACTGTTGGAGTTTATATACACAGGAACTTTAAATCTTGACAGGTAAAGTACACATTTTGTTTTCATTTCTAAAAGCTAGTCAACGGTCTTTAGAGCTAAAGTATATTTGTAGCTTTTCCATTCAGTCCCTTAACTTCATATATTGCTGTGCACAATGCTATTGTTGTTTTTAATAAAGATGTCAGTATTACTGATTTGGGATGAAAAGACTACATTTCTTAAGCGCAAAAAGCACAGATGCTAATTAGATTAAAGCCTTTTTTTCTGACACGTTTGATTTATGTGCTGAAGCAAAACCTGCCATTTCAGTTATGGAAACTTGAAGATCATACATAATGAATGCGAAGTGAATTCCAGTTTCCTTGGTCTTTATATTCCTCTGATCTTCTCTCTTCCTCACTCTGTCCCCTACCTCTTAACGTGCTTGAGGTAGTAGGGGAGTGTGGATGAAGAAGGATGATCCTCTGTGTTCATTTCATGTATTCCCATTTCTAACCATAGATAGCGATGTGCAGGACCTCTTCCTGATCTTGATTCAAGAAAATAATTTCCTTGGAGTGTAAATGGCAGTGACTCCTGTTACCTCTGTAAAGCTATTAGTACTAATGCTTACACCAGATCCAAGGTGCTAGAATGCTTCTCTGAAACGCTTAATGCTGTCACTCCACTAACGGGAAGTAGGTTCTGAGGAATTTAATAATGCAGTCACTTGTGTCTCCCATGCATAGTGGACTGTATAATTAATTTAATCCTGATGAATTTACTAGTTGTGGAGGGAAAGGTAGAGGGGATAAAAGGAAAGAGAAACCAATCAAATTATTCCTGTCTTCTTTCCTCCATCTCTTATGGAAGTCATAATCTGACATAAACAGGTATGCTCTTTAGAATTAGATCTAGCCTGTCAGTCACTGTATGTCTTTGAGCAAGATGCAACCTCTGAGGGCCTCAGTTTCCCCATCTGTAAAAATGAGATTGTAGTAACTCCCTTGGTATTAGTGTGAAGATCGAGGATTTACTTGAAGGCCTACTTCCCATTGAACGTTAGTTTCGTTTATTTTCTCTCTTCTCCTCTCTCCCTTTAACTCCACAATTTTTGGAGAAAAATCAGGAAAGAAACAAAAAGGAAACACCTGAAATTTTGCCGTCCACTGATAATTACTATTAACATTTTGATAAAAATCTTTCATTTTCCAGATGATCTCTATATATACACATAGATATTAAGCAGAATCCTTCTCTCTGTTTTACATTGCAACTTATTGTGGAAATATACTTCTTTAAAAAGCTAGAATCAAAATGTTCCTTAATTCTTTTGAAAAGGAAACACACTATTTTTGAATTATTTTTAAATTTTAACATAATGAGATTTTCAAGTCAGTTCTTTGTGGGTTGATTAAAGGAACACACGAGTGTCAGATTAATCTACATGACAAATTATTTAAATTTACTGAATAGTTGACTCTACAGGTGCCTCATCTAAATATTTAGAGCACATTATGTAAAATAACCACAAAACCAGTGAATTTTGCTTGATCTTCGACTTAATAGTTTCCCATTCTCAATTAACTTTTCCAAATAATCTTGAATTGATTTGAACCCACTGAAGAGCAGCTTACTTTGAGCCTTCATGCAAAGCACCAGTGTGAAAAAGAGCCAGATTTTTGTTCAGTCTTTTTTGATAACATACCTTTCCTGGGAACTAGTTGTTTGAGCCCCACCACAAATGTGAGAAGACTTACATCAAAAGTAGAAAGTGTATAATTTAGTGATTAAACTTAGTGAAGAAAGCAAAATAATAGAGAATTAAGTGGACTCAGGAGCCAGATTACCTTGGTCAAATCTTATTCTAACCTCTGTGATCTTGGATGAATTACTTAATGTCTTTGTACATCTGAGCCTTCATTTGTACGTAAAATGGGATTATTACAGATTGCAGAGACCTGTCTTGAGGATTAAATAAACTATTCATGTAAAGCATTTAGCCACATACCTTGTAGCATGTAATTAAATGACTTTCAGTGACTGTTCAAAAGATGAAAGCAGGTTTGCAAGCACTGTAACTTCATGCTTGTAAACAAAAGCAGATTAGTCATTGGTGTAAGCAACTGCTGATTGGTTCTCTTAACTGTAACTGAGATTATAGTTTATGAAATAGATGAATAATTGGTATGAAATACTGTGTCAGTACTGAACGATTAGTGTGCATCTCATTGCTAGTTTATATTGGTCTTAAAGACTACCAGACCTTGTTATGTGTTTGGTAGTTCACTGTATGGATCACTAAGCACAATTGTAATTTGAGACCTAAGTATAATGAGTGATAAATTTGGTTTCATTCTAGTGCTGTCTCTCATTTATTGTAGTAATAATAGACTATGTAACAAAATTAATAAAAATACTTAAGGACAAAGGTAACGTTTTTAGAAAGTGACAGTGCTACTGTATGCATGCTAAAAATATTTCGTATAAAAGATGAACAAGATTGTGTTTATATTTGGACTATTTGTGTTATATCTTTGCAAATATAGAATTAACTTCATTACAAAGATCATCCGTTGTGTATTCCAAAATTATTCCTAAGGGACATAAGAAATCTTTAATATTTTCTTATCTAGGGGAAAGACTCCATTTGCAAATAGATTATATTCTTAAAGTTTATTTATACTATATTTAGGAACTTCAGGTATATTTTCCTAGAGAATAAAATGTTCCCTAAACTTGTGATTAGGTTTCCAAACGGGCCTATAAATCTATTTAATCTATAATGAGCTGAGAAAATAACTATGTGTGTAATAAAAGCCAATGGAAAACTAAATTTAAAAAGAGGAAACATACAGGTGCCACTTGAGGTGAAGAAGTTTTCATCAGTTGATGAGAAAATGGATAGAGATCTGTAAATACTGTAGTATACCTTCAAAGACCTGAGTGGTTCATGAGCTAGTTAATGTTTAATTTCATTTCAAATTTTACTCTTCCTAAAAAATATATATAAAGATATATTAATAGTACTATAATTGTATTATTAGCTATGACTAAAACTTTTTTCTGGCTCATATAATCATGTGGGAAAAAGGAAAAGATTTTTTAAAATTTTTTCTGAAGAGTTAAATAATATTTGGGGAAAAGAGCAGGAAGATTACTTGAAAGGTGTGTGTGTGTGTGTGTGTGTGTGTGTGTGTGTGTGTATCCATCCTCAGATAATTATAAAAGGGTCCTATTTTCATGTTAATACCAACTCAACTCTCAGATTTTATAGCTAAGAAAAGCAAAGTGCCAACAGGTGCTGACTTACCCTAATTAGCTCACCTAGTAATGCCAGAGCCAGTGCTAGAGTAATCAAACAATTTTTCACTACATTGTAAACTTTTGGAGTGCAGGGACTATTGCTTATTTCTTAATATCCCTCTTAGTGTACCACACATGGTAGATGCTCAGTAAATACTGACTAGAATGTTGAACAGGGTGAACTTAAGTCTTTCTATATAGTTCTAATAATGACGGACTCTCCAACTAACATGGGTTGAGTATCACACACAGGCGGGAGGGTTGTTAGAGCTTTCTGAAACCTTGTTCCATTGAAGTGTAATCAGTATACGAGCAGCACTGGCATCACCAGCAACTCTGTTAGAAATGCAGACACTTGGGTCCCGTCACAGATCTACTGAACCTGAATCCTCATTTAACAAGATACCTGGGTGACTCACATGCACGGGAAAGTTTGAGAAGCACCGTTAAAGTCCCTCACAGGGGAGCAGAGGAAGGTAGGAAACAATTTTTTAGACTCTTGCTGTTGCCAATCCCAGAAAAGGTAGTTGCTATCTGAATAGGCCTCAGGATGAATGGGAGGAGGCAGTAAGTTGCCAACAGCTACTTTTGTGTTCCAAGTGTTTTTTAAAACACACAGAAATTTTAACATTTTCTTATAGTGGTACATTTGTAGTTATGAATAACCATTATTTTTCATCTTTTGAAGTTCTGTAAAAGTGGAGATTTTTGCCTAAAGATTATTCTGAATGAGTGAATGAATTTTTGTAAGTTTATTCTTTTAGTTAATGCCTTTTTCATCATTCTGCTTCGTTAGGTCTTTAAAAGACATTGAAATATATGTGCAGCTCTGTTTCACAAATAGTTTTTATTTGTTCAGAATATTGTCATTTAGCCTTGTTTCCTTACAGTTGGAATGTTAAAGAAATTCATCAGGCTGCTGACTATCTCAAAGTGGAAGAGGTGGTCACTAAATGTAAAATAAAGATGGAAGATTTTGCTTTTATTGCTAATCCCTCTTCTACAGAGATATCTAGTATTACTGGAAACATTGAATTGAATCAACAGACTTGTCTCCTTACTCTACGGGATTATAACAGTCGGGAAAAATCAGAAGTGTCTACAGATTTAGTTCAGGCAAATCCTAAACAAGGGGCTTTAGCAAAGAAGTCATCTCAAACGAAAAAGAAGAAGAAGGCCTTCAACTCCCAGAAAACAGGACAGAATAAAACAGTGCAATATCCCAGTGACATTTTAGAGAATGCATCTGTTGAATTATTCTTAGATGCAAATAAATTGTCCAGTCCTGTAATAGAACAAGTTGCACAAAGAAATGATAATTCAGAACTCGAGTTGACATCAGTTGTGGAAAATACTTTTCCAGCACAAGATATTGTGCAGACTGTTACAGTGAAACGGAAACGTGGAAAATCACAGCCAAACTGTGCTCTGAAAGAACATTCTATGTCTAATATAGCCAGTGTCAAGAATTCTTATGAGCTGGAGAGCTCTGGGGAAGAGCTGGATCAGAGGTATTCCAAGGCCAAGCCAATGTGTAACACATGTGGGAAAGTGTTTTCAGAAGCCAGCAGCTTGAGAAGGCACATGAGAATACATAAAGGAGTTAAACCTTATGTCTGCCACTTGTGTGGAAAGGCATTTACGCAATGTAACCAGCTGAAAACGCATGTAAGAACTCATACAGGTAAGACTGGTTTGTGGGAGATATAACTGCTTTTATACTGTGACTGAAATAATATTTTTGTACAGTACATATTAATATACAGTGTTGACTGTGACCAACATTTGGTATATACTTGTATTCACAAAAATATTTGCTTAGCATGTTAAGACTGTTGAAAATTTCTTTCTAATTGTGACCAAGTATTTAATGGCTATTTTGTTTTATTGCAGCTGATACTCTGAAGTCCTAATGTATGACCTGTGTATACCGTTTTCCTTCATAGTTAAAATGAACATATACTTGATTCTAGCTTGCTAAGTATTTAACAGAGACAAAGATTAAGAGAACTGATAAAGGGGAAAAGTAATTACAACTCAGTACAGTTCTCAGATTTTGCCAGTACATCTCACCTCCTGCTTCCTAATCTTTGTCAACTTCTGAACACGTTTCTTAGCATTACCTGCACATTTCATTCTTCAGCCTCTGCATTTACTTTTGTTTGGTACACTTAGATTTGTACCTTTTAAGATGCAATATGTATTTCTTTCATTGACCACCTTTTCACTATTATGAATTGAGAAACATTGATTTCTTTTAATTCTATCAAGGTTTTGATAGTTGATCTGGAAGAAAGTTTCTGTTTGCTTTGTTACTTCTAGCAGTTAACAATTTCCGAATACTGAAAATAGTACTGTTGATGAACTCTTTTGAAAGCCTATGTGGCTTAAGCAACTAAAACAATATCTCCTTTTAAATATAAATTTTATTTGCTTGTTCTTTTAGGTGAGAAGCCATACAAATGTGAATTATGTGATAAAGGATTTGCTCAGAAATGCCAGCTAGTCTTCCATAGTCGTATGCATCATGGTGAGGAAAAACCCTATAAATGTGATGTATGCAATTTACAATTTGCAACTTCTAGCAATCTCAAGATTCATGCAAGGTAAAAAAAAAAAAAAAAAGTTGTTTGATCTTTGAGTCTGGCATTCACCTTAGTCTTATGAATAGACTACTGTGTTAGTATTCAAGACGGTAGAGTTCTAATTGTGGTTCTACCATTAAATTTTCTTGGCATAGTGAAGGAACCAGAGGAAGCCATGGTGGCTGGAGGGGAGTAAGTGAAGGAGAGAAATAAGATCAGAATGAGAAATAGGTGATATGATCTTGCTTGCATTTTTTTTTTTTTTATCTTGCTTACATTTTAAGGGGTGGCTCTGGCTGCTATATTGGAAAACAATTGTAAGATTGCAAGAATGGAAGCAAAATTAACAGGAAGCTATAGATAAAATCCAAGTGAGAGTGATGATGATTTAGGCCACAGTGATGGCAATGGAAGAGATAAGTAGTAGTCAGATTCTGGACATATTTTTAAAGAATTTGCCGCAGATTGGATGTGGGGTATGATAGAAAAGAGGGTAGAATCAAAGATTCTGAGATTTATAGCCTGAGCACATGAAAAGATGGAATTACCATGAACTGAAATGGAAGAGAGTTCTGGATAGAGCAGTTTAAGAGGGCGTGTAGGCATTTTGAGCAGAGATCTGAATATGTTAAATTTGAGCTCTTAGTCATCTGAATGGAGATGTACAATAGACAGTTGGTTATGTAAGTCTGTAATTCAGGGGACTGGTTTGAGCTGAAGATACAAATTTGGGAGTCTTCAGCATATAGATAATATTTAAAGCTGTAATACGGAATGAGGTCACCAAGAAAATGAATGTGGATAGAGAAGCAATCAAAAGGACTGAATCATGAGGCACTCTAATCTTAAAAAATTCTGGGAGATAGTCAAGAACCAGCAGAGGTGACTAGCCAATATAGGAGGACAACAGTAGACTGCCCTGGAATCCAAGTGAAGGAAATTATTCCAGAAGAGAACAATCAGTTTTGTCAAATTTGGTGATAGAGATGTGAAGATTGAGACTTAACTGTTGGATTTACCAAAGTGAGAGGTCAGCAGTGCTCTCAACAAAAGCAATGTTAGTTGTGACTAGTAGAGAAAAATTAAAGTGGAACAGTTGGAGACTCACATTTTTGATAAAGAGGAGCCAAGAAATGGAGGAGCAAGAGAGGTCAAGGTTTTTTTGTTTTGTTTTGTTTTGTTTTGTTTTTATGTTTATTTTTGAGAGAGAGCCAGAGTGTGAGCAGGGGAGGGGCAGGGAGAGAGGGAGACACAGAATCGAAAGCTGGCTCCAGGCTCTGAGCTGTCAGCACAGAGCCCGACGCGGGGCTTGAACCCACTAACCTCTAGATCATGACCTGACCCAAAGTCTGATGCTTGACTGACTGAGCCACTTAGGTGCCCCAAAGGGTCTTTTTTTTAAAGATCAGAGACATCAGTATATTTGTATGGGAAAAAGGAACTGTGGAGGAAATTATAGGAGTGTTACCATTGAGTAGGAAAGAGATAATATCTTAAGTATGCAAATGGGAGTGTTTGGATTCAGATGAATTGTCACCCTCCTGTTAGAGTTAATGAGAACAACAGATACATAGGTACAGATGCCTATAGGTGGAAGGTTGAAATGGTAGAAATTTTCTTCTGATTGCTTAAATTTTTCTCAGTAAAACAGGAAGCAAGGACATCAGCTAAAGATAAGGATGGATGAGGAGTTGCTGGAGGTTTAAGGAAAGAGTTTTAAAGAGTGAGTGAATGGACAAGTGAAAATAATTGCCTGCGGTATTAGGGACACACTTGACAACCATATAAAGATGACGGCAAAATTTTTTTTTTTTTTAATTTTTTTTTTTCAACGTTTATTTATTTTTGGGACAGAGAGAGACAGAGCATGAACGGGGGAGGGGCAGAGAGGGAGGGAGACACAGAATCGGAAACTGGCTCCAGGCTCCGAGCCATCAGCCCAGAGCCTGATGCGGGGCTCGAACTCCCGGACCGCAAGATCGTGACCTGGCTGAAGTCGGACGCTTAACCGACTGCGCCACCCAGGCGCCCCAAGATGACGGCAAAATTTTTTTAACTTACCTTAGAACTAATGTTTTGATAACATTATGCCAAAACATTTATTTTTGATTTGTATACATTGAAACTGTTGATTTTAAGTATATATTCTTGGTCTGTTAATATGAAATAAAATACTACATGAAAAATTGTATAAAAAATGCTTACTATATAGATTGGATCCAAATTGTTTTACTTACCACTATATAACTTTATTTATTTACTAATAGGAAGCATAGTGGAGAGAAGCCATATGTCTGTGATAGGTGTGGACAGAGATTTGCTCAAGCCAGCACATTGACCTATCATGTTCGTAGGCATACTGGAGAAAAGCCGTATGTGTGTGATACTTGTGGGAAGGCATTTGCTGTCTCTAGTTCTCTTATCACTCATTCTCGAAAACATACAGGTAAGAATTTGACAGAGATGTTTAAAATAAGGAAAGTTGTAAAAAGAAAGGGAAATTGAGCCCTTACAGAAAGTAGATTATAGATTTTGTTGTGTATCTGTTGTGTGTGTGCTTCTTGAAGCCTTTTGTGTTTGTGGTTTTCACATAAATATTAGCTATAAAAGCAGACTTATTTTCTAAGATAGTACACAGTGGATGGAATTTTTTAATTATGTAACTATATACGTTAAAAATCAGGTAATTTTGATGGTATATAAACTTGAGTTGAAATGTATTTTATGACCTTAGAAAAACCCCATTAGCCTCTTGTTTCACTTCCCTTGGATAAAACAGTAGAGTGAAATTAAGGGGTGAAGATGGGTTTAGGTAGAACATTGATTTTTATGACTTTTCCTATGCAGACATTCTGAGATTCACAAATTAAACAGCTACTTCAAGTGCAAAATACCAGTTTTGAAGCACATTGTACTCAAAGATTTTCAGTTTTGATAGAGTACCTCTTAAAATAGGTCTTTCCTAAATAATTTTATTCCTCTTAATAATATAGTAGATAGCAAGAACTAAAGTCCTGGATTGATGAATTTTTAATCACGTTTGTAATCATAAAAATTGAACTTCTTGCCCAACTCTAGTCTACTAGAAGGATGTTTGCAGAAAGTTTTATTATATGAAAAGCATCAGGTTACATGAACAGTGTAATTACTAATCTAAGTTGGATCACACTGAAGATACCTCTAAAATACAATATAAGAGGTTTTAATTCAGTATTTTAGAACAGGTTACTTTAGATTATTGTAATTGATAAAATATTATATTGGTATAGTACACCACTTCGCTATCTTTTATTTTCCATCTAGGTGAAAAACCATACATATGTGGTATTTGTGGGAAAAGTTTTATTTCCTCAGGAGAGCTCAACAAACACTTTCGATCCCATACAGGTCTGTGTTTAGGGAGAACGTATTATTTTTTGTTCTCTCTAATTTCTTTTTATGTAAACCTTGACTTTTAAACCATTATGGACTATATGGTTTCTAGTCGTACTCTACCTATAGCAATATTTTAATGTATAACTATCAACTTTCTGTTTGCTTTGTTTCTTTAGTTATTTGGAGTAGTGTTAATTAAGTTGGGTCTAGAATTGTATAGATTTTCTAAAAAAATATGCCAGATAGTAATAGTTTTTAGATGACTTAGATTAAATTGCAAAGATGTACCAAGAAATGAAAAGGAATATATAATACCAAGATAATACTAGATTTTCTTATCAAGTAGTGTTCAGTAAGCAAGTTTTTAGAATGAATGTTAGAATTGACATGTTTCTTGTAAGAGTATTGTATAATATGACGAAAATATGGAACAAAAAAAAATTAAAACAAGGGAAAATGCCACTTTGAAGATGGACTCTTTTCATTTTCATTGTCATTTTGAAAATTATTTCTCGCTATTCCTGTCTAGAATACTATGAGCCCCTAGTAGACATTTAATAAATTTATTGGCGGCTTCTCCACTCTTAGGCTTCATAGTTTGTAAAGCATTGAACAGTTCTTATTCGAAGGAATTATAATTTTGTAGCATTTTATTCTGTCACTGTTTGTACAGGATTTTGTAATTTGTAGGCTGCCAGAAAGCAGAAATATTTACATATTTTCCCCCAGCTGTTCCTCTTAGTATCTGGCATATAACTGGCACTCACTAAATGTCTAATAGTAATAAGAGTAAGTTAAATTTCTCTTAACAAAAGGGCTCAATTTTTCCTGAAATGGGGATGCTTAGTATAACAGAGCGCCTAATGTGTATGGAAGTTTTTGTTTGACTATATTATAACCACGTGACTAAATGGTAATTTGAAACTAAACTTAAACAGTACAGTAATGTTTACACTGCATTCGTAAACATTGATATTTTTGTCTTAGCTTCAAAAATATTGAGTTTAAACTTTTTTAACTTGCTTTTCAGGAGAAAGGCCATTTATCTGCGAATTATGTGGAAATTCTTACACAGATATTAAAAATTTAAAGAAGCACAAAACAAAAGTCCATTCCGGTAAATGTTTGTGTTTTTTTTAAAAATTTAGGGCTCTCGGCGCCTGGGTGGCGCAGTCGGTTAAGCGTCCGACTTAAATTAGATACATATTTTTAAAAACTAGATAAATACATATTAGGAAGGTAGCTTTATAATTTGTAGATAAGTTCACTAGAAATTTCTTTCCATATTGACCATCTAATAAACAGTACTTGAAATATTTCCTCTTTTAAAAACCTGATTTATGGGGCGCCTGGGTGGCGCAGTCGGTTAAGCGTCCGACTTCAGCCAGGTCACGATCTCGCGGTCCGTGAGTTCGAGCCCCGCGTCAGGCTCTGGGCTGATGGCTCAGAGCCTGGAGCCTGTTTCCAATTCTGTGTCTCCCTCTCTCTCTGCCCCTCCCCCGTTCATGCTCTGTCTCTCTCTGTCCCAAAAATAAATAAACGTTGGAAAAAAAAAAAAATTAAAAAAAAAAAACAACAAACCTGATTTATGAAGTTACAAGAAAGAAAGAATATATAAACAAAACGTGTATCACTATTCTCCAGACTAGAGTCTGGGTTACCTGGGGATTAGTTATGCGACAAAAAGGGCATCATGAACACATGAATCCAGAAACATGTAAGAGGAAGTAGGGAAATGGGTAGCTCCAAACTGTTACATAAAAATGAAAAGCCAGACTATAAAATTTAAGTCTGTTGCTTAAAATGAATCCTTGAAAAAGTTTCACTATGTTTGTCATAATTAAAAAGAAAATACTAGGCTTCTTCAGTGTATAGAGATGTTAACAAGTCTTTGATAGTAAACAGCGACATCATAAGGATTAAGAAATAACATATGAAAACTGCAATGTGAGTAATTCAACAAACATTAAATGCCTCTGCCTCCAAAGTACACATAACTGCAGAATAATACGAAGTTGAAAAACGCACAGTCTTAGTCCTAAAGAGTTTACAATCTGGTGTAGGAGACGAGAAATCTAAATATATAACTGTGATTACAAGACAAAATGTAGGGTATAGTAGAGACAGAAGTGCTAAAGAAGAGATTAAGTCCTTCTGAGGTGAGTACTGGAAAAACTTAATTCTAGGGAACTTGAAGGAGAGAGGGGTTCAGAGAATGGAGATGGGAAAAGGAGGGTTCCTCCCAGGCAGAGAGAATATTGTAAAGGGAGTCACCGGGATAAGGAAGTGCAGGTTGTATTGGCTGGTTGAACTGAAGAGTAATTAGGCAAGAACAGAATTCTAGTTTTATGAAAGCAAATATGCAGTTTTATCTAATGAAACAGATTGAAATCATGTAAAAACTTTGGGGTGGCAGAAGCATGGTAAAGCTCATGGAAAATTTGAAGGCAAAAGTGTATCATAATCGGTGTGATAATTTATGCCCTTGAGCAGAATTTCTCACTTCTGAAAAATATACAAAAGTGCTGTATCTCTGAACTTGAACTCAGAGAATAGTATGAACTACTCATTAATACGTTCAGAGAACAAATCTGTTATGTGTATAGCACTATTATTAAGTACTTTGAAGGAATCAGAGAAGTATAATTTGGCATTTACCCTTGAGGAGTTTAGTCTGAGAACAGAGGCCATACCAGTATGAAGCAGAATGTTCAGTAGCAATAAGAGACAGATGTCACAAGGTAGTATACAAAAAATTGACAAGTGAGTGGTAAAATAGGTAACATCTCACCCTTGTCTAGAACAGTTAAATCCCGAGTTTGTTCTCACTTTTTGGGAGTCTCTTGTGCTTTGGCTCTCTCCCACTCTAACCTCTTTTTTTTTCCTTCCCCTCCCCCATGGGTTTCTGTTAAGTTTCTCAGGACCCACATAAGAGTGAGACCATATGGTATCTGTCTTTCTCTGTATGGCTTATTTCACTTAGCATCACACTCTCCAGTTCCATCCACGTTGCTGCAAAGGGCCATATTTCATTCTTTCTCATTGCCACGTAGTACTCCATTGTGTATACAAACCACAATTTCTTTATCCATTCATCAGTTGAAACTTCTAAATAAAGTCATAAGTGCAAAAAGTGTGGTGTACTGGAGATTACATATTTTTAGTCTTATAGAGATTTATGTACTGGACAGACGTTTTTAAGTTATTAAACTAGAGGATCACAATAACTGAGATAAATATTTTTCTAAGGATTCTCCATTTGGATTTTTAAAATATAAGATTTAAAAATTGGTTTGGAATATATATAAAAAGTATGTGTGAGTTTGTAAATATATAATTTGTATATATATGTGTGTATATATATACATATATATAATGTTTCAGCAGAAAATTAAAGTAACATTAAAAAGCTCAAAATATACTAAAATCATGAAATACTAAAATATACTAAAATGTACCAACTAACATAAATTAAATAATTTCTGCAATTTAGAGCTTAGTAATTTGGGGCTTAGGAACAGACAAAAGGAAAAAAACTAGTTCGTTTAATACTCATTTACCGATACAGAAAAGAAACGCCTTTTTCTGAAAATATCAGTTTCTTGACAGATAATTCCAGGAAGAATTAATTTCTAAATATCCACATAAGCCACATTGCATCATATGTTGGGCAATATCTTGGAGCGAAGTACAATTGTGTATTTATGTTTGTATATTGCTTGTTTCTGAATGGCCAGGTTATAAGAAAGCACCGTCTTTAAATTTTAAAGAAGTATGCAATATTTGCTATACGACAATCCGAGTTGGAAGTCACTTGGGTGCTCTGTAAGTCCAACACCAGTGCTTTCTAATTCTAGGGTGACATCTGTTTGCGGGGCAGCTAAGCTTATAAAATTTGGAGAATCTTCTTAGCAAACAAGAAACAATTAAATCTCGCTTATGGAACTTTTACAAGAATATTGCTATGTGGCCACCTAGGGTTTGAAAGGGCAGAGAAAGTTAAGCTTTCTGTGGTCCTTGGGCAAAATTAAAAAAGAAAAAAAAAAAAAGAAAAAAAAAAAAGAAAAAAAATAAAAAAAAAAAAAAAAAAAAAAAAAGAACAGTTAAATCCCTTTTAAGTTCAAGTTGGTGCTTAAACCTAAGCTTGAGGCCCATATTGGACTTGTGTAAATAATGAGGGTAAATCAGTATAAGAGAAACAGCATGAGTAAAGCTGTGGAGGTTGGAATGTAAGTTCTGGGAATGGTAAGCAGATTTAGTCTATCTAAGAGTTTTTGTTTTGTTTCCAAAGATAGCATAAATTTCTTTCTCTTCTATTTCAGGTGCAGATAAACTTCTAGATTCTAGTATAGAGGATCATCCGTTGAATGAACAAGATTCTATACAAAAAAGTCCTTTATCAGAAACACTGGATGTGAAGCCTTCTGATATGACTTTACCACTGTCTCTTCCGCTTGGAACTGAGGACCACCACATCCTTCTGCCTGTCACAGATAACCAGTCTCCTACATCAGATACGTTGTTGAGATCAACTGTGAATGGGTATTCAGAACCACAGTTGATTTTTTTACAGCAATTATACTGACTTTGTGAGGAATATGGAATTGCTAAGACGTCTTTGGTAGTAAACATAAACATCTCTGGTAAGGTGCATATATTCATATTAAATTAGCATTCATTTGAGTCGTGACCATTATTTTCCATTCAGCTGAAGTAAACACCTGATGCTGCATTATAACGGCAATGCTTGTTTTGATTTTTGGCTTCTATGCCTAGATTATAAACATGACATGTTAAGGAGTGAGTTATACTAAAGTAGCACTATTTTGAATGGATGAGTTTTTTCTCTTAGAGCTGCCTTAATTCATTTTTATTTTGCATTTTAAATTGCTTTTCAGTTATTTAAGTGGAATCTTTCCATTTATATGAGTCAGTTTTGACCTGCGGGATTTTTTAGTTTTTTCCCCTCAAAATTTAAGCAAAATCTATGATAGTATCAGGCCAATAGTGTTGCTGTACCAAGTCCCATAGACCAGTACATAAACTATGGGGGGAAAGTGAATTTTCATTCTTCTACTTAAGAGAATTTAGGTACTGAATAAGAATTGTGCTGTTTCTCTATTAATATATTCCATTGGCGGTAACTTTTCTAATGACACAAAAAGAAGTGTTTTTCTTAAAAGCTAGAAAACTGTATATACATTTTTGTTCATTTAGGCCTCAGAATTCTGGAGAAAAGCAGTGATCAGTACTTTTGAGTTATCCAAGACTACATTTATTTGCAAAATGAGTTTTAAATAGATCATATGGTATTTTTATCTTAATAAAGACAGCTTCAAAATTTGATTCAGGTTATGTTTTAATAGGTTTCTAGATTACTGGAGATGAGGAAAATATGAATTTTGAAGATTTTTGATAAGCCTTGCTACACCTGTTACACACTTTTTAAAATACTAAGTTCCAAAAAGTATTTTTTAAACGTAAACCTAATGCGTACGCTAAATCACTTGGCTTCTCAATTGACACATTGTAATTACATAAAGAATTAAGAAATTAGCTTCATTTATCAGTGAACATTTGACTTACCAGAAAGCCAGTTTGCTAAATATTTTACATTTTTCTATAAGTTTTGAGTTTAAAATTTTATGAATCAAACCACAACATTTGGTTGTTGTCAGACTGCCTACAGTAGTCTGTCTTCTTCTTACTGAATGTAAAAAATTCAGTATCATTCTGATATTTACTTCCCCATCCCACTTTTCCCACATAATTAATTTATATTACTGCCTGATCTTTGGACATTAAATTACCAGTTCCACAGAGTCAGTTCCTATGCTGCTGATCAAACACCATGGTGACATTATTTCTTATTTCTGCCATGCATTAGTTGTGGCTTATTTGTTTTCTGTAATAAAGTTAACATGGGGTTTGGGGTTTTTTTGATATTGATTTCCTTAATTGAATTTTCTCTGGCATCCTAGTCAGAAGAACCAACTAGAAGAGGCTGTAATGAGACTACTTAATTCTTGTACACTGTAGAGATGGCCACCGTTTCGCAGCACACTCACCATTTTCGCAGTAGTTTGCCACCAGTGGGACTGACTTCACAGTTTGAAATATTCCCTTTGTGTAATATACATCAAATTTAGGATTTAACTATTTATCTAAGAAATCTAATTATGCTTGTGTATTAATATGCTGGGTTTAAATACAATTTACAAAGTTATAAAATGTTCAACTAATCTATTCTGGCTTAAATTCAATAGGAATTTATTGGAATGTGAAGAAATTAAAGAAAATTAAAAGACTCAGCCTCTTTAAGAAGTCTGCTGAAATGGAGAGGTTATATTTAATTCACATCTTCATTAATCCAAGCATCTAAAGAATAAAATTTCAAAAATGGCTACAGTGATGTCAAAATTTTATGAGAGCTGTAGTTACCAAATTTCTTCTAATAATGGTAATTAGCATTTTATATAGATTAGTCCTCAGATTTATTATTTTTAATATTATCGGATTGGAATGGGTAAGGTTGATTTACTGTGTTTTTTCTCCATCACGTTATCTGCTTCATAACTAAAATACTTTCTTTTAAAATTGACATGTCTCGATGGTCTTCCAGAGTGACATGTGAGAAATCTTGAAGGCTGAGGTCCCTGTCTTGTCATTCTTCTCATAATGCTATACAATTTTTTATGATAATACGCTTATATTTTAGTTGTATCTGGTGTCATTTTAACACTCAATTACCATTTAAATAAGTCCGGTTTTAAATATATTTGTTACAATGCAGTTTTGGGAAAGGTCTATTCTTAACTAAATATTATTACGTTTTTGCAAGTGTTTAGGATGCTGAAGCTCTCACTGAGAAATTATTTTCTAAAATAATTTTGTATGTATTAGATTATTCCTACTGTATTGTTAGATTTTAGACTTTTTGAAAAGAAACCATAGATTATATATAAATGATTTTTTGCTGTTTTTAAATGGTACTTGTTTTATGTTTAATTTCATAGGATAATTTTGATAGACAAATTTTAGAAAAAAAATTTTTTTAATGGTTCTGATGTTCTATTGCAAAAGTAGTTTAGCACTTCTGTATGTTTCAGTTCTACAGAAACTGTACGAGTGAGAGTAGTTGAAATGTACATGTATAAAAACAATGTACATATACTTGTTTTTAAAAATATCCTAGAATAATAGTTCTAACATTTAATGCATATCAGAAACATTTTAAAATAACACTATCCCAGTCCCACCCCACCTTAGTCTTACTAAATCATACAATCTGCGGGATATATATGATGGAAAAGCCCCATAGCAGATTTTAATGTAACCAGACATTGAGAACCAATATCCTAAATGTTTCTTGGTGTTCTTTTGGAAAGCATTTAAAAATGAAGCTCTTGATATAAATTTCCATCTTGTACTTAGATTTTAAGTCTTTAGAACTTTACTAGAAATACCACCAAGTAAAAAGAAATTGTATTTTAATGCAATTTCTGTATATTCTACATTTTTACTCTTTATTTATAAACAACTTGGAGATTTAGTTATTGAAGCATTTTTTTCTTTTTTTTTTTTTTGGTGGAGCATTAATTTCTTGAGACAATGATATGGTTACTCTTTTGTCCTCTGCAACCCCTGCCCCCCATTCATTCAAGAGAAATTTGGGGGGCATATGGGTGGCTCAGGCGGTTAGGTGTCTCTTGATTTTGGCTCAAATCATGAACTCATGGTGATGAGATTGAGCACTGTGTAGGGCTCCGCGCTGGGCATGGAGCCTGCTTAATATTCTCCCTCTCCCTCTGCCCCTTCACTGCATGTGCGCATGCTCCCATGCGTGCACTTTCTCAAAAAAGAGAGATTTGGTTTATTTGTTTAAGGAATTAGATCATTATCATGTAAACATAATAACCACCCAGAAGTAGGGTATTTAATATCGAGAAGAATGCACTAAAATAAATACCATAGGTGTGAATAGATACCTGGATTAAAATGTCTGGCCAGTATTTCAAATGCTAGAAAATTATTGAAATCAATACATAAACCTACAAAGATGAATAAACTAAATACCACCCTAAGTCAAATGGGAAGGAAAAGCCTGAATATAACTGGCAGTAAACAAGACAATGTCAAGTGTTACAGGGGAAGGCAAGAAAGAAAATATTGAGCAGTCAACCAGAGTTGAATGGGCAGAAAAAGGGCCATTACTCCCATGGATAGGCAAACAAGAAGAAATGGATGAATGTGCACACAGCTAACTGAAATAGGCAGAATGAAAAAAGTATGAAACAGGGAGGAGTGAAAGACATGTCCAGTGCCTCCATCATCTTACATGAAATAGTCCTCAGTCCTCTGCCTGTGCTGAGGAGTAGGATTGGATAGCCAGGTTTACAACCCATGATCTCACACACCCAAGCACAGTTGACTGCTGAAGGGCGGGGATTAGATAGCCACATTTATAACACATGATTCCATACTATGTCCACAGCTAACCGAACACTTTACCAGGGAGAAACAATTCTTAGGCCCGACTGAGCGGTTAGATTCTCAAGAATATGAGTTTTGAAATTCAGAGACTGTTAGGTTTTGGTATACATGTGAGTGAAAAGATCGTTTAGAACTGGCCCAGAGTCAGTGAAGCAAGCCAGAGTCTACGGGAAATTATGAATAAGCAGAGAAAGCTGATCTATAGAGTGAAGCAAGGGAGTGAAATCAGTTCACAGAACCAGCCACTGATTCCCTGTGAGAGAGGTGTGGCCTTGGTTTCTGGCTTTGCAGTCCCATTCTTTAAGTGGCACAGTGCTGTGCTTCATTTCCTTGTCCCTGGGTACCAGTGATTTTTTTTCCCCTGTTAGATCCTTAAGGTAAATCCTTTTCTTAAACAGGCATGAATGAATCAGTGTTTTTTCCTTGCAGTTAGATAGCTCCAACTTAGACACCTAAGTTTTGATCCTTAATGATTGAGAAGATGGTGATCCCATTAACTGTGATAGGGAAGATAAGAGGCTTATACAAGAGAAGACTTTAGTGGCTCCTGGGTGGCTCAGTCGGTTAAGCATCTGACTTCGGCTCAGGTCATGATTTCACACTCCGTGAGTTCAATCTCTGTGTCGGGCTCTGTGCTGACTGCTTGGAGCCTGGAGCCTGCTTCAGATTCTGTGTCTCCCTCTTTCTGACCCTCCCCCGTTTATGCTCTTTTTCTGTCTCAAAAATAAATACTGAAAAAAAAGTTAAAAAAGACTTTACTTTAGATGCACTGAGTTTGGTGATAAAACAGCCATGTGACAATGTCTAGCTGTAGTTGGAAATGGAGCCTTAAGCCCAGGAGAGGTCAGAGCTAAAGATACAGATCTTGTAGCATAAGACTGATAATTCTTGTGATAGAAATGATTCAGGCAGCCCTAGGAGATGGTACAGAACAAAAGATGAGGAAACAATCTTCAGGGAAATACATTTAAAGAATGAGCCAAAGATGGGGTGCCTGGATGGCTCAGTTGGTTAAGCGTCCAGTTTCGGCTCAGGTCATAATCTCACAGCTTGAGAGTTTGAGCCCCATCGATTGAGAGCCTGCTTGGGATTCTCTCTCAAAGAGAGAAAGTGAGGGAGAGAGGGAGGCAGGGAGGGTGGAAGGAAGGAAGGAAAGGAGATACAAAGTGATGAAGAAAATCAGGGTGCGGCAAGTTTCACAAGGACAAAAGTGGCTTTACACCAGTCATATGGCACAGAGAAATTAAATAGGTGCAAATCAAAGACAACTTTAGGTTGGGTAATTGAAGCATGATGATCCTTTGAGGAGGCAGTTATAGTAAGCTTAGGTGGATATGGTTTGAGTGGTAGCTAAGACATTGAATACTACTATTTAGCTTGAAAAGCAGAGTGTAGGTCAAGATCAGTTTTTGTCAAACATGTAAAAAATATCAAGCACTTTTTTGTTTTCAAACTTGAAACATCGCAAAATGAAGAGTATAATATTGTAACACCATAATCAAGAGGCTGTATTTGAGCCTGAAATTAAAGGATGATAAGAGAAAAATGGAAACATACACATGGTCACAGATTTATTCATGGTTCAGATGTGCAGAGGAAATAGAGTATTCTGACAGAATGTGCATGTGTTTACTCTTGAGCTCCCACCCAGTGGGAAGTCTGGAAAAAATTAACCTTTAGTCCCAGCCAATTTAAAACTTAGTCTAATATAAAGGAGATACAATTTATAATATTTTAAGGTAATGCTTAAACTTTTGGAAAAATGCTGTCTTATTTCTGCCCTTTGTCTTCTCTTTAAACTGGTGTCGAGCTATACGGAGGGTGCTTACATGACATAATGGCATCAGGGAAGACCATGTGTTCAGGTCTTCATTTTCTGGGCATCCTACTGGCCTCTGATGCAGTAGGCAACAGCTTGTAAAATAGGTGATCAGATTTTTCCTAGCTTGGTCAGAGCCTGGTGGTTCTTGACTGAATTGGCCTCGCCTTAGTTTTAACAAACGTGGAGAACTCAGACTTCTGCTGCTCTGTCTCAAGCAGGCCAGTGTAGTTCAGGTTGCAGGTTTAACCTGTGCCACCCCACCACAGGCTTGAAGTAAGCCTGTTTGCCTGCCATTCATGAACTTGCTTCCCACTCAGCTAGCTACCTTCTGAAGGTAGCTAGCTACCTTCCCTTGGGAGAATGTAGAAACTTGGGGGGGGGTCCCTTCTATTCCACACAGGAACAGAGATTAGCCTGGACAGGCAGATCTCGTTACCAAGGTTTGTTTTCTTGTGACTGTTTCCTAGACTGACGAGAGGCCACCTCGTTCCAGAATCTGGTAGACTCCTCTGCTACCCAGCATATTACAGAATACTTCAAAGCAATAAAAGACTATTGCTACATTAAACATAAGTAAATCACACAGACACAAAGGGTGTAAGATTCCTTTTCTATAAAATACAGAAATAGGCAAAACTGTTACTGTGGTGTTAGAAATCAGGAAAGTGGTTGCCTGTTGGAAGAAGGTTGGAGGCACTTCTGGGAAGTGTGTGGTATTTACTATCTTTATGTAAGTTGTGGCTGACACAGGTGGGTTAGCATCTCTTCACTTAAGATTTGTGTACTTTTCCATATGATTGCTCTACTTGCGTTTAAAAAAGTACATATTTAAAAAACTGAAGAATGAGAAAACCAGGGCATTGGTTCTTAAACTTTAATAGATTAAAGATGACCTGGATTGTAAAAATGCAGATTCCCCAGACTGTCCTCAGAAAATTTGATTCAGTAGGTCTCACTCTAAGAAATCTGTAGTTTTAACATTTGCCCCAATGTGTTCTGATGCTCCACATTTTAAAAATGCTGATTTAGCATCTCTAGTTTAATGAACGTAACTCTCTGGACAGACATCCAGGTATATGAGGTTTGTCATATTAATTGTTGCTCAAGTCTGAATTTATTGGATCTCTAATTGCTGGGAGAAATTTCCTCACTAGCTTAATGTTTTACAGATGTAATGACAGTTGTTTAAAATGTTCCTAACTTTTCCCATAGCTTAGTTTTATTGCATCCACTGAATTCTGCAGTTTTTCCAATTTGATTAAAAAACAAAAAATTTTATTCACTTTCTATTGCATTTTTAACAATACAAAAACATTTGATTTTTATGAGATATACAGCCTTTTATTTTTATTTGTATTTTTAATTTTTTTTAACATTTACTTATTATTGAGAGATAGAGAGACAGAGCATGAGCAGGGGAGGGGTAGAGAGAGGGGAGACACAGAATCTGAAGCAGGCTCCAGGCTCTGAGCTGTCAGCACATAGCCCAACTTGGGTCTCAAACTCACTAACTGTGAGATCATGACCTGAGCTGAAGTCAGTGGCCTAACCAACTGAGCCACCCAGGCGCCCCGAGATATACAGCCTTTTAGATACAGATATTTAGTTCTAGATTATTCAGTATGTAATAATGTTAAAAGAACTCTATAAAAAAACAACCAGTCTTTATATCCGCATAGCAGAGATCTTAAAATGGAAATAAAATAAGATTGGAACACGAAGAGAAGAGAGTGTTGGCAAGTAAGGTTTGATAAAACCTATTAAGTAAAGTCAATAACTAGTAAAATCAGTTTAAGCGTCAGGATACATAATGTCATTTATAGAATTCTGTAATCTATACAGTATAATTTTGTTCCATTGTAAACATTTGCAGATCTTTAAGTGATTTTTGCATCAATGGAAGGTCATATTATTTCTAAAATTCCATTACCAGATTGTGGTAGTTTTCTATGATACAACATATAAATAATATCTATCTAAAAAAAAAAAACCTTGAAATCCATTTCACACGTTGTTATTAACATGAACTGTTATGTATTTTTCAACCAATTCCAGATGTTTTAAGATTTTATTTTTCAGCGCAGACTCAGCCTGATAGCAACCATCTGTCCTGTCCTGGATGATTCAAATTCATCTCTGAAAGCATGAGAATGGATTTGGTAAGGCATTTAGGTCTTTTCTGGCTCAATGACTCTGTAACATTAAGTGAAAATAATGCCTCATACAGTTTATTCAGATGTTCTTCCCTTTACATAACCACCATCATCCTCTGTACGCACCCTCCCGCCTCCCCCCAGGGAGTATAGGAACGCGGTATTAGATGCTAAATAGAAGGAAAGACCTATAAAACTTCAAAAATCATTAAATACTGAGTAGGGGGTATTCATCTTATTTGTTTAAAGGAATGGACATCGGTGGGGGTTTTTTATTGCTAATTTTTAATAAATACAGCTACGATTTGAGGAATTAACAATACTTTAAGTGAAGGCCAATACTCTGACATCTGTAAAGTTGACCACCACCTTGATTTCACGTCCTTGCTGTCAACATTTAGAGATAGGTGGTATTTTCTTTTAGACTGCAGAACCTCAGCTCAATTTAAAGTAACCTTTTAAAACTGTCCATGTCTTTTCACACTTTGCTTGACAAGTAAATCATTCAGATGAAGCAGCCTCTTCTTGGTATGTGTGAATAAATTTGTGTATGTAGGTCAAAGCATCATAGCGTCAGTTGCCTCATCATAGGAATCTTTTTTTTTAACGTTTATTTATTTTGAGAGAGAGCGTGTACAAGTGTGCATGACCCAGGGAGGGGCAGAGAGAGGGAGAATCCCTTTTTCTTTTATTTATTTATTTATTTATTGTTTAATATACATCCAAGTTAGCATATAGTACAACAATGATTTCAGGAGTAGATTCCTTAATGCTCCTTGCCCATTTAGCCCATCCCACCTCCCACAACCCCTCCAGTAACCCTCTCTTCTCTATATTTAAGAGCCTCTTATGTTTTTCTATAAAACAGCACCTGTTTTTATATTCTTTTTGCTTCCCTTCCCTTATGTTCATCTGTTTAGTATCTTAAATTCCTCATATGAGTGAAGTCATATGATATTTGTCTTTCTCTAATTTCACTTAGCTCACCAGCTCCATCCACGTAATTGCAAATGGCAAGATTTCATTCTTTTTGATTGCCTAGTAATATTCCGTGTGTGTGTGTGTGTGTGTGTGTGTGTGTGTGTACACATACATGTACATACATACATATACATATATACACCACATCTTCTTTATCTAGTCATCCGGTGACAGACATTTGGGCTCTTTCCATACTTTGACTATTGTTGATAGAGCTGCTATAAACATGGGGGCACATGTGTCCCTTTGAAACAGCACACCTGTATCCCTTGGATAAATGCCTAGTAGTGCAATTGTTAGGTCATAGGGTAGTTCTATTTTTAGTTTTTTGAGGAACCTCCATACTGTTTTCCAGAGTGGCTGCACCAGCTTGCATTCCCACCAACAATGCAAAGAGATCCTCTTTCTCCGCATCCTCGCCAACATCTGTTGTTGCTTGAGTTCTTAATGTTAGCCATTCTCACAGGTGTGAGGTGATATCTCATTGTGGTTTTGATATTTCCCTGATGATGAGTGATGTTGAGCATTCTTTCATGTGTCGGCCATCTGGTTTTCTTCTTTGGAGTGTCTATTCATGTATTTTGCCCATTTCTTCACTGGATTCTTTGTTTTTTGGGTGTTAAGTTTGGTAAGTTCTTTGTAGATTTTGGATACTAACCCTTTATCTGATGTGTCATTTGCAAATATCTTCTCCTATTCCGTTGGTTGCCTTTTAGTTTTGGTGATTGTTTCCTTTGCTGTGCAGAGCTTTTTATTTTAATGAGGTCCCAATAGTTCATTTTTGCTTTTGTTTCTCTTGCCTCTGGAGACATGTCAGGTCTCTAGAAGTTGCTGCGGCTGAGGTCAAAGAGGTTTTTGCCCGCTTTCCCCTCTAAGATTTTGATGGCTTCCTGTCTTACTTGGTCTTTCGTCCATTTTGAGTTTATTTTTGCGTATGGTGTAAGAAAGTGGTCCAGGTTCATTTTTCTGCACGTCGCTGTCAAGTTTTCCCAGCACCATTTTCTGAAGAGACTTTCTTTATTTCATTGGATATTCTTTCCTGCTTTGCCAAAGATTATTTGGCCATCCATTTGTGGGTCCATTTCTGGGTTCTTTATTCTGTTTCATTGACCTGAGTGTCTGTTTTTGTGCCAGTACCATATTGTCTTGATTACAGCTTTGTAATACGTCTTGAAGTCCGAGAACATGATGCCTCCAGCTTTGGTTTTCTTTTTCAAGATTGGTTTGGCTATTTGGGGTCTTTTCTGGTTCCATAAAAATTTTAGAATTGTTTGTTCTGGCTCTGTGAAGAATGCTGGTGTTATTTTGATAGGGATTGTATTGGATATGTAGATCGGGTAGTATTGACATTTTAACAGTGTTCTTCCTATCCAGGAGCATGGAATATTTTTCCATTTTATTGTGTCTTCTTTAATTTCATACATAAGCTTTCTACAGTTTTCAGTGTATAGATTTTTTACCTCTTTGGTTAGGTTTATTCCTAGGTATTTTATGGTTTTTGGTGCAGTTGTAAAGGGATTGATTCCTTGATTTCTTTCTGTTCTTTTTTATTGGTGTATAGAAATGCAACCGATTTCTATGCATTGGTTTTATATCCCGCGACTTTGCTGAATTCATGTATCAGTTCTAGCAGTTTTTTGGTGAAATCTTTTGGGTTCCCCATATAGAGTATCGTGTCATCTGTGAAGAGTGAAAGTTTGACTTTCTCCTGGCTGATTTGGATCTCTTTTATTCCTTTGTGTTGTCTGATTGCTGAGGCTAAGACTTCCAATACTATGTTGAGTAACAGTGGCGAGTGTGGACATCCCTGTCTTCTTCCTGACCTTAGGGGGAAGGTGCTCAGTATTTCCCCATTGACGATGATATTAGCAGTGGGTCTTTCATATATGGCTTTTATGATCTTCAGGTGTGATCCTTCTACCCCTACTTTCTTGAGGGTTTTTATCAAAAAGGATGCTGTATTTTGTCAGATGCTTTCTCTGCATCTATTGAGAGGATCATATGGTTCTTGTCCTTTGTTTCATTGACGTGATGAATCACATGGATTGTTTTGCTGATATTGAACCACCCTGCATCCCAAGTATAAATCCCACTTGGTCGTGGTGAATAATTCTTTTAATTATTGTTGGATTCGGTTGGCCACTATCTTGTTGAGGATTTTTGTATCCATGTTCATCAGGGAGAGAGGAAGAATCCTAAGCAGTCTCCGCACCTGAGCCATTCAGGCACCCCATCCTTATAGGAATCTTAATTTGAAAACAAGATTGGCCATAGACAACAGTAATTATTTGCAATCAAATCATTAAAATGTTACTGGCATCTTCTGGCGCCTGGGTGGCTCAGTAGGTTAAGCATCTGACTCTTGATCTCAGCTCCTGTCATGATCTCATGGTCCTGAGATTGAGCCCCAGTGGGCCTCTGAGCTGGGCATGGAGCCTACTTAAGATTCTCTCTCTCCCTCTGCCCTTCCCAACTCGTGCATGTTCTGTCTCTCAAAAAATACTTAAAAGAATTCTTAAATAAAAAAAATGTTGGAGCACCTGGGTGGCTCCATTAAGCATCCTACTCTTGATTTCAGCTCAGGTCATGATCTCCCAGTCGTGAGATCAAGCCCCATGTCAGACATGCACTGACTTTGGAGTGTGGGATTCTCTCTCTGTCTTTCTCTCTGTCTCTTTCTGTCTCTTGCTCTCTCTCTCTCTCTCTCTGCCTCTCCCCCGCTTGTGCTCTCTCTCTCCCTCTCTCCAATACATAAACATTTTTAATTTTTTTTAACATTTATTTATTATTGAGAGACAGAGCATGAGCATGGGAAGGGTAGATAGAAGGGGAGATAACAGATTCTGAAGCAGACTGCAGGCTCTGAGCTGTTAGCACAGACCACAGTGCGGGGCTTGAACTCACAAACTGCGAGATCATGACCTGAGCCAAAGTTGGATGCTTAACTGACTGAGCCACCCAGGCACCCCATCAAATACATAAACAATTTTTAAAAATAAAAATAACAGCTCTTTAAAAAATGTTACTGGCATCTTCTAAAAAAGGACGATCTTAAAAATTTCACTGGCATCACTGACTTGTTTGGAAAGCCTCCACTTATATGTATTTGTAACGTGTATGTTTATAATATATTTGCTTATATTTGTGAGATTCTGTCAATACCCATAATACCTAAATAAGATACATAAAATACTTTTTCAACTTCTGAAATTCCCTGACAGCCTGCCACCTGAACCCGTTTTACAACCTCATGACAACTTTCAGTTAGGATAACTAATAATGACATCTTCTTTTTTGTGCTATTTTTACTACTTAATGATATTTTCTTTTTAAAAACAAATTTAATTCCTTAATTTTTTTTTTTCCACATGGTTAAAATTTTAGTCTCTATTCCTTTTTTCCCCCAGTCCTTTTTTTTTTTTTTTTTTTTTTTTTTGATGTGTAGGTGACATTAGTTTCAGGGGTACAACATAGTGATTCGACAATTATATACAAAATGTTCACTATGGTAAGCTTAGTTACCATCTGTTACTATACAGTGTTATTATAATATTACTATGTTCTCTATGCTGTACTTTTCATTCTCATGACTTAAATATTTATTTTGAGAGAGATCATGAGCAGGGGAAGGGCAGAGGGAGAGAGAGAATCCCAAGTAGGCTCCACGCTGTCAGCACAGAGCCCAGTGCGGGGTTCGAACCCACAAAATGTGAGATTTTGACTTGAGCTGAAACCAAGAGTCAGTCGTTTAATCAACGGAGCCACTCAGGTTCCCCTGACTTATTTATTAAGTTTGGAAGTTTGTACCTCGTTAATCCCTTTATTTTGTCTGTCCTTTCATCTCCCTCTCCTCCAACAACCACTGGTTTGTTGTCTGTGAGTCTGTTTTTGTTCTTGTTTCTTTGTTCATTTGTTTTTGACTCCACATATAAGTGAAAGCATAGGTTATTTGTCTTTCTCTGTCTGGCTTACCTCACTTAGCATACATAACCTTTAGGTCCACTGATGTTGCCAGTGGCAAGATTTCATTCTTTTGGTTGAGTAATATTCCATTGTATATATGTACACTGCATCCTTATCCATTCGCCTATCAGTAGACACCTAAGTTGCTTCCATATCTTGGGTACTATAAGTAAAGCTGCTATAAACATAAGGGTGCATATCTTTTCAAATTCGTGGTTTTGGGGTTTTTTTTGGTAAATACCTAGAAATGGAAATACTACATCATATGGTAGTTGTATTTTTAGTTTTTTTTGAGGAATCTCCATACTCTTTTTCATAGTGGCAGTACCAGTTTACATTCCCACCAGTTCTCCAACACTTATCTCGGCTTTTTTTTGGTACTAGCCATTCTGACATATGTGAGGTGATATAATTGTCGTTTTGATTTTCATTTCCCTGATAACTAATGATGTTGAGCATTTTTTCATGTGTCTGTTGGCCATCTTTATGTCTTCTTTGAAAAAAAATGTCCATGGGTCCTCTGCACCTGAATAATAATTGGATTATTTGGGGGTTTTGGTGTTGAATTGTAGTTCTTCATGTATTTTGGATATTAACTTTTTATCATATATGCAACTAGCAAGTATCTTCTCCCATTTGGTAGGTTGCTTTTTTGTTTTGTTGATGCTTTCCCTCACTGTGCATAAGCTTTTTAAGTTTGATGTAGTCCCAGCTGTTTATTTTTGCTTTTGTTTCCCTTGCCTGGGAGATATATCCAGGAAAACGCTAAGGTTCATGTCCAAGAGATTCCAGCCTATGTTTTCTTTTAGGAGTTTTGTGGTTTCAGGTCTCTTATGTTTAGGTTTTTAATCCATTTTGAGTTTAATTTTGTCTATGATAAGGAAGTGGTCCTGTTCTCCCAGCAGCATTTATTGAAGAGACTGTCTTTTCTCCATTATGTACTCTGGTCTCTTTTGTCATGGAATAATTAACCATATAAGCATGGGTCTTTTTCTGAGCTCTCAATTCTGTTCTGTTGATCTCTGTATCAGTTTTTGTGCCTATACCGTACTGTTTGGTTATTACAGCTTTGTAGTAGAGTTTGAAATCTTAGATTGTGATATCTCCAGCTTTGTTCTTTCTCAAGATTGCTTTGGCTATTCAGGGTCTTATGAGGTTCCATACAAATTTTAAGATTTTTTGTTCTAGTTCTGTGAAACATGTTATTGGTATTATTTTAGGGATTGCATTGTATGGCCATTTTAACAATATTAAGTCTTCCAATCCATGAGCATGGAATATCTTTCCATTTGTTTTATATCATCCTCAGTTTCTTTCATCAATGTCTTTTTTTTAACCTTTTTAAAAATATATATTTTGAGGGGCGCCTGGGTGGCGCAGTCGGTTAAGCGTCCGACTTCAGCCAGGTCACCATCTCGCGGTCCGGGAGTTCGAGCCCCGCGTCGGGCTCTGGGCTGATGGCTCAGAGCCTGGAGACTGTTTCCGATTCTGTGTCTCCCTCTCTCTCTGCCCTTCCCCCGTTCATGCTCTGTCTCTCTCTGTCCCAAAAATAAATAAACGTTGAAAAAAAAAATTTTTTTTTAATATTTATTTTGAGAGAGAGCGAGCAAGTGAGCAGGGGAAGGGCAGAGACAGCGGGAAGGAGAGGATCCCAAGCAGGTTCCACTCTGTCAGTGCAGAGCCTGACATGGGGCTCAAACTCTTGAACTGTGAGATCATGACCTGAGCCAAAATCAAGAGCCAGACACTTACCTGACTGAGCCACCTAGGCACTCCACCTTTATTATTTTTTAAAAATAAGCTCTAGGGGCGCCTGGGTGGCTTGGTCGGTTAAGCGTCGGACTTCGGCTCAGGTCATGATCTCATGGTCCGTGAGTTCAAGCCCCGCATCGGGCTCTGTGCTGACAGCTCAGAGCCTGGAGCCTGTTTCAGATTCTGTGTCTCCCTCTCTCTCTGCCCCTCCCCTGTTCATGCTCTGTCTCTCTCTGTCTCAAAAATAAATAAACGTTAAAAAAAAAAAAAATTAAAAAAAAAAAAAAAGCTCTATACCCAATGTGGGACTTGAAATCATGACCCTAAGATCAAGACTCACATGCTCTTGATCTTGAACCAGCCAGGTGCCCCTCATCAATAGCTTACAGTTTTTAGAGTACAAGCTTTTCACCTTCTTGGTTAAATTTATTCGTATTTTGTTTTCTTTCTTTAAAGTTTATTTTTATTTATTGTGAGAGAAAGATAGCAATCAGGGGGAAGGGCAGAGAGGGAGACACATCACAGAGCCTGATGGAGGGTTCAAATTCACAAACCAAGAAATCATGACCTGAGCCAAAATCAAGAGTTGGACACTTAACTGAGCCACCCAGGCGCCCCCTAAGTTTTTTCTTTTTTTCAGTATCTACACTGAATATGGGACTTAAATTCACAACCCTGAGATCAAGAGTCATATGCTCTTCCAACTGAGCCAGCCACCCTGGTATTTTATTCTTCTGATGCAATTTTTATTACCACTTCCATGTTTATGTATATATCATATTCTGCCTCTTTTTGTGTATCCCTTGACTAATTTTTATAGCTATAAGCAATTGATCTACTAACTTAACTATGTATTTGCTTGTATTGTGAAATTTTCTCCTCTCAGTTTTCCTCTGGTTGTGGCCTCTTTTCGTTTATAGGATTTCTATTAACATTTCTTGTAAAGCTAGTTTAGTAGTGATGAACTCTAACTTTTGTCTGGGATACTGTCTCTACTTCAATTCTGAGTGATAATTTTGCTGAATAGAGTAGTCTTGGTTGCAGGGGGTTTTGTTGTTTTGTTGTGTTTTTTCTTTCAGCACTTTATGCCACTCCCTTCTGGCCTGTAGAGTTTCTGAAAATGAGCTGATAGCTTTATGGGGTTTCCCATGTATGTAAGTTTGCTTTTCTATTGCTTTTAGGATTCGCTTTTTAATTTTTGTCATTTTAATTATATGTCTTGGTGTGTATTATATACATATAATTATACATAATTATATGTATTTCCATTTTAATTATATGTCCTTGGGTTCACTGTAAGGCTCTCTTTGCTTTTTGTACCTGAATGTCTGTTTCCTTCCCCAGGTTAAGGTAGTTTTCAGTTGTTATTTCTTCAAATAAGTTTTCTGTCCCCCTTTTCTCATCTCCTTCTGGAACCCCCTATGATGCAAATGTTCATACACTGATAGATCACAGAGAGGTCCCTTAACTTATTCTCATGTATTACTTTTTCTTTTTGCTGTTCAGCTTTGGTGTTTTCCATTATCCTGTCTTCCAGATCACTGATCAGATCTGTATCCTCTACTCCACTGATTTCCTGTAGCCCATTTTTTTATTTTAGTTATTCTCTATCTCCGACTAGTTTTTAAATTTTATATCTCTGTGTTGAAGTTCTCCCTGAGTTCATCCATTCTTCTCTCAAGTCTGGTATCTTTAGGGCCATTACCTTGAACTCCTTATCAGGCATATTGCTTACCTGTTTCATTAGCTCTTATTTTGTGGTTTTGCCTTCTTTCATTTGAGACCTATTCCTGTCTCCTCATCTTGTCTGTTTCTGTGAATTAAGTCAGCTCCTTCTCTTAGGTCTAGAAAGTAGTGTCCTTGTGTAGAAAGGGTCCTATGGTTCCCTGTAGCACAGTCCTCCCTGGTCACCAGAACCTGTTGTGGTTGATATGTGACTAATGCCGGCATGCTGGTTGGTGATGCTAGCCCTCTACCCAGCTGACTACAGTGATTATCCTCTAGTGTTGAGGATACACTGGTGGGCAGCGCTTATCCCCTGCACGACTAATAAGCCCTGCTTCAGCCTGTGCAGTGTGGACAGCCTATCTGCAGTGATCTGCTTTGCTTGCTGTGGGCTTACTGGTGGGTCGGGCTTGCTTCCTATGTGGCTGGCTCTGAGACCTGGTTGTAGCAGCTGTGGGTTTGCTGGTAGGCAGGGCTAGCCTGTAGCCCAGCTGTCTATAGTGAGCCTCTGTGACTGCTGCAGACACATCGACGGGTAGGGCTTTCTCAAACCTCTGTAGCTAGCTGAGAAGTGCAGCTACAGCAACTGCAGGCGCACTGGTGTGTGGGGTTAGCTCCCTCCTCTTCAGAGCAAGAGTTGCTTTGGAGGGGTGCCTGCTGGCATGGGCAGTTTGGAGAGGGCAGGGCACACCATGCTAGGAAGGTAGGTTGAGAATGTCAGAACTGGCTTCCATAAGTGTTCGGCTGTCTAGGCTGGGAGGGGGCAGGGAAACTGACAGCCACCAGCACTTTCCTTCCTGGAGAAAGCTACTAGATTTCCTGTAGATTCCTGCCCCTCCTGTATACATCCTCAAATGAGGCAACAAATCTCCCTCACATACACCCCAGGCACTTTTCAAACTGCTTTTTAGTTGTTTAGTGTATTGGTTTTTAGAGGGTAGAGCCTTGGTTTCCTATAGCCCTCCAGCTCTCCTGGAGTTAAGCCCCACTGATGTTCAAAACCAGACAGTATGGAGACTGGTCTTCCCAGTGCAAGTCCCCAGGGCCATTGGTGTCCAGTGTGGGCTCGCTTCTCCTTGCCTGTGATATCCTTCCCCTTTGTGGCTAGTCATTCCAGGGGTTTAGCTGTGGAAGATCTGTTCTGCCAGGCTTCAGGTTGTTTGCAGAGTGGAGCAGTTACCTTGATATGTCCATGGGATGAGGTGAATTCAGGGTTCTCCTGCTCTACCATCTTTGCTCTCCTGTAAAATTTCTTCTAAAAAATTATATTACTCAGTTTTTCCACAATGGACAGTTAAAGTTTAATATATCTTTTACACATTTCAAGAAGTAGCTTGTTCTAATTTATGAACGAAAACTGTAGTAGGCCATAAAATATTAACATAAGGCAAATACGTGAAAATTATTTTAGAGCTTGTTTTTCATAGATCTGGACCTACTGGTACAAGAATAGAACCTGCATTAGATGACTGACTGCAAGCTTCTCCATAAGTTGGCCTCCAGTAATAATGCTTTTTAAGGCCATTGGAGACTTCTGCAAGATACACATGTCCATCCACCACAAATGGCTCCACATCTGTATTGTCTGGTTTTAGACGGCCTGTTTGAATTAAGTCTGAATATGCCTGTGATTTTAAAAAAAAAGAACAAACTATCATTAATAAAATAGGTTGTTCATTTATCGTAATTAAATTTCTATATTCAAATTAGCTGTACTGATTTTCAGTTTAAAATATTTTGAGTAAATTACTGAATTTTATTTTCCACATATAGATTTTTGTTCACTTAATTTCACAATGAAATTAGAATCTTGCAAAATTTATTTCTAAGCTTTAAGGTATTTTTTGTCATTTTATGACTTCCAGAATTAACAATTCTCAACTGTTACTGATTTTGTGGGCCAAAAGGTCCCATGGTCAAAATTCCTACAGGGGATCTTAAATGAGGGACATAAGGAGTTGTATATGCCCTTGAAAATTTGATGGCCAGGGACCCATTTCTCAGAAAAATAATCAGATTTTGGCATCCAACTCTCTGGATTTCATAAACTCCCTGAAGCTCATTTATCGTCTGAGGCTAAGAGACCATTTCCATATTATTAGATGGTGGCCTGGCTGGTAGCCCCATTCTTTTTTCATTGTAGAATTTTCTTTGTTTATCTCATGGATCATTGGTACGTACGTAAGATCACACAAACATGCTAAGCTGGCTTGTCAGTAAGATTGTATACAGAGATAGGCAGAAATGTAGACAGTAAAAGAAAACTTCAGTTGCTTTCCGCTTTATTCCAAGCTCACCTTAGTTTCTAGTGTGTAGAATGTTTTTCTAAAATCAAGATTTAAATAGTATGTTTTATTACTCATTTTGGTGGTAGTTTTGGATAGCCTTTTTGCAAATTGAGATTTTTAGCATCTTCTTTCCAAATGAAAACTATTTGTTACTATGCTTTTTGTTTTGAAAGTAGTATCAAGGGCTGTGTTTGCATAAGCAACTGTAGGTCTCCAAAACCATGTCTTGGTTTAATTATTGGGCAGCAGATTAGAGACTGTGCTGCATCAAATTTAGAATAAATCAACAATTGTGATTTTTAAAATGTTTTAACTTTGGAGGAGTTGGGACTGTGTCATTCATTGATCTTTATATTAATATGTAGTATTTGAGATATTTTGCTATTTCAACCACAGAACTTTACAGTCATTTTTAGGGTTTATTTTTAAATGTATCAGAACTGCAGTGTCTTACTATATTTTGTAATCATTCTTTTAATATTTATTTTTGAGAGAGAGAGAGAGACCAAGCAAGTGAGCAGGGGAAGGAGGGAAGGAGAGAGGGAGAGAGAGAATCCCAAGCAGGTTCCACTCTGGCAGTGCAGAGCCTGACACAGGGCTCCAACTCAACAAACTGAGATCATGACCTGAGCTGAAATCAAGAGTCAGACGCTTAACCTACTGAGCCACCCAGGTGCCCCAATATGTTATAATCATTTCTAAGGCCACCTGTAAATGTCTGATGTTATAGAGAAGACCCCAGAAAAAGCCTTCAGTGAAGAAGAAAGAAAACAAAACAAAACATACCACACATGTAGCTTCATCAAATTTGTTTCCCCAAATGTAGACATTAGAGAGTATGGGGTTTGTTTTCATGGACTGTGAAAGTGCAACAAGTCCTTCTCCCTTTATGTTGTTGTTGACTACTGACAACCTAGGGAGAAACAAGAAGTAATAACCCTGGAAACCAGTAAATACTTTCACAAAGAAGATGCATAAGTTAGCCAACAACATTTATTACATTTCTTTCTAAGTTTGTTATTTTTTTTTTAATTTTTTTTTTTCTTCAACGTTTATTTATTTTTGGGACAGAGAGAGACAGAGCATGAACGGGGGAGGGGCAGAGAGAGAGGGAGACACAGAATCGGAAACAGGCTCCAGGCTCTGAGCCATCAGCCCAGAGCCCGACGCGGGGCTCGAACTCACGGACCGCGAGATCGTGACCTGGCTGAAGTCGGACGCTTAACCGACTGCGCCACCCAGGCGCCCCCTAAGTTTGTTATTTTAAAAGAGGGGGAGATAGAGGATCCGAAGTAGGCTCTGCACTTACAGCAGAGAGCTCTATGCAGGGCTCAAACACACGAAGCTTGACATCATGACCTGAGCCGAAGTTGGTCACTTACCCCACTGAGCCACCCAGGCACCCTTGTTGAATTTTATGCTGTAAAATCTTGGCATTACTCTTCAGCATCTGATGTAATCCTAAAATCCAAGAAACTTAGTCCTCTAATTGGATGCTTCATGTACCTAGTAGAGCTACCTACATTTTAGAAATCAGTAGGTTGTTTTATATCACTCAGTAAATGTTTGGGGTGGATTACAAATATGCCCTTCAGGATTAGGTCATCCAAGTAGTATTTTCTTTATTTTTTAAGTCTTGGTCATATTGAATGATTGTGATTTTTCTATAGAATTCAGGGTAAATACTATAAGCAGTAAGAATTCTCTCAGTCTTAAATCGATCATAATTAGAATCAATATAATTTTTAATAGACATTACTTTTGGGGATGCCTGGGTGGCTCAGTCGGTTAAGTGGCCGACTTGGGCTCAGATCATGATCTCGTGGTTCGTGAGTTCGAGCCCCATGTCAGACTCTGTGCTAACAGCTCAGAGCCTGGAGCCTGCTTCAGATTTGTGTCTCCCTCTCCCTCTGCCCCCTCCCCTGCTCACATTCTGTGTCTCTCTCTCTCTCAAAAATAAACATTAAAAAAAAAATAGACATTACTTTTGAAAAAGAAATTGAAATGTTTAATATGTCAGTTTAGAAACTATTTTTATATATTTCATCATGCATCTTGAGTTAAACCTTTAAAACACTAACCTCAAGCCCTTTAAATTTTTGTTATTTTGATTAAATGTAAAGTGATACTAACGCTTTAAGACCCCTGTTGTGTGAAGCAAGAATTTCACTGAGATACTTTGCTCCTACATCTTCTATTCTGTTAAAAGAAAGATCTATTACTTCCAGAGTAGTATTGCTTTTCAGTACGTCAGCCAAACACACCATTCCATCACGAGTTATTTTATTGCTGGGAAAGGAAAAAATACGTGTTACATTTGAAAATATGAAGTATTCTTCTTTTATTCATAGAGATTAACAGGCCTCAGAATTGTTATATAGAACAGTATTTTCTCATTCACTAAAAGATTTTCATCACTCAATTTCCCAAAAAGTTAATGAAAATTTGCTATAAAATGTTACTTTCATTCTGGATTACTCGTGATTAAATTGCTCATTCACATCATAGGAGATACAATATCAGTATAAGCTAAATACTAAGACTTAGGATAAAAAGTTGACAACAATGGTTGCATTTTCTGATCTTTGGAATTAGCATCTAACGGCGAATCCTGTGTACTGTAAATGTTTACATAGATTATTCCCAGGACTTCTGGATTAATGTATTATCACTTACCAGCTCACATCAAGGTAGCGTAGGCTTCTATTCAGATACAGTGCATCGCATAATTGTTTTATTCCACAGTTTTTCATATTATGCTTACACATGTGTAGTGCAACAAGGCAGTGATTTTCTTTCAACATGTGGCCTAGATGAACTGTGGACTCTTCCTAAAAATAGGTAAAATCTTTTTCTAAAATACAATTTTGAAGCTATACCTGTTTATTCCAAACATATTCTAAGTTTTTTAAATTAGCTTTAAAAAAATATCAAGACTATTAGTCTGTAATTTTCATTTGTTTTGGCTTGGCTTTTAAGAAAAATCATTTTTGCCACAAATGATACCTTATTTTAAAAATAGACAGTAGGTACTTGCAAGGTACAGTGACTAAGTGATGTAAAGTAAGAGGCTGGTTTTAAAAAGGCATAATCCTAAACAATCATTCCAGGTGAAAAAAAAAAATTGGTCCCATGACATATTGAGCATATTAAGCCCCCTTATTGTTGTCCTCTCAGCCTCTAAATTTTTCTTACACCCTCCATATGTTCCTGAACTTTTCTCTTGATTCCTACTCTTCATAGTCTTTAGACAAAATACACATTTCCCAATGTTGATTCTATTTAAAAACACTCATTAATCGTGTGATACCTAGTTCTTCCCTTTTATATAATCATCCCAAATTTCTAAATATGTTTTACTCTTCTAGTCACTGGAAGACTTATTTTTAATTCCAAAATCTAGCTGCTTCCAGGCAAAAGGTATGTAGCCTCAATGAGGATTTGAATACCAAGCACTTTAAATTTTTAACAGAGTCAGTCTTGAAATGAATGGGTCAGAGTATTTTATGGTAAGAAGTCCTCTTGCTTGATTGCTGTATTTATAAGAAGTTTTACAGTCACTGGAAATGCTGAATACAAACATGGATAACTATGCTCAAATTACATACTTCTACGTAATACTCTGAGAAAAACCTACTTTGAGAAAAACTTTAAAAGTTAAACGAGACCACGTGGCAGTAGCAGATAGTACTTGAGCTTTATAATAAAACTGTCCAGGGGTGCCTGGGTGGCTCAGTCAATAAAGCGTCTGACTCTTGATTTCGGCTCAGGTCACGATCTCACGGTTCATGAGTTCAAGCCCCACAACGGGCTCTCTGCATACAGTGCAGAGCCCGCTTGGGATCTCTCTCTCCCTCTCTCTCTGCCCCTTCCCTGTTTGCATGCGCTCTCTTGCTCTCCCAATACCCTTAAAACTGTCCAGATACTTGCATTATACTAGCTGTATGACTTTGAGCAAATTATTTCATCTAGCTGAGTCTCAGTTTCCTTTCCTGTAAAACAGATAAAATTCTACTTCCCTCACAGAATTAAATTAACAAAAAAGTACATGGCCCCAAATAAGTGTTCTATAGAACACTGCAAAGCATTTATTATTATTCAGTGTTCTGTAATCCTGTATCTTATTTAAATTATTGCTGACACTGAAATAGATACACCCAAAGGAAGCTATAGTTTAGGATCTTAACAAATGCAAATTGATCACTCAGGGGCCAAATATTGCTCTGCATGGTGCCTGAAACAGAGGACATGATACATATTTGTGTTTTATGCTTTGCGTTTTTTTTAGGTCAAGAAATTCGGTTGAGTGACCACCCTTATTTAAGGGACGGAACTAGAATCAGAAATAGTAAAGAGTTTTTAGGTCAATTCACTGAGTTTGACAATTTGCCTAAGATGATGCCTGGCATCAGTATCTTTCCAAGCTCCCCAGATAATGAAATGGAATTCATTAAATGGAACAGGTTTGCAGGCTTATGTTTGGGAACAGCACAGTATGAGGAAGCACATGAGGATTCTACTCCACAGCCACTGAAGAAACTAGTGCTCACAGGGAGAGAGAGGGTGGTGGCTGCCTTGGAGAGGAATTAGAGTTTACCTGGCTAAACTCTCAGCACCAGGCTGAGAGCAAGGTCTTGGACCTGAGAAAGGCCTTTGGGCTTTTCATAATTCTCAGATTTGGGAATGAGAACACTCGACACACAAGAGGAATCGTGCTTCTGATGTGATTTCATATAGTTTAACACACTTATTTCTTTGAGGCTTTAATCCAGAAAATTTTGATTTAGCCTTCATAGGTCACATCCTCAATCTGAGAACCTTCTCTGCCACTTCTAAAAGAATGTTAAAGGAATAAGGAGAAGCCTTGACAGCAGGTACCATGTTTTCCCTCATCTTGTCTCCAGTAGATAGCTTACCTATAGGATCAAGTCCAGACTTCCCAGGCTGCTATTCACTCACATTCTGCCATTATTACTCATAATTTCAAAAGTGGTTTAGTGATACCAATATAACAGACAACAAAACAATTTACACTGAGCTTTTATAATCTAGCCTTTAAAACTTGAATCATTTGGGGGCACCTGGGTGGCTCAGTAGGTTAAGCATCCGACTTCAGCTTAGGTCATGATCTCACAGTTTGTGGGTGAGATCACACATGGGGCTCTGTGCTGACAGCTCAGAGCCTGGAACCTGCTTTGGATTGGGTGTCTTCCTCTCTCCCTGCCTCTCTCCCTGCCCCTCCCCGACTTGTTCTCGCTCTCTCAAAAAAAACATTAAAAAAATTAAAAAAAAAAAAAACTTTAATCATTTGTTTTTGTCTGAGCTACTTTGCCTCTCTACAGGTTTACTGTTAATCTGAGTTTACAAGAAAAAAAAAAAAAAAGACATGTTTACTGCTTAAATAAGCAACATCTAAAATCATGACTCAATTTTTCTTCAAGTAAGCTTTTGTTTGTAAATGCAGTTAATTCTAAAAATATAATGCATTCATGAACCTTGACATAACCTTCAATAAATAGTACCTTCGTTTTATTCACATAATAATATTAGCTGTCATCACTTTGAATACATACCTGTTCACCATACAGTATAGGTCGGTTTAGGTTTATTCCCTTAATTGTTTGGTTTTGAGTTAGGACTGTAGCAAATGCTATCACACTTTGCATTCCCTAAAAACAATAAATTCATTAAGGAAACTGACAACATATTTAATGTCCCTATTTCAAAATCAGTAATCTGGATTCAGTTAAATAAATGTATTTTGAATTGTAAACCTTTCGTGGTCAAATTCAGAAATGAATGATCACTGTGTTCTTTTTTCCCTGGCCTAAAATCTGTAACATGATGGGGAGTTCTGAAAGTTTCACAGTCCATTTCCTAGGATGTTTACCTCCAGGTTTGCTCCTAAGTTCTCAAGGTACTGTGTGTTGCAGACAGACCTCAGATACATAGATACACACGTGGGTCCCAGCTAGCATTCTGCACTACTGAGAACACTGCAAGTTTTACGCATACTTGAACCCTCTGTGTGAGTTGTGGCAAAGATTTACTAATCCATTTTTCACAGCTTCCACAGGCCTCCCTCTTTACCTTATTGGAAGGGCCTAATTCTTCCCCATTTCTGTGATGGACACCACCGACCACACCTAGGTGTTACACCAGAAAACCTGGGCTTCCTTGCACTCTGCCACCCCACTCACCCTCCCATCCAATTAATCAGTAAGTCTTAAGAGATTCTGTCTCCAAAAGATGTCTCAAATTAGCCCATCTGGGTGCCATCACCCCAACCCCAGTCCTTATTGTCGTCACCCGGACTACTGTAGTAACTTCCTAAGTGGTCTGTGAGCTTCCTCTGTCACTAATTCCCCAACAGAGAAACCAGAGATCTTTTTAAAGGACCAGATAACGTCACTTCTCAAAGCCTTTCCATGACACATATTTATAACAATCCCCTCTTCCCCTGATGTATGACCTGCAACCCATACAACATTGCTGGATCTGGCCTCTGCAAACCTCCGCCTTCATTTTGAGATACTCTTAACTCCCTCATCCACTCTGGCTTTTGGGTTCTTGAAACCTGCGGAGTCAGTATTTCATTACTCATGTACCTCTCATGATTTTTGCTATATTTGGGTGTCAGTTTTATTATTTACTTAATAGTTTTCCATTAAATCAATTCACTTTTTCCATCTTATTTTAAAACTGTCATTACTATAAATGGAAAACCTTAAGTAAATTCCTCAAAATAAGCATCTATAAAAATAAATACATGAGTATTAAAATCGCCTCAGTCTGTATTAGTAATGCCACCCATACAACACTTGGGGCAGCACTATCTTAGAGTCTGTATGTGTTGGACCCCTGCCTTGAATGTTCTGCCATGGATGCTTTCCAAGGCAGTTATTCCTCATCCTTCATGACCAAGTGTTACCTCCTCAGATATTAGAAACTACCCTATCCTGAAGATTACCTCCTACTTGGCAATCTTTGTAGCACTTTTCTCTTTATTGATGTTTTCCCAACTGGAATATAAGCTTTCTAATGAAGTAGCATTTTTTTAAATAAGAAACAACAATAACAACAGAAAACACTACAATCTTTTTTCTCAAAAGATCCCATATAGGTTAAGAAGGGTTATAGATGGAAGATTAGGAAGAATTTTATTCTAAGTATTCCTCTATAATAAATACAATCTGATTTTATTAATAGCACTATTATGCCTAATAGTATAAAAAAAAAAAAACCTTTTTCTCTGATATTAGGGGAAAGCTTAATCATTCCTAAGATGGTCATTTAGCTGGTCTCTTTAACAATTACCTATCCTGGTTTCCAGGGAGAATGACGCAGTACCTAGGCGATATTTCTTATAACCATTTTACTCACCAGATCACAGTCACCCAGATCTAATTTTTCTAAGGATGAATTAATTTGCAGCATTGCAGCAAAAAACATTCCACCTTTATTTTCAATCTTGTTTCCAGTCATTCTTAGGTATTTCAGAGTTGTATTCTTCTGCAAAGGAAAAGAACCAAAACTTCGTTAAATTTTAGTCCACAGAATTCTTGTTTGATTACGTGAGTTAGGAGACTATATTACTATTTGTAGACTCCTCAGTTTTTCATGAAGACAGAAGAGGATACACTCCTTAAGGGTACCATTCAGCTACTCATAGCATAAAAATCTAGCTTAATTTTTTAGTGGAGAGAATGCCCCGGAAACAGATGCCCAAAAATGCCCAGTAAATGAAGCAGATTTTAATAAATTTTCCTTTCACTGGGAAATCTATAAGTTTGTTTTCTAACAAAATTATGCCACTTTTTTTTGAGGTGAAATTCACATAACCCAAAGTTAACCATTTTAAAGTGTACAATTCACTGGCTTTTAATAAAGTCACAGTGTTACACGGCCATCACATAGCTAGTTCCAAAGTATTTTTATTACCTCCTCAAAAGGAGACACTATACCCATTAAGTACTCATTCCATATTCTCCCTGTATCACTTCTAAAGGAATAGAATTTCTCAAACATTTGCAAAGTTTAACTCCTCTCATTCCACTCTTTTGATAATTCTTTCACAAATAAAACTACAGACATTTCAATATGCTGATGAGTAAATATCAGAAGACATGCAAGTGCAAATAGTTATCTTTAAAGTTAATCCAAACCCCTTAAGAGCAGGAAGAAGGCAAGGAGGTCTACTGTTAACACTTCTATTCAATATTGTACTGGAGATTCTAGACCAAGCAATTAGGCAAGGAAAAGAAACAAAAAAGGCATCCAGATTGGAAAAGAAGTAAAACCATCTCTGCATATAATGTGATCTTATTTATGGAAAATCCAAAGGAATCCACCAAAAAAGCTGTTAGAACTAGTGAGTTCAGTGAGACTGCAGGGCAAAAGACCAATTGTGTGTGTGTGTGTGTGTGTGTGTGTGTGTATTTTTTTAATCGTATTTCTACACACTAGCAATGAACAACCCAAAACTGAAATTAAGGTTATCCCATTTACAATAGCATCAAAAATAAAACGTTAGGAATAAATTTAGCAAAACAAGACTTGTACGTTAAAAACAAAGCACTGTTGAAGGAAATGAAAAACCTAAATAAATGGAAACCCTTCCCATGTTCGTGGATCAGAAGACTTAATACTGTTAAGATGGCAATACTCCCCAAACTGATCTAAAGACTGAAAGCAATTCCTCTCAAAAATCCTTGTTTTTCTTGCAGAACTTGATAAACTGATCTTAAATTTCGTACGGAAATACAAGGGACCAGCACATGTTGAAACAGAAAGGACCCATATGGGCTTCTTGACTTCAGAACTGGCTACAAACTACAGTAATCAAGATAGCGTGGGACTGGCATAGGGATCAAAATACAGGTTAATAGAATGAAGAACAGAGAAATAAGCCATTTACAATCGATCGAGAAAATTAATGGGGAAGAACAGTCTTAAATAGTATTGGGACAACTGGATATCCACATGCAGAAGAATGAGGTTAGACTCCCACCTCACATCATATACAAAAATTGACTCAAGATGGATCAAATAACTAAATGAAAGAGCTAAAACAAAACTGTTAGAAGAATACGCAAGTGTAAATCTTCATGACTTCGAGTTAAGCAAAGCCTTCTTAGATATAACAACAAAAGCAAAAATAAATCAAACTTTATCAAAATTAAATAATTTTGTGCTTCAAAGGACAGACACCATTAAGGAAGTGAAAAGACAACCTAAACTACAGAATGAGAGAAAACATTTGCAACTCAGGTATCTGATAAGGGACTTACATCCAGAACATGTAAAGAACTCTCACAGTTTATAAATTTTTTTTTTTTAACGTTTGAGACAGAGACAGAGCATGAACAGGGGAGGGGCAGAGAGAGAGGGAGACACAGAATCAGAAGCAGGCTCCAGGCTCTGAGCCATCAGCCCAGAGCCTGACGCGGGGCTCGAACTCATGGACCGCGAGATCGTGACCTGAGCTGAAGTCGGATGCTCAACCGACTGAGCCACCCAGGCGCCCCAGAACTCTCAGTTTAAAAAGACAACTAAAAACCATTTACAAATGGGCACCGAATAGACGTTTCTCCAAAGAATGGCACATGCAAAGATGCTCAACATCATTATTTATGAGGGAAATGCGAATCAAAACCACAAAACCTCTTCATATCCACCAGGATGGCTAAAATCAAGACAGTAACAAGTGCTGGTGAGGATGTAGAGAAATTAAAACACTCCACATTGCTGGTGGAATCATAAAAAGGGACAGCCACTTTGGAAAACAGTTTGGCAGTTTCTCAAGATGTTGAACACCATTACCAAATGATCTAGCAGTTTCACTCCTAGGTATATACCCAAGAAAATGGAAAACCTATGCACACAAAAATGTGCAAATATTCACATTATTATATATAATTCACATTATTATAGCATTATTATAGACAAAAAGTGGAAACCCAAATGTCCTTTAACTGATAGATGAACAAAATAGGATATATCCAAACCATGGAATATTATTGGGCAATAAGAAGGAATGAAGTATGTTACAATATGGATGAACACTCACTGGGGAGTGAAAGAAGCATGGAGAAGGGTTGCTAATGGCTTTGCGGCATCTTTGGGGGATGAAAAGTTCTAAAAATAGACAGTGATGGTTGCACAATTCTGAATATACAAAGACGCACAGAGCTGAACACCTTAAAGGTAAATTTTTATGGAAAAACGTAAATTTTTATGTATGTGAATTATACCTCAATAGAGCTGTTTATTTTTAGGGGTACCTGGGTGGCTCAGTCAGTTAAGTGTCTGATTCTTGGTTTTGGCTCAGGTCATGATCTCACGGTTCATGGGTTTGATCCCCACATCGGGCTCTATGCTGGCAATGTGGAGCCTGCTTGGGATTCTCTCTCTTTCCCTTTCTCTTTGTCCCTCCCCTGTTCGCTCACTCTCTCAATATAAATAATCATTTTTTAAAAACTGAGGTCAAAAGTGCTTGTAATATTACATTTTAATACATCGAAGTACAATAAAAGTACACATTTGCATAATAATGTAAGTTCACAGTGATATTTTATTACGTTGATTACAAGCTATCAGAAGTTAAAATTCCCAAAGAAAATGTTGGTTTAAGGTATTTAAATGCTTACATGTAGTGCTTTAGCAATCAATTCTCCACCTTCGGGCCCAATATCATTAAACATAAGATTTAAATAAATGAGTTTATGTTGTTTCTATAATAAGGAGAGAAAAGAAACTATTATTAGGAATGCAATTATTAGGAAACAAATCAATCTAGGAGCTGCTTTATTTAAATAAAAGTATTCACCTCCAAAGAAAATCTTTGCAACATAGAAAATCTTTAAGTCCAGCACAAGAAACTACCATTAAGGGCCGGGGGAGGGGGTGGAGATTACCATTCTCATTTAAACATAACTGCAATATAAATGAAAGAAAAAGACCACATTCTTTTTTGATCAATGATTCAAAGTACGAATGTGCTTACAAAGTATGAGTGTACAAGTTTGCAAAAGAGGACTCAGGAGCTCTAGGTACCAGTAGTCTACTGATAAATACACAGGTGGGTTTTCAGTGTATTTCAAGTGTTATAAATATACTGCAAGGTCAGGACCTGGACATTTTGCAAAACTGTCACTTTGTGGGTGTGCCACGAGACTAGGTGGTTTCACTGTAAACAGAACATTTTGATGACTTTTGCAGCATTTTTGTAATTGTTGAGAATAAATTTATATTCTTTTTTAATCTTCACTCTGTCCTTACGTTGTGTGCTATCTCATGGATAGAATTTTAAAATCACTTTTAAGCTCATTGGAAACATGTTTAGCAGTTGAGATTGGGACAAGTAAGAACTGAAAAAGCGAATTCAAGAGAGGTAGTGAGTAAGTGATGTATGCTGCCTTAAACATTTTAACTGAAAAAACAGACACATACACATATTTGCCAATCGTCTTGAGGTCGGAACAAGGGCCTTTTCTTAAAGTACACCTATCTGATTGGTGGACCACACGTTTTTTGTTTTGTTTTTTTGACCACACTGTATTTCTTAAACAAAATGCAACCATAATGCAGCACTTCAGCCTGGGCAGTTCCAAAGTGAAGACTGTAATAAAGGGTTAACTTAGCAGGCTTAGGGTACTCAAACTCTGCACATTCCAAAGAAAGGACTGGTTCTTAACTGACTCCTGGGAGAAAACAAAAAGAACTGAGAACATGTTGCAGTAAAATACCTGAAGCAGTCTTGCAGCATAGTATGCACCAACATCACTCATGAAGTTATATCTAACATCCAAACCTGGAGAACACGGATGAATAGAGGCAGATATTCCTTATAATGAATAATTAAAATCAGGAAAATGAAAGCAAGAGGCAACGATTCTTAAGGAAGCATATACCATTAATATATGGATTCTTCTTTAAAATTCTGGAAAGAATCCAAAAATCTTCACCTGTTATTCTTTCTACTGGCATTAAGCGACTGTTACCAGGAATGTTTAATGTGATTCCTTCCAATCTGTTAAAATACAAAAAAGAAACCCAGTAAAGAAATAAAAGCACTTTTTCCCTCATGTGTAAATAGTAACGTCATGAATAGCATTTACTGAAACCAAGTATGTGTCACAATATAGATTTACAGCAAGTAACTTAAGAGGGCTGAATATTCTACAGATTTTACAGACACTTTTATATTATAGAATTTTTCTCACACACACACAAAACAATGTATCTCCACTTGACAGATAATGACATCAAAGACTTCAACGATTTTCATAAATAAATCCAGCCCACAGGAGTTCAGCACAAATCTGGAGCCGAGAGCCACTGGTCTCGTGTTCGTCCCCATATACTCCACTACCTCTGGGACTAACGCTGTCCATCATTTACCTCTCTAAATCAAAAAGTACGTCCATTTTAAAAAGGATTTGCAAGTGGCTTTAAACAAATCACTCAGTATTCCAGGATTTTCACACAGATGATTATCAGTGAATATTACTTACGTAATCAAGTTTTGTCTTCCTTACCCCTTTTCAATTTCTTCATCCACTTCCTGGAGTAGATGCCATACAAAGGAATTAATTTTCCTGGACTTTTCCATACATAGATTATAATAATCTTCCTGGAGACTGCCAATAATTTCTGGAACTTTTGAAAAAGTAGTGCATTACTCTTCACAATGTGAATTATACTGGGACCTTTCCCTTTCCCTCTACACCCTCCCCCTGCCCCCCGCAAAAAAAAAAAAAAAAAAAAAAAAAAAAAAAATTACACTTCTTCCAAAGATACGAATGTGTATGTGAATAGAGTCAGGGGTAAGGAAGAAAAGGAGATGGGATTAAGAGCAAGAGGGGGAAAACAGAAGGAATCGAGGCGAATGAAAATGCCGTTCGAACAAGAGCCATAGAAGCCCCCACTGAGGGTAGGCAGACACTAACTGGGAATTGACACAAAGGGAGAACTACAGGCCTGGTAGCTGAGGAAAAGGATATTCATAAAAATTAAATATTTTGTCCAAAACCATACAGCTAATGAGGGCAGAGTATAAAAACTGACTCCAAAGCCTCTTTCCACTCTGCCACCTTAGGTTAGGATGACTCACACTTTCTTATCATGACTTCAGATAAAGACAATTCTATCAGAGAATCTAAACTTTAAAAAGATCTGAAAAATCACCACGTCCCATAGGCTTCTTGGATACCCTCTCTACCATGCAGGTTGATGCATCTTTGAATATAGCTGTCAGTTCCTCCTTACACTAAGTGGAGGCCTGGCTCATAGCAGCTCTTCACCTACCCTAGCCTTCCATGTCCTCTATTTTTTTTTTTTTTTAAGTTTATTTTGAGAGAGAAGGAACCAGTGGGGAGGGGCAGAAGCGTGGGGACAGAGGATCCAAAGCAGGCTCTGTGCTGACAGCAGAGAGCCTGATGTGGGACTCAAACCCACAAACTGTGGGATCATGACCTGAGCCCAATTTGGACACTTGAGCCACCCAGACACCCCCTTTTCCTCTTTCTAAAGATTGATTTTGCTCTGTTCAGCCCTTAACAAAGAAGACTGAAACAAAGCAGGAGTTGAACTCTCTCCTTTGTTACACCTTCTGCTTTCCTTAAAGGTCTTAGTTTTTCATATTAATTTAAAAGGATCTTTTGCCAGACCCACGCCTTCCAGGGTGGAAGCTATGCTGTCACTCTCCTTAGAAACACATGCCACTATCTTTGTTTCCTGTCCTATCTTTTGTGTCTCTTGAAAAAAAAAAAATCTGTGCTCAGAGATCTCACGACTCAACCAACCTAGTGTCTTCAGAGCCAGCCTCTTTGAGTCTCTGCATCTCAACAGATGTTCTTTGCTGAGATTTTTGCTGAGTAGATTTCTACGTTATATGAACCCAAGAGTTTACTAAACAAATTTGCAAAACAAGATTTAAGATGAGGAACGTTGTATTAAAAAGGAAAGCAGTACACTTTTCTTAACAGTTTTTAAGAATGAGCTTTAAAGGGGCACTTGGGTGGCCCAGTCAGTTGAGCGTCCGACTTCGGCTCAGGTCACGATCTCGTGGTCTGTGAGTTCGAGCCCTGCGTCGGGCTCTGTGCTGACTGCTCAGAGCCTGGAGCCTGTTTCAGATTCTGTGTCTCCCTCTCTCTCTGCCCCTCCCCCATTCATGCTCTGTCTCTGTCTCAAAAATAAATCAAAACATTAAAAAAAAAAAAGAATAAGCTTTAAAGGGACACTCGGGTGGCTCAGTCGGCTGAGCGTCCGACTTTGGCTTGGGTCACGATCTCATGGTTTGTGAGTTCGAGTCCCGCGTTGGGCTCTGTGCTGACAGCTTGGTATTGTCTCCCTCTCTCTCTGCCCCTAACCCACTCACATTCTGTCTCTGTCTCTCCCAAAAATAAATAAACATTAAAAAAATTTTAAATAATAAGCTTTAACAAAAATTAACCCACTTATTCCAGACAAGTTGGAAATTTCAGTATAAAAAAAAACAACAAAACATTTATCAGCAATCCCACTGCCAAAGAACCATTATAACTGAGGCCTGTGGGTATTTCCTCCCAAATGTTTTTCTCACATATGTACTTATTAGCATTTTTAAACAAAATTGGAATATTTCAGTACAGTTCCAGATCTTTTAACATTATGTTGTGAGTTTTCCCATGTCATTCTCTGAAATTTTTTTATGTCAACAGAATTTCCTCTCTTGTGTGTGGATGTACCTAAGAAATCCTTCACTTATTTTAGGAAGTTTTCATGTATTTAAACAACATTTTAGCACAATATCTCCCAAATTGTGCTCTTTAGAATACTAATCTATGAAATGATCAAAGATACTCTGGGGCACCTGGGTGGTACAGTCAGTTGAGCATCTGACTTTGGCTTAGGTCATGATCTCACGGTTCTTGAGTTCAAGCCCCACATCAGGCTCACTGCTGTCAGTGCAGAGCCCGCTTGGATCCTCTGTCCCCCTCTCCCTATACCCCTACCCTGCACGCTCTCTTTCAAAAATAAACATTTTTTTAAAAAGATGTTCTAAGTAGAAAAGATTTTATTGTCAGATAAGCTTGGGAAGCACTGCAGTAAACAAAGCTAAACAGACCCCTATCTGTATAACACTTCTCTGGACATTAAAAACACTCAAGAGTGTAAGAGTCTTTAAATTATTGAGCCTGGAGAGAAGGGAGAATAAAAATACTCCATCTCCCAGACTTATGTGACCAGGGTTCACATGGAATTCAATCTACAAAATGCTACTTTAGCATTCTCGACAGGAAACATAGCAAACATCTCAAACACATTTACTTGTTGGAGCTGGACTCCCACTGGGCTTGTTTCCTCCCTTCTACTACCTTCCTTGTTTTGTTTTTTAAATTTTAACAATTATTTTTGAGAGAGACAGACGGACAGACAACGCGAATGGGGGGGGTGGGGGGGTGGGGGGGGGGTGGGGGGGGAAGACAGAGAGGGAGACACAGAATCTGAAGCAGGCTCCAGGCTCCGAGCTGTCTGCCCAGAGCCTGACACGGGGCTCGAACTCACAAACCATGAGATCATGACCTGAACTGAAGTCGGACCCTCGACCAACTGAGCCACCCAGGAGCCCCATCCTTGGTGTTAAAAACAGACTACCGTGAGAATCTCTGAGGCTCAGTGCCTGCCTTCAGCTGGCCACAGCACACCCGGGACATGCAGGAGAAATGCGTCAGACTTAGAAATCCTGTTTCTTTGAAAGAAGGAGGGAATCTTAAACTATACACTAAATATAGCTAAAGAAAGTTAATACAAAAAATTCTTATCACCCGACTGTGGATTTAAAGTGTTTAAAAGTTTCCGGTATATTTTTCTGTTATGCTCTCTTTCATTTAAAATTCACCTAAGGGGGCGCCTGGGTGGCGCAGTCGGTTAAGCGTCCAACTTCAGCCAGGTCACGATCTTGCCGTCCGTGAGTTCGAGCCCCGCATCGGGCTCTGGGCTGATGGCTCAGAGCCTGGAGCCTGTTTCCGACTCTGTGTCTCCCTCTCTCTCTGCCCCTCCCCCGTTCATGCTCTGTCTCTCTCTGTCCCAAAAATAAATAAACGTTGAAAAAAAAAATTTTAAATTCACCTAAGTACTGTATGTCGGGATTTTATGGCATCAGTAATTTATTTCCTGTATTCATATTCACGGAAAATAATAAGTCAGTGTTCCAATTGTAAAGCTAAGACTAGGAATACCAGTTACACAAGAAAATGTCAAAGTCTAACCCAAATGTCATTTTTAATCCATGCCAAAGTCTTATATTCCAAATATTTTCCACCTAGGAGCACTTTTTAAAGATTCTATATTAAAAAAAAAAAGTGGGCAGGGGCTCAGTTTGGAGGTGGTCCCCTATGCCCTCCTACACTGGCACCACCCAAGTACTGGGGAAATCCAAGGGTTGGGAGTGAGTCAGAGTAAGTGCCTATCCCGGATCAGCTGTGTGACTTTGAACAAGTACAAGTTATTTAAATTCTCCCATCTTAAACTTCCTCTTATGCTAGAGGCAGAGCTAGATGCCCATCTCACAGATGCAGTAAGGAATAGGTAAAGCTTCTAGCACAGTTCCATATCTACAAGCACCCAACCCTTTAAAACAAGCATCCAGGGGCCCCTGGGTGGTCTGACTTAGCTCAGGTTATGACCTCACTACTCATGAGTTCAAGCCCCACATGACCTCTGTGCTGACAGGTCAGAGCCTGGAGCCCGCTTTAGGATTCTGTCTCCCTCTCTCTCTGCCCCTCACCTGCTCGTTCTCATTCACTCTCTCGAAAATAAACATTTAAAAATATATTTAAAAAGACAAACAAAAACAAGCATCCAAAATGGAAACAGTGAGGAATACCTGGGTGGCTGAGTCAGTTAAGCAACCCATTCTTGATTTCTGCTCAGATCATGAGCTCATGGTTCTTGGGTTTGAGCCCTGCAATAGGGGTCCTACTGAGCCTGTTTGGGATTCTCTCTCTCTTTCTCTCTCTTCCCCTTTCTCCCTCTCTGCCCCTCCCCTGCTACGTGCTCTTCCTCAAAAATTAATCTAAAAAAAATGGACAGGATGGCAGGAGGAGGGGTGTGCAGACCATACTCGAGACCCTCTTGCCCACCTAGGCCCCGCTTTCTGGAGCTTGCACACAAAAAAGGGCCCAAGAGGAGCACCTACACACCCTTCCCTGAGACGGGAGAGCAAATCAATAGACACACCTCCCCCAGGACAACCTATCAAGTGAAGGGCAGACCCTCGGGGAGGAAGGGGGCGGATCGTGGGGCTCCCCTCCCACCCATATGTGGGGGCCCCCGAAGTTCTGGCCACAGCTGGGGTTCCCAGGGGCACCCTCCTGCCCAGCCGCCTCAGGCCAGCAGCCTGCTCGGAGGAAAGGGCTGGTGCGAGCAAGCCCGCGGCTGGGGTATCACCCCTCGCCCGCTCCACCTGGCCAGGCAGGCGCCGAAGGACACCCTATTTCTTACCGCTCCTGTCGGCCGGGGCCCAGGACGTAGTAGGGATTGTAGTGGGAGCGGGAGGAGGAGACGGGGACTTGGCCCGGGCCGCCACCTTCCCACCGCCCCGCATCTCCCTTTCCGCCCCCAGAGCGGCGGTGGAGTTGTCATGACGACCGCGCGCATGCGCCTGCCCAGTCCCGGGCCTCCTGCCAGCTGCACCGGGGCTCGGGTGACCGCCGGACCCTGAACGCCACCTCCAGCCCGCTGCACATTCATTACCCACTTGGGCCCTTGAGGCCTGTCTGGGCAGGCGGTGACCGCCAATGCTATGGAAGCTCTTCGGTCACCCCCGCCTGGCTTCGGGTCACCTTGACCTGGGTTAAAAACACAGACGGAGAGTGCCCCGGATCCTTTGCAGGGAGAAGTTCTTGAGGTTTAGCGGGCACGGCTGATAGTCTGGGGGCCAGGGCTACAATGACGATTGTGACACAGTCCCCTCCCCAAAGCGTGCACATACCTGCGGGGGGCCAAGTACAGAGGAACGTGGTAGCACCAGGACAGATAAGGTCCGGAGCTAAGGAAGCTGAAAGGGGTATGTAGATCAGTCTTGTGTTGGGGCGGGGGTATCAGGGAGGGCTTTTTGTCGGAGGTGACTCTCTGACCGGCCCCAGCGAATCCGTCCCAGGTGCTGGAGACCCACAGGTACTTGGGGCTGCCTAGATGAGTATGGGGGCGAGGCGGGGAAGGCGGGCAGGGCCAGATCCACACGGAGCCCTGCGCATCCTCTGAGAAGCACAGCTGATAGGGGGCCAGGTGCTGGGAGCCCTCAGATAGGAAACAGCTGGTGGAGGTGGATTTGACAGGATCTAGGGGAGACTCTGAAGCAGCCTCAGTAGCCCAACAGAGATAGGGCCTCAGCCGAGGCTGGACTCAGTGAAAGGAGGAGATGGGGACAAAACCCAGCAGGAGGTACAGGGTAGCATGCTCAGGATTTGGTACTTGGATGGGGGAGAGAGAAAAAGAGGAAGGAGGAAAGGAAAGGTCTTCTGTTTGGGGTTAACCATAGACTGCAGAGGAAGCAGCTGAAGGGCCCTGGAGAGAGCTCTGGAACCAACCAGAGACTCCGTGCCTGGAGGATAGAAGGAAGACCCTCAAGGTGAAACCAGGACATTTATGAACACTGTTCAAAGGTGAAAAATAAAGTGCCCAAGACCTCTCTCCCGGAAGCTACCCCACTAGGCAATTCCAGAAGGGCACTCCACTGTTAGCAAATTGTGCTAGGAGGCAGGGGTCTCTGTGTAGCCCACAGACTGTGGCCATCACTTGAATCACTTCAGGTTAAACATGATAGAAAATGCTGTTTCCATTTACCTTCCCCCGTTCTACCAATAGAGGTAGCTTGAAATACTAAAGCATGAATGTGGGCACAATTCAGCATCTGCAGTCCCTACCCCTCTCAAAGTACTTGAAGTCAAGTAGGGGAAAGTAAAGAGTTAAGGATTAATTGCTGCTCTAGGGGAAGGGAGGGATATACTTTTAAAGGAGGAAGAAGTGCCAATCAGACTTTTGTTCTAGAGAGTGACTAATAAACAAGGTCAGAACAAACAGAAAAGAGCTGCTTTTCACCAAACAGCACTTAAGCACTGTTCTCCGTATGAACCTAGCAAAACAAAGTATTTGCACAGAACTACAGACTGTGTGTCAAAATGCATATCAAATAGGATGGCCAAAAAAATACCGACCACATGTACAACTCATTTCCGTCAGTACATTTTTCATTAACCCAATGATTTCCAGATGGAGGAGGGATGTAATTTTAAAGACCTGTCCCTTGAGAATTAAGTGGCTGAGGGGCAGGGAGGTAGGGGAAACAGATGTTGCTGAGCTGGCTTCAAGGAAACTTAAGTGGATTCACTGGGTGCTTATGTGTCAGGAGGTCTAACTTGAGTCTCGGCTTTCTAGAAGTCAGAACCAAAGAAAATATATGAAAGTATGTAGTTCCCATTTTTTTTTTAATTTTTCTTAATGATTGTTTTTTGAGAGAGACAGAGTACAAGTGGGGGAGAGGCAGAGGAGAGGGAGACACAGAATCCAAAGCAGGCTCCAGGCTCTGAGCTGTCAGCACAGAGTCCGACGCAGGGCTTGAACCCATGAACTGCGAGATCATGCCCTGAACCAAACTTGGACACTTAACTGACTAAGCCACCCAGGTGCCCCTGTAAATGGCAGCATTTACTTTCCTCTGGCACCTTATAGTAGGAAGGTTTAGTAGGTGTATCTTTATATAAGTAACTTAACAGACATATCTTTGACTATAATTTTATAGAAATATTTTTCAAATGATTGTTTAACTGTTTAAAAAGCCAACAGCATGGTGTTTAATTATGATCTAAGGAAGTCCTATCTTTTTTTTTTTTTTTTTTAATTTTTTTTTCAACGTTTATTTATTTTTTGGGACAGAGTGAGACAGAGCATGAACGGGGGAAGGGCAGAGAGAGAGGGAGACACAGAATCGGAAACAGGCTCCAGGCTCTGAGCCATCAGCCCAGAGCCCGACGCGGGGCTAGGAAGTCCTATCTTGAGGAAACAGATAATAGGGTCTAGGGAAGTTGTTTCCTGCTAACAGGGAGAGAGAACTCAAAGGATCTGGGAGAATTAATGTTTCACACACCCATTAGCTCTTTCCCCCCAACTACCAGAAGATTGAACTGAGCTGCTAGCAGGTGTCAGAATAGAGCAAATTCCTGGTTGAATTTTCTGACGAGTATCTGAAGTGCTGACTCCTGGTATTGATCGTGCATACATGTTGTTTAGGTACTGAATATGCAGGTGGAAAAATGAGTGTTATTAAAAAATTGAGTTGGCCCATGGATAAAAGAAGAGTAGAGGGAGTTGGTGGAAAAGTTTACATTCCTATCATCTGATGAAACGAGAAAGTATATCAGTGATTAGTAGTAAATAGTGCCTCAAACCTTCTTGCTCATTGTGCAAGACAATAGGGAAAAAAACCACAGTCTACAAATAAAAAAATGCATTGTCTATGAATTACGAGATCTATAGTTTGGTGATATGCGTGGAAGAAGGAAAAGTAGAAACATTTTTGAAAATGGATAAAATGCCGTTTTGAGTCTATTTAAAGACAACAAGTCCTAAGAAACTATTTCAGATCGATCATTTGGTGACGATGGCGATACGGGCACACTGGTGTGGCACAAGCTAACAATTCCGGCAAACAGATGTTTCTCTAAGGCCTCTTTTACCTTTAAGTCACTGATCTGAGGTTTTCAAAAGGAAAGGGTTACTGGCCCTGGGCTTGGTAGAGCTCTTCACCTACAAGCCTTTCAGAGCTCATCACCAGATTAAAGACTTCTCTATTTCTCTTAAGAAAACATATCGTACGTTTCAGTATCCCAGGACTAAGTATGAAATTTCTACTTAGAGAACACTTCTAACACCAACTGTGTGGGTTTTCCCAAGAAGCAAGTCTCCAGTTCTCTGCGGACGCCAAGTAGGTGTCCAAAAATTTAGTTCTGCACTGTACCCAGAGTTAGCACAGACCCTACAGGGTGAAGGTTCAGTCCCACAAGACTGCTTCCCACTGCAGATGCCAGCCACAAATCCTAGGTTGTCGCCAGTTCCAGCGGACTACCAGTCGGGGTTCCCTCAAGTTCAATAATTTGCTTTAGTCGTTTACAGAACTCAAGGAAACACTTTACTTACTATTACCGCTGTATTCTAAAAACTACCATTCAGTCACCGCCAAACGGAAGAGATGCATGTGGGGAAGAGAGGGTATCAAGACAGGGCGCAGAGTTTCCATGCCTTCTCTGGGAATATTAGCCTTCCAGCACCAACCCAAAAGCTCTCCCATAACCTCTCGGTTTAGGGTTTTTATAGAGGCTCCAGTACATAGGGAGGATTGATTACATCGCCGGCAATTGGTGATTAAACCAACATCCGGCCCCTCTCCCCTCCCCTGAGGTCAAGGGCTGGGGTTGAAAGCTCCGCCCCTCTAATCACGTGAGTGGTTCCTCTGGCAACCAGCTGCCGTTAGGGAGCTATCAGGGTGCAAATAAGAGTGAGGGCAGTAAGCGGTATGGACTCAGGTGTGGTTGATGGGGCTTATTATGAATAACAAAAGATGCTCCTTCCCAACCACTCAGAAAACACCAAAGTTTTAGAAGCTCTTGTATCAGGAACTAGGGAACGAAGACCAAATATATATTCTATCACAATATCACACCCAGAATCTTCCTTTATTATTGTCTGAGCAGATTAGATTCTCCCTTGCCTCTGCTGAAAATCTAAAGTTGCTTGCTTATAATAGTTTTCCACTCAAGTCTGAATTTTATATGAGTCTTCATCTCCGTATTACTTGAGACTTAAAAATTTTTCATGGAATTTTATGGTTTCCCAGAAATTATCAAAGCAAAGGATTACCATTACCATTACCATTACATGATTCTCCAGTCCTAGCTGTATTGAGGCTTTTTGCTTGTCTGTATTAAAGGGAGAAGATCTCCCAGGTGTTTTAAGTAAAATCTTGAAACTAATTTAACTGGAAATGGTTATTTATGCTATCAGATTCACATTACACATCCAGTTGGTGTGTAATCAGACTTGAAAACCAAAGTGTCACCACTTGATGTAAATTTCAGAGGGCTGATCATTTTTTCCTAAATGGTTTTCTCAAGCATTAAAGTTAAGCAAAAAAGAGCTAACTATTAAACTATCCAAAACCTGGCTCCCTGAAATTACACAACGGTTACGACGCTTAGAAATTCCACAGTAATATGGATTTGTAACAAGTTATTTGACCACGTTGAGGTAGCAATCCCAATGAAAAAAAAAATAGCCAGATAAGGAATCAATCTTCTTCATTCTTATTTACTGTGGCTGAATTACTGGCCAAGCTGTTGCAAATCCTGACTTTACAACCTCCTTTTATTAAGTCTGCTAATGGATATACAATATATATAGCTTTCAGAGGCCATCAAATTGGTTCCAGACACATGTGGGCTATAAGATTCTGGTGAGATAACATACGTACACACACATTCAGACATTCTAGGCAGGTCTCATCATGGAGGAAGATGAATATTAGAAAAAATAAGTTCTTTTATGCACCTGGATGCCTAGACACACTTGTGTTAACCCTAATCAGATGGCTAGTCCACAAGAATCTTCCCCAGATGACTCTGCCTGAAGGGCTGCAAAAGAAAATCAAGCCTGAATGCTTACACCCAAGACTGATTTTAATAAAAACCAGACTTCTTGTAAACAAATAATGTAAATATCCTTAGTGAGGATATCCAGCCCCCACTTCCTACTATGTTCTGAGATAAGCCCTTTTAGTTACTTAGTATCTGTATCTGTAAAACAGAGATCTTAATGGTGCCTGCTTCTCAGGGTTCTAGTGAGGATTAAACGCATTGAGTAAAGCTTAGCCCACGTAGTGTCCTGGGTGCTATTTTCATTTCTAGTATCACCTTAGTCTGTATAGTATGGATTGTCTAGAGGCCTTCAGTATTGTCAGTAGTTTAGGACACTGGAAATTTTATCCTGCAGGACTGAACAGTATTAATCTACCTAATGATCAAATGACAAATGCTGGCATTTGTCATTCCAGGCATAATTCTCATTCTAGGCATAATTCATTCTAGGCATAATTCTAGGCATTCTAGCCATAATTCAACCAGTGATAAGTCTTTTCTTTTCTTTAACAGAGAACAACACTGTCCCAGAGCTCTTTTGGAGGCTAGGCATATAGTAATGGGGATCTAAACCACACACTGTTGTGTTGCAAGGTGCAGTAATATTAAGTGTGGGGCTCGAAGCACATCCCCTCTATCTATGGACTGGACCTCTGTGTGGATGAGAGGCTCCATACTCCAGCAGGAAAGTCCCCATCCTAGAATGCAAGTCAGAGATGCTACAATCAACCTAGCTACCATCACATCATTGTCTTCTCTGCCCTTTATCTTAGGCTTTGTGTGTGTGTGTGTATGTGTGTGTACTAAGGACCAACAACTTAGTCTTTGGTAACACAATATTAACATCTTAGATTTACAAAATTTATAAATCCAGTAGTGCAAGTCTGCCAATTTTGTGATTATTCAAGATTGTCTTTTGCAATTCTAGGTTCTTTGCATTTTCATATAAATTTTAGAATCAGCTTGCTAACTTCTACCAAAAAGAAAAAAAAAAGCCTATTGAGATTTTGATTGAGGTTGCACTGAAACTATAGATCAATTTGAGTAACACTGACATCTTAACATTGAGTGTTCTAATCCACAGACATGATTTATTTCTCCATTTCTCCATTCTTTCTGGGTTGCAGCTGCAGTTCATTTCAATTCCCAGCAATTTCAAATGTCCCGCTTAGGGATTTAAGCCCCTTCCTCCAGCCAGGCTTAGGGATCTAAAAGCATGAGAGGACAGGACCTCTCTCTGCTTTTCCAGATCGCCTGCAACTTTTCCTAGGCCACTGAGTCGGCCCCAGTCTACTGGGGAGAGGTGGCTCTGCATTTGAGGCTCCTCCGTGCTAACCCACCATGCTGCTCATACAGGGCTCTTAAAAGTTTGACTGGTTTCTCCTGGTTTCAGAAGTTCCTTTGCCTGTGCATATGGAAGGCTGGCTTCTCTGCCTGCCTGGTCCCCAAAGTTGAAAATGCCACCGGGCATGAAAGTGCCCACTGGTCTCTGCTAACTTAGGGAAGGGATAGTCCTTCTCTAGAATTAATTCGTTGGCCTCCTTTGCATCCACAACTCTCTGGTGGCTTCAAGAAAAAAACAATATTTTTAAAATATTATTTTTTCCAAGTGTTTTCTCAGTGTTCATGGTAAGAGCAATCTTTTGCAATCTTCCACATCTACCTGCAAAGAGAATCAAGATAGGGATTTTTAAAAACTGAATTTATTTTTAATTTTTTTTTATATATGAAATTTATTGACAAATTGGTTTCCATACAACACCCAGTGCTCATCCCAAAAGGTGCCCTCCTCAATACCCATCACCCACCCTCCTCTCCCTCCCACCCCCCATCAACCCTCAGTTTGTTCTCAGTTGTTTTTTTTTAATTTTTTTTTCAACGTTTATTTATTTTGGGGACAGAGAGAGACAGAGCATGAACGGGGGAGGGGCAGAGAGAGAGGGAGACACAGCATCGGAAACAGGCTCCAGGCTCTGAGCCATCAGCCCAGAGCCTGACGCGGGGCTCGAACTCCCGGACCGCGAGATCGTGACCTGGCTGAAGTCGGACGCTTAACCGACTGCGCCACCCAGGCGCCCCTGTTCTCAGTTTTTAACAGTCTCTTATGCTTTGGCTCTCTCCCACTCTAACCTCTTTTTTTTTTTTTTTTCTTCCCCTCCCCCATGGGTTCCTGTTAAGTTTCTCAGGATCCACATAAGAGTGAAACCATATGGTATCTGTCTTTCTCTGTATGGCTTATTTCACTTAGCATCACACTCTCCAGTTCCATCCACGTTGCTACAAAAGGCCATATTTCATTTTTTCTCATTGCCACGTAGTACTCCATTGTGTATATAAACCACAATTTCTTTATCCATTCATCAGTTGATGGACATTTAGGCTCTTTCCATAATTTGGCTATTGTTGAGAGTGCTACTATGAACATTGGGGTACAAGTGCCCCTATGCATCAGTATTCCTGTATCCCTTGGATAAATTCCTAGCAGTGCTATTGCTGGGTCATAGGGTAGGTCTATTTTTAATTTTCTGAGGAACCTCCACACTGCTTTCCAGAGCGGCTGCACCAATTTGCATTCCCACCAACAGTGCAAGAGGGTTCCCGTTTCTCCACATCCTCTCCAGCATCTATAGTCTCCTGATTTGTTCATTGTGGCCACTCTGACTGGCGTGAGGTGATACCTGAGTGTGGTTTTGATTTGTATTTCCCTGATAAGGAGCGACGCTGAACATCTTTTCATGTGCCTGTTGGCCATCTGGATGTCTTCTTTAGAGAAGTGTCTATTCATGTTTTCTGCCCATTTCTTCACTGGGTTATTTGTTTTTCGGGTGTGGAGTTTGGTGAGCTCTTTATAGATTTTGGACACTAGCCCTTTGTCCGATATGTCATTTGCAAATATCTTTTCCCATTCCGTTGGTTGCCTTTTAGTTTTGTTAGTTGTTTCCTTTGCTGTGCAGAAGCTTTTTATCTTCATAAGGTCCCAGTAATTCACTTTTGCTTTTAATTCCCTTGCCTTTGGGGATGTGTCGAATAAGAGATTGCTACGGCTGAGGTCAGAGAGGTCGTTTCCTGCTTTCTCCTCTAAGGTTTTGATGGTTTCCTGTCTCACATTTAGGTCCTTTATCCATTTTGAGTTTATTTTTGTGAATGGTGTGAGAAAGTGGTCTAGTTTCAACCTTCTGCATGTTGCTGTCCAGTTCTCCCAGCACCATTTGTTAAAGAGGCTGTCTTTTTTCCATTGGATGTTCTTTCCTGCTTTGTCAAAGATGAGTTGGCCGTACGTTTGTGGGTCTAGTTCTGGGGTTTCTATTCTATTCCATTGGTCTGTGTGTCTGTTTTTGTGCCATAAAAACTGAATTTAGACAATCTTTTTTTTTTTTCTTCATGTAAGTCAACCTGTTAGGAGGAGTCTATACTTGAACTCTTCTCCCAACATGAAACACGAAAACCTACATTTCATGCTATGTTAGAACATCAGGCCCTAGATTCAAGCAACTCAAATTTTCTCTCTCTCAGGGACAGAAAGAATCCTGGTGAGTAAATGGATTTTTTTTTCTTTTCACACTATTTCAGATTTTGGATATTTGCATTTTCCATCAACATGTCAAGTGACATGATAAAACGAGGACATTCCGTTAAAATTCATCAGAAAGTTGATCCACAACGGGCCACTGCTAGAACCTTTTTCATTGATGCTTCTAATCAGAGCTTGACTACCATTCCACCAGAGATCTTCGACCTCGAAGAATTAGAAGAAGTGCATCTGGAAAACAACCAGATTGAAGAAATCCTCCGGGGTATTCAGCATTTAAAGAACGTCCGGATCCTCTACCTGAACAAGAACAAGCTGAGAAAGCTGTGCCCAGAGCTGGGCACGCTGAGCAGCCTGGAGGGCCTGGACCTGAGCGACAACCCGCTCCTGTCCTCGTCCCTTCCTGTCCTCAGAGGCCTGCGGGGGCTGCGGGAGCTCCGCCTGTACCACACTGACCTGGCCGAGATCCCCGTGGACCTCTGCAAACTCCTCCACCACCTCGAGCTGCTTGGGCTGGACGGAAACCACCTGAAATCTCTGCCCAAGGAAGTAGTGAACCACACCAAACTGAGGGAGATCTACCTGAAGCAAAACCAGTTTGAAGTCTTTCCTCCCGAGCTCTGTGCTCTCTCCAACCTGGAGATCGTTGACCTGGATGACAACAAACTAACTGCCATCCCACCGGAGATTGGGAACCTGACCAGGCTGCAGAAGTTCTACGTGGCTCGCAACAACCTGCTCCTCCTACCCGAGTCGCTGTGCCAGTGCAGCAAACTGTCCGTGCTGGATCTGTCCCACAACCGCCTCCACTCGCTCCCGCACTCCCTGGCCGAGCTGTCGGGGATGACGGAGATTGGGCTGAGCGGGAACCACCTGGAGAAGGTGCCACGCCTCATCTGCAAGTGGACCTCGCTGCACCTGCTCTACCTCCGCGACACCGGCCTGCGGGCGCTGCGGCGCTCCTTCCGGCGGCTCGTCAACCTGCGCTTCCTGGATCTCAGTCAGAACCATCTGGAACGCTTTCCGCTGCAGATCTGTGCGCTCAGGAACCTAGAGATCCTGGCGCTGGATGATAATAAAATATGCCAGGTACCGATTCCCTTCCCGGCTGTCACTGTGCCCTCACAGGGGCTTTTCCCGCCCTGAGTTGGTGTTGATGTCCTCATTTGGACGTGGGCGATCTTCTCCTCGGCGACACGTGGGGGAAATGAGACACTGGGAGCTTAACTAACCCGTCAAGGCCACACACCTGTACGTGGCAGAACCGAGCTCCAACCCAGAGCTGCGGGGCCCCAGAGTCTACGTTCTTAACCAAGACCCCCTCTGAACAGGGTTTCCTCACACAGATTTCTTTCTGACACCTACAGCCTTAGGCCTCCAGTCATGGTGAACTGCAAAATCAGATTTGTCCCAAAAGAAACTCCCGTGTGTGCAGGGTGACGGGTTCAAAAATGTTCATAGCACAGTGTTGACAGCCCACGACAGTCATGGGAGACCGTGTCAATAGAGCAATGAGCAAACAGATTGTGCTAGATTTAGAAAATTAAAAAACTAAAGGTTTAAGTGAACTGGAGGAGTATGTGCCAGTGTGGACAGATCTTAAAATTGTGATGTTTATTAAAAAGGAAAGCACCAAGCTGCAGAACCTTACACCATTTAAAAATTTTTAAAAATCTTTTTTAATGTTTTTATTTATTTTTTGAGAGACAGAGCACCAGTGGGGGAAGGGCAGAGAGAGAGGGAGACACAGAATCCGAAGCAGGCTCCAGGCTCTGAGCTGTCAGCACAGAGCCCCGATGCAGGGCTCCTTGAATCCATGAACTGAGAGATCATGACCTGAGCTGAAGTTGGGCACTTAACTGACTGAGAGCCATCTAGGTGCCCCTCACCATTTATAAATTTTTAATCACACAAAACTACATACATATACACACATAATACATACTTTGGATATTTACAAATGTAACAAAAGTATAAAAATATGAACTAGAGGGGCCCCTGGGTGGCTCAGTTGGACTTTGGACTCAGATCATGATCTCCCAGTTGAATGAGTTCGAGCCCCCCCATGGGGCTCTCTGCTGTTAGTGCAGAGCCCAGTTCAGGCCCTCTGTCCCTCCCCCTCTTAAAAATGAATAAACATTTATTTAGAAAAATCATGAACTAGAAAAAAACTGGCTAAATTTTTAGTAGTGGCTGCCTCTGGGAAGAGAAGGGAAGTCAAGGAAATGAGGGATGGATCCCAGGGGAGCTCAATTTTAATTGCAGTGTTTGATTTTATTAAAAAAATCTTTTTATTTGACTGTAGTTGACACACATTCATTTTGTTTATTAACAAAAGATTTGGGTGGTGAGGACACATGCATTTGTTTTAATATTTGAAAATTTAAAAGAACAGTTCTGTTAAAAGCAAAAGACAACCATAGAGGGAGAAATCAGGCCATCTGGAAATCAACAACTGTGATCAAATAATAGGTCTGTTTTTCCCGGCCATGGACACCAAGCTGCTGTGTTCACCGTACCTTATACAAGTCCTAGGCCTTAAAGGTTTGTTGGGGGTGTTTTTGTTTTTGTTTAATCTCTTATTTGATTTTTAATTTAGAACTTCGGAGGGGCGGGGGGAGATTGGTTGTTCTTTTTCTAATTCCTATAGAGTTTCAAAACTGCCTTTTAGGAAGTGACCATTTTGATGGTAATTTAGGATTTAGGAAGAGAATCTTAGACTTAATCTCTACTTAGGCAGCAACCCATTTTGGAGGATTTTTGAAGTTTATCATAGGCCCTCTGCCCATCCCCATTCCACCACTGAGGTAAGAAATTCCTTTTACAGTAGACAAAGTCTGCCATTCCACACTGGGAGTGAGAGGCTCAAAATATAAAGCGCCTTTGGGAAAAATAACACATCGACTTAATTCCTTATTGAGTCATGAATGATACCTAATCGTTTCCTGTGAAACACTTGAAGATATCAGAATAGAGGAAGGAATCACATACAGATGGCTCCTTAAAGATAAGCCTCATCCGGTACCAAGTTTTACCACAAATCAGGCTGCACTGAAATGTGGTTCAATATTATTATACTGAATGTGGAAATCTCTGTGTCCATTGCCTGCTATTCTCTAGTTCCTATGATGGTATTTCTGGGTTTTGTTTGTTTTTCTCATTTCCTGTTATGCTAATCCCTCCAGTAACCTCCCAGTCTGTATAATGACACGTGACCTTTATGCCAGCTCCTTACCTCTCCCACCCCAAAGACTTTCCTGGTGGGTTTCTGGCTCCCAGAGCCTGGCCAGTAGCCTTCTCTTGCCTAGGTGAATGCAAAAGTAGCTTTCAGTGTGTGTCTAGATGGGTCTTATTTGTATGGTACATTTCTGTTAAGGGAGAACTCAACCTTACGGTGAGTATAGCTCAGTGAGAGCATCAGTAATAACTGTCCTCATTTGACACTCTGTAGGTTTTCTGTGCATCTAGATTTACTTCCACTGTGCTTTAATGTGACTGTTATGGGATTAATTATTGGATCTTGAATATCCTGAAAAAAAAAGTCTTTAAACATTCAATGTGCTTTGAAAAAGAAAAGCTAAACCTATGAGCTAGCTGAACCGCGATGTGAAATTACTAGGTTCTAATGAAGGGGTTAGATTGAAAACCATTTTCCCATTAGTTTGGACGCTTTGTGTCAAAGGGATCTAAGTGCCTGGTAAAGAATTTTGAAATAGCTAAGAAGGAAAGCTCAAACAGCAGCTTCTCTGGAGATTGACTTTAAAAAATAAGTAAAGGGATAAATAAAACTATAAACACTTTATAGCATGTTTAGGAAAATGGGTGCTCCCCCTACCCAATAAAGAAAAAATCTGAAAGATTGCGGGTGAGACTTACTGCTATGTTATCCCTCTAGGGGGCTTTCTTTTGACCTATTCCCCAATGTATCTATCCCACCCATCCATCGAGGGGTCAGACTGAGCTGGACTGTAACCATTCTCATGAAGAAGAGGTGCTGGATTGAGGAACGGGTGGAGGAGAGGCCAGGGCTAAGACTGGGAACTGTGGGGAACGATTTCCCCATTAGGAGTAAAGCCAGATGATGGAAGGTGATTCAAAGTGAGTTAAGAAGCTCTTGAGCTATATAGCTGGGCTCTTTTTTCTCCAAGAAAACAGGTGTCTCTGTAACATAATCAATAGGGAGACCATCCCGTGTTTTAAGAATGAGATTTTTCCATGTGGTTCCAGAGTGCCAGAAAGACACCAGAAGGTGGACATACGAGACTTTGACTTGACACGAGAAGGAAATCTGGCGATTAGAGGTCTCCATCCAAGTAATGAGCTTTTCGTTCCAGGAAGTGGTGTTTAAATGTGTGCTGGATGGCTAGCTGTGGAATATATTCAACCATCCTATTAAGGGATTAGAATAGACGACCCTTCCAAGGCCTTCCCGCCCAGACAGTTGGGAGTCTCTGAAATGCCTACCTAATACCTGTAAAGGGCCTGTAAAACCTTGGGATTCACTGGAAGGCAGAATATGACCAGATAAAATCATAATAGTCTTCTTCCTTGTTTACTTCCAACTGAGATTTCAACTGAAGTTTCTAAATTGCTGGGCCTTTAGGGTGAGAGGTCATGTGTCTAAATTGATCAGTTCCAATAACTGAAATTGTTGATATTATAGTTGCAATATTACACCAATAACTTTAGTACTTTTTCAGTAATATCAAGCATTTGCTACCCTACCATTCAAAAATCTGCAATAAAGTAGGTTTAAAATTGCTTCAGTTTAAAGCAGTGCATAAAATTGAAGAGCAGAGAGGCTCATCAGAAAAAGGAGGACTCCCGACTTTGGATCTACAGGTATAAATACTCTATATGCAAAGGTGTGTGCAAACTTTTCATCAGTAGGAATTGCTAAATCGCTGTACTTGATGTTTATCAATTTGCCTCAAAACTAAAAGCCCAATTTATTTTCTTACTGTTACAAATAATTTTGACCTGAAACTTATATTTTTGGAATACTTCTAGCTACCTCCAGACTTTGTATCCCTTTCAAAACTGAAGATGCTTGGATTAACAGGGAATCAGTTGGCTTCATTTCCAGAAGAAATCCTTTCTTTAGAGTCTTTAGAGAAATTATACATTGGGCAAGACCAGGGAGCCAAGCTCACCCATATTCCAGAAGACATTAGTAAACTACAGGTAAGCCTCCCCAAATGATTAGGCAAAGAAGTACATGCCCACTGATTCCTTAAGTTGGCTGATACTGAGAACACCCAATGGTGTCCCCATAGGCTGCATGTGGAATCATCCATACTAGATTTCCAACCCCCTAACAAGCAGCCATTATTCCACTCTGAGGCTTCCACTGTTTTTCTGAGCCCCTGGATCCATATTCAAAGAACATTTTGTTGTGATTGCTGTTGGCTATGCTGTGCCATACTCCTTTTCACTGTACGGTTTGGCATGTTTCATTTGCAGAAATTGAGCCCCACTGCTTTCCATTTAATTTCTAGCTTTTGTAGGAGGCCCCTGAAAATTGTACTATTTTGAAGTTCACATGGGTGGGAGCCCGCATTTTGGATGCATCAGCGTGACCTCCCTTCCTGCATGATGGCAAACCAGAGTAATTTAATGTTGCCCCAGTTTCCTGTGGAAATGGGTCCGCAGCCCTGTGCTAAATCCTAACAAAGCAACAAGATAACTTCATTCAAAGGAGCCCTACCACTGTGTCTTAATCCATGCATACTTTAAAGAAGTGATTTTTTTTTTTTTCCATGTCGGTGGTACTGTGCTCTTACTAATGATAAAGTAGGTGAGGGCCACGACAGACCCCCGCCCCTGGTTGTGGAACTGAGCAACAGCATGTATATATAACACAGGTGCTTCTCAACCTGTGGCACAGAGGTCCTCTTCCTGATTCTCCATTGCTTTGCCCTGTGTTCAGAACTCTCCTCATCATCTTGCTCCTTGACATGCCATGCCATGCTCTCTGAAATCTTAGGGTGACATGCAAACATTATATTTTTGCCCAGTGAATTTGCAAATAGTTAACTCATTATCTACACATTTTGGCTTCTCCTGCTTGGGCAGTGTTGGATTGGTACCTGAGGCAATTTCAGTTCTGTAACACTACTGTAGATTTCAATTAGCTTTTGAAAGCAAGCAAATGATATATATACTTATATTATCAAATTATTTTTCCATAAAGTTCTTGTGAAACAAACGCTAGATTCCCATGTTTTCTTTTCCCTGCATAGATGGGAACCATGTCCAATGGTTTTACCCAAAAATACTTTTATGTTTGGATGTTGGCTCTTTAAGTATGTTTCCCCCTTTATCCTAATGAATAGTGTCCCCACTGAAAGAGCATGGGAATTCACCAATGATTCTGGTTATTAGAATGTAAGGATCATTGTAAGGATCAATGTAAGGATCATTATGGTCTACTGACATGTTTTTCAGAATCTTTTTTTAAAAATTTTTTTTTAAATTTTTTTTTTCAACGTTTATTTATTTTTGGGACAGAGAGAGAGACAGAGCATGAGCGGGGGAGGGGCAGAGAGAGAGGGAGACACAGAATCGGAAACAGGCTCCAGGCTCTGAGCCATCAGCCCAGAGCCTGACGCGGGGCTCGAACTCACGGACCGCGAGATCATGACCTGGCTGAAGTCGGACGCTTAACCGACTGCGCCACCCAGGCGCCCCTAAAAATTTTTTTAATGTTTATTTCTGAGAGATAGAGACAAGTGTGAGCAAGAGAGGGGCAGAAAGAGGGAGACACAGAATCAGAAACAGGCTCCAGGCTCTGAGCTTTCAGCACAGAGCCTGACACAGAGCTCAAATCCATGAACCGTGAGATCATGACCTGAGGCGAAGTCAGATGTTTAACTGACTGAGCCACCTAGGCACCTCTGTCTTTCAGAATCTTAAAGAGCTGTATATAGAGAACAATCATCTGGAGTACCTGCCCACATCCTTGGGATCCATGCCTAACCTGGAAATTCTTAATTGCTGCCACAACCTGCTTAAGCAACTTCCAGATTCCATTTGCCAAGCACAAGGTGAGGAATCTTAGTAGATCCTCAGCGTAGTGGAGTGTGAGGCCAGCATGTCCCATTTCCTTGATTTACCAAAGACCAATCTCAATGTTCAGAGAGCTGAGCCCTACCCTGTTACCTCCTCGAAGGCCTCACTAGTGAGACAAGGAAAGCCAGATGCCTGATGAGCACAGCTAAGAACCTCACAAAGACAGTTAGACTGTTTCTTGTAAATTGAATAGAGGAGTAAGTACCAGCTGCTAAGAAAATTAGCATTCACCCAGATGGTCATCATACAACCAACACTAATTTACTGAATACCTACTATATGCCAGAATTTGGAGTTGGGGGTCCTGCAGCAGATTTGCACTAGGTCACTAAGTCACTTGAATGAAAGGAAAAGTGTTGACCCTGAGTGATGAAATCAGCAAGGCAGGACTTTTGGAGCTGTATGATTGGCATGAAAAGTCCTATATGATTCATATTTAAACACCCAAACATTTTACGCTAGGCTAAACCAGTCTTTATTTGTACATGCATCAGTTCATCCATCCATTTAACAACCTTTTGCTGAGCTTCTAGGGGGACCAAATAAAAAAAAAATGTTTTTGGCCATAGTGTGCTGAATCTTCAGGTTTAGAGATAGTTTTCAAACTATGACTCTTTCTTTAATGAAAAGAGGGTGAAGAAATATGAGTGGAAGCTGTGGCCTACCCCCAAGACATTCAAAGGTTAGAGGTGAGGGTGGGCTTGTTCCTTAGTAATGCTTCTGACCATACATCTTTATCCTGTCCTTGGCCCCTGGAGGAATGAACCATTATCAATTTTTTTTAGTGTGTACTACTTTTCTGTCTCTCATGCACTGGCTCTCACAACCCTGAACTGTTATAAGGAAGAGAACTTGGTCTGCCTTATGAAATCTGTGTCTTTTGTGACACGACAGCACAGGAAACAAATATTTCAGAGCCAGTAGACTAAAGAGCGTACGTTTTAGGGGCGCCTGGGTGGCGCAGTCGGTTAAGCGTCCGACTTCAGCCAGGTTCCGATCTCGCGGTCCGTGAGTTCGAGCCCCGCGTCAGGCTCTGGGCTGATGGCTCGGAGCCTGGAGCCTGTTTCCGATTCTGTGTCTCCCTCTCTCTCTGCCCCTCCCCCGTTCATGTTCTGTCTCTCTCTGTCCCAAAAAAATAAATAAACGTTGAAAAAAAAAATTAAAAAAAAAAAGAGCGTACGTTTTAATTTTGCTTGTTCTTAAGATAAACCTATCATTTAAAAACAAACTGTTTCAGCTTTGAAAGAATTACTGCTTGAGGACAACTTGATCACCTGTCTTCCAGAGAATTTGGATAGCCTGATGAATCTAAAGGTTTTGACACTGATGAACAATCCTATGGAGGACCCCCCAGGAGAAGTGTGCGCCGAAGGCAATCAGGCTATATGGACGTACTTTAAGACAAAAAGAAACAGGAAAATAATGGCAACAAAGGTAACGTCAGCGAAAATTCTGGATAGCACATTTACAGTTGCTTTGTCCTCACCGAGAGTAGGGACTCTTACTTCCTTTATATCCTCAGAATTAAGCAAGAGAAACTTGGAATACCATCTTAGCATTTTTTTTTTTGCATTTTTGTCCTTCATGTCTTTGTCAGATAAGGAGGCGACACACAGCTGAAAGAAATCGAAACTTCAAATCCCCAAAACAGTCTAAAATTCTTGGACTATTCAAAGGACTGAAGAGCTTATATTAACAAATTCACTAAGCTAAGGCTGAAAAATCAGAAGTGAAAGTCCTGATGGGGCAGGGGTGTAGAGACCGGAGTTCTTCTCTGCCATTAACTAGGATCGAAGGGCGAAGAGCCTTTAAAACAGGGAGAGCAAAGAATCTTGTCCTCTCCTTGCCCACCTCGCCCATGGAGACATAGGATACCCCCAGACAGACTAGGACAGGCCAGGGTCCGCTTCAGTCAGTAATTCAGTATTCTTTATTCAACTGGTCAAGCCCCCACTGCCCCACAACCTGATGACCACATTAGTCCTCCAGTTAGTGCCCCCACTTGTATAGCTGCACCCCCTACAGTATACCTTCCACTTGGCAGTCAGACCAATGCTGTTAAAATGTAGGTCAGATCTTATCACTGCTCTGCTGAAATCCATGATTTTCCTTTTTACCCAGAACAAGAGTCAGTCTTTGATCTCCTCTGTCAATGGCCCTTATCTGTATCAAACCTAATACCCTCTCTTCTGTGATAAATATTATGTGATACCTTCTTTCTTCTTCCGAAGTTAAACTCAGATAATGTAACCTACCGAAACCACATAATTTTTTAAAAATGTTTATTTATTTACTTTGATAGATACAGAGAGGGGGACATGGAGAATCCCAAGCAGCCTCTGCGCTGTCAGCACAGAGCCTGATGCAGGGCTCAAACTCACCAACTGTGAGATTGTGACCTGAGCCGAAACCAAGAGTCAGGTGCTTAGCCGACTGAGCCACCCGGGTGCCCCAACACAATTTTAATAAATGAAAATAATGCCCAAGCTGCAACATAAAGGAAAAAGGAAAGTAATTTATATTATTTATTTTAATATGTATATTCTCAGGAATAGCTACACTGGAAGAATGAAAATAATATTTTTTGGATACTTCCTAAAAGTATTGTGAAAAACCATGCATCCTCTTGCACATTTTAAAATTGATATTTAGGGGTGCCTGGATGGCTCAGTAGGTTAAGCATCCAACTTCGGCTCAGGTCATGATCTCATGGCCAGTGGGTTCAAGCCCTGCATCAGGCTCTGTGCTGACTGCTCAGAGCCTGAAGTCTGTTTCAGATTCTGTGTCTCCCTCTCTCTCTGCCCCTCCCCTGCTTGCACTCTGTCTCTCTTCCTCTCTCAAAAATAAATAAACATTAACAAAAATATTAAAAAATAATAAAGTTGATATTTAATTTTTTTGCCACTAAGTTTAAATTATTGCAAAGGATTTACTTGCCAGTGAGTTTTGAATATTGACATCTTGAAATAGAGCTCTTAGATCAGTATCTTAAATGTATCCAGTAGATTCTAAATACCACTATGATTTTGTCAGTCACATCCGTTTACGAAATACTTGAGCAAACTTATTTTCTAGGCAAAAATTTTATATCCGTTTTCTTCTTGAACATGTATGTCTATTTCACTTTCCCCTAAGAATAGATCTTAATGTTTTATATATGTAATTCTAAGTCATTTATAGATCACCTTTCATACTTTCAGGCAACAAAAATATTTATACAAATTAAGTTTTAAAATTAAATTTTTTTCTGTGGCCATAGTGTTTCTACATCCTGGATTGAGTCATATTACAATTCTTAGTTGCGTAAAACTGAACAAAACAGCATAAAATCCATTGCAAATTTTGGTGGTTAATTATTTGACCTATAGGACTTGGGGGAAGAAATACATACACAGATGAGAGACTTTTCCACATCGTTTATATATTCCCACATAAACATTACTTATTGCTAGAATGTGATAGGATTGATGTCAGTTCTAGTCCCATTTTTCATTTTATAGATGAACCTTGTTTACATAGCTAAATTGAAAAGAATGGAAGAAGCTTTGTGTGTGTGCGCGCGCCCATATTGTTTTGTTTCAAATGGTAATGATTCACACATCTCTGAACTTCTTCCAGATTTCTATCCCAGAAACTCATAGCAGACTCTTAGCTGGCAAATCACCTGGCCTTCTTCCAATTTTCTTGAGGGCAAAGAGCTGGGAACCACTTGCTTTACAAAAGGATTGGTTACCTAGTCCCTAGAGCCAACATCAATACTGCTAGTCTTTTATTATTGAAATGTAATCGACATACAATTCTATATTAGTTTTGGGTCACATCACATATTGATTTGACGATTCTGTGTATCATGCAGTGTTCACCACAGTTAGTCACCACCAGTCCCCTAGTCCACTCATGCCCCCACTGTTCTCTGTATTTAAGAGTCTGTTTTATGGTGTTGTTTGTTCATTTGTTTTGTTTTTTTTCAATACTGCCGCTCTATATTGTCTCTTTTTTTGTGGTGTCCCAGAGGTTTCTGGAGTCCAGCTCAACACACCCTAGTCAGATTCAGGTGGCAGTTGTGAAGGCAGAAGTGGGAATGGAGAAAACCAGCAGTTGTTTTCCTAGGAGAGACATTGTAGGAAGGGGTGCACGTGCAAGCTGAAGCTCTGGAGATGGATCGCCTCCAGATCATCCAAGCCTGCACACCCTGGAAAAGTCTCTGTGCACCGGGTACATGTTACACAACTGGAAGACTGCTAAGCCTGGAGATAACAGAAAACCCCATGAATGTCTAGAATGCCTCTAGAGGGCGATACTGTTCCCTGGGAAAATCCCCACCTGAACGGATGTGCTGCTGCTGTCACTTCCCATCTCATCTGTCCCGTTTTCACATCACAGACGATCCTTGGTATTTTTCCCCTGCTCCTCCCTCTGCTCAGATATGGACAAGGCTCTCAGTTCAGTCCCTGCTCACATCTCCTCATACCTGCCTGTGATCCACCTTACATAAAACAGCATAGCCCACCCACTTCATTCATTCAGTTGTTCACTCATCAACAAATACTTATTTTTTGCTTTTTGCTATGTGCCAGGCGCTGTTCTAGGCACTGGAATTGCATCAGTGAGCAAAACAGATTTTTTTTCTGTCCTCTTATTGCCTAAAGTCTAGTGTGATGGAAATGAAAAGATGAAATATAAAACATAAAATTATATAGTCTTGTTAGAAAGTGATACCTGGCATGGGAAAAAAGTTCAAGCTAAGGGGAACTGAGACTGCCAGAAGTTTTGTGTGTGTGTGTGTGTGTGCGCGCGCGCGTGTGCGTGCAGGGGAGGGGGGTTGGTTGTGCTGAGGGAGGTTCAATTTAAATAGGAAGGTCAGGGTAGGCCTCATTGGAAAAATGACTGGCTTAGTCAGCTCAAGCTCCCATAACAATATACCATAGACTGGGTGTCTTAAACAACACAAATTTTCTCACAGTTTCAGAGGCTGGAAGTCCAGGATTATGGTGCCGGCATGGTCCGTTTCTGTTGAGAGCTCTCATTCTGCCTTGCACATGGCTGTCTTCTTGCTGTGTCCTCGCATGACAGAGAGACAGAACGAGCTTTCTGGTGTCTCTTATAAGGGCACTAATCTTATCGTGAAGACCCCACCCTCATGACCTCATATAAGCTTAATTACCTCCCAAGGGCCCATCTCCAAATACATTCACATTGGAGGTTAGGACATTTAACATAAGAGCAGGGAGTGAGGGGGCACGGTTCAGTCTACAGCCATGACAAGTGAGCAACTACTGGAAGAACTGGAGGGTAAGCCATCTGAATATTGGGAAGAGTGTTCCAGGCAGAGGAAGCAGTACACACAAAGGCTGTGAGCTGAGGTTGTGCCAGGAGTGTCTGACAGTGGGGAGCCCTGCACAGCTGGAGCACAGTGAGTGAGGTGAGGGAGTAGGTAAGAGGCAGTGAGGTCGAGAGGGAGGGGGCAGATTGGATAGGGCCTTGTGAGCCACTGTAAGGACTTGAGCTTTTTTTCTGAAAGAAGTGGGGAGGCACTGGAAGGTTCAGAGGTGGGATCTTTCTGAGTAGGTGGGAGGGCACAGGATCTCAGAACCAGTGAGGGCTGGCTGTAGGTAGAAGCACAGCAATCCAGTAACAGAGGGAAGACAGGTATAAGCCCTCCTGATTTCCCCTTACTGTGCTCTGTTGTCTCCATGGCACTTATTACCATCTATCCTGTATCCTCTCCTTCCTGCAATGTGAGATCAGTGACATTAGCTTTTTCTTTAAGTTTTTATTTATTTATTGAGAGAGAGAAAGCCAGAGAGAGAGAGAGAGAGAGAGAGAGAAAGAGAGAGAGAGAGAGAGAGAGAGAGAGAGAGAGAGAATGAGCAAGGGGAGAGGCAGAGAGAGGGGGAGAGAAAGAATTCCTGGCAGGCTCCACCCAGTGAGAAGCTTGATGCGGGGCTCCAACTCATGAACTGTGAGATCATGACCTGAGCTGGTCAGACGCTTAACCAACTGAGCCACTCAGGTGCCCCAGTGACGTTCGCTTTTAACTGCTGTTTCCTAAATGTCTAGAACAGTGCCCGGGACATAAAAGCACTGAATTTTTCTTTTCTTTCTTTTCTTTTCTTTCTTATTTTTTTACATTTGCCAAGATGACTGGCCAATTGAGAGAGAGAAAATAAGGTGGAGTTCTAATGACATTCCATTCTCTACGTCTTTAGAACTACATATCCAGAACAAAGAGATCGCCATCCCCAGTCCAGAGTGATACCAGCTGATGCTGTTTGGGTTTATCTTGTTTTCAGATTCAGGCATGGTGGCGAGGAATAATGGTCCGGAAAGGACTGGGGAGATTTGAAGAACTAAAAGTGCAAAAGAAAGGAAAGCCTTCTCCAAAAGATAAGAAAAGGGGGAAAAATGCAAAAGGAAAAGCTGTGAAGAAAAATAAGAAATAATTCTATAATGAATTGAGGTAATGAACCCCGATGGATTACGAAGGCAAAACATCTAGGAATTAGATACCTAGCACACTAAAATTATTCATAGAATTATGGTTATGTGTAAAAATAAAGATTCTCAATTTATTGAAATATTTATGGATGAAATGATATGATGCCTGGGAACGGTGGCATAATATCAGGGAGAGGGAAGTGTGGGGGATCCAAATGAAACAAGATCGGCCTTAAGTCAGTAAGTATAGACACATGAGATAGGCAAATGGAGGTTCATTGTACTACCTTCTCTACAACTTTTTTTTAAGTTTATTTATTTAAGTAATCTCTACACTCAACATGGGGCTTGAACTCATGACCCCGAGATCAAGAGTTCTATGCTCTTCCTACTGAGCCAGCCAGGCACCCCTACAACTTTTAATTCTGAAATAGAGACTCATAGGAAGTTCTGAAGAAATGGACAGGGAGGTCCATGCCCCTTCACCCTCCCTCAGTGTTGACATCTCACATAACTCTAATAAGGAAACCAGAAAATTTATATTGGTGCCATCAACTGAGCTTATTCAGATTCCTTCTGTAGTATGTGTGCTTCTGTGTGAGTGTGTAGTTCAACATGGTTTTGTCATGTGGACTTGTGTGGCACAAGTCTCCTTTGTGCTATTCCTTTGTCACACCTATGACCTACCCCTCTTCTGATCCCTAGCCTTTTCTCCATCTCTGTAATTTTGTTATTTCAAGAATGTCCTATAATTGGAATCACAGACTACATAACCTTTGGGGACTGGCTTTTTCATTCAGCGGAACTGGAAGTCCATCTGCACTGTTGATGTATCAATTTATTGCTGAGTAGTATCACCTAGTACAATAGCTTGTTTAAGCATTCACCCACTGAAGGATATTGGTGTTTCCAGTTTTTGCCTAATTCATAGGTTTTACATGTGTTCACGTAAACACAGGAGCACAAGTGCCCATGGAATCCATGGGGATGCCCAGAGAATGAATACCACAATTACCTAAAACATCCCCATTTACATCACCCAAAAGCTTCTTATCCTGATGGCTTTCTTTTGGAGTAATATTGATTTCAAATTCCACATGTCTTTCAAGCAATAATTGCAACACAAATTATTAGTGTAGCAACAAGAAAGCAAAACATGATTAGAGTGTATGAGAATAGAAATGTGTGAGCAAACACACACTTCTGCCATGCAGTGAGTTCCATGCTCCTGCAAAAGATACCCCAGTATTTTAAAAATCACTTAGAGCAAGACAAAAACTTTAATGAATTAAATAGGTTTTATGTAGCAAAAACCATGCCAAAAAAAAATGCCCAGAGCTAGTATGTTAGTTTCTTTCAACAATAAAAATTTTAACAAGATGTGTTTTTGATACTGGGTTTTGATTTTTTGACCACCTTTTTACTAAGATTTATGTCAGTGACCATTATTAGCATTCATGGTTTATATCTGAGATAAAAAGCACCAGGACATAAAATAATAAACCATGGAAGGGCACATTTCCTGATAAAAATGCAAGTAGTTTACATTAAGATACATATAATAATGATAACATAAAACTATTACATAGCTAGTGCTTTTCACATTAGATTTCACACTCACACTCATACACACACTCACACATGTACTTACACACCCTTATATTTAGAACATTTATCATGTAGGAAAACAAGAGGGAGAAAATTCCAGGGCAAGAAAAAAGGAAATATGTTACCAGAATCTAAACATCTTTGGCAGGCCTTCCAAATAGTAAGTGAATTAGATTTCCAAAATAAATGAAACTCCAGGGGAAAATGTCATCCTTGTCATTTGAGAATAAAGACATGCTCATATTAGATTACCATATACATATTTACAAAGCTTTTGTAACATCAATCCCACTAAACAGCCCAGAAGTTGATACTCCTTTGATTACACTGGGATTCATTCATGTTTTTTTCCTCCTCCAGATAATGGTTTATAGCTTAGTTAAGCCGTGGGAAATCAGCTTCCTGAAATTCACCAAGGTCAAAGTGAATGCTGCATCTGTGATCTTGGTGAAAACGTTTGAGTTCTTCCTCCTGTGTAGCAGGGAGGATCCACCTTTTCATCCCTATCTCCGTGATCTTGGGAAGTGTGGTGACAGCACATAACAAATGTCTAAACCATTGTCCGCAGTCCCGGGAAGTTGATGGCCTAAGGCTGATATCCAGCTCCGTTAACTCTTTGAGGAACCACATGTTTTGGCAGAAGATGGCCCATCCTGTGTCACAGATACTGTCGTTATAGCTCAGGATAAGCTTCTGCAGCTTGGCAAGATGACCCGTCTGTATTAGTGATGCTGAAAAATGAGATCACACTAAGTGCTAAAATACAAGAATACTTTCTACTGTGGCTGTTTGCCACTTCCAGTAACACAGTAGCTCCAAGGTTGGTAATGACAAGATTGGCGATTCTTAATGATTTGTTATTAGCTACCAGCTTTAATCAGGGCATCTGAACTTACCAGAGCTATTCTCTGTGTATTCCAATACAGCTTGAAAAGTGTTCCTTTTTTCTTTCCAAATCCCAACCCAAAGAATATCTTTTTTGTCAAGTTCCTGCTCTTGGCTCAACTAGAGTCCCAGCTCTTCCTGCAGACTCTAATTAAATATGGGAGTGATTGGCTTTAATGAGGACCATTTATTTGTAAATAGTCTTCTTGCTGTTTAATACTGTTTAATTGTTCACTGCTCATTCAGTCATTCTTCATTCAGCAAATATTTAACTGAGCACTTTCCAAGCTCAAAAGACACCTGGGTAGATTCTAATTCACCTTAGGGACCTCTAATACACAGAACAATTTTCCCTCTGAAGAGCACATATCACAGTACTACCTAAAATGGCACTTAATAAATAATAGTGATGAAGCAATGAAAAGATGATAACACCTGTAAGGGGAGACAGGAGAGCTACCCAAAGCAAACAGTGTGTGCTTCCCTTGCCAGCCGAAAGCAGGGATGGATTACAGAGATCAGATGAGTAGCACAGAATCTCGAGTGGGCAGGGGCTTTGGAGGTCTCCTCATCCAACCTCCAGATCAATGATCAGAGAGGACTCTCTCTTTCACGGCTCCTCTACTGGAGACCAGCCTGCTCCTGCCTGAAGCATCCCCTCAAGTTGCCCCAACAGAGTGAGAGAGTTCCAAGCAGGAGAAAGCCCTTCCTCCGGGTCCCTTTCTGCCTTCCAGTGACTTTCACTGATTGCCCCCACAGCCTGCTGGACACCTCAGCTCCTCCCTCCCACCAGCCCTGCCGTGTTGGAACAGAGTCTGGTCCCGTCAACTTCTCCCCCTTTAGGACTAAACGTGCCCAGGTCTTTCATTCTTCATGTGTCCTGGCTTCCAGAACAAACAGGATGCTCCATCCCCATCACTTTAATCTTTCCCACAGTTTGGTTCCACTGTGCATTTATTTGGAGCTTAGCATTCCAGGCACTCAACAGCTGCCCTCCATTCCTAGGTGTCCATGTTCATGTGTATCTCTTCCTTGTTCTACAACATGACTCACCATATTCTCAAGACCTAAGTGTTAAAGACAATGTGCATGCTTTTCCTATTGAAGTATTTTTCTATTGTGGAAATTTTCAAAGGTACAAAACATAGGAGCATGAACTCCTGTGTCCCCATCATTCGGCTTCATTACATCAGTCTTGTTTCACCTACTTCCCATCTTTTCTTTTCTTTCTTTCTTTCTTTCTTTCTTTCCTTCTTTCCTTCTTTCTTTCCTTCTTTCTTTCTTCCTTTCCTTTCCTTTCCTTTCCTTTCCTTTCCTTTCCTTTCCTTTCCTTTCTTTTAGTAGAGGCATACGTCGTTTTATTCCACTTCACTTTACTGTGCTTTGCAGACAGTGCTTTTTTTTATTTTAAATAACAAATTGGCAGTTTGTGGCAACTCTGCACCAAGCACCATTTTTTTCCAACAGCATTTACTCACTCTGTGTCTCTATGTCACATTTTGGTAATTCTCACAATATGTCAAACTTTTTCCTTATTTGTTATGTGATCAGTGATTATGACTTGCTGAAAGCTCAGATGATGGTTAGCACTTTTCAGCAATATTTTTAAACTAAGGCAAATATGTTCTTTTTTTAGACATAACATATTGCACACTTAATAGACTATAGTATAGTGTACTGGGAAACCAGAAAATTGAGTGGACTCGCTTTTTTGCAGTCTTTTCTTTATTGTGGTAGTCTGAAACTGAACCCACAATATCTCCAAGATATGACTATATTCTATTTTTATTTATCCTAGAATGTTATTGACTGTATTCCCTGTGCTGTACTTTTCATCTCCAGGACTTATTTATTTTGTACCTCTGAATTCCCTTTATCTTTTTCACCCATCCCCCACCTACCTCCTCTCTGGTAACTACAAGTTTGTCCTCTGTATTTAAGAGTCCATTTTTTTGTGGGGCGCCTGGGTGGCTCAGTGGGTTGAAAGTCCAACTTCGGCTCAGTTCATGATCTCACGGTGTGTGAGTTCGAGCCCCACATCAGGCTCTGTGCTGACAGCTCAGAGCCTGGAGCCTACTTTGGATTCTGTGTCTCCCTCTCTCTGCCCCTCCCCCACTCATGCTCTGTTTCTCTGTCAAAAATAAACATTTTTTAAAAAAAGAGTCTGTTTTTGTTGTTGTTGTTGTTTTGCATTTTAGATTCCACATATAAGTGCAATCCTATAGTATTTACTTATTTCACTTAGCATTACACCCTCTAGGTCCAACTATGTTGTCACAAGTAGCAAGATCTCATTCTTGGGGCACCTGGCTGGCTTAGTCTGTACAGCATGTGACTCAACCTTTGGGTCATGGGTTCAAGCCCCATGTTAGGTGTAGAGCTTACTTAATTAAGAAAAAGAGAGGGAAGTGTAGGTTTGTGTGTATCTTTTTAAACAAGATCTCGTTCTTTTTTTATGGCTCAGAAATATTATATGTATACATACATATCACTCTTCTTTATCCATTCATCTGTCTGTGGACACTTAGGTTGCTTCCATATCTTGGCTATTATAAATAATGCTGTAATAAACACAGGGGTGCATATATCTTTTCAAATTAGTGTTTGTGTTTTCTTTGGGTAAGTACCCAGTAGTAGGATTACTGGATCATGATATTTCTATTTTTAATTTTTTGAGGAACCTCCATACAGTTTTCCACAGTAGCTGCACCAATTTACATTGCCATGAACGGTGCATGAGGGTTCCTTTTTCTCCATATCCTCTCCAACGCTTGTTGACTTTTTGATTTTAACCATTGACAGGTGTTAGGTGATTCTTCATTGTGTTGTGTTTTAAGATTTTTTTTAAAGTAACATCTACACCCAATGTGGGGCTCAAACATACAACCCTGAGATCAAGTGTCACCATGCTCCACTGACTGAGCCAGCCAGGCGCTCCCTCGTTGTGGTTTTGATTTGTGTCCCCCCATTGACCAATGATATTGAGCATCTTTTCATGTGTCTGTTGGCCATCTGTATGTCTTCTTTGGGAAAACCTCTGTTCAGTTCTTCTGCCCATTTTTTAATTGGATTATTTGGGATTTTTGGTGTTGAATTGTATAAATTCTTTATACATTGTGGATATTAATGCCTTATTGAATATGTCATTTGCAAATATCTTCTCCCATTCAGTAAGTTGCCTTTTCATGCTTTTGGTGGTTTCCTTCATTGTGCAAAAGCTTTTTTTTTTTTTTTTTGGTGTAGTCCCAATAGTTTAATTTTGCTTTTGTTTTTCTTGCCTGAGGAGTTATATCTAGGCCAAGGTTGCTAAGGCCAATGTCCAGATCACTGCCTATGTTTTCTTCCAAGAGTTTTATGGTTTTAGGTCTCACATTTAGGTCTCTAATCCATTTTGAGTTTTTGTGTATGGTGTAAGAAAGTGGCTCAGTTTCATTCTTTTGCACGTAGGTGTCCAGTTATCCCAATACCATTTATTGAAGAAACTGTCTCTGCCCAACATTGTATATTCTTGCCTCCTTTGCCATAGATTACTTGATCATATAAGCATAGATTTATTTCTTGGGTCTTGTTCTGTTCTATTGATCTATGTGTCTATTTTTGTGCCAGTACCATACTGTTGACATTACTACAACTTTGTAGTATATCTTGAAATCTAGGATCCAATTTTGTTCTTTTTCTAGATTGCTTTGACTATTCAAGGTCTTTTGGGTTTCCATACACATTTTAGGATTATTTGTTCTAGTTCTGTAAAAAATGCTGTTGGTATTTTGATAGGGATTGTATTAAATCTGTAGATTGCTTTGGGTAGCTATGGACATTTTAATAATATTTGTTCTCCCAGCCCAGGACTATGGAATATCTTTCCATTTGTTTGTGTCATCTCCAATTTCTTCTATCAGTGTTCTATAGTTCTCAGAATATAGGTCTTTTACCTCCTTCGTTAAGTTTTTTCCTAGGTATTTTATTATTTTATTATTTTTGGTGCAATTGTAAATGTGATTATTTTCTTAAATTTCTCTTTCTGCTGCTTCATTATTAGTGTATAGAAATGCAACAGAATTCTGTATATTGACTTTGAATCCTGCAACTTCACCAAATTCATTTATCAGTTCTAATAGTTTTTGGTGGAACGTTAGGGTTTTCTAGCTATATCATTATGTCATCTGCAAATAGTGAAAGTTTTACTTCTTCCTTACCAATTTGGATGCCTCTTAGTTCTTTTTTTGTCTGACTGCTGTGGCTAGGGCTTCCAGTACTATGTGGAATAAGAGTGGCAAGAGTGAACATCCTTGCCTTGTGCCTGACCTTAGGGGAAAGCTCTCAGTTTTTCCCCATTGAAGGGAAAATATGATGTTAGCTGTAGGTTTGGCATATATGGCTTTTATTATGTTGAGGTGTGTTCCCTCCAGTCCCACTGTGTTGAGGGTTTTTATCATGCATAGATGTTGAATCTTGTCAAGTGCTTTTTCTCTATATACTGAGATGAATCTATGCTTTTTGAGGTGATCGTATTATTATAGTTTAAAGCAAATCCCAGACATTGTTTTAACTTTCCTGTACTGTTTGAATTTGCCAATCATGTGAGTATCCTAATTATGATTATTTCACAATTTTATATTTATTATATATTTTTAAAATCTGGGTAATCGGATCATAGGTTGTGGAAATACTTACGTAGTTTACTCTGGGAAAGTGCTGTTATTTATAAAGGAAAAAAAAATAAGGTACAAGTGATTAAGAAATTCTTAAAGGATGTTTGTTAAAATAATCAAAGCTATATAAAGGTGGCAATGGCTAACCACACACATTAATACTTGTTATTAACTCAAATGTTTTTGGAGGGGTGCTCATTGCTTCAGAGATCTGGCAGCTGGTGGTTACACAGCGATAGAGGTGTGGGGACAAGAGTAGATGAGAGACACAGGTGTAGTCTCCAATTCATTGTTTTCCAATGGGAAGCGGACATATAGAGGCGATTTTAGGGGATATGTGAGAATGGTATTATAGACTCTGAATCCCACAGTGTACAAGCTATTCCTTATTCAATTCCCATTCCATCTTTCTAAATTGACATGGAGAAAGCGTCAGATTGATGCTAATATGCCTCTAAAGCTCTCTCTCCCCCTTTGTCTAACCAAGAATGAACCTCTATTCAAAGCTTTCATATGGCAACAGTCTAACAATGTCTATATATGAGAAGTGATGCCTGTATTTCAGTTATAGTGATGATCAGTTTCCTGTTTTTGTTTTGTTTTGTTTTTGAGGCACGGAGGGGCAGAGAGAGAGGGAGAGAGAATCGAAAGCAGGCTCCACGCTGTAAGTTCAGAACTCAACAAGGGGCACGATCCCACAAACCATGATATAATGACCTGAGCTGAGATCAAGAGTCCGATCTTAACTTACTGAACCACCCAGGCACCCCTCAGTTTCTTGTTTAAATAAAAGCATTTAAGTTAAAGAGTTAATATAAAGAAAAAACTGAGTAACAGTGCAGGTACGACGTGGACAGGGCAAACTTTGTGAAGGCAGACCGTAGGTAACTGAAATTTGAGTAACACCAAGCTGGCTAGAGAACGCCACAACTGTCTTGCTATGGGGAAGGCAAGGAGCAGAAGCTGGAATGACCCATTACCACATCTATGCCCACCTCCCCCTTTGTGAAAAGCCTGCCACTCTCTTCCTGGCCTTTGAATTGCCCTTATTCATTTTCACCAGATCTCTTCTAAGCAGGTGTCAGAGAGAAGGAAAGCTTTGCAGAGGGCTCAGCCACAGGTCTGGCTGCCCTCCTTCCCTTCCTTCCCCTTGCAGGACAGGTGCACTGGGCTCCCTGTGCCAGCACTGCTTTGGGACCAGTAGATACGAACCCAGGACAGCCACGTCCTCTGTCACCAGGGAACAGCTGCTCAGTCTCAGCACTTGAAGGGACTCTGAGAACTTCAGTGTTTCCAGAAGCAGCTTCAGGTTGCCACCAATACATTTGTTCCAAGAAAGGTCGAATATTTCCAGAGCAGGGAGGTGAGCAGAGGCTTCAGCTAAAATTGAGAATAGTAAGAAGAGCAAGCATTTAGGCTTCCCTCTTTGAAACTGAGCAACCTGGGGCAGCATATTAATAGAACTAAAGTTAAGACAGTTGTGGAGACTGTTGTCTTTTTCCTGAAATTCATGTCCACAGCTTCGGTTGTCTATTTTTATTTGAGAGAAATGCTGGAAACTTTGGAAAAGTAAAACTCGGAGAAATGGAATTCACTATTGACTGGGATTTTTCTCCTTCAGTTGACATCCAGGAGGGAGAAAGAGGCAAAGGATTTGGACAGCTGGTCGGGATTTCCAGTACGTGCCCTGGTTTTACGTATTCCCTTGTACAGTTACCGCTAAGGTTCAGACAGGGGGCCAAGTCTCCTCAAGACTCTGAAACACCAGAATATGTTTGTGTCTACCTACCTGCAGTGACAGAGACAAGGAAGGGAACTAGTGTATTTTGGAGAGATTTTTAAAGAAGATTAAAAGAGGTTCTGCTCAATTCTCAGTTGCCCCTAATATTGCAATTAACCCAAACAACTTATTGCCAAGATATAGTTAATTATGCTTTAATTCCAATCTTCTTTCTAAAGAATAACAGGTGTCCAAGGGGCAAATATATATCCTTTTATAATATGTAAAAAGAAAATCCCTATCACCTACATGGTACAGGGAGCTATCAATGAGAAATGGAGCTTTCTCTTCTAAAATTAAGGTGGAGAAATATGTGTTTACTTCTTAATGCAAACTGATATAATTCAGTGTAATATCTGCTTGATTATGATTCATTATGCAGCAATAATTAAAGGAGTTATCCTCTGATGGCAGAAGACACAAAATTAAAAACAAAATTTTCTTTAAAAAATATCCAACTTTTTCCAAATAGAAAGTATTATTTATAAAACATCATGGGGGCACCTGGGTGGCACAGTTGGTTAAGCATCTGAGGTCGGGCTCAGGTCATGATCTCAAGGTACGTGGGTTTGAATAGCCCACATCAGGCCCTCTGGTGTCAGCTCAGAAACTGCTTTGGATCCTCTATCTCCCTCCCTCTCTGCCCCATTCCTGCACACGTGCTCTCTCTCAAAAAATAAACATTAAAAAAATTTAAAAAAAAAATCACGTTGGGGACATCACGTTGTCCCTAAACTTATTTTTTGTGGCACTTTCCTAACTGAACATTAGTCTGAGCAATGGCATGCATCATGTATGTGCGTGCGTGTGTTTACCTAACCATTTGGGGGATTACAGACCCCTTTGAAAAGTTACTTTGTTTTACTTGCTTAGCTAATGTCAGAAATACCTAAAATGTGGTTAGGGTATATACAGTGAAGAAGAAGTGTCATCTCTGCCTTCAAGGAGGTTATCAACTGGGGGAAATATGCACATTGAGAAAACCACACAAATAAATACATAACTGCAAATTCTGATAAAAGCTATAAAAAAGATACGGGGCTCCTAATTTAGATCAGAGATGCTGTATTAACAGGGAGCATTCATGCTGAGGCCTGAAGTCAGGGCTCCCCAAGAAAGAATAGGGTGTGGGGGTGTTCCATCCAGAAAGCAGAAAGGCCTGAAGACAAAGGCGAGCCCAGTGACAGGAAGGAACCGAAATAAGCTGATTCAGGGAGCAAGGGGGAGAGTGGCCGAGATCACCTGCACCTTTTAGACCCCATGAAGGAATGTGGATTTTACCAGAGGTGATGCAGGCAGCCATTGAGTCTGTTTAAACTGGGTAGTAGTAAGATCCAATTTACTTTTTTTTTTTCAAGTTTATTTTTATTTATTTTTGAGAGCATGCACGAGAGAGTGTGAGCCAGGGAGGGGCAGAGAGAGAGGGAGAGAGAATTCCAAGCAGCCTCTGCTCTGTCAGCACAGAGCAATGTGTGTGCAATGTGTTTTGTTTGGGTGGCAAATTCAGTAAAATGACACAAGGTGCCTCCCTCATACTTATTCTCAAGCAGAGAATATCTCCCCCTGCTTGAAGGTGATGGTCTTGCCCCTCAAAAAGGCAGAAATTCCAGATTCTCTAGACCCTTGATCTAGGCTGGGCTGTATCCATGACCTTCCAGCAGGCCTGGATTCCTACAGAAGACAACAAATCATGCTGGGAAGTAGATGTTGGGCAGTCAGCTAGACTCACACACTAGCAACTGCCTCGCTTTTCCCATAAGACTCCCAGCAATCCAGTTTATATTGTCACCTCAGTGAAATGACAAGTTACCATGGATATGGACCTCCAGAGTTGGCTACGTACAGTCTAGATTTTAATTTTTTTTTTTTAACATTTATTCGGGTTTTGTTTTTTTTTTTTTTTTGAGAGACAGAGCATGAATGGGGTGGGAGGACAGAGAGCGGGAGACAGAATCCAAGGCAGGCTCCAGGCTCTGAACTGACAGCACAGAGCCCAATGTGGGTCTTGAACTCATGGACCATGAGATCATGACCTGAGCCGAAGTCGGGTGCTTAACCAACTGAGCCACCCAGGTGCCCCACGTACAGTCTACATTTTAAATGTTAGGTTTGCAAATGCCAGAATCATTCATGTGGCCTTCAGAAGGCCAATTTTAGGGGAGCATATTTCCTGAAGAGAAGACAAATTAGTACTTCACAAGTTTGCCTGTGGCCGAGCCTTGCCTGAAATTCCAATGTATGGAATATGTGTTCTCATGTGTTACTGTACTTGCTTGTAGGGATCTGGGGAATTCTCTTACCGAGGGCGGTAAACGTCTCACTTTGCAAAGCACAGTTGTTGATGAGTAAGGACTTCAGGGCTGGTAAAAATCGGAGCCGGCTGAGTAGGTTTTCAGAAGAGCCGCCCATCTTTTTGTTGGCAGATAAATCCAACTCTTGAAGACTCGAGAGTAAAGGGATTACCTGGGCTGTTAAAATGTCAGCAGTGACATGTTTTAGGCACCATCTCACAAAGAGTCTTCTGGGTGTTTGGGTCCCACAACCTCCCTCCTTGACACACCCCTGCGCACACGCACACCAGCCACACTTCCCGATGTACAGCTTGGGCTTTTCTGCTTCCAAGCCTCTCTTCAGGCTAGAAGTTAAGACCAAAGATTATGAAGACAAAACGGGTTCTAATCCTGCCTCTGCTGCTAAAGAATTGTATGACTTCAGGGAAGTCACTTAACTTCCCTGAATCTCGGTTTTCTCAATAGTGAGAAGAATAACAGTACTTCACAGGGTCATTGGAAAGATAAAACAACTGAGTATATTTAAAGTACTTGGTACATGGCCTGGCACACATTAACAGCTCAATTAATGTTCAGTGCCATCATTCTTTTCTCAGAATAAAGTAATAAGTACGAGGAAGGCAATGAAAGCAAGCAGTCAGGATGGAGGTCTGTTGGTGACAGCACTGGCTTGGGGTCCTGAGGGCCCTGCTGTGCCAGGAGTTACTCCTGCTTCACTATCTTTCTGCTACTTTTCGTGCTTGCAAGCCTTTGGCCTCGCTCTTTCCAGTGTGGGAGATGCAGCATCCTGGCATCTCTGTGGGGCTGGCTCACCCCTGAGAGCCTTCCAGGGACACCTTGGTCACATAACCCCTTGGTCACTATCACACCACCCTATTTATTTTTGCTTCTGTGAGGTCTGTATGTAGGGCCTGCTTCATCCCCAGAGTGTGCATCAAAGTCTAGAACACTGGAGGCACACACACATTTGTGGGAGGAGGGACGGAGGACGGGAGAAAGGCAGAAGAGAGAAGGCAGGCACGTGCAATCCCAACAGATGTAACTGTTTCTTCCTCTTCCAACCCCCACAGCACTCTGCTCTTCACCATGTAGTTGGTTTATTCCTGTCCCTGCCAGACTGAAGCTCCCTGACTGTGAATTTGCCTTTGCCCTTGGCACAGTACTCCATACAGCTAGATGATTGGCTAAATGATCTGTAATTCCATTTCTTCAGAGCTGTCTAGAACGATCAGAAAGAAGAATGGGGAATTACTTAATACCATAAGGTATACACAGGATGTATGTTCATTTCCATCTTTTCAAAATTAGACAGTTTGCTACAGTTATTAAATAATCATTAGCTTTCCAAGGCCATCCACCCGTGTTGGTGGCTGCAAATGTAGTAAGAGAGGCTAATTCATCCCTTGTGCATATAACATTGGAGGTGCTCTAGCACCGTACCCTTCCTCTGAGTAACAAGATGAGTAACAACGTTACTCAGTTGTACCAAGGGAACTTCATTCTTTGGGATCTGATGCACTCATAACCCAGGAGTGTCTCCTCCAAGCATGACACTCAGAAGTAAAGGGGATGGTGATATTCCATAAGGCTCCACTTGGAGCCCAGAAACAGATTGTTACTTTAAAATCTTTAATGAAAGGCTTGGACGCTTCTGTTTTTCAAATTGAGGCATAAGAGTCTAAAATGTAATTTAGCAGGTCTCAGGATGCCTGGGAGTTTCAGTTGCTTAAGCGTCCAACTTTGGCTCAGGTCATGATCCTGCAGTTCACGAGTCTGAGCCCTGTGTCAGGCTCTGCGCTGACAGCTCGGAGCCTGGAGCCTGCTTTGGATTCTGTGTCTCCCTCTCTCTCTGTTCCTCCCCTGCTCACACTCTGTCTCTCTCTCTCTCTCTCAAAAATAAATAAACATTAAAAAATAAAAATAAAAATAATGTAATTCAACAGGTCTAAAATACAGACGTCAGACCTAAGAACCTATTTTAACTCGTTTCCTTCCCCAATCGTACTAAAAACAACTAAAAAATTGTTTCTAGTCTTGTTTTTCATGGATTCATTCTTTCAATCAGTCACAGTCAACAAGCATTTGTGGGGTATCAACTGTGGGCCCGAGCAAAGGGGAGGTTCTGAAGGTGTTCCCAACACAGGAGGGGCCCCTGACCTGGAGAGGGAGCGAGGACAAAGGCCCCAGGGACAGAGGTCAGCACGCACAAATGACCGGGGTAGAGTCAAGGAGAGGAAGGGTAGAGAATGAGGTCACAATGATAGAGGAGGAACTGGGAGACCATTTGGGCTCTCAGTAACCTAGGCCCGAGAGGACGGTGGCCTGAACCAGGTTAGTAGAAGTCTAGGTGGTGAGCTGTGGTCTGATTCTGGAGGTATTTTCAAGGCTTACTGTGGTCACAGATGGACTAAAAACCTTAATGGCAAGGCTGCACTTGCGCGGTTTGTTATAAGAAACTGCATTTATACATTATGTGGGGTAATTACAGGATTGTGTCTATGGTGGAAAGCGGGTGTGTGCCCTAAAGTTGTAATGTACACCCATTATGCACCACCCTGCTGACTTGTGTAACTTTGTCTGTATCTAAGGGGCTTGGCTTCACTTGTTAGTCAGAAAGCCTCAAGGCCCTTTGTTCAGCTTTCTTTCCACATCCCTGTTTGAAATAAACTTTGTGACTCACAGACTCATTTCTAAACAGCAACACATATTCAAAATTTTCTCCTTCAAGTGCCACATCCATCATTTACAAACGTGTTTAGGAGGAATTTAGATGTGCTAATACTTACTGGGCACTTAATACATGCCAAATACTAGATTGGGGGCATCCACAGAACTTTTTAGGATGGGACGCTTTCAGTAACTCCATACACTGTAAGTTTAAGGGGACGCCTCGAATTTACCAAGTTTCCAAACATATACTGAGGTTCCAAAAGTCCTTCCTTGGCTCTACAGTTCACACTTACTCAGCGACATCACATCATCTACCGTCAGCGAGCACTGGTGAAGATCCAGGACTTCTAGATGCTCCAACATGGCCAACTGAGCTGACGAGTCTTCAAAACCTCCACCCAGCTCCTTGTTGCAGGAAAGGTCTAATTTCCTCAGTTCACACAAGTACCTAAAAGCAGCATCTACAAAGAAAGTCAAAAGTCCCATTTTGACAAATTACAAGGTGGAAGGCAGGTGCGTAGAGGGAGATGGAGAAAATACACTGGGCTGAGAAAAGCCAAGATGAAGGAATAACTTTAGACTTCCTACCATCTGGCCATCTTTGGACCTGACCGTGGCTTCTAACACACACCATCCGTGATCTGCAACGCGTGCCAATGGCTCTGGTCAAACCTGCAACTAATGGTTCTCCTCCTCCTACACTGGAGCATTGGCATTTCAGAGAATTCTAGACTTAGGCAAACTGCCAGTGAGAAAGATATTACAGGCTCTGTAAGTTGAAGGGAAAAACACAATTTCATTTCATGGTCTCCCTTACTGTGGGTACTCTATATAGGGGAATAAGTTTTAACTACAGATGCCACTGATGCTGTTCTTTTCATCAGTACCAACTCCTTCCTACTACTAAGCATAAAATAATGCTGACATTTTTCAAAAGTAAGAGAAAAATGGAGAGCTTTAGTAGCACATAACTTTTATTTTGCCCCATGTCTATCTCAAACCCAAAATACCCTGGCCTTTTCAGAGGCAGTCATTTTAAAAGGTTGTTTTTGTAATCGTGCAAGCATATGCTTGTCGTAAAAGACTCAGAAAGTAATAAAACAAGGAAGATTTAAATTACCTATCATCTTATTCCCCAGCCTAAGCACTGTGCATATTTTGTTGAATGTCCTAACAGCAATTATAAAGTAAAATTGCACATGTATATAAAAACCTCACCCAATATTCTGACACTCTTTTGCGATAGTCCACATGAATGTAACTTCAGTACTTTCAGATTTGAGGTACTTTTTAATCCCTGAGCAATACTGTTTAGACTGCCACCGATGTTTCTGTTAATGGAAAGATCAAGTACTTCAAGATTTTGCATCATGGGTAGCAACTGACCTAGAGGGAAGAGAAACAAACAAGAGCAGCTCAGTAAAAATGCAGGGTGTGACTGCTGGGGAAAAAGGGGAGGGCAGCTTCATGTGACCTGGGGGTACAGTGCGCCACTGTTCCAATTCAGGGTAAGAGAAAGCACAGCCAACCTTGACCCCCATGCTGTCTGATCGTGGGCATCTTCACACTTATTTTCTGGGAAGGACTCATCCAAATCCCACCTACCCACAAACGCCCCATCTTCTGATGTGAGGTCGCAATCTACGAGCTCAAGCGTTTGTATCTTGCTCCCTTCTTGGAACTTCTGGAGGATCAGAGGCAAGTTTCCTCCCACTTTACTGTTCCAGGACAAGTTCAGCTCTTCCAGCTCAGGTATTGCCTCCAGTGCTTCTCCTGTTACCAAAGAACCCAAAGACTGGATTGATTGCTAGTCCACAAAGCAGGGGATCCATGTCAAAATCAGTACAACCATTGTTTATGGACTAGTATTAGCCAGGCGAGGGACTGGTTAGGTGCCAGGTGCCGAGGAACAGAGTGAAGAAAATGACCCACCTCCAGCCCACTCCCAGCAGTGGGTGCTTCTGTATGTACAGGCACAGCAATTCTAGTCCCTCCAAAGTTCAGAACCATGCCTATGTATAAAAATTGTAAGCAAAACAAAACAAAGCAAAACACCCCAAGGGTACCTGGGTGACTCAGTCAATTAAGCATCTGACTTCAGCTCAGGTCATGATCTCACAGTTCATGAGTTCAAGCCCTGCGTCAGGCTCTGTGCTGACAGCTCAGAGCCTACAGCCTACTTTAGATTCTGTGTCTCCCTCTCTCTCTGCCCCTCCCCAGCTTGTGCACGCTCTCTCTCAAAAATAAATAAATATTAAAAAATTTTTAAAAACCCCACCTATCATTGAGTCGTTTTTGTGGTAATAAATATTTATACTATTCCAACTACTTTTATCCACCCTGTCTGGGGTCATCATTGCTGGGAAGCTGGGCCAGAGGAAGAGGTGAGGCAAAACAGGGCACTGGCCACCACAGGGGTGAAGCTCACCCTGACATCAAGAGTAGCACACACAACTGAAACCGAGCACTGCAGAGAACTAGTAACAATGCATAAGGCATCAGCCGCTCATAATAGCCATGCAGTCCTGGCGGGTGGAGGAGGATGCCGTGAGAATGGGGTGGAACTTGACATTTCTGAAACCCTTTCACATAGGAAAGCATCCGAGGGCCAGAATGGAGGCTGGGAGAGAGAATAGGGAAGAGCAAGGAAATCCTCTTTAGGAATGATTTCCACGGCCTTGGGTAGAACAGAGGCACATACACGAAAATGCACTTTCTCAGCATACAGAGTCAGTCTCGACACCAAACAATTAAGAGTGCTGGAAAGTCCCTTGTGTCCGGAAGCCTCTCCTCCACTGTCCACTACTGGGCTTGGACTTCTACCATTGGTTATTCACTGTATGGAGTGAGGTTTCAGGAGTGCAGGAGCCTCGTGTTAAAATGCATGTTCTCCCAGCACAGGAATCATTTTGTGTGTCATCGCCAGTCAGCTGGGGTGGCTTTTCTGGGGTGGCATCACCCTGAAGCATTCCCCAGGATCAGAGAGAGAGACAGAGAGAGAGCACATGACTGATTAACCATGTCTGCAGTGCACATGGTACTGGAGAGCCACGCATCTATCATCCTGCACTAAGCAACTGTAACCAGTGTAGCAATGATGGAACGCCTCCTGATCTACGGTCTCTCATCAGTCAACCATCTATTCTCCAGGTACCCCATCTGCCATCAAGGCTAAGGAAGACCCCTTCTGATGGGAGAAGATGCAAAAGCCCTTCCAGAGAGGAGTCTGGGAAAGGGAGCAAGGCATAAAACATCACAGCAACAAAGATGCAGACTCTCTCTTGAACCTGGCAAGTTCGGAGTGAGTCCCAGGGCAGAAATACCATTCCCTGGCTTCTTAAGGCTGGAAGATCATAACAAAGATTAGACTCATCATAGAAAATAAACAACATTTTCTTTTTGTGCCTGAGTGGCAGTGAGTTGAATTTGCAACTCTGCTACACAATAACCAGCTGCTAAATTGATTACTTAAAATCACTGAAAGTTAGTTTTGGATGAGGGAAGAGCAAAAGGAGGGACTATCCATTATTGAGCACATGCTGGGCATGTAGTAAATGCTTTAAAGAAATTAATCCTCACAATAGTTTTCTGAGGTGGACATCAACCCCATTTCAGAGATAAGAAAGCTGAGGCTCAGGAAGGTTAAATCATTTGTCCATGGTCCCAAAGCTAGTTAGAAGTCAGGGTAGGATTTGCACTAGGACCTGGCCTGCTCTCAGATGGATGGTGTTTCTCCTCAACTACAGGAAGGGTAGGCCAGGGGCATCAACTGACCTCGATCTTCCACAGAGGGCAGAGAGAAGACATTTGACATGAACTGTGTTGTCTCTACAGAAATCTTTGCAGAGATGTAAATGATCAAAATATGTCATTGAAATAAGAAACTCCAGACCAAGAGAATTTTTAAAAATGTTAATGGCAGCTGAAACCAGCAAGCATTTTAGTAAAGGGTTGGGTAACATGACAAATTGTATCCTACATTCTATGTTATTCTATGTTCAGTAATTAACTAACTTGAGGTTCTAGTTCTATTTAAACCATTGCTTTTAGTTTTAAAATCTTGCTTTGGTCAATTTTTTTAAAGGGGAGTGGAGGGGCGCCTGGGTGGCGCAGTCGGTTAAGCGTCCGACTTCAGCCAGGTCACGATCTCGCTGTCCGTGAGTTCGAGCCCCGTGTCAGGCTCTGGGCTGATGGCTCGGAGCCTGGAGCCTGTTTCTGATTCTGTGTCTCCCTCTCTCTCTGCCCCTCCCCCGTTCATGCTCTGTCTCTCTCTGTCCCAAAAATAAATAAACGTTGAAAAAAAAAAATTTTTTTTAAATAAATAAATAAATAAAAATAAAGGGGAGTGGAAAAATAGAAGAGGTTGTTTTCGAATTGGAAAATAACTTATTATCTACCTCAATTTTACAGGTGAGTAACAGTGAGTAAGCAAATTGGACAATTATCTCCATTTAAATTCCATGAGAGCAGATACCTGACCAACCTTTCTCCTTTCTCTATCCTGGGGCTTAGCTCAATGCTAGGTACAGGCTACTTAGCTTTTCAGAAGTTATACAAGTGCCCAGCGTGGCATTTCATCGTCCTTGTGCTCTCATCCATGAGCCCCGGAGGGGCTGTGACCCAGATAGTTTGCCCTTGATGCTTCAGAGCTGCTAGCAGTGAGGCATTCATCATACCCAGTGCTCGAACATCATCAGTGGTAAGTCTGCAACTTCCCAGCCTCAGGATTTTTAACTTGCTGACGAGATGCATTTGCTGGGTGACTGAATGGAGGGTTCCACCTATAAGATCATTCCAGGAAATATCCAGTTTTTCCAAGTCTGGGAGAAGAGGCAGCAAAGCAACTGGAAGGGAACAAGAGAAAAAGACAGATTTGCACGTGCAATGTGTAATTGGTAGTACATGGGACCCAGTGCCTATTGCACTGTAAGAGAAGAGGGAGGGGTGGACATGTTGACTTTCAGCAAAGCACGGCTCCCTCAGCCATGCAATCGGGACAGACTGCATTTCCTAGGGCATTTTCTATTTCTGCCAAAAATGCAGTGGTATCTTCAGATTTCATACAACTCCTTTATTGTAGTAGAAACGGTAATTCTGCTACTAGCATTGTCACTGTAATATGTACACTAGTCCTTCCCATTTTTGCAGAGCACCCTGACGTCCCTCACCCCTTCATCCTAGTGGATCCTCAGGCTGAAAGCAGAGGACTGCACTGTTGGCCAGGGTTGCTGAGATTGAGGGTACTAGTTACCCTTTCTTTGGGATCATCATTGCCTGGGTATCACAGCCTTCTGAAACTCCCATTATATTTAAATGGACCGACATGTGGAGATTTAGATAAGCACAAAGCCTGACCAGAATCTTCTCTGAGTATCTGCCATCACGTTAAAAGTGAAGTTGCTGGGGCGCCTGGGTGGCTCAGTCGGTTAAGCGGCCGACTTCGGCTCAGGTCATGATCTCGCGGTCCGTGAGTTCAAGCCCCGCGTCGGGCTCTGTGCTGACAGCTCAGAGCCTGGAGCCTGTTTCAGATTCTGTGTCTCCCTCTCTCAGACCCTCCCCTGTTCATGCTCTGTCTCTCCCTGTCTCAAAAAAAAAAAAAAAAAAAAAAAAGTGAAGTTACTGCCTGTGAAAAACATTCTCAAAGGCCATCTTTATCTCCCAAAGCGACAAGACCCACCCGAGAGTGGAGACTGGAGGCTGGAGACGCCAGCCGAGAGGAAGTAAAGCATCTTTGCTTGTTTGTTTTTAAATATGTCTTGAAGGTTAAGAGGCAGCCATCAGAAGCAGCAAGCTGAGGTCTTATAGCTACAGGCACAGCAACTCCAGACCTTCCAAAACTCTGAGGCCATGCTTAGGAGTGAAATTTGTTTTTGCCTTTTGTTTGTTACTAGCTTTCAAAGCAGTTGAGCCCTTTCAACTTGTTCACCAGAATTCTTATGCTTTATAAAGCATAAGTCAATTGAACACATTAAGAAGGAAAAACAATTAAAAGCAGGATTGCTGGGGCCCGCGCTCAGAGATTTCAAGTCAGTGGGTTTGTGCTGAACTCAATTGCCTGTGTTTGCACCAGCTCTGCTAGTGACTCTGACACACAGCCATCTGGAAACACAGGTGCAGTCAGGGTTCTCTCTTAAGAGAATTGTCCAAAGGAGAACCTGGGTAGCTCGGTTGGTTCAGCGGCCGAATTCAGCTCAGGTCATGATCTTGCAATTCGTGGGCTCAAGCACTGTGTCAAACTCTGTACTGACAGCTTGAGCCTGTTTTGGATTTTGTGTCTCCCTCTCTGTCTACCCCTCCCCCACTCAGTCTCTCTCTCTCTCTCTCTCTCTCTCAAAAATAAACTTAAAAAAAAAAACATTTAAAGAGAGTTGTCCAAAATATAATGGCATGCGTTTTAATTAAAATAGTCAAGGACCCCTCACTCAAAATTCAGCTGTTTTGACACCTCTGTGTTGGTAGACACATCTAATTTGATGAAAGACTTGACTCAAGGCATCTGGGAGAAAGAGAAAAGATAAGGTGGCAGTGGTTGTGTATGTGTGTGTGTGTGGGGGGGGGGGGGGGGTCTTCACGACCGGACTCCTGCTTACGTGTGACACATGATGGTTACACTCTCATTCCACAGATGACAACACCCTTTTACATGCCCAGTGGGGCTTGGCTCTACGGATGAGCCACACGAGTTTAGATAGTACGCAAAACAAATGTTTTTCAGGGAAGAAGAAGCAATCGGTAGGGAAGTAAAATTACTCAGGAAAAACAGACAAATGAACCTTCCTCCTAAACTTGGCTCAAATCTTTGTAGCTTGAGGAAGGATTAATTAACTTGTCTTTTGTTGTTGTTGTTTTAACATTTATTTATTTTTGGGACAGAGAGAGACAGAGCATGAACGGGGGAGGGGCAGAGAGAGAGGGAGACACAGAATCGGAAACAGGCTCCAGGCTCTGAGCCATCAGCCCAGAGCCTGACGTGGGGCTCGAACTCACGGACCGCAAGATCGTGACCTGGCTGAAGTCGGACGCTTAACCGACTGCGCCACCCAGGTGCCCCAGTTGTTGTTGTTTTAAATAGTGGTGCCGCTGCTCTTCCTGAGTTGGGTGGGGCCACTCTGCAGACCTCGGGTGGTCAGGTGAGTGATGGGTGTGTTTTGCCTGCTCATCTCCCCTCAAAGGCCCTGGGTCCCTCTGTGCCAAGTCAGCTGCATACAGACCCACTTCCCTCACGTCCACGGTCGTTAATCCGCAGTTATTCAGATCCAGACACTTGTTGACAGCCTTCCTGCCCAGCTTCTGCAGGAACTGCTCGTTTTTCTCCATCCTGGATCCCAACTCCATTTCTGAAGTGAGAGGCTTAGCTACATTATCAGGAGAAAGAAGAACTTGCTGTTAATGCAGATAGTGTTAAAGACGCACGGCGATCGCAATAAGACAAGTAAACAGGCTAACAACAACCCTGAGCTGGTCCTTGGAGAAACCTCAACCCAGAAGAGGAAGCATTTACCAGGGGACAGAACTTAACTGCTGTTCTGGCTCCGGGTGCTGGACAGTGATCACTCCCATGACCCTTTTCTTACAAAGGAGCCTGAGGAACTCGGTGGCTGTTCTTTCCTGGCCTGACCTAGGTTTCTCCTCTCGTAGACAGTGTTGTTCTCCCTGGACCGAGTAGTAAACTTGTTAGCACCGGGTTGAAGCCGAGCACGGCTGAGAGATGCACAGATGTCTCCGGTGAATGCTCATGGTGGGGAACACAGGTAATTTGACCAAACAAATTGCCAAATTTGCCAAACAAAGGCAAAGCGTTGCAATCACTGCCAATGGGCTCAGCTGGCTACAGGGAGCGACTCAAACACTTGCTGCTCATTTCGTAGACCATTCCATTGACAGATGCAGAGACAGTGGTGCCTGGGAGAGCTTTTCTCAACTCCTGCCACAGGACACTTTCAGGAAGACTCATTTGTCCTTCTTGTCACTAGAGACTACTTACATGGCACCCTCACCAAGTTCCTCTGTACTAACACAGTACTAACGTGATAACACTAAAATAAGAAAAGACTTACTTTTTCATTTTTTTTAATGTTTATTTCTGAGAGAGAGCATGAAAGGGGGAGGGGCAGAGACAGAGGGAGACAGAGTCTGAGGCAGGCTCCAGGCTCTGAGCTGTCAGCACAGAGCCCGACACAGGGCTCAGGCCTACGAACCATGAGATCATGACCTGAGCCGAAGTCAGACGCTCAACCGACTGAGTCACCCGGACGCCCCTAAAAGCTTTCCATTTATTGAACACCTATTATGTACGAGTGCTGCACCTACCCCATGTGCCAGCGTTTGAGACACGTATAAAATACATCATCCTTTTGGAAGAAAAAATGAATATGCAAAAAAGGGTCACTGACAGTGACTGTTTAGAGGTTTTATAAATGAAAATGTACAATTTAAAACATATAAAAAAAGTTTACTGGAATCCACTACAAAAGTGTAAGTTCTAAATGTGCAGTAATATTCTACTAACCCTGACAAAGTATAAAAACCACATAGCTAAAAAGAAATACTATATTGGTACCAGTGAAAATTAATGGTAGGACTTCAGTAGTAATCGATTTAAATATTAGGAGAGTAATAAGAACACTACCTCTCCACAGTGTGTCTGGCAGCTTGCTATTTTTTCTATTATAATTTATTGTCAAATTGGCTAACATACAGTGTGTAAAGTGTGCTCTTGGTTTTTGGGGTAGATTCCTGTGGTTCATCGCTTACATACAACACCCAGTGCTCATCCCAACAGGTGCCCTCCTCAATGCCCATCACCCCTCTTCCCTTCTCCTCCTCCCACCCCCCCATCAACCCTCAGTTTGTTCTCTGTGTTTAAGAGTCTCTTATGGTTTGCCTCCCTCCCTCTCTGTTTGTAACTATTTTTTCCTCTTCCCTTCCCCCATGGCCTTCTGTTAAGTTTCTCAAGATCCACATGAGTGAAAATATATGATATCTGTCCTTCTCTGACTGACTTACTTCACTCAGCATAATACCATCCAGTTCCATCCATCTTGCTGCAAATGGCAGGATTTCATTCTTTCTCATTGCCAAGTAATATTCTATTGTATATATAAACCACATCTTCTTTATCCATTCATCAGTTGATGGACATTTGAGCTCTTTCCATAATTTGGCTATTGTTGAAAGCGCTGCTATAAACATTGGGGTACACGTTCCCCTATGAATCAGCACTCCTGTATCCCTTGGGTAAATTCCTAGTAGTGTTATTGCTGGGTCATAGGATACTTCCATTTTTAATATTTTTGAGGAACCTCCACACTGTTTTCCAGAGTGGCTGCACCAGTTTGCATTCCCACCAACAGTGCAAGAGGGTTCCTGTTTCTCCACATCCTCGTCAACATCTGTTGCTGCCTAAGTTGTTAATTTTAGCCACTCTGACTGGTGTGAGGTGATATCTCAGGGTGGCTTTGATTTGTATTTCCCTGATGATGAGTGATGTTGAGAATCTTTTCATGTGTCTGTTAGCCATCTGGATGTCTTCTTTGGAAAAGTGTCTATTCTTGTCTTCTGCCCATTTCTTCACTGGATTATTTATTTTTCAGGTGTTGAGTTTGGTAAGTTCTTTATAGATTTTGGATACTAGTCCTTTATCTCATATGTCATTTGCAAATATCTTTTCCCATTCCATCGGTTGCCTTTTAGTTTTGTTGATTGTTTCCTTTGCAGTACAGAAGCTTTTTATCTTGATGAGATCCCAAAAGTTTATTTTTGCTTTTAATTCCCTTGCCTTTGGAGATGTGTTGAGTAAGAAATTGCTGTGGCTGAGGTCAAAGAAGTTGTTGCCTGCTTTCTCCTCTAGGGTTTTGATGGTTTCCTGTCTCACATTTAGGTCTTTTATCCATTTTGAGAGGTTTTTGTGTGTGTGTGTGTGTGTGTGTGTGTGTGTGTGTGTGTGTGTATGGTGAAATAAAGTGGCCTTCTTCATTCTTCTGCATGTTGCTGTCCAGGTCTCCCAGTTTGCTAAAGAGATTGTATTTTTTCCATTGGATACTCTTTCCTGCTTTGTCAAAATTAGTTGGCCATACATTTGTAGGTCCAATTCTGGGCTCTCTATTCTATTCCATTCTGGGTCTATATGTCTGTTTTTGTGCCAATACCATACTGTCTTGATGATTACAGCTTTGTAATAGAGGCTAAAGTCTGGGATTGTGATGTCTCCTGCTTTGGTTTTCTTCTTCAATATTACTTTGGCTATTTGGGGTCTTTTGTGGTTTCATACAAATTTTAGGATTGTTTGTTCTAGCTTTGAGAAGAACGTCAGGGCAATTTTGATTGGGATTGCATTGAATGTGTAGATTGCTATTTTTAAGCAAACACCTGTAGGGTGTGGTCTGTGTAGGGATGGTTGATGTTGCCGCATTCTCCCAGTAGGAGGCAGCACCATCCACAATTTTATCTCTTTACACAGGCCTTCCATTTCTATCAGGGTGCATTGCATACAATGTGTTTTATTTTGGGTATGGTTGCCAGATTTAGGAAAACAAAAACAGCCTGTCCAATTAAATTTAGACTTCAAGTAAACAAGGAATCATGGCTTAGTAAAAGTATGCCCTAAATATTGCATGTATTTTATGTGGCAACCCGAATTTTGAGTAGAGCAGAAGCGAGTTAGGGATGGGGGGATGGGGAGGGACTAACTCTTGCATGCAGTGAGTCCAGGACACTTTGTTAAGCTTAATGCAAAGAGTCTCAATCACACTGTTTCATAGATTTAGAACCTGAGACACAGAGAGACTGTAAGTAGCAGAGTCAGAATGTGAACCTAGAACAGACTGCTCCAGAACCCATTATGTGTGTATATGTGTTTAAATTTTTGGGTTAGGGGGTATCTGGGTGGCTCAGACAGTTAAGCGTGACTTCTGCTCAGGTCATGATCTCATAGTTCGTGGGTTAGAGCCCCGTGTCTGGCTCTGTGCTGACAGTTCAGAGCCTGGAGCCTGCTTCAGATTCTGTGTCTCCCTCTCTCTCCACTCCTCCCTGGCTCATGTTCTCTCTCACCCTCACTCTCAAAAATAAATGAACATTAAAAATTTTTAATACGTAAATAAATTTTTGTGTTAAAATATTTCTCTGCATGATACCTTATGCTTTCTCTTTTGTTTTTAAGACTTTATCCCCATAGAATCGACCTACGATCATGCTCAAGTTCCAGCTTTCCCAAACCTTTTTCTTCTCAAGCCACTGTTCTGTCAATCATTTCCTTTACTGTCAAATGTTTGGAAAAGGTGGTTTGTACTTGCTGGTCTCACTTCACCACATTTACCAATCAACCTCTATGTTCTGGTGACCACATTCACCTATTCAAACAAATTGTTTCTCAAAGGTCACCCGCAGACAGATTCAGGACTCTCTTCTCAGACCACATCCTGCTTGGGCATTCTGTAACGGTTGATCTGATGGGCAAGTCTAAGACCGCAGAAGTGGAAGACTTGGTTCAAATTGTGGGTCCTGCAGGTGAGCAAGTAATTTGGCTTCTCTGAGCTTTGGGTGATTCATCTGTAAAACAGAAACTCTAATTTCTGCCTTCTTCATTTCTCAGGAGCATGGTGACTTACATTTCCTAGGGCTTCCCAGGGAGATGGGACTCTGCAGGGCCTTTTACATGAGAGGTATGTTATAAATATTTGTTGAATGAACAAATAACTGAATGAATGAATGAATGAATGAATGAATATTAGCTTTAAAGCACCTTAATTACCAAAACAAATCAACATGATAGACTTTTATCGAATGCCTCAGTATAAATATAAGTACTAATTTATGAGATCTGTAATGCCCGAAGTTCCGAAACCTCCCACAAAAGTCCACCAGAGTCGTTAAGTCAAAGCCAAGCGGCAAGGGTCGTTTATTGCAGGTTCGAACCTGGTCCCCCACGCACTCGTCGCCGGTGACGCAAGAGGCCACAATCAGGGTTGGTACAGCGCTTTTATAGACAGAGACAAGTAGCACAGGGGAGGTTTTAAATTATGAGGTGCCTGATTGGTTGATTTTAAAGTAAGGACATTTGTTGTTCTCTGATTGGGCATCCTTTGTCTGTCCTTTGGCGGGAAGGCTTTGTCCGTTACTTGTGGCGGGAGGAAAAAGGGGGAAGGGGGAAGGGGGTAGGGTAGGTGAGGAATGTGCTAAGCAAGCAGGTTTACAGAAGCGAGAAATGCCGGTTAGTTTATGTACAATCACTCATTCCATCACATATCGGACTACATTTAGGAAGGTTTACAACCCATTCTACTACACAGCGGGTTACATTCAGGAAAGGCCTCACAATGCTCGTAGCAAACAGCAAGCAAAACAGACTTCTCAGCAATTGTATTTCTTATCAAAGATCCATAATAAGCAGAAAAGAGAACTTTAGCTTTAAACTAAGGCAGGGCTGTCATTTGGATTTAAAGCTGTTCTTTTCAGATCCATGGACATGAACTTACAAACCATATATTTCATTTTTTTAAATACATAAAACCCTTTCTTCAAAGGATAGCTTATGTCACAGCTCAAGATATAAGGCAGTTGAGTCAGAGCTGCTGCTACCAGTTGGCTGAGTTGTGGTGACTGGTGCCCTATGGAGAGCACAAAGTGACACATGAACAGTTCTATGGAGTGATTCGGGACCTTTTCCTGACTGCTTTACCGCTGAGACAAGCCCCTGCTTCTCCATATGATTCTGTGAGCTAAGAAGTATCTTCACATTAAGTTCTTTTCCAACTTATATCTTCCAGGGTTGGTTTCTTGGTCATAAACAACCATGAATCCCAGTGGTTTCATAAAACATAATAACGTTTGTATGTTTGTAACGTGGGTGTTGCTGTGCAGGGAACCAAGATAACAAGTTCCTGTTTTCCATGAGCTACGTGTCCAATGGAAAAGGCAGGGGCACCTGGATGACTCACTTGGTTAAGCGTCTGACTTTTGGTTTCAGCTCAGGTCATGATTGCACAGTTCGTGGGTTTAAGTCCCACATTGAGCTTGGTGCTGACAGTGTGGAACCTGCTTGGGATTCTCTCTCTCTCTCTCTCTCTCTCTCTCTCTCTCTCTCTGCATCTCCCCTGCTTGCTTGCTCTCTCTCTCTAAATAAATAAACATTAAAAAAAAAAAAAACAGGCCGACAGGAAATCCATGCTCACAAAACAGAGAAGTACAATGGTGGGGGCAGGCAGAGGGTACATGAGCACACGATAGTGACAGTAAGCACCTCAGCTCCCATGGGCAGGTCACATGGCAATCTTTCAAGAGAAAGGGGTGTGTGAATGCACTTTAAGAGTGAGTGAGAGTCAGTCAGGTGGGTGGACATGAGGGAAGGATAAATGGGGGGAGGGGTGCAGGAGGATGGTGACACAAGGGAAGGTCTTTGTAGGCACAGGGAACCCCTTTGCAAGAATGTGGCCAGCTCAGGAAACTGCAAGTAAATCTGAATGTCAGGAGTAGTGGGTGAACATGAGGTTGGGGGAAGGCAGGGGTCATGAAGAGAGATCCATCTGATCACAAACACCTTGAAGACCATGTTTGGGATTGTGGACATTCTCTTCAAGGCAAGAAAGACTCAGTGAAGGATTTTAAGCAGCTGAAAGATATCATATCTGTGATTTAGGAAGAGGACCCAGTGGCACTATGGAGTACGGGTTGGCAAGAGAGCAAGAATAGAAGCAGAGAAACCAGTTAGGAAGCTGTTTCAGTGGTCTAGGCAAAAAAACAAAAAACAAAAAACAATGAAAGCCAGAACAGCAATGGAGAGGAGGAACCAGATCCAAGAGTCATTTTGGGGGCAGGATTAACATGACTCCAGGTACCACTGAATTTGGGGAGATGTGGAAATGGACAAGCCATGCATGGCTTGAGTGGCCAGTGTTGGCCAGTGGGGAAAACCAGCTGCCTGGCCTTGCACTATTAATTTAATCATGGTTATAGGTATTCATTAACTATGCTCCTAAAACTTCAACTCATACTTTAGAACAAATACCAACAATTTTCTGATAGAGGTTGTCTTTCTTTTTAAGTAGACTTTAACTTCCTATTTCTAAAAAATATTTAAAATATACTTAATCTACTTTCAAATAAAATTATATATATATATATATATTTTTTTTTTTTGAGAGAGAGAGAGACAGAGAGAGAGAGAGAGAGAGAGAGAGAGAAGCATGAGCAGGTTAGAGGGGCAGAGGGAGAGAGAAAGAGAATCTTAAGCAGGCTCCATGGTCAGTGGGGAGCCCAACACGGGACTTGATACCACAACCCTGGGATCATGACCTGGGCCAAAATCAAAAGTTGGATGCTCAACCAACCGAGCTAGCCAAAATGATATTATTTTTGGTATTTGATGCAAATAATCTGACAGAAATGAGGGTAGGTATAAATGAAACAAGATTGGCCATGGGTTGATAATTGTTAGAGGGAAGTGATCATGGGGGGTCCTTATACTATTCTCTCTACTTTTGGGTATGTTTGCATTAAAAGATTAAAATGCTTAAAAATACATTTAATCTAATAAATTATATATATAATAATATATATAGCCCAGAGCCCAACGTGGGGCTAGAACTCATGGACTGTGAGATCATGACCTGAGCCAAAGTCGGTCGCTCAACTGACTGAGCCACCCAGGTGCCCCTCTAATAGACAATATATTAATGGCATTGTACATGACACATAGCTTTAAGGAAAGATTGGGCATTATTTATTTTCATAACCCTTGAATTTGTAATCTCTGTTCTAAGAATTTGTACTAAAAAACAAGGCTGAAATACAATGACGTATGGAAGAGGCAAGAGGGAAAGACAAAAATATTCACTGACGGGCAAAGGATGGAATATCATGCAGCTGTTAAAATTAGGCATATAAACATCATGTAGCAACGTGGGGATTGAGCAGTATAAAAATATGTTTCAGAAGTAGGACCACAGCTCTGTGTAAGCTCAAGAGGGATTTGCAAGCTATTATTATAACTGCAAAAGATGCCCATTCTGGCCCCCAGCTACCTCCTCTGTGACTGTCCTATTACTTTTGTCCTCTCTCCTCTCATCCTGCTTCAGCACCCCTGACCTTGGGCTCACTCTCCAGTACTCCAGGCTCAGTCCCACCCTGGACCTTCACATTTATAGCTGCCTTTGCCTGGGAAGCTATTCCCACAGGCATCTACGTGACTGGCTTTATTCATTCACTCTACTTGGCTTACTTTATTCAGATCTCTGCTCGGGTGCCACCAAATCAGAGACTCCTTCCCTGCAACCCCATCTAAAGTAGTACCCCATCCATCATTCTTAGTCTCCTTAGCCTGCTTTTGTTTCTTTGTATCATTTATCACGCTGAAATTATGTCTGCATCTGGTTCCTTGTGTACGTAAGGTCCTGTGTTATGTGGCTGCATTTCTAACACAATAATGGCTGACATACAGTAGGTACTCGATCAATGTTTATTGACTGGCTGGTTGACCATAAATGCATGTATATGAACAAAATACTGTATCAAAATGAAAGGAAACAAGGTTTTTTCTCTATACCTTCCTGTAGTGTTACATGTAATTTAAATGCTAATAATTTAAAAGTAAAATTCTTGAAGTATTTAAAGCATTTAAGTAACATAGTAAATGCTTAGAATAGAGACTCATATTAGGTTTAGTTTAACCCATATGATGTCTTTCGGGGGAAACATTATTCTAAAAAATAGAGAAATAACAGCAGTCAGTTTACCAGTATCTAAGATGTTTTCTGTTTTCTGTGCGTCATCGCTGGGTTGGAAATCAGCAGCTTCAAGATCATTGCTCTTTTTTCTGCTTTCAGCTTTGGTGGGCCTGAGTTTTGAGCTCCTGAAGAATTTGTTGACAAACGAAGTCCGGGGTTTGGTTTCTCCATCTGAGGAATTTTTCTTCCTTCTTTGACTCATGGTCAAGTTGAAAGTGGTCTTTCTCAATAAGACATCTTCCTGTTGTTTTCAGTTTCTGGAATTACTGAGAAGCAAAAGACTCTGTCGAGACCATGTGAAATCAGAATTTCCTTACATGAGCTTTTATTTCCCCCCTTTCTTTGTTTTTATTACTGGTAATGTTTAATGTAAAAATAAGAATGATGTAACCCAGGATCCGGGAACCAACAGATGGTGGCAGATACACATCTAAAGCAAACTTGGGTTTTTAACTTTGCCCTACTTTATTGTGTGAAATACAGGTCATTAAACACCACTTTGGCAAATGCATCAAATGTGTTAATAATTTGAAATTTCAGCAATTATAGTTACCTTCTGAGGGACAGTAGTAAAAGAGGATTTAGCATGTCTCTAAACTGGCCCTTTGCAAAACTATCTCCCAGGGGGGGTTGCCTTCGGTAAGCCCAGCCTCCTCTCAGCAGCCTCCTCTGATGCTGCTTCTCCTGGCTTCTTCCCTTTTTCCCCTCCAGCCCTGCACCGCCACCCCCATTAGAGACACACTGGCAGCAAAAACTTCGCTCACTCCATAAACAGAACCTACTCTGGGTCAGATACTGTTCTAGATGCGAGATTCAATGATGAGCAAGGTACAGCTCACATCTTTGATGGAGGCTTAACCTAGTGGGAAGATAAGCCTGTAAGCCAAAGAGTCCACTGGGGTAAGAGCCATCAGGGAAGACAGACCTAAGTAAGTAGGCAGGGAAGGCTCAGTTGGGCTATGCTTGCCTTGCAGAACAGACTTTGAACAGGGAGTGACATTGCCTGGATTTTGAAGAATGGGAAGTTAAACAAGAGAGAGAAAAGGGTCCCAAGTAGAAAAATGAGGCTCAAAAGTTTCAGGCATGAAGGCCTGCAAAAGCCTCTGGTTGGCTCCACCAGTGAATTCTGGTTCACCTGGAACAAAGGATGGGGGAATGGAGGTGAGGAGTGTGAGTTAAGGCTAAAGATTCATAAGGGGTGATCTATTGCCCCCTTCTGAGATTTGCTTTCATTCTAAGGGAGGGTTAAATACTTAAATTGGGGATAAAACTGTCAATGGATGGGGCGCCTGGGTGGCTCAGTCCGTTAAACATCCAACTTCAGCTCAGGTTATGATCTTGCAGTTTGTGAGTTCGAGCCCTGCATAGGGTTCTGTGCTGACAGCTCAGAGCCTGGAGGCTGCCAGATTCTGTGTCTCCTCCTCTCTCTGCCCCTCCCATGCTCATGCTCTGTCGCTGTCTCTCAATAAAAACAAAAACAAAAACAAAAACAAAAAAACAAAAAAAAAACCTGTCAATGGAATTTTAGATTTTGTTAATAAAATTTAGGTCCCATTCTTGGGCCAGGGCCTAATGACTATTCTTGAAATTACAATGTTCATGGCTTCTCCCCCATAAGATAGGTCTTTTCTGTAATAGTACGCTCAAGAATGACTCAAGGAACATTTTGCAGAGGGGCTTCTAAAATGACCTTGGAGAGTCCACCTCCAAGCCAGGAAGAAGTAATAATATTCTATACACCTGGAGCATTATTTTAGAAGTAAAAATTGAGCATCTTTTTCTTTCTAAATTTTCTTTTCAAACTAGAACAGGGTGGAGCCCAGGTTTACCCACGAACAGACAGCAATGGAACCAGACAGTTGGCCCCAGTGCAGCCCTACCACTGACCAAGCTTCAGTGGGTTAGGTCGGGGGAAAGACCACTGGCTAATGAACCCAGCCACAACCAGCAGCCCTGGCTGTCCCATCCTGATTCCATCATCACCTTATAGGCCCTTGTCCTTTTGCTGGTCCTCTGGTCCCCACTTAAGACTCCCCTCATGATCATTTTCATGCAATGTCACCGTTTGTTGATTTATACAGAGCCGTTCTCTGGAGTGCCATCCCACTAAATGGTTTCACTTCTCCCCCCACTAAATGCGCTGACTTCAATTCCCAAGTCTTAAGAAAACACTGCTGGATGATGCTCCAGGATGTGGTAATTTACCCAAGTGAAACCCCACCCAGCCTGTGAGGCCCCTCTGGGTTGTCTGCAGACAAGTACACAGTGGGCAGAATGGGAAGGAGGCCAGCGGAGGCAAGGCACAACACAGGACGCAGGACTCAAGGGGATGGAAGAGGAAACAAAAGTTCAGTAGGGGAACCGGCAAGGCAGAAAGGAGAGAAAGGCAAGGGAAGGAAACAACAGAGAGGAAGCCAGGGAATTAGAAAAAGACCAAGTATAAGGAAGGCAGATGTGTGAGTGCCAAGTAGAAAGTATCTGCACGTTTCTCAATAGGCAGCAGGGAAGTAGTGGGTTACCATGCTCATTCTGAAAAAAGTAATTTTTTGCCCCAAAATGGGTTCAGGAAATTCCTCTCTATATACAAACTTGAACAAGTACTCTGGCTTCCCATGCCAATTCAGGCTTACGCAGACCTTCCATTTTCCCTTTGCCCCTATACTGGGCTTCACGGTGTGGAGGCAAACCCTGGAAACGGAATTGGGAAATTTGCAGATCACAACATAACAACCAGACTGCAGCAGCTAAACACTGGGCTTTGTCTCTTCTCCCAGGATCAGACACGCTTATTTAAGAGCCCTTTGAGGAAACTAAGGGCTGGCGTTTCAATTCAACTTAACATTAATTGAGTAGTTATTCTTTTGATATTTACTATATTATCAGTAGGTAAGGTTTTTTGCCATGAAACCCCAAGGATAATACATATTTGACATGTTATTGCTCTTGCAACCAAGCTGTTATTTATTCCGGGGAAGTGAGAAATGCCTTTTCTTTCTTTTCCATCCTCAGGTTTGGCCTTACCACTTATTTAAAATTTTTGAGCCAGCGTTTCAGAGTGAGTCATATTTTCAACGCTGCTTGTTAAAGGGAGATGCATTTTTCTTTCTCCACAAAACTTACTTCACTAAAAAGGAAGTCCTGACACATGCTACAACATGAATGAAACTTGAAGACATTACACTAAGTGAAATAAGCTGGTCACAAAAAGACAAATATGGAATGGTTCCACTTATGTGAGGTATCTAAGTAGTCAAATTCATAGAAACAGAAAATAGAATGGTGGCTGCCAGGGGCGGAGACAAGAGGAAAATGGGGAGTTGTTTAATGGTTACAGAGTTTCAGTTTTACAGAAGGAAAAGTTCATTCACAACAGTGTGAATATATTTAAAACTACTGAATTGTACACTTAAAAAACGGATATGATGGGGGGCACCTGACTGGCTCAGTTGGCAAAATATGCAACTCTTGATCTCGGGGCTGTGGGTTCCAGACCCATGTTGGGTGTAGAGATTACTTAAAAATAAAATCTTCCAAAAAATGGTTAAGATGGTTAATTTTAGGTTATGTGGGGTTTTTTTTTAACACAATTAAGAATCATATATATATATACATATATATATATACATATATATACATATATATATACATATATATACATATATATGTATATATATATATACATACATATATAATTCAGAGGACTAGGACATTAAATGTAAGGAAGTTTTAGAAAAACCTTAATTTCTGCTTTCATTTTCCTTATGTATATACAAGTGTGATATGATTTTCTAAAATCAATGCCTAAATATGCCTAAATAGGTTTTAATGAATATAAAGTAAAAATCCTAGGTAATTTTTTAAAAAAACTATTACGTGGCATGCATGGGCTTAGTTCAGCCCAATTCAGAACACTTCTCTAGAAAACACATTATCATAGATTTATTTCTAGTATTATCATTAATACAACTATTCTCAGTTTAAGCAGAAAAGGAACTTATTAAAAGGATGGCAGAGGTAAACATGTATTTGCTTCTGCTTTTGAACTCCATTTAAATAACAAGGGATTTTTAAAAAAACACTTCATAGATCTCTAAGGATAAGGAGAACTGGGTAGATGCCAACAAAATTTTGGAATCTAGAGAGCATAAGAAAGAACTTAACTGACTTTAAATTTAAGTGCCTGTAAGAGTTGGGGAACAAATGTTAAAAATTTCAGAATCCCAAAAGACTTCATAAGTGAACCAATAATTGTCCTAGGCAACTCTGAAGGAAGAGGTAAGTATGGGTGGAGCTCAAAACAGAGTAGTTAAAAATCTGTAAGAAGTTTTGTTGTTGTTTTTTTAAGATTTTATTTTGAAGTAATCTCTATACTCAACATTGGGCTCAAATTCACAACCCTGAAATGAAGAGTCACACCCTCCACTGACTGAGCTAGCCAGGCACCTCAATTTGTAAGAAGTTAAATAATTAAATTTTATTTCTCACCCCAGGGCAGACAAGAGATGGCCTCGTTCCCACCCTGGCAAAAGATGGAAAGTTTATTTTTAGGACAAGTTGAAACATAGAGGATCTGGACACGGAGACACTGGTCATGTTTTCAGTGCCTTATTAGATAGGGAAGTTAAGGAAGGTCTCTATGTCTCTATATTGAACCATGAGACCCCTCCTTGCTCCTCCTTTAGTTCCTCTAAGAACACACTGGCAATTAAGCTCGATCACCCTCTATCCCCACCCCATGGAGGTATATGGGAGTACACCAAGCTGGGGAAAGTGATACTGACTGTTGAGGGTCCTTCAACTACATGAGTCTCTGCCAAGCAATAATGAAGAAGCTCACTGATTGAGAAGTCCTACATATATACACAGAGCTCCTGATAGAATGCTTAATTCTATATATGTTTGGAGGGCCAAAGATCTCAAGATAGTGGAGGGAAGACTGACAGGAAAATGAGATTCAGAAACAATAACAAAAAGGGAACTTAAAGAAAATAAGAACAATGCAGGGAGAATAAAAGGTTATTTTATTTATTTTTTTAATGTTTATTTATTTTTGAGACAGAGAGAGACAGAGCATGAGCAGGGGAGGGGCAGAGAGAGAAGGAGGCACAGAAGCTGAAGCAGGCTCCAGGCTCTGAGCCGTCAGCACAGAGCCCGACATGGGGCTTGAACTCACGAACTGTGAGATCATGACCTGAGCCAAAGTCGGACACTTAACCGAGTGAGCCACCCAGGTGCCCCTAAAAGGTTATTTTAAAAATCACTATTATACTTACAGAATTAAGAGTTGATGTAGGGTCCATAAACCAAGAACCAGAAGATGTAGGAAAGAGAAAATCCAGACTTCTAAAAATTAAAACTGTGATACTTTCTGTGCAAGAGTAAAATGGTGTATTTTTTTTAATTTAATGTTTATTTTTGAGAGAGAGAGGGAGAGAATGAGCAGGGGAGGGGCAAAGAGAGGGAGAGAGAGAACCCCAAGCAGGCTCCACGCTGTTAGTGCACAGCCTGATGTGGGGCTCAAACTCATGAACTGAGAGATCATGACCTGAGCCAAAGTCAGACACTGAACCAACAGAGTCACCCAGGTACCCTTTCATCTGTGTTTTCCTAATTGTTTTCAATGAGTACATATTATTTCTACTATCCGAAAAAGCCCCTATGTTTTTAAAATTTTTTTAATGTTTATTTTTGAGAGAGAGAGAGAGAGAGAGAGAGAGAGAGAGACAGCATGGGGGGGGGGGCAGAGAGAGAAGGAGACACAGAATCTGAAGCAGGCTCCAGGCTCTGAGCTATTACCACAGAGCCGGATGCAGGGCTCAAACCCATGAACCATGAGATCTTGACCTGAACCAAAGTCATACACTTAACAGACTGAGCCACCCAGGCGCCTCGGTATATCTTTTAATCTACCTAATTCTCCAGCAATAGCTACCGCCACCACAAATGCACAACAATGACCTACTATAAAATAAGGTATCCTGCGAATTCCCAAGTACAAGGAGAGCAGCAATAAGACCCACATGGTATCAGCAAGTGGCAGGAGGCAGTAGAAAACAGGCAAAAGGTCTTCTGGTGGCACTGAGCACCAGTAAACTCATTAAAAAAAAAAAAAAAAAAACTGCCGAAGGTACTTACTCCAAAATCTAAATGTCCTCAGTCAGCATAGAAAGCTAATTCAGCTTATTTTTAGAGCAGTGACAGAACCTGAAAGGGGTGCTAAGAGTGAAGGCAAAGGAAAGGTTAGGTTGTATGGGACAGTCTAGGCCCTATTAAGTCTCAGCAGTAACCAACGGAATCTCCTTTGCAGGACAAAGTCCCTCTCAGAGGAGAATCTATGGGGGTAGATGCTAAATGGAGCAGCACAGAGACACTGTGGAGAAAGGCAAGAGAAGATCCAGATAAAGTGGGGGAGGAGGCAGGTACTTTCAAAAAGCACAAGGCAATATATTTTTTTAATATTTTTTATTTTTTTTTATTTTAGAGAGAGAGTGTGTACACACAAGTTGTGGAGAGGGGCAGAGCGAGCAAGAGAGAGAATCTTTTTTTTTTTTTAATTAAAAAAAATTTTTATTTTTTTAATGTTTATTTATTTTTGAGAGAGAGAGAGACAGAGCATGAGTGGATGAGGGGCAGAGAGAGAGGGAGATACAGAATCCAAAGCAGGATCCAGGCTCTGAGCTGTCAGTGCAGAGCCCAAAACGGGGCTTGAACCCATGAAATGTGAGATCATGACCTGAGCCAGTCAGTAGCTCAACTGACTGAACCACTCAGGCACCCAAGCAAAAGAGAGAATCTTAAGCAGGCTTCATGTTCAGTGTGGAGCCTGATGCGGGAGTCTATGTGGGGCTAGATCCCACGACCCTGGGATCATGACTGGAGCAAAAATCAAGAGTCGCTCAAAGGACTGAGCCACCCAGGTGCCCCAAGCACAAGGCAATATTGATTAACTCTTTATAACAGTAAAAAGGCCTTTGAGCTAGGAAAGCAATCCTGGCCCACTCTGCTCTCCTAAGGTATACCCTGTGGTGTACATGATTCATGAGTGACAGCAAGGAGAAAGCTGTGATGCCAATGAGGACCTAGTTATTCACCACCGATTCCATCATATTCTATGCACTGGAAGTGAGTCACTAAGTAAGTCCAGCCCACACTCAAGGTAAGGGAAATTAGGTTCTACCCTTTGAAAGAGGGAGCATAAAAGAATTTTCAGACATTTAAAAATTGTCCTACAATATAAAAAAATTTAGAAGGTGAGAGATATAAATAGATGATAGGCAAAGACAAACCAACATCTGTATAAGGGCACTCCCTGCAGAAGAAATCCAAAGAAAATACTAAAACCTTTAATTCATAAAACTATTTCTGAACTAAAGACTTGATCTAGCATTTAAATGTAATACAGCATACCTAGGAAAATCTGCCTGGAATAGATAACACCAAGAGATACTCAAGGAAAACAAATGCGCTTTAGAAAGAAAAGAAAAGAAAAGAAAAGAAAAGAAAAGAAAAGAAAAGAAAAGAAAAGAAAAAAGAAAAGGCAAAAAGACCAAGTCTTACAAATATAAGAGAAAGTAATCAGATTGTCAGCAGACTTTTCAACAATAGTTTATTATTTTTCCCAGATAGTGGAATACATATTTAAAATACTCAAGGAAGAAAATGAGCCAAGGATTCTATAATTAACCAAGCTGAACTTCAGGCATACTGTTATGAACACTTAAGAACTAAGGAAATACTGTTGCCATGAACTCTTCCTGGGGAATCTTAATCTAGAGAATGATCTTTAGACAACAAAAGTACTTGAAGTAACATCAGCATAAGGACTAACTGATGTTGATCACTGAATATATATTTACCTGTGGTTCTAAGAATAACTGATATGTTCAAGGGAGACCAAGTATTTAATGGTTGTGTGCTCTGACATTCTGAATATTAAATTATTAAACATATTAAAAAGAAATAGCAACTATAGGGGCTCCTGGGTGGCTCAGTTGGTTAAGGGTCCAACTTCAGCTCAGATCATGATCTCACAGTTCATGAGTCAAGCCCCACGTCGGGCTCTGTGTTGACAGCTCAGAGACCGGAGCCTGTTTTGGATTCTGTGTCTCCCTCTCTCTGCCTGTCCCCTGCTCATGCTCTGCTTCTCTCTCAAAAAAAAATTAGTGCTAAAAAAATTTGAAAAGAAAAAAAGAAAGAGCAACTGTAGTATAACAGAGTATGGTTCCTATATTATAGAAAAAACTAAAAATAAATAGCTACAATTAAAACTATCAGTAATAGCTTATTCTCTCCAGAAAGACAGGGAAAAAAAGTGGGGGGGGGGGGGGGAGGAATTATATAGGAAGATTTCCCAGAACTGGAAAGTAGGAGTTTCTACATTGAAATGGCCTCCCAAATAGTCATCAAAAGAATGAGGAAGAAAACACCAGTATCAAAGCACTTATTTATGAAATTTCTAAACAATGACAAATAGAAGATCCTAAAAGCTGGTATAGAGGAAAAACTTAGGTCCATAAAGAAGATCAGGACTGAAATTGGCACTGGACTTTCTAGCATTAACTTTAAAAGCTAGAAGACTATAGAATAGTGTCTTCAAAACTCTGGGAAGTTATTTTCTTTTTTTTTTTTTTTTTTTTTTTTTTTATTTTTATTTTTTTTATGAAATTTATTGACAAATTGGTTTCCATACAACACCCAGTGCTCATCCCAAAAGGTGCCCTCCTCAATACCCATCACCCACCCTCTCCTCCCTCCCACCCCCCATCAACCCTCAGTTTGTTCTCAGTTTTTAACAGTCTCTTATGCTTTGGCTCTCTCCCATTCTAACCTCTTTTTTTTTTTTTCCTTCCCCTCCCCCATGGGTTCCTGTTAAGTTTCTCAGGATCCACATAAGAGTGAAACCATATGGTATCTGTCTTTCTCTGTATGGCTTATTTCACTTAGCATCACACTCTCCAGTTCCATCCACGTTGCTACAAAAGGCCATATTTCATTTTTTCTCATTGCCACGTAATATTCCATTGTGTATATAAACCACAATTTCTTTATCCATTCATCAGTTGATGGACATTTAGGCTCTTTCCATAATTTGGCTATTGTTGAGAGTGCTGCTATGAACATTGGGGTACAAGTGGCCCTATGCATCAGTACTCCTGTATCCCTTGGATAAATTCCTAGCAGTGCTATTGCTGGGTCATAGGGTAGGTCTATTTTTAATTTTCTGAGAAACCTCCACACTGCTTTCCAGAGCGGCTGCACCAATTTGCATTCCCACCAACAGTGCAAGAGGGTTCCCGTTTCTCCACATCCTCTCCAGCATCTATAGTCTCCTGAGTTGTTCATTTTGGCCACTCTGACTGGCGTGAGGTGATACCTGAGTGTGGTTTTGATTTGTATTTCCCTGATAAGGAGCGACGCTGAACATCTTTTCATGTGCCTGTTGGCCATCCGGATGTCTTCTTTAGAGAAGTGTCTATTCATGTTTTCTGCCCATTTCTTCACTGGGTTATTTGTTTTTCGGGTGTGGAGTTTGGTGAGCTCTTTATAGATTTTGGACACTAGCCCTTTGTCCGATATGTCATTTGCGAATATCTTTTCCCATTCCGTTGGTTGCCTTTTAGTTTTGTTGGTTGTTTCCTTTGCTGTGCAGAAGCTTTTTATCTTCATAAGGTCCCAGTAATTCACTTTTGCTTTTAATTCCCTTGCCTTTGGGGATGTGTCGAGGAAGAGATTGCTACGGCTGAGGTCAGAGAGGTCTTTTCCTGCTTTCTCCTCTAAGGTTTTGATGGTTTCCTGTCTCACATTTAGGTCCTTTATCCATTTTGAGTTTATTTTTGTGAATGGTGTGAGAAAGTGGTCTAGTTTCAACCTTCTGCATGTTGCTGTCCAGTTCTCCCAGCACCATTTGTTAAAGAGGCTGTCTTTTTTCCATTGGATGTTCTTTCCTGCTTTGTCAAAGATGAGTTGGCCATACGTTTGTGGGTCTAGTTCTGGGGTTTCTATTCTATTCCACTGGTCTATGTGTCTGTTTTGGGAAGTTATTTTCAATGTAGAATTCTACATTCCCAAGTAAACTGTCTTGTGGAAGGTAAGGAATAGAGCTTTTCGAACAAGTTAAGTCTCAAAAAGATTTCCCTTTCATATATACTTTCTCAGGAAGCCAATGGATTTTGTGCTCCATGAAAATGAGGCAGTTAGCGAAGATAAAGAAAAACATGGGATGCAGAAAGGAAAAAGATCCCAAGATATTTATAAAGGGAAATCCCAGAATGACAGGCACCAGGTTTAGGCTCAACTAGTCCATTAGTGGTCAAAAACAAAGGATTTTAAGAGGAATATTTCAGTTAAAAAAAAAAAAAAAGACTGGGGCAGGAATGACTTTTTATTTATCTGGCCATATTGGAGGGAGTTTTGAAGCTCTTCCAGAATCTGTGCATGAATTAGTAATAAGTAAAATAGAAAGCAAATTTTAAACTGCAGCAACTCTTAACCGTAGAGAACAAACTGAGGGTTGTTGGCGGGGGATGGGGGGAGTAAGTATGGGGATGGGCTACATGCGTGATGGGCATTAAGGAGGGCACTTGTGAGGTGCACTAGGTGTTATATGTAAGTGATGAATCACTGAATTCTACTCCTTTAACCAACACTACACTATATGTTAACTACCCAGAATTTAAATAAAAACTTGAAACATTAAAAAAAAACCTGCAGCAATAATTAGAAACTATTAGTATTAGAAGCTATTAGTATTAAACAGTTTGTCAAAGTTTTACGATCAATATACAAAAATCAGTTGAATTTCTATACACTTGGTAATGAACAATCCAAAAATGAAATTAAGAGAAAAATTCCATTTATAATAGTATTAAAAGAATAAAATACCTGGGAACCAATTTAACAAAAGAAGCATAAAAGTTATATTCTGAAAATTATAAATCATTGTTGGAAGCAATTTAAAAAATCTAAATAGGGGCACCTGGGTGGCTCAGTCAGTTAAGCCTCAGACTTTGGTTCAGGTCATGATCTCGCAATTCGTGAGTTCAAGCCCCACCTTGGGCTCCATGCTGACAGCTCAGAGCCTGGATCCCACTTTGGATTCTGTGCCTCCCTCTCTCTGTTCCTCCCCCACTTGCACTCTGTCTCGCTGTCTCTTTGTCAAAAATAAAGAATAAAAAATTAATTAAAATTAAAATTAAAAAATTAAAAAATCTAAATAAATGGAAAGGTGTTACATTTCCATGGACCAAAGGACCTACTATGTTAAGATGGTAGTATTCCCCAAATTGACCCACAGATGAAATGCAATCACCGTCAGAATCCCAGCTGACTTTGTAGAAATTTATAGGCTGATGCCAAAATTCATATGGAAACTCAAAGGACCCCAAATAGCCAAAACAGTCTTGAAAAAGAAGAACAAAGTCGGAGGACTCATACTTCCCCTATTCAGAACTTACTAGAAAGTAACAATAATGAAGACATTGTGGTACTGGCATAAGAACAGACATGTAAGTGAATGGAATAGAATTGAGAGTCCAGAAATAGGCCCATCTAATTATGGTCAATTTTCAACAAGGTGCTGAGACCATTAAATGGAGAAAGAGAAGTTCTTTAAACAAATAGTGCTGGGACAACCATATCCACATGCAAAAGAATGAGATTGGATCCTTATCTCACACTATTACAAAAATTAACTTCAATAAACCAAAGACCTAAAATGTAAAATGTACTGGCTGGCTCAGTCAGTACAGCATGCAATTTTTTTTTTCTTTAATCTTTTTTTTTTAACATTTATTTATTTATTTTTATTTATTTTTTTTTTAATTTTTTTTTTCAACGTTTATTTATTTTTGGGACAGAGAGAGACAGAGCTTGAACGGGGGAGGGGCAGAGAGAGAGGGAGACACAGAATCGGAAACAGGCTCCAGGCTCTGAGCCATCAGCCCAGAGCCCGACGCGGGGCTCGAACTCCCGGACCGCGAGATCGTGACCTGGCTGAAGTCGGACGCTTAACCGACTGCGCCACCCAGGCGCCCCTAACATTTATTTATTTTTGAGACAGAGAGAGACAGAGCATGAACAGGGGAGGGTCAGAGGAAGAAGGAGACACAGAATCTGAAACAGGCTCCAGGCTCTGAGCTGTCAGCACAGAGCCCGACGCAGGGCTCGAACTCACGGACGTGAGATCATGACCTGAGCCGAAGTCGGACACTTAACCGACTGAGCCACCCAGGCGCCCCACAGCATGCAATTCTTGATCTCAGGGTTATGAGTTTGAGCCCCACACCAAGTGTAGAGATTACTTAAAAAAATATTTTTAAAAAAAATGTAAGGAAAAACTATAAAACTCTTAGAAGGAAACACAGGAGTAAATCTTTGTGCCAAGTCTTAGATATAATACCAAAAACACAAGTAACAAAAGCAACAAAGGGGAAAAAGTAGATCAATTGGACTTTATCAAAATTTAAAAGTTTTGAGCCTTGAGGGACATTATCTGGAAAGTGAAAAAAAAAAACCACAATGGCAGAAATATTTATAAATCATTTATCTGATAAGAAACTTGTATCTAGAACATATAAAGAACTGTTACAACTCAATAATAAAAACAGTAAGCTAATGAGTCATTTAAAAAGGGAAAATAATCTGAATATACACTTTTCCAAGGCAAACAGCCAAATGACCAGTAAGTACATGAAAAGACACTCAACATCATCAGTCACCAGGGAAACACAAATTTAAACTACGATCAGATACCACTTCATGTCCAGTAAGATGTTAGAATCAAAAAGCCAGATAAGAGCAATGATGTGGAGAATTCAGAACCCTCATATGCTGCTGGTGGGAATATAAAATGGCACAATCACTTTGGACAACAGTCTGGCAGTTCCCGTGTGCCCAGCACCAGGAAAACATCGAAGCTCACACAAAAGCCTGAGAATCCAAGGTCTCTCTAAACATCTGATCAAGAAAGCAGCCTAAGGTAAAGAAGGTGCAAAGAGAATTAGAAAGCTCTAAAAGTACTGTCCAAATAGTCACAGAAAATAATGGAGGCCAACAGAGGTTTGAAACATCTACCCTCCTCTGGCCCTTAAGCTAGATGCTCACTGTAGCTCATCCCAACTGCATTCCTTATGCTCCCTTTACAACTTTCTCAAAACAGTCTGCAGCAATTGCCTTATAGAAGAACTTAATGGGACAAACATTCGTATTGTGAGCCCTGTATGCACATTACACAGAGCTGAGTTCTGACAAGCTCACTTGTGATGAACTCATCCTCCTACAGCTTCTAATGTTCTTAACACAAGGAACAGATAAACAGAAGGGCACATGCTTTAACAAAATGCAGAAGAAGTGGAGAAATACAGTGGTTTTATTCTTGGTGGAGAAAAAACAAGATCCAGACCAGGAATGCGGCACTAGATAAGTATAGGGTTTTCAATTGCTAAAGTGAGAGCCGAAAGGTTTTCAAGAGCAGGGCTGTCACTTGGAGTCAGTTCCTCTGAGCTGTGGTGTGACAAGCGCCATGAGTTACGCGCTCAAAATCTCCTTCGACCCTCTTCCAGCAGCTTTTCCACACTGCAGAAACTACAACTTACAGTGTCACTTCCCAGCCTCCTCTAAAGCTAGGTTCTGGTTGTGATCTAGGTCCTGCTGATCCCTCGCATTTGTGCAAGTCTTGAATTTGCAAGTGAGGTGCTTGGGGAGAGGGGCAAGTCATGCGACACCCAATTTCCTGATGCGTATGGTTTCAAGCCAGCAGCTGTGGCAGCGGGTTCCAGTTTCAACAGGTGCAGTGCATCCACACTGTGACAGGGCAGCAGCATTCTTGGTGGCCCAGTTATGTGGGGTGGCTTTAGGTTCTTCCTAGAAACACAGTAGAGAATCCCTTTCTCCATGATTCCATAAGCAACTTAATACCTATAACAAATGCCTTTCTACCAATATAGCCAGAGCTGATCCTGGTCTCTGCAGAGCAGCCCTGCCGGGTACCTGGGATGGCAGAAGGTGATGGTAACTTCTAAAGGAGTGGGAGACACCACTCATGACCTCATGACAGGGGTACATGTTCAATCTCTCAACTTGCTTCAGGCTCTCCCAGCAAGGAAGAACTCCGTGCCACTCTAAAGGGCTGCTGGGGTAGAGAAAAGGATTTTATAAGAGTGATGTATGACCAGTGTTTGTTTTAAGGATACCCAAGTAAATTTAGAATAAGTTATTGAAATCATTAACAAAGGTCACAAGGACCCATCTAGTGTGGTTTCTCTGTTTACAAGCATGGTGGACCATTCCCCCACTTTCTCTTGTCCAGCCATGCTGGCCTTTTCTTTTTCAGGTTCACTATGCCCCTCTCTGCTCAGGACCCCAGCCTGGATCATTCTTTAACTGGTAACTCCTACTTATTCTTAAATCAGTCCCTCCATCAAATCTCAGACCTAGGATGTTCATGTTATGTGCTCTCTTGACATGCTCCACCTCCCTTCGTAATGAGTCACAGCCAGAATTAAATACTCATTTATGGAAGTTAAAAATAGATGTCTGCCCTGCAGACAGGAACATCTGTGAGAGCAGGGGCTTTGCCTTGTGTGCTAGTATATTCCCAGTGTCTAACGGTGCCTTCTTTGCACATGTTGGTACTCAATACGTTTAGCTTGAGTGAATGGACTCCATCTTCCTGGTTCAATTTCGTTGAATCTCTACCCAAACCCCTGCTCCCAGAGTGTTTGCAGCAAGGGAAGATAGCTTGCAGAATTGGCCACGGGTTCCTAATGCTTCTGCCTGGGTGTGACATGCATCCCTTCCATGAACATTTCATTGGCCAAAGCAAGTCACAAGGCCACGTGTATTCAAAAGGGTGATCAGGAATGGGTGGAGAACTGCAAACATTAGCCTGTTGCATCTCCCTGTCCAAAAGGCTAACCTGAACGTTAAGGTTGGGATAGAGAGAAAAACTGATCAGTCTATAAGTAGTGGCTTGAGTTTTACTTCCTAAGGCAAGCACACTGCATTCTTTGTTCTGAGGCACATCTTTCCCATTTCACTTTTATTGTTATGTTCTCTACTGGCTGATGTGCATTCATATCTTGGCAGTCCTAAGCTCAGGGCTTTACCAGAAATGCCCCTGTGAAAATGAACTTTAGGTCACTAGCAGAATTTGCTTACCCAAGCTGGTTCATCATCTATTCATTGCCTTAATGAGGACAAGCAGATATAGTCCCTTTGTTACACATGAACCATGGCTGTATTGGTGCTTTCATTCATTTGCTTCAAAATTAGCTGTTCTTGGGGCTTTTCAGAAGGGGGCCTGCAGCAACAATCAACCACACATTTATTGAACATCTGTTACCCATAATTCCTTTACCGGGTATTGAGAGGTAAAAAAAATATAATTTATGGCTCTTGTCTTCAAGGAACTAACTCCAGCTGAGGAAACAAGATGTAACACCCCCACCCCCAAATATTACCTAAACTTACAGCATGTATGTTTAAACACAGACTCACTGGTGGGGCAATACAAAGAATTTCAGAGGCAAGAATGTTCCACATAAATGGTTGTGTAGTCAGTGTCTCTGGGGGATGTGGAAGGTGAGCTGGGCTGCAGTGGGGGTGGGTGTAGGTCTCAGAGAGTGGAGTATGGGTCTCCTTGCTAGGCCTGGGCTTCCCTAGGGAGAGCCTGAGAGAGGAGAGAAAGGAGCACCATCAGCAACAGCAATGGGGGGAGAGAATTTACCATCACTGGATGCAGAGAGAACACTGCCAAAGCAGCGAGGAGAAAGGCTGAAAGCAAAGACTTAGCCCAGTGGTGGCCTCCAACCAGTCCAGTCACCTCAGTCCTGACATCAGGTCTTCCTCAGGTCATAACTGCACTCCAGAATCCAGAAATGCTATGTCTTCTAAGAAGTCCAGCACTGGAATGAATATCCGAATGCCAAGCCACATCAAACATCTTTGTGTTGTGTCTGACCTCCTCATAGCCCACAGCTGTCCTGGTCATTGCTGCGACAAACAGGCATGTGCAGGCCTAACCTGACATCACTGCCTTGGCTGGACCCGAGGGCTGTTCTCTGCTCTGGAGCCCCTCTGCTGCCATCTTTAAAGATGCTAGAGGGGGCGCCTGGGTGGCTCAGTTGGTTAAGCGTCCAGCTTCGGCTCAGGTCATGATCTCACGGTTTGTGGGTTCGAGCCTTGTGTCGGGCTCTGTGCTGACAGCTCAGAGCCTGGAGCCTGCTTCGGATTCTGTGTCTCTCTCTCTCTCTGCGCCTCTTTCTCACTCACGCTCCGTCTCTCTCTCTCAAGAATAAATAAACATTAAAAAAAAAAAACTAAAAAAAGAAGGGGCGCCTGGGTGGCTCAGTCGGTTAAGCGTCCGACTTCAGCCAGGTCACGATCTCGCGGTCCGTGAGTTTGAGCCCCGCGTCGGGCTCTGGGCTGATGGCTCAGAGCCTGGAGCCTGCTTCCGGTTCTGTGTCTCCCTCTCTCTCTGTCCCTCCCCCATTCGTGCTCTGTCTCTCTCTGTCTCAAAAATAAATAAACGTTAAAAAAATAAAAAAAACTAAAAAAAAAAAAAAAAGATGCTGGAGGAAGCTGCCCAGACATTCTTCTATGGGTGCAAGCCTGGAAATGCCAGAGAGTTAGCACCCCTGGAGTTTCCAACTTCAGCCAAGAGGGAACTTGGAGTGGGCATGCAGCCCATATATGCTTCCCTCTTCTGTCTCTGGGACTGACAATTCTGAAGGTGTTTTACACATTTCCTCAGGGGGTCCCCAGAGGAAGTCAACCACCATTGCCCTCTTTATCTGGACTGGCTCTTCCTCCCTCTCTTTCGTCTTCCAGGTCCCAAAATAAGTAAATCCTCATGCCCAAGTAAGGACACGTCACCCCCAAAGCAAACTCTTTAAACTTGTTTACATACTTCTTCATTAAAGTATTTGCCCCTTTGCTTCAGGGTTAATTATTAAGATTTAAAAAAAAAAAAAGAAAGAAAGAAAAATTGATTGCACCCTGCTCTTATAATTTAATAAGCTATTTTGGAAATCTTTTCACATTAGTACATATACATCTAATTTTTAAAATAGTATCCATTTAAGGAATATCATAATTTATACAATCGGTTCTCTATTCAGTCTTACGATATACTTCAACGAATATCTTTCTTGTTGCTGTTGTTGTCATATGATCCTTTACTGAAATATTTTCCTTTGTAGTTCTTAACTAGTGGGGCATTCCCCTCCACCACTGTTGATATTATCTGTGATGTTGAGGGTGGTGGCCATCAAAATTGCAGGCAATGGATTGGGACATCCCCAGGATCTCTTCCATGGTTCCAGAGAGATCTCTGGTTAAAGATCAGTGCTGCATATGTTGGGCGATGTTGACAGTCTCATCAAAAGTGATATTTCCCTGTGCTTAATGTTTTTCTACTTCTTTCTGTCTCTTGGTGGTTCCTTGAGGGCTTTGATAATCAGGGCAGAGGCAGAAGATACCACTTCAATCTGGGCCTGTGTGTCCTGAATGGCCAGAAGGGTCTGTAATCCTCACGCCCTTCCAATCACTGGTTGCCTTGATGATGTCATCACCAAACTTTTTACGAGACAGACCCAGGGGGCCGGTCTTGGGGGCCAGGGCAGACAAGGCACCAGCTTCCCCACAGATGCACCTCAGATACATGACTTTGATCTCACTGAGGTTGACCTTAGGTGGCACAGTGGGGGTGGCTGCTGTTGGAGGAACCCAGAATCAGGACAGCTGGAGACAGCTGAACCTTCACCTCCTCCTCTGAGCTGAAAGCCAAAAGCCCAATGGACATCTCTATGTGTGTATGTGTCCTCTTTTCCCAAACTGCCCTTAATCTTCATTTTAATGTGGTTTCTCCTGACCAAAATATTGGGAGAAATATCCTAGCCTGTACTTTATGAGGATAGGCCAGGATGGATAGGCTTCAGGCAGTCTATCTAAAGCTGAAGTAGTAGGGAGTTTTGCAGGACATACTAATGCGCTTTTGTACTTGTAAGAGTTTAGCCAAATGAGATGCCAGAACCATCTGCACAAGAGACTACCCTCACTTCCGACACTAGTTACAAGTTCAGGGTTACCTAAAACTACCCCTAGGTTTGATAATTTGCTAGAAGAACTCACAGAATTCATTGAAAGCTCTTATGCTATGGTTATGCTGTAACACAGTGAAAGGATACAGACTGAAATCAGGCAAGGGAAGAAGTACCTAGGGTAGAAATCAAGAAAGTAGAAAATGCTGAGCTTTTGTCCTCTCCCCCTGGACTCATGACACTGTCACCTCCTTGGCATTGATGTGAAACAATACACAGTGAGTATTGCCAACCAAGGAAGTTTACCCAAGCATTGGTGTCCAGAGTCTTTATTAGGGCCCCATCCAGTGGGTGATCTCAAGTTTGAGCCCCTCGGGAGTTCAACTTATATCACATGGCTCAAATTCCCCAACCTGTATCACACTGTGACTCTCTTGCTCAGGCCCCCGAGCAAACCAAGACACTCCTATCAGGAGGCTGAGGACAAAGGCTGGACCTCTTTTTGGAGTAAAGGCTAGATTCTTCACTACGCAATACCAAAAACAGAATTGATTCCATTACACTTTTCTGGGAAACATCTAATTAATAATGTCCAGTTTCTTTCCTGAGAATGTTTTTTAATCAAACAAATAGGAACAACCATCAATTGACCCAATAACAAAAAATGTCCTTGGCTCAACATATGGCAAAGAGAAAATCATGCCAAGACCCTGGTCAAATGATCCCCCTAAATTCACTGTCTGCCCAAACATGCCTCCAATGGCAAACAGCAAGCTGCATTGGGGCCACATATCTTCCCCTTGGTCTGGGATCTTTGTTTATTTTAAGGGAAATAAAATTACGTTTTGGGGCATTTACACTTAATTCACTGAAACACTTCACAATGGAGGGGTGTCTGATTGGCTCAGTCGGTTAAGCAGCTCAGGTCATGATCTCTTGGTTCATGAATTTGAGCCCCGCGTTGGGCTCTGTGCTGACAGCTCAGAGCCTGGAGCCAGTTTTGATTCTCTGTCTTCCTCACTCTCTCTGCTCTTTCCCTGCTCATGCTCTGTCTTTTTCTGTATCAAAAATAAACATTAATAAAATGTTTTTAAAAGAAAATTTTCACAATGGAAATTTTCTAGCTTTCTCTTTCTTTAAATCTTGGTGGGAAAAGCGTAAAGAAGATTATACCAGGTACTTCAAGCATTTGATATAACCATAAACCTAGTGTCAGGCCAGGAAGTCGTGAATAACAACACTGGTGTTAATGATATCATATGGACCATATTCTTCCAGACCTTAAGTACTCACATCACACCATATCCACAAAGCTTTCTGGGGCAATTCCAGACAAAAGTTGTCTCAGTATGTTTGGGCCACTCTAACACAATACCATAGACTGGGTGGCTTATAAACAGAAATTTGTTTCTCATGGCTCTGGAGGCTGAGAAGTCCAAGATCAAGGTGCTGGCAGGCAGCTTCTGTGTCTGATGAGAACGTGCTTCCTGGTTCCCAGAAAGCCATTTCTTCACTGTGCCCTCACATAGCAGATAGGGCTAGGGAGCTTTATGGGGTCATTTTTCAAAGGACACTAAGCCCATTCATGAGGGCTCCACCCTCATGACCTAATCACCTGCCAAAGGCCCCACCTCCAAATACCATCACATTGGAGATTAGGTTTCAACATATGAGTTTTGGGTGAATGCAAACATTCAGTCTATATCAGAAGGGATCTCTCAGCCTTTCGAATGCTCTGCCACACGTCTGATCTGATCTAATATTACCTGTGTGCTTATCTCTTCAACTAGAGTGTTAAACTCCAGAGTTGGAGGGTACCTCATACCTTGAAATCCATGCTGCACATTGTCCAGCTCAGCACACTTCCATAACAGCTTAGGAGAGCATATAGTGGGGCTTCAATAAACATCTGTTGATGAAACAATTTATATTTTTGTAGCTTCTTTTGCACATGTTTATTGATTTGATGCCGGGCAATGCATATTGTTACTTTGTCCTAGATTTGAAAAGCAAGCTCCTTTACCCTCTGTGCCCTCCCCCCCGCCCCCACCCAATTCTCTGGCTGCAAAGTACTGTACCACCAGTTCCAGTAAGGCCCCCCAGGACGAGCATTCTCTACTGTCAATCACATATCTTCTGCACTACATCGACAGGGTAAAGATTACACACGATTAAATGGAGACAGAAACAATCTGAGAGAACTGGAGAGCGGGAAAGGAGGGATTTTGCCATGAGGATTTTGCTCTGGTTTCTAAATATATTTTATCCTTTTCCCCTTACTAAGACAGTAGGCAATTAACCTCAAGAACCAATGCACAACCAAAACCTACTGATTTTTTTTTTTTTTTTTTTTCTGTTTTTCCTCAAACAGGCTTTATGTAGTATATACATTAGATGAAGTTAGACCTTTCCTGGAGGTGCCCTCACAACCAATTCCTACATTCTTTGGCCAGGAGCAGGATCATTTAAACACAATACTGGGTTTCTGCTACATAATTACTTTAAATTAATCCACTGGTTTGGGCATGACCAGGAGACCATGTTGTGCCCTAAAAGAACCCTTAATGACTAACTGTTGTTGTCTAGGAAAACAGTGGAAACTCTGTTGCCATTCAAGAAATATGTGGTCAGGGAACTGTTCCCTTGCTTACTAAACTCCAGGGTGTTTTATTTAGTGGGTCAATTTTCAGAGTAGTCTCACCATAATAAAGATTTTTTAAATACAGTATAAGATACATTTTTTAAGGCTGGGGGGGGCAAATATTAACTGTGTATGTATGTATGTGTATACACACACACACACACACACACACACACACACACACACATTCCTTATAATCTCTGGCCCCATATCCATTTTTTTCCAGCCTAACATTTCTGAGGCTCCAGCTGCTTTCTCTGGTAAATATTTTGTAAAGCTGGGACAGTTGTTGACTCTTTTTCAAAGGTACTCTCCTAAGGCAGGATAGATTTTAATCTGTGTGCTATGACTTACATGTGGTCCTGTAAGACATGGGCTCAAAGTTTCTCGCAGGGAAGAGATTTGGGGCCAAGAAAACCTCTTCCACCGAGGTCCTTGAAGTGAAAGCAATTTTCATAACAAGGCTGAGAGATTATTTGCCTGCTTCCCTCTCAGACTCACATGACTGTGCAGTGGAGTTTGCCAGAGACTACATGACATGTGGTGTCACGACAGATGGAACAAGAAGCCAATAGGAGAATCCAGCTGGCTTCTTTTAAGCCAGATACTACAGAGGTTGGCAAAAATTGAAAACAGTGTCATTCTTCACACTGATTTTTTTTTTTAAATATGGTTCATAAAAATATCTTACTTACACTGACATGTAAAGGTTCATTATTTTTTAAATGAATTGATAAATATTTTTTTAAACTCTTTATTGAATTTCTAATACAGTAAATATTGATATACATACCCATTTAAGCAAAAGTTTTTTGAGGCACTCAATACATTTAAAAAAAAAAGTTCTTTAACACTTATTTATTTTTGAAAGACAGAGAGAGACAGAGCACAAGCAGGGGAGGGGCAGAGAGAGAATGAGACACAGAATCCGAAGCAGGCTCCAGGCTCTAAGCTGTTAGCGCAGAGCCTAATGTGGGGCTGAAACTCACTAACAGTGAGATCATGACCTGAGCTTAAGTTGGACGCTTAACTGACTGAGCCACCCAGGTGCCCCTCAATAAGTAAATATTAAACAGCTCATCAAAGCAATTGAAGAAAAACATCCCTCAGCTTAGTAATGAAGATGGAGGAAACCAGAATGTCAGCCTAGAATATGCCTCTGTGAGCTCTTACGTTGAGCTGGGGCAGTTAAGCAGCAGCAAACACAGGAAAACACTCTACCTTCCTCCTTTTCTGCCTCAGGGCAGGATATCAAGTCTCCTTTAGTGGCGATGACTAGACTCTCATCAGCCCAGAGCCAGCACCAGAGGAATCTGCCAACAAACCCAGTTCCACCAGCTTCCTTCCCTCAGTTTGTCGCCCTTGGAAGGCTAACACAGCTTTCCTTTGTCCTGTCATTTCTTCACACATTTATTGTTCTCCGTTGAAGATGCTGCACAAGCAGGAGTTCTAAGCCACCTTTTTTAGTTTCTCTTTTTCTGAGTTTCTTCCATGCATATATGAGATACACATGCTAGCAGACTTGGGTTTTTTTTTTAATTATTATTAATCTGTCTTTGTTACAGGAGCCCCAGCTAAGAACATAGAAGGTAGAAGGAATGATTTTTCCTCCCCTACAAACATACCTAGTTAGGCTATGGGAGTGAGGAAGGAAAAGAACAAAATAAGAATGATGCAAATGATTTTTTTAATTAATTAATTAAAAAAAATTTTTTTTTCAACGTTTATTTATTTTTGGGACAGAGAGAGACAGAGCATGAACGGGGGAGGGGCAGAGAGAGAGGGAGACACAGAATCGGAAACAGGCTCCAGGCTCTGAGCCATCAGCCCAGAGCCTGACGCGGGGCTCGAACTCACGGACCGCGAGATCGTGACCTGGCTGAAGTTGGACGCTTAACCGACTGCGCCACCCAGGCGCCCCTAATTAATTAATTTTAATTTAGAGGAGACTGCACGAGCCACGACAGGGACCCTCTGTCCTAAGAGAAAGAGGAGAGAGAGAAAGAATCCCAAGAAGGCTCCATGCTCAGCAAATGCAAGTGATTTTTAATAGTTTTTAATGTTTGTTTATTTTTGAGAGAGAGAGAGACAGCATGAACAGGGTAAGGGCAGAGAGGGAGGCACAGAATCCAAAGCAGGCTCCAGGCTGAGCTGTCAGCACAGAGCCCCATGAGGGGCTGAAACTCATGAACCGTGAGATCATGACCTGAGTCAGAGTTGGATGCTTAACTGACTGAGCTACCCAGGCACCTCCAAATGATTTTTGTATTATTTTGGTATTATGCTATATTTGCATGCATACTCAAGTGTAATTCCATCAAAAAATTTTAGTTTTTCTATTAGCTTCTTAGGGGTGCTTTAATCCTTTTGTTTTGAATATATATTTTTTCCTTCCCCAATTCTGTTGAGGTATATTTTATCATAATAAACTGCACATAAAGTGCATAATTTGATGAGTTTTGACCCATGTATATACCTGTGAAATTATCACAAGTTAACAAGCATATGCATCATTCCCCCCAAATTTTCTTTGTGCACTTTTCTAATTCACTCCCCATTCTCCTAGTTCTGTCCTCAAGCAGTAATCTGCTTTCTGTTTACTTTAGTTTGTATTAGTTTGCATTTTCTGGAGTATAAATGAAATCATACAGTATTTACTCTCACAACATTACTCTGAGATTTATCCATGTTGCATTTATCATTAGTTTGCTCATTTTTATTGCTGAGTACTATTCCATTGTGTAGATTTACGTAAACTTGTTCATTCATTCACTTGTTGATGGACACTGGGCTGTTACAGGTTTTGTCTATTACAAGTAAAGCTGCTAGGTACATTTGGGTATGAGTCGTTGTGTGAATATGTTTTATTCCTCTTGGGAGAATACTTAGCAGTGCAATGGCTGAATCATATGGCAGATGTGTGTTTAGCTTTATCAGAAGTTGTCAATCTGCCAAACTGTTTTCCAACATGATCACATTATTTTATTTTCCCATCAGCAGTATGTGACAGTTCTGATTGTCCACATCCTTACCAGCACTCAGTATGGTTAGTCTTTTAAACTTTAGCCAAATAAAGATGTGTAGTGATAACCCGCTGCTTTTGCTTTACCTCCTAAAAACCTATAACACTGGTTTCCTAATTTCCTAAATATCATTCATCACACGAGGCCAAGCACAATATAGCATGTCCTTCAATGAAATATTAAGCATTTATAAATAAATAAACAGACATATTCCTCTATTTGTGCTGATATGAAACAGATTCTAAGATATACTAAGTGGGTGGCTCAGTTAAGCGGCTGACTCTTGGTTTTGGCTCAGGTCACAATCTCACAGTTTGTGGGTTTGAGCCCTGCATTGGGCTCTATGCTGACAGCACAGAGCCTGCTTGGGATTCTCCCTCTCACTCTCTCTGTCCCTCTCTCGCTCTCTCAGTCTCTCTCTCAAAATAAGCCAATAAACTTTGTTTTTTTAAAAAAAAAGATACATTAAGTGAAAGTAGTAATATCTAACATATATTACAGTGCTTTCTACATTCTAGGTGTTCTAAGCATTTAATATCCATTGGCTCATTTAATTCTCACAACAAACGTGAGAGGCAGGTACTCATATTTTCCTCCCTTTTAGAGATCAGGAAACAGCCTCAGTGACTTCTGCCCATGGTCACACTGGTAAAAACTGACAGGGCCAAGATTGGAACACAGGGTTCAGAGTCTCAGCTTTTAATAACTCTACCATATTACAAGGGGTGCCTGGGTGGCTCATTCGGTTAAGCAGCTGACCGGCTCAGGTCATGATCTTGCAGTTTCTGAGTTCGGGCCTGCATCGGGCTCTGTGCTGACAGCTCAGAGCCTGGAGCCTGCTTCGGATTCTGTGTCTCCCTCTCTCTCTGCCCCTCCCCCACTCACGCTTGGTCTCTGTCTTCCTCAAAATAAACATTAAAAAATAATAATAACTCTACCATACTACCACTCTATGTTTCAAAGGCACAGAGTAGCTACTATTTGTAACTCTAAAGGGAGAGGAAGTCATATTTATTTATCATATTTACATATGAATGAAATATATGAAAAAAAAATGCAAAAGTCACCAACATTGGTTGCCTTGAGGAGGGAGGTTGCAGCTGAAGGGCAGGGGAGAAAGAAGATTTTTGGAATTTTGAATCTTGGGAATATATTATTTATTCAAAATATAAAATAAAATATAATAAAACCCCCCCACAAATCCAACTTCTTTCCAAAATGCCTCTCAGACCCTCAATTCCAGATCCACATTCCCCAACAACTGAACTTTGGTAGCTGCCTCATTTTGTACGTGTCCTCTTCCTAATAGATTATAAACTCTTTGAATGTAGTACTATCTTCCTACTTGTAAATCTTGGAGTTCCCAGTAGGACTTACCACAGTACTGGACGTTAGCAAATCCTCAACAAAAACTTGCTTATTAACTGGTAAGCCTGTTCCCGAGGAACTGAAATCCTGGCACTGAGCCAACTTCTTGTAGCAAATTGTCTTTTGTGATGAAAATATGTGGGACTGGGTCAGCAAAGGGGAAGGGCTGGCATTTGCTGATCAGCAAAAGAGAATCTCCCAAAAACCTCTTTTCTGAAGTTTCATATATGATATTTGGAAAAAAAAAAAAAAAAAAAGAAAGAAGTGGTCACCATCAGAAACAGAACTCGTTTGCTCGACTCCCTACAAGTATTTTATAGTTTGGAAAAGTTTTTTACTTGTTTACATAATAGAAGGAGCACTGTTGTCTTTTCAACACCTGCCCTCCCTCCCTCCTAAGAACTTAATCTAGTTGGGAAATCAAAAGGAATGGAAGATTTCTCCATGATGATGTAATCTATTTGTCTCCTTTTTTGGAGAAATTGGTGATGCTGAGCATTTGTAGCAAAGTCATTAAGAATCCCAAGGCACTTTATAAAGGAAGCAGTGAGATACCAACACCACATGATTGAAGAGTTAACCAGCCCTGCCCTAGGTGAAGGTGGCTGTGATAAAGTAAAGGTTTCAGGTTGGGCCTTTTTTTTGTTTTTTTCTAATTTTGTGAACTGAACTTTTAGGATTGATCTCTTGTATAGATCTTAAAATTGGACATATTTTTTTTTTCAAGATGAGTTATTGGGATTACAAAAACGGGGCTTAAGTGCTCATACAGAAAATAAGGCAGTAGGTTAAAGAATTTCCCATTATTGGAAAAGACTGTCATTCACAAGTTGCAGTGTCTCTGGCTCGGTCCCGCCGATCGGTAGAAAACACATGACTCATACACACAAAATGTCAGCAACAAGATGTACCGCTTCCAGGCATATTTATATTCTTCTAGGATCAGCAATCCTTAACTCACAGGAATGACTTAAGAAACATTTAGAAGTTTCTACTTCCTCCTAAAGATCATCTCATTCTCTGAGGTCCTCCTCCTCTTAACCTTCTTCGCTACAATTGCAAATTATGAGTAAAAGTCTATGTTTAAGTTTAAAAATTGGCAGAAGAGAAAATTTTATTTTATTTAAAGTTGCTTTGAAACTTCTTACAAAAGAAAGTCAGTGAACAGTGGTCATCACTTCAAAAGCCAAATGCCATTTTTTTGTTTTGTTTTGTTTTATGGTTTTGGAGAACAAAACATGGCCTTTTTCTTGTTGTTGGAAACTTTGGAAATGATTTTATGTTCATATACTTCAAGGAGATAAGGGCAGTTTCCTTGCATAAACCACCATTACTTCCAACACCTGCCTTACTTTCTGATGTTCCATAATGTTCTAACCACATTTCAGAGTTATTGACAAACACAAAGGTTTGCCATTTAGGTGGATATCAAAGCCATTTGGCAGTAACGGGGCCTTACAATTCAAACTGAGTATCATGAAAACACAGCTGAGGGAATCTGCTACTTATGATGGAGCAAAATCTTTCCTTGAGAGTTTATCTCAACCAGATTACTTAAACAAGTCACTTCTGTGGAGCCTAAGTCCTAAATATTTATCCTTTGGTTTCATCAGCATAGAAAGCCAAGGGAAAGGTACTTTAAAGTAATTTGCTTTACCAATTCTTTTTAATTAAAGGTGGTTCCATTTTTTTTAATTATTTTTTTTTTTTAATGTTTACTTATTTTTGGGAGACAGAGCCGGGGAGGGGCAGAGAGAGAGGGAGATGCAGAATCCGAAGCAGGCTCCAAGCTCTGCACTGTCAGCACAGAGCCCTACACAGGGCTTGAGCCCATGAGCCATGAGATCATGACCTGAGCTGAAGTGCGATGCCTAACCGACTGAGCCACCCAGGCGCCCCAAAGCTGGTTCCATTTTTAATTTTTTTTAAAGTCTATTTATTTATTTTGAGAGAAAGAGAGAGAGAGAGGCAGGGAGGGGCAGAGAGAGAATCCCAGTCTCTGAACTGTCAGCACAGAGCCCGACACGGAGCTCGAACTCATGAACCATGAGATCATGACCTGAGCCAAATCCAAGAGTCAGACACTTAACTGAGCCACCCAGGTGCCCCAGAGCTGCTTCCATTTTTAAAGGAAGTCAAACTTTTGTAACTTCGGATTTTTCCTTCCTAGAGAGAATACAGACATGATTCTGCTTCCATAACTGTGAAACCAGCCTGTATGCCTCTCACCTGAGCATTTACCCAACCAGGCCTGCTCACCAGATTGCTGGACCATGAAAGAGGCTGGTGGGGTTCCAGGACACTTTCGGCATCTCATCCCTGCTCATGGCCAAGCTGTTGGCAGGAAACTGGGCTGAGCTCTCCAGGCCCAGTGCTGGAGGCCAGCAGCCTGGTCTCTTCTAGGATTCCTGACTTCTTGGCAGGCAGACATGGAGCTGTCTGCCATTGCCAAGTTTCTTCCACCCCCAACTCCCCTGCTGTGTTGGCTAGGAGACCGAGGTCTAGTGACCTTCTAGGTGACTGTTATTTTTAAAACGTTGTCCATTTCAGCTTTTTCTTATCATCCAAAATTTCTATTTGGAGGTATTTTGTTATGTACATAATATATTAAATCATAGTACATGTGTATAGTTTATAAATAAGCACATAGAGGGGACTCATGCTCAAAGATTTTGTAATGGGAATTCACAATCAAAAAAGTCCAGACACCACTAATCTAGGAGTGAAAGTTCTGTAAGGGTCTCTCTACTCTTTTCTCAAAAGCAGATAAAAAGGTTATGTCCAAGATTCAAGAACCAATTTGAGACAGTTCCAAATAGCCAATGATGGCACAATTTGAGTATTAATGCCACAATGGATTAAAACATATTAAACAAATTAAAAAGCCATGATATCATAATAATATTTTTTTTTAAGTAGGTTCCACACCCAGTGCAGAGCCCAAAGTGGGGCTTGAACTCACAACCCTGAGCTGAGATCAAGAGTTGGAGGCTTCACCGACTGAGCCACCCAGGTGCCCCCATAGTGGTATTTTTAAAGCAAACTCTATCAGGTAAAGGGTTAGTATCCAAAATCTATAAATAACTTATCTAACTCTACACCCAAAAAACAAATAATCCAGTGAAGAAATGGGCAAAAGACATGAATAGACAGTTTTCCAAAGAAGACACCCAGATGGCTAACAGACACATGAAAAAATGCTCTACATTACTCATCATCTGGGAAATACAAATCAAAACCACAATGAGATACCACCTCACACTGGTCAGAATGGCTAAAATTAACAACTGAGGAAACAACAGATGTCGGTGAGAATGAGGAGAAAGAGGAACCCTTTTGCACTCCTGGTGGGAATGCAAACTGGTGCAGCCACTCTGGAAAACAGTATGCAGATTCCTCAAAGAATTAACAATAGAACCTCCCTATAATGCAGCAATTGTAATACTAGGTATTTATCCAAAGGATACCAAAATGCTGATTCAAAGGGAGCACATGCACTCCAATGTTTATAGCAGCACTATTGACAATAGCCAGAGCATGGAAAGAGCCCAAATGTCCACGACTGATGAACGGATAAAGAAGATGTGATATATACATATATACATATATATGTGTATATATATACATATACATATATATACATATATATGATATATACATATATATATGTATATATATATATATAATGCAATATTACTCAGCAATCAAAAAGAATGAAATCTTGCCATTTACAATGTGGATGGAGCTAGAGTGTATTATGCTAAGTGAAGTAAGTCAGAAAAAAACAAATATCGTATGATTTCACTCATATGTGGAATTTAAGAAATAAAACAAATGAACATAAGGGAAGAGATGCAAAAAATAATATAAAAACAGAGAGGGATGGGGAACCTGGGTGGCTCAGTCGGTTAAGTGTCTGACTTCAGCTCAGGTCATGATCTCACAGCTCATGAGTTCAAGCCCCGCATCGAACTCTGTGCTGAGAGCTCAGAGCCCGGAGCCTGCTTCGGATTCTGTATTTCCCTCTCTCTCCCTGCCCCTCCTCTACTCTCTGCCTGTCTCTCTCTCAAAAATAAAAACATTAAGAAAAAAAAAAACCAGAGAGGAAGACAAACCATAATAGACTCTTAAATACAGAGAACAAACTGAGGGTTGTTGGAGGGGTTGTGGGTGGGGATATGGGCTAAAGGGGCAAGGGACATTAAAGAACACACTTGTTGGGATGAGCACTGGGCATTATATGGAAGTGATGAATCACTAAATTCTTTTTTTTTTTAATATTTATTTTTGAGTGACAGAGAGAAAGCAGTAGCAGGGGAAGGGCAGAGAGAGAGGGAGACACAGAATCCGAAGCAGGCTCCAGGCTGTGAGCTGTCAGCACAGAGCCCAATGCGGGGCTCGAACTCATGAACTGTGAAATCATGACCTGGGGTGAAGTCAGACGCTTATCTGCCTGAGCCACCCAGGCACCCCATGAATCTCTAAATTCTATTCCTGAAATCATTATTACACTATATGTTAACTAACTTGGATTTAAATTTAAAATAATAATGAGGACGAAAAAGAGGGAGAGGGAGGCAGAGGAGGAGGAGGAGGAGAAAATAATAAACCCATTGGTCACCACTGAAGGATATTCGTAAACCAATTATTCTAAAATGAATCAAGCATTGAACTTGTCTTTCCTGTGTGAGCTGTACCCTCACATTCAAGGAATAATAGAATTAGAATACCATCATTTGGCAAATCTCAAATGAAATAAAATCTAGGTTATGGCTCTCAATAGCCACTAACATCAGAGGAGAGAACTGAACAGGTTGTACCTCCTGATGGAAAATCCAGCACCACCTTTAAACAAAATTGTCTTGCCAAAATAGCAAACCTAAATCAGATCAAGCATCTAAATCTAATATTTAGGAAACATGAAGGACTGGGGAACATGTTAACAACACAAGGAGAATACAATAATCAAAACAGAAAAGACAACCTGTTTTCTTAAATATATTTCAGGGAAAAAGAAGGGAGAAGAGAACCAAATGCAACACAGGAATGTTTTTTGGATTCTCAAACAAACCAACTTTTTAAAATACTATGAGACAATCAAGGAAACTTTTACCTTAACTGGACGATATATGATGTTTAGAATTGCTGATGTTCTAGGTAGGGTCATGGTCTCATGATAATTTTTTTAAGGGTCTGTCTTTCTTAGAGATATATACTGAAATATTTGTGGATAAAATGAAATTATAGCTGGCATTGGTTTCAGTACAATCCAGAATGGGGAAAGAGAGGCGGAAGGCCAAATGAAACAAGAGCAGGCAGGAGTTTGTAATTGTAGCTACATAATTGGCACGTTCAGGTTTACTGTTCTTGTCTATCTCCTTTAGTGTATGTTTGAAATTATCCATAATGAGTTTTTTTTTTTAAGGTTATATCCAACCAACAGCCTCCTCTGTATTCCTAGACTACACAACAGAGGAAATGTTTCCTTAGAAACAAGAATTTCAAATGCTCTAGTGGAATCCAACAAAATTAATTTAAATGAAACTAAGAATCTCTGTTCTGATCTCCCGTCTAAGGAAAAGCCAAGCAAAGGAGGCCATGGTTATCTCAATGATTGTTCCATACAGCGTTTCTACTCTACAAAGGGAAATCCTGTAGCATTTAGTGTGTTCAAGTAAACATTCTGATAGGGAAAAATCTGTTATAAGATGGCCGACAGGACTGATAGAGGAATTCCAGTCCCTGCCCGAAGACTCCCCTTCCTGGTTTTTCTTCCCACCCCGCTTGCTGTGCGAACAGACTATAAATTGTCTCTCCTCTGCTTATGCTCAGGACTCAGACCTCTGGAGAATGATATCCTCTGAGCACGCCAGTGTAAAATAAACCTCCTGCCTTCCAAGATCTCCAAGTGCCACTTGGTTCTTCCGCTGGGTGATCCAGACCAGTTTCCGTACCTATTCCATACAGGGACCATAAAGTGTTGTTGAAATAAATGACACCTTGTTGCATGCCCAGATGTGCTAAGTCAGTTCTCCTTTCCATCCCACCTTACTTCTGGAGAAGTGGCCAGGGTAGCAGTGTTGGAGATGGGTTTCAATAAATCTGTTCATTTAAATATTTTTTAAAGGAGGGGCACCTGGATGACTCAATCAGGTAAAGGCCTCATGATTCATTGTTGGATTCTGTCTCCCTCTCTCTCTGCCCCTCCCCTGCACGCTCTTTCTCTTTCTCTCAAAAATAAATAAACTAAGAGATATCTATTAAAAAATACTTTTAAAAGGAGATGAGTGTTTAACCTAATTTCATTTGTCATGTTTTAAAATCTGCAAGGGTTGCTGGGCATATAGTGGTTGCCTATAAGTGTTCTTCAAACGAATATTCGTGCATACGGTGTTTTAAAGGATTTACACTTACACCACAAGAGAGGTCATTCTGGTCATTCATCAGAACATGGCCTGGATGGAGAACACAATTTAAAGGGCATAACTTTATTGTGAGAGGGGAACCTGCCATCCCTTTGGTTCCCCGATATTGTAACTAAAATATTCCAATACCTTGCTCTGAGGGCTTCACTGGGAATGTTAGTTGTCTAGGGATGCTCTAACAAAGTTTCACAGCTGGGTGGCTTAAACAACAAAAACTTTTAGTCTCATAGTGCTGGAGGCTGAAGTCCAAGATCAAGGTGTTGGCAGGGCTGTTTCCTTCTGAGGACTGTGAGAAAAAGTTAGTTCCATGCCTTTCCGCTAGCTTGAGATGGTTTGCTCCCAATTTTTTTTTTTTTTTTTTTTGACAGAGAGGGAGAGGGGGAGGTGGGAGAGAGAAAGAGAATCTTAAGCAGGCTTCATGCTCAGCCTGGAGTCCAACATAGGACTCAATCCCACGACTCTGGTTTCATGACCTGAACTGAAATCAAGAGTTGGACACTCAACCGACTGAACCACCCAGGCACCCCTGCTCACAGTCCTTATAATATGTTGGCTTGTAGAAGCATCATTCTGGTTTCTGCCTTCAGGTTCACATGCCATTCTCCCTGTGTGTCTGTGTCCAAAATTCCCATCTTATAAAGACACCAGTCATTAGATTAGAGCTCATTCTAATGACCTCACTTTAACTTGATTACTTCTGTAAAGACCCAATCTCCATGTCAGGTCATGTTACGAGGTCCTGGGGGTTAGAACTCAACATATAAACTTTGGAGTGACACAATTCAACCCATAACACGAGGAGGCCCATATCTTCCTAGGCCTCCCTATCCTTGAGGACAACTGCACTATCTTGGACTGAGTTTTCCAAGGAAGTCACCAGGCTACCAGACCTCAGCTCCCCTTTTCCTATTGGCTCCACGGTCTTCTCAGTCTTGCTCCTGAAGCTTTCTCACTATGGCTGTGGTTAATATTGCCTGTTCTGGCTCTTGGTGGCTTGGGTTTGTGGTTGTTACTTCCCTATCATTGGAATATGGTTCCCCACTCCCTCTTCTTTGACTGTAATGATCCTTAAAGCTGAAGAAGAGTTTCTTCCCTACCAGCAAACTACTTTTTGGGCTTAACTTCCTGTCGCCTGGCCTTATACTGGCTATTCTATTCTTTGAGCTCTCTCTGAAAGATAGCCTGCTCCTTTTGGAGGAACTTGGGATATATTTTCCCAGGTCTAGAGAAATGTGGGCAAATAGAGTATTTCTCTCCTGTTGACCTTGAGCTCTCCTCTAGGATCCAATTTTCATTCCCTCATTCAAGACATGGTACATGCTCTGCTTTTCAGGGTAGCCATGTCCCCCTAAATTGAGGGCAGCCTTCTTCGCATCTTTGAGATTCTTCATCTTAATGTTTCAGGAGTTTATATCTTCTCAAAATTCACTGCCCCATTTTTCCAAGACCCTGAAGGGTTCTCATGCAACAGGAGTTCCAGTAACCTGCCATGATACACCAGGTTTCCCATGGCCAATGTACAAACCGGTGTCCACCTAGCTCTCACTATATGATTACATCTTCGTATAACTATCATTCTTGCTGTTTGTAGTCTCTGCCCAGAGCAAGCAAGCAAAGGAAAGCCTTATCCTTTTAGATATATAGACTTCCAACGAGATTGGCTACATTCTTAACTACAATGCTTCCAAAATTAGAGCTAGAAAGATGACAGCTGTGGACTCATGTTCCCTTAAAGAGTGCCAAGCATCATTAGCATGGAACTTTAAGAAACATATACTTCCCTTGTGTTTTCTGAGAGTGGACAGTTATACTCCAGGGCACAGACAATAGTAATCATTGTATGCTGAGCCCTCAATTGCAAGAAAAAAAAAAAAATAAATAGCTTGGAGAGACAGGTCCAGGAGCAGAAGAACCAAGAAAAGGCCCAGAGAGTTCCTTGACACAGACCTGCGGATGGGGAATGGGAGGGAAGGCTTTCGGCTCCAGTCCACTCACTTCCAACCTAAGGCTGTGTGTGAGGGTGAGAAGCCTGTGGAGCCAGACAAATGCGGGTTCAAATCCCAGTTGTCTCTGGCAGTGGGAACCTACCTGTATCTGTGCCTCAGCATTCTCCTTTACAAAATGAAAGTCACAATAGTACCTTCCTCACAGGTTTGTTGTGATGAAAACATGAGACAACGTGTGAGAAGTACAAGGCATAGGACTTGATATAGAGTAAGGACTCAATAAATGTTTGCTTATTCTGCTGAAAGAACAGAGATGACTCCTTACAGCTGATGAGGGAGCATAAGGCAAGCTGACAGCTGCAAACACCCCCAGCCACCCCCACTCTCAGGTGGGATATGTGTGATACTCCTCAGGCATTCCTGGCTGCCCCCCCCCCAAAAAAAGGAAAGGGGGAAAACAAATGGTTACTGATAAGAGTTGTAGTCCTGCAGGACCTAAGTCTCCATGACCCCTCCATAGTGATGTGGGAAACAAAGGCAGAAGGAAATGGCAGATCAAACTAAATTTCCTTATAACCTGCAGCCCATTGACAAATACTTGAGGCTAGCAGAGTAAAATGTTCCTCCAGGAAGTCCCTACTGTCTTAATGCTAATGCTTTGTAGAGGGAAAAACAACCTCAGCTAGACAACAGCTAGGCCTCCAGTATCCTGTGAGTCTTCTTTAGCATATGAAAATCTCACTGGAAACTTCCCCCGGACTTTACCTGCCCCAACCCCAGAGTATATAACCAGTCTCTCCTCATGGCCCCGGGGCAGCTCTTTCTGCCCACAGGTCCTGTCCCTGTGCCTCAATAAAACCATGGTTTTTTTGCACCAAAGAGGTCTTCAAGAATTCTTTCCTGGTTGTTGGCTCTGGACCCCACAAACCCCACAATCACCCCCAAGAAAAACCTCATCATAGCCTGAGCCACCTGCATTTATGGATAAAGAATTTCCTCTCTAAACTAATCAGCACCATGAGGTCAGCGTCACCCTGTGAAAAACATGCTGGCACATTTCTCCCAAGGGCCAGTGCAGAACCACCCAACTTCTTTGGCATTTTGTAAGGTGGAGGTTCATCTTCCAAAGTTACATTTCATCATCTCCCTCTCTCTATTCCTTTGACAATTCAGAATGTGGCTAGCTCATCAATCTCACCAAAGAAAATGAAACGTGTGCAAAATAGAGAACTGTGCCAAAAGGCATGCCTGGAAGGTCATGAACCTGTAGAGAACTGTCCCAAAAAGCAGGTCTGGAAGGTCATGGACCTGAAGGAGTGCTCCCTGAAGGAAGGCAGCAACACAGGCAGCCTTGTCCCGAGTAAGGAGAGGGAAACTCCAGCTGCAGGTGCCCAGGTGGAAAGGCTATTGCCATGGTTTCAGACAGGGGTAGAGGCAGCAACACCATTTTTGCACCAATAGATGGAAAAGATAAGAACTCTCTCTGGTTCATCTTATTGCGTCATTGGAAGGGTAACAGTAGATGAACAAAAGAAAAACTAGCACGGGGAAAAGATGACTAATCTTTAGGAACAAAAGGGAAAAGTTATCATTTTTTTTTCTGTCGTACCTAAAGCATAAGTCATCACAAAATTACCTGATGCACTCGCAGTTGCTCATATCTATAGTTGACTTCTCTCCCGGCTTCTCGGGCAGGTCCGCTGATCGCCTCAGTTGTCTCCAGCGGGGGGGGGGCTAAGAGGAGGAAGCCACGCCCCCTTAGGGAACTAGCTGTAGCTTGTTTTTGGCTTAACAACGTGTTTCTCGCATCCAATCAGAATAGCCTAGGTTTACAGCATCAAGTATGGGCCTCCGCGCGGGCTTGCATCTGGTCAGCCTCAGTCCCTGTTACGCCAAGGGTGATTTTGTTTAGTTAAAAATTGGAGATATCTGATTATCAGTTTTTTGTGTGAATTTCTGCAGCACTTTTGACCGGAGATCTAAGACAGGGACACTACCAAATAAATGAAAACGCAACAGTACTTGGGTGAAATGGGGATTGACGTGTTTAAGTGTGTGAGTTGGTGGGAGAGCGGGGATGCATGGGAGGAGGCTGCGTGCGATGCCTCTGCCGAAGAGCAAGTCCGGGGCTGTTTTTCCTCGGCGCTTCCAGTACATTTTCAGGCATTTCGTCTTTCTTTTCTACAGACCTTGACTCAAAACCACAAGGTTCTTTAGGCCTTTCCTTTAGGCGATGGGTTTTTAGAGCTCCAATCTGGGGGTGCCTAGTGGCTCAGTCAGCCGAGTGACTCTTGGTTTCAGCTCACAATCCCAGGGTCACATGAGATGACTTCCGTGGGGCTCTGTGCTGACAGCGGGGAGCCTGCTTAGGATTCTCTCTTCCTCTCTCTTTCTGCCCCTCCCCAGCCTGTACTCTCTCACTCAAAATAAATAAACATTTTTTTAAAGAATAAAACCTCCATGATTTAGCTTGATTCCCCTGGGGTTTGAACTCTAGTTCTTAGAACTACACCCAACACCAGAAACATTATTTCCTTTTGTCATTATTAGCTTTTCCAAATACCATCCTTATGAGCATCTTTAAAATTACACTGTAGGGGGGCACCTGGGTGACTCATTTGGTTAAGCTTCCGACTTCGGCTCAGGTCATAATCTTGAGGTCGGTGGGTTCCAGCCGTGTGTCCAGCTCTGTGCTGACAGCTCAAAGCTTGGAGCCTGCCTCAGAATTCTGTGTCTCCCCCTCTCTCTCTCTGCCCCTCCCCAGCTCACACTCTGTCTCTCTCTCTCTCTCTCTCTCTCAAAAATAAACACTAAAAAAAATTTTTAAGTTGTAAAGTTAATAATTTAATTTTTAAATTAAAAAAATTTTAATATGCAAATAAATAGCACGAACTACCCTGTAAGACATGAAAAGTCAGCTGCTTGTTCTGCTTATATTGGAAATGTTTAATTTTTGTGTGTTTATGTTACTTTATTTAATATTTTAATGGATTATACATTAATATATTTAAATTGTATTTAATATAATAATATGTTGTTATTAGTATCCAATGGAATATTTTTGGCTTTTAAAAATACCTGACATTTTGGGGGCGACTGGCTGGCCCATGGGTAGAGCATGTGACTCTCAGTTGTGAGTTCGAGACTCACGTTGAGGGTAGATATTCCTTAAAATAGAATCTTAAAAAAAAAAAAACTCGACATTATGAAATCAGGACTAAACTAGGACTGATCAGTACTGGACATATTGGTATATTATGAGATTTTATATAGATTGGTATATAATGACTAGGACTACAGAATGATATCAAGTATTGATTTGGTGACTTGAACAGCATAAATGGCATTGCTGTTCATGATGTGCTTTTCTTTTTTCTTTCTGTGATGATGAACAACTTTCAATAAAATTTGGTGCAGAAGAGAACATTTTTTTCTCAACTTAGTTGAATACCTGGAAAATTCAGTGTATTTCAAAAACCACACAAGAGAAAGCTTTATGTTTCATGTAAAGTGGAGTTCTAGTTCTAAGGTTTGCTAATTATAATTTATTCATGAATTCCCAGTGAAACACTTAAAAATTATGTGTGAGGTAATACAGTTCTTTGTTGAATGGAACTGTCCACACATTGCCGGATGTCCGCTATCCCCAGAAGCACCCATAAATCCCATAATATTCTCAAAACAACTGAACGACCAAAAACTTTCAACGTGGCTCCACAAAGTCTCTGTGGAGATATCATTGTCCCCAGTGAGAATGCCTGGTCTAAGATCCCTGCTAGCTCTCAAATTTCATGGTTCTGTTTATATACTTTATTCCAAAACTTAATTTAATTATTTTTAATGTCTAGTGTGTACTTTTTAAAAAAAAAATTTTAATGTTTACTTGTTTTTGAGAGAGAGAGAGATAGTGAGCAGGGGAGGTGCAGGGAGAGAGGAAGACACAGAATCCAAAGCAGGCTCCAGGCTCTGAGCTGTCAGCACAGAACCCGATGTGGGACTTGAACTCATGGACTGCAAGATCATGACCTGAACTGAAGACAGGCGCCTAACCAGCTGAGCTACCCAAGCGCCCCTCATGTGTGCTTTTTCATTGAGGTTGGCAAAGATAGACTTATGTCTTGTTCCTTTACAAAGACTTACAAATTTATCCCTAATGTCTGGCACAGCCCTTGATACACAGTGGGTGCTCAATAAATAGTTTTGAATGTATGAATACATGTGGGGAGGGTACTCAAGCGGTATGAAACCCGAGTCTTTCCCTGACATTCTAACTGGAAATGTCAGACATTGCTAATACATTCTAGTTGGAAAATGAAGAACGGCATGTGCCAACAAAATAATGTCAGTGCGAAATAATACTTCACGAAGGATGTAGCTTATGGTAGAAGCCGTCAGTGCAATAAAGCAATAAGAGAAATTGCTGAGGCACCCAGGGAAGGTTCTGTACAGTCTGTGGAATCGGAGCTGGTCCCTGAAGGGTTGAACTTGGGTGAGAAGGGACGAAGGCTTTCCAGAGAAGTGGAGAGGAAGCAGGACCGAGAGTCAAGAATGAGCAAGGTGTGGGTGATGAGCCGGACAGTGAGGCCGCCTGGAAGCACAACTAGGTTCTCTCCTTCACGAGGTGTGGAAACATTGTGATAAGGTGTGCGGGGGCCAGATGTAGAAGGACTTTGAGCAGCAATCAGCGGACTCTTATTTAAAAGGTTTCAAGGAGGGCGCCTGGGTGGCGCAGTCGGTTAAGCGTCCGACTTCAACCAGGTCACGATCTCGCGGTCCGTGAGTTCGAGCCCCGCGTCGGGCTCTGGGCTGATGGCTCGGAGCCTGGAGCCTGTTTCCGATGCTGTGTCTCCCTCTCTCTCTGCCCCTCCCCCATTCATGCTCTGTCTCTCTCTGTCCCAAAAAATAAATAAACGTTGAAAAAATAAAATAAAATAAAAGGTTTCAAGGAAAGGCCAAAGTGATACACTATTTGGGGAACCCAAACAAAATGTTGGGGGGTGGAAGGAAGGTGGACATTTCAGGGCAGAAGTGGTCTAAGCAGTGTTGTGCTGGGCCAGCTGAAAACACTTCACAAAAGCTGATTAAAAGAGTTTTAGGAATTTTGCAAACTGGTTGTTAAACATAGCCACTGTTAAAAACTGAAATATGTAGGGGCGCCTGGGTGGCGCAGTCGGTTAAGCGTCCGACTTCAGCCAGGTCACGATCTCGCGGTCCGTGAGTTTGAGCCCCGCGTCAGGCTCTGGGCTGATGGCTCGGAGCCTGGAGCCTGTTTCCGATTCTGTGTCTCCCTCTCTCTCTGCCCCTCCCCCGTTCATGCTCTGTCTCTCTCTGTCCCAAAAATAAATAAACACTGAAAAAAAAAAAATTAAAAAAAAAAAAAAAAAAAAAACAAACTGAAATATGTAGACTCACGATTGATTCTGTTATCTTAAAAATAAACGTAATACAAACTTATCACTTCTTAATCATTTTACCATGTTTTACTATTGTCTATGTTTCTGAGGTTGTTGACATCTATTTACCAGAATGATGGAAACAACATACAACCACGTCCTGCTGTGTGTCTCTTGAGAGCTGGTGGTGGCTTGAGATCTGTCATGTGGGAGTATACAGATGCCACAGAAATCAAAATGTTATGAATCAGAGACTGATATATTGTTTTCTTGATTGTGGACTTAAGAAGGTGGTAGAGAAAAGGTTAATAATCCAGATGTCCTGCCTCTAAGCCATTACTTCGAGAATAGCACAAAAAATTGAGGAATTAGCCTTCTAATATTTATACACTTTTTATAGAGGCAGAATTGACAAAATTATAAGATCTTTAAGTGTACAATGTGATGATTTGACATGCACACCTGTTGTGCAGGTATTCTCCCCATCGAGTTACTTAATATATCCATCATTTCGCATATTTACCTTTTCTGGAGGTGGTGGTGAGAATATTGGAGCTCTACTCACTCAGCAAATGCCAACTATACAATACTGTGTTATTAACTATAGTTACCATGTTTTACATTAGATACTCAGATCTTATTCATCTTAACTGAAAGCTTGTACCAAACTTTGACCAAACTCTCCCTATTTCTCTCATCTTCCAGCCCCTGGCAACTTTTCTACTTTCTGTTTCTGTGAGTTTGATCTTTTTTTTTTCTTTTTCAATTATACATCTAAGTGATACTATGCAGTAATAGGAGAGAGTCATATATCTTACAGGCGGCTAATATCCAGAATATAGAAAGAACTCTTCCAACTTAACAGCAACAACAAAAAAAAAACACACAAGCAACTTGATTGAAACTGGGGAAGGGAGGGGCACCTGGGTGCCTCAGTCAGGTAAGTGTCTGATTTCGGCTCAGGTCATGATTTCACAGTTCGTGAGCTCCAGTCGTGCATCAGGCTGTCTGCTGTCAGCAGAGTCCAGCACGGAGCCCAGTGCAGAGCCTGTTTCCGATCCTCTCTCTCTGCCCCTCCCCTGCTCACGTTCTGTCTCCCTCTCTCTCAAAAACAAACATTTAAAAATATGGGCGAGAGGGGCACCTGGGTGGCTCAGTCGGTTAAGCGTCCGACTTCAGCTCAGGTCACCATCTCGCGGTCCGCGAGTTTGAGCCCCGCGTGGGGCTCTGGGCTGATGGCTCAGAGCCTGGATCCTGCTTCCGATTCTGTTTCCCTCTCTCTCTGCCCCTCCCCCGTTCATGCTGTGTCTCTCTCTGTTTCAAAAATAAATAAACGTTAAAAAACTTTTTTTTTTTTAAATATGGGCGAGGGACTCGAACAGACATTTCTCCAGAGAAAACAAACAAACGGCCATCAAACACATGAAAAATCGTTCAACATCACTAATCGCAAGAGAAATGCAAACTACAATCAGATACCACTTCACACCCAGTAGGATCACTATTGTAAAAAACACACACACCTCTTCACACACAAAACAGAAATAACAAGTATTGCATAGTCTTGAAGAGATATTTGCACACCCATTTTCATGGTAGCATTATTCATGATAGCCAAGGGGTAGAAGCAACCCAAATAGACAAATGAATTTGTTAACATTTATTTATTTTTGAGAGACAGAGTGCGAGCGGGTGAGGGGCGGAGAGAGAGAGACATACAGAATCCAAAGCAGGCTCCAGGCAGGCTCCAGGCTCTGAGCACAAGCCTGATGTGAGTCTCGAACCCATAAACCGCAAGATCATGACCTGAGCAGAAGTCGGACGCTTAACTGACTGAGCCACCCAGGTGCCCCTAATTTTTTTTTTTTTTACATTTATTTATTTTTGAGAGACAGAGAGAGACAGCGTGAGCAGGGGAGGGACAGAGAGAGAGGGAGAGAGACACAGAATCAGAAGCAGGTTCCAGGCTCTGAGCTATTAGCACAGAGACCCATGCGGGGCTCCAACCCCCCAACCGTGAGATCATGACCTGAGCCGAAGTCAGACGCTTAACCGACTGAGCCATCCAGGTGCCCCGACAAATGAATTTTTTTTTAATATTTTATTTATTTTTTGGAGAGAGAGAATAAGCAAGGGAGGGGCAGAGAGGATTCAAAGCAGGCTCTGTGCCAACAGGCTGAGAGCACCTGGCCTGAGGTGGGGCTCGAACTCATGATTGGTAAGATCATGACCTGAGCCACCCAGGTACCCCCAAATGAGTTTTTAAAAGATGGAAGGGGCGCCTGGGTGGCGCAGTCGGTTAAGCGTCTGACTTCAGCCAGGTCACGATCTCGCGGTCGGTGAGTTCGAGCCCCGCGTCGGGCTCTGGGCTGATGGCTCAGAGCCTGGAGCCTGTTTCCGATTCTGTGTCTCCCTCTCTCTCTGCCCCTCCCCCGTTCATGCTCTGTCTCTCTCTGTCCCCAAAAAATAAAAATAAAAAAAATAAACGTTGAAAAAAAAATTTAAAAGATGGTATATACATACAATGGGATTTAATTCAGCCTTAAAAAGGGAGGAAATTAAACTTGACGACATTATGCTAAGTGAAATAAGCCTGTCACAAAAGAACAAATACGGTACTGATTCCACTTATATGTGGTACCCAGAATAGTCAAAATCGTGGACACAGAAGTAGAAAGGAGGTTGCCAGGAAATGGGGAGAAGGGGCAGTTATTTAACGGGTACAGAGCTTCAGTTTTGCAAGATGAAAAGAGTTCTGGCAACTGGTTGCACTACAATGTGAATGAACTTGCTACTGAACTGTATGCTTAAAAATGGTTAAGATGAGGGGCGCCTGGGTGGCTCAGTTGGTTGAGTGTCCGGCTTTAGCTCAGGTCATGATCTCACAGTTTGTGGGTTCGAGCCCTACATCCATCGGGCTCTGTGCTGACAGCTCAGAACCTGGAGCCTGCTTTGGATTCTGTGTCTCCCTCTCTCTCTGCCCTTCCCCCACTCATGCTCTGTCTCTGTCTGTAAAAAATGAATAAAACCTTAAAAAAATGTTTTAAAATGGTTAAGATGAGGGGCGGCTGGGTGGCTCCTCAGCTGAGGTTATGATTTTGTGGTTTGTTGGTTCGAGCCCCCCCATTGGGCTCTGCACTGATGGGCAGATCCTGCTTGGGATTCTCTCCCTGTCTCTGCCCCTCCCCTGCTCGTACACACACATTCTCTGTCTCAAAATAAATAAAAACATTAAAAAATTTTTTAAATTAAAAAAAATGGTTAAGATGATAAACTTTACGTTATATGTATTTTACCACAATAAAAAAAAAAAGATACGTCATGCCATGTGGCACTCATATAAGAGTGATTCATTCTTTAGATACAAAATATGGACATCCAAGATTTCTTTGCAATAGGACGTGGCTCATTCCAGGAGTCAGAGCACCAAGCTGGAGGAGTGAGGGAGCCTGGGGCCACTTCTGATTTCTCCAATGCATGTGAAATGCAGTTTTTGCATTATTGTACCTTTTGAGGATTGGATCAAATGCTATTATTGCTTTCTTAAAAACTAGGTGTTGGGGCGCCTGGGTGGCGCAGTTGGTTGAGCGTCCGACTTCAGCCAGGTCACGATCTCGCGGTCCGGGAGTTCGAGCCCCGCGTCGGGCTCTGGGCTGATGGCTCAGAGCCTGGAGCCTGTTTCCGATTCTGTGTCTCCCTCTCTCTCTGCCCCTCCCCCGTTCATGCTCTGTCTCTCTCTGTCCCAAAAATAAATAAACGTTGAAAAAAAAATTTAAAAAAAATAAAAAAATAAAAAAAATAAAAACTAGGTGTTTTAGGTATGAATAGGATAATATTTATAAAACTACACAGATGCTTTACCAAAAAGAAGACATTAAGTAAAGAAAAAAATACATCACTGGTGTTATTATGCTACTTCTGTAAACATTTTTACATTGTTAAAAAGAAATATGTCCATTTAACTAGTCAGGGCTAAATAACTATGAACGATAGGCTCTTTGTCCCAGCAAATAATATTTAGTTTCCAGAAACCAATCTTTAAAAGCCTGCTTTGTACAACTGTTGAAGTCTATCATTACAAGGATTTATTCTTGGCACTGAATCCTGGAGCTTTGGCTAATAGCAGTCAACTGAGGTAATTCTAGCTTAATTTTGCAAGTGTTCTAATGGCAGTAAAAATGTGTTACTCATGAATCATAATGACACTCAGCAAAAGAGCTCAGTATTTTATAAAGCCATGAGAGCATGGCAACTGTAGTGCCATTTTCCATGATCATCTTTTGTGGGAAATATTTTTATTATTTAGAGAAATGCAAACAATTTTTTTGAGATCAAATTCCATTATAACTAATACCCATGTACCAACAATGTGTTCAATTCCAGAAGTTTTGTGACATGGCCAAGTAGTCTAGATGCAAATTCCCTGGAGGAGTTTTCAATCCTATAATCGTGGTGCCAAAGAAAAACAAATTGTTAGCAATAACCAGTTTACAAGTGCAATTGTTTTAATGACCCTTCCAAATTAATTTTCCTGTTTGAAGATAAAATGTCACCTCTTTCTGTTTGCTAGTCTACTCTTTTTTTCTATGCCTTGCCAATTATTTTCTGTACTTAGTTTTTATGCTATATCTATAGTGAAGAGGGAGGAGCAGGGAATCATGTAGGAGAAACGAGTCTTTAACAAAAAGAGGGGAGGGGCATACATATGCTAGAAGCAAGAACCACGTCTTTGGCATACAGTTCTCCTGGTGCTTGGCTTTTTATGGCCATGAGAAAAGCATTATTGAAGATCAAATGACCTTTTTTTTAAAGCACACTGACATCAGAAAATTTTTTAATAATACTTTTATTTTCAGCGTTCATGGCCTTCTAAATCTTAGTGATTATTTTTTGAAGGGGATATTAAGGAAATTTAAAAATTGATAAAATGAAGGAAAATGGAATTAAAACTAGTATCTGAAGAAATGAAAACCTCTGTTGATTATCTTACCTTACCGTTTCCAAATTGTTGTCCACTTATAAAAATACATAAGCAAGAATGGAATTGCCATTATAATAGTAATATATTTCATAGTCTTCAATATTTGCACATTGGTGTAAAGTATGTTTTCTATTTCTAGCTCAGTTATTTGCATAAGCAAATACTTTTATTCATACAAGGCTTATACCAAATACAGTCTTAGGTTAATTTTTAAGCAACTAAATTATGAAGCATTAAAAAAATAGCACATAACAATTTCAGAAAAATTTATTTAATGCTACCATATTTTTTTAAGTTTATTTATTTTGTGAGAGAGAGAGACAGAGAGACAGAACACATGAGCAGGGGAAGGGCAGTGACAGAGGGAGGAACAAAATCCCAAGCAGGCTCCGTGCTGACAGCACTGAGCCCAACACAGGGCTAGAACTCGTGGACCGTGAGACCGTGACCTAAGTGGAGATCAAGAGTTGGATGATTAACCGACTGAGCTATCCAGGCACCCCAGTGCGACCATAGTTTCAATTAATGAATCACAATCTCATAAAGCTAGAGATCTCAATTTTTCACAATTTCCTTAGACCATGCAATAATCACCATCTACATTCTGGGAAAGGAAAGGGAAGGACAGATGAAGAGAGAATATTTCCTATTCTTTCTCTGGAAGTCTTTGGTTTGCATGGAAAATATGTCTTTAGAATAAATTCTATACATTCCACTTCTGTGCTCACATATACTATTACATATACCTTCCTTATCTTCCAGAAAAAGAGCTGTCATCGCCCTAGAAGAAAACAATTTCAAGTGCATGGTGGATCAGAAGTGCATCAGTATCAGAACAAATGATATAAAATAGTTCTAAAGCAATCTTTATATTTCAGTGTATCCTTTCCGCATTTAGAGAGAAGTCACTGATGGTCAGTCAGTAAGAACTTTAGTCATCAACAAAGTTTGAAAGCTAACATCATTTTTTAAAAAATAGATGGCGATAATACAAAGATGTGATGATATAAAGGCAGCAGCCACTTCTTAAGGTGGCTTAGAGGCAGAGCTACGAGGTTTGTGGAGGGGGAGACCTCCCGTCATCAGAGCCTGGGGCGACTGGTTTTGAGTTCCACACTGCCTTTTTCCCCCTGCTTTGTTGAGACGTTTGTCCTTAAAACTAGAGTTTGTGGAGAGAGAATGGATAGCCTAATTCCAGATCATCCCCATTGGTTAGCATATCAAGAGGGAGCACTGGGGACCCCAAGCACAGTTGCACTTGAGGGAAGTCCCAACAAGTAAGGAAGAAGGTGGTCTACACTTTGATTCCAGGGACCTGAGTTAGCTTTCCTGAGTCACCCTGAGTGGTGTGGAAGGCAGGACCTAGAAGGGCCTGCCTCCCCTCAGTTGATATAAAAGTAGCAGAGACTCTGGGAAGCTTGCTGGAGTGGGTCACCAATCCCAGGGCAAAGATAACTCTGTGGTCAAGCAAGGGCTTACAGGGAGGACCACCTAAGCCAGAGGATGAACTGCCAAACCTCAGAGGCTCTGCTGTGTCAGATGCTGAGTCAGCAGGTAGGGCCTCCTGGCGAGCCCTAGGATGTCTGCATGGGAAGCCAGCTGGAGAGGCAGAGGGCAGGACCTGGTCCGTTGACACTCTCTGGGATCTCTTCCCCCACTAGGACACTGCCCACACCCAGCTCATGCGCCATCTCAAGGAAGAAAGGGAGATGGAGAAAAGATCCAAAGGAGACAATTTAGTCTTGGAAGGGACTAAATTCCCCAAGAAACACTGTCTCTTTACATTGTTGGGTAGCTTTGAATTTACCAGATTGGACTAAACACAGTGTCTCACCTCTTATTGAGAGAACAGGACTTTTGAAAGAGACTAGACCAACTGCAAGGAAACAACGAGGCTTTTCTTCACCCTGGGCATGCAAATTTACAATACTTGTGAACGCTTCACAAATAACTTCCAAGAACATTGCTGGTCTTACCCTCACCTGTTCCTCTCTGCCTGTGGAACTTCTTCCAGCCATTCCTCAAATAGCTGGGGCCCTGCCAGTACTCCTTTTCCCTCTCCTTTGCTTTCAGAGAACCTGCTCCTGGTGTGGCTGACGATACCAGAAGTTGCTACCTGTTCTCTCCCCCTTCCCATCAGGCCCCCGACTCTCCAGAAGCCACTGTTTCTCCTCCTCTCCACATTCCACGTGTCAGACCTCCTCATCTTTCTTCCTTCCTTAACATAGCAGGAGCTGGTGTTAGGAGTAAATGGAGTAACAGCTGCTAGTGCGGTACAGGCACGCATCCAGGGGAAACCGGGTCATTCGTGAACCCTCCTGGGACTCTGATCATATTTCCAGAGAACAGGACTATAAACGGTAGCTCTATATTGGAACACATACTGCTGTTACCCTGTCAGATGGATGTTTATGGGCTGGCCAGGAACTGAATTCTCCTTTAGGATGTTGCTTGTAGCAAAGCAGTGTTTAGCGATATTTCGGCAAGCCTTTCAGACCCAGGCTCTTCTAATTTGAGGCCTATCAGAGTGATGAAAATCTATATGCATTTATTATTTATTGGCAGAGACTTCAATATATACATACAATACAGAAAGACAGTTTAGTAAAGAAATCAAGGCAAAAGGAAAATAGCATTAGGAAAACTGAGATGAAACTATAGAATATTTGTAGTTTTAAAATGCATGCCTAAAGGCAGGCCACAAATTTGGCCCTGAGCTTCCTACTAGCCAGTGCAAAGAAATTCACTAGTTATGTGATTCCTGAGATTTTGTTTTGACTGGATTTCTTAGGGAAAAGTCCAATTATTCCTAGCTCTGCAGGCTGAGAAAAATTTTGCCCATAGCTTTTCAACAGAGGACTCCATATGATGTAATTATCTAACAAAATAATTAGCAATTGGTGGAAACTATCCAAATACTTTGTCTACACATTGCCTTCATGTCTCAGAAAAACTCTATGAGACTCTGAGAAGAGGTAACCGAGGCTCAGAGAAGTTCAATAACTTGGCCAGGTTGTAGAGGTCACACACAGCGGGCCTGGGACTTGACTGGGCCTGTTAGCCATTAAATCCCTGCTGCTGACCACTGTTTCATGAAAAATAACCCCAGAGTGAAATCAATACATCCCATATGGTATTTTTTTAATGACCTCAATAGCTAACAATAAAAATGTGTGTCGACAAAGAAGAAAGTTATCTTCAAACGAGAAACCTAAAGAATTACTTGTAACACAACTTTAGTTTTTTGTATTGAGTTCTTATTTTGTACTTTCCATTAGCAAATTACTAGGAATACAAATGATTGAGGTTCTTTTTCAAGGCTACAAATGCTTCACTAGTAAATAAAACATCACATCTTCAGAATTCCATGTTTTCTCTTTTATATAATTCGCAGTTCTCACACAGACCATGAAGGGCTTTCCCCCTGTCAATTCTAGAAGCTTCTTCCTTAAACAGACTGCCATCTTTTGTTTAATTTTGCAGCTCTGTGAAAAATAACTTAGTTTTTTCCCCCTACTTTCAAAGGAATCTTCCCACTCAAAACCTGTTGCAAATATGAAATAGGTCATATTCCCATCAAAGAAAGCTTATCATTCTCCTAGTATTTTCCTTTTGTGTCAACTTGAAGAGTGGCATTAAGTGAATGCCCACAAAGCATCTTAGAGGCTAAGGAAGGATTAAACTAAAGGCTAAACTCTGAGACAGGTTTATATACACTGCAGTGCACTTTCCTAGGGCTTAGCGTCTTTTCGCCTATCTGTGGAGGATATCAGAGGGCAACGTTTCTGCCATGAAATAGGACTAATCAACTTAGTTGAATTCGTATTTAAGGCAAGGTGAATTAATTAAGACGGTTTCTGAAACAGTCGTCAGATGTGCTTTTAAATCTGCATCCAGAGGAGCTTCCGCAATTGAAAGAAAATCTTTGGATGGTTCTTCCACAAGCAATGTCAAAACCAGGAAGACTTCAGAGAGGATGTAAGTATATATATCTACCCTTAATGAGTCCAAACTCAGACTAGTTACTTTTAATAAAATGTTTGCACATATAAAATAAATGGACACTTTTATCTTAAAAGGAATGCGTGTCTACATGGATCGAGTGCACAATGGAGAAGTAAGGAAATCGTCTTGTATAAATACCATCAACAGCATTCCTGCCAAAATCGCTGGGCACATTATAAAAATAAAACACATTAGACTTTGGAAAAATGAATTTTTATAAAGAAAGGCTTAGATTTATCTACAAATTTGGTTGGCTCCCTTATTGCTAACAACATGTTAGCTAATAAATTCTTATTTGGCTGAAACTACTGAAGAGTTACTAATGATACACTGCTCATGTCAAATAAATAAATACTATCTGTCACACCTTAATTTTATTTTAAGTAAAAGTAAAAGGAAATTTATTTAAAATAAAGTCAGCTCAAAGTTGTATATAAATGTATCAAGTGTTTTCTCATCTTCAAATAGATTAAGTACCTGCCTCTGTGTGTTGCTCCTATACATTTACTATGCGTTATTCTTCTAATGGCCTTTTGTTACTGCAGATAACTATATTCCAAAAAGAATTACGATGTGTGGACTATGAAATGTCAGAGTAGAAACTTTGAGAAAAAAACATTGAGGAGCAGTCAATGATAATTATGAAAAAAACCCTCTGTTAACTATTTCTTAACTCATTCTTTCTAACAATCTCACTAAAATATCTAAAATTCAGTTCAGTTATACGGGTACTACTAGATGTCACTTTGACCTACGTACAAATTTATATACAATGGGTTTTGCTCTACGATCTTTTGGAGAAAGTGAACATATTTATTCAAATTATAGCAGTGCATAAGTTATGTTGAATTCAAGTAGTGAAGATATTACATAATCTCTACTTGCTTAATGATGAAAAGGTTTAGTCTGTTTCATTACAGTATTTGCAAATGTGTCTAGAACTTTACATCTCAAGGAAGCATAGGTGGCTCTAATGACAACGAGCTTCCAGAATGAAAAGAAGTGAGAGGTGAGGGAAGCATGCACACACCATATGCCTTCACCAACACTTTCCAGGGTTCGCATTGTGACGCAATGCATTTAGAACGCTGCTTTAATAAAGTATATGCCTTTAGGAAAAGTGAAATATATTTCAGGGCCACTGCCAAGTGCTTCGGTACTAACTGCCTTTGTGGACAGTGATGCTTACTACTACAGTGATACCTCATTTCATTTATATTGTGCTTGTGTATGCTTATTGTTATTTAAAACAAAAATTAAGTCTAGCTGACCTCCAAAGTGGGCTGTTAGTGACACAACTCAAGCCAGTAGAAAAGAAGCCTCTAAGTTCCTTCCCTATCCTCGGCAAGGCTGGGGAGGGGCGGGAATATGCAGAGACCCAGAGTCAAAGTCCTCTTGAGGAGAGGCTCAGAGCAGAGTCAGGAAGAGGGTGCAGAGGCCCTCTGCAAAACTAGGTGGGAGGAATGTTTTGCAATTATTGGGGGACCAACTGAGAGAAGGTCAAGGAAAAGAACAAGAAGCCTGGGCTTGAAATGTCAAAATTCCCCCAAGGGGATGTTTCACAATGGAGAACTTTAATGTTCAATTTGAAATTGTTTTTGACACTGCCCCCTCCCCCCCAATCTGATTGGCCAATTCTCAGTCAAGTTGGCTACACAACACGTTTGCCTTGTGTGAGTGCTTTTTTGTGGATACTGAGGGAAATGGATGGCATTCGGAGTCAATGTAGAGCAGAGAGGAAGGAACAGCTACAGGAGGTGGGCTGTCGGCCAGACTGGGAACCCCGCAAGAGCAAAAAGTCAGTGCCTGACCACCCATGAGGATGAAATCCTTGAGGAAGAGGTGGGGTGGGGCTGATGGAGACATCAGCCACTCAGATTTTTTTTTTCAATATATGAAATTTATTGTCAAATTGGTTTCCATGCAACACCCAGTGCTCATCCCAAAAGGTGCCCTCCTTGATACCCATCACCCACCCTCCCTTCCCTCCCACCCTCCATCAACCCTCAGTTTGTTCTCAGTTTTTAAGAGTCTCTTATGCTTTGGCTCTCTCCCACTCTAACCTCTTTTTTTTTTCCTTCCCCTCCCCCATGGGTTTCTGTTAAGTTTCTCAGGACCCACATAAGCAGCCACTCAGATTTTAAGGAGCAATGTCTTTTGTCTTTCTTTCTGTTATAAATGGCCATGATGCACATTTGGGGTAAAGATGCTTTAAGTGTAACTATTTCTTCCACTTGAAATAGGGCTTGGATAAGTTTAGAATCACCTTGTAATCTCAGGAAACTATGTATTTGGAATATCAGTACAATTATTTACATTTCACACACTGTTTTATGTAATTATTTTCTAAGCTTTTTATTATTGGATATAAAAATAAACTTTTCACACTTCTAACTATGACTGTGAAATTAGCATGATCTCTCTTCTCACCGTGAATTTTTCTGCTAAGGGTATTGATAATGAAATACTTTTGGACAATTTATTGGTCTTCCTACTTTTTTAAATGTTTTTATTTATTTTTGAGAGAGAAAGAGAGAGAGAGAGAGAGAAAGAATGCAAGTGGGGGAGGGGTAGCGAGAGAGAAGGGCACAGAGAATCCAGAGCAGGTCCTGTGCTGAGAGCAGACAGCCGGATGTGGGGCTCAAACTCACCAACTGGGAGATCATGACCTAAGCCGGAGGTGGCCACTTAACTGTTTTTTTTTAATGGTCAGGCACCCCAGCCTTCTTATTTTTTTAAAAAAAATTTCCTATTTATTATTTTTCTAAACTGAAAATGTACTTAAGGAAGTGTGAATTATGCTTTAGCACTAACATGCTTTTCAGAACCCAGATTAATATAGGACACCTAGAATAGAGAATGTGTGAAGCTACTAAGGATTGTTTCATACCTTAAATAAAAGATCTCTGTAAATATCTCCCACTAGTTTTCATTTAAGAATTTATATTTTTTTCCTCAAGATTGTAGAAACATTTAATTCTACTGATCTACTCTTAGAATGTAAAAACTGTATTTGTAAAAACTTACAAATACAGAAGTTATTTAAAAACTAATTTATTTCAATAGTACAATCCCAGAAGTCATGCATCATACATGCAACACAACAAATATTCCATATGTAATTGCTAAAATTCAGGCTTGGCCAAACTCAGATTGCACCGACTTTAATAAATGGTCACAGTATAGCCAATGAGAGACTGAAATGGAATCAAACTGACACCTGGCTACTATGCACCAGGCAAGCATTCAGTGAAAATCTGCTGATTTGGCAAGGGCTTTAGTTCATGAACTTCATGTCTTACTACTACTGCCCTAATCAGTTGAGACAGAATTAGCACTACCTAAATCGTCTGTGTGCTGCCTGGAGGGGTTTGTTGAGGGTAAGAGTCTGAAGATAGAGATTAAGGAATCCTCATCCTCCTAAAGTGCTGGGCATCCAGGATTAGAGCTCTGGGTCAGAGAAATCCACGCTGAATGCAAACCTAAGCACCGTTACACTCCGCACTTGGGATTACCAGACTCACTGCGTTTAAAATGGATATCCCTGTCTGCATTTTGACTCAAGAGCATTTCATCTGCCGTGCCAAAGTGACCTTGGTTCACTTCATTTGTCTAGATGTTTCTAAAATAAGAGGATACCCTGAAAATGTGAAAGTTGATATTTAAAGACTCATGGGTTGATCCTATGACACCCCAAATGGTGAGATTATAGACACCTAGATTTGGAGCCCAAGCATCTACCTTGCTGATGAAGGGAAAGATCTGGCCAACCCCAGAACGTTTCCTTGGAAGTCTCCTGATAGTATTTGCTTTGAAATATAATTTGATTTAGAGCCGGGAAACCGTTCTGTGTGACTATAGTGGTAGATGCATGGCATTCTACGTTTCTCAAAACCCATAGAAGGTACCACGCTAAAAGTAGGCACACAGGTAAACTGTGCACTTTGGATGATAGTGACGTGTAGGTATAGGTTTACTGATGTGCCACATTCACAAATGTGCCACTTTGGTGCCAGACATTGATAGTGAGGAAGGCTATGCGTGTGGGGCAGAGGGAGATATATGGGAGCTCTTTGTACTATCTACTCAATTTTGCTGTGAACCTAAAACTGCTCTAAAAATAAAGTCTATTAAAAAATAGACTGCATAAAAATTTGGCACATTCAAAATATAACAACAGAACACAAAAAGGGTATCTTGGTCCATTCAGGTTGCTATAACAGAATACTGTAGTCTGGGTGGCCTATAAATGCAGAAATCTATTTCTTGCAATTCTGGAGGCAGAGAGTCCAAGGTGAAGGCGCCAGCAGATTCGGTAGATGCAGTCTGCGAACCAGATACGGTCCAGTGAGGACCTGCTTCCTGGTTCACAAATGACCACTTTCTAGCTGTGCCCTCACATGTCAGAAGGGGTGAGGGAGCTCGCTGGTAACTCTTTTCTTTCTGTCTGTCTTTTTTTCTTTTTTTTTTCTTTCTAAACTTTATGTATTTTGAGAAAGAGAGAAGGGGAGGGGCAGAGAGAGAGAGGGAGAGAGACAGAGAATCCCACGTGGGCTCCGCACCATCAGCACAGAGCCCAACATGGGGCTCAAACCCACGAACCATGAGTTCATGACCTGAGCCGAAACTAGGCACCCCTCTCTAGTATCTCTTTTCTAAGGACACTAATCCCATTCATGAGGGGGTAGACCCCCTCGTGATGTAACCACTTCCCCAAATATTTACCTCCTAATACCATCATTTTGGGTATTCAACATATGAATGGGAGGAGGCATAAAAATCCAGGGTATAGCACCAGGCAATTAGACTTTTAGAAGAAAATTTGGGCACCAATAGATATGATGGTGGTAAGTTAAAAAGCACTCGCTTACAAGTATAAGGATTAAAGGAAACTAGGGAAGCCAAGTGGAGCCCAAAACTGTAACACTGAGATGTGGCAGATGTCACTGACTCATCCTTCCTGGGGACCTTCATGGCGTACATAGAGATACTTCTCTAGACCTCGGAAATAAGCTTACATTTTAGGTGCAAACTTGGAGGATTGATTAAAAAATAATAAACTACTATATCAGATGTGTAACAAAATTTTATAGATCACATTCAATCTCCTTGGCATTACAAAAAGAAAAAAAAACCGCACCCAAGAACCATAGGATCCAGAACAGTTATGTTACCAAGAAGAGTTTTAAGCAGATTTAAATTAGATCAGACTTGTCTTTGATGCTCCATTTCTTCATCTCTGTTAACCTGATAGCCTTGAGTTCCCTGCTTACTTCACTAAACGCGTGACGAACAGTAAAAAAACAATCCTGCTGTGTTGTTGCAGACAATGGACCCTACGGAACCTCGTAAATGTATTCCTCTGTCTGGTGAACCTGGTACTCCGGAAGAAAGGCATTTGTGCCAGCTCTCTACTGGAATGACATTAGAAGGTAATCACCTTGCCTCAACAGCCCCACACACTGTTGCTGCCAGTGGGGCAGAGGGAGATATATGGGAGCTCCCCGTGGCCCCCTTCCAAGTTCATCTTCAACCATGGGGAAGTCCTTCCCCATCTCAAGCACCTGCCCCTCTCAGCTTCTTGGTCTGAAGGCTCCCTCCCACACCACAGGAGTTCCTTGCATCTAGATCAGGCATAATCCAGGGGCTGTTTACCCGTCTCTTTGTCTTTCATTGGGACAAATCCTGAGGTGTGTTCCACAAGATGTCTTAGCAGCGTTGATCCCCAGTTGCCCAGAGTAGTAATCCACACATTAATTCTCCCTTTATCAGCTTTTCCCTTCCTGATTTCACTTCCCCACTCCCCCTTGTGAGCTCCTTGGGACCACTACCTGCATTCAAGTCCTTGTCTGAAGGCCTTCTTAGGGGGAATGCCAGAATAAGACAGCCTCATCTGTTTTTGGTGACTAATTTTTATGGCATTTCCCTCAGGTGATGTGTGTGAGGAAGAGGGGTGGTCCAACATCTAGGCAATCCTTGCTCTGGAGGGATTCTGCACCTCTCCCTTTCTTCCTTCTTTTTCCTCCTCCTTCCTCCTGATTCGTCTCCAGCATCACATAAAATGCAAGATAAACATTATATTTTATAATTTTAAAGATTCTATCTCATTCGTGGGTAAGTTCAAACTTCTGCCAAAGACAGTCATTTTATGACACAAATGAAAGTTCAATAACACCCAGATGTGTCCCACATTGTTCTGTTGTGTAATGGACTAAGGGGAGGAAGGGGGCTGTGCACCAGATTGCACACGGAGGACCTGAGATTTCAAGGCATGACAGTGTTCTTGACAGAATTGCAAGCCCATGTCTGACATATACCCAACCTTTGTTCTTTGTTGGCATTCTCACCGTGGCTGGCAGGTACCTGGCAAATATTTTTATTTTAATCCTGACTAGTCACTAGACTCTCTGAGGTCACTATCGGAGAGGAAACTATACTGACCTCACAGAAACCCAGTGAAAAGAAATCAACATAAAGAAATGTTTTAAATATATGAATGGCAAAAGCCAATGTTAGGTGAACTACGGACTATGATCATTAGGTTTCAGTCTTAAAAAGAAGCTAAAAAAGGGATAGTTTATTTAAATACCATTATATTTTTAGTTTTTGGTCTATATGAGTGTATTAACTGTTTTAACAATCAAATCAAATATACATACAAGAAAGGAAAAAATGAAGATCGCTACTTTGAAAAGCAGAACATTTTCTCCCCGATTTCCTAATTTTTCAAGTTTATTTCTTTATTTTGAGAGAAAGTGTGCACAAGTAGAGGAGGGGTAGAGAGAGAGGAAGAGAGAGAGAATCCCAAGCAGGCTCTGCCCTGTCAATGTGGAGCCTGATGTGGGGCTCGAACTCACCAACCACAAGATCATGACCTGAACTGAAGTCAGACACTTAACCGACTGAGCCACCCAGGGGTCCCTCCTAGTTTCCTTTTTTAAAAAACACACTTGTAGGTATCTGGGTGCCTGGGTGGTTCAGGCAGTTAAGCATCTGACTCTTGATTTTGGCTCAGGTAATGATCTCACAGTTTGTAGGATGAAGCCCCCACTTCAGGGATTCTTTCTGTCTGTCTGTCTGTCTGTCTCTCTCTCTCTCTCTCTCTCTCCGCCACTCCCCCACTAATGCGTGCATGCATGCACACTCTTGTTCTCTCTCTCAAAATAAATAAAATAAAATATTTTAAAACCATACTTGTAAGTATCTTGAATTTTTTGAAGTGACAATGGAGGATGAAGGAAAAGCGACAATGACCTGCTTGACTAGTATTTGTTTAATATTTAAAATTACTCAAAGGACATGAATAATTAACAGGAAGATGTAAACCAAAATGTTATCCTTTTAACAACGGTCCCTATTTCTGGTCATTAGGTTCTTCAGATAAAGTTATGCATCCTGTGTTCATGTATATTTGGATACAACTTGCTCACTTGTTCTGATTAAACACAGTCCTAGTCTATATCTACTTTAACTAGATGTATTTTTAGCCACTATGATTTTCCCTTTTCTATTTTAATCTTAACAATTAAAAAGGAAGATTTTTCTAAAGATTGAACATATGGGAAATAGACACATTCATACCCCTGGAAATATAAAAATCAAAGTAAGTTGTAAGAAAGGAGGTTGGTATTTCTGGAATCTTGCAAGGCTGGTTTAATTTTATTATTGCTTGTAATATGGTGTGGTATTTCCTGTGAACTCATCAACGAATTCCAAGGACAAGCTGAAAATCACTGAGTTCTGCAGTTGGGTCTGGGAGCTCACAGTGAAGGGGGTTTTGTGTAAGTGAAAGTTTGGTATAGCTGGTCTCCCCAGATGTTGGGGAAATACAAAAGGTGTTTGTTGTGTTCAAGAAAAATTCAAATAGTTCACTAAAAGTGTAGTTTTTTGTTTATATATTTATCTGATTCTTTTTAGAACTCCATCAGTGGCGAGAGATATTGATGATAAATCCAACGATGGCCATGAATCCTTTACTGACGGCACCAGGGCAGCAGAGGATGCCACTGGTTCCTTCATCATTTGAACCTCCAACGGTGGATCGGTATTTCTTTCCAATATACTATTCTGTTCGAAGGAGAAAATGGATGACCATTAACGTTTCAAATGATGGTGACTCCAGTTTTGTTTTCTTGTCTAGTGTCACTTCCATGAACTGTGGTGCACAAATGCATATCAAGATGCTCTGCTGGCCACACGTTCAACACACTTCCCATCACTTCCCATCTGGGGCCTGCTTGACACACTCCACACATAGCTAACAAGCACTTACTATGGGACAGGCATCATACAGGTATAAACATTGATGTAATCTGCAAGGACTGCCCTAACAAAATACCACAGACTGCATGGATTCAGCGACAGAATTTTATTTCTCCTAGTTCTGGAGTCTGAAAAGCCATAGATCACGGTGTCGGCAGAGTTGATTTGTGATGAGGCCTCTGTCCTTGGCTTGCAGACGGTCACCTTCTTGCTGTGCCCTCACCTGGCATTTTTCTCTGTGCATGCACTCCTGCTTCCTCTTCCTCTTCTTCTTCTAAGGACACCTGTCCTATCGGATCAGGGCTCTGCTGTTATAGCCACATTTAACCTTACGTACCCCATGAAAGGCCCTATCTACAAATATAGTCACAGTGGGAGTTTGGACTTTAACCTATGAATTTGGGAGGAACACAACTCACTCCATAACAGTTGAGTACCCTGGTTTTCTCATGATAGAACAATTTTTTTCTTTCAATAAAAGTGACATTATCAGTACTTAGGTTGTACACTCTGGTAGTTTCTTATTTTCCCCTCTTTAGAATATTTTGACATTCTGAGAGGAAAGTAATGTCCATTATTTATTGTTGTTGTGGGGTGTGAACAATAAATTTTGACTTCTCGAGACCACTGAAGTTTGGCAAAACAAACAAACTGCCCACCACATAGTCAAACACTGATCCCAGATGGCAAAACCCAAGGCAAAGTGTGTCCATTACATGAGAAAAGAATGTGGTCAGAATAGTATGTTAGTCATGGGAAATCAGAGAGCAGTATTAATTTGATTAGATTTTTTCCAGACATTTCTAAAACTTTTTTTTTTTTCTTGATGTTTCTGTTGTGTTGTCAGCTGGGTCAATCCTTCCTTAGTAGATGTTTCTCACCACATTTCTACTGAAACCAAGAGGCTGCAGGATTTTTGCATCTTATTTTTGGAAGAGATGATAGAATCTCATCTGGCAATTAGAAAATCTCACTGCCTATGCAATGGAAAATTTGTACTGTTCCATCCTCAATTTATCTATTTTATATCTTTTTTTCCTAGAGATTTATTGTCTTCCACTGTAGCTCCTGCTGACCCAAGACAGTTTTGTGTTCCTTCCCAATTTGGATCCTCTGTTCTACCAAATGCAAATATACCGAACGTGCTATCCAATCATGTCTACTCAGGTATGAGCAATCGATGGTCTGTGGCACCAGTGTGACCTGGATGGCTGCATTAAGTTCTGCCATCGTGCCATCGCATTTACTGCTAAGTTTGGCAAAGCTGTGTGGCAGGTGTGCTTGTAAGTTCTGCACTTGCTACCTAGGTTTCAATCATGGTTCCACCACTAAGTGACCACGTGTAAGTTGCTTAACGCCTCCAACCACCAATTTACTGAGGAATAACATGAAAAGTTGCAATATCTCTGTCTTATCTTACATGTGAAGAACTAAAGGGGTCATGGGGAGATGAGATCTGAGAGTTAAGGGGGCTTGGGGCTGTTTACCTCTGGCCTGATAGGTCAAAGTGGAGGCTTGCCTTTTATCCTGAGTAGGAGGGGAAGCTTTTGAGGAGTTTGCACAAAGGAGCGACATGGTCTGACTTACATTTTACCAGGATCGCTCTGGCTCCTGTATTTGAGACAAACTTGATAGGATCAAAGCTCTGAAGATAAACTGATGGGAGTTAATGGGCTATCAGAAGAGCCAAAAGATTATGATGGGTTGGCTCTGGGTGGTGACAGTTGCATAGTAACATGTAGTTGGATTCTGTAATTATTTTGAAGGTAGAAATAACAGATTTTCTCACAGTTTAGATATGAGCTGTGTGAGAGAGAGGTCTTAAGGAGGATAGCAAAAATTTTGGTCTGAACAATAGGAGAGGTAGAGTTGTTATTCACTGTTGAGGAAGAGTGTGAGAGGAACAGAGTTCTTGGGGTGGGAGAGATGTTATGGGCTCTGTTTTGCTCCTGTTACGTTTGAGGTACCTAACAGATAATCAGTGGGAGATGTCAGGAAGGCAGCTAAAGTGAAGAGAGGACTTCTGGAGACAGCTTGGAGATATAATTTTGGAAGTCATCAGCTAAATGAGACTAAATGAGATCATCTTTAGAGTGAGTGTTGATAGAGGTTAAACGGATGATATCTAGGACATACCAACAAGATCCAAAAGATGAGAAGGATCAAACAAGGGAGAAACAGGAGAAAACAGTGTGATGGGAGGAGACCCAGGAGAGCCTGGTGGCCTTGAAGGCAAGGGACGAAGTTTTAAGGAGAGAGTGAGCATCTGGGTCAAGTATGCCTCTCGTAGATGAAGTAGACAAAAACTAAGAATATATGATTAGATTTAGCTGAGTGGAGCTCATTGGTGATCTTGATAAGAGCAGTCTCAGTAGAGGGCTATCAATGAAAACATGACTGGTGGGGGCTCAAGAGAGATTAAGAAGAGAGAAATTCCTCATCATATAGAAGATCAAACTGATGTATCTTATCCCCCAAAACTGTATTCATGAGTTTCTGTTTGTCCCTGCTCTCCAATTCCAACAACTCTCAATAGATAAGAACAAGTAGGAGTGAAAAGCCTGGAACAAGAAAAAATATGATTGGTGCCAGGGCCAGTGAAGACACCAGTCTGCCTGGATCTGAGCATGTTGTGCATGGATCCAGTGCAAGGGGATAGGGCGTAGAAGCCAGGGCCTGACTGAAACTGGACACACCCACTAGAGTGTTCCAAGGACCAAAAAGGTTGTCCCAAAAGCTAATCCTGGATGAAAACCCCATCTGGCGTCAAGAACCCAGTAAATCTATAGCCCATGGTTACAGGCAACACATAAATAGACCAGTGAAATAGTTGCATTGCTGACTCAGAGCCCATCTTAGTGATAAAGAATCTGGAAGCTGCCAATGTTTGGATACAAGCAAGCAAATTCACCACCTGTCTCAGGGACAGAGGTCAGGTCTCCTGCCTCAAGGCTGATGTGTAGGAGAGTAAGCAACGGAAAACTAGGGCCTCAGTCCTATAGAAACGGAGCTACTAAATTAGCAAAATAGAAACCAAGACACAAATCTATTTCAAAAAATTGGGTATCAGGAAGAAAGTAGGTTATTACAGCTGGACTAGCACTAAGTTTGATGTCATCTATTTAGGAAAGAGAAAGAAACTTGGAATAAGTTTGGGGATTCCAGATTTCAGAGGGTCCTAAAATCCAGGTAATTAAAATTGTGCCCTCTAAACTGGACTTCTCGTGAGAAATTTCTCAGCATTCTTTTGCAGTCAGTACCTCATGGGTTGATAGTTTCACCCATGCTGGCTCTCTAGAGAAGAATATTTTGAAGCCACTAAATTATAAAAAATATAAAGTGTTAGCATTAGGAGGATTTTAGAGGTCACCTCATCCAATCTCTGAATTTTACGAATGACAAATAATCTCCCTTAAAAAAGATATAGCATTATTTATTTTAAGATGGGTTATTAATAGCAGTTAATGAGCTCTTCTAACTTAGTACAAAGCATGTGCAAGAAGAAATTCTCTCATGATACTGACCGCTGTGTTAGGGAGAACAGATTTTCACATGTAAAACTACATAAAACAAGTACAATTTGTATGTCTATTATTGTTGAAGAATTCTCTGTGGACCTGTGCTGGTCTATGAAGAGGTTGTGCAAATAAATGCATAAATAGATAAACTTTTGCAGCAATTTGACAGGGTAATTCTATGTCTATTAATCTGATCATTTTTTACATTACACTTGTAGTTGTCCTTGTTTTCATTTCAATTTTATAAAAGTTTGTTTTATTGTATTTTTAAAAAAAAATTTTTTTAATTTTATTTCTGAGACAGAGAGAGACAGAGCATGAGTGGGGGAGGGGCAGAGAGAGAGGGAAACCCAGAATCTGAAGCAGGCTCCAGGCTCCCAGCTGTCAGCACAGAGCCCAGGGTGGGGCTGGAACTCACAAACCCTGAGATCATGACCTGAGCCGAAGTTGGTCGCTTAACCAACTGAGCCACCCAGGCTGTTTTACTATATTTTAAAAAATTGTTTTGGCCCATGATGGGTGGAAATTTTAAAAGAAAAAAAAATACTGCTTTACCATAGATGGTTTAAAAAGCATCTGTATAGACTCTAAGTGTATTAGGAGTACAGAGAAAGAAAAAAAATCAGTAGAGCATAAAGTTACCAGGCAAGAATAGAGCCTTGAATTCCATAATGCTGCTGTTATTTCAAGACACTTCAGAAGATTGACACAAAGAATGTAATTTCTACCAACTTCATTGAAGACATTTTGCAAAAAGTATCTTCCTCAGACACACCAAAAAATCCACATAGAGAGCTTTATATCTTATCCATGAAATCATTGCATTTATTTGCAGGGGTTTTGGTGCACAAGAAGCACTTAGTTACTTTTTTTTTTTAAGGTCAACTGATTCCTCTTGCAGCAAAAGAAAAGAAAAGAAAAATGATCCGTTTTTGCTTTAAAAGCTAGAAACAAAGAGATCCACAGTTCATTTCATTTTTTTTTTTCCTTTTCAAGTATGGCAGGAAAATGTCACCAATCATGAGACCCATACTTAAAGAAAAATAAAATTATCTAGTGTTTTATCATTCCATCACCAAAGTAACTCTAAGATGCTGAACAGCAATTATCTGATATTGTTTCCAACACTGTGCTCTACTGGTGGGTGGATGTTCTTTTAAATCATTGTATTTTATTTTTATTATCTTTAAATGGACATTGTTAATTTGTTTGTGGGGTGGGATGGTGGTTTTCTTTTTTAAGGTTGGGGCATTTTACCACCTGAATCCATAAAGGCAATGGCAAGAAGGAATGAAATGATTCAAAGGCAGCATACTGCCAGGTAACATAATGGTGTTGTTTTTATTTATTTTCTATTCACTTGTTCATTGATTTTAGATGGATAGATAGATAGATAGATATAGAGATACTTTTTATATGCATTCATTATATTTGTATTTTGTGTTGTATACATATACAAACTCTAATTATATACATATTAGATAGATAGATAGATAGATAGATAGATACCTGATTACATACAAAAAGCACTTCAGGAATATTACAAAAAGAAATATATACAAACATATATTTAAGTTAGTTACAGATAAAAGTAAGATTAGAAATTACATAGTGAATCTATGTCTGTAGATCTTAAGAGTTTAATAATGTCTCATAATTAAAATGCCTAGTTGTGAGTCCCCTGAAATTCATATTTGCACTTCTGTTTTAAAAGACTTCAGTTCTGCCCAAATATAGGAGCTAAGCTTGCCAACCCCACTTCGGACTCTACAAGCAGAGCCCAGGCAGCCCCATATCAGTGGCCCCAAAAGTGGACTTCAGCTGTAGCAACTAGGAGAAAGAAAAGACAGCAATAATGACTAGGGCATGGCCCCGGGGTACAAGAAGGCCTCAGACTCAGTTTTCCATCACTGAACCCTAATGAGTCCAGGTGATAACCAATAATCAAAATAAATTAAGCAAAACCCCCAACAAATCCTCCCCCACAACTCCTGCCAATTGCATTGATTTGTAACAGTTGAGACTTGCGTTGACTTCCTTGAGTCCCACTAAGATTATACTGTGGGGTTTAGAAAACTCTTTCCAGAACTTTGATTTCTTCGAGGATTAATTTCTGGCAAGAAACTACCCTGTGCTATGTTATTCCCATTCCTGCGAAATTTGCCAGATCTATTAGAGCTAATGCTTTAAAGACAGGCCTTGGACTTCCATTGTGAGATTCGGCCAAACCTTTCATCCTCAGATCTCATTCCAAACTCTCCTTCCCGGTGATTTTCAAGGGAATTCGTGTTTCCACCCAACAAACTTCTGACAAGTAGTGGGAAGACCTGGGAAAAGCAGAGGTTCCATCTCAAGGAACACAGAGAACCATTAAGATTATATTTCTAGCAGTTTTCTTGGGGTGTATAAAATATATTGTTTTGTTTTTAGGATGGAAATGGAAATGCATGCATTTTACCAGCAAAGGAGAATAGAAAAAGTGAATCCCAAGGGACTAGCAGGACCAGGGATACCATTCCTCTATACCTCCAGCATCCCTCCTGGCCCAGCCAACTACCATGGCAGGAGCATGCTCCCTGCCAGTGACCTGCATTTTCACAGAAGCACCCTGAGAAACCTTCAGGGAACCCCCACGATAGTGGCAGCTGGTCCACATTTTCTAGAAAGCTGGGGTCAGAAATGTCGTCGTCTCAGGAGAGGTGCTGGGAATCAGAAAGTTCTAGACAGTGATATTGAGAGCTCTAAAAGCCAAGGAGAAGAAAAAATCTTAGGCCAGACTCATGTGATTTCCTACGAAGAGGATGAATTTGCAAAAGAACCAGAAACCGAAGCTCTCAACAATCAGAAGTCAAGGGAAACCAATGAAAAGCCAGCTCTTGGCAACACCTGTGGGGAGCTCGAGCCCACCCATAAAAAACCTTGGGGAGCTCATGGTGCTCCCCTAGAAGCAAAGGCCTGGGATGGTGCAAAGGAGAAGACTTCAGAGCAAGGCTTTGCAGCCTGTGGTGAAAAGAATGGGGTTTGTCCCCCAGTTCCTCGACCATCTCTGCCAGGTGGGTGTCAGGGGCCAATGGCAGATTCTAATGAGCCACAGGTCACCACGCCCTTAAGTTATTACATAATGTACCATTCCCATCGCGTTTCCTTTTATTCTTCTTTTTCTTAATCCTATTTAGGACTACGTCTTCTTGAAGTCCCTTTATTATGTTTGTTCCAATAAGCCATATTAGTGAAACTTGTCTCTATTTATATATTGCTGTATAGAGAATTTCCAGCCAAAGCTAGGAAGGCAAGAATGAGGAAGGATGGGGAAACCTACCAGAATTTTGAATTAAACTTTTAATTTAATTTGCTATTAATTTCTTCAATACAAAATAGAGGGACTTCTTCCTTAAAAGTATGAATTCCATCTCCCCTGTATTTAAGTGCAGAAAACAATAGACAGTTAAACAAAAGCATTAATTTTCAGTGCCCATTCCTGTTACGATAACTTATTACCTAAAAACATTAACATACTACCCTCCCAAACAAACAATGAATAGTTTCTAGAACTTCTTTTGGTAAAAACATTTTAAAACACAGGTATTTGGGGAAGGTGGTTGTAATCTAGTCACCAAGCCAATTGTGTTGGTGACTTACCCTTACAAAGCGTTAATTTGCCATTTCGATGAATATGTGGCTACATTCTCATGTCACCTAGAGAGGATGATAATTCATAGAATATCATAGAACGTGACAGTGTTCATCTGGAGAATGAAATCCACAGGGCATGTCTATTAGAACCTGAGAGAAAATGAAGCAGTATGGAATGTCTTTGTTTATTTACGATAATGCTGTCGTTAAAGATCCTTTAAAAGAAGGAAATAAAGGAGATTGCTAAATTTTTTAGAAAATATCTCTCAGTATTGTTTAAGGAGCTTGCACGTAGATATGAAGGGACCCTCTGTGGTAATAGAATATAAGGAAATTAATGTAACTATACATAAAAACGTGCTCTTAGTTTCCCCTTTTCCTGGAAATTGTATACCACAAAATAATTTCCTTTCCACTTTTAAAGGAGCGCACCCACTGGTTACAATTGGGGAAAATCTGTCTTTGGATGAAGATATTCAGAAATGGACCGTGAATGACGTGCACAACTTCATTAGGGGCCTTCCAGGTTGTTCAGATTATGCTCAGGTGACTGAACATTTAAGTACTTTCATAAAAATAAGACATTTTGAAATATGTTTCCTTCAACACGGGTTCTGCCAAACTTGCATTTTTCTCCCAGAGAAGTTTGCTTCTCTGAGTTTGCTTCTAATCTGCCCCTCGTATGTCATCGACTGACCGGGGACAGGAGCCTCTGATTGCTGAATCTTGGGTCATGTCCCCACAGCCCATCTGCAGGGGAGGCTGGGAAAGCCAATGTCTGGCATTAGTTTCTGTTCCGTCAAGATTCCTGGGAGATAGGAATTTACCCAAAATTAGGAGATTCGGAGGCTAAACATCCAAAAATATTGAGAAGTGATGAGTACTTTCCCTATTCTTCCATATAGCAAACATTGGGGGGCACATACTTCTGTACCAGAAGTTTTAGGCTACTCCTAATAGGTAATAGAAATATATTCTTTATTCTAAAAAGAATAACAAGCCTACAGATCTGAAAAATAAGAAATTAACTACCTTAAAATTCTCTATTTATGCCAGGGCAATATGCAAAAGTGAATACACACGTATAATTCAGTCTGGTAGATAAAATAGTATTTTTTTGAATCATAATGAACCATTAGGACAGTTGGAAAGAAGACTAGCTCTCCTCACATGGGAAAACTGGTGACAAAAATAATGGGTTGGCCGGTTTTTGAAGTTTATGTCAATGCTACATTTTCATATATAAAGTTTATTTTTTCAAGTGATTTAATCACACAATTTTAAGCTGCAATTTGCTTACTAAATCTGGTGTCGTTATCTTTGGTTTATATATCAAAGGAAAAGAAGGCAAGGAAAGGACATTATAATTTAACATAATTAACTGATGTTAGAAATGACTTTTTTCAGATCTTGGTTTTATGATCATTTTTTTTTCTTCAATTTAATGCCATTAATTCTTCTACTTTTTCTTTCTTTTTTTTTTTTTTGTTCTGTTTATGGGACTTATGGAAAATTAGATAGAGGAGCAGTTAAGAGCATGGCTTATGAAACTAGAAAGTACAAGTTCAAACCCTGGCTTTTCCGTTTTCTGGACATGTGACCTAGGACAAGCCGCCTGTCTTCTTAGTGCTGTTTTTCATCTTTAAAATGGGGATAATTACATAATTCATCCTCAAAGGATTGTGGTAAGCAGTAAAGAGGGCCTGGCACCTTATAAGTTCTTGACGAACGTTAATTTCACCATGCTATCAGAGGCTCCTCAAGATAACGGGTTCCTTATCAGGCAAGTTGTATTCTTTCAGTTATCCACTTTGTCTTTTTGCATACTTTGTAAAAAAAATTTGTCCTATTTTCTCCCATTCAATGAGTCTAACCTTATTATTTTCTTATTAGTCATTGACCATGGGGCAATCCCTTTTTAAATTTACCTATTCCACTTGTCAAGTGCCGCACCAACTGCCAGTACAGCAAAGTTACCAAATTTTGATAACAGTCCGAAATAAGCAACAGTTGAAATCAGCAATAAGCAATGAACATGTGATTGCTGGCTTCTGGGTGGGCCGAATCTGTTTGGCCCCTCATTATTCTTCATCAGCCAGTGATCCACAGGCATGGAAGTGCCGCGTATGAGACCCGCTCTTGTAATAAATGATGCTACGTGCATTTCATACTTTATCATCCCAAACGTCTTCTTGTGGGTACGTAGAAGTCACATAAGCACGAATACCCCACACTTTGCTGACTCATTATCTCTCACCAACAGGATGTCAGTGCTCCTTTCCCCACCCCAAGAAATGGAACAGTTATTTCTAGGTGTTTCTCAAATGTGGTTAGGGTCAAGTTCTGCTCTTCTTTCTTCATGAGTCTATTCCCTCTCAGCTGGTGACTGCTGGTGAAATCAACAGCAAGAACATTGCCCTGCTGGGCGTGCCCCTGCCGTGTTAGGGACAGTATTCCGTACAGAAATGGAGAGAGTCCCCTTGGATGCAATTGAGCGCAACAAGCTCAGAAGCAGCACAGCTCGGGCACAGCTGTCACTGGAACCTTTGTCTAGTATGTCACAGCCTGGGACTAGTCAGGGTCACACCCACCATGTCTCCCACACCCACCCTGCCATCTTCTTTCTCATCTCTGCCTTAGGTGGCCGCTCAGCAACCTCCTACCAACTGCCTCCTGTAGGTATAAAAAGAAAGCCAGAAAAAAATAACCACAACTAAACCTCAAAGCTCCTATGCAAATGAATTCTTTTAAATAGAGAGAGAGAGAGAGGGTTGGTAGCTCAATTGTTCAGGGACATCCAGGAGAGCCTGTGACACATCTTGTTTGTTCTAAGTAAATGTCTCATTCAAGGAACTCAGCAGATAAAATATTCTCTCCCTAAAAGAACTGAAATTACTAAAATTATGTGTACATTTATATGGTGCTCCTGGCTTAAACTGCTGTCTTGACAATGAAGTAGGAGGGACATGTGAGTGACACGGGCATATTCTGCAACTTTGCCTCAGGCCCAGGTTCATCCATCAGGGCTGAGGCTTGGGTCCTCATGCAAGTCAGTCCCAGCTGCCAACCTGTCTCTGTTTGAAAAAGTATCCTGGGGAAGCTGGGTGGCTCAGTTGGTTGAGCATCTGCTGATTTTAGCTCAGGTCATGATCTCACAGTTCATGAGTTCGAGCCCAGCATCAGGCTCTATGCTTACAGCTCAGAGCCTATAGCCTGCTTCAGATTCTGTGTCTTCCTCTTTCTCTGCCCCTCCCCCACTCTCTCTCTCTCTCTCTCTCTCTCTGTCTCTCTCTCTCTCTCACAAAAATAAGTAAACATTAAGAAAATTGAAAAAGAAAAGAAAAGAAAATGCATCCTTTCATTGCTCAATGGAATCCCTACAAAGGAAAGAGAAATGGGCCAAACCTTCCCACCATTAATACATTTAACTGTTTCCACCAGTACCCCTTTCTCTGAATGGCAGCAGGATTACATAGCGAAAATCCTGGATCAGAATGAGAAACCTTTTATTTTCTAAGTTCTCTACTTGGCAAGCTCAGCTTCTTGGCAACTCACTTAACCTTTTCTACACTGGTTGTCTCATTATTATAATAATGCCTACTTTTTGCTGAACATGGACTATATGCGAGGCACTGTATCAGACACGTCGTTTAGATTATCTTTTAAATTTAATGTATACCAATTCCATGAAGAAGATATTAACTCTATGTTGCAGTCTCAGCTGCAAAACTGAGCATCACAGTGTCTAAGAGAGTGAGTGCTTGAAAAATGTGTATGAGACTACAAATCTAGCTCTTTCCACCACAATTACTTTATGCTGAAGATATTGGGCCATATGGTTTATAGTCAAGGGTACCTGGGCCCCTAGGTATTGTCAAAGATGGTAAAAGGAATCCTTAATTTATTCCTAATACTTCAAAAAACGTTAAGAGAAATCATACGTTTCCCCAAGATAAGGCTACAAGCCTAACCAAAGTGTCAACTTTTTCACTTTAGCCTAAGATAAGTTAGTTCATGTTAGGCATTCTATAATTTTCTTTTTTTTTTTTAATTTTTTTTCAACGTTTATTTATTTTTGGGACAGAGAGAGACAGAGCATGAACGGGGGAGGGGCAGAGAGAGAGGGAGACACAGAATCAGAAACAGGCTCCAGGCTCTGAGCCATCAGCCCAGAGCCTGACGCGGGGCTCGAACTCACGGACCGCGAGATCGTGACCTGGCTGAAGTCGGACGCTTAACCGACTGCGCCACCCAGGCGCCCCATAATTTTCTTAATTAAAGTAGGAAACAAAATAATTACTTAGCAAACACAGTTTATAAATAACTAAAATCTATTAGAACAAGAATTTCCTAGTACAGAAGCTTCCCCAAAAGACTTGACTTTTCAGTCAGTCCTGAGGCATGCCCTCCAATATAGTGGACACAAGGCAAATATGGTTCCCCTTGCCACTGAACTTAAAGTCCAGAAGAGGGACACTAGTAAGGAGTTCCACATCAACGTGGAGATGCTACGAGAGAGCAGGTACGGAGCATGGTGGGCACACACGGGAGGGCCTTGTGGCTTCCTGAAGGGAGAGGCATCTGTAAGTGAGATTACTAGCTGAGGGGGGAGGTGAGGTGGAAGAGAGGCAAAGGAGAAATTTCCAAGTGAAGACCAGGAACCAGAAAGAATTTAGCACAGTTGGGATTTCGAGATAGCTTCCAGTGGCAGAGAAGGCCAGGACCAAGTGAGAGAGGGGACAACGGCAAGATAAGAGGCTGGATGAGGGGAGAGGGTCGGGTCACAAAGAGCTGTGGAGACCCAGGGAGGGACTGTGGCTTTATCCTGGAGGCAGTGGAGGTTTTAAGCGTGAGTGGCATACTTAGCTTTATATTTCAGAAAGGTCACTCAGGTTGCTCTTATGAAAATAGGTTGAGGGCAGCAAGACTAGTGGGGAAGCTCTAGATCCAGGGTAGCACCAGTGGGGCGGGTAGACAAGAACACTATGGAAAAGGCAAAACTGGCGTGATTCAGCTTGTGAGTTTAAGGTATACATTAGGGAGCCTTCGGCAGAAAGAGATATTCACTGAAGCCAAGAGAGAGACTGAGATGAATCAGGAAGACCAAAGAGCACTGGAGGCAGAAGCCTAAGGAACCCTAACCCATAAACATGGATAAAGAAATGATAGCCACACAAGTGACTGAGAAAGAAAGGCAGAGAGCACCCAGGAGGGAGCGCCTTGCAAAGGCCAGGAAAGAGCTTTTTTTTTTTTTTTTTTTTTTTAATGAAAAAGTAGTCAACAATGTCAAATACAACCAGGAACGCCAGGAACATCCATGCACTTGGTAACAGCAGAGTCACCGGGGACCCAGAGACAAGTAGGTTTAGTGGCTTAGTGAGGGTAGAAGTCAGAGTCCTTGAGACTGAGGAATGACTGGACAGTAAGAACATTGAGGCAGGGAAGATCAAAACTCTTGAGAAACTGGCCTGTGAAGGGGATGAGAGGTATGGGGCTGTATCTAGAGACAGAGTGAGGAAGCGTTTGTGTAGGTGCCTTATTATTGTTTGCTTAATGATGGAGACTTGGGTAAATGCCAATGGGAAGGAGCCAGCTCAAGAGGGGAGACTAACACTGAGAGAGGGGGTTATCTGCTGAGTGAAGCCTGAGGTGGGAGGGGTGAGGACACACAGTACACATGAAGAGATTGTCTTCAAACACTGAGAGACCCTCTTCCACCATATCAGGACCAAGGGAGAAAATATAAGTTTTTAGGTTGCTGGGCAGAATTAGAGGAAGTTCTTGTCTATTGGTTTCTTTCCTTTCCTTTTCTTTCCTTCCCTTCCCTTCTCTCTTTTCCTTTTCTTTTCTTTTCTTTTTTCTTTCTTTTCTTTTCTTTTCTTTTCTTTTCTTTTCTTTTCTTTCAATTAGGAAGTTATACAATCTGCTGAAAATGAGGGAGGATTCTGTAAGATCTTAAGTTTGAAGAGCGTGAAGAAAGCTTGAAAATAGAAAAAAGAGAAAACTTATCAGTAAATAGAGGATTGCCGGGCAGATGGAAGCTGGAGATCATGAAATTACAGCACTACCAAATCTGCCCAGATTTTTGATTCATCTCTTTATCTGCCTGGAATCTTTGTCCACCAGTGGCCTTCCTAGTTTCCAGAAGAAAAGAAGGCACGGCACTACACAGGCAGAACAGATAGGGCCCCGGAAAGGCCGAGCGCCACAGCATTTGCCTGCATTTCCCTCTCCTCCCCTTGCCATGCACGCAGGGCAGTGGACCGAGACACTGCACCTGTCAGCGTGAGAGGTAAAATTTGTCTGCCATGGTTTCCACCCACCACACTTTACTCAGCCTATTTGTCCATTCATTGGTTTGCCCAGCAACATTTATTGCACATCTACCATATCCCAGCCACAGCATTATAGGGGCACTGGTAAACAAGACATGGGCCTGCCCTCAAGTCATAACCATTCCAGGTTGGAACTGAGTTCCAGAGACAGAATTACAATGTACTCCAAGAGTCATTAAAGAGCACAGGCGTGCTACTGGATCACAGAAGAGAGAGTAACTGAAGTGTCATCCTCAAGCAGTCTTAATGGTTCCTGCAAAACTAAAATACCTATATATGAACAAGAATTTGGGGAGTGCCTCAGTCGGTTAAGTGACCGACTCTTTTTATTTGAAAGAGAGAGAGAATGTGTGTGTAAGTGGGGAAGGGGCAGAGAGAAGGAGAGAGAGAGAGAATTCCAAGCAGGCTCTGCACTGTCAGCACAGAGCCAGATGAGCGGCTCAAACCCACGAGCCGTGAGATCACGACCTGAGCTGAAATCAAGAGTCGGATGCTTAACCGACTGAGCCACCCTGGTGCCCCAAGTGACTGACTCTTGATCTTGGCTCAGGTCATGACCTCACATAGTGAGTTCGAGCTCCGAAAAGGGCTGCACACTATCAGTGCAGATCATGCTTGGGATTCAATCTATCTGTCCCTCCCCCTCTTGCATTTTCTCTCTGTCTCTCTAAATAAATAAATAAATAAATAAATAAGGAAAGAAAGAAAGAAAGAAAGAAAGAAAGAAAGAAAGAAAGAAAGAATTGGGGGGGGGCACCTAGCTGGCTCAGTGGGGAGAGCATGCAAGTCTTGATCTCAAAGTCATGAGTCTGAGCCCCACGTTGGGTATAGAGATTACTTAAAAAAAATTGTTTATTTTTATTTATTTACTTATTTTATTTAATAGAGACAAAAGGGGGGTGGGGAGAGGAGCAAAGGTAGAGAGAGAACATTAAGCAGGTTCCACACTCAGCATGGAGCCTGACACGGGGCTCCATCCCACCAGTGTGAGATCATGATCTGAACTGCAATCAAGAGTCGGATGCTCCGCTGACTGAACCACCCAGCTGCCCCACACAGGAATTTTTTCCAAAGACATGCAAAGTTAACACCTTTTGTTTTTGATAAAGGTATTTAAAGATCATGCCATTGATGGAGAAACCTTGCCATTACTCACCGAGGAGCATCTTCGCAGCACTCTGGGATTAAAGCTAGGTCCGGCACTCAAGATTCAGTCACAGGTATGGTGAGTTCTCATAACCAAATATGTATTAATGGTATGAGGCTTAAGAGAAATATGTTACCTTTCTCCTGTTGTAATACGCACAATACCCACTTAACCTCTTATTAAGCTTTGCCCCTCTGTGGGTGGGGACCTGACAGAAATGGGGAAACCTGAAAGCCTTGGGGGGGGTAGTGGTACTCATTCCTAGCTATGGTTGGGAAGGCACAAAGCAGTGGTGTGCTGGTGAATGTCTAACAACTAGTTCCCTTTAAAAAACAAAATGAACGCTGACTTGTAGCATCTGTTAATTTCTGTAATGTAAATACGCCTACGATGGCTGACAAACTCCTAATGTCATGTCCCCGAATTCAGAATCGCGGAGAGAGGCGCAGCAGTGCCCCATTTTAGAGCATGTTCACCATATGGATACACATAACTGACCTCAGGAGCAGAATAATAATAATTAATAGTAAAATCGTTAGGTAACAACAATTAAGGAGTGATGAGTTTTGAGTATTGACGACTCGAGTTTTCAATATAATGTATTTAATTGTAAATTTATATAATTTAATTTTTAACAATGCCACATTTAGCAACTGCTTTGCAAACTTCCCGAAAATGTAACGATTGGCTCTTGAGACTGGACCGAGCCAACTCCAGTTCATGACTTCTCACCATCTCCACTGCTTCCTTCAGGACTAAAGCACCAGTATCTCTCATTAGATTACTGCGTTAGCCTTCTGTTTGCCCTGCTCCGCCTTTGCCCTCCCAGCGCCTATGCACAAAACAGTTCAGGATGATCCTTCTAATACATAGGACAGACCATGTCACCCTTTGGCTCAAAAGTCTGTAATAGCTCCCCATTTCCTCCAGAGTAACTGCCCAAAGTTTATATCATTTGTGCTCCTCTCCACCCACCACTATCCTTACCTTCCTGACCTCATCTTCTACTTACCTCCCCTCTGCTCCACACCCCCCAGTTGCTGCTTTTGACCATTTGCCTCTGGATGCTGCTTAAACTTGTCGGCAAGCTCCACCTAAGAGCCGTTCCCTCTGCCTGGGATGCTCTTCCCCTGATATCCTCATGCTTTGTTCCCTCACCTCCTTCATCTTTGCTCTGCTATATCTTCTTAATGAAGCTTGCTCTGATCACCCTATTTACGATTGTACTCAGCTCAGGATCCATGCACACTACTGCTGTTCCTTTTCTTCTCTTCTTTTCTTCCCCAACAGCACCTATCATCTTCAATCATACAATGCAATGCATTTATTATATTCATGTTTATTGTTGATCCCCCCCCCCAAACCCACTAGAATGTAAGCTCCATGAGAGCATAGGTCTTTGTCTGTTTTGTTGACTAATGTATCTTTAGAGTATACAAGACTCATAATAGGTCAAAAGTTATTTGTTGAAAGAGTGAGTTTCCTGAAAATGAAACCAAGAATCATCAACTGATTCTTCCCAGAATTTATACAGAACTGAACCACTTTACAATACATATTTACGCAAAGAACAATGAGACTTCAAAATGTCCTTCGAAAACCATTTTTCTCTGCCAAAAAAGTTTAGGGTAAAGAAGTTCTTTATTTCTAGTGTAAATACCTTAATGTTTCCATTGGTATTCTTTTTTTTTTTTTTCAACTTCTTATTTTGGAATGATTTAGGTATAGAAAAGTTGCAAAGATAATAGAGTTCACCCAGCTTTTCTTAAGGCTAACATCTTACATAATGTGGCACATTTGTCAAAACTAAGAAATTAACATTGGTACAATGTGGTATTCACTTTTAAATAATTTATTTTTCTTTTAATTTTTTTGTTTATTTATTTTTGAGAGACAGAGAGAGAGAGCACGAGCAGAGGAGGGGCAGACAGAGAGGGAGGCAGAGAACCTGATGCAGGTTCCAGGCTCCAAGCTGTCAGCACAGAGCCAGACACAGGACTCAAACTCACGGACCTGAGCCGAAGTCGGATGCTTAACTGACTGAGCCACCCAGGCGCCCCAACAATTTATTTTTCTTTAGTGAGGATACTCTCCCTCTTGGCATTCTAATGACACTGCATGGTTTTTTTTCTCAAATCTGATTTACTTTGGCTTTAATTTATCACTCTGGCACTTTTTTTTTTCTGCCTTAACAACGTGGCCAGCTCTAAGCCTTTCTTTTTTCTTTTTGAATATAGTTGGCATACAGTGTTACATTCTCCAAGTCAGTCTTCATCTTGTCCTCACTTGCCATCGCTATTAGCCCCAAATCATTTTCACAAGGCTGTAGTCATTTCCTGTGCTCACACCTAATGTGTATAAGTAACTCCATGGAGCCCAAGTGAGCTCTAAAGTCCAGGCTCCATCTGCCTGCACAACAGGACAGAACTCCCACAGAAGGTGTGGGGGAAGATCTCAATCTCCAAAATGGGAAGCAGGGGCAAAATTCCATTATAGTAAGCCCTGCTGAGAAGAAGAAAACCCACCCGGATGACCAGAAACTTAGAAGGTGGACCTGAACAGGGCATACAAGGCATACAGGACATTACTGGAATCTGAGAACCCAGTATTGTTAGAATGGAAGAAGCTGGGTTTGAGCTATGACAATGTGAACGACGTAGAAATCCCCTGGGTCCCGTGGAGGGTGAGGTTTGTGTAAGAGTCCAGTGGTTAATGCTGGGGCACCGAGGCCCAAAGCGGCAATGTTTATGTCTCAACACTAAGGCAACTTGAAGCCACCTGTGTGCTGAATCTCCCTAAAGAATTGCAGCCTCAGCTTAGAGAAGTGCCAGTTGGGCATTGGTAAAGGTGGAGTGGGGTGTCTGTGGGATCTGTTGAGGGACCCTTAGGAAAGGGTGAGGTGGAGTAAACTCAGAGTGAAATGATTGTGTCACAGATGAACCACGGCAGACCCAGAGCCAGGAATTACAAAGTTACTACCACGGTGATATCCAGTTATACAGTAATAAATGCTGGATGTTTCTGAGAGAAAGAAAAAGCCCCCACATCCTAGAACGGTGTCCCTCACAACTATCTAGATGCCCCATGCCTGAAATTACCTATCCTTCCTGCCATCTGTGCCTAAGCAGAGGATGCCAGGTTATTGAAAGAATCTATAGACTTAATTGTTATAATCATTTTGTCTCCAAAGGTATCTCAGCAAGTGGAAAGTATGTTGTATAAGAAAAGTCATCTACTTCCTACCCATACAAAACAACCATTTGATCAACCAGCAGATACATCCCCTCTTTTGGATTTTAATTCCTGGGGTGATACATTGGATGTTCCTTGTTCCCAGGATATAACAATTCCTAAATGAGGCGAACAAGATAGCATGAGAAATTAAAGCCCTCAAGGAGCAAGAACAGTCTTTATCAGTTTTCCAAAGAGTCCAGGACATTCTGAAGGGCGTGTGAGGGTTTCCCAAGATGAGATGGAAGCTGGGAAGAAGAGAAAGCCAGCCCTCCTGGAGCCCTTAAGGAGGCCTTGCCCGAGAGCCTTCCTAATGTGACTTCAGCCCAAAGTGGCTGCAGGTGTATCCTTGGAAGCAAATGCTGAATGAAGGAGAGCATTTGCAAACACCAAAAAAGCTACAGTTGGATGATTCCATGAGGAAATCTCCGAAGAAGCCAAAAGAACCAATAGTGAAAAAAAAAAAGAGTTCCTTATCTCCCTTCATTCATTTCCCATCCCCCAACCCAGAAAGAGACCAAGGCAATCCCGTGGAGTTGAAAGATGTAGAAGAAAAAGTGGCAAAGTACAAAAATGAGAAAGAGAAGCTGACCACAAGGCCTCCACTTTTTCTCACTTCAGGCTTCCAGGCTGAAGAAGGACCAAGCCAGGGAAGAACAGAAGGTTTAACCTTTCAGTTCAGAGAGACCGTTATTCAGCATTTTCTTGCTGACATGAAATTGTCATGACTCAAAATAACTCCTAATTATCTGAGACGGAGATGAAAAGTAACAGTACCCACCTCAGATTTCCCACAAGGGGTGGAGATAGAGTTATCTCTGCAAAGCAGGTTTGAATTGGCTGGAGGGAGGGGAGAAGATGAAGGGGACTTTCTGCTTGTCCCCGTGGAGTCCCTCTCAACTTTACACTTAACAGAAAGCCTCTGAAAAGATACACAAGAAACGGCTAGGAGTTTGCTCAAGGAAGGGACTGGCAACAGGGGCATGAGGGAAACTTAGCACACACCCTCCTGTACATTTTAAAGGTCCAACGATGAGAATGCATTTTCTATTTTTAAAATTTACATTTAAAATGAAGAAACGGTAGCAGACAGCCTCGAAGGTAGCCCCCAATGATCCCTGCTTCCCGGTCCCTGTGCCCTCGTGTAACGCCCTCCCCTCTTAGGTGGGATGGACTTACTGACTCTTTTCTGGTGAACATAATATGAAAATCATGATGGATGTCACATCTTTGGTTCTTCTGTCTGGGATGCTCTTTCTCTCTGTTTGGAATCCCTGCTCTTGAGGGAACCAGCTTCTATGAGTCCAGGCAGCCCTGCGGAGAGCCTGAGTGATGGAACATGGAAACAAATCTTCTGAGGCTTGTCAAAAGCCACATTAAGGAACTTGAACGTGGCTTCTCCTCAGTCAAGCATTGAGATAACTACACATGCAGCTTCTGCCTACAGCTTGATGGAGGGCCTGAACCAGAGGTCTCCATTGAGTCGCTCCTGGATTCCTGACCCACAGAAACGGCAAAATAATAAATGTGTTGTTTTCAGCCACAAAGTTTTGGAGTAATTTATTTCACAGCAATAGATAACTTAAACAAACCAATAAAGTGCATTGTACAACATGTATAGGCTGGTACCCACATTCACTTTTTGGTTTAAAGGTGGGTTTTTGAAGTTATTTCCCTACAAGCCAGGCTAACATCATCAAGCTTTGCTCTCTTTCACTTTTAATCTGAAAGCAGCAAGGGGTTTTTGCCAACATAAAATTATATTGTACTTTCAAATATCCTTGTGGATTTGCTAATTTACTTTCTATGGAGAGAGAAAGAGAGACAGAGAGAGACTGAGGAGGGAGAGAAGGAGAAAAAGAGGAATAATCTGGGAAAATTTCAAAATTTTACGAAGTTTTGTCACATGCCCTTTCAACGGTTACAATTCTCAGCATAGAGAAGTTTCACAAGATACCAAATGTGCGTTAACAGATGTGATGGTGGGGGATAAAAAGGAAAGTTTAATTAATATTTTTAGTGGGAAAAGGATCATGTGGTTCAATCCGTATGACAGTTTTAAATTTCTTATCCCTGCTAAATGAGTCAATCGAGTTGGGAACTGATTCACTTGAACACATGTGTCTCAAAGTCTCACTAAGGAAAGTGTTCTGACATGCCTTCCTGGCATATACTATCACCAAAAAAAGCACTGTGCTTAATCTTAGATCCATGCATAAAAAAGCAGAGGATGTAGGTGAAGGAGGGTCCTCAGCGCCCTGCACTCTTCCAGTGGAAGGGGGGGAGGCAGGGAAGGAGGCTGGAGTTGGTTGTGCACACTAAGGTTACTTTCTTTCCAGATGAATAACTCCGGGGTACTTTTTAACAACAAACCCGCTTTAGAGACAGAGATGGTATTGGGGAATGAACATTTCACCCACATTATCATATAGAAATAGTGTTTACCTTTTCAGCAAATACTACTTTAGTTTTGAGCATACTCTGTACCCTTTGTGAGAATAGAAGAAAGGACAGCGACAAAAAGAAGTCTCTCCTATGTTTGAAAACCAATCACAATGAAACTGTGTTGGCTAATTAGGATCTTCAACTTACGAAATATTCTGTGTAGACAGACTGAATAAACATCCACACAATGGAGCGCTATGCAACTGTTTCTATAGTGGAAGTATTTATTACAGCTCTTAGAAAGCAAAAATAGAGTTTGCATATCGTCATTTTGCACCCCTAAAAAATAAAGATCTAGCTGATGACCATGAATGGCTGGTACCCTTACGAATAGAGAAACAACCAGACAATACATGCCTCCTCACGGAAGTCCATAACAAAATCCAAACTGTGGGAAACTGCATGGTAGAAACTGTTTTAGTAACTATATAGTAGAAATGACCTGATGTTCTTCAACAAACAAATTGCAAAGAAAAACAAAGAGAAGAAAAAGGAAAATCAATAGATAAAAAGATACTAAAGATTCAAATCACATAGATGTAAACATTCTGGAAACAGGTAGTTATGATGGTTGCACAACATTGTGAGTGTAATTAATGCCACTTAATTGTACACTTAAAAATGATTTAAATCACACATTTTTTAAATTAAATGGAGTCTGGCAGAACACTCAAGACTCTTGAGTCAGAGACAAGGGACTTTATTACTCATGACACAACAAGAAGCCCAAACATTAGCATATTTGTGTTGGTTTTCCTTGCTCTCAAGTGCCGCAAGGGTAATAAAGATGGGCCTAGAGATCGCCTGTACATGCAGTGTCTTGCATCACAGCTGAAGAGCACTGAGCTTGGGAAACCCACTAATTTTATAGCAAGCAGTAAGCAAGCCTGCTCTTTGACTGGGCTGGGGATGAAATGTTGGAGGGGAGTGCGGAAGAGATGTTATGTCATTTCTTAAGGTTACCAGTACATAATTAACCCTGAAAATTGGCCCTGATGAAAGAACAGTCAGGATCTTGCAATCTTGGCCCACCCAGAAAGATCTGTAGGAACAAAGGAGACCCAGAAAAGAGTGTCTCTTCCAACAATATCATGCCATGGATTTGCTTCAAAAAATCCATTGAGAAGAGAGGGTATTAGTCAGTGGGAGTATAGGTGAAACAACTTTGACCATGAGTGGATACTTATTGAAGCTGGGTTATGAGTACATGAGGCTCACTAAGCTGTTCATTCTTCTTTTATATATGTTTGAAAATTTTCCATAATAAAAGTTTTTTTAATCTTATTAAGAGTTATTATATACATTATGTGTGTGTTCTAATATTTTCTGATAGTATATTTAAAAATGCATATTTGCTATTTAAAATCTGTGGAATATTTATGGAGCACCTGGGTGGCTTAGCTGGCTGAGCGCTGACTTTGGCTCAGGTCATAATCTCATAGTTTGTGGACTTAAGCCCTGCATCGGGCTCTGTGCTGACAGCTTGGAGCCTTGAGCCTGCTTCAGATTCTGAGTTTCCCCTCTCATTCTCTGTCTCTCAAAAATAAATAAAGTGTTTAAAAATTTTAATAAAAATAAAAAATAAAATCTGTGGAATTTTTTATTCTATCAATTAATACTAAGATAATAACTTCAAGCAAATGCAGTTACTCATGATGGCAAATATTTATATTGTAATTTTATTACAGCTATATGAAAGGTCTGTTTTATAGAGAGTTGTAGGCAATTTATTGTACTTGTCCATCCTGTCCTGGGGAAAATGAATGTCTCTTCACAGAAGCCAAAAATACAAGGTCTGAGGTCTTTGATATATCTGCTAATAGTCACAAGATGCCATTGTGCAGCCATGAGAAGTAATCTCCCCAGAAATGTAATAGTTTGCCTAACATGACTGGGTGTCATTTTGAAAAAATCGGAATGCTTTTAGGCTGTGCACATTTAAAAAACAAAATGCATTTCTAGTATATTTCACCACTACCCCTTTGGCTCATTCCCTAATAGGTAATTTTATTTTGCTGGCTAGAGTGACATAAAGTTTATTGACTGATTATTACATTGAATTCAATGCCTACTTCCTTTCATCCTGCTAAGAAGTCCTTCTCATCAAATAAAACATAAAAGCAAGAGTTTCAAACACCTTGTTGCTATAAAAATTTTTTATCACCTCTTGTCTCAGTCGGTTTGGGCCACTATAATAAAATGACACAGACTGAGTGGCTTATAAACAAAAGAAATTTATTTCTCACAGGTCCGAGGCTAGAAGTCCAAAATCCAGGTGCCAGCATGGTCGGCTTCTAGTGACAGCCTTCTTCCAGGGTGAAGCCTGCCCACCTGTCACTGTGTGCTCACGTGGTGGAAACCAGAGACAGCAAACTCTTGTGTCTCTTCTTAGAAGGACACTAATCCCATTCATGAGGGCACCATCTTCATGACCTAATCACTTCCCAAAGGGCCCTCCTCCTAATAGCATCACAATGGGGGTTAGGATTTCAACATATGAATTTGGCGAGGGGACATTCAGTCCATTCATCAGCCCATTTGCTGTCAGTCCCCTCTCAACATTTTTCAGCTCTTTGATGCCTAAAAAAATATTCAGCAATTTCAGCTCCCCTTCTGGGTCTTTGGGGGATGGGGTGGGTGGCAGGGAGTAGCCAGATTTCTGCACTTTTTCCTTCCGCAGTTGCATTCCTATATAGAAAACAGCAAATTTCACATTAAAAAGGATCGGAGAGTCACAGAGTTTATCCAGATGATCAACCAGCTGTTACAAAAACTTAGAAACCCTGCTTCTTAACTATACATCTTCCTAACCATACCCCTTCTAAGAGCATGCCTTGGGAAGCACAAAACTAAAGAGTATATTTCCCTTTGGGGGATCACTGTGATGCTCCTGCACTGGAGACATCAGTCTTCATACTCATCATGGGTCCTGCCATCCCACCATTCTTGCAAAGATGGTTCTTCACTGGGTACCTGAAGATCACTGTCAAAACCCAGCCTGTGCCACTGATGTGTGGCACTGGAGGATGTGGGCTACGAGGGGCCCAAGCACTTGCGTCAAGGGGGAGAGGCCTTCAAGCATAGGAAAATGTATAATGTATTCTGTTTAAAGTAAAAACTACCGAGGAAACCTCTCATCAGAGCAAATGTCCCAAAGCGCATCTGTAGCCTGACCAAAAGCTCTACCGGAGAGAGAGCGAGAGCTGTGAAATCAGAAGAAGGAGAACAACAAGAGGAAGAATCAAGGGAGAAGATACAACCCGAGTCTACTGTCCAGCAACTCACCACCCATGGCAGAACAGAGTTAGGGTAGTTATGTTTCCCACCATACAAGGCACCCATCTTTTAAGCTAATTCCAAACACCAAAGGGAAAAACAACACTGACTCACACATACAGTCCATTCCTGACCAGAACCTTGGCTCATAGAAAGAGAAAATGTTTTACTGTATTCTGGGTGGAGAAGAAGGGACATCACAGACTGTGATGGATTGCACTCTTTCTAGTCACACTGCCAAGGAAGATGCCAGGACACTGGCAGGACAGCACCTGGCAGATGGTCATCCATTGTCTGCTTAAGTCCCCTCCCCCTTTCCAGCCACTTCCTCCTACTGAAATCACTTCAGGGTCTCCTAAATTAGGGCTCTGAGTTTGGGCTCTGCCTTTCCCAGATAAGTAAACTCACCCCCAAGAGTTCTGCCCACTGTGAGAATTTTTCAATCCTCAGAAGTCTCACCCGTCCCACCCTGGAGGGATGACCCTCCCAGTCCTAGGGACCAGGGTAATAGCATCCTTTGTTCTGCTTCTTGGCTCTAAATTCCTTAGACCACCACCCGATCCATTCTAAATTCAGCCTACCTCACTTCCTGAGCACTTCCTGTAACAGGAGGATGTCCATTCTTTCTTCCAAATTGTTCAATTCTCCTACAGTGGTCACCTCAAGCAGTCTCCCACTCATAGCCCCAAGGTCCTGGGGAAATGACTCCAGAGAGACAGAATCAGAATCTCCTTTCTCCTAGGGTACAGGCCTCTTCACACACACACTAAGATACAGAATCTAGGAGCTATATTTATCACATAGCACTGAAATAGTCTTCCTTTGGTGTCCGCAATCTATTCTGCTTCTTCTCTCTACTTATCTGGGTCCTCAAATTCTGCATTAAGCACTTCTAAGTCTTTATTCCATACTGTTGTAGAGCTCTTTGATGAACTTAACTGGACACATGGTGCAGAATCCATAAGGCAAAGTTTCTGTGTCTGTTGTACATCGGAAGCCTGTTTCTTTTCTAAGATAGGCTGTGCCACCAGCTGCCTTGAATCACAAACTAGAAATGTCATTCAACTGCTCTCCGAACACTGCAAAATGTCCTGCAGAAACTGGATATTTCAGTGCTGTCTGTATGGGCCAGGCAGATAATAGGCTTACCTGTCAACCTGTTTTTTGACATCTCATGACTAATACAATCAGTTCTATAAAGAAAACACAATATTTGCTGGAGTTCTGTCAAATTCAGTGCTGTGCTTTGCCTTGATAATTTGCTGTAGTTTTCCTTCGCCTACATGATGGAAATTACAAGTGCTTACAAAAAGCAGTGGAACATTTGGTAAATAATAGTTGAAAACAGTTCCCCTGATATTTTTAAGACTCCAGTTACAGATTTCTACTATAGCAACATTTTCTTTTCAGATACACATTTAGGTCCCCAGACACTAGAATAAATAGAAATAACTTCATTCAAAATATCCAAAAGTAATTTTGTCCATGTGAGGTTTTGTTGTTTTGGTTTTTTTATGAATTAGATGATGACCAGATAGTTCGTTGTTTCATGGGATTGGAACTACTATGGTAATCCAACAGGTTTCAAATCCTTTAAATTGGTCCTTATTGCTTTATATTAATACCAATGGTTTGCCACTAAAACCACTCATCTAAGTGAGCAAACACATAAAGATTCATAGCACAGGATTCAGAATGAATCAGCCAATATCTGATTGTACAGGTTTAACTAAGAGAGATACCAGCCACCCCAAAGGACAAAACTATAAAAAACTGTTGTCTTTTTAGTCCTGGGAGCATATGGAAAAAACTCTTTATTTTTGGCCTAATGGCTGCTTCCATGCCAGAGGCATAAAAAGTAATTATTCACCAGCCTTTGCTTATACTCACAAGCACATTCAGCAAATGACATCCACAAAACAGATCCTAAGCACTCCTTCCCTTATGGAGAATTTTCGAGAATGAATGGTCTGATTGGGTTACTGCTTATGATTACCATCTTTGAAATATGTAATTCATAAATCAAGGCTTTGTTTTAAAATTTAGGATAAAGAGGGGCACCTGGGTGGCTCAGTCGGTTAAGTGTCCAACTCTTGATTTTGACTAAGGTCATGATCTCACGGTTTGTGAGATAGAGCCCCAAGTCAGGCTCCATGCCAACAGTGTAGAGCCTACTTGGGTCTCTCTCTCTCTCTCTCTCTCTCTCTCTCTCTACCCCTAGCCCATGCTCTCTCTCAAAATAAATAAACTTATTAAAATAGAATAAAAATTTAGGATTAAGAATAACAATACAATGCAAGAATTCTTGTGAAGATTCAAACATTTTTCATGAACACGAAACAATTTAAAACTATTTAAAAATAGTAGCTTGTTTCAATTATCTTGTTTTGAGATGGTATGTCAATTCAGATGCTCTGTGACACAATTGCTATACCTCTCTGTTCCCAAATGCTTCCCAAATGTTAGCTCCTCCTGCTGAATTCGGATAATGGAGAGACTGAGGAGGGCCAGGAGCACTACCAGTAAATGATTTTAAACAAGGACAGCAAAACATACACCAAGTTTCATTTTTTGAAATGACAAAACTCTCACTGTGCACACAATGTTTCTAAGAATACTATAATGTTAAAGTTCAAGAACAAGATAACAAAGTATGCTTACAAGTTTCCCATTGTTTCAAGAACTTTGTTTTCCCCTATGCAATGGACAGAGTTGCCATCATTAAGCTGAAATACTTACTTGAGATTTAACACAGCTGACCTCACAAAAAATTTTTTTAAAAATGTGAAAAATCATCATTTACACTTTCGAAGTTAGAAAAAGATTTTTAAAATGTTTTTGACTCTCATTTATCTTTTCTGTGGGTAATCAATGAGTGTGTCCCTGTTGGTCCATGCTATGCCAAGGACAGCCATTTGGCCCTTCTTTAGCATGGACAGGTATAGCAAGTAATGTGACCATGAGAATTAGTGCAAGGCACTTGATGTCCAAGAGGTGGCAGATGGAGTAAGATAGGGCCGTGCGAATATAGAAACAATGCCCTCCCTGTTCATGCTCTCCTCCAGCCAGGGCTTCCTGGAAGCCACAGCTTTGCTGGAGACTCGAGACCACTAAGGACACTTCAGCCTGAGGCTCAAGAACACCAGAGCACAGCTCAGTTGGCTCTCTGAAGAACTCACATGGCATATCTCAGTCACTTTTTTTAAATTTTAATTTCAATTTTAATTTATTTATTTTAATGTTTTATTTTTGACAGACAGAGAAAGACAGAGCATGAGCAGGGGAGGGGCAGAGAGAGAGGGAGACACAGAATCTGAAGCAGGCTCCAGGCTCTGAGCTGTCAGCACAGAGCCCGACGCGGGGCTCGAACTCACAGAGTGTGAGATCATGACCTGAGCTGAAGTCAGCCGCTTAACCAACTGAACCACCCAGGTGTCCCTCTTAGTCAATTTTTTAAATTGAAAATAACTTCTTTTTCTTATTCCGTAAGTAATGCATGTTTGTTATGCAGAATTCAGAAATTTAAAATTAACACCCCCTTCCCACCCCCAAAAAGAGGTGGGAGGGAATATCCTTTCATTCCCCCACTTCTTGGTTGAATTTTGGTGTATATTCAAAGTTTGGTCACTCCTCTCCCTCTCTCTCTCTCTGGGATCTTATTGTGAATATTCTTTTGAGTTATCTATACATCATTAATTTTATTCATCATTCATGTCTCACAGAACCTAGCACAGTCCTGCCTGAGTAGGTATTCAGTAAAAGGATGAATAATTGAACATCCAAACCGGCTCCCCCCCCCCCTTTTTTTTTTGCCTTATGCTGCTAGAAATAATATAACAATTGCTGCACCACATCTGTTCCCATGTGCTTGCCAAAGGAATACTAGGTATTGGCATTTATCTGAAACCATCAAGAAACCACAGTATTTACTAACTTCCTCAGAAAACCCCTCCTTAAAAGGAGCACTTCACAAGTGAAGAAGCCCTTGATTTGGAGTTAGAAGATCTAAGTTTGAATTCCAGCTAGGTTATTGTATTTCTCATGCAATATTTCTTTCTCATACAATATTGTATTTCTCATTTTACTTCTTTAAGCCTCCACCTTTTAGTCTGTGAAATGAAGGGATCAACCTATAGCATCCCTAGCAGTTAAAATCTTATGATTTATCATATCATATAATCATATATGATAAATCATATGATTTATCATATTCTACCCAAATATACACACACATATGTGTAAATTTTTTTATTTTTTAGTGAAGAAAGGAGCCAGGAACTGGCCTTTGAGGTACCAGTATGACAAAATCTGGTTGACAAAATCTGGTTTTGTTTGCTTATTTTCTAAAAACTGAAAATCTGTAGGAAATCAGCCTATAGACACTTTCCATGGCTGGGGTGCCTGGCTGGTTCAGCCAGTAGCATATAATTCTTTTGTTTGTTTGTTTGTTTGTTTATTATTTTTGAGAGAGAGAGACAAAGCATGAGTAGGGAGGAGCAGAGAGAGTGGGAGACACAGAATCCAAAGTGGGAGCTGTCAGCACAGAGCCCGACATGGGGCTCAAACTCACAAACCATGAAATCATGACCTGAGCTGAAGTCAGATGCTTAACTGACTGAACCACCCAGACGCCCCAGTAGCATATAATTCTCGATCTTGGGGTTGCGAGTGGAAGTCCCATGTTGGGGGTAGAGTTTACTCAAAACAAAACAAAGAAAGCATTTTCATGACTAAGTTGGGAAAACTGAAAGCATGAAAACCAGCAAAGAAAAACAGAATAATAAAAACATCCATGTGTGGATTTTATTCATTTTTAGTCAGATTCTCAGATGAATGTTGCAATTTTGTCTGAGGCTCCCTCTCTTGTTTCATGGCTTTACACTTTGTTGTGTCATAAAATACCTGCCTCCCCACTCCTCCCTACTCTGAAGGACACAAGCAGAGAACCGCTCTTCACCCATCTGTGAGTGATGATTCTGCTTGGTAAAGGAACCTAACAACTGAATCAAAGAAAGCCTAATATCAAAACAGGTTGAGACAGGAAAGTGATTGGTAATTCAAGCGTCTGGGTGAAGAGAGTGAGGACCATCACCACCTACTGTTTCTTGCCAGTCAAGCTTGGAGTCATTTTAAAACCCCACACTAATTCCTGGGATGCATTTAAGAAATGAGAGGTTTCTGGGGCGCCTGGGTGGCGCAGTCGGTTAAGCGTCCGACTTCAGCCAGGTCACGATCTCGCGGTCTGTGAGTTCGAGCCCCGCGTCGGGCTCTGGGCTGATGGCTCAGAGCCTGGAGCCTGTTTCTGATTCTGTGTCTCCCTCTCTCTCTCTGCCCCTCCCCCGTTCATGCTCTGTCTCTCTCTGTCCCAAAAATAAATAAACGTTGAAAAAAAAATTTTTTTTAAAAAAAGAGAGGTTTCTAACAAGACCTGAGCTATGTAGGGGTCTCCTTCATGCCCGCGCCTCTTCACCTGCCTAAGTGGAGGGCAGGTGAAGTGTAGTGGGGGACTGCGAAGGACCATGCTGGGCAAGCCCTGCCCCTGGAAGCCCGTCCACTCACGTGCACCAGGGCTTTGGAACTCACCACCTCCAGTGTCTGCTTTTTCCAAATGATCAGTCAGAACAGATTTGTCCGTTCCCAACATGACTGAAATGTACCCAGTTCTTACTCATTTCCTCTAACTTGGGACAGTTTGCCCCTCCGCTCGCCCCACCACAGTGCCAGGCCTGGTCGGAAGTGTTGTCTTTGATTCCTGGGGTCTAGGCCAGGCTTTGCCCATCCAGCTATCACTGCTGCGGCCGCGAAATGGGATGTGGGCTTAACACCTGGGCTCTACTGTTCCTGTGGAGCCAGGGCTGTTTCCACTGCAGCTAGGAAAGCAGTCCTCTGTGTTCAGCTAGAGTCGCTGCTGCTGCGGCGGCTGCTCTTAACGTCTTTTGTTTCTAAACTTTGGATTCTAAAGTTAAAAAGAAATACTGCCTATGGTCACATGGCTCAAGAAGGGATACAGTGTTATACCTCGGCTCCAATCCTGTCTTCCAGCTATTAATCACTCTACCATAACAAGAAAAAATGTACATATATTCTTTTACCCGCTCCCCCCCCCCTCCGTTTTATGAAAGCATTAACATACTATGCTTGGTGCTTTTTTTTTCATGTGACAAAATATTACACTGTTGCCAGCAATGGGGTGAGTGCCTACTGCCTGCCCCACACTCTTGCCATCAGTTTCATCAAAACTTTTGATCTTTGCTAGTGTTACAGGTGAAAAATATCAGTATAATTTTAATTAGTAAGGCTCATCCTGTAGGAAGTAGCAAAAATGCCTGTGGGAGTTACCTGTTCATACTCTACCATCTGAAGACAAAAGGAGAGACTGACACAACCCCCCACCCCACCCCACCCCCACCCCTGCCCCCCATGTTTCCATTATCAAGCCCGCCCACCCACCCCCACCGGCATCCAGCATTCCCTCACTCCTGACGCTCTTTTTTCCAGAGTTCTTTGCCTGTGTCTTCTCAATCTGGTAGCATCTGGAGCCTATCTTAAGCCTAAACCTCAAGGGCCAAGGGAAGGAAACTGTTTCCAGAACCCCAACTGAGACATCTGAATGGAGAGGCTCACCTAGCAAGAGCTGTGATCTTCAGCCAAGGGCACAAACAGACCACTGCCTCCCAGCAGGGAAGTGAACCAGCAGACTAAGCAACCTGACCCTCTCTTCCCACCCTCCAATCTCCTGCCAGCACTCTCCATTGGCTGAATGTAAGCAGGAAGGCTGAGGGGGAGGGAGACCACTGATGGGCCTCCTGATCACAAAGCAATCCACTAAAGGGTAGAAAGGGGATCTAGAAAAGCAAGAGAAGACACCAAATGTGCTCACAAAATGGAAAATCACACGTGCCTTGGTAACTTGTTCCTTGGATTCTTTGTCTCTTCAATTTTCCAAGCTTACTGAAAGACAAAAGTTTTCAGTCAGGACTGTCTATTCATTACCCCATGTTAGATTTTGCTGGTAAGTGGGCACTCAGCTGCATAGTAGACATAATTGCCTCTGGGTTACTTCTTATAAATTTTTTATAAAAATTTTTTTTTCAACGTTTATTTATTTTTGGGACAGAGAGAGACAGAGCATGAACGGGGGAGGGGCAGAGAGAGAGGGAGACACAGAATCGGGGAAACAGGCTCCAGGCTCTGAGCCATCAGCCCAGAGCCCGACGCGGGGCTCGAACTCACGGACCGCGAGATCGTGACCTGGCTGAAGTCGGACGCTTAACCGACTGCGCCACCCAGGCGCCCCCTTCTTATAAATTTTTTAAAGCTCATCACCTGAATCTTGGATTAGCACAATTAAAGTCACATAGAAGAAAAAGAACTAAATGAGGATGACACAATTAGTATTATTCATTTGCAACAGGAGGATGTTTCATGATGATCTGCTTGTTTCATGGGTTGGAAATAGCTAATGTGTGTGTTCTGAACACTAAGTAGGCTAGGGAAAACTATTGTTTCAACTCTAGATCCTGTTGTCTCATTACCTTAAGACAACAGGTACAAACGAAACCCTACTGATATTAGTATCTAAATCTTAATAGTACCTCAGTCCCACTTGCTCAACTATCTGTAAGAGGCCCAATCTCTAACAGTGTCCTTATTTCTGGAAATTTGCTAGAATCCTCAGGATCTTACATGTGTCCATGAGTCGGTAATTACTGACATGAGTCGGTAATGCCCATTATTTGCCATTCTGGCAAGGTCAGCTAGGTTTCCAACTTCAGCGGCTGATGGTTCCATAGAAGTGACACACAGAACTAAACTGCTCCTGTGCCCAGAGCTGTGCCTTGCGTCCTGGTGGATTCAAAACTCAATAATGCCTGGAACTACATCTAGGGTCACTGAGCTAGAGTCCTGCAGCTGGTCTGGTGGAGTTGGAAGTGAAATGTTGTCCTTGAGGTTAGAGGTCCAAATGTTGATCTTAGAAGGTGAGGAGGAGATTGCTCCCTCTGGGTGATGCTCAGGAGACGCAGTACAGGGTCCCACGGCAAGGTTGCTTGAATCCAAAGCATTAGTGCATTTAGTTTCACAGTTATCTTAATTAATACACTAAACAACCATTGCCAAGGGTCACACCTTGGCAGAGGTCTGTGCTTAGGTAAGTAGTACAGTCCCCACCCCCTTTGAAGTTCTGTTTCTGCGTCTGACTTCCCCACCAGGCTCTTTCTTCTCTTATAAGGTACTCCTATTGCTCTCATGCCCCACATCACTCCTCCGGTGAACACCCTGCCAGTCCATCACACATGATGGATATGCCATCACAGAGCTCAAAGTCTTTTTCTCGCAAAGATGTTCAGCCCGGATATAGAGAAGTGGATATAAACAGATTCTTAATGAGAGATGTTCCCTAGGTCCTTTCACAAAACCACATGAGCTCTTTTCCAGACCCTCTCCCCCAACAATACAACTGCACAAATAGCACAAAAGGGAGTTCTTGTGGGGTGGAACAGAGAGCATAGTACCCAAAGATCACTGTGTTGTCTCCCATTCCCAAGCCATTCCTAAGATGGTTTCCAGAGAGTCGAGCTAAACTGAGGACTAAATAAATAAATAAATAAACTGTTCCCTACAGTAGTATCCCAACTAATAAGTGTAGAAGAAATGATGGAAACAGAAAATTACCATTTGGCAAACACAACTGTAATAACTATTTTAGGGTTAATGGACCCTAAAATGAGTGGGCCAAAGTATCATGAAAAGCAAAATGTTTACATAGTTTCAGACTGTCACCTCATTAGATGCTTATTAATTTCAAAGGGAAGACAGTAACTTTCCAGCAATGCAATCTGCCAGGTGCTACCTTAAGTGATCAAAATTAGCATCACCAGTGATGGGACACATCAAACATGTTCCTGCCGATAGGATGCATTGACAGGCACAATGTCACTTCTGTGATACTCTTGCCCAAAATGTGTCATCTGAATGTAATCAAGAGGAAATATCAGACAAACCCAAATTGAGCAACATTCTAACTGGCCAGTGCCCTCCAAAGAGTCAAAGTCATGAAAGACAAAGAAAAATTGAGGATTTTTTTTTTTTTTAAAGATTAAAGACTAATGAATCGTGAAAGCTAAATGCAATGCAGGATTGGATCCTGAGCAGGAAAAAAAAAAAAAAACAAAACATTAGTAGGACATGACAAAATTTGAATAAGGACTATAGATTACTAGGTAGTATTCTGTCAAATTAGTTTCCTGCTTTGAAATGGTACTGTGGTTATATAAAACGCTAACATCTGTAAGGTGGATAAAGAGTAGGTGATAATTCTTCACATTCTTTTTTGCCAGTTTTTCGTAAGTCTGAAAGTTTTTCAAGATGGATAGTTGAAAAAAAGTTAAAAATAAATTTTAAAAACCATGACTGAACAAAATTCATTTATTACACTATTGGTTTGTGGACATAATGAAAGCATACATGTTAACTGAAAGAAGTAACTTCAGTCTGGAATTTAAGACTAGACAAGCAAATTTCTCCTTTGATTTGTCATGTGTAGAATTATTCAGGCATTTCTTAAAAGCACGCTTTAAGCTTTCAGCATTTATTTTCTTACCAAAACTTGAATGTCAGAATGGCAATTGTATGTGAAAATTCTTAGGTAATTCAGGTCTGTCCTTGTAACAATATGAATAGATCTCTGCTGGCCATTGTTTTATTATGACAATAAGAGTACTAACTACACTGACCTTCGGCTCAGCAATTCCTGGGTAGAAGGTGGATGGAAGAGGAAAGTTCTCCACCCCCTCCCCACCCCCCCACCCCCGTAAATCCGTTTCTTTACAAAGTATAGCTTAGGAAAGGAATTTAGTACTTTCTTTTAATGTTTATTTATCTTGAGACAGTGCGAGTGCGCAGGCGCAAAAGTTGGCGGGACGAGTGGGGGGCAGAGACAGGAGAGAGAATCCCTCGCTGTAGCTCGCTGTGCAGCTACATCTCATGAACCCTGAGGTCAGGACTAGAGCTGAAATCAAGGTCTGAGGCTTAACGACTTTATGCTCCCCCAGCACTCCCCCCCCCCCCCGCCTCCTCCTCCCCCCCCCCCGCCTCCTCCTCCCCCCCCCCCCCCCCCCCCCCCCCCGACTTGGGGGAACACGCCCAAGGACAAGGAAAGAGCCTTTGCCAGTCTGGGACTCTCCCCAGACTCTCCAGGAATTTCTCTGGACTTTCTCTCGTTGGGGAACTGACGACTTCCTGCCAAGGTTACTTCCTCGGTGAGGATCCCAAGCCCCAAAGGGCAACCAGCCTGACCACCCTTGCCTAAAAAGGGTGAGGGATTTCCCCTTTTGCCCTTTGCAGGGATCCTTCCCTCCCTCTCTTTTCTCTTCTTGGCCCTCCGGCGCCCTAACCCTAGTACTTCCCAGACAACTTTTAAATCCTCCAGCAGGGGCGGCTCCTGGATGGGGTCTAAAGGTCTGAGGGCCAGCAGGTTGGACCCTCTGCGCCTGAGAGGGCCAAGGGCCCTTTTCCTCTGCTTTCTCACTCTGACCCCTGAGGTCTGCTCCCAAAGTCCAGCATGACTGGCAGCCCGCCCAGGGTGAATCCTGACGCTAGCTAACTCTTAGCAGCCTTTCCCTTTGTTCCTGTGGAGCCAGCTGCCATCTTGATCTCCAGATGAATGTGTTCCCACCCGTCTGAGTGGTGGTGGCCTACTCCTTTGCCTGACGGTCTGGCCTAACCAGTGGCCGGCTCTCCCTGTTGCTAGGGGACACCCCAACAAGAGGTGCCAGGCAATTTGCAGGGACCCTTTTCTTGGTGGGACCACCCAACTTGGTGGGATGCCCCAAAGGAGTCAGTCACCTTGTATGTGCAGCCACCACAAAAAGAGTCAGTCATCCCATATTAGCCTCAACTCCTCCCTGTGGTGGGACACCACCAGACGAGTCGGTCACTTTGTATTAGGTCTGGTCCTTTTTCAGATCAGCAGGACACCCTGGCTGAAATCATGACCACGAGTCGGAGCTCCTTTCCCTTTGGAGGGATGCCCCTTTGGAAATCGGCAGCCGGTCTTTCCCACTATGGGACAAACCCCCTCTCTTCCTTTCCATTCACCTTTGGGTTATGTTCTTAAAAGCTAGATCAAACTTGTGGTATATATATACAATGGAGTATTACTCGTCAATCAAAAAGAATGAAATCTTGCCATTCGCAACTACATGGATGGAACTAGAGGGTATTATGCTAAGTGAAATTAGTCAGAGAAAGACAAATATCATAGGACTTCATTCATAGGAGGACTTTAAGATACAAAACAGATGAACATAAGGGAAGGGAAGCAAAAATAATATAAAAACAGGGAGGGGGACAAAACATAAGAGACTCTTAAATATGGAGAACAAACAGAGGGTTGCTGGAGGGGTTGTGGGAAAGCAGATGGGCTAAATGGCTAAAGGGCATTAAGGAGCCTACTCCTGAAATCATTGTTACACTATATGCTAACTAACTTGGATGTAAATTTTAAAAATTAATTAAGTTAAATAAAAAAAGAAAGAAAGAAAAAGAAAAGCTAGATCAAACTTGACCCCAAGGCCTAAGGATGTTTCCAGGACTCACTACAAACTCCCAGGTCAAGAGGTATGACCCTCCCATGAGCTCTTTCTTAGATACTATTTTCCAGCTTGACTTCCTTTGCTAGAACTCCTCCAAATGCTCAGAAGTCTCAAATGTGTCTTGCTTGGTTTCATGGCCCTGAATCAGGACCTCGACCTAGGAGCCTCTTGCAGAATGTGTTTGGCTGCTAACAAAACACCTCCTGACATATTGGCTACTGACTCTCTCACTGTTCCTCCTCCTAATAGACCTAGGTTATTCTTGCTATATCTGGCAGCTTCCCCCTCATTCATTTCCCATGTTAATGGCTATGATATCTGGAGTCAACTGTGGTTAGTCTACCTCAGGAAGGGGACTTTAAGGAATATTCCCAAGCAGCTGCCACTTTTGTTTTGGGGAGGTAATCTATCTTCTCTGGCCCAGCATGGACTACCCATTTCCACTTGTGGATGAGAAAAAACAAACAAACAAACAAAAAACATGGCTTCTGCTCTTCTGTCCAAGCTTACATGCTTTAGAACTGGGAGTCATTTTTCTCAGCCCTCAGGCAGCACCTCACCTCTGCCTCTCCCCAGCCCTCCTCCTGTTTCTGCACCACCTTGGGTGTGGCCTGCAAATCTGGCCTTTGGTGCCTCCAGCACCATTGACTCCTTTCCTCCCCTTGCTGTCTACAAGCAAAGAGCACCCCCTTGGACTTACACCACCCACTTCAGATTTCTTCATAGGTGTCCTCGGTAAAAATTGGCAACGGGGAACAAATTGATTGACTTTTAAGTAGACCCAAGTAAACATAATTCGCTATTTATTTTATTTTATTTTATTTTTATTAAAAAAAATTTTTTTTAACGTTTATTTATTTTTGAGACAGAGAGAGACAGAGCATGAATGGGGGAGGGGCAGAGAGAGGGAGACACAGAATCTGAAACAGGCTCCAGGCTCTGAGCTGTCAGCACAGAGCCCGACGCGGGGCTCGAACTCACGGACCGTGAGATCATGACCCGAGCTGAAGTCGGCCGCTTAACCGACTGAGCCACCCAGGCGCCCCCATAATTCGCTATTTAAGCTAATTGAAACTTTTATTCTACCAAAGTTTGCTGAAGGTTAAATAAGCTCGTGATCTCTGTTGCAATTTGTTAGCAAAAGATGTCTCAAAGTTTTCATCAGCAATTGTTAAGACAGATTTCAACTTGTTTGGTAACCTGAAACTTTAAAATTTGCTTGAATGATGAATTGGATGAATTCATTGGATATCTAGGTCTTTTCCAAAGAGGATGAAATGCTGAAGCATTGATTATTAAACATAAGGTTTATCTGCTTTTGACATCTTATTGCAAAAAACCAAGGATATTTGAGTCTCTTGGGAAACATGCTTTGTGTTTAATTGATTCATAAATTTGCCACCCACAGAATTCTGATATAAGAGTTCACAATTGGTTACTAGTTTTCACTGGAGACTAAGATTTCTAAGAGTTAAAATTCTGCTAAATAATTAGACTCATGGAAATAAGGGAAATAACTCTGTATGTAGGAAAGTAGGAGATGTGTAAGAAAGATATAAGGGACGGGAACACATTTTTGTTGACGGTAAAAGAAAGTAATTTTGTCCTAAAATGAGACTGATTGTTTGCAGAGAAATGGCGTGTGACACAAATCTGAATGTAAAGGAAAACTGTAGAAGGTTTATGAAGGGAAGTCTTTGGAAAGGAATTTTATGCATGGTCAGAATAGACTAAGATGGAAAAGAATGGATTCTATTTATTTATTTATTACTGTTTATTAATTTTTGAGAGAGGGAGACAGAGTGCAAGAGGGGCGAGGGCAGAGAGAGAGGGGGACACAGAATCTAAAGGAGGCTCCAGGCTCTGAGCTGTCAGCACAGAGCTCAATGTGGGGCTTGAACACAAGAACCGTGAGATCATGACCTGAGCCGAAGTCAGCTGCTTAACTGATTGAGCCATGCAGGTGCTTTGAGAAATGAATGGATTTTAAAAGTACACTGGTATAAGGCTGAAATGCTGCTTTCTCTCTGTTAATAAAAGTGTTTTTGGGGGCGCCTGGGTGGTGCAGTCGGTTAAGCGTCTGACTTCAGCCAGGTCACGATCTCGAGGTCCGTGAGTTCGAGCCCCGCGTCGGGCTCTGGGCTGATGGCTCAGAGCCTGGAGCCTGTTTCCGATTCTGTGTCTCCCTCTCTCTCTGCCCCTTTCCCCGTTCATCCTCTGTCTCTCTCTGTCCCAAAAATAAATAAACGTTGAAAAAAAAAATTTTTTTTAAAAAAGTGTTTTTGGATTGTTGGTCTGTTCTTGATAAGCAAATGTAAACAAAGTTTTGTTTTTTTTGTTTTTTGTCTTTTTTAATCTGCCCAGAAAAACCAGTTTCTATGTTTTGTCTTTATCAGGTCTTAGATTAGCTATAATCCTACTTAATCTTGTGCTTTAAAACTTTCTGAGATTTTTTTAACAAACTTCCCTGAGATTTAAATTGTAAACAAAGTCTCTTTGACTAATTAGGCTTGTTTATTTGGCATGTTATGTTCTGGTATAAGGTCATCACTCAATATTCTGATTATTAAAGCATTAAAATGAGTAAGAATTTTGGAAAGTAAAACTAAAGCTGCGTTCAAACTGAATAAGAATTACAGTTTTTGTGACTCTTATTTAAAACATTGCTGGCTGTCTAATGTTTGCTCTTCCAGATTAAGGAAACTTTCTCTTAGGATATCTGTGACTTACAGAAATGTGATAAAGTATTCATTTGTGAACCAATTGAAGCATTTAACTTTTCTCTCGACCTGAAACCTCTGAATTCAGAAACTCTGAGTATTCTCTCTTCCTTGACGATCATAGTTATTTGCAGAAGTTCAATAAGAATCTCTTCTCCTTGCAACAGGGTACCATTGGAAACAGTGGTTATTTTACCAAGGCTTTGACTGGAATGTCATATTTGAGAGTGACATTCATAGACTCTGATATGACCAAACAGCTTTAAGGAACTAAGGTTGACTTTATGAAACATGGAGCCATAAAGCCCCTTGGAAATGTTGGCCTGATACTTTGCTTACAGAGTTCCCAGCAGCCTTACCAGATGAGTAAAGAATGTCACTTCCTGGCAGGTGCAGGGATCTCAGGATATTTGGAAACCTCAAGAAGAGAAATTCACCCAAATCTACAGTATTGCAGGCATGTCTGACAAGTATTTGGGTGGGCTTGTAGCCTAGGGAGGCTACTAAAAGTTCAATCTAGATTCCTTATGAAAAGTTCCAGCAAAACAGATTTTAGAAATCTGTATGATCAATCACTATTCTTGCTGAGTATGAAAAAAATTGGCCAAGTTTGTTAAAATTGGACTTGTTTTTCAAACAAATAAGTCTTGATTTGGCTATCTCTGTAAATAAGGGGGATTTTAAAGAAAAAATTAGTTTTCAGTAACACACCTTTGCAGATGTTAAATTCTAGTTCTGATTGTCCTGAAATGTTTATTGTCTGCCTAAGCTAGACAACTTGAGGTAAACTTCAGAGAAATCACCACCATAGCTTATGTATAGACAGTCTTCATGCTTGTTATTCTATAGGGATAATAAGAGGATTCCATGGACATATGATTATTTGAACATCTGGAAAATGGAATGGATTCCCTGTCAACTGTATAACTCAACTATCACCTTGACCAATTCTGTGTCTGGGATGACAAAATAGTTCCTTAAAATCCAGAGCATTCCCCACTCCGTGGGGTTAACTATGGACTCAAGGAAACAACAAATGGCCCCACTTTCCTTAAGATTGGATTGGATGATGCACTTGGGGATACCCATATCCCCAGACAAGTCTTTTCCCACTTGTCAGTGATTCCTCGTAATTAGGATATTGTTAAGGCTAGACATCAAACAAAGAGGGCTTCTTGATGGTTTTATCCGTTAGGCATATTTGTCCCAGGAACTGCCTGTAGTGATACAAAATTGCAAGTAGAGGCTTTAGCCAAGCATACAGCAGCCACCTTTAACTAAGCTCAATAGGCTGTCACTCACAAATCCAAAAGGTAGCCCTCCAAAACTGAATGGCCCTTGATATCCTGACTGCAGCTCAAAGAGGAACCTAAGCTTCATTAAAACAGAGGGTTCTGTATATAGTCCAGATTACCACGAAAATATTTCTGGGTTTCTAACTAACATGAATACTCAAATTGGTGCTTTAAATGATCCCTCTTTTTACTTTAATGATTGGTTAAACTCCTGGACTAGAGGAAGATTTGTCAGCTGTCTTCGTTGGGCTTCTTTTAATTTTTGTTATTCTAATTACACCATATGTTATATCCCTAGGACAAACTGATCACCAAACCAGTGCAGTCCAAAACCTGACCCCTCTTTCTTAGGTAACATACATCCAAAACTTACATCCAGGGATTCCGTATACCTTAAGACTCTTTCACAGGACAAAAAGCCACTCAAACCTGACTGGATCAGGCCCTATTAGGTTCTCTTGACCACTCCCAACAGTGGTAAAACTTCATGGCTTCTCCCTGTGGATTCATCTTTCCAGAATCAAGAGCATTCTAGCCCCAGATGTGGAGCCCTCTGCCAAGTACAGTTGTGAGCCAGTTGGAGATCTATGCCTGTTACTCAAACAAGACTCAGATGATACACACCCGGAGACCTAGACACCCATGAATCCGGCCCCTTGCCAATCCCCACTCTCTTGCATTTAATCATTCTATGACATTATCTTAGAAAAACTTTCTCAATTCTTTCCTTCTGAAATTCACGATTTCTCCTTCCCAATTCCAAGACTTCATTCTCAACTTTTCCCTTCAGGATGACCCCTCCAGATTTACTCAGTCAGAAATCATAACTTACCTGGAACTGTTTCCTCTTGCTGTTCTGCTCTTACAATACAATCACCACCCCTTTTGGGGCTAAGCTTTGTCTTTCTCCTTGTAACCTTCTTTTAGCTTCCTTCTTCTGGGATGCAACACAAGGATGGTTTTCCTGAAAAGGAACCTGTTCATGGCTATCCTGACTCCTTCCCTTCTTAAGACCCCTGGCCCTCAATAGTCATGCTCTTAATTATTGGTCCCCCTCTCTTTAATCTCTTTGTTAAATTTGTCTCTTCTAGAATCCAACAATTCCATATATGAATGATGATTCAACAGGGATTCCAGCCCATACCATCAGAGGGTCCCCTCCATAACTTCACAGAACCCCTGATGAAGCAACAAGTTTAGATCATGTCGTCTATAGGCTCCTCATTCAGTAGGAAGAAGCTACTGAAGATGGGACTTCTGCCCAAATGCCAAAGATTTGTCATTGTCGATCTGTCGGGGGGGTGGGGGGGTGGGAATGTAGAGGCTGCTTGTAGGCAAACAGGCTTGAGCAATGGAATGTAGAAAGGGCCACAGGTGACCACCTGGCTGAATACAGAGAGGCCAATCAGGTGCTACACCTCAAAATACCCATAGGCCCTAACTGGTCAATGGGCGGCTTACAGTCAGGTACAGTTACCAAAAAAGGGAGAATTCCATATGTTGTCATACTTCCTCCTCTTCCCCCTTTAGAAACAGCCCCCACCCACTGCCTTGTTGCAGACACCTCTCTGCTGCCCTTTCCGCTGCTCCCTTGTGGTGTATTCAGTAATCTTCTATCTTCTTTGTTCTGCATCAGGTGAATTCTTCCACTACCCATGCCACTGGCTTCCACTCAATGGTCACTCTACATTTGGGTCCCTTATCCGATTATACAGACACCCTATTTAGACATTACATGAAGTAGGCACTGGACTAGACATTGAGTCTGAATGGTTCACGGTCTGGTAGAAAGGACACAACAAATTATAATGTGAACTTATATACTAACAGTGAGTGCATAAAATGTTATAAGAGGCAGAGAAAGAAACAACCGAGTCTGCTGAAAAGAGAATTCAGGACAGGTTTCTCTGTGGAGGTAACCTGTTACCTGACCCTTGAAGGATATGGCAAGTGGAAAGGGGAAAAAATAGTAGACATGTAAGTGTGAAAGTGCACGTGGAGGGATGAGGGAATAGGAGGAGAACTGTGGTATGGATGAGGTATAGAAACAGAAGAATGTTTGCCTTTAGCCTAGAAGGCTGACCTAATAGCCTACCTAGTTTCGATAAGGATCAAACACGCATTGGTTGCTACATTCTGAAAGGGTCTCATGACTGCCTGTATATCTTGCCAATAGTTAATATTGAGCCGAATGATAAGGACCACAGAAATCTTACTAAAGTAGATTTATGAGTAGAAATTTATGGATAGAAATTCAAAGGAAACATGATCTAATACTCCCTATGCATCCCCTCTACCTTGAGCACTAAGCATATAACCACCAGCTTCATACAGCAAAAGTACAGCTCTTTCTGCCCAAGGGTCCTGTCCTCATGTTGCTTAAATAACCTTACTAAGTTGCTCCAGAAAATGTCTCAAGAATTCTTTCTTGGCCATTGTGCTCGACAACCCTGTGTCAAAGATGAACTTTGTGTCAAAGATGTCCCACAGTGTCAAAGATGAAGGAGGAAAGGTAGGCATGAGCTAGGTGATTCTAAGGAAGAAGACAGTTGTTGGATATGGTCAGGTAGCACCCAGCAGAAGATGGAAAGCTAAAATCTTCATCTCCTGATTCCCTTACAATTAGAGTTCTGGTTCTAATTCGATGCAGTGGCAGGATATCAGGACACAAGTAATGACGCCCTCTTCCTGCTGCTGCTGGCCTTTACTCTGCTAGCAGGCAAGGGCATGGAGTTACAGGGTCTTTCTATAGCTTCACTGCAGTGTCCAGTCTTGATTGTGGGAATTAAGAGGCAGTTGTAGCAGTGCTGGCAACAACCTCTGATGCTGGCTTCCTAACAGAACAGTTATCCTAGTAATTTCTTGGACTCAGTATTTCTAATAGTGGATTCCTGACCCCACCCCCCCAAAGATAGAGATCTCCCTAACTGATCTATGCTGCAGGGTTCTAGCAATCATTCAGAGAGTCCCAAGCCTTTCAAGGATTTGGGAAACATCAAATTCCCCTAATTAAGTTCCTTTCTTCTTTTTTTAAAATGTTTATTTATTTTGAGACAGTGTGAATGGGAGAGGGCTAGAAAGAGAATTTCAAGCAGGTTCCGGACCATCAGTGCAGAACCTGACACGGAGCTCCATCCTACAAACCATGAGATCGTGCCCTAAGCCAAGATCAAGAGTTGGACGCTTAACCAACTGAGCCACACAGGGGCCCTGGAAGTCCTTTCTTATTAAAATACCTAGATTAGTTTCTCTTTTATGCACTGAACTCTGACTGATAAAGTGAAAATAAGGAAATCCAGTGTCTGAATGAGAGTATCCTGGTATCTGAATGAGAATGATGCTGCTAAGATTTGTGTTTGATAAGACAAAATAATTACTATTTCAGTTAAAAAGAAAAAGTGACTTTTTAATATTAATCATAAAAATAATATTTTTAAAAATATTATCATGTTAAATATATAGTACTTTTTCAAAACAAAAAATGCTTGTTTTCCAATGATACATACTCAATATCTTGTTCATGCCATTTCTTATTTATACTAGAAGTCTAAAGAATCAACTAATTTTAAAATATTAATCAACTTTCAAATAAAATGGGGCTTTTATTTTATATTAAATATATTTATATTAAATTTATTTTTCTTTGTGATAACAACTTTAAGTCATTAACTACGTTTTTTTATTTTTTATTTTTTATTTTTAAAGTTTATTTATTTTGAGAGGGAGGGAGGGACAGATAGGGAATCCCAAGCAGGCTCCATGCTCAGTGCAGAGCCAGACTTGGGGCTTGATCTCACAACCGTGAGATAATGTCCTGAGCAGAAATCAAGAGTCAGACACTCAACTGACTGAGCCACCTACGTATTTTTAAATGCTCTTATAAAAACTATGTCCAAAAAAGGCCTGGCTTTCATTTGCTATACTTCCCTATAATTTCTTTCTTTTTTATTTAGTCACACATATATATGTTTAACATATACAATGGACCTAAAGAGTGTGTTATTTAAAACAAAATATGAATGTACCAGTTTCTAGTTTACTTAAGCCTGATCAATGCAAATATATTTTTCTTTTCTTTTTTAAGTTTATTTACTTTGAGAGAGAAAGAGGGACCGAGAGCAGGGGAGGGGCAAAAAGAAAGGGAAAGAGAGAATCTCAAGCAAAGCCCGACTCGGGGGCTCGATCTTGAGAATGGCAAGATCACAACCTGAACTGAAATCAAGAGTCAGTAGCTTAACGGCCTGAGTCACCCAGAGCCCCTGGAATATATTTCTATATACTATTCCCTTCCAATCACTGGGATGGTAGAACCCAAGAAATTGAATTTTTCAAATCTCCACCTATTCAACAGTCCTCCAGAGAGGCAATCCACAGTAGAGAACCCTTTGTTTAGTAAAACATGGTAATGAGTCTATAAGCCCAAAGGAATCCAGTAAAGAGTGAAGACCTCCATTTCTCTTTCAGAAAGAGCCCTAGGGAGAAGAAGTAACAGAGCTCAGGGGCAAAGAAAAGTTTTGCTTGGGGAAAAGGCAGCAGGAGGGGCAATGCTTCCCATTGGGGAATGAAAGAACAGTCCAATGACAAGAGTGAGACTTTAAATTCAAAGGGAAATCGGAGCAAGAAGTGGCTAGGATAAACTCCCTGCTACCTCCATCAACCATCAAATATATAAATAGAATGCTGGAAAGAACGTTTGAGCTGTTTTTATATAAATATTAAATAAAAGACATCTGACATTTGGCTTGTGTGAACATTAGCCATCACGAATGCTGTACACAATTGGGGAGCCATGGGGGGTTGGGGAGTGGAAGATGGCCTGGGGCGTAGAGAAGGTAGAGTTGGGGAGAATGATGAGAAGGCTCTTGCAACAATAGTTCACGTAGGTAATGCTAACGACCCGATCAAAAGCAATGGCAGTAGGAATGGTGAGGAAGGGAAGAATTCCAAACATTTCAGTTGTAGAATCAATTGGAGTGGTGACTGATGGACAGAGAAGCATGGTTGGGATGCCTCCAAAGTTTCTAATATGAGTAACTGAGTGACCAATGATGAAGTTATCAGAATTTTAAAATACAGCAAAGGGGGCAGGTTTTGTGGGGAGAGTGGTGCTTTTTATTTTTATTTTTAATGTTTACTTATTTTCCTTCAGTAAGCTCCACACCCAAGGTGGGGCTTGAACTCACAACCCCAAGATCAAGAGTCCCATGCTCTACAGACTGGGCCAGCCACGTGCCACATGAAGTGGGGATTTTTAATTGGGACATTCAGTGGAGAAATCCAGGAGACAGATAGTGTATTTTGAAATTGTTAGCATGACTAAGAATCCCTAGAATAATAATAGTTTTAAGAGTAATTCACTCCCAACTTCTTAGGTTCTCTCTCCCATTTATCTTACTAGCTGCTTGTACTTCCCTAGGTTCCAACTCTTGGATTCTAAAGGTCAGTTTTGAGAAGCAACGTAGAAAATGGAGTGGAGGATCCAAACTTTGTTTTAGGTGAGCGGTACTACCTCGCACTTCATATGGTAAAAGAAAATTAGGTTAGGTCTCAATTCTGCGGTCTACCAACTGTGGAGACGTAGATAAATCAGTTCATATCTCTGCCCCGCAGTTCTTTGTTTTCCCATCTTTTAAATGGGGTTAGAAGAATTTACACATGGGGAGTGGGTGGGTCAGGACTCGTTGAAAACACAGGAATAGCCACAGAGACGTCTGAATTCCGTGGATCTTAGTGATACTATCTCTCTGTGAAAGACTCCACCCCAAACGTACTGACCCTGAGTGGGGTGGGGCCCGGGAATCTGTATTTTAGTAGTTCCCAGGTGATTCAGATGCTCAGTCAGGATTGAGAACCAAGGACTCTTTCCAGCCCTTCTGTTCTCTGAACCACTTCTCCATTTCCTTCTGGTCCCAGAGATTTCCAGCTCCCGCAACAAAAGAAGCGGAGTGAGGAGGAGCGAGAAGGCGTCAACAAAGCCCGGCCGGCCCGGGTCCCAGCCTCTCCCGGGCCCTCTCCCTCCCAGGGCGCCCGGCGCCGGACGCTAGCCGCCAGCCGCCACATTACATAACGGGCCCACGGCCCGCTCTCGCGAGGTTTCCACCCCCCCCCCCCTCCGCCCCTCCTCGCTCCACGTCAGAGGGAACCGGGCGGAGCGGCCAACATGGCGGAACGCAGGCGACACAAGAAGCGGATCCAGGTAGTAAAGGCGGGCCCCGGGGTAGGGGGGCTTCAGGGCGCACGGGAGCAGAAGAAGCGAGGGAAGCCCCCGGAAAGGCGAGCGAAACCGAGGGCAAGACGGGGTGGGGGCTCCTCCGCGAGGCCTCCGGGCGCGGGCTGCGTCGTTGTGAGGGGCCTGAGGGGGGGCGGTGTTGGCGACGGCAAAGACCGAGGCGGAGGTGGTGGGGCAGCGGCGGAAGGTAAGAGGCGCCGCGCTCGGAATCGGCGGCGGAGGCGCGTCCGCCTGCCTAGGATTCCTGTGACTGCTCCGGCCCAGGCCTCCTCGCGAGCTCAGACGCCGACCTCCCCGGGCTCCTCCCCTCCCTTTTTTCTACCTCATCCTCTCGCCTTAGTTATCCCGAAATTAAGGCCATGGCAATTAGGGTAGGAGGAGGCGGAGGGCTGACCTAAAGCATTCGGTTCTTTGTGCGCAAATGGGAGGAACGTAGGTGAGGGAGTAACCTCGGTTTGGTCAGCTGCCCCGGGGGCCCGGGCGACGGTCTGGCAATCCAGATGTTCAGTTGCGTATATCCTCCTTTCTCAGTGTTAGGAACAGGCCAGTTGAAGCTTTGCGGCTTTCTTCCAGGCGACACGGTGTAAATAAACACAGCGTCGCTGCTACTGCGACGACCTGGTCGCGCCCAGAAACCTCTCACATGCCAGTGTGCCGGCCCCATAACCCACATAACATGCCTCCCTCATTCCGCATGCCTGTCATCTGTGCCCATCTTCCCTGCCGTTTTCCCCCTGTTGTTCTAGCTTTTTGCCGAGAGGATTAAACACACGGAACGTCTTAGACTCGGGACGATTTCTGTTAGTCGTTGCCTCCCAGGCTTATCTGCCTGGAAACCTTCCGACGGCATCATAAATGGATAAAATGTTGTGAGTTGTTAACGATGCCAATCACAAATTGTGACACTCATCGTTGACTTTCTGTGTCTTGGTATTTCATTGCCTAGAAGGACTTTTTTCTGTGTAATGTTTCGTTCCTCCATTAAAAAAAAAAAAAAAAAGTATCGCTTAATTGGACTACACCAGAGGTGATTTGAGCCATGCACGTTAAAATTCTCCTGAAGACCAGGAAGCGCTGGGGGGGGGGGGGGGGGGGGAGATGCCAGCGGTCAGTAGATTTGGAATTGTGGGATTGGGCAGAAGTAAGAAAGTCTTGGGAGCAGAGCGCAGAAGAGAATCAGAAAGAGACAAGTTGCCCCAGGTTCCAACAGGTCATCAAAGCAGGGTTTAAGGGGATTATGGAAGAAGTTTCTAATGACCCTATTCCCAGTGGCAGGATTTGGTGTTGTCGTACTTGCATTAGAGTTTGTATTGAAGTTGCCAGTCAAATGTGTACTCGCCGTGCGTAAACTCGCACACAGAGTGCATTTTATGCCCTTTAACACACATATTTGCCCAGTTTCAGCTTTAACGTTGTGAAGGTGAACCCTATACTCACTTTTGAACAGCGGCTTTTTTTCCCCCCGTTTCGATCCTGTCTTAAAGAGTAAGGTAGATGGAGACGCTGTGTGGTGGTGGTTGGTTGTGTCAGGGACCTAAAGCTGGAGCCAGAGTGTTGTGTTTGCACCCTCGTTTCACTGGTTACTGGTTGTGTAACTTTGGGCAAGTTACTTAACTTTTCACCTCGACTTACAAATTGTAAGAAAGGATACGTACCTCGAAAAAAGGAGAGGTTGTAGGGTTGTTGCGAAAATAGGTGAGTCAGTGATTTGCTATTGAAGATTATAGACGTTCCTAGGAGTGTTTGGCCTGTAACTCCTTCCTTTCCCCTCCTCCAAAAGGATGAAAGGTTTGGGTTGGCTGTTTTGGTTTCTGTGAAGCACTCTGACGTCCTGAAGAAAGATTAACAGCTGTCCATTCAGTGAATAAACCATCACCTTGTGAATTCCGTAAAGTATAGCTATTTATCCACTGCTGTGAATTTGGGGATTAGATATATATGTGAGGATCCGATTGTTAAACATCAGTTTGGCGTATTCCTAGATAAAAGCATATTAACATTTATTATTCCCATCCTGGAGGTTTACACGTAGCTGTGCTAGAATGTTGTAGAGATCTTGGGAGTGCTATTTGGAGTACTGCTGTGCAGCGTTAACAAACTAATACAAGTGTACAATATCTTGCAATGTCCTTGGGTCCCCCCCACGCCACCCCTCAAATCAGAAACTGTAATATTGGCCTCACTTTGGACAAAAAGATCAAGTGTGATGTCAAAGTTCAGAGTTTAAGTCACAGAAGAGATTCTTTTATAAGACTTTTGGGCAAAAAAAGTCTGTAATATCAACTGAGTTTCCTGTTTGTTACTTGATGTTTCATATTTAGAAAAGATTCTTATGTTTAATAAATTCAAGTGACCTTGAATTTAATTTTACACTGGAGGAAATGATTGGTATAATATCAGAGTTTAGAAAAGTAGCTAATTCATTTGCTTTTTCTAGTGTTACATAATTTCAGATTCTGATATCCCATCAAAGTTGGAAAGAAGGGGACTATTTTGTCACACTTTCTTCTTGGATTCACTTTACTGATCACTGAAAACTGGAAGTGAGCTACATGTTTATTAATGTTAGGAGATTTTAATGATTGAGATTCTCAAATGAGAGTGATCTCAATCCAAATTAATGAACCATTTGAAAATAAATAATTTTAAGATTTAAGAAATGAATTATGCAAGTTTTAAAAAATATACAGTATGTGCATACTGGTTAGCAAAGTGCTTACTGGTTTGGAATCCTGGTATCATGAAAGTTTAGAGTTGAGAAGGATTTTCAGATAGTAGAATCTGTTTGGAATCCTTTTGCACAAATGCCGTTCTTATGGGAAAAGCAAGATGGTAAAGCCCTATAACCTGGTACCCCCTACCATTATCCCATACTCATCGTCCTTAAACTATTTTGGGGACCTACATCTAAAAGTATTACTAGTATAAAACTTACTGATCTAATATATCACCATCATTTTATGGATAAACTAAGGTTCAGTGAGGTTATGTGACTTGACCCAGAGTCAGTCATCAAGGTAGTAAAACCAGATTTAGACCAAGTCTTCTAGTTCCCGGTTGAGTGTTCTTTATACCTCCCCAGTGGTTTAAAAAAAAAAAAAAAAAATTCGGAAATACTTTAACCCTGAAGTCCTTATATTAAATAATATAACATAAAGATTTAACATGACTTGTCCCTGCTAAAGAGAGAAACCTCCCATTTAGTATTCTGTTGATGTGTATTCCGTTGAGTGTGGGGACATTTAAATGGCTTACTAATTCTTAGAACTTTGGTAATCTGCATCTCAGTTAATTTTATTGTACCCATCTGTCTTCCTAGCAGTAAAACCCTGACATGTCATGGGCCTGTATGCTTAATTTCAGAAAAGGGAAGGAAAGAGAAAGTTTGTGACTATATAATCTGACTCTCTGAGACCTTCTGAAGAAAATAAGACAGAACCCATGAAGCCAGTCCTGAGTCCGAAAACTCACCCAGAGGCTTACTGGAGGGCTTGCAATAGGAGTCAAACACAGAAGGGCACTGTCATAGTCAAGATACAGAGACTCTTGTGAAGCTTTATTAGTAACATGCTGTGTGACTTTAAGCAAATAATTTACCTAAGTCCCCCTCCAGCTTTCAGGTTTTACTCTGTTAATCTATTTGCATTTCACAAATATTTTACACTGCTTGCATGAAGATACGAATTTATAATTTGTTAACTAACCTTTTTCTTTTTTCCTTACTTCACTTGACAGATCAACCAAACTTATTTCTAATGAATGTAGCAATTAAAAAAATTCTGTAACAGGGGCGCCTGGTTGGCTCAGTCGGTTAAGCGTCCGACTTCAGCTCAGGTCACAATCTAGCGGTCCGCGAGTTCGAGCCCCGCGTCGGGCTCTGGGCTGATGGCTCAGAGCCTGCTTCCGATTCTGTTTCCCTCTCTCTCTGACCCTCCCCCTTTCATGCTGTGTCTCTCTCTCTGTCTCTAAATAAACGCTAAAAAATTTTTTTCTTTTAATTCTGTAAGATAGAAGACTGGCTTTTTTTTTTTTTTTTTTAAGTTTATTTATTTTTGAGAGAGGGACAGCACGAGCAGGGGAGGGGCAAAGAGAGGGGGGCGGGAGAGAGAGAATCCTGAGCAGGTTCCACGCTGTTAGTGCAGAGCCCAACACAGGGCTCAAACCCACAAAACTATGAGATCATGACCTGAGCTGAAACCAAGAGTTAGATGCTTAACTGACTGAGCCACACAGGCACCCCAAAGACTGGCTTACTGACTCTTGATCTAATGTTCTTTCTCAAAAAAATTCTTGTAACTACTGGCTAAAATAAAATATAGCTAAAAATGATAACCCCTATTTCATTACAGTATTTGCATGTTGATCTATTCTAAAGTAAAAATAGTATTTAAGTAATTTAAAAAGAGTGTTCTAACCAACTTATATAATTTTGGGTTGTGAGTTGCAGCAGCCAGCATCTTGGTATTTGGTATTTAGGTGCAAAGATGGCAGTCTAGCCTCAAAAACCTTATTGGCTCTTTGCTTTCTAAGACATTTGAGCTCATTCATTGAGCTATAAAGTTCTCTTCATTTAAGGGTTGATGAGCTGGCTTCTCTCTCTCTCTCTCTCTCTCTCTCTCTCTCTCTCTCTCTCTGTCTCAAGACTTTTTAAATGTTTTTTTATTTATTTTGAGAGAGAGAGGGAGAGAGAGAGACTCCCAAGCAGTCTCCATGCTGTCAGTGGGGAGCTCAATCCCACAAACCGTGAGATCATGACCTGAGCCGAAACCAAGAATCGGACACTTAACTGACTGAGCCACCCAGGCACCCCTGGCTTCTCTTTATTAGTGGTTGATGCTATTCCCAAAAGGCCTTCACCTTTTTGTTAGAAGGTTTCTAGAAAAGTTATGAAAATATTCTGAAGATTTGTTCACATCAAAAGAGGACAAAGAGGGGAAGTACTATAGTCTAATGCGTAAACAGGAAGAGAATAAGACTGTTTTATACTCTTTAGGCTTTAGCAGGGCAGCAGTGAGAGTGAAGACTCCATGGCAGGATCTCTCTAACCAGCTTCCCATGGTCATGTTCTCTTGGTAGTCTTCTTTCTGGCTTCTTCAGGCTTCAAAGCCAGAATCTTTCTATCTGGCTTCAAAGCCCCAGCAGATGGAACAAATTCTATACTTTTCTCTTAAAGGCATTCTACAATATGATAACTTATATGTGGTATAATGAACATTTCATAATATTTCACAAAACACATTGGAAACCTATTAAGATTTGAACTTGAAGAAGGAGCAAGGAAGGTTATCAGTTGTGTTACACCAATATCTTGATAGAATTCACTACATTTCTAGGGAATTACTTCAAGGGAAGTTATTGATACTTTTTAATAAAAAAGTAACTGGACAAGTAACTGTATCTACTTGGGAAAGATTATCCAAGTCCATATTTTCTGGGTCTCTTCTGTTCATTGTTGCTTAGTAATATCTTTAATTTACCAAGGAGGGAAAAGGAATAAAAGTAGATTACTTGGGTCTGTCTTGATGTTGTTAGAAGAGTTTGGTGAACTTTGAAGTTAGTTGTTAAAGTGAGGTTTAAAAGTGTTATGGATTCATGTAGTATCAGATTCCCTACTGTATAATAATAGAATAAATAGACTTTTCCATTTCTTGTGTATCCTCATATCAGATTTTACATGTGATGCCTCTGTCAACAATCAGTAGATGAGTACATTTATACCTGTGTTTAGTAAATGGTTTGGTTGGGTGCTAGTATGAGTATAGACTTGTAACGCCTAAAGTCGATGTGCTTGAGAAATATGTATGATATGATTTCGGAAAATAACAATTGCTATTTTGTATAATTATAACAAAAGATAGGTATCATGCTTTACAAATATTGGTATTAACTGAAGCGCCTAAAGGTATTCTAGGGTATACACTCAGTAAGTATGTATTTGAACAATTTATGTTTATCTAGACTTTATTTCCCATGGTTATTTTTAATCAAGCATATACAGTAATAACTTATCAGTTAATTACATAAAACTTTACATTGACAACAGATGTATCAAATGAGAAAAAAATTGAGCATAGGTGGGTGTGATAATAAAATAGAATTGGTTTCCATAAGCCAATTAGTAGTAGTTCATTATTTTCAACTATTTGTAATATTACTTTTTGGAATACACAAATATATAGGATATTATTTACTAATAGATGAGCCTCTTAGAAATGCATTGTATTATTCAACCAGAATTTAATACTATCATTTAACATATGATACTAACATGTTAATATATGTTAGTGTGATTTCAAAAATTGAAATATAGGGGTGCCTGGGTGGCTTAGTTGGTTAAGCGTCCAACTCTTGATTTTAGCTCAAGTCATGATCTCACAGTTCATGAGATGGAGCCCAGTGTAGGGCTTTGCATTGATAGCACCAAACCTGCTTGGAATTATCTCTCTCCCTCTCTCTCTGACCTTTCCCTGCTTGTGCACGATCTCAAAATAAATATTAAACACACACACAAATTGAAATGTAGATTTTTTCACCTTTTAGTGTGTCAGAAAGTATACTTTGTGGTTCAAATCATTATGAACCTTGTGGTTTTAGTGAACTGGGAGTGTTAACTTTTGTGAATTAATTTTTGTTAATAGTGTTAATTTTGAAATGCAGTGTTTTCAAGATTCTACTTTTGTATGATACATATTTTTCTATATAAAACTAAAGGTTTTTTATTCATGCAAATATTTGGTTTTTACTGTAGTCTTCATTTGGATTGAATAGTTTGAACTTTTAATTTTTATTGCCACACATAACCCACAGATGGGGTACTAGTAAAGTATAAGAATCATACACTGTTAATTGGGCAACTGGGAGAAGAGGATTTGGAAAATGCAGAGTAAGAAATATGAGAAGTAGCTGCCAGGTGATTTAACAACCAAAGTACAGGCTTTCACTTCATCCAACAAGTTACTCCTTTTCAGGATAAAATTGAAGCTGGTACTTTGGTTCGTTCATTGTTCCTCGTTTTCATCAAACATAACTGAATTCAGACTTAACTGAAATTTGTGGGAAAACTGACATAAAGACTGATAACTTGGATTATTTTTTCTATTTTGTGTTATTAGAATGTCTTATCTAAAACATAACTGTCTTTAGCATTAATTGTTTTCAGCATCTAGATTCTTGGCAGATAGTTCTTTACGAATATTTGGCACTTCATTTAAGAAACAGACCTTCCCGAAATTACTCACATTTAGATTATACATTGCTGAGAATATTGCTTGAGTGCTCTCTGTATCATGCTTACATATGTAATTAAAGACAGTACTTTTGTTTTTGTACCTTATAGCACTACAGCAACTTCTAAAAGTGTATCAGATGTATACAAATGTAGATTGCCTTCATTTTCTTCGTATATAGGTGGGGAGAATACGAACACGAGTAATTGAAAGGGAAGAGAATACACCTCTTTAGTATCTGAAATAGTATTCTTATGGCTCTCACACTGGGACAGATCTCTCTGGTTAATTTGGGAATTCCTCCTGTAGTTTGTTGTCCATTGTTCAGGGTACATAGCTTTGTTAAATTTAACATTTACTTATGGCACCTGTTTCTACTTACTTTGACATTTGGGCACTCACTACCGGCAACCTCTTAATCTTTTAAATTACTGCTTTGTGGCTTATAAAAAAAGACCGGGCAAGAGTGAGGTGAGCTAGTACAAAGTAGTTACCATACTGGAAAAACAACTCAAAAGAAATGCCTTAGCTGAGGTGAAGAGGCAGGTTTTGGCCCTATCAACAAGTATTTGAAAAACATGTAATTTTTTAAATCTCTATTCTGTCTTTTGTGTATATTATCAGGTCTCCTCCAGAGAAGACTTGAAAGAAAGGCTTATACTCCACTTTATAAGATTTGTAGAACACATATGTAAATTCAACACATGAATTTGTGAAGTAAATGATTACACTAAATATTCTTATTTTGCAGGAAGTTGGTGAACCATCTAAAGAAGAGAAGGCTGTAGCCAAGTATCTTCGATTCAACTGTCCAACAAAGTCCACCAATATGATGGGGCACCGAGTTGATTATTTTATTGGTAGGATTATATCAGTAAAATTCTATTAGTGTACATATTTTATGAAGATACCTAAATTTGAGATATGTAGACATTTTAAAAGTGCTTTCCAAGTATTATACAAAGATGCAGCTGGGTGATGGACATATGGCAGTTGATTATCCTGTTCTTGCCTTTTTTGATTGCAAATGTCAATAGTAAAAAGACAAAAGAAAGTGCTTTGTAATAACACTAGTTGAAAATTTTTTTAATGGGATTTATTTTCAGTGATAATACTACAGTTTGTTCCGATAGTAAAAGTACTTGAAGATAATCTTTTTGTAAAACTCTGAAATAGAATTCAATGGGAAACAAGTTTGATGGAACCAATGTAGGAGCTTTGGTTCTTCACATAATCCAAAGGACCTCATTATAAGCTAATGTCATCTATAATATGGCCCTGTAGCTTATAAATAGTGGTTGAAAAAAAATAATATGAAAGTAAAATAAATGCTAGTCTCATCAGACCTACTATATTTAGTTTCTTCTTGTGATAGCAGTAGATTGTTCACAGAGCTTATTTCTCAGTGGGTCACGGTAAACTTGATAACAGAATTTCTATTACTGTCAGGGGAAGATTTTTGGTTTGTTTATTCTACATTTAATTGTGATTATGTGATAAGAATGATACTTATATTGATTTTAAATGTTTTTGTCTAGAACATTTCCACATAATATATCTGGTCTTAGTTCATATTTTTGAATGTCAGTTATTTCCCAACATTACTTTAAAAAGACCCTTATTGCTGTGTTTCACAAATTTAAGTTTTGAGGAATTGTTTATCTATCATGATCATGTCCGAATTAATTTCCTTTGAATTTGGTTTTTCTGATGCCAGAATATCTTATAAATTATTACTTAGACATAAATTCCCATGTATACATAATTTAAAATGATAAATTTTTTCTTTAGCTTCAAAAGCAGTGGATTGCCTTTTGGATTCAAAGTGGGCAAAGGCCAAGAAAGGAGAGGAAGCTTTATTTACAACAAGGGAGTCTGTGGTTGACTACTGCAACAGGTAGTGTTTATTTCTTAGTGATGGATAACATAAGTAGTGATTTCAAAATACTTGCCATAGTCCTAAAGCTCCTTCCCCATTTTTATCATTAAATGTAGTGATACTAGAACGTAGCTCAAACAGAGCTTTTTCATGCAACCTGGATTTTTTTCAGTACCTTTGGAAATGCATTTATTTGGTATTAGACTATGATATTTTCATAATTTTAATTTGTATTATATTACAATTATACATTTGCCAGGCTGACCGAGCTGAAAGGTCAGCAATACAAATCCTATACCAGTGTTAAAAGTAATCAAAAAAAGTCTTTCTTTTCTACGCAAATGGCTAGGGAGTCTTTCCCAAAACTTTGGCAGGGATTCCTAATAGACCTGCTATATCTGGGTTGTTTGTTTTTGTGCCCGTATGGGGTTAGTCAGTCAGGTACCCTTCCTTATTTTGTTGGTGATTGCTAATGTATTCCTTGTAAAATCAAGGCAACAACAGCATCTGCCTTTTCTTGATTCCATGGTGAAGCATAGATAGTTCAGTAACATATCCATGTTTTTCATAATAGGTACTTCTCCTTTGGGAAAAACTTCTGATGGTGAGTGGTATACAAAAACCACTTTCCTCTGAAAATAAATATATTGATTTTTCTTTCAGTTTTTTCTCTTGGCTTACTTACTAAAATAATTAGGCATATTTATTAAGATGTTAATAAACCAAATTTTGTTTTTATCACTGAAGTTTATAATTGGTAGGAATCTTACATTTTAGATTATTTTATGTTTGGTAGGGAGATACACATAGTATTTGCTAATATGTTGTTTAATGGCATTTAAAGTATCAGTCACATGACACCCCTCTAAAAACCACTGTTTCCCAACCTGGTTTTAAAACTGAAGTTAGGGGTGCCTGCGTGGCTCAGTCAGTTGAGTATCCGATTCTTGATTTCAGCTCAGGTCATGATCCCAGGGTCATGGGATTGAGCCCCACATTGCGCTCCACACTGAGTATCAACCTCTCTACCTCTGCTCCTTTCCCCAGCTCACTGACTCTCTCTCTCTCTCTCTCTCTCTCTCTCTCTCTCTAAAACAAAACGAAATAACAAAAAATAAAACTGTAATGTTAAAGAACTATCAAATATTTCTTAAAATTCTTAGTTGCCAAAAAGTAGAGTCACTGTTGGACCTTTCAGAAACAATGAAAATTTCACTGTTGGGGCAGGAATGAGCTAACAGTGATGTACCTGGTATTTTTCTTTACAGCCATTTCTGTAGAGCTCCAAAGTGCAAATTTCTCTGCCTGCCTCAAAAATAGATTTTTGTTTTACATATGGTGTGAAAATTAAGATACTATACATGAAAAAACAGAGAAGCTACGTAATTTACTCAAAAGTAGTAGAGCCAGAATTCTAAATCCAACACTCTGGCTCCATAGTCCATGTTCCTAACCACCATGATATACTACCTCCTCCAACAAAATGATGATGCATTTAATGAAGCAAATTAAGATGAAGGGTTCATCTGTCAATACTATTTGAATATTCAATCTGTGAGCCCAGAGAGAGCAGCAAGTATTAATCCACATCTCTTGTCCTTTTAGGAGCCTTGATCCCTTGTTATATGAAGAGCCTTAAAGACCTAGAGATATACTCCCTTTTCGTTGTAGATGTTATTCCCATTCATGCCAGGTTGTTTGTGTCCTTTCTACATGGAAATAGAGAAGCATAACTACCTAAATGTTTCAGAGCCACTTCTGATAAGCCATGGCCAGCCCTCGTGGGTTCCATCCTGACTACAAATAAAACCACAGAGATATTTGTCTAGTCTCATTTTATGAAGTTGATCAGTAGACTTGAGGGAGTCTGAAGAAAAACAAAACAGGAAGATGTAGGATGATACACAGAGCAACCCTTTCTAATGTGCTCTGTGCCTCATAATGGCCTGCTTTGAGTATGAATCTAACTCTACATGTGACTTTGCATCTCCAACCCACTACTCCAGTAATGTCTTTCTCACTCTCATTCATATACCACACTCATTCTTTTCTGGTCTTTCATTGATCATAACCTGCCATTTTCCCCAAATGGTTTTTTGTCAATCCTGCCTGCCTCTCAATATAAATATCCTTCCAGGTCTGTCTCTGCCATGTGCTATTCCACAGGTCCTCCAGCCCACATTAATCTTTGTATCTAAGGTTCTATAGCATTTATAAAGTTAGTTCATACATTATACCCCTTAGCTGTTTTAGAATTGTTATATATGAATCAGTTTTTAAAATTTCCTGCCAGCCATATCTGAAGGCAGTTATAGGACTATTTTCTGCTTTAGTGTAACTCCATAGCAATTAGCACAGTGTGGGCATTTAATAAAATGTTACCATTGCTACATGGGTGAAAGTCTTAAACATGTCTGGCTTCAATAAATGTTTGTTAAACCTGAAAAAAAAGTAAGAGGTGAGGAAAAAATACAATTTAATGACTTTGCATAAGCTACTTTTAACAATCCCATTTGTGTATTCAGCAGTTATAAAATATCTGTTGTATTCCAAGCCCCAAGAATACAAAGATGACTGTGACTTGGTCCCCACCTCCAAAGTACATATTCTAGCCTTTTAGAGAAGACTCATGACTAATTACAATGCATTGTGTTCTGTAAGGAGGACAGGGATGAGAAAACGTCAAGAGTGGCTTCACAGAGAAAAGGTTTAATCAAAATTTGAAACATAAATAGGTGATTACCCAGCAAACAATGGGAGAAAGGACAGTCAATCCTGGCAAAGGGAGCAGAACATACTGGAAGAAGGAAGTAGTTCTGTGGAAATGTAAGAGAGCTTTGTGTGAGTGATTTGTACTATATGATATGTTAAATAAATGAAGGCACTGGTTTTGTTACAATAGTAAATGTCATCTCACTTTTCCAGTCATAGAGTGAGTTAAAGTAGGCATTCCCTAAAGACCTGTCAAGGAATATGTCAATAATTTTACTTACTAGTGAATAGATTGATGCTATAATGTAATAATATGAAACCAAAGTATGTGTATGTATATTCTGTAACTATTAAATGAAATTCAAGGTTTTGCTATAGCAAAGTTTGCTTACTTTGAGTACATATATTCCAGGCACCATGCTATAAACAATCTACATGTGATTGTGAGATAGAAATTTTACTAAAATTAAATAATGCACCCAAACCCACATAGTTAAGTGGTAGAGGTGGTATTTGAGCTCATGTACCTGAATATGACTTGTTCGACACCAGTTTTATTGTTTAATAGTCTGCATTTGACCCTTGAACAACCTGAGGGTTAAGGGGTGTCAACCTCACACAGTCAAAAATCCATGTTTTTAACTCCCCTCCAAACTTAACTACTAACAGCTTTCATTGACTGGTAGTCTTACCGAGAACATAAACAGTTGATTAACATGTATGTTGTATATGTGTTATATGCTGTATTATAAAGTAAACTAAAGAAAAGAAAATGTTATTAAGGAAATCATAGGGAAGAGAAAATACACTTATAGGGCATACTGTATTTATTAAAAAATAATCCATGTATAAATGGACCTGCGTAGTTCAAACCTGTGTTGTTCAAGGATCAACTGCACATGGGTGGCAGATACTAATGGTACAGTCTGTGGGACATTTCAGACAGTTGCAGAGTTTTATGCTATGTAGATCTGAACAAGTAGAAGGCCAAATGAGAAGACCTAGAAATTAGTTTTGTGGAAATGTTCATGGAGTGGACCCCAGTTGGGCAGCAGAATAAAGGCCAGCCAGGCAGTTCAAAACAGAGGCCTCAGAGGGCACAACATAATGACCAGAAATAAGTGGTCACTGGACAGGAAGAAAGCACTTAGTTAAGAAGTGGTATGATGTGCTGGAGCAGGCATTAGTGGAGGTAGTGGAGGTAGAAAGGTGGGCAGTCAACAGGCACAGATGGTGGATTTGAGACTTAGTTTGTATGTTGTGTTTGGTAGTTGTACATTATCAAGGAAGGAATGAAGAAGCAAATCAGGAACTCTGAAACTGGAACATAAGATCTGAAAGGATGGATTTTAGGTAACAAAAGTGAGGGCAACTCAGTTTCTTGAGTAGGATTGTGAGGCTAGAAAAGAACTACCACTTAGATTGACTTAATTTAGGGTCTTCTAAGCTCATCAGATGAAGAAATGAATAAAGCAAAGATATCTTAAATAGTTTATACTAGTAAAGGGAGCAAACAGACATAAATTATATATTAAGTTAGAAGATGAATGCAATGGCTAGGATAACAGGAAACAGGAGAGAGGATGGGGGATGGGTTTATAATTTTAAACAGGATAGGGCTAATTGAGAAGGTAACATTTGAAGGAAGTGAGGGAGTGAACCAAAAGGACATTCTTGTTTGAGGGAAGAGCATTCCAGGCAAAGAAGGGCATACAGAGCAAAAGCCCTCGGGTAGGAATGTTTAAAAAAAATAATTACTGAGTAAAGAACAATGCACTGAGAGAAATTAGTGAAACAAGGAATACTTGGTGTTTTGCCAGTATATTGTACAATTTTCAGTTTGTTACTGCTTTGGTTGTTTTCAGAGTCCAGGAATATCACCTTAGCATATTTAGTTATTCATTACTTAATTGAAGATATTTCATAATAGTGGCAGGCTGAATCGTGAGAGAAAAAAATAACATCAAGGAAGACTGCTGCAAACACGATTTAGATCATTCAAATCATGGGCACATTTTTAATCTGCTAACATTTCTTAAACTGTTTTATTTATTTTCCCCTTCTATCTGCTCTTGAATTTGAAATTTAACATTAAATAAAGAAGCATCTTGATTTACTCTTAATTCAGAGAAAAGTTTCATAAGGATAATTCCAAACTTGTAATCTGTTATATCTAAATTATATGGTTGAAAAATAAAAATTAGGTGAAAAACTTATGTAATCAAATTGGCACTACATGTTTTGATTAGAGGTGGGTTGACTATTTTTCCATGGATTTACTAGTTGTAATTTCTTTCGTGAGTTGCCGGTGTATATTTGCTCATTTTGGGGGGGTGGGGGCAGAGGGGTTAGTGTTTTTTCTTTTCAGTCTATATCTATATAATTGATAAGGAGTGTAATTTCATGCCATTTTTCCCATAGGCTTTTAAAGAAGCAGTTTTTTCACCGGGCACTAAAAGTAATGAAAATGAAGTATGATAAAGACATAAAAAAAGAAAAAGAGAAAGGAAAAGCCGAAAGTGGAAAAGAAGAAGATAAAAAGAGCAGGAAAGAAAATCTAAAGGATGAAAAGACAAAAAAGGAAAAAGAAAAAAAAAAAGATGGTGAAAAGGAAGAATCCAAAAAGGTGATTTTAGCTAAATTTAAGTAAAAATAAAAATTATTATTTGCACATGATCACTGGCATATGAGCATTTTTGAAATGCTGTGCAGCAACCATTTAAGATAAATATATTAGGGTTCTTACAAATACCATGGTTGAGAATTTTTATTTCTGTGTCTCAAATAGTGAAACTTTTTTTGACTATGAATGAATGTCTTATTGTTTTTGCTTTTTGTGTTTTTTTTCTTTTTTCGTTCTGCTTAACTTGTGTTTTAATAGGAAGAAACTCCAGGAACTCCTAAAAAGAAGGAAACTAAGAAAAAATTCAAACTTGAGCCACATGATGATCAAGTTTTTTTGGATGGAAATGAGGTGAGCATATCTACTTTATAAATAGAAATCCAGTTTTCCATAGGAGTTTTTAGAGTTATCTGTGATGACTTTACTAAGAAAACAAGTAATTTTGGTAAATCTAACCACATAGACACTACTTTTTAAAAAAATCAATAATTTCTCTGAATTAGAGTTACAAAAAATGTATAGAATATTAGCCAGAATTAGGTTCAGCTGTCTGTGAGTAATAGGAAACCTGAAATAACAGTGGCTGAAAACAGAATAGATGCTTGTTTCTCATCAGTTAAATCTGAAATTTAGTAGTACAGCTATGGCAGCTCTATGGTGCAGCTGTGTGGGGCAATTAGTAAAGGTTACCTTATGGTCCAAAATGACAGCTAGCCTTATATCTGCATCCAAAGGAAGAAAGGAGAATGAGGAACATGCCTCCTCTTTAAGGACATCTTCCAGGAGTCTAGCAGTTGCATTTCTGCCTGGATTACCATGGCCAGAACCTCGTCACATGGTCATGCCTACCTGCAGTAAAGTGTTAAAAATGTGCTTTTTGTACTGGTGGTCATTTGCCTAGCTAAAATGCAGGATTTCCTTACTATCAAAGAAAAAAGAGTAGAATGGTTAATGGAGGGCACCAATAGTTTTCTGTCTTTTATATTCAGACTATACACTGACTATACACTACTTTAGAGGCCTAAGATTTTCAATGTTACTTAGTGCTTTACTCAAGGAAATTGTATTTATTTCTTTTGTAATGGAAGATTTGTGTGATGGTAGCCTTCCATGAAGACTACTTAATTTAGTCATTTAACCAATACAAAAACATTAGTTATATACTGGCCATTGAATTCTTGTGAATTTCAAGGCATATTTCTTTTTGTTGTATCTAGTACAAAAGTAGTATATATAAAGTAGTGGTTCCTGGAGCTATGAGTTTGAAATTCTGGGAAAGAAAATATGTGCTCTTGGCTCATTCTAGACATACTTGCAGGAGAATCTGTAGTATGGAATATAAGGGTGGCACGTGTGTGTAATTTGTCTGACGTGTCCCAGGACAATTCTGATGTGAACCCTTGGTTAAGAACTACTAGAAGAGAAGATCACAGTTCTGCCCTAATGTGAAAGTTCGAACACCTTCAGTTAAACATCAAACATTAGCTATATGCAAGGACATTATAGGTGCTTGGAAAAGCATGATAAATAAGATAAATTCTCTTCTTGGAAGTGCTTGTAGTCTAGCAAAGATACAAGCTTTTAAGCATATTACTGTATCATAGGTTGGTGACTGTTAGGGTAAGAGAACATCAGTTAAGAATAGTAAATTTAAGGGGCACCTGGGTGGCTCAGTTGGTTAAGCGTCCGACTTTGGCTCAGGTCACGATCTCGCGGTCCGTGAGTTCGAGCCCCACGTCGGGCTGTGTGCTGACAGCTCAGAGCCTGGAGCCCGTTTCGGATTCTGTGTCTCCCTCTCTCACTGACCCTCCCCCGTTCATGCTCTCTCTCTGTCTCAAAAATAAATAAACGTTAAAAAAAAAATTTTTTTTTTAAAAATAAAAAAAGAATAGTAAATTTAAGACAGGATAAGGAGGGTCTGGAGACCTTGAACACTTGAACTAAGTTTTGAAGGATGATTGGCAGATTACCAGGTACACTGAAGGAATGTACAGATCTATTAGGTGAAGGACACAGCCTGAGCAAAAGCAGGAGTGCTTGCATTCCTGAAAATACTATATTTTGTTCTATAGAAGGCAACATGCTTTCAAATTTTAAAAGTGGGAGATGTCTTTAAAAACTGGATTTTTAGAACGCTAACTGGCAGGTGTGATGTCTATGGGTCTGATTTCTAGGGGAAATGTGCAGTTAAAAAAGAATGGTGGGCGCCTAGATGGCTCAGTTGACTAAGCATTCGACTTCGGCTCAGGTCATGATCTAGTGGTTCATAAGTTCAAGCCCTACCTTGGGCTCTGTGCTGACAGCTCAGAGCCTGGAGCCTGCTTCAGATTCTGTGTGGCTTGGGTCATGTGATCTTGCAGTCATGAGAACGAGCTCCTCGCTTTATGTGGAGCCTGCTTGTGATTCTCTTTCTTCCTCTGCCCCTCTCCCCTGCTCACGTGTATGCGCTCTCTCTCTCTCTCTAAAATTTAAAAAAAAAATTAATTTTTTAAAAAAGAGAAATGGAACCCCCAGTGTTAGAAATAGAATGAAATCAAAGACAATAGAGTTCTGGTCAAAATAGAATCAGGAAATGGAAGAGTAGTGATATTTATAGAAACTAAGAGATAAAAGTAGGAATTTTAGATGGTGATTGGAGCAGAGTTCTGATTGTTCCGAATGAAGTAAACTTCTCTTGTGTAAAGCAAATCAAGCTTTAAAGCAGTGGTTCTCAGCTTATGGGCCATAGACTCTCCACAAGGGAGGAGGCAATGAAATTATTGCAGTTAGTCATGGAATCTTTATGTTCACTAAGCATGGATCTTCATTAATGATTCTTTGTGTTTCATCAGTGAGAGGGAATAAGGTAGAGTCGATGGCTGCTGGATCTATAATAGGGCCTGGCTGAATCTATCTTAACTGTGCTCTTAGCCCAGACTGCTTCTCCTTATACCAGTGTGCACCATTACATTAGGAACAAAAAGTTACACAGTTGCTGCTCTTTGGGTGAAAATAAGCAGTGGTTTGCACACATGAACAAATTGTTAAATGCATGCAAATACATGGAAATTTACTTAAGTGCCTTAAGGAATTTATAGTTTAAAACATTTTTTTTTCTAACTGAATAAATACCCAAAGAAACACTATTCCTGAAAGAAGGGTCTTGGGAATTTGTTTTCTTAGAAACTTAGTTCTTATATGTGAAGAAGTTGGAAGTGACTGTTATAGACAACACAGAATTAAGCTTAACTTTCTAATGTAACCTTAAGCACTGGGGTTTCTTGATTCTTCTAGGTATTTGTGTGGATATATGACCCGGTTCACTTTAAAACATTTGTCATGGGATTAATTCTTGGTAAGTACAATCTCTAAAATTTAGAAAGGAAAATAAAAATGCAAAAGCCATAGAGAAAAATATTTAACATAAAATAGTTATTTTAAAAGAGGTGTAAAAGAGGTGTTTCCCTAACTACTGAAAAACCATCAGAATACCTGCTGAGCTTTTCAGTCTGTAGGTGCCAGAGCTTCACCCCAGACTCAGAATCTTCAGAGTGGAATCATTTTTTGGTTTAGTGTTTGGAGGTTGTTTCTTTCGGCTCCTCTAGTTAGTAGACAGATACAGTCAGACAGTAGGACATTGCTTGAAAGCAGCAGCAGTTGATCATTTAAGGAGCTGACAATGTCACATTTTTAAACAACACTTTTTTCTAACTATATGTAATTTATACTAGAAAAATTCTAGCCTCCAAAAGTAATAGTTAAAATGTTAGGTTGAGCTATGTGAAATGGCTGATAAAATTTACCATTTTCTATCTATAAAAATGGCAATTTTATATGTCTTAATATGTTTATATTTCAGTTTTTCCCCCTAGGAATATGATGACTGTTACTGCAACCAAGGCATTTAAGTTTTAATCTAAAAGTTCTCTATGTAACTTTGTCATTTCTTGTTCTAGTAATTGCAGTGATAGCAGCCACCCTCTTCCCGCTTTGGCCAGCAGAAATGAGAGTAGGTGTTTATTACCTCAGTGTGGGGGCAGGCTGCTTTGTAGCCAGCATTCTTCTTCTTGCTGTTGGTAAGTAGCATTAAGTAAATTTGACCTCAGTAAGGAATATACCAAGCAATTTGGGCTATAATCTGGAGCTTCAAGTAAAGCTTAATTGCAACACTAATGTAGGCAAATCAAGGAGTATATGGACCTACTTTTTGGGTCATATCCCAAAACTGACTCAGGCTTGAGGTAGAATATGTACCTGATTAGATTTGGTCTGTTGTGAAGAAAGTATTTAATGTGTCTTCATCTGCATGTAGATATGGCTTAAAGTTTAGCTATCACAGAGACTAATATTTTTACGATGGTTGATGATTTATGAGACATAATCCTTTTAGTAAGACATTTTTGTATTTTGACCTAAGGCAAATGAAACTTGTATTAAATACTTAAATTGTATAAGCTTAATAAATATATATTCAATTCAGTAAATGCCATTTTGGGGAAAAATTTTGCACCTGTGTACCAAAATAAATTCTAGATGCATTAACGTGTTATAAATGGTTTTTAAAAATCAAACAAGGAGACATAAGTAATGTTTTTTTTACACGCCTGGATGAATGGGGTCTTTATGGCTAAAGACAAAACAATATAAAAATAATCTACTTCAAATGAGGAAATTGAAAACAAATGATTAACAAATAGCTGAAAAATTCTTATCACTAGTAGTCAAACAGTAAAATTAAGATAATGGAACAGTTTTTTGCCTGTTTGATTAGGAAGTTTTGTTTGTTTGTTTGTTTTGTTTGTTTGTTTTTTTTGGAATGGAGATACTCAGGGCTCCTGGATGGGTCAGTTAAGTGTCCAACTCTTGATTTCGGCTCAGGTCATGATCTCACGGTTCTGGAGATCAAGCCCTGCATCAGGCTCCATACTGACAGCACGGATCCTGCTTGGGATTCTTCCTCTCCTCTCTGAAAATAAATAGATAAACTTAAAAAAAAAGAAAAGAAATGGAATCACTCAGTGCCAGGGAAGATCTGACTGAAAGGAAATGCACTTAAATATGAAGAGTGGTGGTAGTTGTGAATAATTTTAATGTTGTTCTTTATACTTGTCTGTATTTTTTACAATGAGTGTATTGCTTACCATGGGAAAAAAACACATTATTTTACTTAAAATCCTAGTCTTTGAAGATATTTCCATAAAGGGTAGGCAGATTTAAGTTAACTTTTTTACTTTGAGAAAGAAGTGGAAGTTTTTCTCAGCTTATCTAAAGCTGTGTATTGATATTTAAACTTACATACAGTATATTATTCCTTGATCCACCTAGATTTTATATTGGTATATGGTACTAAGTTCTGATTATTTTCCCTAACTGACAAATCCACCTTTCCACCGAGGCATAAGAGAGTACTTCCTATACAAAATTTAAAAAATCACATTATTGACCTAATATCTGTTGTTAGAGGACATACTTTGACCAAGATTATCTGAACTGAGCAAATGTTATTCTGAGGTTCTGTGATACATAATAGATTGCTGTGTTATAAAGCATTACTCCTATAGTCCTAGCAATTTGCCTCTGCGTGACCCTTCACCCTGGACATCAGGGTGTCCTGAGTTAGTGCCACTAACTGCACCCTGTAGCTTATGTAGTATTTTCATTCAGTTTATCATGTTTATGGGCTTCTCTTTTTTCTCTGTGATCTCTGACTGTGTGAAGCTTTCTTCACCCACCTTTCATATTTTCCCTCTTCTAGCTTAGTCACCTTCAGAAAATACCCTGATGGTTCTGCATGTAACACAGTGCATTTGTGGGCCAAGAAATTATGTCTAAGATTGTGAAGCAGCTAACTAGTGGTAGTATACTACCTGCATCAAGAATGAGAAGCTATATTAGGGCACCTGGGTGGCTCAGTTGGTTAAGCGTCAGACTTCAGCTCAGGTCATGATTTTGCGGTTTGTGGGTTCGGGCCCCGCGTCAGGCTCTTTGCTAACAGCTCGGAGCCTGGAGCCTGCTTCAGATTCTGTGTCCCCCCCCACCTCTCTCTGCCCCTCCCCCGCTCACGTCCTGTCTCTCAATAATAAATAAATGTTTTTAAAAAATTAGAAAAAAAAAGAATGAGAAGCTATAAATTTAAATTAGTACCTTCTGGCTCTCAAATCCCTGAAAATTTAGAAGCTTTCTTTTTGCTCTTTAAAATATCATTTTTTCAGTAGTGTTTTCTATCATCTTTCATTTTAAATATCCTATGGATTTAGGTATGCATTATAGATTAAATAATCTTGTAAATTAAAGCAGAAAACAAACCCAGCATTTTGTTACTTCTCTTAGGCACTAGAGTTCCAAATATACTTTCAAATAGTTTTGATCTGTAGCTGAGTTATAAACTGGATATGTATTTTATATTATCCTATGAAGTATTATATGTTAGTCAGAATTCTGTTTGGTGCTACTCTGAATATGTATAAGACCTTTGGCGGTTTTCTAAATGTGTCCCGTTTAGTATAAGGATGGTATGACAGTACATATCACAATGGTTTTCCCATGATTCTTTCACTTTTGCCCCTGGTACTCTAATGCCCCATGGAGGAAGAACTGTAAAACCTGTTAGGATTCTGCTATGCCCAGTTTATATATGTGGAGAATTTAAGTTTCATTTGTGCCATTTCCATATTGCTTTTCGTTGGATTTGAGCCAAAATTTCATATTATGGACCACTGGTCTTACAGCCCTACAAAGTCTATAATAGTATCATAATTTTATTTGGAGAAAAAATGTGCAGCCTCCTTAAAAGACATTTCTTTTTATCAGTGGAATTTATTAATAAATCATAATTGCAAACATATTTGCCATTTCTGTTTGTACCACAAAAGACATTAATGTGTACAGTCTTTCAGAATATTTATGTTCTTTGTGAAAATAGAAATTACTGCTTCCTAAAAGTCAAGGCAGCTATAACTATTTCCTTTTATTTACTCAAAGCAGAATAATGGAGGAGGCACAAATGGCTGAGCTTTTTGCAGACCTGATATGTAACAAAACAAAACAGGAAAATCACATAGCTCTGTATAACTGGTAGATGAAGAGAAAACTATATGAAATACTAGGGTTTGTGTTTGTGATAACTTATTGCTCTAAACTTTAAAATTCTCAAATTCTTCCATTATCTAACCACAGTTTTCAGTGTTTTGAGAGTAGTTTTGAGAGTAACCTCAAGTGCTATTTGTTTAAGCAATCTTTGCTTTGTTTCCTAATATTAGGAGAGGAATCATCCTTAAATAAGCAGAAGTGACATAGTTAATTAACAAAATTGTAGCTAGAAAAATGTTCTTTTATTGTTCAGAAGTGTGTAATTTTACTTAGAAGACTCACCATTTAGGCAGAGTATGCACATGTCTTGGATCCATGATATATTTAGGGCCCTTTGGAAATGTATTTTTATTTCTTTTAAAATCAGCAGTAGTGGGGCGCCTGGGTGGCGCAGTCGGTTAAGCGTCCGACTTCAGCCAGGTCACGATCTCGCGGTCCGGGAGTTCGAGCCCCGCGTCAGGCTCTGGGCTGATGGCTCAGAGCCTGGAGCCTGTTTCTGATTCTGTGTCTCCCTCTCTCTCTGCCCCTCCCCCGTTCATGCTCTGTCTCTCTCTGTCCCAAAAATAAATTAAAAAAAAAAAAAAAATCAGCAGTAGTAATATATGCACATGTATATAACAACCTATGCAGGATTATTTTATATGTCTACTATTACGGTCATAAAGAGTATAATTTTTAATATTTTTCTACAGAGTAATTGCCTCACAAAGGCAAAAGTGGCTACTAGGAAAGTCAGGGTGCAGCCTTGCTTTTTCCCTTTTAAAGGCTTCTTAAGATATCCTTCATCCCTTACTACTCTGTTCCCTTTTTCTTACATTAGAGTCTCATGCATACTGAAAGATCTAACTGATGGCTGTGCTTATTGATACACGACGTAGTCAGGTGTGCCCTCAGCATCGGAGCAGAATGTTCTGTGCCTGGAATACTGTGGTTGCTGCTAGATTAGTTAGGATTTCATTATTTGTATGTAAGGTACATGTAATGTGCAAATAATAAACTCTGAATGTTTCTTTAGTGTTTTATTAATATTCCTTGCTATCCGAGTCAATGCTTGAATTACTCAATTAGAGCCATTTTTCTCCTATAGCTCGTTGCATTCTATTTCTCATCATCTGGCTCATAACTGGAGGAAGGCACCACTTTTGGTTCTTGCCAAATCTGACTGCTGACGTGGGCTTCATTGACTCCTTCAGGCCTCTGTACACACATGAATATAAAGGACCAAAAGCAGACTTAAAGAAAGATGAGAAATCTGAAACCAAAAAGCAGCAGAAGTCCGACAGTGAGGAAAAGTCAGACAGTGAGAAAAAGGAAGATGAAGAGGGAAAAGTAGGACCAGGGAATCCTGGAACAGAAGGCTCGGGTGGAGAACGGCATTCGGACACAGATAGTGACAGGAGGGAAGATGACCGATCCCAGCACAGTAGTGGAAATGGGAATGATTTTGAAATGATCACAAAAGAGGAACTGGAGCAGCAAACAGATGATGGGGATTGTGAAGAAGAGGAAGAAGAAGACAATGATGGAGAAACAACTAAATCTTCCCATGAAAAATCATAATCTGACTAATTTGGGACTAAAGTGCAAGAGGTTGGATTTTCTATGTTGGCTGATTGTCCTAATGTACACATGACATTTGTAGCATTCTTTAAATCCATTTGCTGAAATGTATTTGACATCCAAGCAATTATATTCAGTCCTTCATTTCATAGAATACTATTATTGGTACAGTCTAAAGCCATTTATAAGTTGTATCTATTTGATAATTTTACAATAAGTAGGTCTTACTTGTTTTGATAGTTATCAAAGATGCATTTTCCACAATGATATTTAGATTAATGGCATTTTTGATAGTTGTATGGCTTTTTACTGTTAGATTAATCAAAATAACCAAAAGGGATAAAAGAGAAACACCAACATTTCAGATTACGCATAGTTATGTAGCCATTTCACAGTTTCTTTAAAATGAAATGCTTAAACTCCTTGTTCTTGATAGTTAAGCTTTGGTTGATTATAAAAGTATACCAGGGAATTTCTGGGATTCTGAGTTAGCAGGGTTCAAAAGCATTTTGTGGAAACAAGCCAACTAGTAATGGTGCAGTAACACTTTTAGTTTAGCTACAAATTCTCCTTTTCCAACTTAGGAAATCCAAACTGATTTGTACATCTGACTCAGAGAAAGATAGTCATCTTCAACAGAGAAAGCAAACAGCACTGGTTGGAAGGTGATGGCTCTTCCCATTTCCTTGTCGTAAAGTAAAATGTATTCTGTACATAATTTACAAATAAACATTTTATTTTAATTGTTACTTATTATTTAGACATTTTTCTCAACACTTAAATTTGTAAAATTAAGACCATGTAAGGGTATGTTTTTAGAGAAATGGAAGTTTCAATAACCCACAGAACATCTGTGCTCTTTCTACAGCAGCTTCAGTTTTGTGCCAACATTCCATGTATTTGAATGAGTTAAAAAGATCCTTAATAAATAAGAGCAGACTTAAAGTAGCTGTTTGTATGCCTTAATGTTCATTTTGATTTATCTTAAATCGATACATTCAGAAAGGAGGTACTGTATTACCAGACCAGGAGGCACCTCTATGAAAGATAATTTACTGTTCTAAAATAATCCATTTAAAATAAAGAACCTAAAAGAAAACATAAGAGAACCATTGGACTCTTAAGTGCTTTGAACTAGTTTTGCAGTTTGATTTTATGCCTTGCATTACCTTAGTTACAAATCTTTCAGAAAAATCTGGTGTTTACCTATGAGCATAATATCATTCCTTGGATTTAGACACTTCTAAAATGATGATGAATATTAAATTATTTTCCTTCAGTCACAGAGCATTTTGCTTTGTAGTTCAAATAGGTGTTGTGGGTAGGTTTTTTTTCTTTAGGCTGTTTCCCATCTAGTGTTTGACTAAAGATGTTAAATTTTTCTAATTGTGAAAAAAGGCATTTTCTGCATACTGACACATTTTATTAAACATGGCTTGACTGCTTCTTTATAGTATTCCTTGTAAGTGGACAGAAATACAGCTGTTGATGTTAATGCAACTCTGTCAAGGCTACAGTCATTTTAATAAGTTTCCTCCCGGCAAATGTTCATTGATTTAAGTGCCTGGGTGTTTTCCCCTCACATTTTCAGAACGCTGCTACTGCTTATTTTCACAGGAAGGATATGCATAATTACAGCTTCGAGCTTCTTAATCACCAGTAACACTAATCCCTATTTTGGGGTATGATAATGGTACCAAAAGTGTTTTTCAGAAATAAAAAATGACCTAACTTTTACTACTGTGTTAAGACCCAGGCACTCAATATTTATCCTAAAGCTCTTTATAATATATGTAGTATGTCTAGTCTTAAAGACATTTGGAGCATGACAAGAAAGTCAGCTTCTTATTGATGTTTGTGGATTCTTACAGAATGTTAGTACAAATTTTTATAAATACCTGGTGGTCCCTGGGGGAAATAACATCCTTAACGATAGAAAGTGGGTTAGAAATTTCAGGTCAGTGTCTCTACTATTCGAGGTTGTATACCTAAAGCAACTAAAAATCAAAAGGCTGCCACTATTCTGTGCCTCAAAAGCATCGCTGGCTGTCTTGTTGGCTAATATTAAATATTCTTATGCCAGAGCATGGAGGAATTGTCCACATTAGTCAATGGAATGGTGATTTCTTTTTTACAAGGAACTTCCAAGTTTGCTATGCTACTGTAAGTAGAAGCATGAAGCTTTTGGATAATGTATGATTTATTGTGGAGTAGGTATAAATTGGCCTAAGGACTGAATTAACCAGCTGAGTCCAGATAATAGGAATAAAGCATATGTAATTCTTCTTAAAGTCAATGTATTAGATTGTTTTCCCTTTTCCCTCCCACTAATTTCTTCAGTTTTCCGACTATATGGCCTAGACAACTCTAATTGAAATAATTTGGAATTAGTCAAATACTATTCGGAAACTAATAAATTTTAATGTATCACATCGAAATTATGCAGTGGTGATGGGTTTTAATGTTTCTCCCCTTTTTGGTTTTACATTGTAAGTACCAATTAGCTGCCAACTATAGAAAAATGTCTTTTGTGACTTGAATTTTCTTTTTTGAATCTTTATTAGGAACTGGAAAGCTGCAAGTACAGTTGATTGTTGTTCTTCATGGCAGTTAGATTCTATAGTCACCACTAATATAGAACTAATACAGAATACTGAACCATTGCTCCTAGGGAAAATACAGGCCTATTGTTCTGCAAGCCTCTGGTCACATTTTTATCAACTAGTCAATACAGAAGCTTGTTTCAGGTGTCTTTGTAGTTTGTTGATTTACTAACATTGAAGTCATTGTCAACAGCCCTGTAACTTCATGCTTCACCGAAGCTCACCTAACATGTTATTTTCTGCATGAGGCATATCACAGCCTTCTTGCACCTATTAGGAAAAATTAGCACTTCAGCACTACATCTGGGGGGCATTTTAAACGGAAATCACCAATGAAAGCACAAAAATGCAAAAAAAAAAAAAAATGGCACTAACTGGAGCAAAGGATATTCATCTACAGTATGGGAGGTGAAACACCTTGCTCAACCCCAAGTAGGAACATATGCACTGAGCAAGTCAAAATTTTCACTCTAGAGGTGACCCCGAGAGCACCAGGGAAGTTTTAAAGAGTAGGCAAACACGGGATCCATGAATGAGGATGCTCAATTGTACTTACTATGTTATAAAGCTATGACATCCATCTGCCTGATCTACAGAATAGATCATCATGCTCCCATATTTCCATAACATTTTAGAAAATATTTTTAAGTAATCTCTACACCCAGCATGGGGCTCCAACTCACAATCTTGAGATCAACTCTGCTCCACTGACTTAGTCAGCCAGGCACCCCTCCATAACATTTTAAATGTCCACTGTCTGAAAGTAAATAGTTCCTAATTATTGGTAGTCGATAGTTTGCTTTTACTCTGTTTCAGTGGCATGGCAATTCTCTGTTTAATCATTCAGTAACATTGAGTACTTACTGTGTGCCAGAATTTTATTAGGCACAGCCATGAATTAAAAATTACAAACATAGGGGCACCTGGCTGGCTCAGTGGTTAAGCATCCAACTCTTGATTTCGATGGTCTCAACAGTTCGTGAGATCAAGCCCCAATTCAGGCTCTGTGCTGACAGCATGGAGCCTGTTTGGGATTCTCCCTCTCTCTACCCCTGCTCGCTCTCTCTCGCTCGCTCTCCTCTCTTTGTGTGTGTCTCAAAATAAACTTAAAAAAAATTACAGATTAGTTAAATATTACAGCCCTCCCCCCTTAGACCATCAAATACTGTGATATGTGCTATATGGTAGGGATTTGTCCTATGTGCTGGATATCTCTATCCCCTCCATCTCTACTCCACCCTCTTCCCCATGAAGCTGATGAATGGACCACAGCAGTGAGCTCTTGCCTCCTGGCCTCTGGGTGGGTTTGGCTGAGGAGTGCCCTGGTCAGAGATAGACTGATGGTCAGAATACCTATTCTTTTGGCTCTGTCACCATCTTTTCCAAGCTTCCCTTCACTAATTTCCTTGGATTTGCCACTCCCTGTGCTTTTCCTTCTGCCCAGGAGGTAATATCAGCTCTGCTGCCACTAATCTGGAGTTGTTCAAGTTACTGTGCTTCCTGTTGTGGTTCCCTGCTCCCAAACCTTTGTGCAGTATCTCCTCAAAGTATCTTAATTTAAGGACCATCTGCTTCCCATTGGAACCAAGACAAATCAACCAAAGAGAAATTCCTAGAGGACAAATATTCCAATGAGTTTACAACCTCTGAGAGGTCCTTGTCGCCAGTTATTAGAAAGGATCTCACAACCTTGCAGAATATGTCCTAACAGTTTTAGTAACTAAAATCCTATTCTAGTAGATATCTATGCAGATACTACACAAAGAAATGAATTTGTCTTCTTGGACAAGTCTTAAGCCAAAGTCTGCAGCATTTAGCTGTGAGTGTATGAGTAGATCCAAATGCATTTACTCCACTTTTCCAACCTACCCCAGAGATCCTCTGAAACTTAAATAACTCACATGGCTTTTCCATTCAAATAAATTTTCAGGCTGAGAAAGGACATCCTTTCTTAGATTTATAGTTTTTAGGATTGTCCAAAAGGCCTATAATCTCTATCCTTTGCCTGGTGGTACAAAGGGCAGGAGGGCTAAGTTCCTCTGGAATTAGATCACCACACTTTGGTCATATTTCAAATGAATGCCACCATCAATTCAACGTTTTTGTGCCATGGATTCTTTTTCAGAATAATGTTTTTAAGCGCAGAAAATGAAATGCATGGGATTACAAAGAAAACCAATTAGGCGCACCTGGGTGGCTCAGTTGGTTGAGCTTCTGACTCTTGATTTCAGCTTGGGTCATGGTCCCAGAGTCGTGTTGTCAGGCTCCAAGCTGAGCATGGAGCTTGCTTGGGATTCTCTCTCTCTCTCCCCTTTCCCCTGCTCACATGTACTCTCTCTCTAAAAAAAAAAAAAAAAAAAAAAAAAAAAAAAAAAAAAATTAAAAAATAATAATTTTTTAAAGTAAAAAAATTATATTGAAGTACAAGTTATCAAAATAATGTAAATGTATAATACAGTAATATATGTGTTCACTTAATAACCACATCTAGCAGGAAGTTTAACAACTGCTGTGATATCAAAGTAGCATAAACAGTATGATATCTCTACAACAGTTGTAGTATGAAAATACCTGATTTCTATTGTTGACAAACTCACAGCTACTGCCTGATACAGCTCTGGATTGTTGCATTTATAATAAAAAGAAATACTAAATTCCGCTTAAAGTTTAGAGGAAATAATTTTTATTCGCATCCAAGTTCACGTATCATCTGAATTCTACCCTCAAATCTCTTAGAGGTGTGCAGACTCTGGGTTAAGAAACCCTGACCTAGCTAACCAGATATTGGTGGCAATATTTCAAATAGGACTATAACATGGTATTCAAAGGCCAATGATACTTAATTTAGCATGATTTGATATTTTATTTTCATATTATTCACATGTCTACTTCATTAATGCATATATAGCAAATTACATGTGTGAGGTTTTATTTATAATACATTATATCTTGGGGCATCTGGCAGGCTCAGCTGGTAGTGTACAACTCTTTTCTTTCTGTTGTCTTTTTAAAAATTTTTTTAGGGGCGCCTGGGTGGCGCAGTCGGTTAAGCGTCCGACTTCAGCCAGGTCACGATCTCGCGGTCCGGGAGTTCGAGCCCCACATCAGGCTCTGGGCTGATGGCTCAGAGCCTGGAGCCTGTTTCCGATTCTGTGTCTCCCTCTCTCTCTGCCCCTCCCCCGTTCATGCTCTGTCTCTCTCTGTCCCAAAAATAAATAAACGTTGAAAAAAAAAAATTAAAAAAAAAAAAATAATAAAAATTTTTTTATTTAACTTATTTTTCTAATTTACATCCAAGTTAGTTAGCATATAGTGCAGCAATGATTTCAGGAGTAGATTCCTTTATGCCCCTTACCCATTTAGCCCATCCCCCCTCCCACAACCCCTCCAGTAACCCTGTTTCTTCTCCATATTTAAGAGTCTCTTATGTTTTTGTCCCCCTCCCTGTTTTTTATTATATTTGCTTCCCTTCCCTTATGTTCATCTGCTTTGTATCTTAAAGTCCTCGTCTGAGTGAAGTCATATGATATTTGTCTTTCTCTAATTTCGCTTAGCATAATACCCTCTAGTTCCATTCACATAGTTGCGAATGGCAAGATTTCATTCTTTTTGATTGCCTAGTAATACTCCATTGTGTATATATATATATATATATATATATATATATATATATATATATACACACCACATCTTCTTTTTCCATTCATCCATCGATGGACATTTGGGCTCTTTCCATACTTCGGCTATTGTTGATAGTGCTGCTATAAACACTGGGGTGCCTGTGTCCCTTCGAAATAGCATACCTGTATCCCTTGGATAAATATCTAGTACTACAATTGCTGGGTCATAAGGTAGTTCTGTTTTTAATTTTTTGAGGAACTTCCATACTGTTTTCTAGAGTGGCTGCACCAGTTTGCATTCCCACCAACGATGCAAAAGAGATCCTTTTTCTCCACATCCTCACCAACATCTGTTACTGCCTGAGTTGTTAATGCTAGCCATTCTGACAGGTGTGAGGTGTTATCTCAGTGTGGTTTTGATTTGTATATCCCTGATGATGAGTGATATTGAGCATTTTTTCATGTATTGGTTGGCCATCTGGATGTCTTCTTTGGAGAAATGTCTGTTATTGTCTTTTGCCCATTTCTTCACTGGATTATTTGTTTTTTGGGTACTGGGTTTGATAAGTTCTTTATAGATTTTTGGATACTAGCCCTAATCCTAACCCTAACCCTAAATTCTTTATAGATTTTGGATACTAATCTGATATTTTGTTTGCAAATACCTTCTCCCATTCTGTCAGTTGCCTTTTAGTTTTGCTGATTGTTTCCTTCGCTGTGCAGAAGCTTTTTATCTTGATGAGGTCCCAGTAGTTCATTTTTGCTTTTGTTTCCCTTACCTCTGGAGACGTGTTGAGTAAGAAGTTGCTGCAGCCAAGATCAAAGAGGTTGTTGCCTGCTTTCTCCTCAAGGATTTTGAGGGCTTCCTGTCTTACATTTAGGTCTTTCATCCATTTTGAGTTTATTTTTGTGTATGGTGTAAGAAAGTGATCCAGGTTCATTCTTCTGCATGTCGCTGTCCAGTTTTCCCAGCATCACTTGCTGAAGAGACTGTCTTTATTCCATTGGATATTCTTTCCTGCTTTGTCAAAGATTAGCTGGCCATACGTTTGTGGGTCCATCTCTGGGTTCTCTGTTCTGTTCCATTGATCTGTGTGTCTGTTCTTATGCCAGTACCATACTGTCTTGATGATTACAGCTTTGTAATACAGCTTGAAGTCAAGGGTAGTAAACAACTCTTGCTCTTGGGCTGTGAGTTCGAGCTCCACATTGGGTGTAGAGATTACTTTAAAAAAATCTTCTAAAAAATAATAGATTATACCTTAACTCCTAAACAAAAGTTCAAGATTTTTTGTAAGAACTTTATAAATGGAGGAAGCAGGGTATGATCTTATCCATACTGAGGTTATCTTTCAATCATTCAATAAACACTTGTGGGCCATTCACTAAGCAATCATTGAACACAAGGAGCTAGTTTAGTGAGGGAAGGACAGTATTTATGCAAACAAGAACTTGCAGCAGACTGTAGTATGATGTCAAGAGTATCAATTACATGCTTATGGGATCACATAGTTGAGTACCCAGCCCAGATAGTGAGGATCAGGAAAAACTTGAAGGATGAGTTGGCAGTAGGTAAAAAATTGAGGAAGGCTATTTGCAGCCAATGCAATGAGATGCATAAAATAAAAGACAAGGAAGTATGTCTGGCATATTCCTGGAACCAAAAATACTTCAGGTGCAGCTAGAAAAGAGATGAGTCTAGAGAATCGTAGTGTGGTGACTGTTGGTCAGGCAGTCTGTGGGACCAGTCTGCTGCCATGCTGCCGCCATGATTATACCTATGTGCTACGTCACTTGTGGCAAGATGGCGGGCAACAAGTAGGAGGCCTAGCTGGGGTTGCTGCGGGTCTCGGACACTGATGGGGCGCCCTGGACTCACTGGGCCTGAGTGCTGCACGCTACTGTCTCACGCTGAACTGATGGAGAAGCTGCTCAATTCTGCATCCCTGGAGAAGTAACCGTGCTAGAGCCTCCCGCCGCCTGCTGACCACGGGCAGTCAGGGTTGTGCCTGGAGTTCATTCCACTGAGGTAGAAGAGCTGGGAGCAATGCCAGACCACAGCCACGTGGGTATGTGTATGTCCTTCCTCTGGAAGGAACCATCAGTAAAGGTCCTTGAAGAACCGAGAGAGAGAGAGAAGGAGAGAGGGAGAGACAGATGAGTCTGCAGAGGGAAGAGATAAAGGTGTCATGGTTTGCCTAGAATCCTTTCCTTTGGGAAACACCCATTTCCCTCTGTTGTACTCCTCATTCTCTTCTGGAGTTGCCCTAAGAAAGAGCACATGACCCAACCCAAGCCAACCCCAATCCTCTCCCTTCCTCAGGATCCGAGTTTGAAGGACCATGGGGGCCTGGAGTTACCGATGGCATATTGCCTCCACATGGACAGAACCTGTCTAGAAACAAAACTAACATGAGAAAAGCAGGACTAGGAAAGATAAAGCATGAATGCCATCTTTGAACTCCTAGTCTAGCGCTGCCTAAAGCCAACCTCAGACTCTTTGGTTACATGAACAAAGAAATTCCTCACTTTTGCTTAAGCTACTTTGAATGAGGTTTCTGTCACTTGGAATTGAAAGGTGACTGACTTACATAGGATGATAAGGACGAACAGAGACACTGACATCCGTTTAGAGGGAATTGACTCAAAGCAGGGAGGTGCCACCATCAAATTTGCATGGTGGATGACCCTGACCACTGGAAATGGGCTGATGAGGGGCATGTCCAGAGGGAAAGAGAACGATGTGGTTATTGGAGTGACCATCGTTTTCTCTGAATGTTTGTAACTATTCTCAGATTTGTATGTTCTACCCACAACTCCCCTCTTGTTTCAAAATAACAAATTTTTTTCTTGGGGTGCCTGAGTGGCTCAGTCGGTTGAGTGTCTGACTTTGGCTCAGGTCATGATCTCACGGTTCATGAGTTCGAGCCCTGTGTCAGTCTCTGTGCTGACAGTTCAGAGCCTGGAGCCTGCTTCAGATTCTGTGTCTCCCTCTCTCTCTGCCTCTGTCCTGCTTGCACACGTGCACGCTCTCTCTCTCTTTCTCTCTCAAAAATAAATTTAAAAAAATTTTTTTAAGTTTTTTCTTATTACAGAAAACTCAGGAAATACTTAAGAGCAAAAATAAGGAAACAGAAAACCCCCAAACCTACCCTCCATGGACGATCACTGTTAAAACTCATATACATCCTTCTAAACCTTTACATATGTGACATGTGTCTGCAGGTTCACAGAGGTGGGAAAAGGTATTAAGCAAATGAGATTGTACCGTATGTACCTTGCACTTCAAATATCAAAAATCAATGATCTGGAAAAAGAACATTTTTTTTCCAGAAACAACTCATTGATCAATTTATGATTTTAAATTGTATTCCTGTTCATCAGATCCAGACTTTGAAATGTGAACATATGTTATGTTAACCTTAGATTAAGTGTATGCCAAATGCATGTCACAGACACAGATTTCCACATTGCAGTGTGTTTGATGATCGACGTAAGAGGGAATCAGAAGAGTTCATGATTAACTTTCCCATATCTTCAAATAGACACCTTCACCTCTTACAGTGATGGTATTTTACACTGCAAAGAAAAAGTAAAATCACTAACAAGCAAATTTGTCGAAAACTGAGGGAAAGCAGTGAGTATGTAGAAAGGAGTTTGCATTTTTAGAATCTAATCAGTATCTGTCAGACTTCACGACTGTAAAGAGCTTTGGTGCACAAAGTAAGCAGGATGCATCTCTGTCCCTAGTTCTTAGCTGCATAGAGGCTGCAAGGTTTACAATGTTGAAACTTTTATTCTTAGTAACTTCTTCTCTCACTGAACTTTAATGTTTATTTATTATTGAGAGAGAGAGAGAATGAGCAGGGGAGGGGTAGATGGGGGGGGGGGGGGGGGACAGAAGATCAAAGCAGGATCCGCACTGACAGCAAATAGCCAAACACAGGGCTCAAACTCACCAGCCGTGAGACCATGACCTAAGCTGTAGTCACATGCTTAACCAACTGAGCCACCCAGGCACCCCTCTCCCTGAACTTTAACACCAGAGTTCTCCACTGCTCAAATTCCTATGCACTTTCTTCTACCCCGCCTTCCATCCTACCCACAATTTTGCCTCTTTCCACAGGACTGGTTGCAGATTTTATTTCTTTAAAATGTATGTGCAAGGACTCTGAAGATGTCTAGTACTTCCAAAGTGACTTACTAAGTGAGCATGCAATGTTTGTTTTAAAGGTTCTATCAATGCCAAGCCACAATTATAAACAGATAATTTCCCTATAGCAGGGGAACCAACCCCTGGGAAATAAGCTCAAATTTTCAGCCCCATTGCCACCCCACATTCTTTATTCTGCCCTCTATAGGTTGAGAAGAGTGTGGTGATCAGTAGGGAAAGAAGGAATGCCACGTAGACCCCTTCTTCAGGGAGCCATCACAGTTTTCTGCAGCACTCGGGAGGCAGAGCTTCTGAAGAATCTAGAAATTGGGAGAACTGATCCACCATCCCTTCTTTTCTTCATTTAACCAGCACTTCTTGAACCCCTACTGTGTACCAAACAATGGAAATACAACATGAGGAACCTTCAGCTCCCAGTCTGAAGAAGGGGCAAGCAACCAGCCTCTGCCATGCAAGAACAGATATGGTGCAGGAGATCCATTTCTACCCAATGAGCTACAATTTCTGCCACTGGAAAGTTTCCAGCCTGGGGGGGGTGGATAAGGCAGCTACAAAGTCAAACCCTATGTGCCAAAGAGACAAAAACATAAATGCTGTGGGACTTTAAGAGAGAGAGCAGGAAGGTGAGCTTGGGGAGGCAAAAAGAGAAGACCAATAAGATAGCATTTATCCAGCCAGCAAGAATTTTACAGCTGCCATCACTCATTCCCTGTCTTTTTTTTTTTTTTTTTTTTTTTTTTTTTTACCATCAACAGATGCTTTCCCAAATGGAGAATATTGGCCTCCAAGATGTTACAAATCCAAGTGAGAAATAACCCCTACTGTCTGGGTAGGAAAAAAGGAACAAAATACTTTGGGCCTCTTTGTGATAGAGGCTTCCAGCACCAAGACTTAACATTTGGACAATATCAAGTAAGTATTCCATTTCTCTCTAAGTATCTTGCACTTATTATGCTAAAGTTAACCCTACCTAAAATAAAATCCACAAGGATGCTCATTTTGTTTACTCTGCCCTCACCTGCCATGTTACAAAGAGGAAGCAACCCAAGACATTGTTCTAGGCTGCTGAAAACAATTCCATTTCCTTCCTGTTGGATGCTTTTTTTTTTTTCTTAATACAACATGCAATTATGGGAGTTTTTTCCCCAAATAGATTTGTGCTCTAAAACTTCATACCTCCCAGAGGAACATTAAGAACCCCCTGCAGATGAAGGCAACCAAGAAGTGTGCATTTAGAGAAGGTGGTTTGCTTTAATTGTTGTATGTGATCAACTTCCGGTTGCCTTTTAATGTTCTGCTGCTAGAACAGTCTAACTGGATAATTTAGAAATGTATATACAGGCACAAGAAATATTTTAAAAGAAACCTTTATTATTATTATTATTATTATTAATTTTTTTTTTTTTTGAGAAAGAAAGCACACAAGTGAGAGAGGGGCAGAGAAAGGAGAGAGAGAGAATCCCAAGCAGCCTCTGCATTATCAGCACAGGGCTCAATGCAGGGCTAGAACTCACCAAACGCATGAGATCATGGTCTGAGCCGAAATTGACAGTCAGAGGCTTAGCTGACTGAGCCACATAGGCACCCCTAAAACAAACTTTTACAATAAAGTGTAACATACCTAGAGAAAGCCATAGACATCGTAAGTGCATGGTTCAGTGAAGCATCACAAAGGGAACATAACCATGTGACATCAGTCAGACCAAGCAGTAGAACACCAGCACCTAGAAGCACCCACAACTCCTAATGCCTACCAAGAACCTGACTCCTCCCTTCCCCAGTATGCTCACTTGTGACACCATGTGGTTAGTTTTGCCTTTTTTTTTTTTTAATGTTTTATTTTTAAGAGAGCGCAAACAGGAGGGGGGCAGAGAAGGGGGGGGGGGACAGAGGATCTGAAGCAGGCTCTACACTGACAGCAGCACAAAACATGAGATCATCACCTGAGCTGAAGCTGGACACTCAACCTACTGAGCCACCCAGGCACCCCTAGTTTCGCCTTTAACTTCGTGTATATAAAATTATCATACGTAGTTTTCTGTGTTGAACTTTTCAACATTGTGAGATCCATATTGTATATAGCAGCAGTACCTTCATTTTCTCTGCATAGATGAATAATCACATCCTGGATGGGAGAACTACAGAGTGTGAGGTTTCTCTCAGACTGGGACTCCAAGTACAACTCCATTTCAGTTTAACTTTGGATGAACAGAGCTGCCATTATCCACTGAGAGTGGATTCCTGGCTAGAATAATAAATTCCTGAGAACTTCCCAAGCATTGTAACTCAATCCCTATTAAGAATTTTTCTGTTCCTTCCACTGTGAATTCAACTAGTATTTGCTGAGCATCTGCTGTGTACAAATCCTTGTGCTAGATGAGTACAGCAGGACAACAATACCAGCCATGAAGCTCACACTGAAAAGAAGGAGTAATAAGACAAGCACACAATGACTATCTTTGAAGGGCATAATCTGATTAGAAATGATAAGAGACATACAAGGTGCTTTGGGAATTTTAATGTCAGAGGAAATCACACTCATTCAAGGGATCTGAAGAAGCCTTTAGGATGGTGTCTGAGCTTTTGAGGATTAATAGGATCAGTAGAATGATCTGTGTATTTGGGTTTTTTGTTTGTTTGTTTGTTTTTATTTTAGGGAGAGAGAGTGCAAGATTGGGGGAGAAGGGCAGAGAGAGAGAGAGAAAGAGAGAGAGAGAATTTTAAGCAGGCTCCATGCTCGGTGTGGAGCCCGACACTGGTGGGGGTGGGGGGTGGCACTTGATCCTACAACCCTGGGATCATGACCTGAGCTGAAATCAAGAGTTGGACGCTCAACCAACTGAGCCATCCAGGCTATAATAATCTGTGTAAATATTCCAGGCCAAGGCTATATCGTGAGTAAAAACAAACCAACAAACCAAGTAAGCAAATAAAAAAAGACAGGGGCGCTGTGGTGGCTGAGCCGGCTAAGCATCTGACTTCGGCTCAGGCTCATGATTTCCAACCCCACATCAGGCTCTGTGCTTACAGCTCAGAGCCTGGAGCCTGCTTGGGATTTTGTGTCTCCCTCTCTCTCTGCCCCTCCCCTGCTCGTGCTCTTTGTCTTTCAAAAATAAATAAACATTAAAAAAAATTTTTTTAAAGAATCTTAAAAAAAAAAACAAAGACAGACTATGGGGCATTTATAGAAAATATTAAGTGTCCTGATTGCCTTAATTATAAGGAATATTGGGAAGTGAGTCTAGAAAACAAGATGGGAATCATACTACGGGAAAATAATTTTAATTAAGCAATCTCTACACCCAACATAGGGCTTGAACTTATAACCCCCGAGATCAAGAGTCTCATGCTTGACTAACTAAGCCAGCCAGGCACCCCTGCAGGAAAACTTAAATGTCAAGGTAAAGAAGGAATTTATTCCAGTGGCTTCTTCCACTGGTTTCTACCCTTCAGCCTACAAATGTGCTCAGACCTCCGCCTTTTCCAACAACCAATTTCTTTACACTTTACTTCTCTCTCAAATATCTTTATCCCTCCTTTCATTCCTTGTCCTTTTTAAGAATTCTTATTCTCCACTTCAGTTTAACCCATTGCAAGCTGGTTTCTGTACCCAACATTCTTCTGAAATCATTGCTGCTGAGATCTCTGTATCTCTCAGAGCTCTTGGTGACAATGAATTAAACCAACTCTGGCTAGAGGACACGGAAATGGGATTTTTGGGGAAGGATGTGAATGGCTCCCAAGATTGAAGGAAGACTGGAAAAGTATGCTTAGAAAATAGGAAGGAACCGGGAAATATCTGGCAGCCTAGAAACCCAACCACCAGAACAGGCTACTCAGGTCTTCAATGCCATTGAATCCTGCCACCGCACTTCTGCTTGAATGATCTGACTGCTCTCTTTGTGTCACTCTTTCAAGAGTCAAGGTTCTTGGTGGGAGCATCCTTCTGGCTGAGCTTGGGTCATGGGTCTGGCCCCTCACCCAGGTTGGGAAAATGAATTAAGAACAGACAAACAGAAGGAAACTAGAGAGATGGTATATTTAAGGCCAACACTGAATATAAATGGTTTAAATAAAACTAAAAGGCAGAGGAGATCAGCTTAGATAAAAATTAATGCTTAGATAACTTAAAAGGAAAAAGAACACAAACGCAAATCAAAAGAAAGCTTCAGTAGATTTATTAATATCAAATAAAGTGGACAATAATAAACAGGGTCATTACATGATGATAAAGGAATTATTCATCAAGAAAATATAACAATCCTAAATATGTATGCACCTAAGAACAAAGCTTCAAAATACATGAAGCAAAAATTGTTAGAATTGATAGGACAAATAGACTATCCTACAGATAGAGTTAAAGACTTCAGCACTATTGTCTCAGGACAAGTAGACAGAAAAATCAGAAAGCATATAGAAGAGAATTATACTATTAGCCTCTTTGACTTAATTTCCACTTATAGAACACTCTGCCCAATCAGAATACAAATTCAAGTGCCAATGGAACATTCACCAAGTTAGATCATATTCTAGGCCATAAACATTTTTTTAAAAGAATTGAAATCATACTAACCTTTCTGTCTACAACAGAATTAAAATAGAAATCTAAAATCTAAAATAGAAATCTAAAATAAAATCTAAAATGGAAAAGATTTGGTAAATCCAAATGTTTGGAAATTAAGCAGCATACTTCTAAATAACCCATGAGTCTAAAAGGAGGTCAAATGGATGATTAGAAAATATTTTGAAAAAAATTTAAATAAAGACAAAACATATCAGAATTTTGGGCATATAACCAAGCAGTGCTTAGAGAGAAATTTATAGCACTTAAATGTTTACATTAGAAAAATAGAAAGGTTCTTCTCTTTCCCATTTTGCAAGATGGCAGGTGAAAAAGCTGAGAAGCCAGACACTAAGGAGAAGAAATCTGAAGACAAGAAGGCTGATGCTAGTGACAAGGTTAAGAAGGGTAATCTCAAGCCTAAAACGCAAAGAAGGAGAAGCCCCACTGTGACTAAAACCCTGTCAGACAGGGGAACTAGCAGATATTTGAATGGCTGTGTATTCCAGAAAGGCTATATAAGAGGAAGTATTCAGCAACCAAATCCAAGGTCGAAAAGAAAAAGAAGTTTCTTACTACTGTCACAAAACAAGTGGTATCCAAGTGGTTAAACTTTGCAAAATGCCTAGGGATTATCCTATTGAAGATGCACCTCAAAAGCTGTTGAACCATGGTAAAAAACAAAAAACAAAACAAAAACCAAAAAAAACAAAAAAAAAAACAACAACAAAAAACCTTTCAGTCAGCATGTGAGAAAACTCCGAGCTAGCCTCACTCCTGGGGCCATTTTGATCATCTTCACTGGGCGCCAGAGAGGCAAGAGGTAGTTTTCCTGAAGCAACTGAGCAGAGGCTTGCTGCTTGTTTTTGTTTATTTTATGTTTATTTATTTTTGAGAGAGAGAGAGAGAGAGAGACTGCAAGCAGGAGAGGGGCAGAGAGAGAGGAAAACACAGAATCTGAAGCAGGCTCCAGGCTCTGAGCTGTTAGCACAGAGCCTGACGTGGGGCTTGAACTCATGAACTGTGAGATCATGATGTGAGCCAAAGTAGGACACTTAACCGACAGAGCCACCCAAGCTGCCCAGTGGCTTGCTACTTGTGACTGGACCTCTGGCCCTCAATCGAGTTCCTCTGTGTAGAACACACCAGAAATATGTCATTGCCACCTCCACCAAAATTGATATCAGCAGTGTGAAAATCCCAAAACATCTCACTGATACTTTCTTCACAAAGAAGAAGTTGCGTAAAGCCATTCATCAGGAAGGTGAGGTCTTTGACAAAGAGAAAGACAAATATGGGAGGGATTACAAAGCAGTGCAAGCTTGATTAGAAAGCTGTGGACTTGCAAATTCTGCCAAAAATCAAACCGTTCCTCACTTCAGGGCTACCTCTGCTCTGTGTTTTCTCTCACAAATGGAGTTTATCCTCACATATTGGTATTCTAAATCACTTACAAGGAATATAATTAAATAATTGATCCATAAAAAAAGACAGAAAGAGATAATTATCAAATCAAGGATCTAAGCTTCTACCTTAAAAAACTAGAAAAAAAAAAAATTAAGCCCAAAGCATGTAGAAGGGAATTATAAAGCAAAAAAAGGAATATCAATGAAAACAGTAGAGTGATATCAAGGAAACAAAAGCTGGTTATTTAAGAGTGTTTAAAATGGGTACACTTCTAGCAAAACTCATCAAGAAAAAAAGAAGGCAGAAATGACAAATATCAGATGCCTACAGACATTAAAGAGATCATAAAGGAATATTGTGAACAATTTTATGACAGTAGATTTGATAAATTAGATAAAATAAAATTCCTTGAAAAATACAAATGATCAAAGCCCACTCAAAAGGAAGTAGATAACCTGAATAGTCTTATATCCCATTTTAAAAATTAAATTTGTGGGGTGCTTGAGTGGCTCATTGGGTTAAGCTTCAGGCTCTTGATCTCTGCTCAAGTCATGATCTCACAGTTCATGAGATCAGGCCCCATATCAGGTTCTGCGCTGTTAGCTTGGGATTCTCTCACCCTCTCTCTTTCTGTCCTTCCCCTGCTCTCTCTTTCTCTCTCTCTCTCTCTCTGTCTCAAAATAAATAAATAAACTTTAAAAATAAATAAATAGCCCTCTGTTTAAATAGCAGTTGTTCGGAGTTGCGGCAAGATGGCGGCTTAGGAGGACGCTGGGCTCACCGCACGTCCTGCTCATCACTTAGATTCCATCTACACCTGCCTAAATAACCCAGAAAACCGCCAGAGGATTAGCAGAACGGAGTCGCCAGAGCCAAACGCAGACGAGAGGCCCACGGAAGAGGGGCCCCTCCTGAAGTGGATCACCTAAGGAGAAGCGATCTAAGCCTGCCCCTCCTGCCCCCGAGCACCTTGCCTACCCACCCCAGCTAATACGCCAGATCCCCAGCATCACAAGCCTGGCAGGGTGCAAGTAGCCCAGACGAGCCACACCACCCCACAGTGAATCCCGCCCCTAGGAGAGGGGAAGAGAAGGCACACACCAGTCTGACTGTGGCCCCAGCGGTGGGCTGGGGGCAGACATCAGGTCTGACTGCGGCCCCGCCCACCAACTCCAGGTATACACCACAGCACAGGGGAAGTGCCCTGCAGGTCCTCACCACGCCAGGGACTGTCCAAAATGACCAAGCGGAAGAATTCCCCTCAGAAGAATCTCCAGGAAATAACAACAGCTAATGAGCTGATCAAAAAGGACTTAAATAACATAACAGAAAGTGAATTTAGAATAATAGTCATAAAATTAATCGCTGGGCTTGAAAACAGTATACAGGACAGCAGAGAATCTCTTGCTACAGAGATCAAGGGACTAAGGAACAGTCACGAGGAGCTGAAAAACGCTTTAAACGAAATGCATAACAAAATGGAAACCACCACAGCTCGGCTTGAAGAGGCAGAGGAGAGAATAGGTGAACTAGAAGATAAAGTTATGGAAAAAGAGGAAGCTGAGAAAAAGAGAGATAAAAAAATCCAGGAGTATGAGGGGAAAATTAGAGAATTAAGTGATACACTAAAAAGAAATAATATACGCATAATTGGTATCCCAGAGGAGGAAGAGAGAGGGAAAGGTGCTGAAGGGGTACTTGAAGAAATAATAGCTGAGAACTTCCCTGAACTGGGGAAGGAAAAAGGCATTGAAATCCAAGAGGCACAGAGAACTCCCTTCAGACGTAACTTGAATCGATCTTCTGCACGACATATCATAGTGAAACTGGCAAAATACAAGGATAAAGAGGAAATTCTGAAAGCAGCAAGGGGTAAACGTGCCCTCACATATAAAGGGAGACCTATAAGACTCGTGACTGATCTCTCTTTTGAAACTTGGCAGGCCAGAAAGAATTGGCAAGAGATTTTCAGGGTGCTAGACAGAAAAAATATGCAGCCAAGAATCCTTTATCCAGCAAGTCTGTCATTTAGAATAGAAGGAGAGATAAAGGTCTTCCCAAACAAACAAAAACTGAAGGAATTTGTCACCACTAAACCAGCCCTACAAGAGATCCTAAGGGGGACCCTGTGAGACAAAGTCCCAGAGACATCACTATAAGCATAAAACATACAGACATCACAATGACTCTAAACCCGTATCTTTCTATAATAACACTGAATGTAAATGGATTAAATGCGCCTACCAAAAGACATAGGGTATCAGAATGGATAAAAAAACAAGACCCATCTATTTGCTGTCTACAAGAGACTCATTTTAGACCTGAGGACACCTTTAGATTGAGAGTGAGGGGAAGGAGAACTATTTATCATGCTACTGGAACCCAAAAGAAAGCTGGAGTAGCCATACTTATATCAGACAAACTAGACTTTAAATTAAAGGCTGTAACAAGAGATGAAGAAGGACATTATATAATAGTTACAGGGTCTATCCATCAGGAAGAGCTAACAATTATAAATGTCTATGCACCGAATACCGGAGCCCCCAAATATATAAAACAATTACTCATAAACATAAGCAACCTTATTGATAAGAATGTGGTAATTGCAGGGGACTTTAACACCCCACTTACAGAAATGGATAGATCATCTAGACACACGGTCAGTAAAGACACAAGGGCCCTGAATGAGACATTGGATCAGATGGACTTGACAGATATATTTAGAACTCTGCATCCCAAAGCAACAGAATATACTTTCTTCTCGAGTGCACATGGAACATTCTCCAAGATAGATCATATACTGGGTCACAAAACAGCCCTTCATAAGTTTACAAGAATTGAAATTATACCATGCTTACTTTCAGACCACAATGCTATGAAGCTTGAAATCAACCACAGAAAAAAGTCTGGAAAACCTCCAAAAGCATGGAGGTTAAAGAACACCCTACTAACGAATGAGTGGGTCAACCAGGCAATTAGAGAAGAAATTAAAAAATATATGGAAACAAACGAAAATGAAAATACAACAATCCAAACGCTTTGGGACGCAGCAAAGGCAGTCCTGAGAGGAAAATACATTGCAATCCAGGCCTATCTCAAGAAACAAGAAAAATCCCAAATACAAAATCTAACAGCACACCTAAAGGAACTAGAAGCAGAACAGCAAAGGCAGCCTAAGCCCAGCAGAAGAAGAGAAATAATAAAGATCAGAGCAGAAATAAACAATATAGAAACTAAAAAAACTGTAGAGCAGATCAACGAAACCAAGAGTTGGTTTTTTGAAAAAATAAACAAAATTGACAAACCTCTAGCCAGGCTTCTCAAAAAGAAAAGGGAGATGACCCAAATAGATAAAATCATGAATGAAAATGGAATTATTACAACCAATCCCTCAGAGATACAAACAAGTATCAGGGAATACTATGAAAACTTATATGCCAACAAATTGGACAACCTGGAAGAAATGGACAAATTCCTGAACACCCACACTCTTCCAAAACTCAATCAGGAGGAAATAGAAAGCTTGAACAGACCCATAACCAGCGAAGAAATTGAATCGGTTATCAAAAATCTCCCAACAAATAAGAGTCCAGGACCAGATGGCTTCCCAGGGGAGTTCTACCAGACGTTTAAAGCAGAGATCATACCTATCCTTCTCAAGCTATTCCAAGAAATAGAAAGGGAAGGAAAACTGCCAGACTCATTCTATGAAGCCAGTATTACTTTGATTCCTAAACCAGACAGAGACCCAGTAAAAAAAGAGAACTACAGGCCAATATCCCTGATGAATATGGATGCAAAAATTCTCAATAAGGTACTAGCAAATCGAATTCAACGGCATATAAAAAGAATTATTCACCATGATCAAGTGGGATTCATTCCTGGGATGCAGGGCTGGTTCAACATTCGCAAATCAATCAACGTGATACATCACATTAACAAAAAAAAAGAGAAGAACCATATGATCCTGTCAATCGATGCAGAAAAGGCCTTCGACAAAATCCAGCACCCTTTCTTAATAAAAACCCTTGAGAAAGTCGGGATAGAAGGAACATACTTAAAGATCATAAAAGCCATTTATGAAAAGCCCACAGCTAACATCATCCTCAACGGGGAAAAACTGAGAGCTTTTTCCCTGAGATCAGGAACACGACAAGGATGCCCACTCTCACCGCTGCTGTTTTACATAGTGCTGGAAGTTCTAGCATCAGCAATCAGACAACAAAAGGAAATCAAAGGCATCAAAATTGGCAAAGATGAAGTCAAGCTTTCGCTTTTTGCAGATGACATGATATTATACATGGAAAATCCGATAGACTCCACCAAAAGTCTGCTAGAACTGATACGTGAATTCAGCAAAGTTGCAGGATACAAAATCAATGTACAGAAATCAGTTGCATTCTTATACACTAACAATGAAGCAACAGAAAGACAAATAAAGAAACTGATCCCATTCACAATTGCACCAAGAAGAATAAAATACCTAGGAATAAATCTAACCAAAGATGTAAAGGATCTGTATGCTGAAAACTATAGAAAGCTTCTGAAGGAAATTGAAGAAGATTTAAAGAAATGGAAAGACATTCCCTGCTCATGGATTGGAAAAATAAATATTGTCAAAATGTCAATACTACCCAAAGCTATCTACACATTCAATGCAATCCCAATCAAAATTGCACCAGCATTCTTCTCGAAACTAGAACAAGCAATCCTAAAATTCATATGGAACCACAAAAGGCCCCGAATAGCCAAAGGAATTTTGAAGAAGAAGACCAAAGCAGGAGGCATCACAATCCCAGACTTTAGCCTGTACTACAAAGCTGTCATCATCAAGACAGCATGGTATTGGCACCAAAACAGACACATAGACCAATGGAATAGAATAGAAACCCCAGAACTAGACCCACAAACGTATGGCCAACTCATCTTTGACAAAGCAGGAAAGAACATCCAATGGAAAAAAGACAGCCTCTTTAACAAATGGTGCTGGGAGAACTGGACAGCAACATGCAGAAGGATGAAACTAGACCACTTTCTCACACCATTCACAAAAATAAACTCAAAATGGATAAAGGACCTAAATGTGAGACAGGAAACCATCAAAACCTTAGAGGAGAAAGCAGGAAAAGACCTCTCTGACCTCAGCCGTAGCAATCTCTTCCTCGACACATCCCCAAAGGCAAGGGAATTAAAAGCAAAAGTGAATTACTGGGACCTTATGAAGATAAAAAGCTTCTGCACAGCAAAGGAAACAACCAACAAAACTAAAAGGCAACCAACGGAATGGGAAAAGATATTCGCAAATGACATATCGGACAAAGGGCTAGTATCCAAAATCTATAAAGAGCTCACCAAACTCCACACCCAAAAAACAAATAACCCAGTGAAGAAATGGGCAGAAAACATGAATAGACACTTCTCTAAAGAAGACATCCGGATGGCCAATAGGCACATGCAAAGATGTTCAGCGTCGCTCCTTATCAGGGAAATACAAATCAAAACCACACTCAGGTATCACCTCACGCCAGTCAGAGTGGCCAAAATGAACAAATCAGGAGACTATAGATGCTGGAGAGGATGTGGAGAAACGGGAACCCTCTTGCACTGTTGGTGGGAATGCAAACTGGTGCAGCCGCTCTGGAAAGCAGTGTGGAGGTTCCTCAGAAAATTAAAAATAGACCTACCCTATGACCCAGCAATAGCACTGCTAGGAATTTATCCAAGGGATACAGGAGCACTGATGCATAGGGCCACTTGTACCCCAATGTTCATAGCAGCACTCTCAACAATAGCCAAATTATGGAAAGAGCCTAAATGTCCATCAACTGATGAATGGATAAAGAAATTGTGGTTTATATACACAATGGAATATTACGTGGCAATGAGAAAAAATGAAATATGGCCTTTTGTAGCAACGTGGATGGAACTGGAGAGTGTGATGCTAAGTGAAATAAGCCATACAGAGAAAGACAGATACCATATGGTTTCACTCTTATGTGGATCCTAGAAACTTAACAGGAACCCATGGGGGAGGGGAAGGAAAAAAAAAAAAAAAAAAAGAGGTTAGAATGGGAGAGAGCCAAAGCATAAGAGACTTAAAAACTGAGAACAAACTGAGGGTTGATGGGGGGTGGGAGGGAGGAGAGGGTGGGTGATGGGTATTGAGGAGGGCACCTTTTGGGATGAGCACTGGGTGTTGTATGGAAACCAATTTGTCAATAAATTTCATAAAAAAAAAAAAAAAATAATAATAATAATAAAATAAAAATAAATAAATAAATGCATACATACATGCACATACTAAATTTGTATTTAAGAACCTTCCCATAGAGAAATTTCCAGGTTCAGATGGTTTCACTCATAAATTTAAAAATGTTACACACTTTATGATTCCATTTATATAATATTCTCAAAATGCAAAACTGTAGAAATGGAGAATGGACTAGTGGTTACCGATAGACAGGGATAGTGGTTGAATATAAAAGGGTAGCACAAGGAGACCTTTGGTGGTGATAAAACAATCATATCTTGATTGTGGTGGTATTACATGAATTTGCATGTATGATAAAATTGCACAGAACTATACACACAATTACAAATGTATATTAAAAATGATGCAACCCAAATAAGCTATATAGCCTAGTTAACAGACGTGTACCTACGTTATTTTTCTTGATTTGCTCCTACACTACAGCTGTACCATTGCGAGAAACTGACAGAAGAGTACAAGGGACTCCATGTATGCTTTTGCAACTTCCTGTAAGGCTATAATTATTTTTAAATAAATTATAAAAAATGAGGGGCGCCTGGGTGGCGCAGTCGGTTAAGCGTCCGACTTCAGCCAGGTCACGATCTCGCGGTCCGGGAGTTCGAGCCCCGCGTCGGGCTCTGGGCTGACGGCTCGGAGCCTGGAGCCTGGTTCCGATTCTGTGTCTCCCTCTCTCTCGGCCCCTCCCCCGTTCATGCTCTGTCTCTCTCTGTCCCAAAAATAATAAATAAAAAAAAAAGTTGAAAAAAAAAATTCAAAAAAAAAAAATGAGCCAAGCATTAGTGAGCTGTGGGACAACTTTAAGTAGCTGAATATGTGAGTAATTGGAATCCCTGAAATATGTGAGAAGGCAACTGAAAGAACACCAGAAGAAATAATGACCAAATTTTTTCAAATTTGATGAAAACTTTAAACCTACAGGTCAAAAAAATCCCAACAAACCCCAAGCACAAGACACATGAGGGAAAACAAACAAACTATACCAGGGCACAGCGTAATCAAAGTGCTCAAAACCGGGGATAAATGGAAAATCTTAAGTGCAGAAATGGAAAAAACACATTATCTACAGAAAAACAAAATAGAGGTGACAGCGGATTTCTCATCAGAAGCCACACAAGTGAAGGCAACAAAAGCAAAAACAGGGGCACCTGGGTGGCTCAGTTGGTTAAGCGTCCTACTTCGGCTCAAGTCATGATCTCACTGCTTGTGAGTTTGAGCCCCACATCAGGCTGTCTGCTGTCAGTGCAGAGCCTGCTTCAGATCCTCTGTCACCCTCTCTCTCTGCCCCTCCTCCCCTTGTGCTTGCTCTCTTTCTCAAAAATAAATAAATGTTAAAAAAAAATAAAAATAAAAAATAAGAGGGACTATGTCAAACTAAAAAGCTGCTGCACAGCAAGAGAAATTATCAACAAGATGAAAAGGCAGCGTCTTCAATGGGAGAAAATATTTGCAAATTATATATCTGATAAAGGGTTAATATCCAAAACCTGTAAAAAGCTCATACAACTCAATAGCAAAAAAAAATCTTATTAAAAAATGGGCAGAGGATCTGAACGGACATTTTTCCAGAGAAGACAAATGGATGGCCAGAAGGTACATGAAAACATGCTCAATATCACCTATCATCACATAAATGCAAATCAAAACTGCAATAAGATATCAGTCCTTACCTGTCAGAAGGTCAAAACAACAAGTAATAACAAGTGTTGGCTAGGATGTGCAGAAATGTGAACCTTGTTCACTGTTGGTGGGAATATAGATTGGTACTACCACTATGGAAAACAGTATGGCATTTCCTCAAGAAATTCAAAATACAACTACCATATGATCCAGCAATCCCACTTCTGGGTATTTACCTGAAGGAAATAAACATACTCACTTGAAAACCTATCTGCACCCCCACTTTCATTGCAGAATTATTTACAATAGCCATGACGTGGAAGCAATCTAAGTGTCCATCAATGGGTGGATGTATAAAGAAGATATGGTATATAGAAATACAATGGAAATTTATTCAGCCATAAAAAAAATAAGGAAACCCTGCTGTTTGTGAAAACATGGGTGAACTTTGAGGGTATTATGATAAATGAAATAAGTCAGACAGAGAAAGACAAATACTATATGATCTCACACGTAGAATCTAAAAAAAATGAAATAAAAACCTGAACTCAGACACAGAGAATAGATTTGGTGGTTTTCAGGAGACAGATGGTGGAGTGTGGTTGAAATAGGTGAAGGTGGTCAAAAGGTACAAACTTCCAGTTATTAAACAAATAAGCATAGGGATGTAATGTACAGTATGATGACTATAGTTAATAAACCTATATTGTATATATTGTAAAGTTGCTAAGCGAGTAGATCTTAAAAGTTATCACAAGGAAAAGTTACTATGCATGGTGATGGATGTTAGCCAGACATATTGTGGTGATTCTTTCACAATACATACAAATATTGAATCATTATACTCCACACCTCAAACTGTTTTAATGTTATATGTTAATTATAATTACATCCCAATAAAAAAAAAAAAAAGAAATAGCTTAAGTGAAAAGACAGTGGAGCAACACCATTAAAATACTGAAATAAAACATTGCCAATCTAGAATTCTACCACTCCAGTGAGAATATCTTTCAAAAGCCAAAACAAAATGAAGACTTTTTTCAAACATGCAAGTTGAAAGAATTTACTACCAACAGACCTACATTGCAAGAAATGTTAAAAGGAAGTTATTCACACTGGAGGAAAATGGCGCCCAATGGAAGTACGGATCCACGCAAAGAGTGAAGAGTACCAAAACTAGCAACAGTTCTCAGCACACGGTCTGGGGACTGCTGCTTGTCCCTTCCAGGAGGTCTGCAGGTTCTAATTATTTTCATAATAATGCTAATATGTTCCTCCCTTTCCATGCTCATTTTCTCAAAGTGTACCATGGAGTTTTCTGGTGTGATATGGCAAGAGGAGAAATGCACAGGCAGATATGAGAATTTAACTTTCTTCTATTAAGCCAGACATTCAAGAGATTTGTTAAAAATAGTACCGCTCTTCCCACAAATGTTTTTTTGAAAAGCATATTTATGGGATTTAAATTAACATGTAATCTCTTTCACTGTTGTTTTAAAATCAATGAATAAATTTTTTTTCAATTTCTGCTTTAAAATTTTTCAATGCAGTGAATAACCTACAGAAACAGAAGCTTTTTTAGCATCCTCAATCATTTTTAAGATTATTTAAGGAATCCCGAGACCAAAAAAATGTGAGAGCTGCTGTTCCAGATCAGCTTAGCATTTAAAGGCCCTTGACAAAGATGATGAAAAAAAGGGTTTGGTGACACATAGGGCCATGTGGTGAGAAAAAGGATGAAGGAAAGGCTTTAGAAATGAGAGGCAGATAGAACAGAACCCAGAAAACCCAAGCTGGAGGTTTGTACCAAGTAAAGGAAGGGCAAAAGCTTTGAGGAGATTGTCTCTGGGGTGTAAATCATTTACCTGCTCACCGTGGACCAGTTGTGCCTGGCAAATATAATTGCCTGGCAGCTTCAGAAATTGGTTGTTGGAGACACAAATACGATTGCAGATTGTGGCTGCATTTAATAATACTACCATTTGTATTGTATTGGGGAGCACCTTGCTGGCTCAGTCAGTAGAGCACACAACTCTTGATCTCAGGGTTGTAAGTTCAAGCCCCACGTTAGGTATGGAGCCTACTTAAAAATAGATAGATAGATAGATAGATAGATAGATAGATAGATAAAGGGAGTGAGCCACTTGGACTTTGCCTCTAAATTCATTTTGTTCTCATAGCAATAAATGAGGGTTCCAATTTACCACATCCTCCCTCACACTTGTTACTGTCCATCTTTTTTATGACAGCCATCCTGGCCATGGTCAATTTCCATTGTTTACAACTAAAATAACTGTGGATCATCGCAAAACAAGTCAAGTCATAAGCAGTTCATGGAAAACCCTCATTATGTAATGCTTCAGCTTCCAAGTTGAGGGACTACTCTGACTTGTATGAGCACAGAGCAGTAAGGAGTCAATACTGTATAACCCTGGGAGGCAAGTATCATTTGTCCATGAGGCTGTGAGGAATTTTCCATATTTTTGAAATGGAGAGTTCCTGAAAATATATATCCCCAATTTCCAAGTCCTAACATTTGCAAACCTCTCTCTGAATCCTGGACTCCACATATAAATCTGGCCATAAGTTCCAGGGAATTAATACATCCCAGAAGCAGCCTTCAACTAATGACTGTTGGTTACTGGTTGATAAGTATTCCAGTTCCCTCATCCTGCAGGCAGGATAGTTTTGTTAAAGATCCACTCTCTCTCTAATTGAGGAAAAATTTACATACCATAAAACTCACACTTTAAAGTGTGCAATTTAGTGGTTTTTATATATTCACACAGCTGTGCAACCATCACTATTCAATGTTCTAGTTCCAGAACATTTTCATCACACTGAAAAGACACCCTTATACCCCTTAGTAGTCACTCTCCACTCCACCATCCCTCCAGGCCCTGGCAATCACTAAAACACTTTTTGTCTCTCTTGATTTGTCTTTCTAGGAATTTCATGTAAGTGGAATCATATCATATGTGGCTTTTTGTGACTGGCTTCTTTCACTTAACACGTTTTCAAGATCTATTCATGTTGTAGTATGTATCAGTATTTCATTCTTTTTTATTGCTGAATAATATTCCATTTTATGGATATACCACATTTTGTTTATCCATTCATCAAGTGATTCATTTGCACTGTCTCCACTTTGAGCTATTATGAATAATGCTGCTGTGAGCATTCATTGTACAAGTCTTTGTGTGGACGGACATATATTTTCAATTCTCTTGGCTACATACCTTGGAGTGGAATTGCTGGGTCATATCATAACTCCATGTTTAACTTTTTGAGGAACTGGAAAACCGTTTGCTGAAGCAGCTGCACCAAAATCTCACCAGTAAGAATAAGGGTTCCCACTTCTCTATATCCTCATTAACACTTGTTATTATCCATCTTTTTAATTATTAACCATTATTCCCTAATTATTTATGATGCTGCTATAGACTGGATGTTTGTGTTCCCCAAAATTCATATGTTGAAGCCCTATATGATGGTATTTGAAGGTAGGATGTTGGGAGGTAATTAGGTCATGAGGATGGAGTTTCATGATGGGATTAGTGTCCTCATGAGAAGAGGCAGAGAGCTAGCCTTCTCTCCTCCACAGGAGGATACAATGAGAAGACATCTGCAAGCCAGGAAGAGGGCCTTCTCCAAGAACTTGATCATGTTGGCACCCATGTTGGACTTCCAGCCTCTAGAACTGTGAAAAATAAATGTTGCATAAGCCACCCAGTCTATGGTATTGTGTTTTAGCTGCTCAAACAAAGACAATGTTAAACATCTTTTCTCATACTCACTGGTCATTTGCATATCTTCTTTGGAGAGATATCTATCCTTGTCCATTTTTAAATTGGGTTGCCTTTTTATTGCTGAGTCTGGCAGGACAATTTTGAGGTGCACATTCCACATTGCCTGCAAAGTTGTCCATTTGAGACTAAGACCCATTAGAGCACAATGGTAACTTGCCTGATAGCACATCATTTATTGGTGCCTTTTCTTCTGTATTAGTTTGCTGGGACTGCCAGAACAAAGTTTTACAGAACTGGGGAGATTCGACAACAGAAATTTATTGTCTCACAGTTCTGGAGGCTGGAAATCCAGATCAAGGTGCTGGGCATCTTAGTTTCATCCAAACAGAGAAAAAATCTGCTACATTCTTTTAAACTAGTTTCTAATTGTTTGCAATCTTTGATGTTTCTTGGGTTACAGAAGTATCGCTCTGATCTCTGCCTTCATATTCATGTGGTTTTCTACCTCTCTGTGTGTTTGTGTTCAAATTTCCCCTTTTAATATTGGATTAGGGCCCATCCCATAATCCAGGGGTCTGTATGACCTCATCCTAACTTAACTAATTATATATGTAATATCCTATTCCCAAATAAAGTCACATTTTGAGGTGCTGGGGGTTAGGAATTCAACATAAATTTTGAGGGAAAACAGTTCAGCCCATAACACCTCATTATTTCACTTTCTTATTCCCCAGTTGATGTTTGGTGAGATCACTGCCCAATAAACTACATGCACTCAAATCCTTGTCTCAGGGCCTACTTTCGGGAGAGCCCAAGTCAAAGCCAACCTCGCTAAGCTTCAAGGCAAACATCACTCCCAGGTCCTGTGATCACCCTCTTCCAACGGGACTGAAAGTCCCAGTGACACTCATCCTTTCTGAAAGCTCCAAGGGTTTGGTCTGGAAATCTGAACACAATGGCTACTTAGAACTTAATATAACTTGGCAATTCTAGGGGTGGGAGTCTTCGTCAATCAAACTTTTGTGGCTTATTTGGTGACATTTTAAACTTATAAAAGGATTTCAGAGGCACCTGGGTGGCTCAGTCAATTGAGCATCTGAGTCTTGATTTCAGCTCAGGTCATGATCTCAAAGTTAGTGAGTTCGAGCCCCGCGTTGGGCTCTGTCCTGACAACGTGGAGCTTGCTTGGGATTCTCTCTCTCCTTCTCTCTCTGCCTCTTCTCCTCTCTCTCTCTCTCTCTCTCTCTCTCTCTCTCTCTCAAAATAAATAAACTTAAAAAGAAAGAGTTCAAATGAGGTAGGTAGATTAGAAGGAAAGTCTTTTGCCAAAATCATGAAGATTGAATTAAGATGCTGTCTAAAACTCTAGATAAAAATTGGGTACATCAGTATTCACTTCCCCCAAACCCCCCCCCCCCCCCCGGCTTCTAAAGAGCTGGAGTCTTAGATTTCCCTAAACACACCAAGCTCTCTTTCTGCCTTTGCCTGGGCTATTTTCTCCATCCCACTAACAATTCACAAGCTCTCACACGTTAAGTTCCAGCTCAAATGTCACTCCTTATTTTAAGTCATTTCCAACTTAGTTTAATCAGAGTGAATTCCAGGACCTGTGTGGCAGCTATCAGTCCAGATAGCCTGGTGGCCTGGAGCTCCTGGCAGTCATCTTGCCACCATATGGAGTCTGAGAATGAAGCCAATATGGAGAAGAGTGGAAAAGAGAGACGGAGACAAGCCAAGAACCAGGACATCATTTAATTCCTGGATCAAACTATGCCAAACCCTGCCAATCCCTTGACATTTCCATGTCATGTGCCAAAGTATTTCACCCTCTTGCTTAACTCAATGTGAGTTGGTTATTGCTTTTTATAAATGAATCAGAGATCTAAGGCTGGTTCATCCATGAGATATGACTTCCAAGACATGGGCCAGATGGCTGTGGACCATTTTGTCACAGCAGGGGTCCTAGAATGACACAGCACCTAACTCCTATGTCGCGAATCTTCTGGGTAGAACATTTTGTTAGTCAAGTCATATAATTTGGAGGTTCCTTTTATGTTATAATCTAAAAAACAATATTCCCTAATGTTTTAACCAAACAATTGAGGAAATCTTTATATTTTCACTATATCTTGCACTTAGTGGATATTCAATTAAAATACCTAGTTATAAGTTTTCTATTCCTTAGAATCTTGAATTTTAGAACTACAGGGGATTTTAAAGGTCCAGAGTGTGCCCCTCTAGTTTTATAGATGAAGAAACATTTGCGTAGACAGGTTAAATGGCTTTACAAAGATCCTGCTGCTAGCTAAAGACCAGCAGGGAAGACTAAAGGGAAGCCAGAGGGATAGAACCTGGGTGTCTCAAGTCTCATGCCAATTCTTTTGCATTATATGTCTATCCCAAAGCATCTAGCACAGTGCTGAGCACACGGCAAGTGCCTGATTAATGAAGAAATAATGGATGACCCATAGGGCCTGAGAGCATCAGCTCTGAGACTTCTCCAAGAGGACAGGATAAATGCTTGAAGAGCCTCCTGGCTGCAGGATTCCTAGTTTAGTTGGCCTGCATTAGCCCACTGAGTGCTGTTTTGGATAGCAGCTCAAATCTCAAGTAAATGGGTTTCTTGCAAGTCAAAATGATTCCTCCAGGGTTGCTGCCAGCAAATGCTGGAGGCAGCTGGGATTGAAATTGTGCTGCCTGAAGACACACTCTTTATTGCTGCCTTGCAGAACCAGGTGATTCAAAAAGCAGGTCTGCGGCGCTGAAATAGTAACTTTCTTGTCTTTTGGGGGGAAAAAACCACATAATCACCTTTGAGAACACAAAATCCACCCCTGAGGTCCAGGTGGAAAACAAGCTGGCCTATGACATGCTCCGTTGTTGAAGGATTTGGTGTCTTGAAGTCACCTTCTTCCCCAAGTGATGGGAGATCACAGACAGGCCTCCCGATTAAAAAAAAACCCTAGCTCTCAAAACTACACCAACCACCTCAGTGACCAAAAGCTCGGAGCCACACTAGACTTCTGACATGACAATTTAGCCTGAGTACAAAAGGCTTCAAGCTTGGTTTTGAACCCCCTTACCCCTCTTCCTCATGCCAGGGCTAAAATCATAATAAGAGTGCAGATGGAGAGGAACAAAGCGGTCTGCTGCAGACTCAATCACCAAAATTACATGGAGCCCAGCCCCCAAACCCCTCCTTGTTCAGTGGGTCCCTACGTAGCTCACAAATGCTTCTAGTGGTCACAGTGGTCTTTTTGGTGACCCTAGCCTGCCCCCTGCCCCCCTCACCCATGCTCAGCATCCACCCGTGCTCAATATCCATCCCTTCCTTGCTATTCTGCCATAACCCCTTTACCATAGCGTCTGCCCCTGTCATCACTCTCCTGATGCCGTTCCTCTTATCCTAGCCACCCTTCAGCTGGGCTCTGGCAGTCACAGCTCTACCCCCTTGGCGCCTTCCAGTCTCTGGTTCCATCAGTTGTCACTGATAGACTCTGTTTCATGAAGCATTTCCCTCTCTGTGCAGGAATGTGATGCCAGGCACCTGATTGGTTGGACTGGAAGGTGAGGTGAGTTCACTGCCAGGACCAGCTCTCTGGGAAGCATGCAAGCCGTTGGCTTATGTCCCCACCAACCAGTCTAGAGAAATGCTTGACAAAATACTCAGCTCCCAAAGAGTCCTTATCTCTTAGATACACATACTGAAATATTTATGGATGAAATGATACAAAGTCTGGGATTCACTTCTGAACAAAACATGTGGGAGGAAGTGGGTGGGGATAGATGAAGCAAGACTGAGTTAAGAAGTACTGAAGCTGGGTGATACTATCCGATTTTTTTTTGCATGTTTAAAATCGTCCATAAAAAAAAAAAAAGTTAAGGGGGAAAAAGGCCTCACATTTCACTTTACATCATTGAAATTATATATTAACGTTTGGATATATTTTACTGTCTAAATAATTGCCTAGATTTAAAAAATAAATAAACCCGGGCATACAAATATTTGACAAAACCATCATTTTCTGTAGTCGCTGGGGTCACAGCAGAGAAGAGAAAGTACTGGGTATCTTGACTGATGCTCCTCTTGAGACAATAATGGTCCTGTCCTCCAGAGAAGAAACACATAAAACTCTAGAACTTTATTCCAATAATTTGATTCAAAGAACTGAGGGTATCATTCGAGAAAAGACAGTTTAATTTGATTAAGCAGTAATTGTGACTCTTTAGGATGGAGGTGATGAACTGGCTTAACCTGTCTCAGAATTTTCATTCATTTAATTTTCAGGCAGCATATTAGCATTCAAATCTCTGGATCATGAAACGGTGGTTTTTAGCCTCAGTGCAAATCTAAGAAAAACAACTTGAGAAATGGATAGAATTTTCTTTGGAACGCCTTCACCTGCCTTTTCAGAAACTCCCGTGAGGTAGTATGATGTAGTGCAAAGACCACAGGCTTTTGAGTCAAAAAGTTGACTTGACTTCCATTTTGGACACCTGCTGTGTGACTTTGGGTAAGTTACATAACCTCTCTGAACCTCAATTTCTTCATTGTAAAAGAGGCCTAACATTATCTATTTTACAGGGAAGCTGTGAGAATTATGGATAAATGGATGTAAAATGTGAGTTCCGTCACAGACATTCAGTTAATGGTACCGTATTGTTTTTATAACTGCCTCTTTCTCTTTAGCCCACTCCATATCTCCCAATGTGATCCCTAGCACACGGGCAGAATTCAACAAATGTTTGCTGAATTACATTAAACCTGGAGATGGTAGAGTTCGTGGGACGAAGTAGTAAGACTATACCAGAATCCCCGCCTTGGCAGGTCTGTCACTCATCCTCAGGAGAGCTTCTCCACCTAACTGTCCAAGCCAGACAACAAGGACCCACTTGTAATGTCTCCCTCCTCCTCTTCCTCAGATCTGATCAATCGCCACATTCTCTCCCTTCAAGTTCACAATTATCCCTAGAATCCTTCCACTCCCTCCAATTCCTACCACTACCACTTTAGTTCACAACTGTCTTCTCTTTCACCTTTTCTACAGCAAAGTCGGTTCTCTTCACATCTGTTCTTGCTCCTCTTGCTCCATCCACATCTTGTTCTCCTCCCTTTCTGTTCATTGTAGCTGGAGGGATTTTCTTTCTTTTTTTTCTTTTGAATCGTGGAAGAATTTAAATATTCACAAAAATGGAGAGTATCATGTACCCGTCATTCAGTTTCAACAGTGATCGATGAGTGGCCAGTTTTGCTCCTTATATATTCCACCCATTTTGTTCAATGTTCTCAGATTATTTAACCCCAATCCAGAAGTCCTAGCTTTTTGCAGGGATCATTTCCCGCATTTAGAATAAAATTCTAATTTCTTTGCGATCTGATCCCTGTTGATTTCTCCAGCTGCAGATCTCAATTTGCTATTTCCCTTCCCCAGACACAGTCAAACCTATCAGCCCGCACATCACCCCTCAGAGGTCCCTACGCTAGCGTGTGTGCCCCATGTCTGTGTTGTCAGTGCCCTGTGCTGCTTCTCTAATTATACATACGTAATTTGGTAAGAAGTCATGCACAGTTGTCTCTCCTGTTGGTCATAAACTCCATGGGCATAAGAACTGTGTCTATCCTGTTCCTTGATGAGGGACGCAGAACGTAATTCAATACCTTCGGTATAAGAGGCACTTAAGCATTTGTTGAATGAGTTTTCCAAGAAAGGTACACAAAAGCCACGTGCATTTCATGTCGTAAATTGCTTATAGACTGACGTCCTAACGTTCTAAAACCACAAGAACAATGCTTAGGCTTTTAATTTTCAGTGTGTTTTATTATGTTCAATATGTTGTATATTCCATAGGACTATGAAAAAGATTATTAGCTGTATTATGCTAAACTCTGAGGATTCAAAGATGAATAATACACGATCCTACCCTCAAAGAGCTGAGTCTCCTAGAAAACACAGTCATTTGATTATTTGAAAATTGGTAATTTCTCATGTTTTATATATATAAATCAGAATATTTAATTAGCCAGAGAATCTGTAAAGTGTCGAACCGCTAAGAATAAACATAAATTGCTATAAAAGTAATAGCTAATATTTATTGGGTCCTTCCTTTGGTCCAGGTATGGTAAAAAGCATATTTCATACATGATGTCATTTAATCCTTACTATACCCTTTGAGATATGCTTTATTCCCATTTTGCCAATTTTTAAAACGAGTAAGACATTAGAAGCCTGGATAACTCTAAGCGACCCAGGATTTGAAACCAGGGAGTCCCAACTCCAGAGGGAGGACCCCAACACTCTTTGTTGGGGCCGGCAAGTAACCTTTGAGTACTGCTGCAAGAAAAGAATAAAATAAAGGACACTTCCCAATCCATCAGTGCTTTCTGTGTGGTGTCCTGGTTTCAGATTCATGTGTACACACTTTCGTAGGAAAACAGCATCTGTTGAAAAACCTGTTACTGATAAGGTCGGGTTCCTGTGTGCCCAAGGCACTACCCATTGGATGTGAACTTTGTACCACATATTTCCTATCAAGAAATATAAACTAGAAACTCTCAAGTTGGAACGTCACCGCTGGCTGTGAACCGAGCCTGTCTTCTCAGCCAGACGGAAAGCTCTTCACATTTCCTTCAGTGTACAGTGTATCTTGTCTTCTTATTTCCTACAGATAGGTTCTGACCAAGAGTAAATTTATTATATTTTAAAAGGGAGAAACTGTTAGGGTAAATTACATGTGTGGACTCTGAACCATGCAAAACAACTTTCTATTAATTATGCATGTTTGGGAATTTGTTTTTATATTTGTTAAATGGTTTATTTTATTTTATTTTTTTGAGGTAGAGAGAGCATGAACAGGGGAGGGGCAGAGAGAGAGGGGGACAGAGGATCCAAAGTGGGCTCCACACTGACAGCAGCGAACCTGATGTGGGGCCCGAGCTCACTAATCTAGAGATCATGACCCAAGCTGAAGTCGGATGCTCAACCAGTTGAGCCCCCCAGGCGCTCCCGTTTTTAATTTTCCATTAAGAAAAATTTCCGTCATATACAAAAGTAGCTCAAATGGTATAATAAACCCCTTTGTACCCATCACCGTGCTTCAACAATGACCAACTCATAAGCAATCTGTGTCATTGATATTGCCACCGACTTCTACCCCTCTTATTTTATTTTGAAGCAAATGTTTGGGACTATTTTGAATGCTATGTTCGGTTGGTAAAATGTAGAATTATGGAATCAATAGAATAAATAAACATGAATTGGTCAGCAAGATACCTGGGGAAACAGGAACAAGAAAGAGGAATAGGTTGGGGCACCTGGGTGGCTCTGTCGGTTCAACATCCGACTTCGGCTCAGGTCACGATCTCGCAGTCTGTGAGTTTGAGCCCCACGTCGGGCTCTGTACCGACAGCTCAGAGCCTGGAGCCTGCTTCGGATTCTGTGTCTCCCTCTCTCTCTCTGCCCCTTCCCCGCTCATGCTCTATCTCTCTCTGTCTCTCAATAAAAAATAAATGTTAAGAAAATATATATATATATTTAAAAAAAAAGAAAGAAAGAGGAATAGGTTGTGTGGTTTTGACACACAAAAGACAGGAGTGCTGGCCTGGATTGTTGGCAGCATTTGCACAGGCAGACGATAATGCACCATGTGGGGAAAGTTTTGGTTGTGGACAAGGGAATATGGTGGGTCTACCTGTGAGGTGGTGGTTTAGCACACCACCCCTTCCTCTTGTTCTGTCCTTCCGGCATGTTCCCACCAATGTAATGAAGTCATTTGTTTGTGCATCCATATTGCCTCCCTGTCTGGCCTAAGCCATTGCTACATGAAAGGAACCCCAAGGTCCAATCAAAATATGATATGAGCCAAAGGGGTAAGTTTACGTATTCTAGTAGCCACATTGTGAAAAGTAAGAAGAGGAAACGTGTGACATTAATTTTAGTTTCCTACTTCATTTAACTTTATATGAAATATTATCGTTCTAATATGGCATCAATATAAAAAATTATTAAAATGTTTTACTTTTCTATCCTTTATACTAAGTCTTCAAAATGCAGTGTGTTTTTTAAAGTTACAGCATATCTCAGTTTGGACCACTGATATTTTAAGGGTTTAATAGCCATACGTACTAGTGGCTACTGTATTGGACAGAGCAGCCCTTGGGAACTCAGGCAGTGGAGTCAACAGCTACATTGCAATTTACTTGAAAATAATGCCACTAAAGATTTCTGGTAAAAGTTGAAGTGTATTGTGTATATGCTGGGCTTCTCCAGGAAATCTACTGAGATGAACAAGAGAAAACAACAATAAGAAAAAATTTAGACAAGTCCATCTAAAAACAAGTAAATAACTGCAACGTCCAGAACCCGGGCTATGAAGAAATGTGGCTCTTAGGATCTTAGGCAAGGTGACAGCAAGTTTAGAAAGCATGTTAGTGGTTCCTGAGAAGTGCTTCTTCATTTACAAGTATGGTAAAGTGCAGTGGTTCTGGTTACTCCAACCCTGGTTCTGTTCTTTATGTCATGTGACTTGAGCAAGTTATTTCATCTCTCTGTGCCTCCAGTTCCTCATCTTTAAAATGAGGATCATAAAATCTAGGGCGGTTGTATGGATTGAATCAGGTGATAGCTGTAAAACACTTAGAACTATGCCTGGCCCATATGTTTACCTCTCCATAAATGTTAACAATTAAAAGCAAAAATAAAACAAACCCAATAGCAACCGTATTGTGGATGGGTGCCTGGGTGGCTCAGTCGGTTAAGCGTCCGACTTCGGCTCAGGTCATGATCTCACGGTTTGTGAGTTCAAGCCCTGGGTTGGGCTCTGTGTGCTGACAGCTCAGAACCTGAAGCCTGCTTAAGATTCTGTGTCTCCCTCTCTTTCTGCCCCTCCCCCACTCACACTCTGTCTCTCTCTCTCTCTCTCAAAAATAAATAAACATTAAAAATTTTTAATAAAAAAAAGAATTATAGATAGACCAAGAGGAAAGTGGAGCTGATGATAAACTGAATTCCTTTTTTTTTTTTTAAGTTTATTTTGAGAGAGATAGAGAACATGCATGCGGGTGCAAGAGTTGGGGAGGGTCAGAGAGAGAGGGGGAGAAAGAATCCCAAGCAGGCTACACATTATCAGCACAGAGCCCAATGTGGGGCTCAATCTCACAAACCACGAGATCATGACCTGAGCTGAAATCAAGAATTGGACGCTCAACCAACTGAGCCACCCAGGCGCCCCGATAAAACTGAATTCCTAAGTCATTTTTATTTTCTCTGAAATCTGGGTTCTAACCTGATGAGATTGCTTGGAGGTGAGAAGAAGAGAAAAGAAACCAAAACTGGCTTTGCAGGTGCTGACCAGCACCCAATAGCACAGTTTAACACAAAATCACCAGTTATCATCCAGGAATCATTATAACAACCTCCTACTTGGGCAGCCTACTCACCTGGACGGAAACTGTTCCACCAAGAACGAGGATGACACAGATAACTTAGAGCATTCGGAGGCAGCATTTTCACTTTGAAGCTGCTGACTATGCCAGCTCACTCCCCTGACCCTCTCCAAATTGTTATTGAACAATAGGCAGACCCCGATATAACATATAGAGGTGAATCAAACACAGAAAGTGCAGCTTAAGTCATATGCATAGCCCAACTGAAAAAACAAAGAGAGAGACATGTATGGGAGGATATTTAAGAAAAATACTTCACTCTCAAAGAATTTAAGAAGAACCTATGATTCAGGAGTAGAATTCAGTGATTCATCACTTGCATGCAACACCCAGTGCACGTCACTGAATTCTACTCCTGAAACCAATATTGCACCATATGTTAACTAACTAGAATTTAAATAAAAATTTGAAATAAAAACATACAGAATGTAATTTATAAAAAGAGAGAGGTAAACCAAGAAACATACTCTTAACTATAGAGAATAAACTGATGGTTACTGGAGGGGTGGTGGGTGGGGGGATGGGTTAAATACTTGATGGGGATTACAAAGGACACTTGTGATGAGCACTGGGTATTGTATGTAAGTGATGAATCACTAAATTCTACACTTGAAACTAACATTACACTGTATGTTAACTAACTGGAATTTAAATAAAAATTTGAAGAAAATAGGGGCGCCTGGGTGGCGCAGTCGGTTAAGCGTCCGACTTCAGCCAGGTCACGATCTCGCGGTCCGTGAGTTCGAGCCCCGCGTCAGGCTCTGGGCTGATGGCTCAGAACCTGGAGCCTGTTTCTGATTCTGTGTCTCCCTCTCTCTCTGCCCCTCCCCCGTTCATGCTCTGTCTCTCTCTGTCCCAAAAATAAATAAACGTTGAAAAAAAAATTAAAAAAAAAAAAAAAAAAAGAAAATAAATAAATAAAAATAAGGAACCTATGATTCATTGAACCTATGATTCAAGAGCTTCAGGAAGACATATGAAAGATCAGAAATGAAGTAAAATGTCATCAACCAGGAAAGAAATGAAATGACATTGAAACCATTTTGGAAATGAAAACCACAACAGAAGTGCTAAGAAGTAAAGATACGTTTGTAAAGAGAATCAATGACTTGGAAGACGGGCTTGAGAAAATACAGCAGTCAGAGGTAAAGGAAAGACAATGAGTCAAGATGATAGATATGAGGACGGGTGACTCAAAATATGGCACCCATCAACCTTTCTCAGAAAAGTTACTTGCAAAATCTAGACAATCAAAGGACAGTTTAAGAGAAAGAGTTCAAGAATGGGAAAGACACTGCCTTAATGGGTCGCTGGTGAGAAAGGAATCATTTAAATACCAAACTAAGGTGAACAATAGCAAGAATTATTCCAAGAATTATTACAATGTGTTGCAGGTTTGACATCATCAATGTAAACAATTAATCAGGTGGTCTAAGAGAGCAAGTGGGGCATCAGGGCCTAGAGGCACCAGCAGTGAGGCATTCATCAGAGTATTTGGGCATTGTTTCTGTCTGCAGAAGTGCACTTGGCTCTCTGGTCTGCCCAGAGATTCTGTGAGCTTCCTTTTAAAAATTTATTCTTCGGAAAACAGGCGGCAAGATGGCGGCTTAGGAGGACGCTGGGCTCACCGCACGTCCTGCTGATCACTTAGATTCCATCTACACCTGCCTAAATAACCCAGAAAACCGCCAGAGGATTAGCAGAACAGAGTCGCTGGAGCCAAACGCAGACGAGAGGCCCACGGAAGAGGGTAGGAAGGGCGGCGAGGCGGTACGCGCTCCACGGACTGGCGGGAGGGAGCCGGGGCAGAGGGGCGGCTCGCCGGCCAAGCAGAGTCCCCGAGTCGGGCTTGCAAAAGCGGAGGGGCCGGGCGGACTGTGTTCCGACAGCAAGCGCGACTTAGCGTCTGGGAGGTCAGAAATTAACAGCTCTGCTCGGAAAGCGGGAAGGCTGGAGGACAAAGGGAGGGAGAGCTGCTGAGCCCCCTGACAACAGAGCTCAGTTTGGTGGGGAACAAAGGCGCTCGCCAGCGCCATTTCCCCCGCCCATCCCCCAGCCGAAATCCCAAAGGGAACCGGTTCCTGCCAGGGAACTTGGTCGCTCCGCGCAAACACCCAACTCTGCGCTTCTGCGGAACCAAACCTCCGGCAGCGGATCTGACTCCCTCCTGCTGCCACAGGGCCCCTCCTGAAGTGGATCACCTAAGGAGAAGCGATCTAAGCCTGCCCCTCCTGCCCCCGAGCACCTTGCCTACCCACCCCAGCTAAAAACGCCAGATCCCCAGCATCACAAGCCTGGCAGGGTGCAAGTAGCCCAGACGAGCCACACCACCCCACAGTGAATCCCGCCCCTAGGAGAGGGGAAGAGAAGGCACACACCAGTCTGACTGTGGCCCCAGCGGTGGGCTGGGGGCAGACATCAGGTCTGACTGCGGCCCCGCCCACCAACTCCAGGTATACACCACAGCACAGGGGAAGTGCCCTGCAGGTCCTCACCACGCCAGGGACTAGCCAAAATGACCAAGCGGAAGAACTCCCCTCAGAAGAATCTCCAGGAAATAACAACAGCTAATGAGCTGATCAAAAAGGATTTAAATAATATAACAGAAAGTGAATTTAGAATAATAGTCATAAAATTAATCGCTGGGCTTGAAAACAGTATACAGGACAGCAGAGAATCTCTTGCTACAGAGATCAAGGGACTAAGGAACAGTCACGAGGAGCTGAAAAACGCTTTAAACGAAATGCATAACAAAATGGAAACCACCACAGCTCGGCTTGAAGAGGCAGAGGAGAGAATAGGTGAACTAGAAGATAAAGTTATGGAAAAAGAGGAAGCTGAGAAAAAGAGAGATAAAAAAATCCAGGAGTATGAGGGGAAAATTAGAGAATTAAGTGATACACTAAAAAGAAATAATATACGCATAATTGGTATCCCAGAGGAGGAAGAGAGAGGGAAAGGTGCTGAAGGGGTACTTGAAGAAATAATAGCTGAGAACTTCCCTGAACTGGGGAAGGAAAAAGGCATTGAAATCCAAGAGGCACAGAGAACTCCCTTCAGACGTAACTTGAATCGATCTTCTGCACGACATATCATAGTGAAACTGGCAAAATACAAGGATAAAGAGAAAATTCTGAAAGCAGCAAGGGGTAAACGTGCCCTCACATATAAAGGGAGACCTATAAGACTCGTGACTGATCTCTCTTTTGAAACTTGGCAGGCCAGAAAGAATTGGCACGAGATTTTCAGGGTGCTAGACAGAAAAAATATGCAGCCAAGAATCCTTTATCCAGCAAGTCTGTCATTTAGAATAGAAGGAGAGATAAAGGTCTTCCCAAACAAACAAAAACTGAAGGAATTTGTCACCACTAAACCAGCCCTACAAGAGATCCTAAGGGGGACCCTGTGAGACAAAGTCCCAGAGACATCACTATAAGCATAAAACATACAGACATCACAATGACTCTAAACCCGTATCTTTCTATAATAACACTGAATGTAAATGGATTAAATGCGCCAACCAAAAGACATAGGGTATCAGAATGGATAAAAAAACAAGACCCATCTATTTGCTGTCTACAAGAGACTCATTTTAGACCTGAGGACACCTTTAGATTGAGAGTGAGGGGATGGAGAACTATTTATCATGCGACTGGAAGCCAAAAGAAAGCTGGAGTAGCCATACTTATATCAGACAAACTAGACTTTAAATTAAAGGCTGTAACAAGAGATGAAGAAGGACATTATATAATAGTTACAGGGTCTATCCATCAGGAAGAGCTAACAATTATAAATGTCTATGCACCGAATACCGGAGCCCCCAAATATATAAAACAATTACTCATAAACATAAGCAACCTTATTGATAAGAATGTGGTAATTGCAGGGGACTTTAATACACCACTTACAGAAATGGATAGATCATCTAGACACACGGTCAATAAAGAAACAAGGGCCCTGAATGAGACATTGGATCAGATGGACTTGACAGATATATTTAGAACTCTGCATCCCAAAGCAACAGAATATACTTTCTTCTCGAGTGCACATGGAACATTCTCCAAGATAGATCATATACTGGGTCACAAAACAGCCCTTCATAAGTTTACAAGAATTGAAATTATACCATGCTTACTTTCAGACCACAATGCCATGAAGCTTGAAATCAACCACAGGAAAAAGTCTGGAAAACCTCCAAAAGCATGGAGGTTAAAGAACACCCTACTAACAAATGAGTGGGTCAACCAGGCAATTAGAGAAGAAATTAAAAAATATATGGAAACAAACGAAAATGAAAATACAACAATCCAAACGCTTTGGGACGCAGCAAAGGCAGTCCTGAGAGGAAAATACATTGCAATCCAGGCCTATCTCAAGAAACAAGAAAAATCCCAAATACAAAATCTAACAGCACACCTAAAGGAACTAGAAGCAGAACAGCAAAGGCAGCCTAAGCCCAGCAGAAGAAGAGAAATAATAAAGATCAGGGCAGAAATAAACAATATAGAAACTAAAAAAACTGTAGAGCAGATCAACGAAACCAAGAGTTGGTTTTTTGAAAAAATAAACAAAATTGACAAACCTCTAGCCAGGCTTCTCAAAAAGAAAAGGGAGATGACCCAAATAGATAAAATCATGAATGAAAATGGAATTATTACAACCAATCCCTCAGAGATACAAACAATTATCAGGGAATACTATGAAAACTTATATGCCAACAAATTGGACAACCTGGAAGAAATGGACGAATTCCTGAACACCCACACGCTTCCAAAACTCAATCAGGAGGAAATAGAAAGCTTGAACAGACCCATAACCAGCGAAGAAATTGAATCGGTTATCAAAAATCTCCCAACAAATAAGAGTCCAGGACCAGATGGCTTCCCAGGGGAGTTCTACCAGACGTTTAAAGCAGAGATCATACCTATCCTTCTCAAGCTATTCCAAGAAATAGAAAGGGAAGGAAAACTTCCAGACTCATTCTATGAAGCCAGTATTACTTTGATTCCTAAACCAGACAGAGACCCAGTAAAAAAAGAGAACTACAGGCCAATATCCCTGATGAATATGGATGCAAAAATTCTCAATAAGATACTAGCAAATCGAATTCAACGGCATATAAAAAGAATTATTCACCATGATCAAGTGGGATTCATTCCTGGGATGCAGGGCTGGTTCAACATTCGCAAATCAATCAACGTGATACATCACATTAACAAAAAAAGAGAGAAGAACCATATGATCCTGTCAATCGATGCAGAAAAGGCCTTCGACAAAATCCAGCACCCTTTCTTAATAAAAACCCTTGAGAAAGTCGGGATAGAAGGAACATACTTAAAGATCATAAAAGCCATTTATGAAAAGCCCACAGCTAACATCATCCTCAACGGGGAAAAACTGAAAGCTTTCTCCCTGAGATCAGGAACACGACAAGGATGCCCACTCTCACCGCTGCTGTTTAACATAGTGCTGGAAGTTCTAGCATCAGCAATCAGACAACAAAAGGAAATCAAAGGCATCAAAATTGGCAAAGATGAAGTCAAGCTTTCGCTTTTTGCAGATGACATGATATTATACATGGAAAATCCGATAGACTCCACCAAAAGTCTGCTAGAACTGATACAGGAATTCAGCAAAGTTGCAGGCTACAAAATCAATGTACAGAAATCAGTTGCATTCTTATACACTAACAATGAAGCAACAGAAAGACAAATAAAGAAACTGATCCCATTCACAATTGCACCAAGAAGCATAAAATACCTAGGAATAAATCTAACCAAAGATGTAAAGGATCTGTATGCTGAAAACTATAGAAAGCTTATGAAGGAAATTGAAGAAGATTTAAAGAAATGGAAAGACATTCCCTGCTCATGGATTGGAAAAATAAATATTGTCAAAATGTCAATACTACCCAAAGCTATCTACACATTCAATGCAATCCCAATCAAAATTGCACCAGCATTCTTCTCGAAACTAGAACAAGCAATCCTAAAATTCATATGGAACCACAAAAGGCCCCGAATAGCCAAAGGAATTTTGAAGAAGAAGACCAAAGCAGGAGGCATCACAATCCCAGACTTTAGCCTCTACTACAAAGCTGTCATCATCAAGACAGCATGGTATTGGCACCAAAACAGACACATAGACCAATGGAATAGAATAGAAACCCCAGAACTAGACCCACAAACGTATGGCCAACTCATCTTTGACAAAGCAGGAAAGAACATCCAATGGAAAAAAGACAGCCTCTTTAACAAATGGTGCTGGGAGAACTGGACAGCAACATGCAGAAGGTTGAAACTAGACCACTTTCTCACACCATTCACAAAAATAAACTCAAAATGGATAAAGGACCTAAATGTGAGACAGGAAACCATCAAAACCTTAGAGGAGAAAGCAGGAAAAGACCTCTCTGACCTCAGCCGTAGCAATCTCTTACTCGACATATCCCCAAAGGCAAGGGAATTAAAAGCAAAAGTGAATTACTGGGACCTTATGAAGATAAAAAGCTTCTGCACAGCAAAGGAAACAACCAACAAAACTAAAAGGCAACCAACGGAATGGGAAAAGATATTCGCAAATGACATATCGGACAAAGGGCTAGTATCCAAAATCTATAAAGAGCTCACCAAACTCCACACCCGAAAAACAAATAACCCAGTGAAGAAATGGGCAGAAAACATGAATAGACACTTCTCTAAAGAAGACATCCGGATGGCCAACAGACACATGAAAAGATGTTCAGCGTCGCTCCTTATCAGGGAAATACAAATCAAAACCACACTCAGGTATCACCTCACGCCAGTCAGAGTGGCCAAAATGAACAAATCAGGAGACTATAGATGCTGGAGAGGATGTGGAGAAACGGGAACCCTCTTGCACTGTTGGTGGGAATGCAAATTGGTGCAGCCGCTCTGGAAAGCAGTGTGGAGGTTCCTCAGAAAATTAAAAATAGACCTACCCTATGACCCAGCAATAGCACTGCTAGGAATTTATCCAAGGGATACAGGAGCACTGTTGCATAGGGCCACTTGTACCCCAATGTTCATAGCAGCACTCTCAACAATAGCCAAATTATGGAAAGAGCCTAAATGTCCATCAACTGATGAATGGATAAAGAAATTGTGGTTTATATACACAATGGAATATTACATGGCAATGAGAAAAAATGAAATATGGCCTTTTGTAGCAACGTGGATGGAACTGGAGAGTGTGATGCTAAGTGAAATAAGCCATACAGAGAAAGACAGATACCATATGGTCTCACTCTTATGTGGATCCTGAGAAACTGAACAGGAACCCATGGGGGAGGGGAAGGAAAAAAAAAAAAGAGGTTAGAATGGGAGAGAGCCAAAGCATAAGAGACTGTTAAAAACTGAGAACAAACTGAGGGTTGATGGGGGGTGGGAGGGAGGAGAGGGTGGGTGATGGGTATTGAGGAGGGCACATTTTGGGATGAGCACTGGGTGTTGTATGGAAACCAATTTGTCAATAAATTTCAGAAAAAAAAAAAAATTTATTCTTCTGCTTAAATTAGATAGAGTAGATTCTGTTGTTTGTCAGAAAGACTTTGTCTGACAAGCCCTTCACATAAGCATTTAAGAAAGACAAGTATGGGGGCTCCTGGGTGGCTCAGTCAGTTGGGTATCTGACTCTTGATTTTTGCTCAAATCTTGATCCCAGGGTCGTGGGATCAAGCCCTGCATCGGGCTCTGTGCTGACAGCATAGAGCCTGCTTGGGATTCTCTTTCTCCCTCTCTCTCTGCCTCTACCCCACTGGTGCTCTCTGCCAAAAGAAATAAATAAACATGTAAAAAAAGAAAGAAAGAAAGAGGGGCACCTGGGTGGTTCAGTCGGTTAAGCATCCAACTCCTGGTTTTGGCTCAGGTCATGATCTCTTGGTTTCATGAGTTTGAGCCCTGAGTTGGGCTCTGCGCTGGCAGCATGGAGCCTGCTTGGTATTCTCCCTCTCCCCTTCTCTCTCTGCCTCTTCCTAACTCATGCTATCTCTGTCTCTCTCAAAATAAATACATAAATAATAATTTAAAAATAAAAGAAAGACAAGTATGTGGTCACAGTGGTGAGTGTGAGGGGAAACTAGTGGTCAGTTGGTAGGAATGTTGTTCCAACCTTTGGAAAGGGCAATTTGGAGGGGTTGAGTAAAATTCGAAACATAAATCCCTGTGGCCCAGAAATTATTCTTCTAGGAGCCTATTTTACATACTTAAACACAACTTTCATTCACTCAACAAATCTATACTGAAAACTGCTAGTTGCTGGAGATACTGCAATAAACGAAACCAATCTCTACTCTCAAAAAAAAAAAAAATCCTTACCCTCTTGGAGTTCACATTCTGAGGCGGAAGAGTGGAGGGAAAACAGTAAAGAAGGTGGACACTTCAAAGATACAGTATGTTAGAAGGTGAAAAGTGCTAAGGGGAAAAGACAATGCAAGAGAGGGAACCAGAAGGTATCAGGCACTTGGTAATTTGTGCTCAGGGAAGACACGCATATGAGTAAAGACTTGAAGGAGGTAGAATATCAAATCATTTGGTATTTGGAAGAAGAGAGTTACAAAAAGAGATGGCAAGTGCAAAGGCCCTGTGGCAGAAGCGTGCCTGGCACACAAATAATAGGCCACAAGGAAGCTAGTATGGCTGGAACAGAGTGGAATATGGAAGGAGACAGCTCAGAGAGGTAATGGCATTGGGGGGCAGACAGAACAGTTTTATAGGCCATTGTAAGGACTGGTTTTCACTCTGAATGAGAAGGAAACCACTGGAAAGTTTTGAGCAGAGAGGGATAATATCTGACCTACGTTTTAACCTGACTATTCCAGCTACTGTGCTGTAGATGGATTGAGGGAGGGCAAGGGCAAACACAGGGAGCTGTTCAGGAGGCTATTCCAATAATACAATCAACAGGAGGGTAGTGGCTTGGAGTTGGTGGGGTGGGGAGGTAACAGTGGAGTGGGGAGACGTGGTCGGCTTACAGGAATTGGCCAAAGCATAGGGACAAAGATGTTCAAGGCAATGTTGTCTGTAATTGAGAGAAACTAAAAATAACCTAAATGTCCAGTAATAGAAGGCAGGTTAAATTAGGCAAGTTAAATTATGGTACTTTTTTTTTTTTTTACTTAAAAACTACGGTTGAAAGCATGTATATTTTTTAAACTAAAAATCTAAGTAATACTAATTTTTATATTTTATTTTATTTTATTTTTGAGAGAGAGAGAGACAGAGTGGGAGCCAAGGAGGGACAGAGAGAGAGAGACATACACAATCTGAAGTAGACTCCAGGCTCCAAGCCATCAGCACCGAGCCCGATGTGGGGCTTGAACCCACGAACTATGAGATCATGACCTGAGCCAACGTAAGATGCTTAACCAACTTGAGCCACCCAGGCTGCCCATGAGTAATGCCAATTTTTAATGTTATTCAATTTCCGCAAAGAGGGATATGAGGTGGTTTCAACAAAAGCATGTTTTTGGACCATGAAAACATCTTGTTTGGTAATTAAAAATACAAACCTAGCAGCATTGAAAATAGAGTTTCTTATTTTAAAAAGATTCAAACAGAAATATGCACTTGCATTTGTTAACCTACGGTACCAGTAATTCATGACTACTTGCTACAAAGCACACAATTCTATTCTTTTACTTTTTTTTTATTTTTCATTTATTTTAAGTAAACTTTATGTCTAAAGTAGGCTTGAACTCATGACCCTGAGATCAAGAGTGGCATGCTCTACTGACTGAACCAGCCAGATGCCCCTCTATTCTTTTTTTAAAAACAACTTTTGGTACAGCAGATATAATCTAGAAATCGAGGAAACAAGAAGATTGAAACTTTAAGATTGACTTTGTTCCAAACCATCTAAGATAAGAATAGGCAAAAATATTTGTCTAGGGGTGAAATTGGAAAGTGGATATGCGATTCTGAATCAACATAAGGCTAGGTATGCATCTGGTGGAGGCCAGGAACTCTATCAATGATCATTTATTAATCACACACCATATGCCAAGTACTGTGCCTTGTGCTTTTATGACAATTCCTAATTTTACAATACATAATCTAGGTTCACAAATTTGCCCAAAGTCATTAGCTAAAAAAAAAAAGAAGAAGAAGAAGAAGAAGGGCTGAAACTCATACTTGGATTGTTGCATTGTCTCATACCAAAACCCATCCTCTTTCGGCTATAATACTCTATATCAGGTAGGGTATCAATCAGGATTTCTTTCTGAGGCTCTTCTTTGGAAGGAATAGTGTATCCATTAGGACTGTATTCAATTGCTTGTAACAAAACCTGACCGAGAGTACGTAAAACAAGTAAGGGAATTATTCTTCTCATGTCTTAAGTGCCGCTCCTCCTTTTTCTGGTGTGTTGCTCTGTGGCCACAAATCGGCTGCACCCCCTCCAACTTCACAACCACCTCACAGCCGGAGGGAAACAGGAGGAACGCTGTGACAACTGCGCAACGGTCCTAAACAGTAAACTCCTCAGGACTCGCTAGGAGACTTCCTCCTACATCTCATTGGCCAGAGTTGAGCCACGTGACTGCTCCGCAAGGCCCTCTGGGAAGATGAGCACTTTTCGCTCCACGTACTGCCTCCCTGACCGAACTCTGCGTGCTCTTAGGAAAGTAGGAGAAATGGGTATTAAGAAGGCAGTGAGCAATGACTGCCCCATGAAGAATATCGGACAGAACAAGAATGTTGGGGGAGGAACAGCGACCTCAGAAGTGCTGCTGGATCTAGTGGATTCCAGGGGCTCTGGGCAACTCTGTTGACGAGTTTTCGTGCAAGAGAGGCAAGGAAATGTTCTGAGCAGCCTTGGGCTCAGCTTCAATTCTGTTTTTACGGAAGGAGAGAATAGATATTGGGGAGCAACCAAGGGCTCTGCCTCAGTCCCGCCACAGGCCCCTGAGACAGGGTTCCCCTTGGGAAGGGGTCTGATGTGCACAGTCGTGTGCTCCGGAATCATTTCTAGACAGGAGGGGTCTGGGGCAGTTAACTCAGGCTTTGGGGGATGGAGGGAGAGCAGTAGGCACTCGAGGATACTTGGGGATGCTGGGAGCATCTGAAGACAAATTCGGTCTCCTGGATTGGCTGGAAAGTGCCAGTAAGAGTGCGGCTAGCCCCTCAAAGTCACCTCTTCCCAGCCCTGTCACTAGTCTTCATTTTCCTCTTGGATGAATAATAACCCTACCTTGTAGGGTTGGTGCGAGCTTAGTTTGACGTGATGCTTGTCCACCTCCTGTTTTATATACACTCCATAGACGGCGGCTGTTGTTTTTGAGAGGAACATAATCTGGCCCCCTCACGCTCGCTGCTCAACCTCAGCTCACATCCTCTCCTTCTCAGCTATGCTGAGTCACATGCCTTTTCTCTATCAGAACGTGCACACCCTGCCCAGCTTTCTGCTTCTGGCTTTGCTCACGGTGACATCTCGGCTGAAACACTTCACATCCTGGAGAATCCTATGGTCCTTTACTACACCAGCTCACCTCCAGGAATTCTCTGGGGAAGTCCTCAGTTCCAGTAGCTTCGCACACTTAAACTTCTGCCAAGGCTCGGTTCTTATTGCACCCTCTGGCGGGCGTTTACTAGATTCCTCCTAGAGCCAGTCCAGGCTTTCTGAGGGGTTAAAAAAAAGGCCCAGGCCACTCCCCTTGTTCAAGGTTCTGCATGAAAAGGAGGAGGAAATTGTGCCACATTTTAAATGTTTAGACGACTGGGAACTTGTAGGTGTTCAACAAATAGTTGTTGAATAAATACAATATTTTAGCACCGTTGTTTATAAAAAAAAAAAGAATGCAATGTAATTGTGCTATTTGCAAATGTGCTATTTGCAGTTTATATAAAACTGTGAATTCATAGTGCACTGCAGGCTTTGCTTAGTGGCATGCATATTTCAGGTTCTGTCACCCTGCGTGTACCTTCATTTGGAGACAACTGCCAATGGCCCTGCCCACCCTACTGGGGACGTAGATTCTCCTTGGGTTGGGGCTGGGGCTGGGGCTTCAACGCCTGGTACACGGCAGGGGGTGTCACTAAGCGGCGAGTGGCTGCAGCTCTCCCCTTTCTCTACCCTTCTCCCAAGGATCCGGGGTGGCGGCTTCCATCGTTTGTCGCCGCCCCACCGGCAGGCGGCGCCCCTCCGGCCAGCCTCCCGGCGGGGTCGCAACGGGGCGTGCGTTTTCAAAGTCGGCCCCCAGCGGACGCCCGCGCTTCCTGGCGCCAGGCGGCTAGCCGGCCGCAGCTGGGGCTTCGGGGCCGGACTCGCTGCCCCCGCCCTCCTCCTTTGAGCGCTCGGGGCGGAGCCGGGCGGGCGCGCGGGGCTCCCGCCCCTCTCTCGGCGGTCACCTGGGGCCGGGCGCAGCAGGTGCCTGCTCTGGCACCCAGCGCCGGGAACGCGGAGCGCACGCCGGAAACCGCTGCACTTCGGGTGAGTGCGGGGGCCGGCGCCCGGCGGTTCGCACCTGCTTGCTCGCCCCGGGGTCCAGAATGGTCAGCGGCGCCCGCGTTTTCTCCAGCGCGCGTTGTGCGCGTCGAGGAAGGAGACGAATTTCTCTTACAGGGATTCAGAAGCTGGGGTTTACTACTTAAGAGATCCTGGAGTGGGGCGGAGGGCCCTTGGCGGAAAGCTGCAGACGCCCGAGCCTGACCGCTTCGGATTGGGGGTTATCGCGTAGCCTTCGCGCCGGCGGTCTGTAGTGGGTTTCTGGTCCGGGGTCCGTGGCTTGGGTTGGCCAGACATTCACACCCTGTTTCCAGTGGAGATAGCTTTTCAGCATACACAGGTGATGTAGAAATGGTCTATGTAATTTTCCTCCCCTGGCACCCAGAGGTGGATGTAATCAGTCACGTACACAGACGCACGTGTGTTCGTTGGGGCGGACTCCACGTCCCCTCTCTTGGCCCTTCGGCGTTGGGGACCGTGCCCCCGCGCGCGCCGGCACAGAGATTAAGCCCCAAGATTTTCCAGGGCTGTTTGTTCTACGAGACCGTGGTACCCTGATTCGTTCCTCTATCCTGGCTGGCTCAGAATTCCTTCTAGATAACCTGGGGCTGCTTTCCGGAACTCGTCCGCTGAAGCTCCTTTTTCTCACCTGGGCAGGTGGCCCTGGGAGGCGGCAGCTGGGTCCAACCCCGGAATTCCGGAGGCGACCGCCAGGACCTAGCCCGCGGAGGAAGGTCCTGCGAGGAAACCGGCTCGCTCCGCCCCACCTTTTGCAAAAGACTCGGGTAAGGCTGGGATATGCTCTAACCTCATAAATAAACCCACACGGATCAGAATTGCAAAGGACGCGTGCTTGAGTGGCCCTGAGGATTGCTAATCGCTTCAGGTCAAATCGTTTCGCTTGTACTTCTCAGATTTTTTTTTTCTAAACGTATTTAATTACAAAAATGACTGCTTAATATACGTGTCTGACGTTTTTTAAACAAGCCTTTAAGACCGGAGTCTCTTTGTGGTATCCCCAGAGTTGAATCATTGGGAATTTGCCACTAGGGATCAGCGCGGCTGCCGTGAGAATCACGGGGAAGAGGGAACCTGCGGTTTAAACACTGTTGAAGAGACGTGACACAGCAGTGCAGTCCGTCTGCGAACGTTGGTTGGATCCTGATTCGAAGGGGAGAAGTTCATGAAACATTGAGCCAATAAAAGAAATGTGTACTGGTCAGTTGATCGTACAAGTAAATATTAGTTTTGTTTAGTTATTTTTGGTAATGGTGTTAGGATTGTGGTTGTTAAAAAAAAACCCTTTAAAAATACATACTGAAGTTGAAATATAGATGGAGGGTTTGCTTCAAAATAAACCACTTTGGGGCAACACTGTTAGTGGAAAAGTGAGGGGGGAGCTCCAAAGGAGATTGGCTGTGAGTTGTTAATAGTTGAAGCGGGATGAAGGGTGGGGTATGGAATTCCTGACACTATTGTCTCTACTTTCCTATGTTTGGCATTTTCCTTTAAAAGTAACACCACCACCACCACAGCCAGCGGAGCTTTTGTTTGTTTGTTTTCCTGACGGTAGGTTTGGAAGGCACCACCAGTGAGTGTTTCTAGAAGAGATTCAAGGCCTTCCACAGACCCTCACTCTTTGTAAATCGGGTGTAAAACCTGCCTCTTCAGACTCCTAAAACTTCTTTTTCTCCCTCGTGGGGTGCTGCTTTATTTTGCTCAGAAGGCATAGGGTGTTTGCTGAGTGCGACAGAGCTAAGGGGATCAAGTTGATGCAGGTGGATGCTGGGTCAGCCCTTTTGATACAAAGGGTATTAGCAAGCCTAGGGGTTGAGTTGTGTCCAGACAGACAGGTTGTGTAAAATGTGGTAGCAGTTTTTCTGAGCTGCCCAAATCCTTTCCAAGTTATGCATGTCAAGAAACAGCTCAGAGTAGTATACACAGTACTTATCCATTTAACATTCGTGTATACTTTTGGAAGCATGGTATATACATCAGTAAAGAGTGTACATTATAAAAACAAATCACTAGGTAAGCGGAGGTCTACTTATTGCCTGAAAGAGATCTTAACCTATTTGTATTGCCATTTTCACCTTGTTTGCCCCAGGCTAAACACTTGAAAGTGTTTAGCAAAGAAGCGACCCCTAAAACATTCTGTGGTGTTCTTTTTCCTTTACCAGAACCTTGCTTTGAAGGAGGGGCTGGGTGGGAGGAGTAATATGTGTATATTCATCCAACTTGCTCATTTTTTTCCTCTAGATTTATTATACAATTCCTGCTCATTCTGTCATGCTTGATTGGTGATTTGGAAACATGGCGATTGCATGAGGGAGCTTTTAAAGTTTGGGGTGGGGAGAGGCATACTCCTGAAAGGTAAAAATCCTTAGTAGCTTCAGCGGAACTGATTTTAATGCTTCTTTGCTTTTAAGAGAAAACCTGTCCGTAATAGTTGAAAGTTGAAGTGTTGGTGCTCCTGGGTGGCTTAGTCGGTTGGGCGTCTGATTTCTGCTCAGGTCATGATCCCACGGTTCGTGGGTTCGAGCCCCCCATTGGGTTCTATGCTGACAGCTCAGAGCCTGGGCCCTGCTTCGGATTCTGTGTCTCCCTCTCTCTCTGTCCCTTTCCCCTTCATGCTCTGTCTCTCTCTCAGAAGTAAATAAACATTAAAAAAAAAAAAAGTTGAAATGTTAGATCAGGCCCCTCAGCCTAGACCTTGCTGGTGTAGTCCCATTCGTGTAAAAGAAGTTGTAAAGATGCATTAAGTCAGTCAGTTGAGGAAATGCCAAAGCATGTCCCACTTTTGTCAAAGGGTGTGGAAAATAAGAGAATTGACAAAAATCCCCGTGCGTTTGGAAAATGTCATGGTGATGGTACTTCAATGAATGTGTTTGGCCTGCGGCTCAGTTTTGTTTGTGTGAGGAAAAGAAACATTGCAGCTGTTAAGTGACTTGACTTTCTTCCTCTTGTCTAAAACAAGGCATGGAGAGAGAAAACAGACTTGCTGGGCCCTTAAGTGACCAGGCAGTGACCTAATGTTTCCTCACCTCTGTGTAAGGATGGTGGGATTGGACCCTGGGGAGTTGATTGCTAATCGCTGTTTTAAAGAATTACCACACCTGTGACTCCATCTTCTCCCCACATCACCTTACGGAAGGGGATAAACACATTTAGGAAAGCAGATTGCTGCTTTGTTGGCCTCGAAATGAGAGGAAAGGGTGTTAGCAATCAAGCCGATCATACTTTTCTAAGTTGTAAGCGCCCTGTTTTTATCTGCACCACTTCATCCCATCCTGTGAGGTAGAGCCTCAGTGCTGGGTGATTATTCTAGTTTCAAACAGATGAAAACCATGAAATCTGAAGAGGCTAAGATTAGGCTAAATCGTTTCTTTAGAGTTACGGGGGAAGGAAATTTGACATTTATGAAGAGTTCATGGTAGTCTTTGCACACACGTTTTTAATTCTCACAAATCTCCCATCAGCCCATTTTGCAGATGGCGTGGTAGCTAAGTAAGGTTAATGGTGGACTTGGAGTCTTGCAGCTAAGAAAAGCAGAGCCAGGATTCAAACTCAAATCTGTTGGGTCTTCGCATGGATTCTCCAGCCCCTCCGCTGTCCATACTGCCTTTTGCAGACCGCTAAGCTACACACCCAAGAGTTGGTTAGTCAGTCTAGGTGAACTGTCTTTTGACTACATTCAACTGCCTTGGTTACAGACGGGGTCTGGGCCACATGCAACCAACAGAAGTTTTATCGGGCCAGCAGAAAGTCAAAACAAAACAAAACAAAAAACAACAACCAAAAAAACCACTGAATCAGTGTTGAAAATTGGGAGATTTCACATGTGCTGCCCCCAGGAATTCCCAAAGGCAGTTCTAGAGCAGAGTCGTGCCCCCTTGTTCCCCTGGCCTCCGCTACTCCCTGAAGTGTCCCCAGCTTTGAGACAGGGCTCCGTCACACTCACAATGTTGTTTCTTCTACAGTGAGCAGTCTTTTTATGCATCTGTCCAAAAGGGGATAACAAAAATAGGTTGAGAAGCTCTTGTCCCAAGAAAAATGGGAAAGCGCATATTCACCTGAGGGAATGAAGAAGAGTCTTGTTTTCTCTGCAGTGTTTCTATGTCAGAAAGATACAGGCTGTGTCATCATTTCCCCCAAACCCTGCCTGCTGTGCTTATTACACAGAACTCGAGAGTTTCCTACCCCTGCTATACAACCCAGATGGAGTGATGTGTGGGCAAGACACAGAGGAAAGGGGTACCCCCAGTACCCAAACCACTAACTCTCTGTGAGTGGGAATATGGGTCTTGTGCACCAGGGTGTTCCGTGGGGAGAGGACGCCAGCAAGCCCTCCCTCTTTAAGCAACCTGACACTGGGACCCATGTGGATCCTCCAGTTCATGCGTTGGCTCTCCATAGCCGCTCTGAGGATTCCCAGGATTTGCAGGGGCGCTCCCCACTCTCCCATCACCGCCCACCGGTCTGCAGCCAGTGACAGGTCCGCTCCTACCCGCTGCTTAGGCATAGCCCCATCTGAAGCCTCTGCAGGAATGAGGAACTGAGGTGCCCACAGCCCAGCCTTTGAGAGATTCCTGTGAGGCAAGTTGAAGGATGGCCTGATTTCCTCATCTTGAAACTTTCAGTTAAGGGTCATGGAACAGATGTTCTCACCTCTGTCCATATCTGGAGTTTTATTACAGTTGAAGCTTCCTTTCTGATCTTTGTTTCCTTCCCCTGAATTCTGAATGTTCATAGATCTGGGGTGTGGGCAGGGGGTGGGTAGAAAAGAGAAAAATACCCTAAATGAAACCCTGTCGGAGTGGTTTTGAGGAAATGTCAGGTGATGTTTTGAGGCCTTTGTTACTAGAACTGTCAATGTAGGCATGTACTTACCCTAACATGATAAGAAAGAAGAATGGAGGGCTGCAAGTAGAATGTCTTGTTTAGTTGAAAGTAAGTTGAGAGACTGAGCTGTGTGGGAAATGCTAGAACAGCTGGTTGATTGGATCTTTTCCGGAGAACTCGGATCCAGGTTTGTGGGTGCCTGCTCCCTCAGATAGGTGATTACTAAGGCCCTTGCCAACTGACAGATGGCATGGGAAAGCGGGTTGATTGCTTATTGGCCAGACCAAACAGAGGTGAGGCCGTGCGATCCTGAGTATGGACTCTCACGAGATCACTGTATTATTTCCGGTTCTTCTGCTGCCTAGCTGTGTGTCCTTGACCTACTTTTTTCAAACCACTCTGAGCCCCAGTTTTCTCCTGTGTAAAATAATAATACCCATCTTGTAGGGCTGTGTGTATTCCATGACCCATCAGGTGTTATGGAATAAGGATTCACCATGGGTCCGCTCTTACTGTTGTTGGTAGAGCTTGCCTCCTTCAATTTTGCTTTTATTTGTAGGACTTTCCCCCACAGTTTTAGAAGGCAGGCTATAGGGTAGAGATGGTTCCCAGCTCTGATCTCCCTGTTTTCAGAGTGAGCCAAGAGCTGTCCCTCTGAGCAGCCTCATGGCCTTAGTTAGAGAAATGTTCTACAGGACAAACCCTAACAGGGTGTTTGGTGTAGCCACAGCTTTGCAATTGATGAAGAGAGCTAGGCCTGAGCCCATGGCTGTGAACCCTGAGCTTTGGCTCTGTTGTTGGGGGATTAAAATCTGCACAGACTCTGGAAAAGAGACGGACTCTCCTGGCATTCCGTGTGGGTGCAGACCCGTCCTGTTGTGGAAGAACAGGCTGATGTCAGCGTGGAATAGGGAGACGCAGGAGTCCCAGCCCCACCTCTGCCACTGCTTTGTGGGGGCTCGTGGCAGACAGAGCACTCTGCGGCCACTCTGCGGCCAGTGCCTCGCTGTCAGCTGGGGATGAGCGTTCCTCGCAGGAGTGTTGTGAGAGGCTAACAAAAATTCTGTGAAATCCTGACACAGGTACAGTGACATACTGTGTCCCACTTGCCCCATGTTAGCAGTGAGATCATAGAGCAGGTAGACCAGCAGGTTTACCTTTTAACCTGGAGAAGTAATAAAGAGGCTATTAATTTTTACATAGCATTTTGTAGTTTTAAAAAAAGAGCTAATTTGATCACTGACCAGTGATGCAGGTTTATGTATTTGTATTTGTTTCTGTTGCCTTTTGTTGCCTATCAGGAGAGGGACACAAGCGAAGTGAGGTTCAGGCCAGAAACGAACCCAGAAATGGGAACAAGGCAAAGGGCTATTCATTTTGCTTTATTAGAGAAGGTAAACGTGAGTTTGTATTCCTTATGCCCTTAAGGAATCCTGAGGAGCCTGATATCCTGGGGAGGGAAAGGGAGAGATTGATAATTGGGGTGTTCCTGAGAAGCAGAAAACATCCATTCTGTACAGGGAGGCTGAATGGAGGGGTGGCCAGCACCCCCCAATCAGCCAAGACAGAGGTTGCTCCTGTTGACAGCTTCTGCCCAGACCTGTTCGTGGAAGTGCCAGCTGGGGGTCAGGGAGAAAGGTAGTGGGCGGTTGGTCTCCTTCCTCCTGCCCCTTGTCCAGACTTGTCGGCTCTGCGCTCCAGCCTGCCCTCGTTAAACCCATTGTCTTTCTCCTTATTTCTCTTATTCCACTCCCAGCCGGGTGGTCCAGTGAGCCCTCTTACAGCCTCGCGCTCCCACCCCATCCCCCAACTAATAGGCTCCCAAGCCTCCTCCCTGTGATGAGGTGTTTGGGGTGACCGTGGGGTTTGTGGGGTCCAGAGCGATGACCAAGAAAGAATTCTTGAAGACATCTTTGCAAAAAGGTGATTTTATTGAAGCATAGGAACAGGACCCGAGGGCCGGAAGAGCTGCCCCGGGGCCATGAGGAGAGACTGGTTACATACTACCCTGTTGGGGGAGACAAAGTTCTGGGGAAGTTTCCAGTGAGATTTTCATATGCTAAAGAAGACTCACAGGATACTGGAGGCCTTGGCTAGTGTCAAGCTAAGGTTATTTTTCCCTCTACAAAGCATTAGCATTAAGACAGTAGGGACTTCCTGGAGGAACTTGTTACTCTGCTAGCCTCAGGTATTTGTCAATGGGCTGCAGGTTATAAGGAAATTTAGTTCGATCTGCCATTTCCTTATGCCTTTGTTTCCCACATCACTATGGGGGGGTGATGGAGACTTGGGTCCTGCGGGACTATGATCTCTATCAGTTAACCAATTGTTTTCCACCTTCCCTTTGTTCTTGGGCCACCAGGAGTGCCCGAGGAATACCACACATACTCCACCTGGTGGGGTGGGGGGGGCGGGCGGGCAGTGTTTGTGGCCTGTTAGCTTGCCTTATGCTCCCTCATCACCTGTAACCAGCCCTTGAATGGGTTTCTCTCTGCTGCCAACTCCATTTTCCATTGGTATCCTTGCATCCATGATCGTAATCACATGCAAGCTCCTTCCTGTCAATTTGCTTTTATTCTGGAAAGGAGAAAGGGAAAAAAAATCCTCTATTACCCCACTATTCAAGGACCCAAAGACATGAACGTTTTGGTGTATTTCTTGCCAGTTTTGTTGCATTTTACTATTTGCTTTTTAAAAAAAAATAATTTTAACATTTTATAAACATTTAATTCATTTTATGTTAGCATTTAAACAAAGTTCTCATACTGTGATTAAAATTTATCATTCCATTTTTCATGTGTTTATAAATATTATAAATATTATTTGTAATAATTGCGTGCTATTTCAGGCTTTTTTTTTTTAAGCCATCCTCTTAATATTAGAGAACTAGGTGGTTGCTTATTTTTTGGTATTGTAAATCATTCCAAGTTGCATTACATAAACCTGTGATTCTGTGATATAATAAGAAATAAATATATTTGGCCTTCATCCAAGGTTCTGGTACCAAGCTCCTGGTGAGGGGAGTGTCTTTTGTTATTCAGAGTAAGTACCTTTCCATTACACTCAAATTTATGCTAATGAGGCAACTCTAAGGGCTGGTTGCCAGGGGAGCCAACCCTGTGATTAGAGGGGTGGGACTTTCAGCACCGTCCCCACCCCCTTCCCCTCAGCACCCCCCCCCCCCCCCAGGGGGCTGGAGATCATCTTAATAACTAATGGCCAGCTATTTAATCAGTCATGCCTATGTAATGGAGGTTGGTGATCCATCAAGATGCTGGGAGGGTGATGTGCCCGGAGTGGGCACAGAAGCTCTGCACCCTTTCCCTGTACCTTGCTCTGTGCATCTCTTCCAATTGGCTGTTCCTGAATTGTATCCCTTATAATAAACCAGTAATAGTAAAGTGTTGGTCTCAGTTCCAAGAGCTGTTAACAAGCCCGAGGAGGGGGATGTAGGCACCCCCAATTTTTAACTTGGTAGACGTGTAGGTGACAACCTGGCCTTGTGGCTGGCTGGCATCTGAAGTGGGAAGCAGCCTTCTTGTGGGGCTGAGCCCTCACCCTGTGTGGCCTCCGCTAACTCTGGGTGGTGTCAGATCTGCTTGGTGTGGAAAACCTCACAAGTTTGGTGGTAAGATGTGTTATGTGTGGGGACAGTGCTTTTTACCTTCTGATTCCATTTCACATTATTTGGAATGGACTCCTGTAAGAATAATTACCGAGTCCCAGGTTTTGAATAGTGAGTTTTCTTTCTGATTACAAAAGCAATGAATTTTCATGGCGAAGGATCCGGTGAGTGTAGGGGGTGTAAAAAGTAAATGTGCCCATCCCGTGACCAACCAGAAAGTCACTGTTGGTGTAGCTTGTCTGTCCTGCAGGATGTGTGCATCCACAGCTTTGCTAGTCCACGTGTGGCCCATGGACAGCAGCCTGGACATCGCCTGGGAACTTGTTAGGAATGCAGAACCTCTGGCCCATGCCAGACATTGAATCAGGATCCATTTTTTAACAAGACCCACATTCAAGTTTGAGAAGTGTTGGTTTACAAGGCCGTGATCCTACCAATCACAGGGTTCTGGCATTGATTAACTCTGATCTGTGTATATACACACGTTTTTCCTGTTCACCCAGTATTGAGATGGTACTCTACCACTGGTTTTCAGCCTCCCAACCCCTCTGCCCTAAGACCATCTGAGGACAAGAGCTCACTCCCCTCAGTAACACGGATTTCAGGATCAGCAGAATCTCTGGGAAGCAGGGGGAATACCACGATGCTCCCCTGTGAGAAGCCCTGATATATACAGCTTTTAGCTTGCTTCTATCATTGAACATCATATTGTCAGCATTTTCTAATACTCTTTCCTGCAAAGCTTGTCTTTCATGTCTGCAGATAGTGTGACTATCATAATTCATCTGACTACTTCCCTGCTTTAGGCATTTAAGTTTTTTTGATTCTTTTGAGGGAGGAGAGTGTTCTGTAGGCTATTATAAGTATGCTCTAGTGAGCTGCTCGTACAGTACTTCCTTCCTTCAACTCTGATTATTTCCTTATGATAAATCCCTGGAGTGGAGTTAACTGGGTCAAAAGCCACGAACATTTTAAACACTCTTTAAAAATCTACCAGGAGTGTAGGAAGTACCCCGACACCGAACCGTTCTGCGCAGTGGTTAGTGTGGTCTGTAGACAGACTCTTTGGGGAGCAGAGGTCATGGCTCATTCAGCATCACCCCTCCAGGCCTGGCTTAGACCAGACTCTAGGTTATGACTCTAAGGGGGGTTGGGAGAGTGGAAGGGAAGTTACTGGAAGGGTGGTGGCTTCCTGTGGTGGTGGCCTTCCCTTCCTCCTAGCCTGAGGCTTGAGTTGTAAGAGATGCCACAGCTGTGGCATCCAGAGATGCCTGGATCTGGCCACAGCTCCAGGTCTATCTTACAGTGGTGAGGGGCAGGGTGGGGGGGGGGGTGGGCTGTGTGTGTGTGTGTGTGTGTGTGTGTGTACATACATACGTACCTGTAGTTGAGGCCTGACTCTGTTGGACTTGACTGGCCCTTGACTTGGTTTTGCTTCCTAAGTCTCAGACTATTAGGCTGTCTAACACTTTTTCTTCCCATGACTAGACCAAGAAACTCACATTAAGCAAACATTCTGAGAGGTCCACTATGATTCTGACATAAAGAAAAAGTGAAATATCAGCATTGTAATTGAGTTGCAATTTGGACTTGGATGCCTGGAAAATATTTTTGGCCCTCCATAAATATTTTTGAAGTGAATGAATGAATGAATATACAAAGAATAAATGAGTCTGATTCTGTTTCCATAACATACAGAAGTTGAATATATATGTGTGTATTATATGACATAATTAAAGCATTTAAAAATGAGTATTGAATCATTAGCCACTCATTTTTATTAACTATTTGACATGTTATGATTTCCGAATAGACACACACATAACCATACCTTCTGGAAATAAGTGTGATTGATTGATTCAGAGTTTGTCTAATAGTAAAGTTTTTATAGAGTTTTGGGAGGAATTTTTAATCATTTAAAAGTTTATTGAGGTACATACAGTAAAATTCACAGATCTTAAGTGTTGTGTTTTGATCAGTGTATGCACCCATATAAACATCCCAGTCAAGATCCAGAACATTTTCATGCTCCAGAAAGTTCTCTCATGCCCCTTTGCAGTCAATCTCCCTACCCTAGAGGCAACTGCTGTCCTGATTTCTAGTGCCATACATGAGCATTGCCTGTTCTTTTTTCTTTTTTTAAGTTTTTTAAAATTTATTTTTGAGAAAGAGACAGTGTGAGTGGGAGAGGGGCAAAGTGAGAGACACAGAATCTGAAGCAGGCTCTAGGCTCTGAGCTGTTAGCACAGAGCCTGATGTGGGGCTAGAACTTGTGAACCACGAGATGGTGACCTGAGCTAAAGTTGGACGCTTAACCGACTAAGCCACCCAGGCGCCCCGACTTTGCCTGTTCTTGAACTTCGCATTTATGAAACATAATTTACATTATATACAAATATAATATTTGTAAATGGAATAGTCTACATTAGAACAAAACTGCCTTTTGTCAACAGGTTTTTGAGATTCATGCATATTTTGTGTTTCAGTAATTTGTTTTTTATTAATAACTAATACTTTTTTTTCTATACCACAATTTTTCCATTCTCCTTGGAAGAGCGTTTGGGTTGTTTCCAGTTTGAGGCCATTATGATGAATAAAGCTGCTATGAACAATCTTGTACAAAGTTTTAAAACAAACTGTTTTAGGGGGGTGTAATTTACATGCCATAACATCCATCCATCATAAGTGTACAGTTCAGTTATCCTTATAGACTTTTACACCCATTACCACATTCTAATTTTAGAACATTTCTGTCACTCCCAAGGTTTCTTCATGCCAGTTTACAGTCAGTCCTCTCCTCTAAGCCAGGACAGCCATTACTCTTTCTGTGTCTTGCCTTTTTTGGATATTTCCTAAAAATAGAATCCTAGAATATGTAGTTTTTTTGTGGCTTCTTCCACTTAGCATTGTAGTCTTGAGGTTCGTCCATGTTGCCACATCTGTTAATAGCTTGTCCCTTTGTATTGTTGATAGTATTCAATTTCATAGATATACCATATTTTGTTTATCCATTTACCAGTTGTTGGACATCTTAATTGTTTCCAGTTTGGGTCATTATAAATCATGTACAGGTGTTTGTGTGGACTTATGTTATTTTTCTTGGGTAGATTCTTAGGAGTGTAATTACTGGATCATATGGTAAGTTTAACCTTTTAAGAAACTGCCAAACTTTTCCCAGAAGTGGCTGTTACAATGTTAGAGTCTCACCATCAATGTATGAGGGTTTTGATTTCTCTACATTCTCACCAACACTCAGTATTGTTAGTGGTTTTGACTATAGCCATTCTAATGGATGTGTGGTGATAATATCATTGCAGTTTTTTTTTTTAAATGTTTATTTATCTTAGAGACAGAGCATGAGTAGAGGAGGTACGGAGAGAGAGGGAGACACAGAATCTGAAGCAGGCTCCAGGCTCTGAGTTGTCAGCATAGAGCCTGACACGGGGCTTGAACTCATGGACTGTGAGATCAGGACCTGAGCTGAAGTCAGATGCTTAACTGAATGAATCACCCAGGCAACCCTCTCATTGCAGTTTTTAATGTACGTTTCCCTAATGACTAATGATGTTGAGCACCTTTCCATGTGCTTGTTAGTCATTCATGTTATCTTCTTTGATGAAATGTTTAGTTAAATCTTTGGCTCATTTTCGGGCACGTGGGTGGCTCAGTTGGTTAAGTGACTCTTGGTTTCAGCTCAGGTCATGATCCCAGGGTCATGGGGTCAGCCCCATGTCAGCCTCATTGCTGAGTGTGGAGCCTGCTTAAGATTCTCTCTCTCTCTCTTTCTCTCTCTCTCTGCCCCTCTCCCCTGCTCTCACACTCTTAAAAAAATCTTTTGCTCATTTTTAAAATTGGGTTGTCACTGTTATCTTAGTTTCAAAAAACTTTAAATATTTAAAATATTTAATAAAAATTCAGTTGTTTAAAGTCTTTTAAAAAGTCTTTTATCAGATATATGATTTGCAAATGTTTTCTCTGAATCCATGACTAAGCTTTTTATTTTCTTAATGGTGCCTTTTAAATAAAAAAACTTAAATTTTGATGAAGTCTGTTACCTGTTTTTTTTTTTTCTTTTATGGTTTGTGCTTTTAATTAGGTATCTAAGAAATATTAACTAACCTCTTACAAGCCTTTTTTTTTTAGTAGACTTAATCTTTTAAAGCCATTTTAGATTTATAGCAAACTTGAGCAGAAGGTACAATTGCCAAAGATTCCCAATATACCCCCATATACCCATATACCTCCACACATGCATAGCCTCCCTGGTTATCAGCATTCCCGTATCAGAGTGGTACATTTGTTGCCATTGTTGAACCTACATTGACACATCTATAATTGCCCCCAATCCACAGTTTACATTACAGTTCACTCTTGGTGGTGTATATTCTGTGCATGTTGACAAACCCATAAAGACAGGTATTTACAGTTACAGTATTATACAGACTGATAGTAAAAATGCTTCGTATTCTACCTGTTCCTTGCTCTCTCCTCTCTATCTCCTGGCAACCACTGATCTCCATAGTTCTGCCTGTTCCAGAATATCATGCACTTGGAAGCATATAGTATGTAGCCTTTCTAGATCGACTTCTTTCACTTAACAATATGCAGTTTTTCTCCATGTCTTTTCGTGACTTGATAGTTTTGCTTTGTTTTTTAAGCCCTGAATAATAAAGGTTTCTCCAAGGACATTTTGGTTGCTTCCAAATTTTGGCAATTTGAGCAATCTTTTGTGTGGACATAAGTTTTCTTAAAAAAATTTTTTTTTAATGTTTTATTTATTTTTGAGAGAGAGAGCGAGAGCGAGCCTGTGTGTCCATGAGTGGGGAAAGGGCAGAGAGAGAGAGGGAGACATGGAATCTGAAGCAGGCTCCAGGCTCCAGGCTCCAAGCTGTCATCACAGAATCCAACGCAGGACCCAAACTAACGAACAGTGAGATCATGACCTGTTGATTAACACATATTTTGTATGTTATATGTATTATATACTGCATTCGTGCAGTAAAATAAGCTAGAGAAAAGAAAATGTTAAGAAAATCATGAAAGAAAATACATTTACAGTACTGTACTCTATTTATTGATAAACATAAGTTCCTGTTGTTTGCGTACAAGATGAGTCATCTGTGTGTCAGTACCTCCATCAGTATTGTCTTATACGGTAAAAACACTCTAGCTATTGTACGTATTACTAACACTAGATGTCAAAAATGAAAGGTAATGTGAAAAAGAAATTGTGTTTATTTACAGGTATAACGATTCATGCATTGATAACACAAAGAAGCAACAATATGATTGCTTTATGGTAGCTAGCCTATACACTAATGAATGAATCGTTATAAAATTTTTTTGGCATACAGTATTATAGTCCTATTTGTATGACAGTGTTGAAAACATTGTTACATTTTTTTTTAAACCGCTTACCTGTAATGATAGGCTGATACATAATTTCTCCAATCAGGAGAGAAAGGGGCATATTGTATGGTAGAGATATTCTTTGAAAACAAAGTTTAAAACAATAAGAAAAATAACACATTATTAATTTTATATTATCACTCAGCTTATGCCTATGTAGAAGAGGCTGTCTACAGCCTCGCCTTTTTTATTTATTTATTTTTTAATTTTTTTTTTTCAACGTTTATTTATTTTTGGGACAGAGAGAGACAGAGCATGAACAGGGGAGGGGCAGAGAGAGAGAGAGACACAGAATCGGAAACAGGCTCCAGGCTCTGAGCCATCAGCCCAGAGCCTGACGCGGGGCTCGAACTCCCGGACCGCGAGATTGTGACCTGGCTGAAGTCAGACGCTTAACTGACTGCGCCACCCAGGCACCCCTACAGCCTTGCCTTTCATACAAGTCTTGTACGCGATGTTTTACGTGATGAATACTTGGGTGGTGATGACGAGGATATAAAAACGTGTGATACAGTTCTTGCCATATAGTTATTAGATTTTTCACACGAAGACACTTTTTTCCCAAATACATATAACATAAGCTTATTAACTGGATGTCATGATGATTATTTACTGTTCATTAAGTGGAAGTAGACCATGATAAAGGTCTTCATCCTATCATTGTCACATTGAGTAGGACGAGGAGCAAGAGGAAGGATTGGTCTTTCCTGTCTCGGGTGGCGGAGGTGGAAGAAATGGAAGGGGAGTCGGGAGACGCAGGCACACTTGGTGTAGCTTTATGGAAGTACATCGTATTTTCTGTCTGATATTTTTTTGCTTTTTCATTTCTCTACAGATGTTTCTATATGGTACCAATCCTCCTACCACCAATTTGCTTTAGCTTCAGTTCTCGTATCCTAGAAGAGTCCACATCATAAAAGTAGATAGCAGTCTTGAATAATCAGAACACTTCTGCCAGATTGTCTACTGTCCGTTTATTTTCTGGCACTGCTTCTTTTTTCTCCTTGACATTGGTTCGGAAGCACTCCAGTCATTTTCTGTTAATTCTGCAGTGCAGTGTCTGTTAGCTCTTCAAAATCCATATCTTGAAACTCTTTAGCCCCACCTTTTTTTTTTTTTTTTTTTTTTTTGGCCATATCTGTAGTTTGTCTTTGGCTTTGTTGTAAATCCTGTGCAGACATGCTCAAACTGCATCTGGATGAAGTTTTCGCCAGCAGGAATTTGTTTCAGGCTTGATGGCATTTTCATGGCTTTTTCTTTAACAATGATGGCATTTTCAATAGTGTAATCCTTCCAGACTTTCATGACGTTCTCTCCATCAGAGTTCTCTTCCATAGAGTACCGTGTGTCATGAGCCCTAAAGGTCCTTATGATCCCCTGATCTAGAGGTCGAATTAGACACGTTGTGTTTGGGGGCAAATAAGGGGCACTTTGATCCCTTGGTGTTGAACTCCTAGGGTTGTAAGTGACCGTGGGCACTGGCCAATATCAAAGGAACTTTAAAAGGGAATCCTTTATTGGCAAGGTACTACTTCCTGACTTTGGGGACAAAACACTAATGGAACTGATCCAGAAAAAGGGCTTTTGTTGCCCAGGCCTTCTTATTGTACAACCAAAAGACTGGCAGCTGGTGTTCATCTTTTCCCTCCAAGGCTTAGGGGTTAACAGCTTCATAGATATGGGCAGTCTTCAGCATCTACCTGACTGCATCTACACAAAAAGTAGCGTTAGCCCATTGCTTCCCGCCTTAAATCCTGGTTCCCACTTCTCTTCCTTGCTAGTAAATGTCCTTTGTAGCATGTTTTTTTTTTTTTTTCCAGAATAAGACACTTTTGTCTTCATTAAAAGCTTGTTCAGGGGCTGCCTTGAGTGGCTCAGTCAGTTAAGTGGTCCACTCTTCATTTCAGCTCAGGTCATGATCTCATGGTTGGTGAGTTTGAGCCCCACATCTGGCTCCACGCTGACATCCTGGAGCCTGCTTGGGATTTTCCCTCTCTCTGCCCCTCCCAGGCTTGCACTGTCTCTGTCTCTCTCAAAGTAAATAAATAAACTTAAAAAAAAAAAAAAAAAACTTGTTTAGGCAGATGTCCTTTCTCCCCAACATTTTTCTTTATGGTGTCGGGGAACTCATCTGCTGGCCATTGGTCTGCAGAGGCTACTTCTCCTTTTATCTTGACATTTTTTTAAAGCCAAACCTCTTTCTAAAATTATCAGGCCATCCTTTGCTGGCATTAAACTCTCCAACTTGAGATCCCTTTACCTTCCTTTTGCTCTCAGTTGTCATATATTTTTTTTTCTTGAATCTTTTTAGAGTCTGTACGTAAGCCTTTTTTTATAGCAGTGCTCTACCCACATGAAAGCTGCATTTTCTTTTTTTTTTAATTTTTTTTTTTTCAACGTTTATTTATTTTTGGGACAGAGAGAGACAGAGCATGAACGGGGGAGGGGCAGAGAGAGAGGGAGACACAGAATCGGAAACAGGCTCCAGGCTCTGAGCCATCAGCCCAGAGCCTGACGCGGGGCTCGAACTCACCAACAGCGAGATCGTGACCTGGCTGAAGTCGGACGCTTAACCGACTGCGCCACCCAGGCGCCCGAAAGCTGCATTTTCAATACAAGATAAAAAGGCATTTTGCAAGCAGTGTAAGATTTTGAACCTGCTGGTGTGACTTCACAAACTCCCCTCCCCTCCCCCTTCCCCTCCCCTCCCCTCCCCTCTCCTCCCCTCTGCTGTCCTCCCTTCTCCTTTCCTCCCGTCTCCTTTCCTCCTGAATTCAGCCATCTTGACATGGTGGGCAACGGCAGCTGCAGACCTCAGTCTCCAGTATGTATCAAGCAAGCTAGCTCATTCTTGCAATATCCTGACTTCTCTCTGCTTCTTGGGAGCACTCCCAGCATTGCGGGTACGCTTCGTATGGGTCCGGTGGTGTTATTCAAGATTTACGGTATTGCGCTAAACACGAAAAATACGTGAGAACTGTGAGAAATCACTTTTTACTGCGACGTGCATTTCATTTCACTGGAGAGGCACGCTGCTCACGCGGAGATGGTCAGCGTCACGGGGTGTCTTGAGGGGATACTTGCAACCCTTGAGCCCACCGCAGACAGGGATGGCTGTGAGGTGATGACACCGTGCAGTACGTACTACAGGTGGTTTTATGCAGTTCCGATTCCATACCGCATCTTCGTGCTTGTTTACGTTTCTCTCGACAGCAAATGGTGCCATGTTAAGTGGCGGTTAAGTTGAACTTGTTACAACAAATTTGTGGATGTTTTATGGTAGCAAATGATAAAACTGACGAGTATAATACATTTTCGTATATTTTATGCATTTATGACATACCTGACTTTCTCTTGATTTTTCCCCATATTTCTAGCCTACACAGTTTGTGTCTGAGTTTTTTCAAATCGTTGCAGACCTCCAAAAATTTTTCTCGTATGTTTATTGAAAAAAAAAAAAAAACCCGCATGTAAGTGGGCCTGCGCAGTTTTAAATCCTTATTGTTCAAGGTCCACTGTATATAAACACGATCTACCATGTGGCGCCTGGGTGGCTCCGTCGGTTAAGCGTCCAGCTTCGGCTCAGGTCATGATCTTGTGGTCCATGGGTTTCAGCCCTGCCTTGGGCTCTGTTCTGGCAGCTTGGAGCCTGGAGCCTGCTTGGGATTCGGTCTCCCTCTCTCTCTGCCCTTCCCCCCACTCACACTCTGTCTCTATCTCTCCTTCAAAAAAAAAAAAACATTAAGAAAACAATATTTAAACATGATCCAGAAATAGTTTTACTTTCCCTTTCTAATCTCTGTTCGTTCCCCCCACCCTTGCCTCACTGAACTGACCAGAACATCCTAAAATGTTGGATAGAAATGATCAGAGAAGATATTCTTGCCTTTTTCCCAATTTTCAGGGGAAAGTGGTCAGTCTTTCACAATTAAGTATGATGATAGATCATCATTTCTCAAGTTCTTGAGGAAATTTCCAACAATTCTTACTTTGCTGAGAGGTTTTTGTCATGAATGGGTGTTGAATTTTGTCAGAAGCTTTTTGGGCACCTCTCAAGATTATCCTATGATTTGTTTTCCTTTATTCTGTTAATGTGAATGTCTCTTACATAGGGCACCTTTTCCTCAAATTAAAGAAAAATTATTAGGGAAAAAACTATTACTCAATTTTAACACATGAACATTTTGGCATCATTCATGGAATATATGTTCAGGAGCATGATTTAGACACTTTGAATCACACAATCTCCATAAAATACTTTATAAACTAAAAAGCACCATGTATGTTTAGGTAGAATTATTTTACTTAAGGGATCTGCCTGCTCCCCAAAACTTGTCTTAATCTCCGAAACTTCTACCATTAGTGTTAATGCTTTTAAAAAAAAATCAGTCTGAGGAGATGTGTATGTTGCATTTTCTGAATCCCAAGGGAATGGAAACACAGCAGGCAAGTGTTTATGATCGTAGAATAAGCTGGCGCAGAACTCAGGTGCTGTTGTGGTTGGCCAGGCTATCCCAGGTTGTGTGAGGTCGAGAAAAGGCTGTCCCTTGGGCAACTGGCTTGGTTCATATTTTCAGCAATGACAAATGGAGCCATGGTTTTAGAAGCCGTGGACGATGGAACTTAAGGAGTGTCGTCATCTCTGGTTGTTGAGTCATCCCAGGAGCTGCGTTCAGTAGCTTGGGACTTCCGAGTAAGGTCTCAGGAACTACAGAGCATATATTTCTGATTAGTATTTCCCAGGTCATTAAGAGCAAAACTAAAGTTGATGACAGTCACTGAGAAGTAGGAAGCCGTCTCTAGTTCCATAGTCCTGTGATGACTTAACCACTTTTATGAGCACGTTTGCTCAGCAGTTATCTCATCTGTATTTGGACATTTCTGGTGGTGGTGTAAACACTACTAGTTCCCAAATGAACATATCCTTCTTTCAAACAACTCCCGTTCTTAGGACGCTTTCCCTGTTGCTATTATGAGTCCCTGTCCTATATTTAATTTCTTTAGGTATATTGGTATCTTAAAGTTTGGCACCAAAAAATGAATAACTAATACAAGGTATAGAAGTCCTGGGGCGCCTGGGTGGTGCAATCGGTTAAGCGTCCGACTTCAGCCAGGTCACGATCTCGCGGGGTCCGTGAGTTCGAGCCCCGCGTCGGGCTCTGGGCTGATGGCTCAGAGCCTGGAGCCTGTTTCCGATTCGGTGTCTCCCTCTCTCTCTGCCCCTCCCCCGTTCGTGCTCTGTCTCTCTCTGTCCCAAAAATAAATAAACGTTGAAAAAAAAATTTTTTTTTTAAAAAATAAAAAAAAAGAAGTCCTTTTTCTATAATTCTGAGATTTATACTTGTATTAATTATCTGTTCCCACCAAAATGATGAAGAGGTGAATATATGTGTAGAATCTGCAGTAAATAAGACACAGTCATGTTGTGAGGAAAAGATACATTAAGATATACATCACCAGAATGTTAATTTACTATATTTAAGCAAACGTAGGACATTAGGTAAAAATTAATGTGGAAAACTGAATCATATCAGTATAACCTAATTTTTTTAAGAACGTTGGAAGGGTCTGGAGGAAGCAGGGCACATATGTTTTGACTTTCTCATACTGTTGATTTAATTATGAAAAATGTAATCATCAGCAACCCAGGGAAATGTAGTTTAGGTCAGATGATACCACGATTAGATGGTGGGAAGGTCATACAGGAACATTATTAAGGATATGGTGCTGGTGTGGATAGCTTTGATCAGTTATAACCTTTTACAAGTCAGGCTGCGACCTAGTTCTGTTTAGTTTTAATCCATAACTAGTGATGTACTGTGTACATATTTGTAGGCCAGAAATACTGGAAACAAGTAAAGATAACCTGGATAAATTGGGTACTTACAAATTGGACAGGGCGAAATGAAGGCTAATGAATTTTATAAGTAGGAAGTTCACATTGGTAAATAATTGCCTTTGTGCCTATTCCTGGCAGAAAAAAGCCCCTGGGCCATGGTGAATCACAAGGTAGTGGAGCCATCAATAATTATAATACAAGTACATGCAGAATACCACATTTCATAAGTCAATGCTCTGGTTAAGAATATTTATATGAGGCTAAGAGCAGGCACAAGATACAGTGAAGGCTTATAGTGAATAAAAAATTTGAAATAGAAGTAGGAACATATGCAGCAAGAGGGGAAAGATATGAAAAAGAACCAATTAGAAATAGTTTGTATTGGGGCGGCTGAGTGACCCAGTTGGTTAAACGTCTGACTCTTGATTTTGGCTCAGGTCATGATCTCATGGTTTTTGAGTTTGAGCCCCATGTCAGGCTGTGCACTGACAGTGTGGAGCCGCCTTGGGATTCTCTCTCTGTTTCTTCCCCTCTCTCCCTCTCTTTCTCTCTCTCCCTCTGCTTTTCTCTCCCTCCCTCCCTCCCTCCCTCTGTCTCTCCTCTCTCCCTCTTTCTCTCTCCCTTTCTCTCTCCCTCTCTCTGTACCCCTCTACCACTCACACTGTCTCTCTCAAAATAAATGAACTTAAAATTAAAAAAAAAAGTATTTTATATTAAGTAGGATGGGCTAAAATGCTGTAAAAATAAACCAAAATTGTAATGGCTCAAATCTAGTACAAGTTTCTTTCTTTCATGTCACAATCCTCGGTGGGTATTTCAGGTCATTGGGTGGCTCTGTGCACTCAGGGACCCAGCTGATGGTAGTTGTGCTGCCTTCACCATGTGTTCTTCAGAGTTGCTCTGGTTGTCCAGGAAGGGGGAATGAGCTCAGCCCAGGAGTGGTGAATATCACACATGCTCACGTTCCTTTGGCTAGATATCAGTTACGTGTCCGTACCGAACGGCAAGGGAGTTTCCTGGATAAATATAGGTGCTTCAGAAAAGGAAGGGGACATATATTTTGAGAGCTGCTAACAGTGTCTGCCATACCTCTGAGAAACAACAGCTAAATTGACAGCAGGTTTCTCATCAACAGTAGAATTTAGAACATAGGAGACCAATATTTCAACTTAGAATTCAGTACTAGTTAAGCCATCATTCAAGAATGAGGGTCAGAAAGGGGAAAGATGGCAGAATTAAAGGCTCCTGAGCTCACCACGTCCCACAGACACACTGAGGCAATAATTACATCTACGCAAGTAACTCTGAAAACAACGTGAAGATTGGCAGAACAGATCTGCTAGTTGTAGACAGAAGGCCGTATGGAAAAGGGTTAGATGGGTGGAATTGCAGTCTGCAGCCAAACTCCCTGGCCTGACTAACTGTAAAGGGGAGGGACATCATAAGCATGGAAGACTGAGGGAATCTGACCCCACACTGGGCACCTTGTCCCTGGGGGCCCTCACTGAGAAGAAAAGTCCCTTTAACATGGCTTTGAAAATTAGCCTTGGCTTAACTCTGGAAGAGCCAGTGGGTGACAGGAAACCAAGCCCTTGCTCTTAAAGAGCCAGCATGCTAAATAGCTTGCCCAGAGACCCAGCATAGAAGCGCAGTTTGAAAAGCACCTGGGGTATGCATGAAGCAGATTCATTGACTAATTTTATAACATGTGCTGTGGGGGCAGAAATCTGCAGGAGATTTCTCCTGGCACAAAAGTGCTGGTGGGCACCATTTTTCTTGCCTTCCCTTAGCCTAGATAGCCAGACACTTGTAGGAACCACTCCCCCCGCCCCCCCCCCCCCAAGATCTGGGCTGCTTTATTTCTTTTGTTTTCTTTTTTTTTAATACACAATTTATTGTCAAATTAGCTAACATACAGTGTATACAGTATGCTCTTGGTTTGGGGGGTATATTCCCGTGATTCATCACTTACATACAACACCCACTGCTCATCCCAACAAGTGCCCTCCTCAATGCCCATCACCCATTTTCCCCTCCCCCTCTCCCCCATAACCCTCAGTTCTCTGTATTTAAGAGTCTCTTATGGTTTGCCTCCCTCTCCGTTTGAAACTATTTTCCCCCTTCCCTTCCTCCATGGTCTTCTGTTAACTTTCTCAAGTTCCACATATGAGTGACAATATATGATATCTGTCCTTCTCTGACTTACTTCTTTTAGTGTAATGCTTTCCAGTTCCATCCACGTTGTTGCAAATGGCATGATTTCATTCTTTCTCTTGCCAAGTAGTGTTCTATTGTATATATAAACCACATCTTTTAAAAAAAAATTTTTAAACGTTTTATTTATTTTTGAGAGAGAGACAGGGTGAGTGAGGGAGGGGCAGAGAGAGAGAAACATAGAATCAGAAGCAGGCTCCAGGCTCTGAGCTATCAGCACAGAGCCCGATGCAGGGCTTGAACTCACGGACCGGCAAGATCATGACCTGAGCTGAAGTTGGACACTTAACCAACTGAGCCACCCAGGTGCCCAAAAAACACATTTGGGCTCTTTCTATAATTTGGCTATTATTGAAAGCACTGCTATAAACATTGGGGTACATGTGCCCCTATGCATCAGCACTCCTGTATCCTTTGGATAAATTCCTAGTAGTGCTATTGCTGGGTTGTAGGGTAGTTCTATTTTTAATTTTTTGAAGAACCCCACACTGTTTTCCAGAGCAGTGCAGGAGCCACTTCCAACACTTTCCATCTGTCTTGCTGGCACTGTGTGCTCTGGCCCAGAGATCCCCCCACAGACCAACCCCACCCAACCCACGCACCTTTGCAGGCACCACTGCAAAGTGACTCATACCCTAGGGAGACAGAGGAAATAACTCCACATACTTGCATACCCTCAGTTCCTGCAGCCAAGTCTCTTAGGTAGCTGAGCAGGGAGCAAACTCTGCCTTTCATCGTGCCTGCAGCTGTGGCAGAGGTTAATTACAGATACGTGGGCTGAGTGTGGACCCTAGCCATCAGTGAGCCTACCATAGCTGCAGTTGGTCCTTTCAACAGCATGGGGAGTAAACTGTGCCCAGTGCACTCATAGCAGGTGAAGCAGGTCATTGCAGCCAGCTGGGCTGAAGGCTAGCCCTATCCACCAGCATGCCCACAGCAATCGTGGTACAGTCAGAACGGGAAGGTTGATGCAGCCCACAAAGGGGATACCCCTGGAGAACTGGTATGGTGATTAGCGGGGATCTTGCTATGGGGAACCACAGGACCTTTCTACACAAGGCCATTCCTTTCAAGACTAGGAACTGACCTAGCTCACACACAGAGTTAGATAGTAATCAGAGAGTTAGACAAAATGAGAGTTAGACAAAGAGTTAGACAAAGAGTAGACAGAGAGTTAGACAAAGCATATTCCTCTGTCCCAAATGAAAGAACAAGACTAAATCATAGAAAAAAAGCTAAATGAAATGGAGGTAAACAATATGCCTGATAAAGAGTTCAAAGTAATGGTCATGAGGATGTTCACTGGACTTGGGAAAAGAATGGATGAATGAACTCAGAACTTCAACAAAAAGATAGAAAATATAAACAAGAACCAGTCAGAGCTGAAGAATGCAATAACTGAAATGAAAAATACACTAGAAGGAATCCATAGCAGATTAGAAAATATAAAAGAAAGGGTTAGCAATCTGAAAGAAAGGGTAACGGAAAGCAGCCAAGCTCAACAGCCAAAAGAAAAAAGAATAAAAAATGAGAAAATATTAAGGGATCTTTGTGACATCATACTGCATAATAACATTCACATTATAGGGATCCCAGAAAACAAAAGGGGGCAAAAGATCATTTGAAGAAATATTAGTTGAAAATCTCTCTAATCTAGGGAAGGAAACAGACATCCAGATTCAAGAAGCACAGAAATACCCTAATAAGATGAACCCAAGGAGGGCCACACCAAAACACACAATAATAAAAATGGCAAAAATTAATGATAAAGAGCATGTTAAAAACAGGAAAGGGGTGCCTGGGTGGCTCAGTCAGTTAAGCATCTGACTCTTGATTTCGGCTCAGGTCATGATCCCAGGATCATGGAATCAAGCCCCGTATCAGGCTTCAAACTGAGTGTGGAGCCTGCTTAAGATTCTCTCCCTGTCTCCCTCTCCCCTTCTCATGAGTACATTCTCTTCTCTCTCAAGAGGAAAAAAAAACCCAAAGAGAAAATGGTTATACATAGGGAAATCCCATAAGACTATCAGCTCAGTTTTCAGCAGATACTTTTCAGGCTAGAAGGGAGGCATGTTATACTCAAAGTACTGAAAGGAAAAACTACAACCAAGAATACTCTCCACTAAGATTATCATTCAGAATTGAAGGACAGATAATTTCCTAGATAAACAAAAGATAAAGAGTTTATCACCGGTAAACCAGCCTTATAAGACCTGTTAAAGGAATTTTTAAGTGAAAGGAAAAGGCCGTAAATAGAGGAAAATTATGAAAGGAAAAAATTCACAGGTGAAAGCAGACCTATAGTTAAGGTAGATTCACCACCAACAAAGCCAGGTATGGAGGTTAAAACACTATAGTAGTAAAATCAATTCTATCTAAAATAAATTAGTCAAGGGGTACACAAAATAAAAAGATGTAAAATATGGCAACATATACATACAATGTGGAGGAGGGAGTAGAAGTTTAGTGCTTTATAGAATGTGTTTGAATTTAAGTGGCCATTAATTTAATATAGACTGTTATACACATAGAATGTTATATATGAACCCAATGGCAACCACAGATCAAGAACCTATAATAGATACATAAAAAAAAAAAATGGAATCCAAGCATAACACTAAAGAAAGCTATCAATCCACAAGAGAAGAGAGCAAGAGAAGAAAGGAACAGAGAAGAAGAACTAGAAAAATAACCAGAAAACAATGAACAAGATGAAATAAGTATATACCTATCAATAATTACTTTAAGTTTAAATACACTAAATGTTCCCATCAAAAAACATAAGGTAACTGAACAGATAAACATCTATATGCTGCCTGCAGGAGACTCACGTAAGACCTAAAGACACACACAGACTGACAGTGGAGAGATGGAAGAAGATACTCTCCATGGAAGAAAAAGCTGAGGTAGCAACTTAAATCAGAGAAAATGGACTTTAAAGACTGTAAGAGATGAGGGCATTACATAATCATAAAGGTATCAATCCAAGAGGATATAATGATTGTATATATCTATGCACTCAACATAGGAGCACCTAAATACATAAAACAAATATTAATATAAAGAAAGAAATTGAGAGTAATAAGATAATAGTAGGGGACTTTAACACCCCACTTACATCAGTGAAAAGATCATTCAGACAGAAAATCAACAAAGAAACAATGGCTTTGAATGATACATACAGACCAGATGGAATTAACAGATCTATAAAGAACATTTTGTTGGGACACCTGGGTGGCTCAGTCAGTTAAGCATCCGACCTCGGCTCAGGTCATGATCTCACGGTTCATGGGTTCAAGCCCCACATTGGGCTCTGTGCTGACAGCTCAGAGCCTGGAGCCTGTTTCAGATTCTGTGTCTCCCTCTCTGTCCCTCCCCCACTCACGCTCTGTCTCCCTCTGTCTCAAAAATAAATAAACATTAAAAAAAGAACATTTTGTCCAAACCAAATACACATTCAAGTGCACATGGAACATTCTCCAGCATAGATTACATGTTTTAGGTCACAAAACAAGTCTCAATAAGTTTAAGAAGATGGAAATCAGGGATGCCTGGCTGGCTCAGTTGGTAGAGCATGCAACTCTTGATCTCAAGGTCAAGAGTTTGAGCCCCACATTGGGGATAGAGGCAAAAAAAGATAATAAAATACACTTAATAAGATTGAAATCATATCAAATATCTTTTCTGACCACAATGGTATGAGCCTAGAAATCAATTATAAGAAAAAAACTAGAAAAACACAAATAAAAACTAAAACATGATACTGAACAACCAATAGGGTCGACAAAGAAATCAAAGAAGTTAAAAAATAAATGGAGACAACTGGAAATGAAACATAATGGTCCAAAATCTTTAGGACACAACAAAACCAGTTCCTAAAAGGGAAGTTTATACCAATACAGACTTATCTCAAGAAACAAGAAAAATCTTGGGGCGCCTGGGTGGCGCAGTCGGTTAAGCGTCCGACTTCAGCCAGGTCACGATCTCGCGGTCCGTGAGTTCGAGCCCCGCGTCGGGCTCTGGGCTGATGGCTCAGAGCCTGGAGCCTGTTTCCGATTCTGTGTCTCCCTCTCTCTCTGCCCCTCCCCCGTTCATGCTCTGTCTCTCTCTGTCCCCAAAATAAATAAACGTTGAAAAAAAAATTTTTTTAAAAAAGAAACAAGAAAAATCTCAAATAACCAATCTAACCTTGTACCTAAAGGAACTAGAGAAAAAAGAACAAATAACACCACAAAGTTAGTAGAAGAAAGAAAATAAAATTAGAATGAAAACAATGAACTAGAGACTAAAAAAAAAAAAAGAAACAAAATATTGGTGAAACCAAGAACTGGTTGTTTGACAAAGATATACAAAGTTGATAAACCTTTAACCAGATTCACCAAGAAAAAAAAGTGGAGAACTTAAATAAAATCAGATATGAGAAGGAGAAATAAAACCAACACCACAGAAATGCAAGTGGTTATAAGAGAATGCTGTGAAAAATTATATGCCAACAAATTGGGCAACCTAGAAGAAATGGATAAATTCCTGGAAACAGACACTCTTCCAAAACTGAATCAAGAAATAGAAAATTTGAGCAGACTGATTACTAGTAACAAAAGTGAATTGGTTACAGGGGCACCTGGGTGGCTCAGTCAGTTGAGTGTCCCAACTCTTAATTTTGTCTCAGGCCATGATCTCACAGTTTGTGGGTTCGAGCACTGCATCGGGCTCTGCACTAATGGCGCAGAGCCTGCTTGGGATTCTCTGGCGCTCTCTCTCTCTCTCTCTCTCTCTCTCTCTCTGCCCCTCACCTTCTCCCCCACCCCTTTCAAAATAAAATAAACATTTAAAAAAAATGAATTGGTCATCAAAAAAACTCCCAAGAAACAAAAGTCCAGGATCAGGTTGCTTCACAGTTGAATTCCACCAAACACTTAAAGAAGAGTTAATACAACTATTCATCTTAAACTATTCCAAAAAATAAAAGAGGGAGAAAAATTTCCAAATTCATTCTACAAGGTCAGCATTAGCCTGATACCAAAACTAGTCAAAGACCCTACAAACAAAACAAAACTATAGGCCAATATCCCTGATAGACATAGATGTAAAACTCAATGAAATAATAGCAAAGACAATTGTAATACATTAAAAAGATCACTCACTACAATGAAGTGGGATTTATTCCAGGTGTGAGGGTGTTTCAATATTTGCAAGTCAATCATTGTAATGCATCACATTAACAAGAATAAGAATTGAAAAAAACATTTCAATAGATGCAGACAAAGCATTTGACAAAATACAACATTCATTGGTGATAAAAACCCTCAACAAAATAGGTGTAGAGAGAACATACCTCAACATCATAAAGACCATATATGAAAAACTCACAGCTAACATCATACTTAATGGGGGAAAACTGGGGGCTTTTCCTGTAAGATCAGGAATGAGACAAGGATGTCTACTCTCACCATCTTTTTTCAACATAGAACTTGAAGTCCTACCCACAGCAGTCAGACAAGAAAAAGAAATTAAAGGCATCCAAATTGGTGAGGAAGAAGTAAAACAGTCACTATTTGCAGATGACATGATACTATGTATTAGAAGCCCTAAAGATGCCACCAAAAACTATTAGAGTAAACGAAATCAGTAACGTTGAAGGATACAAAATTAATATACAGAGTGCTCGCTTCGGCAGCACATATACAAAATTAATATACAGAAATGTTTTGTATTTCTATACACTAATAATGAAGTTGTAGAAATAAATTAAGAAAATCCCATTTGCAGCTGCACCAAAAAGAGTAAAATACCTAGGAGTAAATTTAACCAAGGAGACGAAAGACCTATACTCTGAAAAGTATAAGACATTGACAAAAGAAATTAAAGACAGCACCTGAACAGACATTTTTCCAAAGAAAACATACAGAGGGCCAACAGACACATAAAAAGATGCTCACTATCCCTTATGATCAGGGAAATGCAACTCAAAACCACAGATACCACCTTCCAGCAATCAGGATGGCTAAAAGCAAACCCGTGGGAAACAACAAATATTGGTGAGGATGTGGAGAAAGGGGAGCCCATGTGTGCTGTTGGTGGAAGTGCAAACTAGTGCAGCCACTGTGGAAGACCATACAGAAGTTTTCTGAAAAAAAGTAAAATTAGAAATGCCATCTGATCCAGTAATTCCAATACTGGGTATTTACCCAAAGAAAATGAAAACGAATTCAAAATGTATGCACCCTTATGTTTATTGCAGCATTATTTACAATAGCCAAGATATGGAAGCAACTTAGTGTCCAAAGATAGATGACTGAGTAAAGAAGGTATATGTATACATACATATACACACACAATGAAAATATTACTCAGCCGTAGAAATCTTTCCATTTGTGACAACATGGATGGACCTAGAGGGTATTTGAAATAAGTCAGACAAAGACACATACCATGTGATTTCACTTCTATGTGGAATCTAAAACACAAAACAAAAAACAGACCCTTAAATACAGAGAACAAACTGGTTGTTGCCGGATGGGAGATGGGTGGTGCAATGGGCAAAATTGGTAAAGAGGATTAAGAGAACAAACTTCCAGTTACAAAGTAATGTGTATATTTAATAGTAGAGTGACAGTGTCATATGGTAACAAATGATGAGTTATTGTGGTGAGAAAAAAAAAAGAATGGACGTCAGCAGTCACTATGGAGAATTTGGTGATAGCTAACAAAAATATATGAACATTTCCCCTTTGACCTAACAGTTGCACTTCTAGTAATTTTTCCAGAGGAAATACCTCCACTGGTCATTTTTGTAGAAGATGCTTAGGAACTATAAACCAGAAACAGGTTGTAAGTGGGTGGTGGGCGTGGTTGAAGGAGGATAAGGATGGAAATAGGACTTTTCTGAGTATCCCTTTGTACGTAGTTTTGACTTTGAGCCATGAAAATATTGTACATATTCAATTACATAAAATTAAGTGTAATGAAAACAAAGCAAATCTTGTAATTGAATATACAAAGAGCAACTGAGAACCAAAAACAAATTGATTATATAAACACAAAGTTTAAAAAAAAATTGGGGGTGCCTGGGTGGCTCAGTCTGTTAAATGTCTGACTCTTGATTTTGGCGCAGGTCTTGATGTCCTGGTTCATGAAATTGAGCCCACATTGGGCTTTGAGCTGACAGTGAGGAGCCTGCTGGGGATTCTGTCTCCCTCTCTGACTTTCCTCTGCTGCGCACACGCTCTGTCTCTTTTCACTCGCACTTTCTCTCAAAATATATAAATTAAAAAAAAAGAAAACAGGAAGTCAGGTTACTTTCAACACAGTTCTCTGACTACACCATAATGGGATATGGTCTAGAGACAAAAAGTGGGAAAGAAATGTTGCCCTTTATTTCTGTTGGCAATGGTGTCAGTGTAGTAAATCAGAAACTCAAAGTTCGTGAGTTTGAGCCCTGGGTTGGGCTCTGTGTTGACAGCTCAGAGCCTGGATCCTGCTTCAGATTCTGTGTCTCCCTCTTCTCTCTGCCCCATCCCCACTCATGCTCTGTCTCTGTCTTAAAAATAAATAAAACATTTAAAAATTAAAAGAAAAAGATTTACAGTTAGAGCCGTATCCAGTGTTAACATTTATAGAACTGTGCGAAAACCACCCACAGCTAACCAATGTCATATGTATGATTACAGTTGCATATCCTTTCCTGAACAACTTTTCTGTTTTCCTTTCATCTTTTTTCTTCTTTATTTCTTTATGTTTATCACTAATTCAATCATAAACTCTTCCCTATTCTGTAAATCTCTTCAAGTACATTCAAAAGTATTTGCAATTTTCATTTTCTCCTAGAAATTGCTCCCATAGCCATATGCTCTACTCTGATTTAGATGGTGTGTTCTATAACTGGTGTATAAATACACCTTTCTCCCCAGCTAAGGATCCTTCTTCCCCTCTTCGAATGCATTCTCTGTTTCCTGAATTGTGTATCTTTCTCTTTTTTAGTTTAGTCTCTTGTTTTGAAGGGGGTGTGCCTTCTCTTGGCTTCCTAAGAACTTCAAGTGATGCAAACATTTTGAGACCTCACGTACCTAAAAATGGCTTTGCTTTATGTCTATACTTAATTGACCATTAAGCTTGGTATAGAATTCTACGTTGGAAATTAACGATTTCATTAAAGACTTAAAGGCTTTTTAAGCTAGTACTTAAACCATGTGTATAGTTGAAAGTTTTACCAATTTGTAAATAACTTAGTTTTTCCTTATTTAGTATATTTAATTTTTTGAATACGTAATACATTCATGTGGTTAGGAAAACTTTTGTAGTAGGGAAAACGTATATATTGGGAGTCTCCATCCCATCCATGACCCCATCTGCCAAGTCCCTAACCTACACGAATCTCTGTAACCGTTTCTAACTTCTGAAGTGTCATTCCATAGTTTTGTTACGCATACATGGAATATATATGTATATGTAAATGTTTTTATTTATTTTTGAGAGAGAGAGAGAGACAGAGCGTGAGTAGGGGAGAGGCAGAGAGAGAGGGAGACACAGAATCTGAAGCAGGCTCCAAGCTCTGAGCTGTCAGCACAGAGCCCTGTGCAGGACTCGTCCTGAACTGCAGGATATTACCTAAGCTGAAGTTGGATGCTTAACTGAATGAGCCACCCAGGTGCCCCATGGAATATATTTTTTCCTGTATATCCTTTTTCTCTCCCCTTTTACACAAATGATGATATGTTTTATGTACTGTTCTGTGTCTTGCTTTTTCCTTAATAGTGTGTGTATCTTGGAGACTTGCCCATATCAGCGTGTGGAGAGTTTCCTCATTTTTGAAAGACGGCTGCATAGTATTGCATTGGTTAGGTGTATAGTTTATTTAACGGTTTTCTTATTGATGGACATTTAGATTGTTTCCATTCCTTTCTTCTTATGAACAGTACTTCTGTGCATAAATCTTATACACTAATTTTTCATTCACACAAGTAAGTTTATAAAATGAATCCTTTAGGAGTGGAATTTTGGGGTCGAAGGATGTTGGTGTGTTTTGTAATTTTGATGTATGAAGCCAAATTCTACCTACCAGTTACATTCCAACAGCCTCACAGATACTCTGTTGATGAATTGGAGGCAAAACAGCATAGTTTTTAAGAGGCAAACAGCATAGTGTAAATTGTTGTTTTTCTTTTTGGTAAGTGACGCTGACCATCTTTTCATATGTTTAACGGCCCACTTTGTTCGTGTCGTGAATTGTCTCTTCAGAGCCGATCCCTGCTCGTTTTACAATTTCACTCCTGGCCTTAGATTTCTTTTTTGATTTCCAAGAGTTCTTTATATAGGGAGGTTAATATTTTACAATGTTTGGGTTTTTCCCCCCGGTTTGTTCTTTGCTTTAGGTTTTGCCTGTGGTTTTTATGCCCAGGAGTTTTTTGGGTTTTGGGTTTTGTTTTTTTTTTTTTTTGGATGAACTTATCCCTTAGAGTTAAAGGTATCTCTGGCTTCCAGTGTTGCTGAGGGGCCCGATTCCATTATCATTCTTTTGTTTTACATTTCTTTTTTAAAAAATAAAGTACAGATGCAGAAAGCCATACACAAAAATAGAGAGCTTACGGAATTATACAGCAAACTCCCTTGTAACCAGCGGTCAGAACTAGGCCTCTGCCCTGTACAGCCCTTCTTTGTGACCTCTCCCATTCCTGGCCCCCTTCCCCCAAAGTAACAGCTCCTAGAACAGTCACTTTCTTGCATCTCTAAAAGATCATGTTATCACCCCAAGTGTATCCCTGGAGAATTTGATTTAGTCTTATTTACTCTTTTAAAAAAATTGTTTGAGTTTTTATTTATTTATTTATTTATTTTTTTGAGAGACAAAGGGAGACAGGGCGTGAGCAAGGGAGGGGCAGAGAGAGAAGGAGACACAGAATCCCAAGCAGGCTCCAGGCTCTGCTGTCAGCACAGAGCCCCACACGGGGCTCAAACTCACAGACCTTGAGATCATGACCTGAGCCGAAGTCAAAAATTATTTGAGATCTTAAGTCTCTTTTTTACTCTGTAGACTTCTTCTCCATTCCTTGTTTCCTTTGTTCTTATACTGAAGAACTGAACCATTTGAGCTTCAGAGTTTTCCAGTGTGATTTTGCTGATTACCCACTCACAGTACAGCTGCCCTCAGTGTGTCTTTCCTTTTTTAAAAACAGCTTTATTGAAGGGCAGTTGACATACAATAAACGGCACATACTTAATGTGTACAATGTGATGCCTTTTGCCATACGTCTGTACCCATGAAAAGATCACCAGCATCAGGATATTAAACACAACTATCACTCCCAAAAGTTCCCTGCGTCCCTTTGTAATTTTTTCCTCTTGCCTCTCCCTGTCTCCTCTGCAACTAATGATCTGCTTTCTCTTAGTATAGACAAGTTTGTATTTTCTAAGATTTTCTACATGGAATCATGCAGTGTACTTTTTTTTTCTTTTGGCCTGGCCTCTTTCATTCATCTTAATTATTTTGAGATTCATCTGTGTTGTTGCAAGTTTGATACTTTATCATTATTATTATTATTATTATTATTATTATTGCTGAGTAATATTCCACTGTGTGAGTACACCACTTCTTATCCATTCAGTTGTTGATGTTTGTGTTGCTTTTGTGTCCTCTGTATTTTTTGCAAATTGGCAGCTGATCTAGAGATTTTATCAGACTCAGTTTCAGTCCGTAGGAGGTACAGAATGCCTAGTTTTCTCCTGTTGTGACGATGATGGCAATAAGTGCTTCATGCTCACACCTGTTAACTCATGGGTGGGAGGTTGGGAAGAGCTGGTGGCAAAATGATGGAATTCTAAGTCTCCAGTTTTTCATTTTGCAAGTTGAAACCCCCTTTAAGGGATACTTCCCATCTACTACTTGGTTCCCCAGTGGTACATCTCACATGGGGCAGAGGGCAGAGTAAATGTCTTATTCTTTCCCTAAATTTACCTGTTTTCAAGAGATCCATTCCATCTCTCATTTCTTTATGCGAAACCTGTTTTTTTGTTTTGTTTTGTTTTTCTGTTGGAAAGCTAGTAATTGCTTTGTGGCCACTGTTTTGAAATTTCCAATGATGTGTCTCAGTGTGGGTCTGTTTTCTTCCAGCAAGGTGGGCACTGATGGACTCTCATTCTAGAAAATGTTAGTCTTTTCTTTGATTTCTTACCCTCCAGTTCATTTTCTTTCTGTGACCCCATTATTGAGATTTTGCACCTACTGGATTGGTTCTCTAATTTTCTTGGCCTTTATCTTCTTCTAAGTTTTGGGGGAATTTCCTGAATTTTCTAGCTCTTGTTCAGCTTATCATTTCTGCCATGATTATGTTTTTAATTTTTTTATTATTTACTTTTTAAAACATTTAAATCCAAATCAACAGTGTAATAATAATTTCAGGGATAGAATTTAGTGATTCATCACTTATATATAACACCCAGTGGTCATCCCAACAAATTTCCTCCTTAATGCCCGTCACCCATTTAGCCCATTCCCCCACCCACAACCCCTCCAGCAAACCTCAGTTTGTTCTCTGTATTTAAGAGTCTCTTATGGTTTTTGTCTCTCTCTCTGTTCTTACATTATTTGTGCTTCCCTTCCCTTAGGGTCATCTGTTTTGTATCTTAAATTCCACATCTAAGTAAAATCATATGGTACTTGTCTTTCTCTGACTGACTTATTTCGCTTAGCATATAATATACTCTCATTCCATCCATGTTGTTGCAAATGGCAAGATTTCATTATTTTTGATCGCTGAGTAATAATCCATTGTGTATATACCACATCTTTATCCGTTCATCTGTCGATGGACACTGGGGCTCTTTCCACACTTTGGCTATTGTCAGTGCTGCTGCTATAAACATTGGGATGCATGTGCCCCTTTGAATCAGCACTCCTGTACCCTTTGGATAAATACCTAGTGGTGCAATTGCAGGGTCATAGGGTAGTTCTGTTTTTAATTTTTCTTGAGAAACTTCCATACTGTTTCCCACAGTGGCTGTACCAGTTTACATTCCCACCAGCAGTGCAAAAGGGTTCCTCTGTCCCCACATCCTCGCCAACATCTGTTGTTGCCTGAGTTGTTCATGTGAGCCATTCTGACAGGTGTGAGGTGGTATCTCATTGTAGTTTTGATTTGTATTTCCCTGATGATGAGTGATGTTGAGCAATTTTCTCATGTGTCTATTAGCCAGTCTTCTTTGGATGTCTTCTTTGGAAAAGCGTCTTCATGTCTTTTGCCCATTTCTTCACTGGATTATTTGGGTTTTTTTGGGTGTTGAGTTTGATAAATTCTTTATAGACTTTGGATACTAACCCTTTATCTGATGTGTCCTTTGCACATATCTTCTCCCGTTCCATCAGTTGCCTTTTAGTTTTGCTAATTGTTTCCTTTGCTGTGCAGAAGCTTTTTATCTTGATGAGGTCCTAATAGTTCCTTTTGCTTTTGTTTCCCTTGCCTCTGTAGGCTTGTCAAGTAAGAAGTTCCTGCAGCTGAGGTCAAAGACCTTGTTGCCTGTTTTCTTGTCTAGTATTTTGATGGCTTCCTGTCTCATGTTTAGATCTTTCATCCATTTTTTTTTCTATTTTTTTTATATGAAATTTATTGACAAATTGGTTTCCATACAACACCCAGTGCTCATCCCAAAAGGTGCCCTCCTCAATACCCATCACCCACCCTCTCCTCCCTCCCACCCCCCATCAACCCTCAGTTTGTTCTCAGTTTTTAACAGTCTCTTATGCTTTGGCTCTCTCTCGCACTCTAACCTCTTTTTTTTTTTTTTCCTTCCCCTCCCCCATGGGTTCCTGTTAAGTTTCTCAGGATCCACATAAGAGTGAAACCATATGGTATCTGTCTTTCTCTGTATGGCTTATTTCACTTAGCATCACACTCTCCAGTTCCATCCACGTTGCTACAAAAGACCATATTTCATTTTTTCTCATTGCCACGTAGAATTCCATTGTGTATATAAACCACAATTTCTTTATCCATTCATCAGTTGATGGACATTTAGGCTCTTTCCATAATTTGGCTATTGTTGAGAGTGCTGCTATGAACATTGGGGTACAAGTGGCCCTATGCATCAGTACTCCTGTATCCCTTGGATAAATTCCTAGCAGTGCTATTGCTGGGTCATAGGGTAGGTCTATTTTTAATTTTCTGAGGAACCTCCACCCTGCTTTCCAGAGCGGCTGCACCAGTTTGCATTCCCACCAACAGTGCAAGAGGGTTCCCGTTTCTCCACATCCTCTCCAGCATCTATAGTCTCCTGATTTGTTCATTGTGGCCACTCTGACTGGCGTGAGGTGATACCTGAGTGTGGTTTTGATTTGTATTTCCCTGATAAGGAGCGACGCTGAACATCTTTTCATGTGCCTGTTGGCCATCCGGATGTCTTCTTTAGAGAAGTGTCTATTCATGTTTTCTGCCCATTTCTTCACTGGGTTATTTGTTTTTCGGGTGTGGAGTTTGGTGAGCTCTTTATAGATTTTGGATACTGGCCCTTTGTCCGATATGTCATTTGCGAATATCTTTTCCCATTCCGTTGGTTGCCTTTTAGTTTTGTTGGTTGTTTCCTTTGCTGTGCAGAAGCTTTTTATCTTCATAAGGTCCCAGTAATTCACTTTTGCTTTTAATTCCCTTGCCTTTGGGGATGTGTCGAGTAAGAGATTGCTACGGCTGAGGTCAGAGAGGTCTTTTCCTGCTTTCTCCTCTAAGGTTTTGATGGTTTCCTGTCTCACATTTAGGTCCTTTATCCATTTTGAGTTTATTTTTGTGAATGGTGTGAGAAAGTGGTCTAGTTTCCACCTTCTGCATGTTGCTGTCCAGTTCTCCCAGCACCATTTGTTAAAGAGGCTGTCTTTTTTCCATTGGATGTTCTTTCCTGCTTTGTCAAAGATGAGTTGGCCATACGTTTGTGGGTCTAGTTCTGGGGTTTCTATTCTATTCCATTGGTCTATGTGTCTGTTTTGGTGCCAATACCATGCTGTCTTGATGATGACAGCTTTGTAGTAGAGGCTAAAGTCTGGGATTGTGATGCCTCCTGCTTTGGTCGTCTTCTTCAAAATTCCTTTGGCTATTCGGGGCCTTTTGTGGTTCCATATGAATTTTAGGATTGCTTGTTCTAGTTTCGAGAAGAATGCTGGTGCAATTTTGATTGGGATTGCATTGAATGTGTAGATAGCTTTGGGTAGTATTGACATTTTGACAATATTTATTATTCCAATCCATGAGCAGGGAATGTCTTTCCATTTCTTTAAATCTTCTTCAATTTCCTTCATAAGCTTTCTATAGTTTTCAGCATACAGATCCTTTACATCTTTGGTTAGATTTATTCCTAGGTATTTTATTCTTCTTGGTGCAATTGTGAATGGGATCCGTTTCTTTATTTGTCTTTCTGTTGCTTCATTGTTAGTGTATAAGAATGCAACTGATTTCTGTACATGGATTTTGTATCCTGCAACTTTGCTGAATTCCTGTATCAGTTCTAGCAGACTTTTGGTGGAGTCTATCGGATTTTCCATGTATAATATCATGTCATCTGCAAAAAGCGAAAGCTTGACTTCATCTTTGCCAATTTTGATGCCTTTGATTTCCTTTTGTTGTCTGATTGCTGATGCTAGAACTTCCAGCACTATGTAAAACAGCAGCGGTGAGAGTGGGCATCCTTGTCGTGTTCCTGATCTCAGGGAAAAAGCTCTCAGTTTTTCCCCGTTGAGGATGATGTTAGCTGTGGGCTTTTCATAAATGGCTTTTATGATCTTTAAGTATGTTCCTTCTATCCCGACTTTCTCAAGGGTTTTTATTAAGAAAGGGTGCTGGATTTTGTCGAAGGCCTTTTCTGCATCGATTGACAGGATCATATGGTTCTTCTCTTTTTTTTTGTTAATGTGATGTATCACGTTGATTGATTTGCGAATGTTGAACCAGCCCTGCATCCCAGGAATGAATCCCACTTGATCATGGTGAATAATTCTTTTTATATGCCGTTGAATTCGATTTGCTAGTACCTTATTGAGAATTTTTGCATCCATATTCATCAGGGATATTGGCCTGTAGTTCTCTTTTTTTACTGGGTCTCTGTCTGGTTTAGGAATCAAAGTAATACTGGCTTCATAGAATGAGTCTGGCAGTTTTCCTTCCCTTTCTATTTCTTGGAATAGCTTGAGAAGGATAGGTATGATCTCTGCTTTAAACGTCTGGTAGAACTCCCCTGGGAAGCCATCTGGTCCTGGACTCTTATTTGTTGGGAGATTTTTGATAACCGATTCAATTTCTTCGCTGGTTATGGGTCTGTTCAAGCTTTCTATTTCCTCCTGATTGAGTTTTGGAAGAGTGTGGGTGTTCAGGAATTTGTCCATTTCTTCCAGGTTGTCCAATTTGTTGGCATATAAGTTTTCATAGTATTCCCTGATACTTGTTTGTATCTCTGAGGGATTGGTTGTAATAATTCCATTTTCATTCATGATTTTATCTATTTGGGTCATCTCCCTTTTCTTTTTGAGAAGCCTGGCTAGAGGTTTGTCAATTTTGTTTATTTTTTCAAAAAACCAACTCTTGGTTTCGTTGATCTGCTCTACAGTTTTTTTAGTTTCTATATTGTTTATTTCTGCTCTGATCTTTATTATTTCTCTTCTTCTGCTGGGCTTAGGCTGCCTTTGCTGTTCTGCTTCTAGTTCCTTTAGGTGTGCTGTTAGATTTTGTATTTGGGATTTTTCTTGTTTCTTGAGATAGGCCTGGATTGCAATGTATTTTCCTCTCAGGACTGCCTTTGCTGCGTCCCAAAGCGTTTGGATTGTTGTATTTTCATTTTCGTTTGTTTCCATATATTTTTTAATTTCTTCTCTAATTGCCTGGTTGACCCACTCATTCGTTAGTAGGGTGTTCTTTAACCTCCATGCTTTTGGAGGTTTTCCAGACTTTTTTCTGTGGTTGATTTCAAGCTTCATAGCATTGTGGTCTGAAAGTAAGCATGGTATAATTTCAATTCTTGTAAACTTATGAAGGGCTGTTTTGTGACCCAGTATATGATCTATCTTGGAGAATGTTCCATGTGCACTCGAGAAGAAAGTATATTCTGTTGCTTTGGGATGCAGAGTTCTAAATATATCTGTCAAGTCCATCTGATCCAATGTCTCATTCAGGGCCCTTGTTTCTTTATTGACCGTGTGTCTAGATGATCTATCCATTTCTGTAAGTGGTGTATTAAAGTCCCCTGCAATTACCACATTCTTATCTATAAGGTTGCTTATGTTTATGAGTAATTGTTTTATATATTTGGGGGCTCCGGTATTCGGCGCATAGACATTTATAATTGTTAGCTCTTCCTGATGGATAGACCCTGTAACTATTATATAATGTCCTTCTTCGTCTCTTGTTACAGCCTTTAATTTAAAGTCTAGTTTGTCTGATATAAGTATGGCTACTGCAGCTTTCTTTTGGCTTCCAGTCGCATGATAAATAGTTCTCCATCCCCTCACTCTCAATCTAAAGGTGTCCTCAGGTCTAAAATGAGTCTCTTGTAGACAGCAAATAGATGGGTCTTGTTTTTTTATCCATTCTGATACCCTATGTCTTTTGGTTGGCGCATTTAATCCATTTACATTCAGTGTTATTATAGAAAGATACGGGTTTAGAGTCATTGTGATGTCTGTATGTTTTATGCTTATAGTGATGTCTCTGGGACTTTGTCTCACAGGGTCCCCCTTAGGATCTCTTGTAGGGCTGGTTTAGTGGTGACAAATTCCTTCAGTTTTTGTTTGTTTGGGAAGACCTTTATCTCTCCTTCTATTCTAAATGACAGACTTGCTGGATAAAGGATTCTTGGCTGCATATTTTTTCTGTCTAGCACCCTGAAAATCTCGTGCCAATTCTTTCTGGCCTGCCAAGTTTCAAAAGAGAGATCAGTCACGAGTCTTATAGGTCTCCCTTTATATGTGAGGGCACGTTTACCCCTTGCTGCTTTCAGAATTTTCTCTTTATCCTTGTATTTTGCCAGTTTCACTATGATATGTCGTGCAGAAGATCGATTCAAGTTACGTCTGAAGGGAGTTCTCTGTGCCTCTTGGATTTCAATGCCTTTTTCCTTCCCCAGTTCAGGGAAGTTCTCAGCTATTATTTCTTCAAGTACCCCTTCAGCACCTTTCCCTCTCTCTTCCTCCTCTGGGATACCAATTATGCGTATATTATTTCTTTTTAGTGTATCACTTAATTCTCTAATTTTCCCCTCATACTCCTGGATTTTTTTATCTCTCTTTTTCTCAGCTTCCTCTTTTTCCATAACTTTATCTTCTAGTTCACCTATTCTCTCCTCTGCCTCTTCAAGCCGAGCTGTGGTGGTTTCCATTTTGTTATGCATTTCGTTTAAAGCGTTTTTCAGCTCCTCGTGACTGTTCCTTAGTCCCTTGATCTCTGTAGCAAGAGATTCTCTGCTGTCCTGTGTACTGTTTTCAAGCCCAGCGATTAATTTTATGACTATTATTCTAAATTCACTTTCTGTTATGTTATTTAAGTCCTTTTTGATCAGCTCATTAGCTGTTGTTATTTCCTGGAGATTCTTCTGAGGGGAATTCTTCCGCTTGGTCATTTTGGACAGTCCCTGGCGTGGTGAGGACCTGCAGGGCACTTCCCCTGTGCTGTGGTGTATAACTGGAGTTGGTGGGCGGGGCCGCAGTCGGACCTGATGTCTGCCCCCAGCCCACCGCTGGGGCCACAGTCAGACTGGTGTGTGCCTTCTCTTCCCCTCTCCTAGGGGCGGGATTCACTGTGGGGTGGTGTGGCTCGTCTGGGCTACTTGCACCCTGCCAGGCTTGTGATGCTGGGGATCTGGCGTATTAGCTGGGGTGGGTAGGCAAGGTGCTCGGGGGCAGGAGGGGCAGGCTTAGATCGCTTCTCCTCAGTTGATCCACTTCAGGAGGGGCCCTGTGGCAGCGGGAGGGAGTCAGATCCGCTGCCGGAGGTTTGGCTCCGCCGAAGCGCAGAGTTGGGTGTTTGCGCGGAGCGAGCAAGTTCCCTGGCAGGAACCGGTTCCCTTTGGGATTTCGGCTGGGGGATGGGCGGGGGAGATGGCGCTGGTGAGCGCCTTTGTTCCCCACCAAACTGAGCTCTGTTGTCAGGGGGCTCAGCAGCTCTCCCTCCCTTTGTCCTCCAGCCTTCCCGCTTTCCGAGCAGAGCTGTTAATATGACCTCCCAGACGCTAAGTGGCGCTTGCTGTCGGAACACAGTCCGCCCGGCCCCTCCGCTTTTGCAAGCCAGACTCGGGGGCTCTGCTTGGCCGGCGAGCCGCCCCTCCGCCCCGGCTCCCTCCCGCCAGTCCGTGGAGCGCGCACCGCCTCGCCGCCCTTCCTACCCTCTTCCGTGGGCCTCTCGTCTGGGTTTGGCTCCGGCGACTCTGTTCTGCTAATCCTCTGGCGGTTTTCTGGGTTATTTAGGCAGGTGTTGATGGTCTAAGTGATCAGCAGGACGCGCGGTGAGCCCAGCGTCCTCCTAAGCCACCATCTTGCCGCAACTCCCCCATATAATTGCTTATAATATTATCTTCTGTGGTGTTGGTTGTGATCTCTCCTCTTTTGTGATTTTATATATTTGGGTCTTTTCCTTTTGAACAGTCTGGCTAGTGGTTTATCAATTTTGTTAATTTTTTCAAAGAACCAGCTCCTGGTTTCATTGATCTGATTTTTTTTGGTTTTTGGTTTTTGGTTTTACTTTGATATCATTGATTTCTGCTCTAATCTTTATTATTTCCCTTCTTCTGCTGGTTTTGGGCTTTATTTGCTGTTCTTTTTCCAGCTCTTTTAAGTGTAAGGTTAGGTTGTGTATTTGAGACTTTTCTTTAGGAAGGCCTGGATTACTATATACTTCCCTCTTAAGATCACCTTTGCTGCATCCCAGAAGTTTTGGGCTGTCGTGTTTTCATTTCCACTGGCTTCCATGTACTTTTAAGTTTCCTCTTTGATTTCTTGGCTAACCCATTCATTCTTTGGGAGGATGTTCTTTAATCTACAAGTATTCATGGTCTTTCCGGATTTTTTCTTGTGGTTGAATTCAAGTTTCATAACACTGTGGTCTGAAAATACACAAGGTATAGTCTTTTTTTTGTATTTGTTGGGGGCTGATTTGTGACCTAGTATGTGATCTCTTCTGGAGAATGTTCCATGTGCACTAGAGAAGAATGTGTATTCTGCTGCTTCAGGATGAAATATTCTGAATATATCTGTTTAGTCCATTTGTTCCATTGTGTCATCCAGAGCCATTATTTCCTTGTTGATTTTCTGCTCAGATGATTTATTCTTTCCTGTAAATAGGGTGTTGAAGCCCCCTACTGTTATGGTATTATCAATGAGTTTCTTTATGTTTGTGATTAATTGATATATGTATTTGGGTGCCTCCATGTTGTGGGCATAAATATTTATAATTGTTAGATCTTCTTGGTGGATAGAGCTCATAATTCTTATATCTTCGTCTCTTGCTACAGTCTTTATTTTAAATCTAGTTTGTCTGATATAAGTATGGCACTCCAGCTTTCTTTTGATGACCATTAGCATGATAGATGGTTCTCTATCCTCTTACTTTCAATCTGAAGGTGTCTTTAGGTCTAAAATGAGTCTCTTGTATGGGAATGCAAGCTGGTGCATCCACTCTAGAAAATAGTATGGAGGTTCCTCAAAAGAACTAAAAGTAGAACTACCCTATGACCCATCAATTACACTACTAGGAATTTATCCACGGGATACAGGTGTGCTATTTCGAAGAGACACACGCACCCCCATGTTTATAGCAGCACTATCAACCGTAGCCAAAGTATGGAAAGAGCCCAAATGTCCATCGATGGATGAATGGATAAAAAAGATGTGGTATGTAGACACACACACACACACACACACACACACACACACACAGTGGAGTATGACTCGGCAATCAAAAAGAATGAAATCTTGCCATTTGCAACTACATGGATGGAACTGGAGGGTATTATGTTAAGTGAAATTAGTCAGAGAAAGATGAAAATCATATGACTTCACTCATATGAGGACTTTAAGAGAAAACAGATGAAGAGAAGGGAAGGGAAACAAAAATAATATAAAAACAGGGAGGGCGACAAAACGGAAGAGACTCATAAATATGGAGAACAAACTGAGGGTTACTGCAGGGTTTGTGGAGGGGGGGATGGGCTACATGGGTAAGGTGCACAGAAGAATCTACTCCTGAAATCATTGTTGCACTATATGCTAACTAATTTGGATATAAATTTTAAAAAATAATAAATAAAATTTAAAAAATAAATAAAATGAGTGTCTTGTAAGCATATAGATGAGTCTTGTTTTCTTATCCATTCTGATACCCTATGTCTTTTGTTTGGAGCATTTAGTGTATTGACATTTAGAGTGAGTACTGAAAGATATGAACTTAGCGCCATTGCGTTTTCTGTTGTTGTTTCTGGTGATGTCTCTGATTCTTTCTAGTCTTTGTTGCTTTTGGTCTTGTTTTGTTTTGTCTTTTCTCCACTCAAAGGGTCCACCTTAAAATTTCTTGCAGGGCTGGTTTAGTGATCACAAACTCCTTTAGTTTTTGTTTGGGAAACTCTTTATCTCTCCTACTTTGAATGACAGCCTTGCTGGATAAAGAATTCTTGGCTGCATATTTTTCTGATTCAGCACATTGAATACGTCCTGCCACTCCTTCCTGTCCTGCCAACTTTCCATGGATAGGTCTGCTGCAAACCTGATCTGTCTTCCCTTACAGTTTAAGGACTTTTTTCCCTTGCTCCTTTCATAATTCTTTTCTTGTCTGTGTATTTTGTGAATTTGACTATGACGTGCCTTGGTGATAGTTGGTTTTTATTGACTGTAATGGAAGTTCTCTGTGCTTCTTGGATTTTGATATCTGCGTCCTTACCCAGATTAGGAAAGTTTTCCACTGTAATTTACTCACATAAACTTTCTCCCCCTTGTTCTCTCTCTTTATCTTTTGGGACTCTTATAATTCAGATGTTATTCCTTAATAAGTCACTGAATTCTCTAAATCTTATATCGTGATCTTTTGCCTTTGTTTCCCTCTTTTTCTCTGCTTCATTATCTAAATTGATGATTCGCTGCTCTACTTAGTCCATCCATGCCGTCGTGGCATTCATCGAGATTGCATCTCAGTGACATTTTTAATTTCGTCCTGACTAGATTTTATTTCTTTTATCTCCTCAGAAAGGAATTCTATGCTTTTTTCAACCCCAGCTAGTATTCTTAATATCATGATTCTCCACATTCTAGTTCAGACATCTTGCTTATATCTGTGTTGATTAAGCCCCTGGCTGTCATTTCTTCCTGTTCTTTCTTTTGGGGTGAATTCCTTCATTTTGTCATTTTGGAGGAAGAAAAAAATTAATAAAATAAATTAAAATTAAAAACAAAAATAAAGGAAGCTAGATCCTCGGTGTGTTTTGGTCTGCTTGTCAAAAGAATCTTTTTTTTTTTAATGTTTTTTTTGAGAGAGAGGGAGAGACAGAGAATGAGCAGGGGAGGGACAGAGAGAGAGGGAGACACAGAATCCAAAGCAGGCTCCAGGCTGTGAGCTGTCAGCACAGAGCCTGATGCAGGGCTTGAACTCGTGAACCGCGAGATCATGACCTGAGCAGAAATATGACACCCAACCAACTGAGCCACCCAGGTGCCCCTTCTTGTTGAAAGAATCTTAATAGAACAGAGAAAAAAGGGAAAGAAAGAAAAAGAAAAATTTAAAAATTAAATTATAAAAGAGAATAAAGTAAAATGAAATAGAACAAGAAATTTTAAAAATAATAAAAAAGGAAGTAAAAAAATAATAAAAAGATAAATATTCCTTTCTGTATCCAAGAATGAGGAAAGGAAAAAAAAAATTTAAGCAAAAAACAGAAGCTAAGAAAATGAGTAAATGAACCAGCAAACAAAATGAAACCCTAATGAAATTACATCCAGTTTCCCCTAGAACTGAAACTATGCCTTCTCTAGTCCTATAGTTTGTACCCTAAGCAGGTGGAGTGACTTGTGCTGTTCTTCTAGGGGATGTGCTTGGAAGGCACAATTGGACAGGGCTTGGTGTAACGGCTCCATTCTCCACTAGGTGGTGCTGCTTAGCTTACTGGGGTGGATCAGTGTGGTGTGCATGTGTGCATGCACATGCCTGGGAGAGGTGGAAATGGCTTCCCCCAGCTCCCTAGTCTCTGGCCTACCCGTGATCAAGCACCCCTCTTTTGTCTCAGGCCTCCATCCCTGCCTCTACCCTGTCCGTTTCCAAGCCATCCACCCGCCAGGTGGCACCTCCCTCCAGAGTTTTATCTCACTTGGGATTGTATTTCAAAACCCCACACTTCAGAGACCCCTGTGGCTTGGACCCACGCCGACTTTCTGGGAGAGGGTCTCGCTGAGCAATGGCTGGATGCCAGCTTTCCCCAGAAAACGTTTGTGTGATCGCATAGCAGCAGAGTTTCAGGGATTACAGCAATCCAAAATCACAGCTAGCTCCAGGTTTTATCACACTCTGGCATCTTTGTCCCAATACCAGCAAACCTGGCTGCTCTCCGGGGTCTGCTGGGATCTTTGCCTGTGGGGAGGCTTTATGGCCTCCACCAAATGCACTCCAAGTAGGGGAACCACTTCTCCCTGTGTGTACATGTACCCCTCAGACCTTGCTGCCTGCTCCTGGAGATTCGCCCTCCCTCCTCACCAGAGCACTGCCAGGCACTGAGCTCCAAAACTTCAGACTCCGCGCTCCACTGTTTATAGAATTCTGGTGGAATTGAAACCCTCTCCTTTCTCCCCATCAGTGGTTTTGGGGAACAGATTTCTTGTTCAGTCCCCTGTGAGTGTTTTCACCCTTTCTCTCCAGCTGCTTTTGAGGGAGTGCTTTTCTTTTTTCTTTTTTAACTTTTTAATTTATTTTTGAGAGAGACAGATACAGAGTACAAGTAGGGGAGGGGTGGGGAGAGAGGGAGACACAGAATCTGAAGCAGATTCCAGGCTCTGAGTTGTCAGCACAGAGACAGATGTGGGGTCCAAACTCACAAACCGCGAGCTCTTGACCTGAGACGCAGTCAACCGCTCAACTGACTGAGCCATCCAGGCGCCCCTTGGGGGAGTGCTTTTCTTGCACAGTCCCGATGCACCGCACTCCCTCCTTTTCCCTGTCACTGTCTTCTCCACAAAAACAGCTCCCTACCTCAGAGGCTTTTCTCTCCCCCGGTTGACCTCTCTGCACCCTGTACCTGTCATGCTCTGTAGCTCACGTTATGCAGATTGTTGTGTTAATCCTCAGATAAATTTCGTAGGTGTTCACAATGCTTTGGTGCTGATCTGGCTGTGTTTCAGGGATGAGAAAAGCTGAGGATATCCATGCTGCTCTGCCATCTTAACTCCTCTCTGCCTTGATCGTATTTTTATTTTCCAAAAGCACTTTTTTGTTTTCTTGTTGTTTTAAAAGCCTGCCTTTTTGTTTTAATGGACGCAGTATTTTCTCCCTGAAAACAATGAGTTTCTAAATAAAGTTTTCTTCTGACATTGATTGTGTCTGTTTCCTCCAAGTTGTCTTTTTTTCTCCTTCTGGGTTGACTTCTCATTAATAGAGATTATCTTTGAATGTCTGGAAATCCTTGGATGTCTAGTCATATTTATTGATAGAGCATTATCTAGGATGTTTCCCTAGGAAGATTCAAGGTCAGTATCGTTAGATATTTTTTGTGATAGTAGTATTCCTAAAATCCAAGTGGGGAATAGAAGGCTAGAGAGGTCTCAACTTTTTTTTTTGTTTTTAATTTTTTTTTAATGTTTTTACTTATTTTTGAGACAGAGAGAGACAGAGCATGAGCGGGGAAGGGGCAGAGAGAGAGGGAGACACAGAATCTGAAGCAGGCTCCAGGCTCTGAGCTGTCAGCACAGAGCCCGACGCGGGGCTTGAACTCACGGACTGTGAGATAGTGACCTGAGCTGAAGTCGGACGCTTAACCGACTGAGCCACCCAGGCGCCTCTGTTTTTTTTTTAATGTTTATTTATTAAAAATTTTTTTAATGTTTTATTATTTATTTTTGAGAGACAGAGCATGAAAAGGGAGGGGCAGAGAGACACACACACACACACACACACACACACACACACACACACAGAATCTGAAGCAGCTCCAGGCTCCAAGCTGTCAGCACACAACCCAATGTGGGGCTTGAACTCACGAACCGCGAGATCATGACCTGAGCTGAAGTCAGACACTCAACTGACTGAGCCACCCAGGTGCCCCATGTCTGTTGATTTTTGAGAGACAGAGACAGACCACCAGTGGGGAAGGAGCAGAGAGAGAGGGAGACACAGAATCTGAAGCAGTCTCCAAGCTCTGAGCTGTCAGCACAGAGCCTGATGCGGGGCTTGAACTCAAGAACAGTGAGATCATGACCTGAGCCGAAGTCTGCGCTTAACCAGCTGAGCCACCCAGGCACCCCGAGGTCTCAAACTTTTAATGTGTGTATTTTTCCTTGATCTCTTGTGTTTTTAACATGGTATCCCTCCATTCTCAACTCCTTCCAGACTCCAGAGACCATGGAGACAGTCATCTGTTGCACTGAGTCCGGGAAGGGATCTGGAATCCAATTGTTTCTTTCATTTGTAAATAGTCCTCTAGTTTTTAACCCCATCTTTACATCCCTTTGCAAAGTTACCTGAGCCAACAGTTCCTGAGTCTTTTGAGGGGCCCTGAGGTGTCAGGTTGCCACTGTGCACCACTGCTAGCTGTCCTCAGTCTGTTTTCAGTATCTGTGGTTCATTTGAGGATTTTATTAAAAATGCAGCTTAGGGTGCCTGGGTGGTTCAGTCGATTGAGCATCCGACTTCAGCTCAGGTCATGATCTCATGGTTCATGAGTTCGAGCCAGCGTGGGGCTCTGTGCTGGCAGCTCGGAGCCCGGAGCCTGCTTTGGATTTTGTGTCTCCCTCTCTCTGCCCCTGCCCCACTCACACTCTTTCTCTGTCTCTCAAAAATAATGAATAAATGTTAAAAAAATAATAATAAAAATAAAGATTCAGCTTGATTCAGCAGGTCCAAGTTGGAGCCTGAGATTTTGTATTTATAACAAGGTCCTTGTTACACCTCTCCTCCTCAGACCTTACTTTGTATGTCGCAAGATGCTAAGTCATTTACCATTCATCCGTTCATTTTCCAGTGTCTGGGCTTCCCCCCCCCCCCCATGCCACCCCCATGTCTACTATCAAATACCTTTGTCCTTGGAGGTTTTGGTCTTTAAAAAAAATTCATGAAAGGGGTACTTGGGTGGCTCAGTTACTTAAGTGTCCAACTTCAGCTGAGGTCATGACCTCATGGTTCATGAGTTTGAGTCCCACATTGGGCTCTGTGCTGATGGCTCAAAGCCTGGAACATGCTTTTGAGTCTGTGTCTCCCTCTCTCTCCTCCCCTCCCCTCCCCTGCTCGTGCTCTGTCTCTCAAAAATGAATGAATGTGAAAAAAATATTTTTTTAATTCATGAAACATTTCAAAGATACAAGTAAATAATCATTAATTTATGGTCAATCCTGCCCCATCTACACTCCCATCAACCCTCACTCCAGCCAAACGCATAGTGTTATGTTTAGCAAATTACAGAGAACATATTTCATCTGTAAATATTTTAGGATATATTTTTATTTAAAAATTAAAAGGAAATTTAACGTTTATTTCTGAGAGAGAGAGAGAGAGTGCGAGCCATATTAAGTTGTTTAGGGCTGCCATAACAACGTATTAGAAACTGGCTTAGGGGCACCTAGGTGGCTCAGTCCGTTAAGCATCTGACTTTGGTTCAAGTCATGATCTCGCAGTTTGTGATTTCAAGCCCCGCGTTGGTCTCTGTGCTGACAGCTCAGAGCTTGGAGCCTGTTTTGGTTTATGTGTCTCCCCCTCTCTCTGCCCCTCCCCTGCTCATGCTCTTGTTCCTCTCTCAATCATAAACGTTAAAAAAAAAAAAAAAAAAAAAAAAACTGGCCAAGATCAGGGTCTCAACAGATTTGGTTTCTCCTGGGGCCTGTCTTCTTGGCTTATAGATAGCCACCTTCTTGGCATGTCCTTGCATGGCCTTTGCTCAATGTGCATCCAGTCCACGTGTCTCTTGTGTGTGTCCAAATCTCTTCTTATAAAGATACCAGTCAGATTGGATTAAAGATGAATAATTTAAGATAGTTTAATAAGTTAAGATAATTTCAAGATTATCTCTTTAAAGGCTTCATATCCAAATACAGTCACATTCTCAGGTACTGAAGTTAGGGGCTTCAACCTAAGAATTTTGAACACGGGGGAACACATTTTAGCCATCACAAAATGTTGTTACGATACCAAAAATTAATAAGTCATTAATACCTTCAAATTTTTCAGCAGTGGTCTAATTTCCAGTTGTCCTATAAGTGTAATTCTTTGTTTCACTGAATTCAGGTAAGTTCTACACGTTGATACATCTGAAGTCTCCTTTAATCTTTTGTTATTGATACATTGCATTGAACATACAAGTTGTTTGTCTTATAGAGCTTACCACCGCCTGGATTTTGCTTATTGCATCTCATGGGGTTATTCAACGTGTTCTTTTGTCCTGGTTTTTGTTTTTATTTTTTTTAATTTTATTTTTTTTTTGTAAATAAGTAGTTGAATCTGCAGGCTTGGTCAGGTCCTAAGTTTTTAGCAAGTCTACTTCTTAGGTAGTGGTACATCCTTCCATCTCTCCCTTTGGGTGTTAATAGTCACTGATGATCATTGGATGCCTCCATTTAATACGTTGGGAATTACAGAATGGTGATTTTCAAATTTTATTATTCCGTATTCACTCATTAGAGCGCTTCTCTAAAAGTAAACACCCCGTCACTATTCTTTCACCAAGTATAGAAAAGGTAGAAAAAAAAAATGCTTGATTCTTTCCTGTTTTTACCAGTTTAAACACATAGTGACTCGGTTTCTGGTGTACTCACGTATGACAAAATGATGTTTGCTGGTTCATTTTATTTTTCTTAATGTTTATTTTTTGTTTTGAGAGAGAGAGAGAGAGAGCACGCGAGCAGGGAAGGGACAGGGATAGAGGGAAAGAGAATCCCAAGCAGGCTGCACGCTGTCAGCACAGAGCCCGGCGTGGGGTTTGATCTCATGAACCTTGAGATCACGACGTGACCTGAGCTGAAATCAAGTGTCAAGCGCTTAACCGACTGAGTCACCCCCGGCGCCCCTGCTTATTCATTTTAGAATCAAGTACAAATTAAATTTGTTAGTTTAGTGGTATTATGAGAGTGAGTAGAGGTAATCTCATTTATTCAAAATGCCATCTTTCATTGGAAGTTGTATCATAATTTATGTAGCCCATTTCTTATTGTTGGACATATAACTTAACACTAGGCTTTCACTTGTATATCCAGTAATGTGAGATGAACATCCTTAAACATAAATAAAATACTCTCATATTCAGTGTAGAGTTTGAATCTTGGAAAATGTGTTCTCTTGTTGAGCCAGCACCCCAATCCAAATAAAGGACATTTCCATCTCCACAGAAAGTTCCCTGGTGCCCCTCTGCCCCAGCCTGGCCCCAGATTTCCACTGACGGTCTGTCTGGCCTTACGGATTTGTTTTGCCGTTCTGGAATTCCGCATGATTGGGAACATGCCGTCCGTACTCTTTCCTGTCGGGTTCTTTCCATTCAGCGCGTTTCTGAGATTTCTCTCTGTGTCAATCAGTACTGCATTCCTTTTTATTGCTGAGACGTGCGCTGTATGGATATGCTACAATTTGTTTATCCATTCTCCTGTTGATGTTCATATGGAACATTTCCAGTGTGGACCCTTAGTGAATAAAGCTGCTGCACACATTTGTGGCCACGTTTTGTGGACATAGGTCTTTGTTTCTCTTGGGTAGATAGCTAGGAGTCGGATTAGTGGATGAAATGGTGATTGAATGCTTAACATTGTAAGAAAGCTCCAAATGGATTGAGCAGTGTTTGAGAGGTTCCTTGCCAACACCTGTGCTCAGTCTTTTAAACTTTGCCGTTCTAGTGGGTGTGCAGTGGTGTCTCCTTGTGGTTTTCACTTCCATTGGTATCTAATGTGTCCGTTCAGATCTTTTGCCCATTTCTCTAAAGGGCTAATTGTCCTGAGTTGTAGGAGTCCTTTTACATTCTGGATTCAAGTCGTCAGTCACATATTTATTACGAATATTTCAATTTCACTTCCACAGTCTTTTGTTTCCAAGTTTTTATTTAAATTCCAGCTAGTTAACATTACAGTGTAATATTAGTTTCAGGTGTTTAAGCGATTCAACACTTACATACCTCACCCAGTTCTCATCACAAGTGTACTCCTTAATCCCTACCACCTATTTAACCTATCTCCCTACCCACAGTTAGTCTTATGATCCATTTTGAGTTTATTTTTATGTCTGGTGTGGTGTAAGGGTTAAGTTTTCCCATATGGATATCCACTTTCCAGCACCAATTTTAGAAGAGGCTGTCCTTTCCCATTAAATTACCTGGCACTTTTTTTGAAAATCAATTGACCATAAATGTGTGGTCTGTTCCTGGAGCCTCTTCTGTTTCGTTGATTGATCAAACTATCCTTATGCTGATACTAGTCCTCTTCCCTCTTTATGTACCTTTATAACAAGTCTTAAAATCAGATAGTAAAGTCCCCCAACTTTGTTGTTCTTAAGGATTATTTTGGCTCTGCTCAGTCCTTTACATTTCCCTACAAATTGTAGAATCAGCTTGCCAGGGGTGCCTGGGTGGCTCAGTTGGTTAAGCATCTGACTTTGGCTCAGGTTTCTGGGTTGGTTAAGCATCTGACTTCATGATCTCACGGTTTGAGTTCAAGCCCCATCGGGCTGCGTGCGGACAGCTTGGAGCCTGGAGGCTGCTTTGGACTCTAAGTCTCCTTCTCTGTCTCTGCCCTTCCCCTACTCACGTTCTGTCTCAGTCTCAAAAACAAACATTAAAAAAAATTCTTTTTAATAAAATCACATATTCTTTAAAAAAAACAAAAAAGAATCACCTTGCCAGTTTCAACAGCAAAAAAATAACTGATGATCATTGGCTGCCTCCATTTAATACGTCAGGAATTACAGAATGGTGATTTTCAAATTTTATTATTTCCATATTCACTCATTAGAGTGCTTCTATAAAAGTAAACACCCTGTCACTATTGGTAACGTGTGGTAAACGTCTTCACTGATTTAGATCTTTGTTTCTGTATTGTTTAAAATTTTCAGAATACTGTACCAGCATGTGCTCTGTCAAATTTATCCTAAGTGTTTCATATTTGTAATGCTATTAGTGTTTTTATTTCATTTTCAATGGTTTATCACTAATATATAGAAATAGGATTTTTTTTTAAGTTTACTTATTTATTTTGAGAGAGACAGAGTGAGTGGGGTGGGGGCAGAGACAGAGGGAGGCAGAGAATCCCAAGCAGGTTCTGCACTATCAGCATGGAGCAGGGCTCGAATTCACGAAACCATGAGATCATGACACAAGCTGAAAACCAAGAGTCTGATGCTTAACCAACTGAGCCACCCAAGTGCCCTTGATTTTCTAATGCTAAACCGGGCTTGCACTGGCTATGATATTAGGGTATATTAAAGTTTGGTATTTCTTCCCTAAATGTTTGGTAGAATTCACCAGTGTAGACATCTGAGCCTAGTAGGTTTTCTTTCTGGAAAGGTTTTTAAGTGCAAAATCAGTTTCTTTAATAGAGATTGTTAGGGATATTTTTGAATGAGATTTGGTAATGTCCTTCCAGAAATTTGTTTCATGACAGTTGCCTCATTTATTAAAATTATTTGTAACGGTCCCTTATTATCCTTTTTTTAAAAAAAATTTTTAATGTTTATTTATTTTTGAGACAGAGAGAGACAGAGCATGAGAACAGGGGAGGGGCAGAGAGAGAGGGAGACACAGAATCTGAAACGGGCTTCAGGCTCTGAGCAGTCAGCACAGAGCCCGATGCGGGGCTTGAACTCACAGACCGTGAGATCATGACCTGAGCCGAAGTCGAATGCTTAACGGACTGAGCCACCCAGGCGCCCCCCCCTTATTATCCTTTTAATGTTTGTAGGATCTGTAGTGAGGTTATTTCTTTCCCAAGTTTGGTAGGTTCTTGCTCAGTTTGCCTGAAGTTTTATCAATTTTATTGTTGTTGTTTTTCCAAAGAACCAGCTTTTGGTTCATCGGTTGTTCTGTTTGTTTTATTATAAACGCCATTGTTTTCTGCTCTCTATAGCCTTCCATTGCTTACTTTGGGTTTAATTCACCTTTTTTTTTTTTTAAGTTTATTTATTTATTCTGAGAGGGAGAGAGGGCAAGAATCCCAAGCAGGTGCCACATGATCAGTGCAGAGCCAATGCAGGGCTCGAACTCATGAGTCACGAGATCATGACCTGGGCTGAAATCAGAAGACGCTTAGCAGACTAAGCCACCCAGGCACCCCACACCCTTTTTTTAAGGTAGAAACTTAGGTCACTGAGACCCTCTTTTCCAAATACAAGAAATATGTATAGACAAACATAAGAAAATTGGGAAAAAACAGTGCAAAAGCAATTAACGTATTGGAAATTAAAACTGAATTTTTACTTAGCAATTTTCTGACATTTGCACTGTTGCTCTTCACAGTTGTTTTCTACTATAGTTTTTTTTTAAATTCTGATAATACAAATAATACATGCTGTTAAATTTCAAATTATGTGGAATTGCGTTTGTTAGGATAAGGCATAGCAAATAATCACAAAATCCTTGCAGCTTAACACAACAGACTTTTATTTCTTGCCCGCACCACACATTCACTGTGGATCATCAGCGGCTTTGCTCCACACGGTCACTCAAGGACCCACGTCGACAGAGGCTTCACCATCTTGAGCTATTACCATCTGGAACACACAGCCTTTATATTCCCTATGGCAGAAGAGAACACTGAAGGGGGTTCTCTGCAATTAAATGCTTTGGCCTCATAGCCCTTTAGCCAGAAATAGCCACTTCACAGGCTAATCCTAACAAAGAAGTGAAATCTTTCTGTGGGCCTAGAGGCCGAGAAGTAGGTAGGAGTGAATACTGTAAATCTATACTCCAGGAAAAAATAGAGATTACTTCTCATTCTGCTGGGAGATAATCCCTACCTACTTCCTGTATTCCTGCCTGGCCTCTCTGACCTTCTTCATGGCCAATCTTATGTTTGGGGTTGGTGGGAATTACTCCTGTGATCTGATTCATATTTGATTCATATGTGATTCATATTTTGTTCTACCTTGGCAGCTCTAACATTATATAAGTATGTGAATGAGAGCTGTGAAAGGGCAAATCAAGAATCCTTTGCTACGTGAAAATTTCACATTTTTAAAACCTTGCTTTAGAGTATCTCTGAAAGACACACAAGTAACTGGTAACCATGGTATTATCTAGGGAGGGAACTGTACTGGACAGTGATTAGTTGGGGGTGAGGGTGGGCAGGATGAATAATTTTTACAGCAGACACTTCTGTTGAGTTTTATACCGTGTAAATTATATTACCTATTTAAAAAAAAACAAGGAAAAACTTATTTTCTGCACTTTCTTTCTATATTGAATTATACCATGTAAACGAATAAAAACATCAGTTCCTTCAAAAGTTGTCAGAGTCAAATGACATTTTGCTTTTTCACTGAATTTTGACATATCAAGTAAGGACTGTATCTTGAAAAGTTTATTTACTTTTCAGAAGAATAAAATTACATTATCCAAGTAGATCAGTTAGTTACGGTCCTTTGGGTACCAGTAATCAACACAGTCACTTTTACTTGGATGTCACCTTTTCAGAAAGCTTTTTCATGTACATAAATTGGGTCCCTTTTTACATTTCCAGTTGTGAGTTGAGCCATAATGAGCTTACTGTCCGCTCCCACTTTTATCAGTCATCCAGCCAGAAAATGTGCTTATTAACACCTGAGCCTCTTTCCTCATGGGGAAACATCTATACCTTCCGTGATTATTGTAAGGGGAAGGCGGAAGGTATATAAACCCCTGGACAAGGCTCAATACATTCGTTATTTAGCCACAGCCTTGCCTCCATTCATTGGTTTCAGCAAATCTAACTACAGTGCCAGTTCCATTTTCTGTATGAGAGTAGACCGGGATGTCAATCCTGCTCCCCTTCGCATACTGCTGTTTAATGCAAATCGTTCTGTCAAGCTTTTCTGAGATTGCATGGTGCAACTATTTGATTGTAATATTACGTATACACCTTTTTTATTTTACTCTCAAACTCTCATGAATGTACACAGGATTTTGTAAAAGCTACATGATGTACGATATTGCAACTGATTAAATGTAGATAACTGAGCAGCCTGCTATTGAGCTAGACACCGGAGCAATCTGTGAAATGTGAAAAAAAAATGCCACTCTGCTCACTAAATCTTTTTTGTTTGGTAAAACACAGTAATCTTTCATTACAAAAAAAAAAAAAAAATGTTCCTTATGTTGATATGCAACAAGTGTCAAAAGGTCCTGAAACCAAACAGTTGGAGAACTTCTGGTTTGGACTCTGAAGCCCGGGAGCGAACACTGCGGTGCAAACAAGGTTTTATCAAATAGGTGCCATGTTACGTCTACACATATCTCAGGGTCTTTGGGAGACTTCAACCTAAATGTATCCCCTTTCTTCCTTTTCCTGGAAAAAAAAGAAGATAAGCAGTTAATTACTGCCTCTAATGCCACAGAAATTTATAGTTTTTCTAAGCAGAGAACTAGAGCCAGTAGATGACATTGAACTCCCATTAAGACGGCTATTAATGATGGTTATTTTTGTTTTCTATCTTTCACACAGAGCTTGTTCACACTGGTATGCCAGGTACCAAGAGTGAGATCACTGAAGGCAGTAAAATTGAAATTGGAAGACTGTCAGCCAAGAAAGACCTACTAGAGGAAGCAGAGTGAGTATGTCAAGTGTTGTGTAGTGTTAAGAATTAACTGGGTTTTAAATAGGAAACCAGAGACCGGATCAGTGAAAAGAAATCATGGTTTGTTTCCCTCCGGCCCTGCTAATTCTTCCAAACTAGCCAGGTTGCAGTGCAAACCCAAAGATGCCTTAAAAAGGACTTCCACATTAACTATTTACATTGTATATGAAGCGTATGAATTAATTCATAAATAGTTTAAAAAGTCATTCAGGAAAAGAGCCATATCTTACAAATCTCTGGATCCCTGCAGTTCATGTGGACATTTTTTCAAGGGAAAATTCAGGACAGGTAGCCTATCAGAGGATTTTTGTCTTGCTTGGGAGGTTTAAAGAACAAAATACTGCAATTTTGAATACCTTTTTAGTGGTTTGTGGGGGAAGTGGGACACAAAATTGGTATGAGAGAGTTTTCGTTTCCACAATCACTATATTCAGGGACCATCATAAAATGACTAAAACCCTGTGTTCCGATAGACTTCTTTCAGCTGCTTTTTATTGCCTCAAGTTGCATATCTAACCAGGGCCTTTTCCCCCCTCCTCTCTAGTTTCTTTCAGCTTCATGATTCTCTTACACACCCAACTTGTCTTCGTTCTTCCAGTCCTCTTGTGAAGAGGTTCATGGCTAGTACCTTGGTGGCTACAACTGATCTTTATCCTCATCATCCCTTCTTACTTTCTTCCTCCAGAGACTAGCCTGCTTCTCTGTCCTTCCAGTTGGCCCCTCTCTGAGAGCCAGTGATGAAATGGACCTCAGGAAACATCCCTCGGATGTTGACCAGTTAAACATGGATTCTTTAATCTGTTTAATTTTGGATGAGTTATAAAGGTTAAAACTACTTTATACAAGTAATTCTTTTACCCTAAATATATTTTTTTTAGACGGGTCTAAATATGAACCTACTCTATTTACCTTTTTCACACCCATTTTAAACCAACACCGCCTATGTTTTTCTCATGTTTATTTAACTTTGACAGAGAGCACACACGGGTGAGCAGGGGAGGGACAGAAGGAGAGGGAGAGGGAATCTTAAGCAGGTTCCATGCTTAGCACAGAGCCCAACTCAGAGCTCAGTCTAATGAACTATGAGATTATAACCTGAGCCAAAATCAAGACTTGGATGCTTAACCAACTGAGCCAGCCAGGCACCCCAACACTGGCTATTTTAAAACAGCCTATTTTCTCTTGTCACAAGAACGACTTCATATATTCTTATCGTTCCACCCGGGTTTCCTTATCCAAGCAACACCACTTTTAAGGCCAGTGGCATTTGTCAAGGTGGTAGTTATGATTCTCTGCCTTTGTACATCAAATCTGAATGGAACTTTTTTGGCAGAGGGTCAAGTTAAAACTGTATAGATTTAGGGGCACCTGGGTGGCGCAGTCGGTTAAGCGTCCGACTTCAGCCAGGTCACGATCTCGCGGTCCGTGAGTTCGAGCCCCGCGTCAGGCTCTGGGCTGATGGCTCAGAGCCTGGAGCCTGTTTCCGATTCTGTGTCTCCCTCTCTCTGCCCCTCCCCCGTTCATGCTCTGTCTCTCTCTGTTCCAAAAATAAATAAACGTTGAAAAAAAAAATTAAAAAAAAAAAACTGTATAGATTTAAACTATATATATTTGAGTATAGAAAACAATTGAGCATACAAAAGAATTTGTTTCATTGGTTCTTTTCTATCTATGTTTATAAAAATAGGTATAACTGATTTTTTATAATTGTCTTTATATATATATATATATATATATATATACACACACACACACACGTGTGTGGGGGGGGTAAATACCTAATTTGTGTATCTTAGTAAGTCATCTTATAACATGGTAGATTTATAGCCATGACACTATGTTCAAGAAAAAGTAATTTATGACCCTTGTTAAAGAATGTTAAGGCAGACTCTACTCAGGACCTTTGCACTAGGTGCAGGGACCACTACAATGGGATTTTGCAGTGGGGTAGCGATTGGGCTCAACTCTGAATGCAACAAGGAATAGTAGAAATTTATAGCCAGCGAGCAAGGTGGAGGTTAGTAGAGGAGTATTATTGAGGAAACATCAGGGATAAGGAGGGATTCTTGCTAAGGCAGGCCAGAGTGATAGATCATCGCTGGGGGATGGTGCGGGATGAGGAACTTCATCAGATATTGAAGGTCAGGTTCTGGCAAACCAGACTCAGCAGGATTCTTGCTAAAGTTGGGACAATGAAAAGACGAACACGGAAGCTCAAGAAATCACTGGAACTCTCTACTCAAATGTGGAAAGACTCAAGTTAGGGTTCAATCTGTCCAAAGAACTGATCGCCTTCTCTCACACGGGATTTTTTTCTTTACCCTCAGATAATATCCTCAACTACTCCCTTGAAATTATTTAATCATCATTTAACTGGTTTTAGGCAAATTGAGTTTTTTGTTTTTTACTTTTCAGGCTTGGTGTTCCCTTACTATTTTCCTTGAAGTTTGAGAAATTCAGAGAAACCTATAACACTATAAATACTCGATGTATACTCTTTTAGTCATTTTCTGTATATGTATAATGTCTTAACAATTAGATGATATGTTGCTGCATAATTTTGTAAACTGCAATTCACTTAAACATCCTGTAGAAATTTATTTTTAACATGTAACAAATTCATAAGGTTAACATTTAACAAGTTATAGAAGAGGAAGAGTCAAAACTTCCTCCTATCCCGAGAAGCAGTTTTAATAACTGCATAATAGTACATTACTAGGATGTGCCATGTATCATTTTTTTAAATTTTGTTTTAATGCTTATTTATTTTTGAGAGACAGAGCGTAAGTGGGGGAGGGGCAGAGAGAGGAGACACAGAATCCGAAGCAGGCTCCAGGATCTGAGCTGTCAGCACAGAGCCCAACGTGAGGCTTGAACTCACGAACTGCAAGATAATGACCTGAGCCGAAGTCGGTCGCTTAACCGACTGAGCCACCTAGGTGCCCTGTGCCATGCATCATTTTTAACCCATCTCCAATTGTTGGCATTTATGTGTGGGTTTGTTAGTGTTTTTGTTTTGTTGTTTATATAAACATTGTGGTGGAACAGTCTTAGAGAAACTTTTGGTCGTGTTTTTTTATGATAAATTCCTCGAATTCCCTTCCATTTTATTTTTATTTCATTTCATTTGGAGTAATTTCTACACCCAATGTAGGGCTCGAACTCACAACTCCAGGATCGAGTTGCATGCTCCATGAGCTGAGCCATCCAGATGCCCCTCCTTCCATTCTTCCCCTCTGACCTTTCTTTTTCATCTTCTCTTTTTCCTGCCACCAAATGCCTTAATCACTCAAGCCTGAACTCCTGTTCCTTTGCCTTTACCTAGCATTTCTTAATGTTCTCAGCCCCTGTTCCTTCCCCGGATTCTTTGTCTTGTCTGTCCAAGTGCCATAACATGATCTTTGTCATGTCCAAAGATAAATCTTTTATCATTCTTCCCTTTATCTGTGTCCCCATTATTTTCAGCTTTACTGTTTTATATCTTTGAGTGTCAGAATGATGATCCTGCAGCCAAAAAGCTTTGAAAATTGCTATCCTAAATTTTATTAACAAAAAGACAAAAAGTTGAGTGGGGGTAATGTTCATTGTCTGGAGTCAGAGTGACACTGGGTTAACAGCTATCAATGATTGTTCTGAGTATTACTATCAGGTTGCTGTTTTAAGCCTGTTTTTGGCTCTGGTAGATTCGTTTTCTACTTCTCTCTGCAAGTAACTAAAACCTGTACTTTTCTAGAAGTTGAGTAATTTTTATATAACATTTTGGTTAGAGATCTTAAAGTTCTGGACCATCCTGGTCTCAAAAAAAAAAAAAATGAACAAAGTATAAACATTAATTCTTCTTGGTCATATTCTGTATTATGAGAAATTTAAATTCCTATTTATATATTTACAGTTGACCCTTGAACAACACAGATTTGATGTGCAGAGGTACATTTATGTGTTGATTTTTTTCAATAGATATAGTGCAGTACTGTAAATGTATTTTATGATTTTCCTAACCTTTTCACTAGCTTTACTCTAAGAATATAGTATATGATATATATAAAACCTACAAAATACATGTTCACTGACTTGTCAGTAAGGCTTCCAGTCAGCAGTAGGCTATTAGGAGTGATGTTCTGGTGGAGCTGAAAGTTACACACAGATTTTTCACTGTACCGGGGATCAACACCCCTACCCCCCTTCTTGTTCAAGGGTCACCTGTAATTTATTTGGGGAAAATGACTGGATTAAATATGTTGAGACTAGAGGTGCTTGCTTTGAAAGGCTTAAATTAGACACAGCATCAAGGTTTTCTTTCCATTTTTCTTTACAGGGATGGAAAATAAAGTGAAGCAGTGTTTTGTTGTGTGTATTTCAGCAGGCCTTCTGCAGTTCAACTAAAAACATGACTGCTCTTTCTTCCGGGAACTGCTCTTTTCAGTACCAGTTACGTCAAGCAAATCGGTCCCTAGATGGTAACTGTCTGCTATTCTTGATAATACTTGGGAAAGTATTACTAAATACCCTCACACTAGGAATGAGAAGAAAAAACACCTGTCACAATTTTATGGAGTATTTTTGCTTTTCACTAGCATTCATTGATTTTTTACTTCTAGTAAACATTTCCATTATATACTACTACAGAGATTTTGTACTTTTAGGTGTTAGGTTTACTAAATACCACATCTGCCTATTTACTCAAATTATTTCATTTACTTACGGTTTTTTGCATTACCCGGTTTTCCTGATAGCTTGTATAGATTATTACCTGAATTTCTCTAAAACTCCAAAGCTTGCATTGAAATGCAAAAAAATATTTTATTTCTTTACAGTAATTTTAATTTGGATTTCAGTCCTTGCTTATGTTTTGAGGGATCCAGGTATCTATCAAAGCCTGAAGGCACAGAGTGTTTATTCTTATCAATGTCCTTTCTACATTAGCATTCAGAGTTACTGGCTGTCATTTTCCATGGTGATGATTTTATTTATGGCTTTTATAACCTCTTGGTCAGAAGTGATTGCCTTGGTGCAGGCTGTTAGGATGACTTCCTATATGAATGAGACTATCCTGTATTTTCCCTTTCCTTCCCATTCTAGTTATACTCTGAGCTCTAAGAAAGCACTCTTGCCCAAGTTCATTATCTGTTTTCTCGGTACCTGGCTACCATTTGTACTACTTCAAGTAATTACCCTTCTACTTAAAGTACAGATTCCAGCATATATTGAGATGAACATTCCGTGGTTGTACTTTGTCAATAGTTTTCTCATTGCCACAGTTTACTGGTTTAATTGTCACAAGCTTAATTTGAGAGATGTTGCATTACCTGCGGATCCTTTCGTCAACTGGAAATGCTGCTTCATTCCACTTACAATTCATAATCTTGAGCAAATTGAAAAGCCTATATCAATAATAATTTGTTAATGTTGCCATGTGAAAACTAATTCAAACTGACAACTACAATAAGAATCATAATTTGACAAATGGGAAAGAATGACTCAGGACATACAAAGATTGAACTGAAACCGCCCCCCACCCCATGCCTCCAGCCCCAACTTTCATACCTTTTCACAATGTGTCTTTTGGGACTATGGTATTAAAAACAAAATAATTCCAAGAAAAATGTTTATGCCTGTTCTGGAACACTGCATGTTGCAAATACTAATTTAGCAAAGAAGTGAAACGAGTTAATATTTGGCCAGTAATACTGATCTGTGTTACCCAAAAAATTACTGGATGCAAACTGTTATGTAAATCTGAGATTCACTGCCAGTAACATACAAATGTAACTAAACACTTTTATTAAATTCAGAGCAAGAAAATCAAGATCATTTTCTGAAAATTATTTGATATAAATATTCTTTAACATAAGGGGAAGAGGGAGTAGCTCAATTTAAATTTACGTAATTGAAAAAAAAAATGATCTCTGTTCTTAATGCAGATAATCCTGGAAGAAAAGTTTTAGTTGCTCACCTTACAGAATTGGGAGTAGTGACTAGGTCTCTTTCCATGACATACCAGATTCATTTTCATTTATAACTTGCATGTCACATACTTGCATGTCAAATCATAATCACATTGGCAGTGTATCACACGGTAAAAGTAAAGGAGGGCTTCTTATCCTCAGCACTATTCACATTTTGGGTCGGATAACTTTTTGTTGGAGACTTCCCTGTGCATCGTAGGATATTTAGCAGCACCCCTTCCCTTTGCCCACTAGATGCCAATCAAAATGTCTCCAGACACTGCCAAACTTACCCCGGTGGGCAGAATTGCCCCCCTCTTGAGAACTGCTAGGGTAAATCAATCCAAATGGCAGAATCATCTGAAGTCACTTTGTTACAGATTTTGTTTAATCTGTCACAATTTCTGAATTTGGTCCCTTCTCTGGGTTACTAAGTGTACCACTTTCTAATTCGCCATTACATAGGACTGAGATACTTTTTTTAATAAAGTTTTTTAACTATATTTATTTTTTGAGAGAGAGAAATAGAGAGCAAGTGGGGGAGGGGCAGAGAGACAATCCTAAGCAGGTTCTGCACTGTCAGCAGAAACCCCGATGCAGGGCTTGAGCTCGTGAACTGGGAGATCATGACCTGAGCTGAAATGAAGAGTCAGATGCTTAACCGACTGAGCCACCCAGGAGCGCCCCAGGACTGAGATACTTTAAAATATATTGTACTTCATTAGTAAAGATTTACACTCTGCAGATTTCAAATAGGCAAATTTGTAACTATTTCAAAGCCCTCATAAACTTAACAAAAGAAATTATTCAATAGACCAGCCAAATGGAAGAGGCTTTTATTTGTAAAGAAATGAACTTACAACTGGTCTACAATATATTATTGTAATATAAACAATATAAATAAATGATCCTGTAGGCCCACTAACCTTCCATCCAGACCCACGTGAGGCAATGTTAACAACAATATTCTATGTGAAAATGTGCAGGTAACAAAGGTGCAATTACAAGCAAGTTTAAGCAGCAGAGTATAAGGTGCTTTAATTTAACAGTTAATGTTGCCATCAACAAACATTTGAATGTTCAATTTTACTTCACTGAATACAGACACAACAAATATGAAAATCTAAAATTCATACACATGCTACTTGTTAATATGAAAGTGCTTTCTCTTTTAAAAAAATACACCAAATGGACAGTCTTTTTACATAGATCATGGTGTGCTCTTATTAATGCAAAATTAACTTCATTTTCAGGTTATACATTTTAAAACGGTAGCTATAGACACCAATCTAGGAATGCTAATGCTAAGAGTGCTAAACTATTTCATTTCCTGTAAGGAGGACTGTAATACAATATCCAATGCAAAGAATACATGTATATATAATCTTAACATTTGTTTCTGTAAAAGTAAAAAAGGTTTCCTTTCCCCTTGGTGACGCTCTGCTCAACCTGGGTGGATCAGCTTTTGAGGTTAATATGAAAGTCCTATGTTAGGATAATGGGAGGAACCAAAAGGAATTAAAAATCAGTTAACATGTGCTTGAAGCATCAAAAAAATCACAACAATTTGCCTTTGTGAAATCAAAAGACCGTTTTTTTAAACAAGCAAGACAAAAACAGTAATTTAACAGAGGCTTGGCATGCCTGCCTCTCCTCTGTCAGTGCCCCTCCTGCACACTGTCTACAAGTCCAGTCTGCACCGCAGCTCACTCCTGACTCTGAGGACCGTTTTTAGAACTCACTTTGACTTTTTCCTATGGAAAAAAACAAGACCAAGCTTTTGAATGAAGTGATTGGGAATCTAGTTAAATGTCTTGGAAATGAAACATCTAAAATTATATCATCTTTGCCCAGCCCGTTCATTTTTAAAAATTTTAAAATACATATACAAAAAGTATGCAGTAGGTATTTTAATAGCATAAAATATTTGAAAAATTAGGTAAAATATTTTAAAAGTACACTTTAACCAATACATGGCAAATTTTTTTAAACCCAGACTACCCGGTTACTTGGATGTCTGTGTTCTGTTTTCAGTCAGTTTTAGATTCTAATCTATCACGTATCTGGACATTTTCCTGCTTTAAAAAGCTGTGACTATGATGAATAAAAGATGTTTTTAAATATTAGGTATTTTCATTTTGTATCTTTATGGAGAATGTTAGCATCAAGTGATGTTAATCTGTTTCGCTGGGCCAACAGGAATGACAACATAATTTCACAGGATCCCCAAGTGGTAAGGAAACTTCACCCAATTGATCAATGCCATTCAACGTTTACTCCTCAAATAGTTGTCAATTCAAGCATGGAAGGGTTTTATGTTTACCAGTTAAAGGAAACCCTTTTCCTATGTAATACATGTGTGCTCTCTAAAAAGTATTTGTAATAATAATAAAATTTATTTTGTGTAATTTCTTGCTTTAAAAGCAAAAGAGAATAAAAAACCTGTTCAGCGATCTTTTCAGTTGTAGAAAGTTACTTCACTGTCAATAGTGGGTGTAAAGCTTTTCTGGTTAAAAATGTATAGTAAGTCAGCACCGGCTTCTATCTTTGTATTCTTTGTATTGTTCTGTCACACACCCTGTATAGCAACACTTCTGGAATAGATTCAAAGTGTCAAAATAATTCTGAGAAACATGGGCTGTCACAAAAGTCTCAGAATGTAGATCCTTATTAGGTGCCCTTGATTTTATAACCTAATCAGGTTTATTATTGGCTGATTTGTATGTGAAATGTGTTTTAGGAATTGTGCTGTGATTCACTCAGACAACCCCCTACCCCCACCGCCCCGATGTCATCTAGCTAAATACTTCACCCAGTGCATAAAAGTTTCCCTCTCAGTTCAATACAGTAAGTAAATAATGTCCATGTTTGTTTTAAGCCACAATTAGAATTTTGTTTTGGAAGATTTTGTTCACTTATTACTAGTTCCTGTCATATATACCACACATTTCACATAAGTGTTCAAATGGCTTGCATTTTAAACGAATGGAAAAATGCATGAATGACAATGTTCCTACGTGTTCACAGGTTCAGTGGTTAACTAGCAAGAAGCATTTAGAAAAATGTCCTCGTTTGCTTGTCTGTAATTTTTCTTCTCTACATAAATCCTTAAGAGAACAAAGACTGCATATATAGGTGAACCAGGAAATGGATGCTTAACAATTCTCTTTTAGCAAAAGCTCTTAAGTATGAAATGAACCATTAAAAAGGGAAAGAGAATTAAGTAGAAGCATTTAAAAGCATTTAAGTAGAAGTATTTAAAAATACGTACAATCATAGTTCTAGATCTGGGAGGTACCTTAAAGATGACTTAAACACAAATCAGCATTTTGAGTAGTATAGGCTCCATACTGTATATTCAGAAGAGGAAACAGATTAAAAGCTAAGTAATTGCCTGAGGTGTCACACACCAGCTAATTCACCAACTGGAAGTAGAATTCCCAGCCCCCCAGCCAGCCTTTATCTTCATTCATCATATTCATCTATTATTTATTATTGAAGTAGCTTATTTGGTACTACCTAAAGCAAAAAGACGACTTTAACACACAGCACTCTAAACAGATTTTAAGCAGTGGACACTTCTGGTTTGCTTGAGGCAAAACTAAAAATTCCTTCTTTCTAAAATAGATCGATGTTTATTTCACTACCAGCCCCACCAGTATCTTATGAACACCAACTTCTTCACCTCCATTAATTAAAGCTCCACAAAACATGGATTTAACACTGATAATATATATTCCTTGAAGTTTAACTTTTAAGCCAATAAATGATGGCTACGATCAATCCTTAAGAAGATTACTGGAGTCAATTTAAATAGGTGGTCTAAAAGGACTTACTAAATTACTGTTATATTTGAAACTATGCCATGTTAGCAATATTTTATATTCAGTTTTTTCCAAATTAAAATTCATCACTTCTTTTCAACAATACATTTTAAAACCTTTGTACAGGTTTTCTTTCTATGGACTCATACTGATGCCATCAATATCACTAAAAGCAATTATACTATTCAAAAGCAGGGAAAAAAATACTTCTCTAATGTACCCTCTTCTCCAACATCTGAGAGTTTTAAAATCATCTTTAAATAAAATTAAATGTTCACAAGCTATAAAAAAAAAGAAAAAAACATTCTTGGAAAACACTTCCCAAAAGGTCCCATAAACATGGCACTTAAGAGGTGTGTGTTCATGGGTTCAAGTAGAACAGGGGATTTTCATTAGAGAAGCGAGGCCTCAGATCTGAGAAGTAGGGAGGCCACTCCCTTTTAATGTCTGAAATGTTCAAAAAAAGCCAAACACTGTGCTCTGGAAAATGATGCTGATTTGTATTAGTGCTTTATAACTTTCAAAAAAAAAAAAAAAATGCCTTCTCATAGTATTATTTTAAAATAGATTAAATAAGCTCTAAAAAATAACATGTAAAACTTTAAATTCTTAAAAATTTAGGAAACTTTTTCCAAAGAAGATAATATAATTTTCAACATTTATTTTTCTTTATTGAAGAAATGGCTTGTATTGTTGCTATGAAGGAAACTATATAGTGTACATATTATGGACTAACAAAAGAGGAATATCTTTCCAAAGAGTTTTTTTTTTTTAAAGATGTACAGCTTATAATAGATTGAAATTAAATTTCAGTAAGATTGCATTTTTTCCTAATACTGTATTTGTGCTTATCTAAATTAAATTACAATCTTTAAGATGAAATCAAATGCTTTTAAAGAGACTCATAAAATACCAATGTTAATGAATGTGAATTAAACAGTTCATTTTATGATCCACACTACTGTGCATCAAAGAAATAGAGGTAGGCTTCCGCTGAAATCCACACTGATAAAGAGAAAGATAGCTCTTTAGTCATCCAATTCTTAGATACAATCTAACAAAATACTATCTTAAAATGCCTTTATAACAATCTACAAGGGTGATTCAACTGTGGTATCTGAAAGTGGATACTCCCTTCTATAGGTCCAATAACTCAATTATAAATAATTAACCTTGAGTTTTTGACAAATATTCTCCAAGTACAATAGTTGCCACCTTTTTTTTGAAGTCAAAAACACTAGCTTCTGTATCATTGGAACTACTGATATGTTCCTAGGGGCAGAATCACTTGACAGAGAGTGAAAGAATGAGTATGGTTACAGGTGAATTTTATTGCTATAACTGGGATCAAACCATTACAATGTATTATTTTGAACTATTGAAGGTCCTATCTATACTACACAACCTCACTCCATTAACTGTATTATTACCCTCTTGGGTCTAGAATGTTTTCCTCCTATTTGTCACTTCCTCCATTTCCCTATCCTTCACCCTGGAAAACCTTCCTTAAGGCCCAGCTACATATATGGTGCACAGGAAACAGAGTGAACAAACACTGCATAGTTGAGCCAGTGTCCACTGCCCAAAGGTTTCACTGACACATGACTGTTAGGTGTTAGAAAGTCCTGCCCCAATTACCTTCCTAAAATTAACGCCACTACAAAATCCTCTCTAAGGATTTTCAGGCAAAAGTGTCAAGTTTTCACGCAGTTCCCTTAGGGCTGGAATAGGCTTTAGGAGAGGAAAGCAGGAAGCGAGGCCCTTGCATGCTATCAGGCAATGCCCAGTGTCAGCTGCACACAAGGCAGCATGTGCTCCTGCCATTCATTAAGGGTGAGGCTCTTCAAGCCACAAAATATAATCAGTCTGTTCTAGCTGAAAATGTCTTTAAAACATTTTAACAGTGTGTCCAGCCAGGGATTTCATCTACTCAATATGGCTGTTGAGGGCAGCATCATTCACGTACGTCTACAATAGTTTATTCTTTCTCAAACTGTTTACACCCATATAAACACAACCGAAGACTATACAATCTATATATTGCCTTCCCACCATACTTGTGCCATGACAGTACCAGAACCTTGCAAATTCAAATGGGACTTTATAACATTTAATTGAACAAGTCAGTGATAGGGGATGCTGTGACAGATTTCAGCCTAGGACCGGTATTTGAATAAATGTCAATAATTTCACACAAAAATTATTCAAAGGTATGGGCACAGCAATACTTCAGACAGTTCTAAGGAAGTGTTTCAACACACTAGGAAACAAAAACAAACAATGGGCTATCTAAAAAAAAATCATTTCTACTTAAGGTAAATCATGAATATTAACGTCAAAAGTGCAGAAATTTGTTCAGTGTTGAAGTGGGACAAGCAAAGTGGCAGGTCTCTTGTCTGCCTCTTTCCCATTCTCACGCCTCTTCCTAACATGTCTTCCCCTCATTCTACCTTCTCTACTCCTACATGACAGCCCTTAAGCTGAGACTAAGGAAAATGCCTGTTTAGTGATGCCACAGCAAATCAAAAGTACCATCCTGGAAAGTTATATGCCACTCAAAAAGTGACAGGTTTTTGGACAGTACTCTGCCTTATATGACAATGATTACATCAAAGGTGCAGAGCCTGTCAGACACATGCCTACTACACTAGGCTTGATGAGAATCCATGTCATGCAAAAACATCTACAAACCAACCCTCTCACTTTATTTTCTTAGGAACACATGGCTTAAAGTAAATAAAATTTGAAACTTGTAGGGTTTTTTTACTTCCCTCAAAGGGAAAAGAGTGCATCAGTTTTATGTCAGAAAATGTACACTTAGCAAAAACAGGAAGAACTTCCCATGTTCTCTGTCATTCCTTCTCATCAATGAAAATCCTGAAACAATTTAGTAGCATGATGGAAACAGAAAATAATACTCTCCCCACCTGTATCATACCAGAACTGTGCTTAGAACTTAGAAGAGAAATGGACATCCAGCGTTATCATCTATATTCATATTTAACTGAAGCTTTGATTTTTAAGATTAAATCCTCTAGAAAAAAAAAAAAACAGTTGCATCAATAGGGAAAACTACCAGTTGAAAGCAAATAGGCCATTTCTAAACAAAATAGCTCAGCTGAAAGAAGCAAGTATATTTTCTGGGTATGTTTTGAGTGAGGTCAAGAGATCTGGACTACTCTTAAGATTACAAGATTTAAGATTATAAGGTGCTCTCAATGGAAATCCCCCTTCTGGTAAGCTTTCTTGGATATTAACATGGTGCTAGGCACGAGGGCTTTCAATCAGTATATAATGACTGATATTAAAAGAGACAGTAAAGAAAAGGAGAACCTGTAACATAGTTCTAATACCTTAAAGGCTATACAGATAATTTAGTTATGGGAGGTACCCATTATTGCTAAGGGAGTCTACCCCGAAATCAGTTGCTTGTGGATTATCTATGATAAAGTTTTAATTCCACGGGAGACTTCCCTGTGTGCTCTTCACCCACCCCGCACGCAGTGGACCATCCTATTAATGCTTAGCCTATTCCTGTGTTCTGAAACGGCAAGATGAGGGGGAAAAGCCAAGGATATGACAACTGTCATAATGATTAACTGCTAATAAATGAAAACTGACTATAGAGTTCCTACCTTTCCTTGAAACTTTAATCCAATAATTAACAATGTGATATAAAGAAATATGTAACATAGACTACAAGCTATTGTAGGTCTGGAACTTGAGCCTTACACTATATTACACATTCTAATCCTACACATAACTATCAGTAAACATCTTTTTTTTTTTAACATTACTACACAAAAGAATCCCACAAAGCATACATTCAAACAAGAGGCATCTAAAGATTAAAAAAATTACCCGCTGTATTTTTGTATAAAAATAATCAACATTCTCTAATGTACACAAAGCCAAAAGATAAATATCTGTGATGTCCTTAATGACATCTTTAGTCTTCTACTAGCTCAACACAATCTTTTTGAAAAGAGAGCAGTGACAATGACTGAAACCCATGGACTCTTCCCCACTTAGTGAACGTCTGCCAAATATCTGTGTATGTTCCTTCTATTTTAAAACATTTCCATCGTGTGGTAAAGATAAAAAGGATTAAAACAATTTTTTTATTTCCCGACAATAAGGCTCTCAGGGCTCCCACAACAATTTTGTTTTAATGTCATAATTCTGATAGAACACTAACTGTTCAGTGAAAAATTTTGTTTTAAAATGTTTTTTCTGTAAAACATGTACATACAAAATTATATGTGATAATCCAAGAGATACTAGTTGGTGGGAACTTTGTAGGAAGCATGCAAAGGTTTAGTCAAGGAAAAAGGAATGTGCATTCTAGCTAGACCCAGCATGTTCAACATTAGAAAAAATCCAAAGACCAAACACATATCCACTACAAACTACTGTCTTGCCAGCAAAGGCTATGCACTGGTTCATAAGGTATAATGATATTATGCCTTCATCAGTGCAGAGGAGCAGCTCTCTGCTGCTCTATGAAAGAGAATATGAATTCGTACTTTCTGAGACTCAAATTATTTGTAAGCTAGTCCTTACTTTACAGGTCAATTTAGTGGATTTTAGTTTTATAGGTCAATTTAGTGGATTTTCCCTTTTTCTAGTATGTATAAAACTGGGAAAAATACTTCTGGAGAACATTAATGCTGTCTGAAATACTTCCATTGTATAATGTATTCCTTATTATGTCTCATCTTTTCAAACTAACCCTCTGGGTAAAAAAGAGCAACATTTATCACTCCTACATCAGGGTTTCTGAACCCTGACACTACTTGACATTTTGGACTTGATGAATCTTTGTTTTGGAGGACTGTCTTGTGCACTGTGGGATATTTAGCAACATCCCTGTCCTCCATGACCCAGATGCCAATAACAACCCTCCCCAACCCCTCCAAGCTATGACAACCAAAATGTCCCTAGGCATTGTCAAATATCCCCTGGGGAGCAAAACTGACCTCTGTTGAGAACCACTGCTCTAAATGTACAAAAACTAAGAAGAAAACTAACTTTCTCAGCCACATCAAATTCTTGGGCAAGTATGGAATAGAAACCAACTCTTCTGACTTCCAGATTAGTATTATTCATGCTAGAATGCAATCCTTTTTATAGACAAAGCAATTGTCTGACAGACATGTTTCTTAAAATATACAACTGATATCTCGTTGCATACAATTCCAGTCACTGGACTCCTACTAAACTATTCCTAAATTACTCCTAAATTATATCTCTCATGACAACCTATAGAAAACTTACAGGGTAGAAAAATGTGTAAGAAAACCGAATCAAAAGAGGAAAAATGTAAATCATTAAATTACTTTTAAAAGGATTCTTTATATTAACGATAAACATCACCTTTAAAAAATTATCTAGTATAACACGTTTCTTTGAAAAATATCATGGCCCTCTATATCAAGTCTTTCAATGTTGCATGTAACCTGTAAAATTAATTTTACCAATGTTGGCTAATTAAGAAAATGTATGATGAATTACTGTATCTGTAGAAGAAATATCAGCTTTTGATGTGGAGATCCCAATGTGCTTGGCTATCCACCACAATATATGATAACATTCTAGGCCAGCTTGAGCCTTTACCTTACAAGTTTGTTTAAGAAGAGTAAAACTGCTGTTTTCTCACAGCTTCATGATCCTGTTAAGATTCCTTCAGAGAGTTGATGCGTGCACAGATCTTTAGGGCCGGGCCTAGTTTGATATTCATTGCACTCATAAGATGGTCTTCTTTTAGCAAAAGAAGGGCCTGTCCATCAATCTCCTGTGCTCTGAATTCATCTGCGATATCTTGGCAGCCTGGAATTTGATCAGAGGACGGAAGTTAGCATTATTATGTAACAACCAGGTGTTACTTTAACAGTGACAGTTATTCTCTCAGTGGGTTTGAGTATCTGAAATACAGGCTGGGAAACAAATAAAATTTATTTAGGGTAGTCTTGGGTTCACTCCTGAAGAAGAGAGTATTTCTTGGCATTCTGAAAGTAAGAATTAATTTGATATCCAGGTAAAGCAATTTACTTGGAATTCTTGTTCTAAAAATAATAATATAGAAATAATTAGTAAAAGTCAGGAAAAATGTAGATTCATCGGTCCAGATACAACCTACCTTGACAAAAAGGATAATGTATTACCTCAAAGCATGCCACACATATAACAAGATTGGATTAACTAGTTATTACACGTCATGAACTTATCTTTGTATAAGAAACCTTCACATATATGTACGAAGGAATAAAATGTAATGTTCTGCCAGGTGAATAACAATTTAGAAATGTTTTCTCAAATACCAGAGTACCCTTTTCGGCATCATTTGTACCTTATTCGAATTTACAACCTTCAATTGCCAAGCACATTTAAAACATTTTTATTTTTCACTCAGGAAAGAACCAAACCATCAAGATTGTAGTATCAATCTACTGTAATGCTGCTCAAATATATTACACTGCTTGACTTGTATTCCAACTTCATATCTTAGCATCACTGGACTCATCTCCATTTTTGGTAAGAAAACATAAATCCCCATTGAAATCATGAGCTTGCCCGCCTAATCTCTTACCAAACAATATTTTATCTCTCAATGTAAACCAGGTGCTTCAGCAGGTAACAATGCTAACATCTACTTGAACCTCAAACGTTTTTATTATCTACCAAAGTCTGCACAGCCAGGTTACTCAATAAACTTCCCCACGAAGGGTAAGGAAACAACCAGGGAAGGTAATGAGTTAAGGAACCAAGAAAGGAGAGAATGCAGTAATGTGGAAGCTTCCTTATAAGAGTGAAATTATAAAAAATGAATTTAAGAATAAAAACTAACAGCTTAAAATCGGTTTTATTCAAATCAACATTCTAAGAGAAAACACAAAGATAATGAAAACTAGAAATGGTTATATTACACCCCTGGATAGCACAACTCTGCTGAAATGATTATCCTTTCTATTGCAAATGTGTCATCCTCTTGTTTATAGAAGATAATGATGTCATCCCTAGAACCCCAGCACCATGCTCAAAGCATTGTTAGGAGCTAAATACATACTTTCTTGTATAAGTGAAGGACTGGATGAGTGAATAAACAATGAACAAAAACAGAATCTGCCACGGAGGAGCTATTTGTAATAGTAATAATACGCTTCTTTCTGTATTTAGCTGTATGGCCTTCTCTTGGTTATTTCTTTTCCCATCTTCTCTGTTAGTTGTTTCTTTCCTGTTTCATATATAGCAGCCAGTTTTTTAACTTCTCTATTTTAATTTCTCAGACTTAAAAACTGACCTTTCAAAAGTACCCTATGCAGACTGTTACAGCTTTGCCATTTACCATATAAAAGAAATTAAACAGTTAAAATGGGATTACTCACCATAGAAAGCTCCCTTTCTTTTCCCAGAGGTAGCTCTCAAAACTGGGCAGACAAAACTGACTAATCTTGCATCTAGTTGTGACTTCATCCTTCTTTTTATGAAAGAACTAATGTTCTTCTCTCTTCAGTCTTACTTACAAGAACACAGGAAAAGAAAAGAGAGAGAAAGATAGGGCAGGACTTACTTAGAGTCAGAAAACAGGAGCAATGAGAAGTAATGAGGACTGTAAGAGCTACTTTTGGGAATAGAAACAAGGAGTTTTCCATGAGGAAATGTATAGCATGTTTTTGTTCCTCTGTATTGTGAGATCCCTCTTCAAATGTCTTCTGGTACTAAGTAAACATATTAGCAAAATAATAAAGAACAAAAAATGTTTTGGGAAACCACATGATTGAGTAGGAATGCATTATCTTCAGAATTTTGGATCGATAACTCTCTTAAGCCAACCACAACTAAGGGTAGTTATACTGTACATTAGTATAGAAATGAAAAAATAAAATTACTTTAAAAAGAAAAAGTGGGGGTGGGGAGGCAGAAGCAAATACTCTTCCAGAAACTCATTAAAGAAAAGTGAATTTTCAAAAAGTTTTTAGACGCTCAAGGTATTGAGTTTCTGACACGAGAATCTACTTCTATAAAATGGCTGGTGCCCCAGGGACTCCTACCAAACATATCCTACCTGCAGCAACCAGTCACCTTGTTGGGTTTATGTCACCAGAAGCAGCTATCAAGATGGGCATCAGCCTCTACAAATGGACATGAGTCACAACTATACTTTGCAATGTCCAGTCACTTTTTCAGCTAAACCCAAAATGAAAGCACTCTACACAAAATTTCAGGCTGGTGAAATAGATCACTTGCCACAATGTAAACAAGTCCCAATATTAGTATTATGAAAACCAATAATCATATATTTTTAGATAATTCCTACTTTATATGCCTACAGAAAAAGTGAATCTACTACAAATTCACAAATCGATAAATACCAAATAAACTGATGTTTGCATTGTAACAAGAGTTAAGAGAACTGCAGTTAGTTGAAAACAAGAATCGTTCCTCTAGAGAACTTCTGAATACACAAAACTTGAGAAGAAAATAATTTTTCACTGTGGTAACAGCTCTGAGATTGGGTATAAAGCATACCAGCTCTAACATGGTCTCACCAGGATGGTTCACAAGATGATATTACACGAAGAGAAGAGCAAACTCTAGGAGTAAATATAAGTGCCCTGAATAAAGAGGGAAGTCTATCTCAACTGGAAAGAATGAAAATATAAGAGATTACAAAATTTATAAGCTCGTTCCTTCTATGAGAAAAGTTTGAAAGTAGACTTCTTGGTGGGGGTGGAACACAGTCCTGAATGAGCTTGAAAGAGGCTTCAAACAAGTTTACAAAGGCCAAAGGAGTACACAGAAATGAAGACAAAAGCATTTTCTGATAGAAGATTTTCTTTAAGTCACAGACATTAATTACTCAGAGAAACTTTGTGAAAGAAGATAGAACTGATCACACAGATAATCTTGTTATTTAGCCTGTCAAAGCAGTTTGGAAATAGTCCCATTTAATCAGTAAAAGGAAAGCAGAGTTACATTAAGCAGACTTACACAATACCAAGCAATTCTAAATTATAAAGCAGTTTCCCTTTAATGATATGTAATATTCTTTGAATAACTGGCAAAATTGTGTCTCAATGAACTCAGTAAGACAAGCATCTCAAGCTATAAGCAATATTTTTTTTCAACTGAAGAAGCAAGAATGAGACAAGAATTTAGCCTTGGTTCTAAAAAAAAAAAAAGCATATGAAATGCTAGAAGAATCAGATATCTATTAATTGTTCATTATTTGACCAACTACTTTCCTTTCCCAAAGGAAATAGTTTCCCCCAAATGAGAAATCAGGCTAACAGTTCACACGCCCCATGTGGAAACTACTTCTGAAGAGGACAGAATCAAAGTCAAGCCCCAGGGGATCAGTAAAGATTCCAGTGTTAATTCTCATGATATCTAGACTGGCCTAAAAACTAAAATTTATTTCAGTCCTCATATATTAAAACCACAACCAGTGAAGACTCACCATCCTCTAACATACCAGTTTTAAAGCAGATTCAAAACCTCTATGGTCAGCGCTTAACTCACACCTAAGTTTTCTTAGGTGTGTGCTTCAAAATCTTCTATGAAAAATGTATCCTCTCTTTAAAACAATTGCAATCTTTCTTTAAAAGTGACTATAACTTGTTTAATTAAAAAAAGACTTATTTAGCATTTCTAAAACAAGGTACTGAAAAATAATAAAATGGGGCGCCTGGATGGCTCAAGTCAATTAAGCAACCGGGTCTTGCTTTCGGCTCAGGTCACGATCTCATGGTTTGAGTTCAAGCCCCACACTGGGCTCTGTGCTGACAGTGTAGAGCCTGCTTGGGATTCTCCTTCCCTCTCTCCCTGCCCCACACCCCACTCTCTCTCCATCAAAATAAATGCATAAACCTTAAAGAAAAAACAATAAAATGTCATAGAATTCTGTATATAAGGTAAAATGACAGGTTTTTTTAAAGTAGTACTAGTTCTGAATATACTTTCTTCACTCAGCACATTAACTGTAGGTTTGCTTCTGAGATAGTGGTTACCTTCATAGATTAATCAGCAAAAGTAGCTGGATTAATTTTACTAAGTCTGTAGACAAGTTCAAAGGGAATATACTTTTCTGGAAAGCTTGTGTCAAGAGAAACAGTATGATTCACAATAAAATCAAAATGGAGCAAACATTTAAAAAATCTCCTTGTTTTCCATATTCATAATGGAATGAATAAGATTTGCTGATTTTAAAAAAATATACTCTTAATATATATAATCAGTGTGGGTCTCATCAGGAGCAATGCTGCAATTATCTTTAGTAACCAGCCCCTTGGAGAAAGTAGATATAAAAGACTGTTGCATTAAAAAAAGATAAAGAACATAAAGAATTAAGCTGATGATGGAAAGAGTACCAAAATGAGAGAGCAGAAAAAACATAAATAAGAAAGTTACCCTCAATACTGGAATGGAATATCATAAATGAATTTTAGTTGTCTACTTAAAAAATAAAATTCCAGAAGTGTTCTTGATGTCTACTTATTGAAAAGAATCAAGGAATGCAGCTTCCTTTAAAAGAACCAGCTTGATTTTTTAAAAAGAAACCAAAATGTTATCATATTCTAAAAGGTCTTGATTAGCTTTCAAAAATGCAAAAAGAAAAAAATATATATATAGTCTCTCTTATTTTATTTAAAAAAGGTTAAATTAGGAAATAAAGAGGAAATGGAATAGAAAAATAGAAGAGCAGAAGGGAAGAAGTGTCTGACTCAATCTCTCTACTGACCTCTCGAGAGAAATCAGACTGAAGAGAAGAGAGCACCTTTAATATCTTCACCGGCTGAGGTGTCACAGCAGAAGCAGGACTAGTCAGTTTTTATCGACTTGGGGGGTATGAGAAAATACCCAGTTGTGCTGAGGGAATAAGCAAGAGGAAACAGATCACATTTCAATAGCAAATGCCATTTAATTAACACATATACATAGTACTTCTCTAGCCCTTTAGTGCAATAGGTGTGGATGGATCTAACATCATTCCTGTGTGTGAATGCACAAGAAAAATATTAAGGCCAAAGTGGTGAATTACATACCAGGCAAAGAATGGATGAAGGCCCAGACATCATCAACTGTCCATATAGATGGCTCTGTTTGTGCAACTGGTAGCAAATCACTGTTCTCAGGCATTTTCCTAATTCTCACATCCCGGAGCTCACGTTCTCTTTCCCGCTCACTCTGCCTGCGCAGGCGTGTTGTCATAGCAGATGGAACAGAATCTTCATGAGAAGCCAAGTCTTCTTCTGCAGATGGATAAGTAATTGGAAGCTGGAAAATGTAGTACAAGTAAAATACAGCATTGCACTTTCCTTACATTTCTGAAAAGGGTATTGTACATTGAAGCAAGGTTTCTACAGACCTGCCTAAGGATATGTTCTCTTGCTGCCCCATCAGGGCCACTTGGACGACGGCCACGATGCCCAAGACTCTGATTATCAGGCTTACGATTCCAACGACTAAGTGCAAATTTTTTAGAACAGCTAACATTGTACCTAAGAAATTCAAGTAAGAAAAAATATTAAATGATATATGGAACACTCCATTTAGTATTTAATTATGACTTTAAAGTGCACTTGTGAATCAGTAAGTGCCAGATACTTCATTAAAGACTGTGATACCTCAGAAAGTAAACCATAGTAGTGTTCAATGGATTTACTTATGGTGACAGTCAAAAAATGGTCTCTGTATATATCATAATATAGCTCTCAATACATTATTGGATACCAATAGGTATTGATATTTTCTCCTAATAACAGCATGATATAGAGAATAACCAATTTACTGCAAAATAGTTCAAGGCTCCAGGAAAAAAGAAGTTTGAATTAATTGTGTAGATGTTCAAACTATTTTCCTAAGTAATCGTTTCTGAAGAGAGATTAATATAGTAAGAAAGGTTAGTATAGTAGAGAGGGGGAAATCTCAAATGGCCAGTAAAAGATTTTTCAAATAATACTGAAATCAAAGAGTGAAAACGTAAAGTTGAGATTTTGAAGTTGCACAAATTCATCATAGTTCTATTTAGGAAATTCAAATACACATAATTCTTTAAAACTGGCTGGAAGATTATTTTCATTTTATCAAAATAGACTAATGTTTTTTTTAACGTAAGACATGATGACAGTTTAAAAAAAAGTCCTGTGCGTGTTTATTGGGTTTCAAGGCCCTAGAACAGGGCTGGTAAACTTTTTCTACAAAGGACCAGACGGTAAATATTTTTGGCTTTGTAGACAATACAAGACTGTCACAACTACTTAACACTGTAACTGTAACATGAAAGCAGTCATCAGCCATGAACAATAAATGAGCATGGCTGTGTTCCAATAAGATTTTATTTAGAGTAAAATTTGAGTTTCACAAAGTTTTCATGTGTCGTGAAATATTATCTTTTTTCCAACCCCCTAAAAATTGAAAAACAATCCTTAGCTCAGGGGCCATCCAAAAACAGGATACACAGATGACCTGGCCTGGGTACAGTTTGCCAACCCCTTCCCTAGAAAGAAGAGCAAGGGATGCCTAGGGTGGCTCAGTCAGTTAAGCATCCAACTCTTGAGATTGGCTCAGGTCATGATCTCACAGTTTGTGAGATGGAGCCCCACACTGGGCTCTGTGCTGACAGTGAAGAGCCTGCTTGGGATTATCTCTCTTCTCTCTGCCCCTCCACTCTCTCACGTTCTCACTCTCTCAAAATAAATAAACTTAAAAAAAAAAAAAAAGCTGAAGAGATAATCTAAGAAACAAATTTCTGAAAAGATAAAGAAAGGCTAAGAAAAATACATACAGTTTCTCTTTTTTTATACATCCAAAACTGCTACTGTAGGGGCACCTGAGTGGCTCAGTTGGTTAAGCATCTGACTTCAGCCCACGTCATGATCTCACAGTTCATGAGTTCATGCTCTACATCGGGCTCTTTGCTGTCTGCACAGAGCCTGCCTTGGATCCTCTGTCCCTGCCACCTCACGGTCTTAAAAATATTTTTTAAAAAAACTGCACTGTAACTTCATATTGTCAAGACTCTTCCTCTAAGATTTCTCAGGAAAATGACAAGAATAAATCCCAATTAACTTTGCTATTGATAACTATCCTAGGACCAATATACAGATACCAAAGTGTGTTTTCCTCACCTATGTTTTATGAAGATATCAGGAGGTGGAAGGAGTACCATGAAAATGAATAAGCTATTTTTTCCCTAAAAATATATATATATTTAAAAATGTGTTCACAGGGCACCTGGGTGGCTCATTTGGTTAAGTGTCTGACTCTTGATTTCAGCTCAGGTCATGATCTCAGGGTCCCTGGGATCAAGCCCAGGGCAGAGTCTGCTTGGGATTTTCTCTCTTCCTCTCTCTCTCTGACCCTCCCCAACTCACACATTCACTCTCCTCTAAATAAACTTAAACAACAAAAAGTGTCCTGATGGCCACTTCATGTTACCCTAAAACAATTCAACAAGCTCAGCTGTGTTCATTATGCTGATCTGTGGGCTCAGCGCTGTAGGTTTCTGATTTCCATTCATAGCAATTTCCATTCACAAACCTTCCTTCCTCCAAGACTAGAGAGAAGGGAGACTAACCTTACACTCGCTGTTTAGTCCCTAAATATTTAAATCTCCAAGGCAGACATGTAAATAGCAGCATTTCTTCCCTGACCTAATTTATCCTCTCCTTTTTCCTCTGTCTGCATTTCTCTTATGTTAAGATCCCTAACCTTCTAAAGAAATTCATCTACGTAGAATAACTTGACAACTCAGTAATCATCTCTGGGAGGAGTGATGGTAGCATTAAATGTTCTGAAATAACTTCTAAATAATCAAGACCTTTAAAATATTATGAAAGGCTGCCCTTTTTCCTCAGAGTTGTTAATCACTTAGAACCAGAGAGCCACTAGTCTTTTTATGGAAAACTCCCAAGTTTAAACAGGAGTTATAGAACTTGCTTAGGGCTATCAATAACGTGAGATAATATGTGAATAAAAAATTGACATGAGAAACCAAATGAAGCCATTTTTGGTGGAAAATACTTCTATTACTTACTTAAGTTTTACTAAGTATATTTAAGTGGCACCATACTAAATAGTATGTTCAAGCAAGAAAATCCCTAGATGTAAACAATTAAGATCTTATATTCTTTGAGAGAATCATCACTTCCTGGAACAGAGAACAAATTTCAAAATAATCTGTACATACACCTCACCTCTAGTGATGAATACTTATATTAGGATTTATTATCAGCATCAGGTTTTTTTTTTTTAAATGTAAACTAAATCTGTGACAAGAGTAACGAAGACCCTAAACATTTCTTTTGTTATTAGTACTGTTTACCTATAATATTACTATTGAAAATAGAGATTTAGAAAAGACATATTTTGCTCTCTGATAATGTAACAATGTGGAGAAATTGTGCTACAGCTGTCCCACTTAAAAAGCTAAAATAGGGGCGCCTGGGTGGCGCAGTCGGTTAAGCGGCCGACTTCAGCCAGGTCACGATCTCGCGGTCCGTGAGTTCGAGCCCCGTGTCGGGCTCTGGGCTGATGGCTCAGAGCCTGGAGCCTGTTTCCGATTCTGTGTCTCCCTCTTTCTCTGCCCCTCCCCCGTTCATGCTCTGTCTCTCTCTGTCCCCAAAAAAAATAAATGTTGGAAAAAAAAAAAAAAAAAGCTAAAATAAATAGGATATAATTAAAACAAATTAAAACATTTTAAAACAAAAAAAAAAGTAAATCCTGAGGCGCCTGGGTGGCTCAGTGGGTCGAGTGTCTGACTCCTGATTTTGGCTCAAGTCACAATCCCAGGGTCGTGGGATTGAGCCCCACATTGGGCTGTGCACTAAGAGTGGAGCCTGCTTGAGATTCTCTCTCTCCTCCTGCCTCTCTCCCCTCCCCAGGCTCTCTAATAAAATTAAAATTCAATTAATAAAATAAAATAAACAAAAAACAAAGTAAATCTTGGTATTTTAATACTGACCAACAACCAGGTGATAAAAGAAATACTGTTTTGATACCTTAAGGATTATTAGTCTGTCTGTTCACAGGAGAGATTCTCCTAAGCATATTCTTAACATGAGATTGCTACTTCAGTATCAGAATATGCTGTAAAGCTCACTGTAAATGTTATGAATATGTAATTTTCACAGAACAAAATTTAATAACTAAATATCAAAGTAGCTCCAGATAATGCCTATTTGATATTCTTCCTCTATATTACAATATCTAGTTTTGGCCACCAGTAAACTCTACAAGTTTTTTGGTTTTGTTACAGTAGTTGTTGGTTTATGCTTTAGGAAAGTCAAGAGAATAGAAATACCTTTTGGCACAGGACATAGTACAGAATCGTTTTGACCGAAGAAATTCATTAGCATATCCCATCTTCCCACAGAATTCACACTTGAGCAACTCACTGTCCATTTCTTCTAATGTCTCTAAAAAAGAAGGAAACAAAGGAAAAAAACTTCCAAAAATTTAATTGTGGCAAATTTTAAGCCTCTACTTTGGTTGGATGCAGCTAGTTCAGTCCCTTAAGGACTTAAAGGAATGGTCTTTTAACTTTTCAATCCACAATCACTTTGGCAAGGAAGATACTACAAAAGCAACTGCATCCATCAATTCCCTCTTGCTCCTCTATAAAAACTTTATGGAGTTTTCTCTATATAAGTAAGCAATGCATTTTTAAAGGTTCATTCTGCTAAGAATCCAACATACCTAAAATGTGCAAATAACTTTACTGAGCAGTGTTACAAGAAGTGAAGATGAGTAAGTAACCTTCAGGAGGAACACTTTCAAAAAGCACTGTATAGGCTATGAATTTTGGTTCCCTGTGCTATGAAGATATATAGCAGAGAACACTTCATTGTAACTGGAGACAAGGATGCCTTCAAAGAGGAGCTAAAATTTAATATACTTGATGTCAGAGGAGCATATAAGATAATTAACCTTTTCAAAGATCTGCAATATATAACAGAAAATATAAAGATATAGATACCTAATTATAAAATAGTCCCTTTTATATGTATCGTATAAAAATAAAAATAATTTATATTAATCTTAAAAATCACAAATAATTTTGTCATTTCTAACCTCTGCTCCTTCTTGTCAGAGCACTATTAAGTTAGAATATCCTTCTCCCCCCCCCCCCCCATATCCATAGTTTTCTTCAAGCCATAGCACTAGACCCAAGGAAACCTCCTACCTAAATCCTCCAGTATTCAGCAGCAAGCAATTTAATTTTCATCGCCCACAGCTTTCTCATCTGTAAAATGGGGTTTATAATACCTTTCCCAAAGAACTGCAATGACGACAGTAGGCATAAAAAAGAGGCAGTTCCATTTCCTATTTTCCACATAAGAATTAAGAGTACCAAGACCTGTAATAAGTACTTAAGAACTAAAAACCGTTAACATTCTTAAACCCACCATATTCTACCATGTTCTTGCGTCACCATAATTCCTAGGCCACGTTATGTAAAATACACGAAACACACTTTACTAATTAAAGCTTTTAGCTATGAGTTCCATGTGTGCTTTTCTATGTTACTCATTTAACCAAAGGCTTATTAAGATAAAGAGACTCTGAAATGTAGGCATGGATGACATGTTCTCAGGAAGTTTAGGCAGTCTATCCTAGTGTTATTGGAGAAGCAATGGCAAAGTGCTAAAGCAACATAAGACGGCTACAGCTACTAAAAACATACTCTGAAATATCTGAAGTTCCAGGGGACATCCAAATACATCATCATGACTGATCAAATCATGAACTAGCAAGAGGTCATTTTAAAAAATTTTTCAGGACTATCTTCATAAGTAAAACTCATCTGCTGAGTATCAATGAAGAAGAAATGGTCTCAAAAGAAGTAAAACTAAAATTACTCCTTCCAATGACCTAGAAATGCCTTTTACACAACTGGGGCTCAACAACACATTCCTGGGACCTGATGTCACAACTTCCAGTATTGTTTTCACTTTGTCATGCTTGAAACCTGAACTGACTTTGAAAAGCCTATACAGGAGACAGAACCTCTCAGTCACCTACCACTGACACCAATCTGGCCCTAAAGAGTCTGGTCATCAAGTTGTTCCACTTCCAGACTACACTGAAAGCTTTGTTTAAAAAGTTTCTATTAATTAATGTCGCAATATACAACATGTGATAATAGGCTAGAATACCTTATAAAGAAGAAGAAATGTTTTGGGTCCAAACAGGTATGGTCTAAGGGCTAACAACCTAACAAAAAATGAACATCAGCTTTATTTCTCATAATGAAGAGAGGAACATTAACAGATTCAAAAATCTGTTCCTCGGGGCACCTGGGTGGCTCAGTTGGTTGAGCGTCCGACTTCGGCTCAGGTCATGATCTCACAGTCCGTGAGTTCAAGCCCTGCATCGGGCTCTGTGCTGACAGCTCAGAGCCTGGAGCCTGCTTCGGTTTCTGGGTCTCCCTCTCTCTCTGCTCCTCCCCTGCTCGTGCTCTGTCTCTGTCTCAAAAATAAATAAAAACATTTAAAAAAAAATTAAAAAAAAAAATCTGTTCCAATGTTTGTCAGAATTTTAACAAATTTGGTAACGTTAACAAGTCTACTTTCCTACATTGGTGAATAAAAAATTACAGAGCCAAAAGAGTTCAAAAACTGTTGCTTCAGCTAATAAAGATAGGAGTCTATGGCACAGACAGCTGGTAATTCTCCCCCTTCCATTCTTCACTTTTCTCCTACAGCAAAAAATCCTAATTTGTAACAAGACATAGGGTCTCTGAAAACAAAAACTACAGTTTCTGCCCAAGGTGTGGCCATTCATGACGTGTGATGCCCTTTCCCCCAACTCACTCTTTAGAATGTGAAAATGAAGATTAACTATCTTAGAAATGAAAGCAACATTCTAGGGATGACAGAGCCCTAACACACTGGCAGCTTAGGTGCCAGAATAATCCTTACACTAAGTTTTATTCTACTGAATTAAACTGTATATACTACTAAAAGCCACTAAATAAATGACCTCACCATTTCACCCTATAGTACTTCCCATAAACAGTGAAGTACACAGTAATAGAAACACTTTATAAAATTACCTTGGGAAATTAAATGAAATATTTAAAAATTTGGCATATTCTATGTAAATATCTCTACTGTGAAACAGATTCATCTTTTTCATGGACTACATTTACCTTATAACACTGTGCAAATTTAAATGTACAATGTGTTACATTTATATATGATGATTGCTATTGTAGCAATATTTAGCACCTCCATCACCCTGTTATCCTTCCTGTTTAGTGGTTGGAATACTTCAGTTTTAGTCTCCAAGCAATTATATTATGCATTAGATCTCTATGGTTTATTTATTACTTACTCCTTGCTCAGATTGATCATCTTTAAATCTTTCTTTGCCTTACTCTGGTAACTTACCCTGTTAAACCACCCTTTGCCTTATCCTCCATAAATCCTTTCCTTTCTCTTCTCAACATAACTACAAGTATCAATTACATGCCAAACCTACATTCATCCTACAGATGACCAGCAGTTTCCAAAAACCCTCTTTTCATGTTACCTGCCTAAAAATCTTCAGTAACCATCCTCTTGAAAAGATAACTCCTAATTACTTGGTCAAATATCCAAGATGCTCTACAATCTGATTCTGCCAGTCTTACTTCTCATTACTTCTCTAACCCAACAGTCTACTTTTTGCTGCCCTCTTATGAAGTTACTGCACATCCTTTGTACATTTATTCATGGTTCCAACTTAAAAGGTTCTTCCTGTTCATTAACTTAAATCTGTGTTTTATCATCCCAGGTCAAATCCCATCTTTACAGAAAACTTACCAAACTGGCAATAATCTCCACCAGGTTTGTTGTTGCTGTTGTTTTCCATCAGCATAATCTTTAATCCCATCACCTAGTTCCCCCACTTCCCTTCTGGTAACCATCAGTTTGTTCTTGATAGTTAAGACTCTGTTTCTTGGTTTGTCTCCTTTTTCCTTTGCTCACTTGTTTTGTTTCTTAAATTCCACATGTAAGTGAGATCTTATGTTATCTTTGTCTGATTTATTTCACTTAGCGTGATACTCTCTAGCTCTATCCATGTTGTTGCAAATGGCAAAATTTCATTCTTTTTTATGGCTGGATAATATTCCATTGTATGTAAATATCACATTTTCTTTATATATTCATCTATCACTAGACACTTGGGCTGCTTCCAGTGCTGGTTATTATAAATAATGCTGCAGTAAACATAGGTGTGCATGTATCCCTTTGGATTAGCGTTTTTGTATTTTGGGGGGAAATACCCAATACTGCAATTATTGGAATGGAGAGTAGTTCTATTTTTAATTTTTTGAGGAACCTCCATAGTGTTTTTCACAGTGGCTGTACCAGTTTGCATTCTTTTCAAGTGTTCTATAGAAACAACCATAAAACAAGTAACAAAGTGTCAACAAACACATATCAGTAATTACTTTGAATGTAAATGTACTAAATGCTCCAATCAAAAGACACAGGGTGACAGGGTGGATAAAAAAGCAAGACCCATCTATATGCTGCCTATAAGCGACTCATTTCAGACCAAAAGACAACTGTAGATTGAAAAGGAGGGGACGGAGAAACATTTATCATGCAAATGGATGTCAAAGGAAATCTAGGATAGCAATACTTACATCAGACAAAATAGACTTTAAAACAGACTTTAAGAAGAGACAAAGGACACTATATAATAATAAAAGGGACAATCCAACAAGAGGGTATAACAGAGGATATAACAATTTATGCACCCAATGTCAAAGCACCCAAATACGTAAAATAGTTAATAACAAATACAAAGGATATCATCGACAGTAATAATAGTAGCAGACTTTAACACCCCATTTACACGGATGAACAGATCATCCAAACAGAAAATCAACAAGGAAACAATGACTTTGAATGACACACTGTACCAGATGGATTTAACAGACATATTCAGAACATTCCATCAACCAGGTTTTTTTTAATTGAAGTATAATTGACAAATTAGTTTCAGGTACACAAGATAGTCATTCAGCAATTATATGCATTATGAAATACTTGCTACAAATGTGTAACAATACTACTATATTCCCTATACTGTACTTTCCAGCCACGTGACTTAATTATTTTATGGCTGGAAGTCTGTACCTTTTAATCTCCTGCACTAATTTCACCCATCCTCCCATCCTCTCTCCTTTGGCAACCACCAGTTTGTTCTCCATATTTATAAGTCTATTTCTTTCTGTGGTTATTTTTTTATTTTTTTAGAGAGAAAGAGAGCAGGGAGAGGAGGGAGAGGCGAGAGAGAGACAGAGTGAGCAAGCATGCGAATCTTAAGCAGGCTCCATGCTTAGCACAGAGCCTGATGTGGAGCCCGATCCCACAACAACCCTGGGCTCATGACCTAAGCTGAGGTCAAGAGTCAGACGCTCAACCAACTGAGCCACACAGGCTTGTTTTATCTTTTAGAATTCACATATAAGCGAAATCAGATTGTCTGGTTTATTTCATTTAGTGTAACACCCTATAGGTCCATCCATGTTGTCACAAATAGCAAAATTCCATTCTTTTTTATGGCTGAGTAATATTCCATTGTGATATATACTACATATTTATTCATTCACCTATTGATGGACACGGGCTGCTTCCACATCTTGGGTACTATAAATAATGATGCAGTAAATACAGGGGTGCATATATCTTTTTAAATTAATGTTTTCATTTTCTTTGGGTAAATACCCAAAAGTAGAATTACTAGATCATATGCTATGTCTTTTTTTAGTTTTCTGAGGAACCATCATACTATTCTCCATAGTGATCGCATCAATTTACATTCCCACCAACCATACATGAGGGTTCCCTTTTCTCTACATCCTCACCAACACTTCTTATCTTTTTGATACTAGCCATTCTGACTTGTGTGAGATGATACCTCATTGTGGTTATAAAAGCACAATGTGGTTTATCTCAACTAGTTTTAAAACTTATTTTAAAGTCCCAAGTTCATACTGTCTATATACTTCATTTAAAACTTACTATATGTTACTCCTTAGCTATCTTACATTCATCAGTTCCTACTGGGTCAAAAGCTCCTCTCAGGTTCTAGCACAGTCTAACATATGCTGTATGTCTATTATATTATAAGCCATGAATATATGGCATATGCTGTGAAGCTTCCTAAACAGTTTTCCATTTTTCTCCAATGTATACACACAAGACAGCACATTATATGTGCTTTTAAGTTTAGAATGTTCATATATACACTTATTGTAGCTATAGGCCAAAAAAAAAAAAAAAAAAAAAAAATCCCTGTACATTCATCTTTACTATTCTTCAGCTCAAATGAAACATTTTCTCAGAATAGTATGTATAACTAAAGTATTCAGGAATTAAGTGAAATTAAATTCATAACAAAAGGTAAAATGTAGACACTGTTGGATTCTGATTTGAAAAATAACTATAAAAGGATATTTATACAATTTATATAATTGAGGAAATCTCAATATGAACCAGGTACTAGATGACCTCAAAGAATTACTATTAATATTGTTTCGTGTGACACAGCATTATAGTTATTATATGAGAAAATGTATGCATTTTTATTTATTTAAAATCTTTTTTTTTTTTTAACTTAGTGGGTTTTTCCTTAATGTTTGTTTTTGAGAGGGGGGAGGGGCAGACAGAGGGAGACAGAGGAGCTGAAGTAGGCTCTATGCTGACAGCAGGGAGCCCAACACAGGGCTCAAATTCATGAACTGCGAGATCATCACCTGATTGACGTCAGACACTTAACTGCCTGAGCCACCCAGATGCCCCGTATATATTTTTAGAAATGCGCAATGAAATGAGGACTTTTTTTTTTAACAGAAAGGAGGAGGGAAGAAAAGAAGAGAAAGAGAAAAGTGACAGAAAGGAAGAAGGGGGAAACAGAGGGAGGAAAACAAAAGAGATGGATGAAACTAGCGTGGCAAAAATAATGTTTGAAATTGGGTAACAGTGTTGAGTCTGGGTGAGGATTCATTATACAATTCTGATTTGTGTAGGTTTGAAATTTCTCATTGTTAACATTTTTTTAAGTAAAAGAAACCAAACTGATCTCAATATAAGTTAGCAGTAAAACCAAATTTGATACTATCATACTCTTCCCTGTTCAAATAAAAAATAAACCAGGGATGAATATATTGCAACAGTTTATAAGGTGGTAACAATGACACAGGTGCCTTCCTTTTAATAATCAGGCAAACTGTGGGCAAAGACAATTATATATATTGTTTACTAGCATGCTATTTTGTTTAATTTAGCAAAGTACAGGCACACAGTACATGCTCAATAAACATGTGAAAATTAATTTCAGATGAAATACACTAAGATACTGAGGACAACTACTTTGACACAGATGTTTATAAAACCACTACTGTGCAGCCCTGGCTACACTGAATGTTATTTGATTCAACTGTGTTGCAAGGACAGGACCATGATCAGAATCAATAAAAGGTATCAGTTCTGAATGCATCTGTGTTCATTCTGGAATATTCACTATTAGACTAAAGTCTTTAAAAGAGGAGTCTCTAACAATAAGAAGATTTAGTGATATTTTCCTTTTTGAACAAATTTAATTACTTCTTGATTGACAGGTACATCCTTAATACAACTGTAATTCCCACCTGACATCAAACATCAGAATATGGAAAGCCTAAAACCAAACAACCCAGGAGTTTTAAAATTTTAAGCAACCTCAGTCTGCTTAGAAAAAGAGAACTGGTTGTTTTGATGCTAAAATTCTGAACTACTTTCATATATAGGGGAACTTTTCCCTCCCACACTCCTTCAAAGGTCAATCTGACATTATGCAAATTAAACATCTTGCTATTTGAATTATTTAGCCATTAAAGGTCTGATTAGCTTTCCATTTACTTTTGTCTTCCCAGTGTGAAAATATGTGTAGAATAAAAATCCATATTGTGTTTCAAGCAGTAAAAGTCAAAGTTAATTTAAACAGTATCTTAAGTAAAATCCACAAACCTTCAGCAATCATGTCTTCCATTTCTGTGTCAGATGAATTATCTCCATGCTTTGTATTATTCTGTAGCTCTGGCTGAACACACACAGAGTTTATCACCTGATTATCCAAAAGAGGCCTTTTTTTCACAGGCTGTTCTATTAGCAAAGACGAACGGCTCACCTTTAAATGAGACAGAGAATAAAACAATCTTTTAAAAGGTTTTTCAGAAATAACTTGGTTAAGGGGCCCCTGGGTGGCTCAGTCGGTTAAGCATCCAACTCTTGATTTCAGCTCAGGTCATGATCTTACGGTTCATGAGACTGAGTCCCATGTCTGGCTCTGCACTGACAGCGCAGAGCCTGCTTGGGACTGACTCTCTCTCTCTCTCAAAAAAAAAAAAAAAAAAAAAAAAAAAAAAATCTTAAAAAAAAAAAAACTTAGTTAAAAAAACCCTCTTGAAATGAATAGTATCTATGATAATTTACTTGTTCAGCCAATCAGGTCCATCATTAAGAAAATTTTAGGCAATCTAGACATCAACAGTTTGTTATTTCAAGTCATCACCAATATGGATGCTTCAAAATCTGTCAAATAGAACCTAGTGTTCTAGTTTAGGCAAATAGTTTAAAAATGTCTTTGGGGCACCTTGGGGGGCTCAGTCGGCTAAGCATCTGACTTTGGCTCAGGTCATGATCTCACAGTTCATGAGTTCGAGCCCCACACTGGACTCTGGCATGGAGCCTGCTTCAGATCCTGTCTCCCTCTCTCTCTCTGCCCCTCCCCAGCTCACACACTATGTCTCAAAAATAAACATTAAAAAAAATTACATATTTTCATGTTTTGAAAAATATGTAATAAATTTTGATTAGCCAGTATCCTCAACTTATTTTTTTTCTGCAACAACTTTTAAGATTTATTTTTCACGTACAAAACTTTTTACTTAAAGAGTTACCGCCTTAGGATAGATCATTATTGTATGTATTTTAAAAATAAGAGAACTATAGGGCACCTGGGTAGCTCAGTTGGTTAGGCATCAGACTCTTGATTTTGGCTCAGGTCATGATCTCATGGTTTGTGAGATCGAGCCCTGCATTGGGCTCCATTCAAAGCACAGAGCCTGCTTGAGATTCTTTCTCTCCACCTCTCACTCTCCCTCTCTCTGCCCCACCCCTGCTCGCATATGCGTGCGTTCTCTTTCTCTCAAATATTTTTTTAAAAAAGCCAAGAGAAGTAATGTTCAAAGTGTTTAGGTGATTTCTTTACAGAAGCAGAATCAGGCCTAGAACTCAAGTCTCCTGACTCCTAATTCAGCAGCCTAATCCAATATAAAAACAAAAAGAATTGGAAAAATCCTCAAACATTAACAGTAAAATCAACAACAAAATATTCACTTATGTTCAGTATACTTGGTTAAGTCATGAATACTTATTTCAGAAATATTTTCAGCAAAAACAACCCAAAAAAAACATTTACTGATTTGCTAGTGAACTTTCAGCTAATCTGAAATAGAACCTCCTATTTCTATTTAAGAATGCTGGTTAAGTCTCCAGTATCTGCCACAGATGGTAAATGATGCTTACTGTAAATTCTACATTTAACTTCAGAGAATAATCACCCATGAACTTTTAAATTTTGTTCATTTCAGTTAGTATATACATTATGCCTCAAGTAAAATTTACAAAAAGGTATTACTAAAGAAACTGTAATATGCAGTGCTACTAAGAGTTTACACTTCTGCTGTGTGAATATATTTAAATAATCTTTCCAGAAAACAATTTAGCAATACATATACCATGAGTCTTATGAATACATATGTAATGTGATCCAGTATCTGTACTTCTAGGAATTCATCCTAAAGAAATTATTACTATTTATCTTTTATTTATTTTGAGAGAGCACATGCACAAGCAGGGGAGGGGCAGAGAGAGTGAGACAGAGAATCCCTAGCAGGCTCTGCACTGTCAGTGTAGAGCCTGGCCTGGGGCTCGATCTCATGAACTGTGAGACCATGACCTGAGGCAAAATCAAGAGTCGAATGCTTAATTGACTGAGCCACCCAGACACCCCATTATGGCTAAAGAAATTATTAAATAATAGAAACCTAAAACGCCCAATAATGGAAGAATTACATAAATTATAGTTGTTCATAAAGCAGAGTATTATGTAACCTTTCAAAATATTCCCAAAGTACTATTTATCATATGAGAAAACAAATGCTCTAAATATACCATGTGACAGATGCAGAACTGTATATATAATAGTCTTGATAATATGAAATATATGTATATAAAACAATACACATTGTGGTATTACTGAGGATTATTTGTTCTGTCCATTTCCCATATCTTCCATTTAAAATAATGTCATTACTTTTGTAATCAGGAAAAAAAAGTTATAGTTGACATTAATAATTATTAATAATAGCAGCTATGGATATTAAGCGCCAGGCACTGCACAAAACAATTTACGCACATTTAATCCTCACAACAACCCTAAGAGCAAAGTATAATCTCCATTTGCCATATGAGCAAAAATGAAGATCAAAAAGGTTGAGTGACTTAACAAAGGTTACAGTATGCAGCACTGCCAGAATCCAAACCCTGAGGAACAGGGAAAAAAGACTGTTGTTCCACTATCAGAATTCCTATAGGAGATCCACATTTAATACACGCAGTTAACTGAAAAGAAAGGCAAATGATGAGGCAACCCACTATCACAATGCAAGATCTTCACCACCCATAAATCTAAAAACCCAGATGATTCAAAGGCCTTTGAAGGGAATTATTTTGTTTCCTTGTCTTATTTGGCTTTGACTTTGGCCACCTGTCTTTGATTTATTTTCTAAGGAAAAATGTTCTTCTCTAGGTATTAGCATATAAATTACATACAACTAGTCTCAAATCATAAGACTCTCAGTGACAGAAACAGCACCTCCATTTTGATGTGAAGATTTTAAAACATTTTTAAACATTTTTAAACCATTTTTAAAATCTGACTGAAGGCAGAGATTTAAGAATGAGAAAATCTATTTGCTAATTTAAACCATCAACTGGATAACTTCAGAAATATTAGGTCACTAGGAAGTTATGATTTCATGCACTTAAGTTAAAAGTTCACAAAGTAATCACACTATATAAGAAACACCATTTTAGGGGTGCCTGCATGGCTCAGTTAAGCATCTGACTCTTGATCTTGGCTCAGGTCATGATCTCATGGTTTGTGGGACTGAGCCCCAGGTAGGGCTCTGTGCCAACAGTGCAGAGCCTGCTTGGGATTCTCTCCCTCTTTTTCTCTGTCCCTTGCCCACTTGCTCTCTCGTTCTCTCTTGAAAGAAATTTAAGAGAAAAAAAAAAGAATAAAAAACAAAAAAAAAAAAAGAGAAAGAAACACCATCTTAGAAACATAAGGCACTTTTGTGTAATTTCAGTCCCCTTAAAAAAAATTTAAAAATTTATTGCACTGGAATAAACTTCCAACTATCTTTCTCTAAAAATTATAAAAATCAACATCCTTAATATCCTGAAATTTTTCTTAGTTTATATATAGCTAGTATAAAAATTCTAGAAATGTATTTGGAAATATATAAAGAATATATATAGAGAGAAATTCCAGGCAAGAGATTGACTTTTTTTTTTTTAATGTTTAGTATTGTTTGTGTGTGTGTGTGTGTGTGTGTGTGTGTGTGTGTGTGTGTGTGTGAGAGACAGACAGAGAGAGAGCGCGCGCGCACGCGCATGCACACACAAGTGGGGGAGGGGCAGAGAGAGAGGGAGACATAGAATCTGAAGCAGGCTCCAGACTCCAAACTGTCAGCACAGAGTCTGATGCAGGGGCTCGAACTCACAGTCTACGAGATCATAACCTGAACCAAAGTTGGATGCTCAACCGACGGGAGCCACCCTGGCACCCCGACAACTTTTTTGAAATAAAATTACGAGCAGTTTATTAAAGAACAATACACTACATTTAAAAATAATACTACATGAATAATTTTTAAAAATACAAATTTGCTTACTACTTACAGGAAATGGCTCCAATCCCTCCTGAATCACAAAGCCTTCAATAACATGCGTTAAAATCTGTGGTTTAACAATAGCCTGTGGAGGTTTGTTTTCTATACTGGGAATGCTGCTGGGTACAGAAGTACTATTACTCCTTGTGGTAGCAGCTGGAAGTAAGAGTGGAGGTGGAGGAACAGAAACATGTGAAGGATCTGATGGAGATTTAATTACTGAAGCACTGACTGATGCCACAGCAGGTAATTCCACTTGCTCTGAAAAAGAAAAGTCAGTTTTTATCTTTATCATTCTGTGCAGGCAAATATGAAAAAAAATTCAAGAATAAACATTAACAGCAACAATAGTTAAGATCTAGTGCTTTAAAACACCATCCTAAGAACTTTGTATTTAATCTCATTTAATCTTATGAGATAGAAGCCACTATTATCCCCACTTTACAGAAGGGGATAACTTGCTATAAAAGTTATCATTCCAACCTTGGTTACAGGTTACATTCCAACCTTGCCCCATAAGACACAAAAATATTTTAGAATGTCAACTTAAGAATATGAAAATTGTTGCTTTTTAAAAATTTTTTAAGCTAAACAGATATTAAATTCCCTGTGTTCCTGTTTATATATTCCAGATGGCATGGCGGGGGGGGGGGGTGGTTGGTGGGGAGTACTCTGAAAGTACACTTAAATAAAAAAGGATCATAAAATCCATAAAGTAGAGATTTTTAAAGGATTACACAGCATTCATCACCTTTATTTCAAGCAGTAAGGCTAATCCAATCCATGTACATTTTTTTAATACCTCTTCAGTGGCAATGTGTATGTCAGTTTGGAGAAACACTTTAGTACCAGGCAATTGCAAAACATTGAGCTGGATCACTGTGATTCCTCCCCTTCAAACTCTGATGACCACATTAAGATAGACCCCACAGCCTATGATAGAGACTTTACCTAGCCGTACAATAGCACCAAACTGTATGAAAGCCGTACGATAGCACCAAACTTTACTGACTGTATGAAATAGAAAGAACCGGCTGAAAGCTAAAAATATCAGTAACTAGAGATGTCTGAGAAAAATAACAAAAAAAAAGAGCACATGTGTAAAGATAATAGTATGATTTACTGAGCACTTACATGCCAGGTACTGTGCAAATGCCTCACAGGTTGTAACTCAATTAATCCTCAAAACTAGCCCAAGGGAAACAGGAAGATAAAGAAATTTGGTCAAGGACACACAACTAATTAAGTAATGGAGCTGGTGGTATACTAACCTAGGGAATCAGTTCTTAAGACAATGCTCTTATAATTGCTGTGGTAACTCCTCTCCATCATCAGTATGAAAAGGGTTGACACCACTATCAAAAATGCTCAAAATATAGCCCAGTTAGGCAGAGAAGAAATAGGAATCCCTAAAAAATAAAATTTTCAGCTAACAATACAGTGTAGCGATCATCTGTATAATCTCAGAAATGGAAAAGCTAACAATTCACACTCAAGAACACGAATGTGATTAACATCATATATCTGATCACAGCACTGTTATTATAAGCCATTTATTAACCTAGTTCCACCAAATAATCCACCAAGATAAACTGTACTGGAAAACCTGTTAAAAATTACACAATCCTTGGGGCGCCCGGGTGGCTCTGTCAGTTAGGTGTCTGATCTCATCTCACGGTCCACGAGTTTGAGCCCTGCATCAGGCTCTGTGCTGACAGCTCAGAGCCTGGAGCCTGCCTCCAGACTGTGTCTCCCCTTCTCTCTGCCCCTCTCCCACTCTCGCTCAGTCTCTCAAAAATAAATTTTATAAAGATTAAAAAAAAATTTTAAATTACACAATCCTTTATTAAAAACTAAACAAGAAAGTCAACAGAAAAATGCTAGTTTATTGATTTCACGGAACACATGCAGTGTTATTGTATGCATGCATTACGAAACTGAGGAACTCCAGAAAAATTCTATCCCACATTACCAAATCTTCACATTTACTCATAAAGTAAAAGGAAATTAAATTATAAAATTATAAAGTGGGATTGAAAGCCATGTTTTATGTTTGAAAGAAAATGTAAATCTATGGGGGTACTGAAAAATAAGATAAAATATTAATGTCCCTTACAGATTTATAGATATTTTGTTACTTTAGAAATATAAAGCTGCATTAAGTGTAATTTGGCTAATTCAGAAAATATTGCTTGGTGTATGTTCCAATTGATTTTTAGATCATACATACAAATGTGCCAATCTTACATAGAGTCCTAAATGTTGTTAAAAATAGAGCTGTAAGTTACTGACTTTTTGAAGAGGCTAATAGCTATTACTTGCCAGTATATATAATCAGCTGTTAAAAATAAAAACAGGTGAGAAACACTGATGTTATGAAAGTAGAAAAATTATTACATTCTCTAGATTTAAGATAACTACAAGAGAAAACACAAGTAATAGGACTTTGTCACAAGGTACTCTACTTATTCAAAGTCTCATTTTCTGAACAAGATCGGTGAGCTTTTTAAAAAATTTTTTTTAATCTTTATTTATTTTTGACAGAGAGAGACAAAAACAGAGTGCCAGCAGGGGACAAACAGAGAGAGAGGAAGACACAGAATCCGAAGCAGGCTCCTGTCTCTGAGCTGTCAGCACAGAGCCTGACGTGGGGCTTGAACTCACGAACTGAGAGATCATGACCTGAGCTGAAGTTGGACGCTTAACCGACTGAGCCACCCAGGAACCCCCATGAGCTTTTTTTTAACAGATGCTTTTTACGTGTATGGAATTTTTAGAGATTTACAAAAACTAAATACTGGATGGGAACAAATCCCTCTGTTTTTGCAGGTTTGCTTATTTTATGATTTGCTGAGAGCTATTCTAAAAAATCAACTTGTGCTTGCTCTGCCCCTTCATAGACACTACAGAAGAGTAGTAGGTATGAAGTAAATGAGAAGATTCTCTACACTGTACCTAGACAATTTAGCCTGAGAGATACACGTGACAGAATCCTGAACTGTGTTCCTGAGGGAAAAAATGTGAAGCTGTGTTTGTGTTCCAGTATTTCAAGTGCTTAAACTTTCTTTGTGTTGCCATGAGTAATGCTTTTAAGGTAATTCAGTCACAGTCACAATGCAAGGTTAGTATCCAATTAAACTTTTATTTCTGTCTTTAAATCAAACTCCAGGAAATCTGCAGCAAAATTAAATCCATTTTCAGTGTAGAGAAACTACAAAGATTTAATGCTATAGTTAGATTTTCCTAAATCTAGTTTTTGTGGTATTACTTTGAGTAAACAAAGGCAATATTAAACTTGTCTTAAATATTTTATCTAATTTTACTGACTAAACATTTTCTGTTTTTCAGGAGGGAGAAAATGTTGGAAGAAAACTGATTTCTCCCTTTTTGTGCCTTCCAGAGATTCTCACGGATAGTAAGGGAATAAGGGTTAGAGTTGTGGCACAACTGAAACAAAGGGATGGCAAGAGTAGCTTTGGTAGCAAAGTCAGTGTCCTGTTACAATCTGTGTCTGTACCTGTGACAGGGGTTCTTATTTACTGTAAATAATCACGAGAGTCATAAGATATTCAAGAGGACTGAATACTTACAAGGAAGACTGAATCAAGATGACTATTATCTGGATCAAGCTTTCTGTAAAGAACCATATGGGCTCTACAACTACTCCTCTTTGCCACAAGAATACGAAAGTAAACATAGACAATATTTGAATAAATGAACGTAGCTGTGTTGTATAGAATTTTATTTATGGACAATGAAATTTCAATTCTGCATAATTTCACATGGCATGAAATATTACTCTTCTTTTGATCTTCCTCTACCACTTAGAACTTTTAAAACTATCCTCAGCTCATGGGACATGCAAAAATAGACAGCAGAAAAGATTTAAAGCATGAACTATAGTTCGCCAACCCTGATCTAAATTAAATATTCATAGTTTTTAAAAATCTAACATGGGGGCACCTGGCTGGCTCAGTGGGCAGAGCATGCAGCTCTTGATTTCAGGGTCATGAGTGTGAGCCCCATGTTGGAAGCAGAGTTACTTTAAAAATGTTCTTTTAAAAAGAGGGAAAAAAAGAAAAGCTTTTATTAAATAGATACACAGATAAATTAATTAAAATCTAACATGGGATGTATTTTTTTAAGACCTAGACAGAGGGCTATATGAGTTTTATTTTAGTAAATGTTTTAGTTTTAGTAAATGTTTTATATAATGTTTTGTAAAATGTTTTAAATAAAATACCTAGGATTCACAGTCACGTTAATATCGTGAGGAGGAGCATACAGAAGATTTACTTGATTTCATGAGTAGCACTAAAGTAGTGAATAAAAATTTAAAATCTTAAGGACAACGATTTTTTTTTAATCCGTGTCTCTAGTAAAGAATTAGTGAGGCTTAATTTAAGAACTGTCTGGGAAAGAATATTTTTAAAAATGTACTCAGCCTGGATCACAAGTAATTACGAGGAATGCCAGATATGACTCAGAATGTTTTGTGATTTCTGGAAAACATAAGTGAAATCTTTTTATAGAACTTTGATTTACCCTAATTTTCAAGCTTAGAAATAGCTTGACCAATGAACCTGATTGGGCATATAAAACATATCTGTAAAAACTACTAAAAATTAGAAGGCTAAAGTATGTTTTTCACTTGGGTGGCTCATCAATTGTTTTGTTTCTCATGAAAAAAAAAAGAAACAGAAAGAAAATCTTGAATTCTATTATGTTTTGCTGTAATTAATTACATAAAAAACTAGTTTAATATCATTTCCATTGGGGGTTCTATACTCACTTTATTACACTTCATTAATTTTACTTTACTCAACTTTATTACTAACATTTACCTAGCAGAAAATTTCCCCAAATTTAGGTATTTCCTCACCTAACAAAGGATGTTCAGAAGTCAAATCTTCTCTCCCCACGGTTATAGCTGCTGGAGACAGTGTGGGTGGTGGTGGCGTTCTGTCCATCCGAACACATTCATCTGACTCTTCTGGCATTTCTTCTTCACACACATCTTCTACTTGATAAACCTACAATGACAAACCACACTGCCTTAAAAGGTTTCTAAAAATATATTTACTAAGGTGTTCCTAACTTAATTGAAAAAAAAAATAAATTCTAAGTGTTTTAAATTTTAAAAAGGCAAAAGGACTATGGAAGCAGAGTTGAAACTATTTTAGTTTCTATTTAACAGGTTGAAAAGAAAACTTTGAAACAACTCAAATGAGGTTTTTCATAATGCTCGAAAATATTTCACTGAAAGTAAGTTGCGAATCAGTATCTAGGCTACAAATTACTAAAGTTTCCCAAAAGGTGACAGTCAAGTCAGGACATATTCTTAATTTTGAGAATTAAAAAAAATTTTGATCTTATACACTCAGTAACTAATTGGGGAATTTGCTATTGTTTCTATTAACTTCCAACTGTCATAAATAAAAATAAACGCTAGTACTTTTCACAAGCACACTAAGTAATTCTCCAAAATGACACATAATATATCAGGGACTGCGTAAAGGACTATACCCCAGGTTCTTCTTTATTATATTTATGTGAATTAAAGATTAAATTATGAAAAATAACATCTAAGAACATACAAAAAAGGTATGCAATTACATCTTTAATTCTTTAATCTTCTGACCTACTCAAGAATCTAATGAATTTTTATAAGCTAGTATCAGGTAAACAGAAAATACATGTCCTTGAATTAATACACACCCAAATCCACCACTCCTAAGCCATCTGACACATTATTTTTAGTTCTTCAATATTGTTTCATACTTACAAAGTTTTTAATTTTTTAACTTGACCTTTGTAATCCAATGCTAAAGAGTATACTTAAGAAAACATGGACTCAATCTGAAAAGGTACTATGTAACTAAAAATAACTAATTTTTCATTAAACCTAAGGCTGTTTTCAAAGTCCACTTCTAGACTATTTTTGTCATCATTACTTTTAATCTTTTTTATTTAATGTTTATTTTTGAGAGAGCGTGAGAGACAGAGTGTGAGTCGGGGGAGGGGCAGAGAGAGGGACAGACAGAATCTGAAGCAGGCTCCAGGCTCCAGCAGTCAGCACAGGGCCCGACATGGGGCTCAAACCCACGACTGTGAGATCATGACCCGAGCCGAAGTTGGAGGCTTAACCAACTAAGCCGCCCAGGCGACCCTATTTAATCATTATTTTTGAAAGATGATAGGTTACAAAAAACAAAACCACAAAGCAGTTCCTTTTTCTAATATACAAAGCTTATTACTTAAATTTACAAAGGTCGTAAGTTTTTAAGATTACTTAAACTGATTAATAATTATAATAAATGTTAAAACAAAAAACCTTTCAACAACATTCACAAAAAACTTGAAGTGATATCTAATACTATATGTATTTTTTATACTATATTTTAATCAAACTATTGAAAAAGCTTGGTGATTTGAAGTATGTCTTGGTCAATATAAAAGTGATCAAGATTTCTAAAACCAACATAAACCAAATGTTATAAAAGGGACTATCAAGTTTCATCTACAAAGGCATAGCTAACAGCAATACAGTTTAAAAAAAAAAATTAAGCGCGTGACCCCTGTTCAGCTCAGGTCATGATCTCATGGTTCATGAGTTCAAGCCTTGTACTATTAGTGCAGAGCCTGCTTGCTTGGGATTCTTCTCTCCCCCTCTCTCTGCCCCTCCCCTGCTCATGCTCTCTCTCAAAATAAATAAATAAACCTAAAATAAAATTAAAATTAAAAAAACCAAAAAACACCTAACTTCCAAAGCCTCTAATTGTTTGTTTTTTTTTCTGAGAGAGAGAGAGAGAGAGAGAGAGAGAGAGAGAGAGAGAGGGAGAGAGGGAGAGGGAGCGAACATAAGTGAGTAAGGGGCAGAGATAATCCCATGCTGACAGCATGGAGCCTGAAGTGGGGCTCAAGCTTACCCGATGTGGGGTATGAACTCATAAATGGTGAGATCATGACCTGAGCCAAAGTCAGTTGCTTAACCAACTGACCCACCCAGGAATAAAATATCTTAAAAGAAAAAAAAAAAGAAGATCTTTTCCTTTTAAAAAATTTAAAAATCCTAAAAAAGTAACTTTAATCCTCCTGTTGCTGATAATTTTATACCAAATATGATATCCAGAACTGTGATGTGAATCAACTAAGTAGGCTACATTTTTAAAAATTATTGGGGCACCTGGGTGGCTCAGTTGGTTAAGCGGCCAACTTTGGCTCAGGTCATGATCTCACGGTCCGTGAGTTCGAGCCCCGCGTCAGGCTCTGGGCTGATGGCTCAGAGCCTGGAGCCTGTTTCCGATTCTGTGTCTCCCTCTCTCTCTGCCCCTCCCCTGTTCATGCTCTGTCTCTCTCTGTCTCAAAAATAAATAAATGTTAAAAAAAAATTTAAAAAAAAATTATTTGCTCCCACCCCTGCATCTGGAAACCTGTTTCACCAAGGGAGATTCCTTAACCGTCTGGATCCTCAGAAGTGAAAGCAGTCATTCATTATCATACAGTACAATAATGAGAGCTGCTAGTATCTGTTCACATGACAATTTTTTTTAAATGATAATAATGTCCAACACAGGTAAAGTCATCCAAAAGGAATGTCCTAAGGGTTAAAGGGAAGAAAAAAAATCTTCTAACGAGGGGCATCTGTCATAGTGATTACCTTAATTTGACAGTGGCAGGTATGTTGATCAGAGGTTATTAGAAAAGTATGGTTTTATCAACCAGTTAAGGTACACCTGTGCAGCATTCCTTTATTAGATATTTTCTTAAAATGTTTAAATTCTCTCTTTAATATTCATGCTGCCACAAAGTCTAATCATGCAAAGAACTCTTATTTTTTAAAAATAATGAACAAGTTTGAAAGGATAAAAAGAGTCATTAATAGCATATCCTGAAATAATCTATGAAAGAATATTATAAAATAATTTTCATTCTTTATAGGTAATTCTAACTAAACATACTTTCTTCCAAATCTGCTATGTAAAGGCAAAATAAGTTAATAAAAAAAGTAGGAAATCTATCTATCACAGACAGCTGGCACCATTAAACATAAAAAATCTAAGTGCAACAACTAAAATATTGAATAAGACAAAGTTGATGTTTTACTCACAAGATTAGGAAACTCCACAACACAATTTCTGTTTAGCCCATAACTAAAACTATTCTAAAACTAGCAATGACTGTCAAACTTACCTCAATAAAGTACCTTAGTCCTATCTGTCTACTTTTCCTAAATAAACTATGGGACATTTATTGGTTCTAAATTATCTACTGTCACACATCATACCCATATATCAATGAAAAATTTTAGTTTCATAAATGTATCTTTTATAATATATATTTTTAAGAACTACACTGATGGGGGCACCTGGGTGGCTCAGTTGGTTGAGCATCTGACTCTTGATTTCAGCTCAGGTCACGATCCCAGAGTCATGGGATTGAGCCCGACATCGGGCTCTGCACTGGGTGTGGAGCCTGCTTGGGATTCTCTCTTTCCCCCTGTCTCTCTCCCCCACACTCTAAAATAAAAATTAAAAAAAAAAAAATACCCTGATTTAACTTCGATATTCATACTTATCTTTCAAAATGTTACATCTCTTAAATAAATATATATTCCTATCTTTAAATATCTGAAACAACCAGGAAACTGAAGAAATGTGTAATTCACAAAGAAATGTGATTTGATAAAAAAAAAATCAGGTTTGATCAAAGGTAATAAAAGAAAAACGTAGTTTAATAAATTTATCTTTGAGAAAGATAAAAAATAAGATAACACAGAAACATCTACAGTATGTATGACCACACCAGTGATAGCAGAAAAATGTACTATTTTCATGGGGGAAAAAACCCAAAAAAACTCCAAAATAAGATAACGTACATTTTTTAATTATTATTTTTATATTCATTAAAATAAAATTATTTTTTAAATTTATTTTAATGTTTATTTTTATTTTTGAGAGACACACAGAGAGAGAGAGAGAGGGAGAGAAAGAGAGTGCACAAGTAGGGGAGGGCAGAGAGAGAGGGAGGCACAGGATCCAAAGCAGGCTCCAGGCTCTGAGCTGTCAGCACAGAGCCGAACGTGGGGCTCGAACTCACAAACCGGGAGATCATGACCTGAGCCGAAGTCGAATGCTCAACCAACTGAGCCACCCAGGTGCCCCGATATTTCTATCCCAAAGTTTCTCCTAACAAAGATAACTAGAAAAATAGTAGGCACAGAAAGAAATTTTACTTTTTACTTGTAATTACTGTACACTTTGAAGCCTGTGTTTTTTATGTTACAATATCCACTGTAAATTCTTCAGAAATCTAACAGATATGGAGACACGATAACTGAATGACAAACTTATTTCTAGATTCCCATTGCCGTTTCTGTCAAGTTATTATTATTTTTTTTAGTACTCTCTACATTCAACATAGGGCTTGAACCCACGACCCCCAAGATTAAGAACTACACGTTCCTCTAAGCCAGTGAGACACTCCTCTGTCAAATTGTTTTTCATAAAAGTAAATCAAAGTGGAATTCAATCTCTCTATGCATATAAACATCAATGAGGATGACAAGAATAAAGAATCTATAAATTTGCATCCTGTGAACCAAAATGTTTCCCATTGAGGAACAGACTTTGAAACTCCTTTCCTTTCTGAATTAGTGGTTATTAATTTTTAAGTGCTAAAACCGCTTCAGTGAGGTTTAATACAAAACCTCCTTTGGGAAGACTGTCTTCCTCAGTTATAAACTAATTATGGATTTGACCATTCTGCCTAGACATTTAACAATCTTATTTCAACTTTTGTTGTAAATCATTTTATAAATTTAAAGTCTTTTAGAGAATGTTAAAAAAAAATTCTCCAGGATAATTTTCTAGGCAACAAATACCTTTGCTAAAGGTTTATTCTAAAAATTTCACCACGATCTATCTCAATTATTCAAAACTTTTACTCCTCCCAATGGATTTTTTCATCTTCAGATTCAATTCATCCACTCAGTTTTTTTAGCTTTTTAAATGAGAAATCTTAAGTACATATTTTCCCTTCATAGAAATTTAAAAATCACAAGTTTAGTAATTCTAAAAGATGGTCTACAGTTAATGTTTTTTGCAAACTTGGATCCTTTCCTAGAATAGATTTATTTTTTTTTTTTTACAAAACTTAATTACAAAATATAATTGTACCCCAAAATTACATCATACAAGCATACCTCCACCTTGAAACCAAAGCCCCTAAAGGCCCAGGACTTCAGAATGCACACAACCAAAAAGGTCAGGTAGATAAACCATACGTTTAAGAACATACAAGCCAACAGAAGGGATCTATGAAGGATAATCACCTTAAGAGAAAAAACTTTGTGCAGATGACACTGGTTCAAATGCATTCCCTTGGGGAAAAAAAATCAACTCTGTAAAGATAGCAGATGGATTTGTTTAAATAGTAATAAAATTAACGAGGGACTTTAATAACCATCACAAATTATCAAGCATGCAACCATACTACAACAAATGGCATTTTTTTTTTTTTGCCCATATAGCATGTTTGTCAGACACTGACAGATGGAAATTTCAAGCTTTTTAAATTCATAGGCATTTAGATCTAGCAATATAACATAATGTGGGAAAAAAAGTTTTTACTCTCAGTTCAGCAAGAAAGTCAAAGAGCTTCCAAGGGCTTACCACTGGTGGATCAACAGGTGCTGGTGGTTGTACTTGTAGGTTTACCGCAACAGTCTGTGGAGGAGGAAGAGTCTGAAATGGCAACTGGACCAAAGCTTCTGCAGCTGGAAGCTCCTCTTCTGACACCAAAGCATTCTGCACCAAAACCTGGCCCTGGGATAGAATTTCAGGCTGCACTTGTAAAGACTGCATAGACTGCAAGGGCAGTGGTGGAATCTGAGCTGGAGGAGATGTCGACATCTGTGGAGGGGTTGCAATTGGGATTGGAGAGGACTGCAGGGTTGAATATGGCTGGTGTGATGTTGGAGACACAATCTGCTGACCTGGGGACACCAAAGCGGACTGCTGAACTGGGCCAATGTGTACGACAGGGGAAGCTGGAAGTGGAAGATGGGATGGAAGATTCAGCTGTGCTGTAGGTTGCACCTGATTAGCAGTGGACTGCTGCAGGTTTGACCCTGGCTGGAGAGCTGATGACACAAGAGGGTGTGGCTGAATAAGTGCTTGTGGATGAATAATTATAGTAGGAGACTGACTTGGCGAATGAGGCGGTGGAGGAGACACCACTACAGACTGCTGTGCTGACTGTGACTGGCTAGGAGACATTGTTAAAGAAGGGGGATGGCTCTGAATTGGTGAACAATGCTGTGACTGGGCATTAGTAGGTGCTGGAGGAAGGCCATGGTTTTGGAGTGGCATACAGTGCTGGGATGGGGGTGGGTCTTGAGTTGGATTCTGAAGTGTGATTGGCTGAATTTGCTGTTGCTGCTGTTGCAATATCAGCTGATGATGGGAAACCTTGGGAGGTGGTGAATGAAGAGGAATCTGCTGATGTTTTATTAGAGGATGAGGCTGAATTGGAGGATATGAAGCTGTGAGAGAAAAAAATGACAATTAGTATTTTTTCCAGAAATATCATAAACATTTTTAAATAAATCTAAAGGAGGCAAGTTTTCACATCAGAATGTCATAATCTCCAGAAATCTTTTATAAGACTTTCAGACAAGAGTGATTTGAAAATATAATAACAACTTTTCCTCAGAAAACTATAAAGACTTCATAAAATAACCTTACTGTGATAAGGTCAAAAGAAAAACTGCCTAAAGCAATTGATTCATACATCTGAAATATACACATGATTTATTCTTATTAAATTTTAGAAGTCATCAGAATATCTGCAGTAACTTAACAAAGTTTATCCATCTGAATTCCTTCTTTGGGGAGAAGAGAAGAAGTACCACGAACAAATGTAATATGTATATAAGTAACTTCAAAATCATAAATATGCAATATCAAAATTCATAAATGTCTCATCTTTTCTAATCTACGTCTAAATACTCTTCCAACTAATAGTCAATGTAATTATCTATAAAGCTTCCCAAATAACTTTCCAAATTTGAGCCAGGATGAAAAGTTGGTATTATTTGACTCAGAAAATGTTTTGTATAAAAAGTAAATTCAGCTAAGCAAAACACGTGTCAATTCTATACCACTGTTCAATAATCACTGTAACTAAGAAATAAAATCTCAGAGGCCATTCCAAATCTAGGAGAGCATTAGTTTTGCTTGCAGAGAGAATCCATGCTGTCTAAATAAATGATCTTGTTTAACTTCTCTCCCCACCCACCAAAAATAAAAAAAACCAACAACAAAACCTACAGTGATCTATCACTGATACTATCAGTTTTCTCCACACAGGAGTCACTCACAACAGGGATAATATATGTAAGAATTAGCAAAATCAAGTAGTAAATATTTGTCCCATCATTATGCTTCTTCTGCATACTAGTGTGTATGTTTACACAGAGGGGGATGCTGGGGAAATCCTGTTTACTTAAAAATGGACACTAGGTTCATTAGAAGATAAATTAAAAAGATTGCTTAATATCATATAAAAGCTATATACACTTAAAATAGGTCTAAAGACTCTGCAACATTTTCTTTAAATCTCAGAATGTTAAGATAAACCTTGCATCTATTTTTGTACTTAACCACATTTGTGGCAAAAAGCCTTATGAAACCTTGTAACAACTTTAACATTCTTGCATTTGGTTGGTTATCATTTAAAATTTGGAGATCCTTTAAGGAAATTAACATCTGATTAACATCTCAAAAGAGAGGGTTGAACAAATATCCACAAATTGTATTAAGAAAAATGGAGATTAGGTCTAAAATTTCATTTAACAAAATAATTCTCACATAACTAGATTAGCACTTCAAATTAAGACTGAAAATTTTACACTAGTACTTTATAAATGTGTTGATAAAGATTATATTATAGAACATTCAATAAAATCTTGAAATTTTTTTTTTAAGCTTTTTTTTTTTTTAATATTTATTTATTTATTTTGAGAGACAGATATGGAGGGCTCATGTGCATGGGGGAAGGGGCAGAAAGTCCTCAGCAGGCCTGATGCAGGGCTTGAGCTCCCAAACGGTGAGATCATAACTTGAGCCAAAATCAAGATTCAGATGCTTAACTGACTGAGTCACCCAGGTGCCCCCAAATCTTGGAATTCTAGAGAGTGCCTTTTCTCCAAAGGGCTCAAGATACTATTTTTCCTCTTTTAAATATAGGGAAATAGAGTTTTTTCCAGGATAACAGCAAAAGCCCATTTTAGTTCAACTTTTTGAGTTGTAATTAAAATTTACCACTCTTTTAAGTTTCTTTTTAAGTTTATTTATTTGAGAGAGAAAGAGAGCATGAGTGGGGAAGGGAAAGAGAGAGAGGGAGAGAGAGAGAATCCCAAGCAGGTTCTGTACAGTCAGCACAGAGCCCGATGCTGGGCTTGAACTCACAAACCGTGAGATGATTACCTGAGCCAAAGTCAAGAGCTGGATGCTTAACCAACTGAGCCACCCAGGAGCCCCAAAATTTACCATATGATTGAAGTACAATGTACATCATATTTATGGGAATAAAAATTCCTTCTCAGCTCTAGCAAATAAGCAATCTTTTTGTATATTCTAGAGCTGATAATTCAATACTCTCTCACCTAAACTAAATTTTTGATGAGACATCAAAGTGAGTCTATATATATTAGTCCATAAGTCCAACTGATAAGCATATACATTACAGAATAATTACGAGAATACCTGAAGCAATACTTCTTTTTACAAGAAAAGCCCTAGTGTTCTGGAGAATATCATGTTTCTTAACTTCTCTGATTTTAATAAGTATTATTAAGATGGGTTTATATTTGGAGAGTTAATGGTTATCATACTCTCTCACATATGTAGAATTCTTTATATAATTACTTACAATTAAGTATATTATTAATTACACATTATTTTTTTTAATGTTTATTTAATTTTTTGAGAGAGAGAGAGAGAGAGTGTGTGAGCAGGGAGGGGCAGAGAGAGAAGACGACACAGAATCTGAAGCAGACTCCAGGATCTGAGCTATCATATCAGCACAGAGTCCGATGCGGGGCTCAAACTCATGAACTGTGAGATCATGACCTGAGCTGAAGTCGGATGCTTAACCGACTGAGCCACCCAGGCACCACAACAATTACACGTTATTGTAAATTATTAAACATATTATTTTATTAAATAGTTATAGCAACCCCATGAGGCAAACAGGGTACTATGATAATCCAATATATTACAGATGAAGAAACTGGGCAGTTAAGTGCACTACCTGAAATCAGCTGGCTATTAAGGGGCAGCACTGGGTCTAAAAGAACCCATAGCCCTAGCTGAGTCTGGGTTCCTCTTATGGACTGAATGTTTTTGTCCCCAAAAATGCATATGTTGAGACCCTAACCCCTAATGTGACTGTATTTGGTAATGGGGCCTCTAAGGAAGTAATTAAAGTTGAATGAGGTCAGAAGGGTAGAATCTTTACAAGAATATACATCAACATCAGAAAGCTCAATATCCTCTCTCCTGGCACTCAGATGAACGGCCATGTGAGGACACAGCAAGAAGGCAGTTATCTGCAAGCCAGGAGGAGAGCTCTCACCAAAAACCAAACACTGCCAGGGGCGCCTGGGTGGCGCAGTCGGTTAAGCGTCCGACTTCAGCCAGGTCATGATCTCGCGGTCCGGGAGTTCGAGCCCCGCGTCAGGCTCTGGGCTGATGGCTCAGAGCCTGTAGCCTGTTTCCGATTCTGTGTCTCCCTCTCTCTCTCTGCCCCTCCCCGGTTCATACTCTGTCTCTCTCTGTCCCAAAAATAAATAAATGTTGAAAAAAAAAATTAAAAAAAAAAAAAAAACCAAACACTGCCAGACCTTGACCTTGGGTTTTCCAGCCTCCAGAACTGTAAGAAAATAATTTTCTGTTGTTTAAGCCACCTAGTCTATGGTATCCTTTATGGCAGCCTGAGCAGACTAGCATAGGCTTTTCACTACATATTAAATTCATGTCTATAGAAAGTGGTATATATTTTTTCCAACTACACTGATTTTGTTTAGAAAATTTTGTTTGGAATAAAAGCTCTAGACTAAAAGCTCTAAAAACTGCTATAAAGACTTGAACTCGAATAGAGTTCATGATAATATCCAGATATGTGGTTGTTGTTCACCTTTATTTTATATATTAAAAATACATTAACTATGAAATGAGAACTACACATTCAAAAAGAAATGATGAGGGGTGCCTGGGTGGCTCAGTCAGTTAAGCGTCTCACTAGATTTCGACTCAGGTCATGATCTCACGGTTTGTGAGTTTGAGCCCCATATCCAGCTCTGTGCTGACAGTACAGAGTCTGCTTGGGATTTTCTCTATCCCTCTCTCTCTCTCTGCTCTCCCCTACTCACTCTCTCTCTCTCAAAAATAAACTTAATTTTTTTTTTAATTTAAAAAAATGACGGAAAAAATCAAATGATTTTAGCACCCTAGAAATAAATATAAAGAAATAATAACCATGTCCATTATAATAATTGTTAGTCTATACTGCATTAGGACACCAGTAGATTTTTCTCATATTTGAAAGCAACTTATAGGAATAAGCATTTTTCTAAGGAAAAAGACAAATTACCAGTTCAAGAATCTCAAAAAAGAAAAAAAATCTTCATTTCAGACTAACTTCCCACCAACAAGTGCAGAAAAACTAAGAGTGGAAAAATACAGTTGTTTCCTAGACAGGAGATATAAATTACTTTGCATAACTGCAGTGTAAGGCTTGAATGAATTTATAAGTTTGGCAGCTGCAAAGGTTTTTGTGGCTGAGGGTGTTTCTTTGGTTTTGTTTCTAATCAACAACACCATGGGAAACTGGAGTTTGGTTAGTACACGTTAAGAGATCTAAATTTGGAATTGAATTGTTCTGAGACTCTGATGGTTTTACCCTACCTGTCTCCTCCATACCCACATAAAATACTGGCTATCAGAGGAAGGCAACTATAGGGATACTATCACACTATCAATGAAAAAAAAGGGGAAGAGTAACTGTCAACTTAGAACCAGGTATTGGGACTCTTGATTTCAGCTCAGGTAATGATCTCAGGGGTTTGTGAGTTCAAGTCCCACATCAGGCTCCACAATGACAGTGCAAAGCCTGCTTGGCATTCGTTCTCTCTCTCTCTCTCTCTCTCTCTCTGCCCCTCCCTCCCCTCTCAAAATAAATAAACTTAAAAAAAAAAAAAAAGAACCAGGTATTGGGAGTTCAGTAGGACTGAAAATCTAAAAGTAGATCTCCTTGCTTGAACTCACCCTGAAAGAGGTCCTAGCTTTCTCTGAAGGTAGCATTCTCTTTGGCAGTAAACTAACCCACCCTTCATTATAATCTATCATAACTGTAAGAGTCACTAAAAACTGTCCCCTAAGCAGTCATTTCAAGTGCAGTGGGTCACTGCTTGTCCACACTGACTCCTCTATCAACACTGGCCAGAGGCTGGTTTGAGGCTGAAAATACTCTGGACAGTACAATACAAAAATCCTGTTATCAAGCCATACAGAGAACAGTACCTAAGCACACATATGTTTATAAAAAAGAATTCACACCACACTATACTATGAATGGATTTATTAATTTATACATTATAACAAAGCCTGTACTTAATTTCCAAAATTCAAATGGAAAAAAAATCAACTATTAATCCAACAAATATTTACTGTCCATCTATTGTAGAAAGTGTTTATAAGGTACAATTTATTGCTGTTAAGATTAAGGGATGAAAAGGTGAATCTGAAAAAGGATTAAAGGAGTTAATAATTGTAAAGTACTTGACACGTAAGTGCTCAATATTATTATCTTACTCTCAAAGAGCTTACTATCTAGGGAAAAGCTAAGTATATCAATAACTATAAAAGAAAAAGGACCATGAAGAAGCATAAAAATGCTATACAAGTTCAAAGTGATGAGAGATTTCTAACTAGGGGAACCAAACAATTACAAGACACTGAGGTTGGGTGCTGAGGATGCTGGCAATATTAACACAGAGGAAAGATGTAAGAGAAATAGGTTTAGGTGGAGAAAAAGGAGACTTCAGTAATATAAAATTAATCTTTAAGAAGTAATGCAGAGTTTTAAAAAGAAAGAAGACGCTTACTTGATGAAGTTGGATCAAAGGAGGGGTTTTTTAAGTTTATTTACTTATTTTGAGAAAGACATTTATTAGAAATAACTTTTTTTTAATTTATTTATTTTGAAAGAGAGAGAGAGAGTAGGCATGAGCACACAGGGGAAGGGCAGAGAGAGAGAGTGAAGGAGAATCCCAAGTGGATCCTGAGCTGTCAGCACAGAGCGTGCAAGGGGCTTGAACCCGTAAACCATGAGATCATGAACTGAGCCAAAACCGAAAGTCAGACACTCAACTGACTGAGCCACCCAGGTGCCCCAGGAGGATTTTTAATGAAACATATGTGATGTCTAGCCCAGTGAATGACACACACACATACTTTCAATAAACAATAGTTGAAATAGCTATTGAAATAACATATGCAGATATATATAGGAGAAATCTAAGTATGCATGAGAAGCAAAGGAAAGGATCCAGCATGAGGGAAACAAAAGATGCTGTAACAACTACAAGAAAAAGTCAGGTGCAGGGGCGCCTGGGTGGCGCAGTCGGTTAAGCGTCCGACTTCAGCCAGGTCACGATCTCGCGGTCCGTGAGTTCGAGCCCCGCGTCGGGCTCTGGGCTGATGGCTCAGAGCCTGGAGCCTGTTTCCGATTCTGTGTCTCCCTCTCTCTCTGCCCCTCCCCCGTTCACGCTCTGTCTCTCTCTGTCCCAAATAAATAAATAAACGTTGAAAAAAAAAAATTAAAAAAAAAAAAAAGAAAAAGTCAGGTGCTGGTAAAAAAAAAAAAAAGATGCAAATCAATGACACAATCAGTGTTAACTTTAAAGTAGAAAGCAAATAACTCCTTATCTTATTATAAGTGAACAAAGCTCAACACTGAGAAATTCTGAGATGAATAGAAGAGATGGTAAGGAATCTCATGCTGGATGGCCCCAACATTTTCAGCATGAGAACCATGAAACAGTTATCTGTGGACAGCAGAAGGTTTCAAAGGTTGATGAGAATGAAAATGACTTAACTGACTGCCTGACATCTTCCTCTCAGAAATGAAATAAAAGATGGAAAAAAAGCAACATGGTAAGGGAAATAATTACACAAAATCCTTAGTTTTGGAAAGTGGTAAACTCCACTCACTAATGACAACTTTAAACAAAAAATATGTGTGCTTTTTTTTTAGAGGTTTTAATTTTGTTCCACTAAAGCATATTAAATAAACTATAGGCAAATCTTTTTTTTTTTTTTCTTTAAAGCTAGAAGGTTTTATAATAACAAGCACTGACAGGATGTGGAGAAAAAGGAACCCTCTTGCACTGTTGACAGCAATGCAAACTGGTGCAGCCACTGTGGAAAACACGATGGAGGTTCCTCAAAAAATTAAAAATAGAACTATCCTACAATCCAGTAATTACACCAATGAGTATTTACCCAAAGAATATGAAAACACTAATTCAAAAGGATACATGCACCCCTGTTTTTGCAGCATTATTTACAATAGCCAAATTATGGACGCAGCCCAAGTGTCCATCCATAGATGAATGGATAAAGATGTGTAGATATATACAATGGAATATTACTCAGCCATCAAAAAGAATTAAATCTTGCCATTTGCAACAACATATATAGAGCTAGAGAATTTAATGTTAAGTGAAACAAGAGAAAGACAACTACCATATGAATTCTTCACATGTAGAGTTTAAGAAACAAATGAACAAGGAAAAAAAACCAAAAAAACAGATTCTTAACTACAGTGAACAAAGGGTTTACCAGAGGGGAGTGTATTGGGGGATGAGTGAAATAGGTGATGGAGATTAAGAGTATGCTTATCTTGATAAGCAGTAATAAAGAGAATTGTCGAATCACTACACTGTACACCTGAAACTAATAGAACACTATACATTAACCATAGAAGAGTTAAAAAATTTTTTTAATCAAATAAATAAAAAATAAAAGCTATTGGTTTTACTAGTATAATGGGAGACCAGCACACAATGAAGATGTTAATCAAATGTTAACTGACCAAAAAAGTTTATTTTATTATTGTAATTTGTTTTAGCTGTTGGGCTCTTTTGGTTTCCCTTTTTTCAAGCTACAATACTGACTTTTTGTAAACTCATGAAATTCACATTTTAAAATGTTTTAAAAGCATTGTTCTTGTTCAAGTAATAGACATCTTTTGTATGAATAATGCAACTATTTTCAACAAGTTTTATCCTACCTGGTGCTATTAACTGGTGAATACTCGATGTCCGAGTGACAGCTGTGCTGCGTGATTCCAGACTTGGACTTTCTCCTTTCTTATTACTTTCTGGAGAAGGATCTCGTTGGCTGATTTTAGAACTGGTCACTGTTGTTTTGTTATGACAAATTGTCAATGACTGAGTTTGACTAGTGCTTTTTGGCGGACCGTTCTGTGAGCTAGATAATACACCCAACTTCTGGCTGCGTAATGTTAAATTCTGAACCTAAGAACCACACAACAAAAAATAAGGATGAAACAGATGGTATTAATTGAGATGTGATAATCATTACCATTATAACAATGACAACAAGTTTACATTACGCTTTTCATACATAAAGTTCCACTTTAAACAACTGATTAATCCTAAAGGAAAGGGGAGTTAGGACTCTAAGTAATCATACCTTAAATTAAGGAAAAAAATTTTTTAGAAGACATTAAGGGAATCATTAAGAACAACATGAAAACAGTATGTATATAACAAATGAACTATGAACATGAGGAAATTACTATGCAACATACTGCACTTTGAAGTTACCAGCTCAGAGACAGCCAAAGGGAGGGGAAAGGGTATTCCAGATACGGGAGAAAACAGGAGCAAAGGTGCAGGGCAGAAGAGCCCAGGGTGCATAAGGGAAGAAGGAGCAATTCCTTCAACTTAACTTTCACTTCTGCAGGCCAAGACTGTAAAACACTGAAGGTTACAAGGGCCTCATGTTACATGGGCCTCACTGTTACTACACATACAGTTAGGAGAGTGCACAAAAGATACTGTCATCCTCATATAGATCAGAAAGAGGTACCAAAATGAAAAAAAAAAAAAACCCATTCTATAGAGATTATATGGAAACAACTCATCTTGTTTTTTTGTTTTTTGGGGTTTTGGGGGAGGGGGCACTCATCTTGTAAATAAGAAAACTAATTCATCAAATCACTTACCCCATTGTGATAATTATGAAAATCATTTCCCATTAACTCCTTTTTAAAATCCTGTTGTTATGTAATACTAACTTGCTTCTGAGAACTAGATCTTGTGAACTAACAAGACTGTGCACAGACTTGAAATGGCTTATGGTCAAGGCTCCTGTCTACACCCAGGGTTACTCTACACATACTGCCAGTCTGGATGGTAGCAAGGATCATCCCAATGACTCTCACCTGAGGTTTATAATATTTCCAAAGAGCAAGGCAGAAAATGCCTCTCCAAGAGCTGCCTAACCTTTCACCTATCTGGAATGAATGCATTAAATACATTTATGCTAGCACACGGCATGAGTAGGAAATTAAAGTAAGAGATTCTAAAGTGACAAAGCAAGTGAGATACTGCTGCATTATGAACACTCCTCAGTTTCATGTGTGGTCTGTCTCTAGAACTGTATCATTAACTGATACAGGTGATCCATTCTCTTCACAAGTGCCAAATGCAGTGTTCAGCCAACGACAGACACTAAATAAATGTTTACTTCAGAGCAGTTGAAGCTTAAATCATTCTATTCTGAGCTACTGAAAAAAATTTCTAAGTGAGACTACATGGAGCATCTTCTCTGATTTTTGTCAAATACTCCATAGCAATGTAAGTGGACTAACAACTGCTGTATTATGAAAATTTAATGCAAAAATAAAATGTGCTTAAATCCAGGTTTCTAAGCTTGCCACTGAAAGCCCTCCACAGTCTAGGTCCAAACCACTTCAAGCTCATCTTCCACTACTCCAATCCACAATATTCATTCTAGCCAAACTGTTCTGCTCACCCTTCTCCAAACACATCTTGTACTTCCTTGATGTACTTGTTCATGTACTTGAGCCCTTGACTCAAGTTTCTCTTGCCTAAAATGCCAAATACTTCCTCAAAGCTATCTCCTGAAGTCCAATCCATTCTTCAAGGCCCAGTAAAAATCACACTGACTCTCCCAAAGAAACCTCTACAAAGTCACTAGTTAGAAATAACGTCTCCTCCGTCTAGAATGCATTTCCCATTGAAATTGGATCATATTGGCCTACAGCACTGACAAATACCTAGCTTATTTTAGAATTACTAATGTCTCTGTCAATGAAATACTGAGACTCTGGCTGGCAGGCTCTCATCTCTGACATGCATTTTTATACTCCCCACAGCTGAGTGCTACAGACATAACAGAAACTCCACAAGTCTGAGATATTCTCCTATTTCTGATTTTAAAATATATGTTAACTGGCTTTTATTTATTTTTTTGGTAAGTATTTAGTTCTATGTTTTTTTTTTAAGCAAACATTAAAATCTGTTCATATTTAACCAAAAAAACCCTCAAATATCTAGTAGAGGCACATTAAAATCTTTCAGGAAGCCTAAAGAGCCTAAAATTTAACATCTGCCATAATTGATCTATAAGGTGAACCACATCACAATAATAACCAAAGGCTGAATTATAATCTAGAAAACTTGAAAGCTTTCTTTCAAATGAAAAGCATATTCACAGTAAATGAGGATTTCACACAATGAACGCTAAACCTGTAGCAGTCCATTTCTGTAGAATCATACACCTTTTCTTCTAATTTTACTTTCTGGAATTCTGAAAGAAAATATATGTGTGTCCTTATTATATATTTTATAAACTATATATTAGTTATATGAAGAGATAAATTTTAGAATATGGCTGTAATAGCCATGGTCATCTTGGTTTATATGTTTACAATAAATTTCAAATCTGTTAACTATACTCAAAGTATGTTACTGAGTTAATTTAGCTGTTAATAGAAAGATCGACATGTTCAGATTTCCTTGACAGAGCTTCCCTTTTGAGAAGAACCCAACCTTTCTAGATACAGAATAGTAAGGCACTCTAATGTCCAATTTGCTTTCATCTGAACTTTTCCTATGATCAAATTATGGAAACGTTCTGACTTTTAAAAATGTCTAGGTTTCACATGACTTATTTCTGCTAATTTCACACATTACATTTTTACAGTGGATTCCTCAAATACTCTCACATCAATTATTTAATTTGGTTCTAACAAATACCGTGTGAATTACTTTAGCATCCCTTCTTTGCAGATGAGGAAACTAAGATTTAATGTCAGACTGCTAACAGTGGAGTTGAGTTTCTAGTTTTTATTTTAAGCTTATTTATTTATTTTGAGAGAGAGAGTGAGTGAGAGCACACCAGGGGGAGGGACAGAGAGAGAGAGAGTAGAGAGTCTCTGCACTGTCAGCACTGAACCCTATGCAGGGCTCAAACTCAGCAACAGTGAGATCATGACTTAAGCGGAAGTCGGAAGCTTAACCAACAGAGCCACCCAGGCGCTCCTGAGCTTCTAGCTCTTAAATCCAAAGGGCTGTTTTCTTCTCAATTCTAAAAGCATTCCCCCAATAGCATTGGTAAGTAAGATTTGTTGCTTTTAGTCCTGTATCTTTCTGAAAATTGTATTTTTTTTTTACTTATTTTTATTTTCTTGGTCATGGTAGGGAAAAGGGATGGAGCATTTAAAATAGTAAATAAGGGGGGGGGGCCTGGATGGCTTAGTCGGTTGAGAGTCCGACTCTTGATTTCAGCTCAGGTCATAATTTCAGTTTGTGACTTGGAGCTCCACACTGGGTTCTGCATGGACAGCATGGAGCCTGCTTGGGATGTTCTCTCTCTTCCTTTCTCTACCCTTCCCCGCTTTCATGCACATGCATTCTCTCTCTCAAAAATAAACATTAAAAATTTTTTTAAATAAGTAATCAAATATCTTAATAGTAATCAAAGGTAAGATATTCCAAATTTCTTATTTTTGGATAGTATGCTACAAATAAAATTTTAATACAAAGGAAAAATTAACTGTTATACCAACTTCTGTAAAAGAGTATTAGAATAAAATGTCAACTTTGGTATTTCTCAATTATAAATTCATTGTTTAAAAATTTTCAAATATGGGGCTCCTGGGTGGCTCAATTGGTAAGCATCCGACTTCGGCTTAGGTCATGATCTCACAGTTCATGGGTTCAGGCCCTGCGTCTGGCTCTGTGCTGACAGCTCAGAGCCTGAAGCCTGCTTTGGATTCTGTGTCTGCCTCTCCCTCAGCCCCTCCCCAGCTCGTGCTCAGTCTCTCAAAAATAAATAAATGTTTAAAAAAAATTTTTAATATAATACAATTTTCAAATATAAGTTTAAAAATTAACAAAGTGGAACACAAATATTTCAAAACTAACAGCCCTGAATTTGAGGAAAGAATATTCAAAGTATTAGCATCCCCTACCACTGCCAGTTTCATTCACTGCCATTTCAAAACCACAGTAAAGAAAAAACATTTGTAGATAAATTCCTAAAGGTCAATCCATTCCTTTAGTTTCTCAAAGTCTATCCTTGAATTAAGTCAGATCATCACAGAGACAAATACTTGTATCACATTGACCTGAATCCCGAAGAGTCACTTTTATAAATTATTTTGACTATGTTCACATTTAAAGATACTACTAAAGACAATGTAAGATGTTTTCTCCATGAGAACCCACAACACAACTCTAGAGCACTCTAGAGAGCATGTAGTTGTTCCTTAACAACCGGTTTATTCTACCTTGGAAACTATGAATCATTTAAATGGTTGTCTTTCTCTCTTCACTATTAGCTACTTGAAACCTAAGAACCAAATTCATGACTCATCTTTAGATACTGTATAACAAAAATGGTGATTAGTGGCATGCGATAGGTGCCAAGCACTATGCTAAGTACTTTATGCGTACTGTCTCATTATTCCTTATAACAACTCTGAGCTATTTTAGTTTACAGTGAAGAAATTGAGGCTCAGGGCACCTGGCTGCCTCAGTCTGTAGAGTGTGTAACTCTATTTTTTTTAAGGTATGTATGTATGTATGTATGTATGTATGTATGTATGTATGTATTTAGAAAGTGAGAGAGCACAAGTTGGGGAGGGGCAGAGAGACAGAGAATCCCAAGCAGGCTCTGCAATGATAGTGTAGAGCCCGACACAGGACTCGAACCCATGAACCGTGAGATCATGACCTGAGATGAGGTTGGATGCTTAACCAACTGAGCCACCCAGGTGCCCCGGGTGTGCAAACTCTTGATCTCAGGGTTGAGAGTTCAAGCTCCACACTGGGTGGAGAGCTTACTTAAAAAAATAAAATTAAAAAAAAAGTGAGGCTCAGCCCAGGTAATAATAACAAAAACATCTACTGAGTGCTACATATCAGATATTGTTCTATTTTTCAACTATTAACATATCTAATCCTCACTACAAAACTTTGAAGTAAGCATTTTATAAATATTTATTTTATACTGTTGAAACTGAGGCAAGAGATCAATGATATACAATGAGAAAGTGGTATTCCAATCGGGAGAGTCTGGCTCCAGAGACCAAACTTATAACACTACGCTACACTATGACCTCGTCCAAAATCAATCAACTGTTAAGTGACAAAGCTGGCAGTTGGTGCTGAAGTCAGAATCTGAACCCAGGTCTTTCTATTCTTCCCTTTGCAAAAAAAGTACTGGGTGCCTATAATGTTCTAGACACTAAATACATCTACTATTCATACTTCAACTTACCCTGCAAGTATGTATGACTATTAAACACGTTTGATAACTTGGCTAAAGTTCTACAACTAATAAATAACTGAAGTGGGAGATAAAATTAAGTCCATGGAGGACTTCATGCATGTAATTTGATTTGGGAACCTCACTCCTAACTCCATGCCACTTTCCTATTTTAATTTCTGCTTTTTTCATGCATGTTTTCAATTTTTTTTTATCTCGTTTTATTGTATGCATCTTGTAAATCAATTAGAATCTTGCTGGAACAAAGTCAAGCATTAAAAAAATAAACATATTCTGGAGGTTGATAATGGTCTTCCTTTATTAGGTTTACAAAACCAAAAGAAAACAGGAAGATCATTACTTCAACAAATTCACTCCACAAAGATATATCAAAAAGGCTCACAGCTCAGGTCATGATCTCCTGGTTCATGAGTTCAAGCCCCATGTAGGGCTCTGCGCCGCCCCTCTCCCACGTGTGCGCATGCAAATACTCTCTCCCCTCTCTCAAAATAAAACTTAAAAAAAAAAAAAAAAGGTTGGAGCTCAAAAAACAAAGTTAACAAAGGTTTCATTTTGTAAATATGGAAACTAAAGTACAACAAAGTTAAGGAATTGTGGAGGGCTCACAGAGCACATTAGGAGAAACCTGACCACCATCTTTATATACTGATATATGCAAAATGGTCTTTATTATTCAATAAATAATAAAGAGGTTCTACAAAAACTACCAAAGAATATTACTACTCTCTCATTTTTTACCTTTTACCAAAAAATTGAGATTAAAAATATAAAGCTAAGGACGATTCTAAGATACACCTATTTCTGCCATATGTATCTAAAACATTTTTTATGGAAAAAATACCTAAACAGTATCTATCATACAAAGTATTATTCTACACAATTGTTTTAATTTAAAATTTATTCTGGGTGCCTGGCTGGTTCAGTTGGTAGAGCATTTGACTTTTGATCTCAGGTTTGTGAGTTTAAGCCCCATGCTAGGTTGTAGAAATTAGTTAAAAAAATAAAATCTTTAAAAAAACAAATTAAAACTTATTCAATTTAATTCATTTTAATCTTTTACTGAGGTGTAACTTACATACAGTAAGATGAATAAACCAGTTCTACTGAATTTTGATATATGTATACACCATGTTACCACCACCCTAATGAAAATACAGGACATTTCCATCATCCTAAAAGTTCACCCATACCCTGCACCAGTCAATCTCTCCCACATTCAGTCCCAGGTACCATCAATCTAATTTTTTCACGATAGATTAGCTGTACTTGTTCTAGAATTTCACATAAATAGAATCACAAGGTAGATACTGTCTGGTGTCTGCATTATTTGTTATTATAATGCTTCTGAGATGCATCAGGAGTTTGTCCTTTTTTATTTCTGAGTAATACTCCATAATTTGTTTATCCATTCACCAGTTTAAAGACATTAGTTGCTTCCAGTTCAGGGCTATTCTGAATAGAGCTGCCACAAACATTCATTTACACATCTTTATATGGCTATGTTTCCACACCTCTCAGAGTGAACACCTATAAACAGAATTGCTGGGTCATATGTTAAGTATATGTTTAACTTTTTTTTAAATTTTGTTTGTATTTATTTATTTTTGAGAGACAGAAAGAGACAGAGCATGAGCAGGGGTGGGGGGGGGGGGGGGGGGGAGAGGGGCAGAGAGACAGGGAGATACAGAATCCGAAGCAGGCTCCAGGCTCTGAGCTGTCACCACAGAGCCTGATGTGGGGCTTGAACCCATGAACCGTGAGATCATGACCTGAGCTGAGGTCAGACACTTAACTGACTGAGCCACCCAGGCGCCCCAGTATATGTTTAACTTTATAAAGAACTGACAAACTGTTTTCCAAAATCACTGAACCATTTTACAATCTCACCAGCAGTATTATGAAATTGTGGTTGCTCCACATTCTCACCAACATGTGGTATTATGAGTCTCCTTCATTTCAGCCATTCTAGTGTGTAGTGATATTCACTGTGATTTTGATTTTGATTTCTAAAGGGATTAATGATGTTGAACATTTTTTTCATGTGCTTATCATGGCCTTTTGTATATCTTCCTTTGCAAAGTGTTAAATCTTTGGCCCATTTTTAACTGAATTGCTCACGATCTTATTGAGTTGTAAGCATAGTTTGTATATTCTGGATACAAGTCTTTTGTCAGATGTATGTACTATGAACATTTTTCCTCAGTCTATGGCCCGCCTCTTCACTTTGGTAACAATGTTTTTTGAAGATTTTAATTTTGATAAATTCCAATTTGTTATTTTCTTTCATGATTAGTACTTTTTGTGTCCTAAGAAAGCTTTGTCTACCCTAGTGTTGTGAAGATAATGCTATGTTTTCTTGTAGAGATTTTGTAGTTTTGGCTTTTACCTTTAAGTCTACATTGTACTTCTAGTTTACTTTTGTGAATGGTGAGGAGAAAATTAAGGTTCGTTTCTCTCATAGTACCAAACAAGATAATACTCTATTCAATTTTTTAAATTAAAAATATCCCCAATTCACTTTTAAACTTAAAATCTATCTTGACTTACGTTATTACACAACTGCTTACAAAATAATCTACACAAAAGAATACAACTCACATAATAAGAGCAATAAATCTGCTTTATAATAAAACAAACATATATAACAGCAAAACCTCATTAACTTTCACTAAGGTCAAATAACTAAATATCTGTGTTTAATGGCAATATAATTTGTTTGTTTTGTTTTGATTGGTTTTGTTTTGTTTTTAATATAATTTGTATAAAACCAAAAAACCTTCTTGAAGTTCTCATGGTATTTTATTAAATTCCAATCTGAAATGTACGACAGAGAGCACTGTAACCATCAGTAACTTAAACACAACGTATGCTTATCTTTAACCTGAAGATCCAGACCTCAAGTACCACATTATGAAGCAGACAAGCTCACCTGAGTAGCTGCAGACTGACAGGAAGATGACGATGACGACGAGACAACAGGAATGTCAGACTGTACAGCAGCCACAGTGGTAGCGGGTGTGAAAATCAGCTGTACAGACAGAAAAACCAAAAAAATACCCTAAGACAAAAGAACGTGTCCCACACACAATGTATAGCAGGCAAGAGAGACTGAAATTTGTGACAGAAAGACAATGCAGTTTAGGATTGTCTCCTAAGCAAAAGGTTTTACGTGACAAAGAGAAGTTTCTAATAGAGAACTAAAAAAATAAATAAAAATTAAAAAAATAAAAAAACCATAAACAGTTTGAAACAGCTCATGATTCTGATGAGTAGAAAAATAAATCAGTGCTCAAAAAAGAAAATGTATTTTGGTAATATGAAATCCTCATACCAAATTTTGCCCCAAATAAGCTATTATGATGCTTAAACTTTTGCCAGCTTAAAACTATGGCAGGATTCCTAAAATGGAAGTTATTTACAGTGGACAACCATAGTCACTACTCTTGAATACAAATTTCAGTGAGAAACCTGAAAAGAAACACAAAAGTCTTTTCAGTGTTCTTCATCACAAAAGATAACTATGCTACAAACTACACTATAGTATTTCACTCAGCCACATGGGATCTATAGTACAAACCTAGGCTGCCCTTGATTTTAAAACTATTCATAAAGAAATATTCATTCCAAATGTAAATGCCACAACATGTCAAAATACAACAATGAAACACCTGCAAAAAAGCTTCACATCAAATAAAGGAAGACATACTCGATTTATTTATCATCACCATCTCTTCAAATGTTATTTTTTTAATATTGAAACAGAATGCCATTAGTTTAAAAAGGCAATACAATCCACTCAGAGATTATCCAATTTAGTAAATTATGAGAGTTATTTCAAACAATGTGTAAATGCTCTATTTCAAAGTTGCATTACAAATTATTCAGTTTCCTATTTAAATTAAAATTACCAGTCAACAGATCTTTTAAATTTCAGTTCTTTATACGCTAAATTTAAATGAATTAACCAAGTATAACTTTCACAAGAAGGTAATTCCCAGAATAAACAGCTGAAAGCAGGAAACCTCGAGAGAAAATGTTCTATGTAGCTTGAACCATGTGAACCTGCAAGTTTTATAAAGAGGTCAAAGTGGTCATTTCAAATAGTTTAGTCTAATTTTAAAGGATATTATTAATTAAATAAGATCTCCTGGGGAAATAAAATCAGAAATATGGTAATGTCTACTGAATAATCTGTAAATAAAAGGTCGGTCATGTCATGGTTTCCTCTTAGAAATATGATGGAAAACTCTGTCATTTTAGTGGAAAACTGGTGATCCAGATATATATTCATTCACTGAACAAAAAAGAATATAAATAAATATATATTAGGCCAAAGCTCTTGTCTAGCTACCTGTAAAGACACCAAATAAAGTAAATGTCAACAATTTCTACATTCCTTAAAGAAGCTCCATAGTCAAATTAGGAAATCAGCAGGTACTCAAATAAAGAATAGCCAAATTAACATTCCTGTATTAACAAAAGATCAAAGTAAACACAACACAAATACCTCTCAGATTTTGAGATGGGAATAACCAAAGCTAAAAATCATCTGGTAAACTACCAGGAACTCCAATCCAGATTTCAGAAGATCCCACAACATAAATTCTAACTTAACAGTTAACCACCAAGTTTTTAATATTTGTAACTACTTCATCAAATTTAGGATGTCAAAGATACACAATGGCTTTCTTATCACTGCAACTCTCAATTATAATACTGTAAGATGCCATCAGTTATAAATGCATCTCAGTTTCAGAGATGTAAAAATGTGAAAAAGGTTTGAAATCAATAAAACTTTATATTAAAAAATCGCTCCATGTTACAGAATCTGTTAGCTTCCCAAAGTTGCTACTATTTGATACACCAAGAAGGCCTACCAATTAAAAGTAGAATTTTTCATGACATATATGTATAAGAGCTAAGCACACATATAAAAAATTTGTTAAACATTTCTTAAATATTAAAAATGCCTCTTATTGCATCAAATCAAGAAACATTTTGATCTCTCTCAAGTCCTTAAACACTGAAAAAATTTGGTAGCTCATATCTTACCATTTGAGCTCGGAGATACATTTGAGCTTGGCTTGCCGTTAGGGTAGGGGAGGTACTCCCTAGTAACATAGTCTGTTGGGTAATACTGCCGCTGGTAGAACTGGAAGCCTGGGAACGGCTTATTAACTGTGCAGGTGTAGGAGAAGTGGAGAGGTTGATCTAAGGAAGAAAACATATTAGGTCATAGGCTTCCATTTTTTGTTTCCGTGCCAGTGAATCTCACCAAGCTGCAGTTAGGCAATCAATGGTATAAACTATGGCTAAGGAACCTAAAAGAGAGGGCTTCATCTTTGACAGAGCCTCCTTCACTTCTCTGGGCAATTATCTGCACATACGCAAACAACACTATGTACTGATTAGTAATTAGGATAATTTTTAAGGATATCCTCGAGGTGTTTTGATAAGATTCCAGTATCTTAAAATATCATTTCCACTACCTCCTAAAAATTAGGGTTAATGTTCCATTATTTTAATATTCCTTATAACACTTGAATCAACAGTTTATACTATTTTGTCAGATTCTGTCACATTTTGAGGGTTTTCTCAAGTGAACAAAAATTAAAACACAGATAATCCATTCACATATATATATATAAACATACATGTAACACATAATTAGTATAACGTTCTCCCTCAAAAGCTCTCAAAGAATACAATTACTACTTGTCAAACGGAAAAATCCTGAATACTGATTACAAAATTAAATTATAAGCACTACCTTAAAGTTAAAACTGCTGTTAAAAAAAAGAAAACTAGTGCACAGTCTATCTCTAGGATACATAAAAAACTGATAAATGGTTATTATCTATAAAGGCAAACTGGGTGAGGCAGGTAGAGAACAAAGGGAAACACATATACCCTTTATCTTTCCAATTTCACACCACATGCATATATTATCCTTTTTTCGTATTTTTTGTGTTTTATTTCTCTATTTGGATTTTTTAATGTTTATGTATTATCCATATTAAAAATATTTTAACAAGAGTAATATAATCTGACCTCCAATACTTTAAAATTAAGAAATAAATTAAAGCAGTTTATTAGACTTTTGATTCAAGCGACAAGGTAGACTAGACAAATACACCTATGTGCCCAAATACACTCACTGAAATGCCAAATCAACAAGAAAAACTAGAATACAATTGAACTCCTAAAGGGCAAGGATGGGGGGGGGGGGGTGGAATTCCCAGGTTCCAGAAAGGAAGAAACTCAAAGATGTAAGCTCTAGCTGACAGGAAGGCAGTCTCAGGGGATCCTGGTCTAGAGATAGAAGACGTGATTCTGAACCTATTTCAGGCAAGAGCTGGAGGTAAAACCCCTATTTTGAGCCGAGATCTTCAAAAGCGGTGCTCAGTATGCACAAAGGGACTGGAAATGCTCCACCCATGTGCCCTGAGAAGCGGCAAGGGAGCTTGCCATCTGCCCTGCCTTCAATGGAAGGAGAGAGGCTCCAATGAGAATCATAACACCAGGCTTGCACCATGTGGGGGATACAAAATCAAATTTACACCACCTGCAGTGGTGGTTATGCAGTTCCATAACCCATCCCAAAACATTAGCATTTAAACCAGTTCAGGACATCTGTTAAAATGAATAAGGTATCTATCTGTTAAACTAAAAGAGTGACTGGAGGAAGCTAAGTGAAGGATATATTGGAGGTTTTGCATAACTTCCTAGGAGTCTATAATTATTTAAAAATAAAACCGTTAAAAAAAACAGTATAGTGGGTACACAAGAGTTGGTTAATGAATTCTCTAAGCTTCTCTGTTATCTTTTGATTTAAAAAAATATATGCACTGGCACACCTGTGTGGCTCAGTTGGTTAAGCATCTGACTCTTGATTTAGGCTGAGATCATGATCTCACAGTTTGTGATTTCAAGCCCCATGTAAGGCTCTGCATTGACAGCTCAGAGCCTGCTTGGGATTCTCTCCCTCTCTGCCCCTCTCCTGCTCTCTTTCTCAAAATAAATAAATAAACATTTAAAAAAATAAAAATACGGGCTCCGTGCTGACAGCTCAGAGCCTGCAGCCTGCTTCAGTTTCTGTGTCTCCCCTTCTCTCTGCCCCTCCCCTGCTTTCACTCTTTCTCTGTCAAAAGAAAACAAACGTTGAATAAAATTTTTTTATAAAAAAAATACAAATAAAAAATAATATGTGTACTTAAATCTAGAATTCAGTGCATAAAGGCAATGAATATCATACACAGAATTATTCTGCAATATGGTTTTTACTCCTGGCACACCACTAAAATCCCATTAGCAATAATCACCAATGTCTTCCATCTAACAAATTCAGTGGATTCCTTCCAGACCATTCCCTCTCAATCTTCTTTACCAGCTCTTCTTTCTGGCCCACCCCCATAGTGTTCATGTTTTGTTCTGAACACTTTTCTTCATGAATTCCTAGATTATCACATCTACACTACCACAGTCTCAAAAAAAAAAAAAAAAAAAACCTCAAATCTGATGACTCTCCATCCTTGATTATAAATTCATTCAGAGCTCCAGATCCAAATACCTACAGAATACATCTTTCTGGATATCTCTTATCAACTCAAATTCAGCGTGTTCATACACCAAACTCATTTAATTCCTTCTTAAACCAGCTTCACCTCAAATGGCCACAGGTATCCTCTAAAATCCCGTAAGACAGATTATATGGAAGTCATCCTGAATCTTCCTTCTCCTTTACTAACATACAAAATCGGTCACACCTTACTGTTTATACATCTTTATTTTCTTCATTTTCGTTTTTAATCACTTAGTTTGAGAGTTTGGGCCTATGGCACTTCCAGCTAGATTACTTTAGCAGCTGCAAACTGACCTCCATGCCTGAAATCTTGTTTCCTCCTACTTGCCATATAGTCTTTCCCTGATTTAATTAACCGACCATTTAAAAATCTGGGTAGCTTCAACCTCCCCTGACTACCTCTCTAGCATCAACCCCTTTCACTCCTCCATACACAACTTTCACATGAGCCATATGAAGCTACTTGCAATATCATAATATCCCAGGCCTCTGTGGCCCTAGTAACAATGCTCTGGACTGGTCTGAGCATCCCCTTAGCCCATGCCCCACCCCATCTGCACCTAGGTAGTGAACAACCCTCTTTCAAAAATCATCTGCTCTAATAAGCTTTTATCAGGCATCCCTACATCCCACAGTAGAACTACTTCCCTTCCTTTTTGCTTGTTATCATCCATATACTTCTAGCATATACTTCTATCTCACTCTTATAAACAACAATTTCTGTAAGGTGGGGGATCATGGACTATTTGCCTTAATATATCCAATATATACAAAAGTACCTTCATTCAATAAGTTTACTGAGTTAATGAATGCCATGTTATTTTAAGGCACACTTCATAATTTTAATTAATATATAAGCCCAACACAGAATATCAGTAGATGTGTATGAGAGAAAAAAAGCCATTTTGGTACAGTCCCTAACAAAGCAGAGTAAAAAGGCAGAGGCAGTGTGGTAATATTAGTTCAACACTATTTTTGATGTGCTTTATAATAAATTATTAATAGCCCCCTCCCAAAGCTTTTTATTTTCCTATACCTCTACAAATGGACACTTTGAACAAAGCCTTGCTGCAAAGATTAAATCACTTAGCAGGGTAAAACTGGACTCAGGTTTTCTGACCCATGTGCTTTGGCGTTCAGAGTTGTCTTCTACACCCTGATCACTTGCTAATTTGGGTCATTCTGCAGTAATAGTGCCATGGCACTTTTTTTCGTCAGTGGAAGGAAGAAGGGGAGGGGAGGGGAGGAACTCTAGTAAGAATAGACCACACACTCTTTAAACAGTAACACAAAAAAAAGTCTTTATAAATGATTTGCTGGTAGCTAAAATGCCTGAGAGTGCTCTGTAAGGAAGCAGAACACAAAGTACAAACAGAATGCTTTTCTTTTTCTTAAAAAAGAAAAAAAGGAAGTACGAAAACTAAATTGTAACTTCCTCACCACCTGCATTCCATTCTGTGCAGGCTGTAAGATTAAAAAACCAATATCATGTTTATTTTTAAGTTCCACATAGCAAGTGTCTCCTCACAAATGCCTAACCCATGAGGGCAAATGTATCTGTGTGAGAAGTCCATTTCCACAACTCATCTAACTAAAACAACTTCCTTTCCTTTCCACAACTGATAAACCTCTCCTCTACTCTCTGCTTTGGTCTGTTGACCTGAACCAGAGCCTTAACTGTTTGCATTATATTCTCTGTTAATTCCATCCCAACATTCCTAATTTCTTATCACTTTAAAGCCTTGGCCAATCCTGTCACCTCATACCCAAAGACCCATACTCCACAAAGGACCCATACTCCTCGAGCCCTTATTACGGAAGCTCTCTTCCCAGTTGGAAGCACTAATTCCAAGAGTCACCAGAGAAAAGCACGTATACCAAGAAAAGCCATTTGACTCCCAACCATCTTGGTATCTGCCCAAAAGGAGGTTACATAGGGTGTCCGGCCCAGAATTCTCCCTAAAGCCAAAGCCCATTTGAGAACCACTCCTGTTATATGACTGATCAAAATCAATCAGGTATGTCTACAGAGACATAATAGTTCACAGACATTAAAAGGATAATATATATCTGTAATATTCAATGACAGGAAGATATCTTTAATGACCCACTGAAGAACGAAAAAACTGTAGAATAACATATAGAGTACATTGCTTGCATTCCCACTTACATAATTATGTGAAAATGTCTTCATGTATACATACATATCACATGTGAAAAACATGTTGAGAGAAAAATGAATGCATAGTATATGCACACAATAATGCATTCATATGTGATTAAATTTCATATATATATGGATACACACACACGCCCCTCTGGAAGGACAGTCACCAAAATTTAAAGGTGACTAATCCCCACTACGGGTAAAATTTGGGATAATGTGTATTTTCTTTTTTGTCTTTTCTATGTAGGTGTTAACTTTAAAATAGGAAAGGAAATGTTATTTTCCTTTTTTTTTTTTTTTTAATGTTTAGTACATTGTTTTGTTTTTACCACTTCGACGCAGTGTATACCTTTTCCTGGCTCATTATTCAGTGGGTATTAGTAGGTAATTCAAGTGTCTAGAAGAATAAAATATTAATATTTCAAATAATATCTACCCATTTAGATAATATCTACCTAATATTTCAAATAATATCTACTTAAAGGATTTCCTTTAAGAGACTGCACGCTTTTTAAATTTTTTTTAATGTTTATTTTTGACAGACAGAGAGAGAGAGCGAGCGAGCGAGCATGAGCGGTGGAGGGGCAGAGAGCGAGGGAGACACAGAATCTGAAGCAGGCTCCAGGCTCTGAGCAGTCAGCACAGAGCCCAACACAGGGCCTGAACTCACAGACCACGAAATCATGACCTGAGCCACAGTCGGACGCTCAACCGACTGAGCCACCCAGGCGCCCCAAGACTGCACACTTTTAATAATACTATGAAATAAAATGTGTATCCTATTTATTATAGAAAACCATTATTTCTACTATCTGAGATTCAAGCTATAAACATAACAGCAAAACAAACAAGAAACCTCATTATCTCCCATTTGCTTTCAGATTTTGACATCTTAGAAAAACTGCAATGCTGAAACAATTAAAATAGGGTAAGTAACTTAAAATGTCCAGCAATGGAGATGGTTATATAAGATAAAGTGCATCCATACTGTGCAACACTATGCAATAGCTTAAGTAAGATTGAACTCTGTGTGCTAACACAGAAAGATCTCAAGACACCATGGAGTGTAAAACACAGAATGCGGAACACTGCTCCCAGTGCATAAAAATATGTGTTAACATATACACACCCATTTCTTTTTTTTTTTTAATGTTTTATTTATTTTTGAAAGAGGACAAGCAGGGGAAGAGCAGAGAGAGGGGCACAGAGGATCTGAAGCAGGCTCTGCGCTGACAACAGCCAGCCCGATGTGGGGCTTGAACTCACGAATGAGATCATGACCTGATCCAAAGTCAGACACTCAACCGACTCAGCCACCCAGGTGCTACTACACACATTTCTTTATGCTCTATATGTCCATAATGCATAGGTAAAGATGTGATGGAGGGATATCCAGCACACTGAGGAGTCAGAAGGACTGAAGAGGACTGAAAGAAGGCAGAAGGGGACAGAGGGCTGAAGGGGACTTAACACTTTTTTTTACTTTTGCTGTACTTTTGGAGTATTTTACAAGAATGTGGTAAAGCTGCTCATGACCGTACAAATATTCAGGCTACAATTTTATTTTAAGGTGGTTAAGTTTTGGAATAGGTCCAAAACATAACTCAATCACTTGAGATTTCATTTTTAAAAATCCATGACTAGGGGCACCTGGGTGGCTCAGTCAGTTGAGCATCTAACTTAGGCTCAGGTCACGATCTCATGGTTCATGGGTTTGAGCCCCGTGTCGGGGTCCGTGCTGAACTCTTGCTTAGAGCCTGGAGCCTGCTACAGGTTCTGTGTCTCTTTTTCTCTCTGCCCCCACCCCCACCACCACTTGTATCTCACTCTGTCCCTCAAAAATAAATGTAAAATAAAAAAAAAATTTTTAATTAAAAAAAAAATCCTTGATTAAAGTAACTCCTAAAATAGGGGCACCTGGTGACTCAGTTAAGCATCCCACTTCCACTCAGGTCATGGCGGCACAGTTCATGGGTTCAAGCCCCACACCAGGCTCTCCACTGTCAGTGTGGAGCCCGCTTCATACCCTCTGTCTCCCTCTCTCTCCACTCCTGCCCCACTTACATGTGAATGTGCTCTTTCTCTCTCAAAAATAAATAAACATTTCAAAAAATAAAATAAATAAAGTACCTCTTAAAATAGGTAAGAGGATGAGGACACTGGCAATAGAACACCGAGAATGACTGGTTATAAGCAAATAATTTTCTCTCAGAAAAACTTACAATGGATTCATTTGATACATGATTAATCTGATTTAGACATTTTTAGGGGAAAGTAAACATTTTTAAGATTGATCTAAAAACAATCTCACTGACCCAAAAAGTGTACTCTTAGGAAATTTCTTAAAAGAAAATAACTAGATATGTCAACAAAGATATATAACAGAATATTCAATGCAGGTTTACTTATAATAGCAAAATTTCCAATACAGTCGCATGGGGGTTAGGGCATCAACAAACGAATTTTGGGTAGATGCACAAGACGTGACTAATCACCAGACCTCAACATGAACTCCAAACTCACAGATCCAATGTCTACTCAACATCTACAAGTGGGTATCTAATATCTACCACAAACTCAGAATGTCTAAAACCAAACTCCTGATTTTCTTCTCCAACACCTGCTTTGGCAGGTCCTTCCAGAGTTTCAAGCCAAAATGCTACAGTTATCCTTGACTCTTCACATTTCCTCACATCTTTTATTCAGTCCATCAGCACATCCTATTGGCTCTACTTTTAAAACATATCCAAATCTCTATAATAAAATATTGGTGAAAAAAAAAATCTAGAATCTGGCCAACCACATTTCACCACATTTACTATCACCATCACAGTCTAAGCCACTAATCTCTCAGATAACCATTAAAAACCATTTAACTGGTCTCCCTGCTTCTATCTTTGCCCCCTAGAACCTAACACTGTCACTAAGTTAAAACCTGTCTGAGATCATGTGGCTTCCCTACCGAAATAGCTCTTCTCTCCAATAGCTTCACAATTAAATGTGAGTAAAAGTTTTATCATCTCTTCCCAACTGGATTACAATTACCTCTCAAATGTCATCTCTACACCATACTCCCACTCTCTCATTCCACTCCAGCCACACTACCCTCCTCTCTGTTCCTCGAGCATGTTTGCCTCCTTCACTCTCCTTCAAATACCATTTTTATTAGCAATGCTTTCCCTGACCACCCTGGTTAAAAAAGCAAATTCCCTCCCCCCATTCCCCTTTCTTGCATTATTCTTCTTTATAGCACTTACCATCTGACATATTACATACCAGCTTACCATCTGTCTATCTCTAGCTCCACAAGGACAGAGAATTTGTCTGTTGTGTTGCTGTGCTCCCAGCACCTAAAGGGTCTGGCACATATTGAATGCTAATAAATATGTGTCGTATAAGTGAAATGTATGAATGAAAAAGAATCATAGAGCTGGGCTTCAAAATCTCATCTTGTTTAGCACCATAAGTAGAAAGCTATCACAAACAAGGTTTTCCCTTTTTGACTAAATAGTACAGTGAATGAAAATCAAAACACCCAAGATTAATGTAGATCCCAGGACCAAAAGACAACAAAGAAAAAGAGAATGAGCTACAAACAGCTATTGAGTCATTTAGAGACTTATGATTGCAATTTTCAGCTACATAATCCTTTCCAGCTGAAAATGCCCATAAAAGAGAAAGTATATAGAGAATGATGGCACTTCAGTTACATTAAAACAGACAAATAAAATTAACTACATAAGTCTATCTGTTTACATTCATGTATAAAAACACACAGTAATAGGAAAGCCTGACACAAAATTTTTTCAGGGCCAAAGGGACTACTGAATCAGGATGTCCCTTCTACTTTATACAATTGTAGTGTATGTCCCTTAAACAACACGAGTACGTTTGTGTTTTATTTAGGCAATATAAAAATTAACAAAATAAAGCTCTTCAATCTACTTCGTCAGAGATAACCAATGACTAACAATTTGTTGTGTATCACAGATTTTCTTCCTGAATAGTCAGGCAGATATATAGATTTTTTTTTTAAGTAAGTTAAATGACAGGAATTCTGTTTCCAGGAAGATAGAGATACTTTTCAGTATCCCTCCCACTAAATAAAACTAAAAACCTTTGATGTTACATATAAAATAAGCATAAGAAGATCCCGAGAGGTGGAGAGAAGCAGACTGGCTAAGGACCTCAGAACCCACTTAAATATGTTGTTGTGAGGTCCCTAGGTTTTCTTTTTGTCTTATAGAACCCAAAATTTTAAGCTGAAGTAGTCAGTAACCCAGAAATACAAATGGGTACAAACAAAAAAAGCCCCAAAAGCAGCCTGTTCTTTCCAGCCGAAAGACCAAGAAGGGGGCTACCTACAACATGGAAAACTTTTAGACAACTGTTCTACTCTAGCCAAACACCACAGAAAACACTGTGGCCCTACCCACACCAGCAAAAACTTCCACCTACACCAGGATGTAATGAGGTACCCCAATTCTCCTAATCCTTCCAATGGATATGCTTCAGAGAAAACAAGGTAGAGAGGCAGGATTTTCATCCCAGCCAGGCAGTAACAGACTTACCACCACCAACCCACCCTGTCCCTGCAGTATCAGTGGAGCGGTAACAAGTACTTTTACTCCCCTCGCTCCCTCCAGCCAGGACTCTCACCACCACTCAGCAATTATGAGTGTCAATAGAGATCAAATGGGTAACCTGGACTCTCTACCCTCAGACGATAGTAAGGAGGTGGCACACATTCCCTTTCAGAAGCTAGCCAAAACACAAAGTTTAAATATGATACACTCATAATACTCAAAATATTAAGGTTTCAATAAAAAATCACTCATCAAACTAAGAACCAGAAAGACCTAAGCTGAATACAAAAGACAATAAGTAGATGCCAACATCAAGATGAAAGATAAAATTATCTGGCAGATTTTAAAGCAGTCATCATAAAAATGCTTTGAACAAGCAACGTGAGCCCACTTGAATGGAAAAACTCTCAGCAAATAGAAGATACAAATAAGAATCACATGGAAATTTTAGAACTGAAAAACAGAATAACCTAAATGTAAGTTAATGAGATCATACTATAATTTTTTGCTTTTTTCACTTAATACCTAATGAAAATGTAAGCCTCTGTCTGTATACACACATATTTTTTAGCTATAGTAGTCCACTGTACAAATTAACTATAATTTGTTTAATCTTTAATTAATGGGCACTTATTTATATTGTTTATAATTTTTCACGATTATAAACCATGCATAGTTGTATAATTATGTCATTTTTGCATGATTATCTATGTCATAATTATGTCATTTTTAGTAAATGACATCACTAAAAATAACAGTAAGTAAAAGGGAATGCATAGTTGAAATTTTCATACTCATTGACAAATAATCTTTCAGAAAGGTTGTACCAAATACATTCCCACTTATAGTGTATGAGTATACCTACTTTCTCACATCCTTGCCAATAATGGGTATTGACTCAATGTTGTTCCTTGTTTTCTGATTTAAGAGATGTCCTTGTTTTTACATACACTTCTTTGTTACTAATACAGTAAATACATTTTCATATATTGAGAAGCCAGAAATTTTTCTTTGAAAATTACTAATACAGGTCTTTTGTGAATTCTCATTGTTTATCTTACAATTATAAGTGAATCCTTGTTATTTCACAAATATCAGCTGGTTAATCTACAAGGTACTAATATATTTTTAATCATTCTGTTCGTTTTTAACTTTGTTGCTTTTTTTTGCAGCAGAGTTTTTAATTGGTTTGGATTTCATTTTGGCAAGTCAAATTTAACTAAATCTAAGTCCCATTCAGTTAAAGTACAAAGGCATCAACTTGAACACTCAGTCCCAACTACTTTTAAAACCAAACAATCATAAAATCACCACTCTCACTACTGATCAAAGTCTAGAATTAGTCTGTTTTAATGAGGTTTGGAAAGAAGAGGATGCTGGCACCCAGTGATTACCTATATATTCAATTAACAACAGCCTTCTCCACAGTTTCAACCCTAAATCACATTGACTGGATTTTGACTCCGTTGTTTAATAATATTCCATTTCTCCATTGGGATCCCACTCCTACTCTAAATCCAAGTCTATGGATCTGGCTGATGACTTGACAACCTACCTTCTAGCCCTTTCTCCTACTGGAGGCTGGACCCTTCCCGGTGGGATTTCACTGTTGATCTGGAATCCTACCTTGAAATAACCAAAAACTGTGAAAAGTTTCTAGACTGCCACCTGACATGGCTCATTAGTATCACTACCTAGAGATTTCTGCTACCACACTCTTCCCCTCTTTTGGAGACTGACCCATACTTACTAAGCTACCTTGGGTATCATAATTTGGATAGCTAGTCCACTCACTTGAGCTACTGCTCAACTGGGATATAAAACAAATGCAGTGTATTTTTTTTTATTTTCCTGGACATCTGCTCTCCATGCTTACCTCTTTCCCCCCACCAACCAATCACAGGTTCTGGCATGCTTTATCATACATACAAGCCTGCCTGGTTTATGACAAGCAGCACTAATAATGTCATAAAAAAATAAATACAATCACTGGAATCAGAATTTCTGTGAAAGTCACATACATAAATTCATGAGAGAAAAATAGTTTAAAAGGATACCTTTTAATAATTTGAAAATCTCTCTTTGATATTTATGATATTCCAGTATTTCAAAGAATAAAAAAATTTGCCCGTAATTTTTTTTAACCAGCTCACCAATGTTTACAGTGCTTGCCTTAACTACCAATGTATTAATTAAACACACATCCGGCATCAGTAACCATAATTATAGTATTAAGGCTTAGGGCTAGATTACATCGCTTAAATTTTTTTTTTCAGTCTGTTTTCAAGTCATAGTAATATATTTTTTTTTTAAGTTTATTTATTTATTTTGAGAGAAAGAGGGGAGGGGCCAGAGAGAGAGAGAGAGAGAGAGAGAGAGAAAGAGAGAGAGAATCCCAAGTAGGTATGCACTGTCAGCACAGAGCCTGATGCAGGGCTTGATCCCACGAAGTGAGATTTAACTAATTTTATTCATGTTCCAGGATACTTCCATGCCAAAAAATAGGATTTTTAAATTAAAAATGTCAGTAGCCATAAAAATAATCATATGCTCCTATATATGTACTTAGTCAGCAAAGACCATACCCCTAGCTAAAGAAATACAGTACAAGTTATCTTCAATTCCTTAGCAATCTACAACTAAACTCTACTGCAGTCGATTTTACAAAGTATCAGAGTATTATCATCTGGGATCAGGAAAAATTAGTTAGAAAGGATATTATTAGGTTAACTCAATGGTTCTCAGCCAGGGGCAGTTTTGCCTTCCAGGATACATCTGCCAGTGCCTAGAGACATTTTTGGTTGTCACACTGTGGCAAAGAGGAGGGCCTACTAGTATCTAGTGGGTAGAAGCTAGGGATGCTGCTAAGGACCCAAACAGTGCACAGGATAGCCCCCCTACACACACAGCAAAAAGTTATCTGGTCCATAACGTCTACAGTGGAGGAGACAGAGCAATCTGGAACTAATGAAATGTGAATATGGACTACACTGTTAAATTTCCTGCATGTGACCATTCTCATGTGGTTTTGTAAAAGAACAACTTTGTTCATAGGAAATACATATTGAAGTATTTAAGAATAAAGGAACATGTCTCAACTAACCTGCAAATGGTTCAGAAAAAGATGTCTGTCTACACGTATATATGTAGAGAGAAAGAATGAATGATAAAGCAATGAACCAAATGCTAACAATGGTGAATCTGAGTAAAAAGTATATAGAAATTTTCAATATTCTTACAATATGAAATTCTATCAACATAAAAAATTAAGTATTACATGCCTAAAAATTTCTTTTAACTGGGAAACTGCACAATTTCTATACATGTGCAATATAGCAAATCAGATTTACTCCTTTCTCAAAATAAATTACGTTATCTTAGGGTGCTGGGTGGCTCAGTCATTTAAGTGTCCAACTCTTGATTTTGGCTCAGGTCATGATCTCACAGTTCATGAGATTGAGTCCCGCGTCAGGCTCTGTGCTGACAGTGCATGCCTGCTTGGGATTCTCTCTCTTCCACTCTCTCTGCCCTCTCCCCTGCTTGCGCTCTCTCTCTCTCTCTCAAAATAAAAATAAACTTCAAAAAAAAATTTTTTTTAAAGTTACGTTATCTTGAATGGATACTTGTAAATTGGCCAAGATAAGTCAAGTAAGCATAAGCTGAAAAGTATTAATTTCTAAAATGTGAAGTGTCCAAAAAAAGCTAGAAACATTTAGATGTCCACCAAGGGTTGACATTCTTTAGTATATCGCAGGGAATACATGGCCTAATACTCCTGCATTGTACCTTTCAGGCTTTCAATACATACTGAAAACTGCCATCATTCTGAATCACATAAGATCTGAGCAAAATCAGCGGGAAAACATATATAAGAAATACAAAAACATTTTTTTTTAAGACTCAGATTTTCACGGCACCTGGGTGGCTCAGTCAATTAAGTGTCCTACTTCAGCTCTGGTCATGATCTCACAGTCTGTGAGTTCGACCCCTGTGTCAGGCTCTGTGCTGACAGCTAGGAGCCTGGAGCTTGCTTTGGATTCTGTGTCTCCCTCTCTCTCTCTCTGCTCCTCCCCTGCTCATTCTCTCTCAAAAATAAATAAACATTAAAAAAAAATTTCTTAAAAAAAAAAACTCAGGTTTTCAGAAGCTTAACATTAGCTCTGAATTCTTGAAACTTATCATTTCTATTTCTAGGCACTTATCACTTAAGTATCAACCAACAAATATACAACAGCAACTTTGTAAATATTAAGTTCACTTTTGGAAAGCAGTAATTAACATTTTTAAATCCAGGAAAAAATTTAGGGCACTTACAGATGTCTGGGACATACTTGACTGTTGTGTGACACTTCCTGTGGGGGATGTAGATGGTCTTCCACTGGACAAACTTGCCTAAAATAATAAGATCTTTATAATAGGTCTATAAAAATCTGAAGTTAAAAACTTTCTGGCACCAAGATACCAAAAAATCACAATAAAAGTTAAAACATCTAGGTATGAACCAATGCAAAATTCAATTCACAGTCAACACAGATTAAGCTTTGGCCCAACAGATTAAGAAAAAAAGGAAAAAGCTGAATAATGAAAACGAAGGACCCAAAGGCTAATCTTATTTTAATAGCTGCACTCATTGTCAGTTTCACTCTACAAGTCTCTGTCTTCTTTCAAGTGGAATCACCACTCCAACGTTATGAAAAAGAAAATGGAGCCACATCAAGTGCCAGTGGGTTTCAGTTTCCTAACTTGTATCATGAACATGAAGTTATTTAAAATCATACTACGAAGAAGATGAAAGAGCTGTGTTCCTAACAGAAATAAACCTCTTTCAGGTTCAATCAACTGAGATCCTCCTCTCATAAGAATATTTAAGATTAAATCTTCACATACAGTCTTATTTAAATAAACAATAAGAATGAAAATCTTTTTCAAAGCAAGCATTTAATTATAAAAATATCCCGTTATCACGAGGAAGATATGACTCGATATAAGGAAGGTGCATGTATATATATTTTTATACAGAAAATTTCTGGAGGAATATATACTGAACAGCAGCCACCTGTGAAGAATGAAAAACAGTAGTGGGTCTAGAAAATGAACACCTCCACTTTACCTCTTATAAACAATTTTATACTGCTTGACTTTTTTTAAATGAATGTAAATTACTTATATTAAAATTTTTTTCACTGAAATGTAAATACAATTCCTGTAACCCTGAGTATTCACTGTTGTACCCAGAATTTTATCACCCACAAAACCATGACACCAGCATAGTATTTCTGCAAAGTAGATAAAAAGAAGTGGGACGGAGCTAGCAACCGAGTAACATATAAAACAAATCCGTATACTTTTTATTAACTTCTATCTGGCAGCCTATTAATTTAAGAAAAACTAATCACAGGACATCTGAGAATTCCGAAATAATACCCAATATATCTATTTTCAGTAAGTATCTGCAAAAAATGTGAACTTTTGTCAACTTTACCTCATAAAGTCTGAATTCAGTTAAGTCTCACCTGAACTGCAGCAAGGCTCTGAAGCTGGGAGCTGCTTAAGTGCTGCTGCTGGAGGGCTGCGGTGTGTAGCATCAAGTGCTGCTGCTGAGCAGCGTACATCTGCTGAAGGTACTGAGCAGCAGAGCTGGGGGGGCGATGCAATGCCTGCTGAATCACCTGTGACGAGTCAATTGAACCAATGTCAAATCATGATCTTAATGTTAAGCTTAACCATGAAGTATAAAACAAGCGGTGGTTTAAAATTTCACTACGTTAATATTGAGTGTAACGTTTATTAACATAGTTCTTTCCTAGTTACGTACGACTAAGATTCGCTAATCTGTACAAATCAAAGCCACCCAAAAGAAGCAATTCACAAAAGAAAAAAGAGCCAAATAAGCACCTGAAAAAATCTTCACTCTCATTAGTAGTCAAAATTTACAAATTAAAACAAGATACTATTTTCCAACTTTCAGATGAATAACTGACTTATTTTAGTGTATGTGCTGCCAAAGCAAGAACTGAATAACTGACTTAAAAGAATATTACCACTAAATGGGGAAACAGATAACTCTCATAGTGTCAGTAAGAATGTAAACTGGCGTACTGTTTTAGAGAAAACTGGGTAGCATTCAGGGCGTGGGTATAGAGAGGAATATGCATTTACAGCCATTACAAATAATAACATAGACCAATGCTGCTCAATATAGCAGCCACTAGCCACATGTGTCTCCTGAGCACTTACGAATGCAGCTAATGCAACTAAGAAAATGAGTTTTTAATTTTACTATATTTTAATATAAATAGCCACAAGCACCTAGGAACACAATACACCTGTATTGTACAGCACAGACATATCTACTTTTAGCAACAAAAAAAAATTCCCAAATATATCATTTGGTGAAAAAAGCAGATTACTAAATAGTGTATAGAGTAAGATACCATTTTATATTAAAATATTTAAAAGACTATTCAGGAAAACATTAAAAGACTACCAATAGACAGCTAGATTCGAGGAGATTTTTACCTTCTCATTTGTACTTTCCGTAAATATCTGGAAAAAATCTACAAGCAGGTATTATATAAATAATCATGTAAAACTATAAAGCTACTTCCTGTTTTAAATTATTACTTCTTTTAATGTTTTTAAATGTCAGATTCAACATAAAAAAAAACTATTCTAACTTTAAAAAATTCCTGAAAAAGTGTTAATTACTGTGAATATTAGTAAAATATAAAATCTGAGCCTGAAACTTCACAAACAGATACATGTAGAAAAGTATTCTAAAAAAAGAGAAAAAAATCCTTGATCTGTCCAAACTCATAAGTCAGACTAGACCTCTCCTCTGCAACCACATTCCAAAGTCACACCATGCCCCACAGTGATCTGAAACAGCACAAAACCCTACTCTCAGGATCAAACCACAGTGTTCAGAACTAACAGAGTAATTGAGCCATAATCCTACAGTTTGAGGTCTGAGTCAGGACACCATGAACCACAGAGCAATGAATCTATCCAAATTCCAAGAAACATATTTCCTTGTTTACTTTCATGTATTCGTATCTCATCTCTCCAACTACAGATTGGCTATATCTGCTACAGACTCCTGTCACAATATCAATGTATGCTTTTGACCTCTCAGGAGACGATAGACCAGCATTAAGCAATTTAGAATTACAGCAGTACACCTTTTGGGTCAGGTAAATCTATATATGTTCTTCGAATTCCATAATAAAACTAAAGTCAAACTAAAATAACATAAATATAATCTATTTGACACATTTTTGTCAGTGTAGCCATTTCTTCTATTGTCAACACAGTCTTTCATTATCATTCAATGACACACTGATGGGAGAGAGACTCCTAAAAGGCAAGTTAAAGGTACAACACATTGTTCTTATTTTAATCTTTAAAGAAACAAAAAGGGTAAAGAGAACTCATGGGACTGGAAAAGAATGCTGGACAGTATTAAAGAACTACTTAGGTAATTCAATGAATATTGATTTGACTGTACTTTAGAGGAAGCAATTCTATTACCTCGTAAGAACTAGTATAAGTGCTATTTGTGAGAGATACCTATACCTATCCTTCTCCAGTAACATCTTATTTTTTATTAACACATTCAGCTTAGATAAAAACTAGAGATCAAAATGTCATATTAAAATACCACATCAACTACATGCTCAAACATCTAGATACTCTCTCCTATATCCCTTGTCGCAAAGAAGGTAAAAAACATTAAAAACACATTCCTCATTCCAGTTTGAACTTTTGCTGGACTGACTCAATCTTCAACAACTCTGATTCTACCCCATGGTAACTTCAGAATTCTAAACAACAAAACAGTTAAAAGCCATCATGCTGGGATATCCAATCTAGAAAAATGGAGTGGAGAGAGGACTATATCGCAACCAGGTTAAGTTATTTTCAGAGTAGAATGAAACATAAAAACTCATGGAGTGATTAAAGGCACAACTCTAAAACCAGACAATCTACTAGCTATGTGAATTTAGGAAAAGTTAATCTATTTAAAACATCAGTTTTCCCATCTGTAAAATGAGAGATAACAGCATCCACTTTACAGAGGTGTGGTGAGGATTAAAAGAGATAATCCAGGAATACCCGAGTGGCTCAGTAGGTTAACATCCTTTGACTCTTGACTTTGGATAAGGTCATGATCTCATAGTTTATGAGTTCAAGCCCTGCTTCCAGGCTCTGCACTGGCACTTCAGAGCCTGCTTGGGATTCTTTCTCTCTCTCCCTGTCTCTGCCCCCTCCCCTGCTCGTGCATGCACTCTCTCTCTCTCAAAATAAATAAATAAACTTAAAAAAAAAAAAAAAAAAAGAGGGATCCCTAGGTGGCTCAGTCAGTTGAGTGTCCGACTCTTGATTTTAGCTCAGGTCATGATCTCATGGGTTTGAGCCCCACACCAGACTGCACTGTCAGCAGGGACCCTGCTTAGAGTTCTCCATCTTTTCTCTCTCTCTGCCCCTCCCCTGCTAATGCTCTCTCTCAAAAATACTATAAACTGTAAACTTTAAAAAAAAGATAATCCACGTAAAGCATTCATCAAATGCTTGCCACAGAGCAACTGTTCAATAAATATTAGCTACTGTTATTGATTGGGAATATATAATGTGCCCCACACCGTTTTAATGCTTCCTTTAATGATCAAAGTAACCAAGGAACTAGACGGTCTCATCCTCATTTTACAATTTCCTGATGGTCAAAGAGATCATGCCTCTCAGCCAAGACACATAGCTACTAAGGATTAAGAAAATGGAATTCAAACAAAGAGCATATCAGACTACAATGCCCATGCCCTTTTTATGAAATACCATATTGCCTCAACCTCATTATAAAAGTTAACCAAGTAAACTTAATTTTGCAACCAAGTGAAGAGACTAAAACTTTTCCTAAATATTCCCTTCCCCCCTCTGCCCCTAAGAACTTTAAGTGATTCTTCTGCTTAGGTTCTTAAGCCACTTGAGTTTAAAATGAACCTCTTGGGGCACCTAAGTGGCTCAGTCAGTTGGGCGTCTGACTTTGGCTCAGGTCATGATCTCGCGGCTCGTGGGTTCAAGCCCTGCATCGGGCTCTGTACTGACAGCTCGGATCCTGGAGCCTGCTTCGGATTCTGTGTCTCCTTCTCTCTCTGCCCCTCCCCCACTCGCACTCTGTCTCTCAGAAATAAACATTAAAAAAAAATCTTCAAAAAAATAAATAAATAAAATGAAATAAAATAGGGGCACCTGGGTGGCTCAGTCGGTTGAGCGTCCGACTTCGGCTCAGGTCATGATCTCACAACTCGTGAGTTCGAGCCCCACGTCGGGCTCTGTGCTGATAGCTCAGAGCCTGGAGCCTGCTTCAGATTCTGTGTCTCCCTCTCTCTCTGCTCTTCCCCTGCTCACATGCTGTCTCTCTCTCAAAAATAAAGATTAAAACATATTAAAAGAAAAAAAAAAGAAATAAACCTCTTAACACATCCACAGACCTGAACAGATCTTCCTAAGTCTATATTTTGGTTTCAAATATAAAAGAACCTAGAAAAGCCTAGATCCATTCTGTATATTTAGGCTGTAGGCTGAGTGTCTCCACATTGTAGCAGCCACCTAGAGCCCTTCCAATTATAATTTTCCTGACATATGGTTTTATAAGCCACATGCTGACAAATGTAAGCCCTTTCAATAGAAGGATTATTAAGTAACTTTTGATTGTTTCAGATATTAACTATTCTAACTGTACTCATTTAGAAAATATCATGTGACTCATTTGAGGACGTAAAACAATAGGGTTCACCTGGCTTAAGAGAAAAATAACGGCATCCTAAGTCTTAGCCCACCTGTCATTATAACTGAAATACCTGTACAGCGTGTCGGTCTGAGCCACTGTAGACAGAGATCTGTGGCTGCTGCATTCGAGAAGAGGAAGTGGTAATAGTTGTGGTGGTGGTACTACTGGCTGTTGTCGACACAGAAGATGTGCCAGGGTTTGCTTCACTATCCATAGCTGTACTGTGGTCCTTGAATCTGTCAGGTAACACAAAGGGTTTGTGTCGGCAAAAGCATTGTATTACAGGCTTTAAAGAGTATTTAATTATTTCAAAGAAATAATCAGCAACAATCTAAATTTTTAAGACAACCCTCATAATAGCAGAGATAGCATACAGTCACCATAAACACTTAGAAAGGAAAAGTACTTCACAAATATATAGCATATTTGATAGTTAATACCTTCTAAATTTGAGTTCAAATAATTCAGAATACGCAACTTAAATAAATCCTGGCCTAAAGTTTATCTTTTCATTATTGAAAGATGAGTGAAACCGAAACAAGTTTATAAAAGAATACTATACCTAAAAAATAAATACTAAAGCAACATCAGAATTTAAAATATTTCTTTACTTTCTTTTGACCAAAGTCATTCTATTAAAGTCTATCTATTAAAATACAATGCCTAAGCATTTGTGTTCATTAGCTTATTTCTGGTTACCATATACACTCCGCTTTTAAAATATGTTCTTATTAATTTTAAAAATAATTTAAGATTTTATTTTTTGGGGCGCCTGGGTGGCTCAGTCAGTTAAGCATCCGACTTCAGCTCAGGTCATGATCTCGCGGTCCGTGAGTTCGAGCCCCGCGTCGGGCTCTGTGCTGACTGCTCAGAGCCTGGAGACTGTTTCAGATTCTGTGTCTCCCTCTCTCTCTGCCCCTCCCTTGCTCATGCTCTGCCTCTCTCTGTCTCAAAAATAAATAAAAACATTAAAAAAAAAAAAAGATTTTATTTTTTAAGTAATCTCTATACTCGATGTGGGCCTCCAAGGGGCACCTGGCTGGCTCGATGGGTAGAGCATACAACTCTTGATCTCAGGGTTGTGGTGAATTCAAGCTCCACACTGGGCACAGAGCTTACATTAAAAAAAAAAAAAAAAAAAAAGTAGGGGCGCCTGGGTGGCTCCATTGGCTAAGTGTCTGACTTTGCTTCAGGTTCGTGATTTCAAACCCCGCATTGGGCTCTCTGCTGTCAGCACAGAGCCTGCTTCAGATCCTCTTTCTCCCTCCCCACTCATGCTCTCTCTCTCTCTCTCAAAAATAAACATTTTTTAAAAAGTAAAAATAGTAAGTTTTTATTAACTCACACCGGCTTTTCCCCTAGTCTACAACACTGTCCACACTACACCTAATAACTCTGGTTATACTTATAAGCAGATTACTCCTGGAAAACAGAGCAGCTGACAACAATTTCCTCACTTCCTTCCAAAAACCTCCTCTCATAAAGAATTGCTCCAAATTTTGAAAAACCGTAATTATGTTACTTTCCTCATGTATGGACAGTAAAGGACATTTTTGTACCAGACTTTCTGATTCCTTCAAACTCACTTCATTGTTGTGGTGTAAAAGTCCACTTAACACTGAATCTACAACTGAATAAATTCAAACAACATTTTAAGTCACATCTGAGGGCCTCAATATTGTTAGAAAATAAAACTTAGACATGCACCAGAATGGTGAAAAGCACACTTGAGAATCTACTGATTTTATCTGTCTTTCTTATCCAATCTTTTCTTCTGAGAAGCAAAATCTGCCACACATCACATCAGCATCATTGACAAGAATGGAGCAAGAACACTTTCTATTTCATGAAAAGACAAAGGAATTTGGCACTAATTGTGCATACACACACTATTCCCATATGGTGTCCCTTTACGTACAAATTTTCTTTGTTCTTTACACTATTTATGCAAATAGTATTTATAGGCTGTCCAAGGAATTAAAAGTAAAAAAACAAAAAAACAAAAAACCTCAGTTTAATAAAAGGAAGTGAAAGGAAAATAGTAGAGGAAAACAGCTGACTTCAGTTTTTTGATTAGTAAATGACTCACATCTTTATGCTTCTCTAGGGTTTTTTTTTTTATACTTTTTCAGACTGCTTTCCAATCATCAAATCATACGTTCAAATCATACAGATTTAGTGGTAGCCAAGGTAAACTTTTTGCCAAATTGCTGGCTGTCAAAACTCTTACCCATGTAGCAGTGATATGCAAAAAGCCAGTTTAAATTCTGGTCCTTTCAGACAGCTATTCTGCACAACCACGTCCTCAAATTGAAACCCCATGGTAAGTTCGTTCACTAACAAACCAAAGATGGTCGCAGATAAACCAAATTCTAGGCCCAAGTCTAAACATCAGTGAGCAGGAAGGACCAAACCATTGTATCACATTTGGAGACCTGGCACAAAAAAACAATTTTACTAACTCCACCGTCTGTGCGTAGCACTGTCTGCAAAATACAGCTGGCAGTCGTGGTGCACAAGAGGCCTACCCAGGAAACACGAAGTTTGAGTAGCTAACTAAGGACATCATCACACCACACCGCCGCACAAGAACATGGCTCTCTAAGGCAGGCGTCAACACTGCAGCCAGAGACCCAGGGGAAATAAGGTCTTTCTTTCCGGGGTGTTTCAGCCTGGCCAGACCCGCAGGAGCCCCCGCCGCGCTAAGGCCCGCGCTAGGACACCTTCTCCACGCCTCCTGGGGGAGGGCGGTGAGCAGCCTCGTCTCAGGTTCTCCCTCCGAGGAGGAGTGGGGTGACGCCGGGGCGGGAAGGGGGGGAGCGCTAAGGAGGCCCGGCAGTGCCCGCCCAACCCTACCCAGCCTCCGCGGGCCCCTGGAGCGGGCATCCGTGACAAGGCTGCCCGCGGGGCCCACTTGCAGGGATGACAGCGCCTGAGGGGCCCGCTGGGGCCCACCTCCTGGAAGACCCCAGCGGTCGGGGTCCCTGGGGTGACTCTGCCTGCAGGGCCCTGCCGATTCGGGATCACACGGCGGAAGGGGCGCTCCCGCCTGGAGGTAACTAGACCCTTACAGTTGGCCTCCGCCCCCCTATATGGGCCAAGCGGGCTCCTCCAAGCAAGATAAGGAACTCCTGGGTCTCCCTTTCCCTGCACTGCCCTCCAAAGAGCCTTGAGCTTTCCCCTCAGGGGACATGTCGCTGCCCCACTCGCCCCCCGGTTACGACATCAGTCACCAGCAAGTCACTCACTCCGCTTCCGCCATCTTCTCTCCTCCATCACTAACACGGGCTGCGCATGCGCCCCCCGGCGGCGAGCGGAGGGGCGGGGTCGACTCAGCCCGGGGGCCCCCCAAGGTCACGTGGCGTTCTCGCCTTCCACTCCCCCCTCCCACCTGAGGCCTTGTTCGCTCTGGGAAATGACCAGGTTTCTCCAATGTAGCTGCCACTATCTCCCCTCCAATCCCTCCCTTTCTCTTGCCGATGGTCATCTTCTTAAGGAGGGGTCTGTAACCAAGATATAAAAAGTTCTGCTTGGACAGTTAACTTAAAATTTTTAAGAACATCTAAAATATACCAAAGCCTATGCAAACTGCCATAAGTGAAATGAAAGAAAATACAACCGAGATTGGATGAAGTTTCAGTGGGAAAGGAAATGCCTTGGTGGCTACCGGGCTTGTTACCTAGGGCTTATTGAAGCTGGGGGTACAAACAAGCAGTTCCTCTCTCAGCCTCAAAAATTGTGTTCCAGACGCTGTGAGATTAAGGAATCACCATGATTACCCTATGAATATTATTCGCGTCTTCCGCATGAATTTACTGAGCATTTAGTAGGGATTGCAAACTTGAGCACCGGAAAGAATAAGCAGGAATGGCCACCGGTTTGCTAATATGGTTTGCTGTACAGTGTATATGCTAACTACACTGAGGCAGACTGAGACAAATAAATAAAGATGACTTTTTAATTTTTTTTTTCAACGTTTATTTATTTTTGGGACAGAGAGAGACAGAGCATGAACGGGGGAGGGGCAGAGAGAGAGGGAGACACAGAATCGGAAACAGGCTCCAGGCTCTGAGCCATCAGCCCAGAGCCCGACGCGGGGCTGGAACTCCTGGACCGCGAGATCGTGACCTGGCTGAAGTCGGACGCTTAACCGACTGCGCCACCCAGGCGCCCCAAGATGACTTTTAAAAATCTGTGTCTTCCAAGAAATTTTAATATCAAGAGTGGGGTGTTTTTGTAGAGATATCCATTCAATGTAATAAGTATTCTGAAACATCCATTAAGTGCTTTGGAAACCTTAAGTTCATGAAATAATCAATCTTTACTGCCCTTAACAGAAAAAAAAGTGTACTGATGACAATGTCTTTTGGTATTTCTAGACCTAATTTCAAGACCTGAAAAATGAAGTATTGATATAAATCTATCATAAAGTGTATTGTGGTCTAATGAAAAGTATACTTAATCTTAGAAATCTTGTGCTTTCAGGCTTTCCCTAGGGAAGGAAAAAGAACATTTCCAGTGTAAACTAAATTGTCAGTTTACTTCTTTTCCCCCCTCTGAAAACATAGGTGTTTGTGTGTTTTTTCCTAAAGATTTTATTCTTGGGGCACCTGGGTGGCTCAGTTGGTTAAGTGTCTCACTCTTGACTTCAGCTCAGGTCATGATAGTGTCAAACCCCGCATCAGGCCCAGCTCAGACCCTGCTTGGGATTGTCTCTCTCTCTCTTTCTGCCCCTTCCCAGCCCATGCATGCGTTCTCGTTCTCTCTCTCTCTCTCTCTCTCTCTCTCTCTCCAAATAAATAAACTTTAAAAAAAAAAAGATTTTATTCCTAAGTAATCTCCACACCCAAGATAGGGCTCAAACTCATAATCCTGAGATCAAGAGTAGCATGATATTATATTTAATATATATATTTTTAAAAAGAATAGCACACTATTCTGACTGAGCCAGCCAGGCACCCTTGAAAATGTGGTTTCTTTACTTCATTTTCCTCTCTGAGGGCAGTGCCTTTCCTACTACTCCTAGGAGAACTCACTGAGAAAGTCCCCTTTGAAAAGTCCCTTTGGATACCTAAAAATATTACTACTTTTTGTTTCATTTCTGACATGCTTATATGATGGCATTGTCATTTGACTCTCAAGAATCAAATTTCCATTGGTATTGCTGAAATTTTTGGTTAGAGAAACAAAAGTGAAGAAATTACAGTCTTAAACCTAAAGACAGAAAATGTCAAAGGAGTGTTTGGGATAAACATGTTAGGTAAAGTATTTTAGGTAAAGTCAGACCAGTATTGCTTTTTGAGAAACATTTCTTTTTTTTTTTAATTTTTTAATATTTATTTATTTTTTAGATTTTGAGAGAGAGAGAGAGAGAGAGAGATGTGCAGAGTATGAGCGGGGTAGAGACAGAGAGAGACAGCCAGAGAATCTGAAGCAGGCTCCAGGCTCCAAGCTGTCAGCACAGAGCCTGATGCGGGGCTCGAACCCATGAACCGAGAGATCATGACCTGAGCTGAAGTCGGATGCTCAACCGACTGAGCCACCTAGGCACCCCATTGAGAAACATTTCTAAAGTTGATAGTTATTAGAACAACAGCAACCATGTATACAGCCTTTTTACTAAGCGCAGACTCATTTAATCTTCACCAAAACCCTGGATATAATTAACATCATTCCCATTTAGCACAGAGGTAGAGTAAGGCTCAAGGTGATTAAGAATTCATATTATCTCTGCTTGAATGTACCAGAAGCAGGATTCTAATTTCCATCTCCAAAGCCAAGGTTTTTTTTTCATGGCAGCATTCAGAAAGCCACTGTGTGAAATGTTAGAAGAAACAAAGTATGATGAGGGACTACTCTTAAGACATTTATCATCATAGCGGTGCCTGGGTGGCTCAGTCGGTTGAGCATCCGACTTCGACTCAGGTCATGATCTCTCGGTTCATGGGTTCGAGCCCTGCATCAGGCTCTGTGCTGACAGCTCGGAGCCTGGAGCCTGCTTCGGATTCTGTGTCTCCCCGTCTCTCCGCCCTTCCCATGCTCATGCTCTGTCTCCCTCTGTCAATAATAAATAAACATTAAAAAAAAATTAAAAAGAAAGAAATTTATCATTACTTACCTGATCAGAGGAAGGTATTTTCCTTCTTTGTGATTTCCTTTTTTTTAATTTACTTTTTATTTTATTATTGTTTAAATATAATTTATTGTCAAATTGGCTAACGGACAGTGTGTGAAGTGTGCTCTTGGTTTTTGGGGTGTGATTTCCTAAGGAAAGGATGTATATGGCATGCTAGCGAGTTGAACTTCTTTCTAAAGTTTCCAGGAACCATAACCTTGGAGAAGTGTTAGGATCCTATTTGATTTTAGAAAACCCCCTCTAGCTTTGTGAAGGATAGATTGGAGGAGAATGAAAATGGAGACAGGGCAACGAATTTAGAAACTATATGAATCCTAAGAGAAATAAATGATAAGGGCTACAGGAATGGAAAAGAAGGCGAGATGAAAATTTCAGTTCCTTAGTTGCATTAGTCACACTTCAAGTGCTCAATAGCCACGTGTAGCTAGTGGCAACTACATTGTGCAGTGCAGATATAGAACATTTCCATCATTACAGAAAGTTCTATTGGACAGTGCCAGTCTGGACTCTAGGTCAGGGATTGGCAAACTACTATTTCTGTCTTAATCAGTTTGGGCCACTATAACAAATACCGTTGACTGGGTAGCATAAACAACAAACATTTCTTTCACACAGTTCTGGAAGCTGGCTGGGAAGTCCAAGATCAAGGTGCAAGTAGATTCAGTGTCTAGTGAGAGCCCTCTTCCTAGTTTGCAGACAGCTGCCTCCTTGCTGTATCCTTCCATTGTAGCAGGAGTGGGAACCACAAGCATATGGGCCGCTTCTTCATGTAAACCACTTGTGCCCTCAGGGTCTGCTGGGCCCTTTCCATTTGATGGTGCAATGCTGCCATGTACAACCAACTTGGTTTGGTAAGTCAGATGACACTCAGGTCTCATGGTAACTGGGTGACCCATTTAGTCTCTATTCAGGCCCAGTAGCAATCCAAGATCTGGTTCTCAAAACAAATTATCTGCAGAGGACGGTAGGACTTTTTTCCAAAATTCTAAGAGCTTGCATGCACTATGATGCACCTGTGAGGGCCTATCGAAGGCTCCAAACAGCATCCCCGTCTGCAACATACACTCCAAGCCCCATTGGATCTGTTGGATCATCTGGGCAAGTGGCAATGCAGCTTGCACATAAGCCTGGGCCTGTCACAGAGCCTTCTCTCGTCCGGAGCCTCATTCAAAATTAGCAGCTTTTTAGGTCACTCAGTAAATAGCATGGAATAAAACACCCAAATGAGAATATATGTTGAGTCCATATTCCTGGACCCCTAGAAATTTCACTGAGGTGGAAGCCCCTAAGGTCTTTTTGGATTTTATTTCCCACCTTGTGACATGCAAATGCCTTACTAGTAAGTCTAGAGTAGTTGCTACTGCTTGCTTACTAGGTCCAATCAACATATGTCATCAGTATAAGGGACCAGTGTGATACCTTGTGGGAGGGAAAAATGATTAAGATCTTTGTGAGCCACGTTATGACATAGGGCTGAAGAGCTGATATACCCCAAGGTAGGACAGTGAAGGCATATTGGTGGCCTTGCCATCTGACAGTGAGCTGCTTCTGGTGGTTTTTACTAACAGGTATCAAGAAAAAAAGCATTTGCCACATCAGCAGCTGTACGCTAGGTACCAGGGGATGTGTTAATTCGTTCAAGCAAGGAAACCACATCTGGTACAATAGCTGCAACTGAAGTCATCACCTGGTTGAAGCTCATGATTGTCCACTGTCATTTCCCAGGATCCATCTGTCTTCTGCACAGGCCAAATAGGGGAGTTGAATAGGTGTGGGGTAGCAGTAATCTCTGCAGTCCCTCCAGGAATGGACTTACGATTTTTCTGGGCAGAAGTGGTTCCAGGGGCTCCCACTTGGCCTTTTCCACCATATTAGCCCTCATTTCATAGGTCAGGGAAACAATGCAAGGATTCTATCTGCTAAGTATATCTATTCCAAGTATGCATTCCAGAACTGAAGAAATAACCACAGGATGGAGTTGGGGACCAACTGGGCCCACTGTGAGATAGACCTGAGATCCAACTCCACCAATCACCTAACCTCTATAAGTCCCTCTTCTGACTAATGGGCCATAGTGACATTTGGGTCTCCCGGAATCAATGTCACTTCATAGCCATTGTCCAGTAGACCCCAAAGGGTCTGATTGTTTCCTTTTCCCCAATGCACAGTTACTCTAGTAAAGGTTGTAGGTCTCTTTGGTAGAGGCTAGAGAAAGATTAACTATAAATTTTTGGTAGTGTCCCAGTGGCCTCCCTTTCATTTAAGGGTTTCTGGGTTCTGTAAACTGGCTGGAGTCTGAGAATTTGATTGAGGGGCTGTGACTCTCTTTTTATGATACAGGTTAGGCTTTTGTTTACTTAACCAAAGACTTCTCTACTGATCCAGTTCAAGTAAGAATTTAGTAAGCTCCCTATCTATTTCATTTCTAGGAACACCATGATGAGCCAATGACATAGGTCTGCCCAAGCCAGACTAATTACTGCTTTGACTCTGCTGTCCATCATGGTAACCATGCCCACTTAGCCTTTAGTACTTAAGCACTGCCACTTGGCCCCTGCCACCCTAGGATCTGATTACTCCTATTGCATTTAGTTTCCCAATCGGTTGAAGCAGTTCCCACTGTAAGTCCGGCCTGCAGAGAAGAGTGATCGCAGAACTCTTCTGCGTGCCAGGGTGCCTCTCATAAACTGCTGCAGGGTGAGTGTGTCCCCCCAGACTCCGTATATTGAAGCCTGAATTCCCACCATAATGGTATTTAAGAGCCTTTGGGGAGGTAAATAGAGCATCAGGGTGGAGTCTTCATAAATGGAATTAATGCCCCTATAAGAAGAGACAGGAGAGAGAGATGATCTCTCTCATTGCCCTGTGAGGATACAGCAATAAGATGGCTGTCTGCAAACCAGGAATAAGCCTCTCACCAGACACCACAACTGCCCGCACTTCACAGCCTCTGGAACTGTGAGAAATAATTGTTCACTGTTTGAGCCACCCAGTCTGTGGTATTTGTTATAGCACCCCAAACTGGCCAACGCCAGCCCATGGGCCAAATCCGGCCTGCCACTTATTTTTCCTACAGCTCTCAAGCTAAGAATTTGTTTTTAGGTTTCTAATGATTGGGGTGGGGGAGATCAAAAGAAGAATGATATTTGGTGACAAGTGAAAATTATGTGAAATTTAAATTTAAATTTCATTATCCATGAAGCAGAGTCTTATTGGAACCCAGCCATGCCCACTCATTTATGTTTTGTTGTCTATGGCTGCTTTTGTGCCACAAGGGCAGGACTGAGGAGCTGCAACAGACCCCATCATGACCCCCACTCACTAGGTGGCCCTCTACAGAGAGAGTCTGCTGACCTCTATTCTAGATCATGGATCACTCCATGCTGCACCTTTTCAGAGTAGTTAATACAGCACACACACCATCCCATACCCCAACTAGACTGTGATCGCGTTCATAAGATCCTATGTGGTGAGGTGAAAAATCCAGCAGACCCAAGTATGAATACTGGGCTCACTACCTTATGCTTGAACAAGTGATTAGACTGCTTCAGGTTTTAGTTTTATTATGTGAAAAAGAAAGGAACAACGACACCTTATAAGATTGTTGTAAAGTCTTAAAAGGTCAGATGTAGTCTAAAAAAGTCCTCGTTTGTTTTTTAACTTCACTCAGATTTGCTCAATAAATGTTATTGAGTACACCTAATACTCAATAGGTTTTAAATGCTTGGTGAGGGAATAAATACTTGAATATTTGGATGAATGAGGCATAAAATTCTAGCATATCCTGAAAATTGGAATGACAACAATGTATAGACCTGCTTTCTGTCTTCCTTGAAAGCAATCTACTAAAACCAAGTACTTTTACGAAACCAAATAGTGTTGAAACTGAAGACAGTCTCTAGTCCTGCTCCTCTTATCTGCTCTTGCCGTAATTAGTATGCTAATCATATGCTAAGCCATTTTATCTTCCCTTGTACACCTGTGGGTGGCACCATACATAGCTCTATCTCCCCAGGGGCCGCATAGTAGAAACACAGAGCACGAAAGCTAGAAGGGACATTAGATGTCATGTGATCCATGCTGATGAAGAATCCCAGGCAAAAGCAGAGTTTGAACCCTGATCTCCTATGCACCCAGTCGAGAGGTTTTTGTTTTGTTTTGTTTTTGTCTTGTTCCACAAAGCCTTACCTCAAACATATAGGTGGCTCAATAAACACTGGAAGATACTATGTACTTTCCATTCTGCCTTTATGCTTTTGTTGTTTAGCATTGTGACAGCCTAGAATTGTTAGATGCATGGCTGTAGAATCAGACATACTTAGATTTGAATAATGGCTCCACCACTCCTTAACTGCGACCTGTGGCAATCCTGCCAGCTCCACCTTCAAAACATAACCTCATCTCTGGCCACACCATGCATGAAATCATCAAGAAATTAACCAAATCTGCTACTTTTTCTTCTCTTTCTTCCTTGTCTTCATCTTCTTCTTCTTTTTTTTTTTTAATAATCTTTCATTTTATTTTTATTTATTTATTTTTATTTTTTTTAGAGAGAGTGTGTGAGCAGGGGAGAGGGGCAGAGGGTGAGAGAGAGATTCTTAAGCAGTCTCCACACTCAGCACAGAGTCCGGCATGGGGCTGAATCCCACAACCCTGGGATCATGACGTGAGCCACAATCAGGAGTCGAACGTTCAATTGACTGAACGGCCCAGGCACCCCCAAATCTGACCACTTCCACTATTATCCACCTAGGCCAGGCCACCATCACCTTTTTCCTGGACCACTGCAATAGGCTCCTGACAGGCCACCCAACTTCTAGCCTTATTCCTCTACAGTCTATTCTCTACATGGCAAGTAAGCTTTTAAAACTGTAAATCAGGGGCACCCGGGTGGCTTTGTAAGCATAGCACACTTTGTAATTATGTGTTTGTTCACTTGTTTTCTTGCCTATCTTTTCTCTCTAAACTGTGAATCTCACAAGGACAGGAACTAAACCTGTTTAGTCCCTTACTGTATATTCAATGCCTAACACAGTGCCAGGCACTTAGTAAACTCTCAATAAATAAATAAATACATAAGTCACTCACCCAAAAAAGTGTATTTCATCTTTGATCTTTCATCTCCTGTACATGATGAATGGGCCATTGCCTTCTCCCCCCCCCTCCCACCCCCAGTTCTTTATTTACTCTTAGTTAAGGAACCATGCCACAGTTGTCTTGATTCATACCTGAGATTTGCTTTAGTTAGGTATGGCAAGGTGACAGACACAGGGACACCTGCCTTTGAAAGAAGAGTTTATTATTTACAGCTTCCAGGCAGGGGTTGGGGGTTGGGGTGGGGGGGGGCATGCCACACTATGGGGGCCACTGGGGAAGTACCAGTGTCCATTAGGAGGCAGAAAGAGTGAAAGAGAAAGCAGGGCCAGAGCATTCATTGTGGTTTCTGCAGGAAGGAATGGACAAGGCAGTGTAAGAAAGTTTGAGCCAATTTGGGATTGGATAATTTGAATAATTTTAGCAGGCTCTTGTCTATAGGGGTGGTCTCTAGTTGCCCAATGCCTGGCCCTAGAGTAATTTAGAGCAGGGGGAATAGTGGCTTGTATATGAGTTAGATAAAGGAGGTGTTTAGGGATATAAAGTCTGGGTGGGTTGGTTTGCATATGAAAGGTATGGTCACAGGGGAGTCATTTGCTATCTCTAGGAATTAGCTAGCCCTGGGAAGGCCCCTCTGTCAGTAAGGCCACCCACATGTCAAAGCCTCACAAAATATACAGAGTAAAAAACAAGATTAATACATGTCCAATTTAGGTATTATGAAAGTTTATTCCCTGATCAAATTCTTCAGATTGACTATAAACCATTATTACTATGTGGTATTTTAAATACGCTATATATTTATGCAGAGTATAGTATGATATACATTCATGTCAGAATAATTTCTGCTATAATGATTTAATATATATAGTTTATTCAAATAATTTGTGTAATATTGATGTATTATTTTGAGAAATGCTTCGGTTATTCATTTGAAGTAGTTTTATAGAAATAAATTAAAACATTTAAAAGCTGATAAATTTCTCTTAGCCAATACTATACTATTTAATCTACAAATAAATTACCTCTGTCTCGGGCACCTGGGTGGCTCAGTTGGTTAAGTGTCTGACTTAGGCTCAGGTCATGATCTCCAGGTTTCTGAGTTCCAGCTCCGCATCAGGCTGTCTGCTGTCAGCACAGAGACCACTTGGGTCCTGAAGCAAATGAGGGACAGAGAGAGGGAGAGAGAGAATCCCAAGCAGGCTCTGCACTGTCAGAGTGGAGCACAATGCAGGACTTGAACTCAGGAACCATGAGATCACGACTTCAGTCAAAACCAAGAGTTGGATGCTTAACAAACTGAGTCACCCAAGCGCCCCAAGAAGTAGCCTATTCTTTGTAAGAGGTATGGAATATTTTGCAGGGAATTAAATGTGTGTGTGTGTGTGTGTGTGTGTGTGTATGTGTGTGTGTGTGTGTGTGTGTGTGTGTGTGTAGGAATCTTTGTCTAGTTTAATGCAGGAAGATAGGCAAAGCCTGGAATCTAGAGTGAACCTGAGTTTAAGCACTGGTCCTGCTCATGTCTAGCTGGTTGTTATTAGGCAATTCATTTCACCTCTTCGCATACCAAGTTCACCAACATTACCAGTTGAGCTTATTGGGAAAAATCAATTAATCTGAATGTGATTGTATTTGTAAAAGTGTTTTGTGACTGCGATATACTATGCACATGTGTCTAGAATTTATAATATACTGCAGGGACTTTTTCAGAGTAAGAATTCAGAAGGTTTTTCATTGTTGTTGTAATTGTAGAAATGTTCAAGGGCAAGATTAGAGGAAGGAACACTAAAAATTGATTCAGGAAAAGAATAATAATTCACTGTCTATTTACATAATGAAATTTTGGATTTGAAGGGTACTTTCCATCAATGAACTTCAAAGAGCTTTGAGATGTTTGTTTATTTTCACAATATTTTGAAGTCAGCCAGGTTAACGTTGTCATCATTTATTCTCTGAAAGGGAAATAAATTCACAGCAAGTTACATAACCTGCTTCAGTCAAAAATAGAGCCAAGTCTTTCAATTTTGCCATGTAGTGCTCAGGCTGGAGATTGTATTGTTCTCAACAATAAGTACTTTTTTTTTACTGGTATTATCTAAGATTTAGTTTTACCAAAATACTAACTGAAGTAAGTGATTAAAATATAGAAAATGTCACCAAATAATTATTTTTAAAAATTTTTTGAAGTTTTAAAAAAATTGTCTTTTGAAGTTTATTTATTTATTTTGAGAGAGACAGAGCAAGTGGAGGGGGGAGAGAGAGGGTGGGAGACAGAGAATCCCAAGTGGGCTCCTCACTGTCAGCACAGAGCCCAATTCAGGGCTTGAACCCATGAAACCATGAGCTCATGACCTGAGCCAAAACCAAGAGTCAGATGCTTAACTGACTGAGCCACTCAGGTGCCCTGTCACCAAATAATTATTAACAATTCATTAGAAAATAGGCCACATCAAGTGCCTCTAATATGCCCAGATTTGGTTTACATTTAATAAAGTCAAAATTCTGTATCATCTCCTGAAGTCCCAGAAACACCATTCTTATCTACTTCGGGCTACCCTTCCCTCTGCTGTCATCTAAAGACCCAGTATCTTCACATTCCTCTTCTCTTTAAAACTTCAGTGGATTTAGGACTCAATCATAGGACCAAATTCAAAGTTCCTTCTTTCGCGTACAGACTCTCTATTTTCTTTTTTTTTATCACTTAAAAAAATTTTTTTTATGTTTACTTTTATTTTTGAGAGAGAGAGAGAGAGACAGAGCACAAGTGGGGGAGGAGCAGAGAGCAAAGGAGACACAGAATCTGAAGCAGGCTCCAGGCTTTGAGCCATCAGCACAGAGCCCGATGTGGGGATCAAGCTTACAAACCCTAAGATCATGACCTGAGCCGACGTTGGACACTCAACCGACTGAGCCACCCAGAGCTTCTATTTTCTGGCTCTAAAACACCTTCTTCTGCTTCCAGCTGCCTTTATTCTTAAGCCTTATTGAACTTCTTGCCATTCAGACCCAAGCTAGGCCTTTCCCTGCTCTGCCTTTACACTCAACATTAATTCCATCTAAAATAGCAATATGAGGTTGAGGGGAGAAAGAGAGGGCTATGCTTTTTGAATACTTACTCAGTGCTCTACATACAGTATCCTATCGAATTTGCACCCATGAAGTAGGTATCCTCTATTTCGCTGATGAGGATATTCATTTTAGTGAGATTAAGTAAACTGTTCAAAGTCACACAGCTAGTATGGCAGGACTAGCTTTGGAACCAAAGTCCAACTCCAAGATACATGTTCTGCCCTTTTCAGTATGGCTGTCTCTCTCCATCCATTGTTGTCAGCCAGCATTATCCTTCAAATTCCACTCAATGTTTTCCCCCTTTGACCTTCACAGCCTCTCCCAGATGGAGTTAGCTGCTCCCATAGTACTCTGTTTATACTCCTCTATGAGTACATATATTTTTAATTGAGGTATAATTTACACAATATAAAATCCATCTGTTTAAAATATACAACTCATGGGACCGCTGGCAGGCTCAGTTGGTAGAGCGTGTGACTCTTGATCTCAGGGTCATGAGCTTGAGCCCCACCTTGGGGGTAGAGTTTACATAAAAAAATAATAATAAAGCATATAACTCAGTGTATATTAAAAATGTTGTGTAATGACCACCACAACTAATTTCAGAACATTTTCATCACTCCAAAAGAAACTTAATGATCATAAGGCAATCATTTCTTTTTTTTGTTTTTAAGTTTATTTATTTATTTTGGGAGCGAGCGTGTGTGAGTGGGGGAGAGGCAGAGAGAGAGAGGGAGAGAGAGAATCCCAAGCAGATGCCACACTGTCAGTGCAAAGCCTGATGTGGGGCTCAAACCCACGAACTGTGAGATCATGAACTAAGAGCCAAAATCAAGAGTCCGAAGATCAACCAATGGCGCTACTGAGGCCCCCCAGCAATCATTCTTCATTCACCTTCTCTGCAATCCCTGGAAACTACTAATCTGCTTTTTGTTCCTTTGGATTTGCTTATTCTAGACATTTAATATAAATGGAATTACACAGGATGTGGCTTCTTAGCATAAAATATTCAACATCGTCATAACTTTCAGGACTTAATTCCTTTTTACAGATAAATATGATTCCATTTTATGGATATACCACATTTTGTTATCCATTCTTTAATTAATAGATATTTGGTTTGATTTCACTTATTAGCTATTACAAATAGCACCTCTATGTATTAGTTTTTGTGCAGACATATGTTTTTAATTTTCTTGGTTATATAACTAAGAGTGGAATGTCTGGGTCATACTCAGTGTTTTATATCTTAAGGAATAGTCCAGCTGTTTCTAAAGCAGCTTCACCAGTTTAGATTCCCACCAGCAATGCATGAGGGTTCCAACTTTTGCTCATCTTTGCCAACATTTGTTATTATCCACCTTCTGATTATAGTCAAACTAGTGGGTATGAAGTAGCATCTCATTGTGATTTTGAGCTGCATTTCTCAAATGTCTAATGATGAATACTTTTTCATGTTTTCATTGGCCATTTGTATGTCTTCTTTAGGGAAATATTTATTCAAATCCTTTGCCCACAAAGAGAAATTGAGTTATGTGTCTTTTTACGGTTTAGTCGTTAAGAGTTACTTAAATATCTGAATACTAGTACCATATCAGATATGTGATTTGCAAATATATTCTCACATTCTGTGGGATGGTTTTTCACTTTCTTGATGGTGTCCTTTGAAATACCAGCGTTTTTAATTTTGATGAAGTTCTACTTATCTTTTTCTTTTGTTATTTGTGTTTCTGGTGTCAGTCTAAGAAACCATTGCCTAATCTTAGGTCACAAAGCTTTACTACGTTTTCTTCCAAGAGTTTTATAATTTTAGCTCTTACATTTAGATTTTTAATCCATTTTGATGTTAATTTTTGTAATGGTTTGAGTAAGGGGTCCAACTTAATTTTTTTGTACATGGATATCCAATTGTTCTGGCATCATTTGTTAAACAACAACAACAACAACAACAACAACAATTATTTCCCCCAATTTAATTGGGTTGGCCCTTGCCACATGATTTGATTTGATTTTTAATGTTTATTTATTTATTTTGATAGAGAGAGAGAGAGAGAGAGAACAAGAGCATACACAAGCGGGAGAGGGTCAGAGGGACAGGGAGAGAGAGAATCCCAAGCAGGCTCTGTGCTGTCAGTGCAGAGCCCAACACGGGGCTTGATCCCAAGCACTGTGACATCGTGACCTGAGCTGAAATCAAAAGTTGGATGCTTAACCAACTGAGGCACCCAGGCACCACTTACCACATGTGTTTCAGTAAATGTTGACGTACATCTACTACTGTGAACTTCCTAGGGTTGAGTTTCTTGTATTCCTATCTCCATGTCCAGCATGGGAGTATGACATAGTAAACTCTCAACTAACATGTTCAATGAATGAAAATCTGATTGGAAATTCCTAGTTCGACCAACAAATACTAACTGCCATAGGCTTTGCTGGGTCCTGGGGAAGTTTTAAACAGAAAGAAAGCTCACAGTTTAGTGAATTTTTCAAACCAGAGGTTCCTAAGAGGCCCCAGAATCTTATAATTCTAGACTGGAATGGATTTTGGAGATCATGGGCCCCCTCGTTTTTCAGTAAGACAAAAGCAGACCTTGAAAGGGCTAAGTAGCAGCCTGTGGCCTATCTCATGTAAATTTGCCAGAGGGACCCGGATCTCTTTGAAATTACATTCTATTACAAGTTAACAAAGGACTTTTCAGTGAGTCCTTGATAAAGCATTTTTTCAGTTAGTCCTTGATAAGTCCCTTCCAGATGAAAGACAATTGCTTCTGTTTTATATCACACTTATCTTCAGAGATAACTGCTATCAGAGATTGAAAACAAAATTCCTCCAACCTAGCTGTACAGAATTACTCCTCTCTCTGAATTTCTATAGATCATACTTGCTTTTGCATAAATTAGCAATGTCTTCTGTATTGCCCTGTTGCTTTGGATTGTTATATAATCTTGAATTATTATTTATCACAGGTTTATGTGTGACCTTCCTAAGTAGACTATCTCACCTAGACTTAGTGGCAAAATTTGGATTTTACATTTTATTGTATGAAACATAGAGCCTTGTGCCTAGGAGACCTGCAGTACATGTTTCTTGATATTATTTGCATATTTAAATAATTCATGTTTAAAATCAGAAGCTAGTCGGCCTAAGTGTCATTCTGTTTTCCCCGTTCCACAGATAATAAGGCAGCTTACTCAGATGCTCAGGGTGAGAGGCTCTAAGGGAAAAGAATCTTCTGTCTTTTGGAAATTTTCTAGTGCCTCTTTACTTGCCTTCCTAGAGGAATGGAGAGACTAGAGACCCAATACTTTAGTACAGATGTATACTTAAATCTTTCTTAATATTACTATTAAAGCTTTTAAATTCTATTAAAAGGATAAAAAAGATTGGCAGCATTCCTCTAGGAATTGAGTAAATTAAACTAACTCTCAAGGGAACTCTGCGTTATAGTTTTAAATTACTGAGTCAGAAAGTAGAAAAAGACATCCTGTTTCTCTCCTTAAATCAAGCTTGCTTTCTAGTTATGAGGTGGAAAAAGAAGACAGAATAATCTAGCCTCATACTGAATAGTGCTTTGCAGGACATAACCAAAATCTTTGAAAGTGTTTGAGTTAAAATGTTACTTATTCTTTTTATTTTTAAAGATTTTATTTTTTAAATAAACTCTACATCCAACATGGGGCTCAAACTCACAACCTGGAGGCCAAGAGTCACATTTTCTACTGACTGAGCCAGCCAGCCACCCAGAGTTAAAATTTTAAATTGAGATGAAATAAAAGGTTGCTGAATGAGACAGAATGAGTATGTCATGACCTGATACTCAGTATACAGTCATGCATCTATGGGAATACAGTGAGCCTATTAATTGATTGTGATGAGAACAAATTATGTGTGGGTTAAAGTGATTCTCTAATTACAACACATCCAGACAGCATGTTCCCACATGGTTAGATCATGGAAAACAAATAAGAAACAAAAAAATAAATAAATAAAACTAAGAATTTTGTGAAGTTAACTTTTTTCTTCATCTTCCAGAAACCGCTCATTCCCTATTTCAAATTCATGACATTTTAAAATTATGCTAATCAATGAAACACTTTGGAGCAATGATAAAATCATTGTCATTTCACTTCTCTGGACAAAATGAGGCCTAGACTTTTTGCTCCTCAAACTCATCAGTGGACCAGCAGCATAAGCAACCCACCAACAATGGTTTGAAATGCAGAATCTGGGTCCCGTTCTACACCTTTTAAATCAGAATCTACACTTTGATAAAATCCCCACCTAATTTTTTTTTTAAATTTTTTTTTTAACGTTTATTTATTTTTGAGACAGAGAGAGACAGAGCATGAACGGGGGAGGGTCAGAGAGAGGGAGACACAGAATCCGAAACAGGCTCCAGGCTCCGAGCTGTCAGCACAGAGCCCGACTCGGGGCTTGAACTCACGGACCGTGAGATCGTGACCTGAGCCGAAGTCGCCGCTCAACCAACTGAGCCACCCAGGCGCCCCTCCCCACCTAATTTGTATGCATGTGAAAGTCTGAGAAGCCTGATTTAGATGATATAAAGTAACTTCTTAGTTAGGAAATTCTACCCACCCATGATTCTAGCTGAAAGATTCCAAGTTGGGTAAAATGAGAGTCACTTCCTTACAAGTTGTGTTTGACTTGAGTAAATAGATTGCTCAGCAAGTTGAACTAACTTTTCAGGTCACGGCTTTAACAGCTTAAAGGCAAACAGAAAATAAAGACTTGCTCTGCTGGTTTGGTGTTGCCAGCTTCCTTCCTCTTTCACGAAGATGAATTTTAGTATTTAAGTGGACATGAACCGACGTAAAATTATTCAGATGGCAAGTTAAACAATGTAATACATGTTGAATACCTAGAATTTTCTAAATGTCAAAAGACATTAAAAGGTAAGATTCCTGCTCTTGAGGTACCTAATGAAGACAGTGGCCCTGCTTTGAAAGTCTCTGTGTCTGGAGCCCTTTGCTGATTTAATTATAGAATGATTCGTAGTTTGTTACTATCTGGAATAAGAAGCCATACGAATCCAGTAAAATATCTCATGCTCAAGTTGCAGGATGATAAGCTCCATGTGCAAGTGAACTAACAGGCAGCTGTATCTCTGGAGTGCTGTTCCCAATGACACCGTATGTGTGATTAAGCAGCCAGAAATCATTATAGACTATGAGCTCTGTTTTTTCCTCTGATTTCTCTGTGGCCCAAAATAGAATATGGTTTAATTCAAGGTCAACAGAAATTCAATACGGAAGCATTTGAATCCAATAGGAAGTAGGTGGAGGCTGTGGAGAAAATAAGCAAGTCCTCTACGGGAGGAGAGAGGGGTTAGCAACCTTGTTGGGGAGAGGAGTTACTCCAGAGGCTGTAAGAGAGAACTAGATTACTGAAAAAGGCCTGTGATGGGGTGGCTGGGTGGCTGGAGCACAGAGAATTTATTAGACAAGGTTTACATTTTCAGTTGAATGTGCCAGCCTCAAGAACAGGTGTGCTTTTTCAAATGTGGAGGGTAGCTTACATTTAACGGTTTTTTGCTGCTGGTGACAGCATACTTGGTATGCAAACATCAGTAGACAGTGATACTTCAAATTCAAGTTTTTATGGGTTAATGGAGGCTCTTTCAACAATGTCATTTTACCAGTCAACTTTGTGCCTTTCAATCTAGCCAGACACAAGTGGGTTCTTCTGGATCCCAGAGAAGACAAGGTGGTATTCATGAGCTGTTGCAATTTTTCTTTATCGCTTGGGGCACACAGCTTGCTATTTTGCATTTTTTCCCTCTTTATTGGTATACGTCCTGACATTCTATCTGGATTGGACCTTTCTTGAAAAGGAGACAATAGTGTCTGGCACCAATTAACCCAATAGGAGTTAATTATGTTGAGATTTCTTTGACCTCTTTGAATATTCAGCAACTTTCATCAAGTAGATGTTTTATAGGGGTGCCTGGGTGGCTCAGTCGGTTAAGCATCTGACTTCGGCTCAGGTCACGATCTCGTGGTTTGTGAGTTTGAGCCCCATGTCAGGTTCTGTGCTGACAGCTTGGAGCCTGGAGCCTGCTTCGGATTCTGTGTCTCCCTCTCTTTCTGCCTTTCCCTGACTTGCACTCTGTCTCTCTCTCTTTCTCAAAAATTAATAAACATTAAAAAAAAATTTTTTTTAAGTAAATGTTTTATAATTTTTTGCATTACTGACTCTATCACTTAATGGAACTCTCCACTGATGGCTCATTAAAACAAACATCTTCTTTCAGGAGTTTTTTGTATTAACATAGCATGGCTTTATATTTTAGGAATTAAGTAATTAGGGGCGCCTGAATGGCTCAGTTCGTTAAGCATCCAACTCTTGATTTCGGCTCAGGTCATGATCTTCTGGTTAGTGAGACTGAGCCCTGCATCCAGCTCTGCACTGACAGCACAGAGTCTGCTTGAGACTTTCTCTCTCCCCACTCTCCATCTCTCCCCTGGTGCACTCGCTCTCTCTCATAATAAATAAACTTAAAAAAAAAAAATTAGTTAAGTAGCCCAGCCTCAGGACATCCTTATCAAATAAGTCAAAAGCTTATCCTTTTCTTACAGATAAGAAAAATGAAGCAAAGTGGTATTGTTCAGTGTCGATAGACATTACTGAGAACTCAATATGGGCTAGGTACTGGGGACACAGTGATGAACCAATTACAGTTCCAGCATTATGTACATGCCAGCAAGAAAATAAACTATGATACTGTGCAATGCGTGTGCTATATATGATATATAAGCAGAATGTAGAGCAGGAGTACAAAGAGGAAAAATGAAGAGAAAGGGTATGTAACGGCCTAGGGAGCAGAGGTGAGTTTGTAAATGGTTCCTAGAGAAAGAGTGGCATTTGGCCAGGACTGGTGGGGACTGAGCATGGGAGGGTATTTCAGACTAAGCAGAGGATACTATATATGGTACTATATATACAAAGACAGGACTATGTTGTCATTGGTGTAAATGAGCTTCATTTTCTGTGATTATCAGGGAATATAGACATGAATATTAAAATTCTTTAAGTTCAAAGGGAAGATATTTTATTTTTTAAGATTTTATTTTATTATTATTTTTAAATTTTGTTTAATGTTTACTTATTTTTGAGAGAGAGAGAGAGAGAGAGAGAGAGAGGAGACAGAGTGCAAGCTTGGGAGGGGCAGAGAGAGAGGGAGACACAGAACTGAAGTAGGCTCCAGTTGACTCCTTGACCGCGGGATCATGACCTGAGCCAAAGTAGAACGCTCAACTAACTGAGCCACCGAGGTGCCCCAAGATTTTATTTTTTCAAGTTTATTTACTTATTTTGAGAGAGAGAGAGAGAATGAGTAGGGGAAGGGCAGAGATGAGGGAGAGAAGGAGAATCCCAAGCAGGCTCTGCACTGTCAGTATGGAGCCTGATGTAGGGCTTGAACTCACAAACCGGGAGATGATGACCTGAGCCTAAATCAAGAGCCAGCTGCTTAACCAACTGAGCCACCCAGGTGCCCCTTAAAGATTTTATTTTATTTATTTATTATTATTTTTTTAAATGTTTATTTATTTTTGAGAAAGAGAGAGAAAGGGAAGGGAGAGAGAGAGAGAGAGAGAGAGAGAGAGAGAGAGAGACAGAATCAGAAGTAGATTCTGCACTGTCAGAGCAGAGCCCAACCTGGGGCTTGAACTCACGAACCGTGAAATTTGACTTGTGCCGAAGTCCAGTGCTTACCCGACTGAGCCACCCAGGCACCCCAAGATTGTATTTTTAAAGTAATCTCTACAGCCTACATGGGGCTTGAACTCAAGACCCCAGCATTAAGTGTTGCATGCTCTACCAACTGAGCCAGCCAGGTGCTTCAAAGTTATTCCAAAAGCAAAACAAGTTAAGGCTAAAACTGCTATATGTCATTCTCTGTGGTGTGGGAGTTAATTTGGGGACCCATAACGGAAATAAGTTTGCAAGGCTGGAGTGAAGGGAATACTCAGATAACTTGAAGTAGGCAATGTCAATAGGGCAGTGAGAGGACACAAGAAGGGGAAAGAGAAAGTCATGGGGGTATTGTCAGCTCTCCATTCTGAAGAGGCAAGGTGAATTAACACAATAAAAACTAAACTCTCTCACTAACCTCAGCTGTCAGAACTCCACTCAGGAGTTTTGCCACTGCTCTTGAAGGTTAAATGAAACAATGTAATATTAAGACACTATCACAGGGGACCTGTGTCTACTATTTATTATCTCATTCACCATTTTCCAAGCAGGTTATTTTTGCCTTACATTGGGACAAGTACTCTTGTGATCACAAAATGAGAAAATGTTGGCCAAAATCTTTAAAATCTCTTAAGCCTGTGGATTTGAGGATTAACTAATTTTTACGATTAAAGTTATTGCAGTGAGCCAAAGGCAGGTTAATTCAGCCTAGCACTCAATGTTTATCTCTGCAAGTCACAAAGTGCCCCCCGCTCAAATGATCCGGAATTGCAGTTGAAACACTTTTTTTCTCCTCTTAATGACATTATCCCCTGCTCAATGTAACCACTGAAGAATGCTAGGTTAAGGGCAGCAGGCTTAACCAAAGCTGAGGGTATTAGTAAACACCGTTTCAAGCACAACAGAAAGAAAATGGGCTGTGGGAGACTTGTTCACAGGGTCTACCATTGACTTCACATTTTATATCATTTGATTCTCAATTGAGGAAGAGACCACAGAAATCCAGTAGCAGGATTTGTTAGTTGACATCAAGAACATGGCAAACAAATTTTCCTATTTGATCCTGACTGCAGGGCACACTGGTGAGGCTAATTGAGACTGAACATAAAGGTCAAGCTCTTCTGATTATTCTTGTTAGAGCAGCTTAATCTGCAGCAAGGAAGTCAAATTTTCCTAAAGATATGATCAATGCGATGCCATGTTCCTTTTAAACCTTTTTACAGAGTTCTGTGTTCTCTAAGCTAAAGAGATGGCTCAATAGTTGCCAGGGATTTTTGTTGTTGTTGTTGTTACTAAAAATAACATAATTTCTGTGACCTGATCATCCTATATGCATAACTCTTTGTGCCTTCTGTTTTAATTGCATCACATTGACTTTAAAGATCAATGTCAGAGCACTTCCAGAATGGAAACATGAGGAGCTTCCTATATATTCTCCCCAGTGAAACAACCATAACTGAAGAAAATTATAAATAAAAAATGACCATTGGCTCAGACAATGGAGCAATTTATGCCCTAGGGCATTGTCAGAAGTAGTGGGGCAATCATTTACCAATTAGTGGAGGCTCACAGTTGGGAGTAATATCGATAAAGGCAAACCAGCCAAAAGCTGTGATAGGAAGATGGGGGAAAGTCAAAGAGAACCTGACTAAAACCACTGTCATCCTCAGTGGAGGGAGGAGGATTCAGGGTAACAGTGTGCACACGGAAGCCCTGAGGAGACATCAGAGCCTCCTGCACACTGGGGGGGACATAGACTATACAGAACTAGTCTGGCCAAGTCACTAAACAAATGAACAAGCCAACAACAACAATGACAACAAGCCCTGGAGCCAGTACGGATCAGTCTCCAGAGTTGCTAACATGGGAATGTAAATAAAATAGTGAGACATACAGACAGGCGATTGGGACCCAGGCACATAGAAAGTGCCACTGAGAGGACAAGGATATTGGACTTAGCAGACAAAGTCTTCAAAACAGCTATTATAATTATGTTCAAAGAGCTAAAGGAAACAGTTCTTATGAGTACAAATTCAAAATTCCTCAACAAAATACTAGCAAACTGAATGGAGCAACCTATAAAAAGGATTATATGCCATAACCAGTTGAGATTTGTCCTAGGAATGCAAAGTTGGCCTATGTCCAAAAATCAGTTAATGTAACATATCACATCAATAGAATAAAGGAGAAAAAACATGATTATATTATCTTGATAGAAAAAAGGCATAAACAAACCCCAACACTCTTTTTTTTTTTTTTTAAGATTTTATTTTTAAGCAATCTCTACACCCAACTTGGGGATTGAAATTACAACCATGAGATCCAGAGCCGAATGCTCCAGGACTGAGCTGCCCAGGCACCCCCCGATAGGAATTTTTATTAAGAGTTTATAATCCAAGTTTGTAGCAGTTGAAGGACATCATGCCAGACTAAGTATCACACCTAGCTCTGATGAGTTAATTCTCCAACCCTATTTTATCATAGTAAAGAAAGGTATTACCTTGATTATTCCAACCTTTTCAGCATGCATTGGTACTGGGACTTATGCAGGAGCTGGATTCATGCTACCTGTAATTGCAATATGTGACAGAGCCAAGATCAGTGGAAGGTCAGAGACTAGGCTACAAGGACGGGTTCTTTATATTGTAAACTTCGGTGAGCCAGTGTTTATAGAAAATAAATGCCGGTGGATGGATTGGATAATTATTGTGAACCTGTTCCATGCAATGGCAATATACAAGGGATATTGGGGGCTGCAAAGGAAGAAACGTCGGTCTTCCATCATACCTTCTAGATGAGTTGCCTCCTTTATTACGTTCATTATTACATTTGTTACATATGTTATTAAATTCTTTCCATAAAAGAGCCTGTGCTGAGCCTGTAACCAATGTTCCCCAAAAAGGCACTGTATGATTGAGATGATATATGTAATTGGAAGGGAAAATTCATCAGAGAACGAAGTGTAGATCGTGACGATGCCCAATCATTTCCAGTGACCTCAGATAACCAAGCTCGACTCAGGGTTTCCAAGCCGAATACTCCCGATGGCGTACAAGCTGGTGACACAGTCGGCTAGAAGGGGAGGATGGTTTCCTACACAGAGATCCCCCAGTCCCAGAATCCCACCGGGACTCCAAGTCCCAGAAACCCGCAGGGCAAATCTACCCCAGTCCCTAGTCGGCTGACCGCGGACGCGACCAAGTTAGGAAACCGGGGTGAGATGCCGTAGTCTTTGTCACCTACTCTTTTTCCTGTAGGAATAGGGCTTTTTTACGGAGAACTTTGGCATTTCCTCAGTCACAGCTTCCACGAAAGGCCCCCTCCCGGCCTATCTGATGTGATAGGCAGCGTCTCCCATCGTCTCTCTCCCTTTTCCTAGCCCCTGTAAGAATGGTTCAGCCGGGCGTTGAGGCTCCTTGAGCTGGATCGATGGTTGCGCCCGCCCTCCCCCGGAATGTGGGCCTTTGGAGCAAGCGAGGTGGGAGGGACCCAAGCGGGGAGGCGTGCTGGGCCCGGGCGGCGGGAGGAGCCGCGCGGTTCCGGCTGCCCCGGCACGGCGACCCTTGGGTCCGCGCCGCGGGCGGAGTGGACAGGTAGGCAAGCGGCAGCCGCAGCTCTGGGTGAAGCTCGGGTAGCAGAGTGCCCCACGGCACCCGGCGCGCACCCCGCACCCTTGGCCTCCGGCGTTCAGGCGGGGGAGTAAGGAGATGCCGACCCAGAGGGACAGCAGTACCATGGCTCACCCGATCGCAGGCGGCGGCAGCGGAGATCATTCTCACCAGGTCCGGGTTAAAGCCTACTATCGCGGGTGAGTCTCCCAGAGTAGGCGTGGGAGTGGGAGGGGAGAGGAAAGGCCCGCTCGACTTGGACTGGAGGAGGGGAGGGTGAGGGGCTGTAGATGTTGTGGGCGGATTGGTCTGGGCGGGCGACTCTGGGGACTCGGGGTGGGTGACCAAGTGATCCGGGGAGGAGCAAGGGGCGCTAGGTTGGGGCACCCCACGGTGTGTTGCAGGGCGCCCGGGAGTCGCGCGGCTGTTGGTCCAGATTAGGGTCCCAGGGAGGAGCCTTGGAATAGAGTAGGTCCACCTGGTGGGTTCGAGAGAGACTCGCCTGCTAAGAGATTTACAAGGACTTTACGTCATTAAGGCTGAATGTGTTCGGGGCTGAGAGTTGATTCCGAGTGATGCCTCAGTTAACTGAGTTTGCTATAGGTTTAGAAGACAGGACTACTTTAGTTTGCTGGCCCTTTTGGTTGTCAGAAGGCCTAAAGATTCTGGTTCTCAAAGTCAGGTTTACCTTCATCGTCTTAAGTTCAAGAAGTGTATCTGGATGCCTGTGTATTAGACATAGGAATTATTATTGAAGAGTAAAGTTGATGGGTTTTCAGGGATGTGCATTAGGTATGTATGTCTCGCCGAGATGTGGTTATGTATGTGTAAATTAAAAATTTGTGAACGCTTCTTTGTCAGTGTTTCTTCAAGGACCATTTGATAGGGTGAGATACTGCAAAGAGAGAAGAGGAGGAACCGAATTTTAAATAAAGTCTATGATTTTTAGTCGTATTTTTACGGAAGTTCTAACTCCGGTGCTTACCAGAAATAATCCAGTCCTAATATCGTTGTATTAAATCATATTCTATAATCAGTGCCCTGAAGTATTCCCCTTCCCTTGAATTAAGTCGTGGTTTGGAATTTGAGAGAATTCTATTTAGGAGCATTGGAAAGGTGAAATGTTAGTGTGGGCATGAAGATTTGAAACTAAGGGTTAACAGAAAACCTGATGGCTCGGGCCTGTCTTACTGCTTGTTCAAGTAGAAGTAAATTGCTTTAAAAAAACCTCAAGCACTAGGAGGTTAAAACTGCAATGCATACTTTTACATTCCAGAGAGGATCAGTGAAGATAGCAAACTTTCAAAATGCCTCTCTTGTTTTGATTTCAAAGGAAATAGAAGCCCTAAAACGTCTTATTGATTCGATATAACAACTTACTGGTTTGCCTGCTGCCATGCAGCCTCTGACCTCTTGTTAGCTTGACTGTCTTCATCGGTAGTTTACAAGAATTATTTAGGAAAGTATCAGTGTTTTTGCTTTTAAATTGATCACAGAGGTCTTCATTTTAAAGCAATACCAAGAAGTGTGTGTATGTTTTTTTAAAAAGTTTGTAGTGGTCATGAGAGCTGTTTTGACTTGAGTATGGTCAGCTATGAACTTTGCACTGTAGGGGAGAAAAGCTTTGCTTCCTTTACCTTACCTTTAATTTGATAGATGAGATAGTTCACTTTCCATGTTATAATGTCGACGGACAGCCCATGAGTTGTTAGGTACAGAGAATAAAATATGTGGTATGTGTTTCTTTTTTTTAAAGGTGTCTGATTATTGACAGTTAAAAAAGTTAAAAATCAGAATACTCACATGGTGGGAATGTGCACACTTTGTAGATGTATAGATTAAGTTCCATTCCATCCTTCCAACTTTCAGAGGTATACTGTTGACAGTTTATTTCTGTTCTACTGGAGGTTGTCTTTATTACTTTAAAAGTTATACTTCTATTTCGTGATTCAACTTTAGATAGACCTATTGATTCCTTTCTCTGAAGGATAAGACATTGGGTGAATACTACCTTTTGCTTGCCCTTCTCCTGATTGGTACTTCTCAATTTTTAATTGTTAAACTATTATTAGTTTTCTGGTTTACCTTTATGACTCTGACAATACAAAATTCTTGTCTTATTAAATTTAGATAGTTCCCAATGATTCCAACTATGCAGAAGAAGAAATGAGTGCTTCTTCCTTTTTGCCCATTTTTATTGGTTTGACAAATCTAAATAGGCCTAGTTAGTAAATTAAAATCATTGTAAACTCCTTTGGAAAGAAATCAAAGTCTGCTATATTTTAGGAATTTAAGTGTCATTTTTTCTTGGCTTATTGCTACAACTGTTTTTATAAAAGAGAGTAAGGACATATAACCCTTTTAGTGCCTAAAATTTTCCCAAGACATTCAAGTTAACGTTTCGTTTTGTTTTTTTTTTAAACCTATGAATTTTTGCTAAGGAATGAAAGAAAAGCCCTCGCCCATTAGTGCTTCTTATTCACTGAACGCTTTCTAATAGTGCCTTCATTTCAAGCCTTATTTAAAGACAACATCGGCATTCTCTAAATTGTACCAATTTCTGTCCCCTGAAATTATATCTGTTAAGATTATATGTTTATTAACAATAGTCTAAACTGGTGGTTATGATATTACATAGTCAGCTGCTCATTACTACAGATGAAACTAAAATGAGTCACCAGTGAGGATAGCTAATAAACAAGTTGGCTAACTAGAACACCTACCTGCTTTTTAAGTAGAAAACCCTTCCTTTATATCAAGAAATGTAAGGACAATCTGCATTTGAAAACGTTGCTTTTCCTTCAGATCTTGTGAAAGGCCATTATCAGAAAGCTTTCTCCTTATCCCCTTCTAACAGTATTTCTTTCCAGTGAACGTTGAATTTTGGAATAGCCAGAATTTTTTAGTGAATACATTGCCTTCTTTCAGAGATGTGTGTGGTGTTGTCATTCAGTTAAATTTGTTCTTAGTGCAAATGTGATGTCTCCCTAGATATAACAGACATTTAATTGGATTTTTTCTAGTTTTTAAGCAGGAGATTAATAGCATTAAGACACTGATTGTACTGGAGACCACCTAAGAGTGGCTCTGTGACGGCCCGTACACCCTTTTTTCCTTGACACGGGAGCTTGTCAGTGAGTAGCTTTCCTTCAATCATTAGCTAGTAGTGTTAGGAGGAAGAGAAACAGGTTTTGTTGGTTAGTGATAGATTGCTATTTTATGGGCTTATCCTTATATTAAAGTTACTTGATATTATGGGATAGAGTTTAACAAGGAAATGTCTGGACTCCTCATTTCTTTACATCACAAATGTGTGGGAAATTTTGCAAAAAGGTTGTGAAAATGCTTTTTAAACCACTGCCATTGAACAGTTACAATAATCTAGAGGATTCTTTCTGTGAACATCTGCAAATAGAAAGAGATTAACTACTTGTATATTTGGAATGTATAGCTGGTTCAGTGAAGAAGTATGCAGGATTTTTCTGTGAACAAGTCTTGGCAAGACTTGGTTTTAAAAGTATTGCAAAATAATTTTAGCAATATAAAGTATATCACTATAATGTTCTAAGGAAATACAAATAGTCTCTTGAGTTGGAAGTTGGGGGAATGTTAGTTACCGGTCCTGGAGCTTCTGGCCTGGCACCGAACCACAGGACAACTGATCCATAGTTTTATCAGAGAAAGAGAAAGGACTTGGTGGCCTGGTGCCAGAAACCAAAACAGCCCTCTCAGAAATTTGAATCAGGTAACAAAGAGATAAATTGCTTGTTAGCAGTGAACACTGGAACTGAAGAGTGAAGGGAGAGGTTCGGGAGGCCAAGACTGACCATGTACAAATGGCAGGTCTGAGAAAGCAGAGGAGAAGGAAGCAGTTCCCCGTAGAAAAATTCTTCCTGGAGGTCCGTGAAAGCTTTCTAATACAACTCCCAACCCTCTTGTTAAGGTAACTTGAGTGTTTGTTGTTTTATGGTTGCAATGAGCATCATTAAAACCTGAATTTTTAAAATTCCATTCTTGCTTAGGATTTCACGTATTACCTAAAGTGTATTTAAAGTCACTTTGATAAATATTGTTGGACACCTACTGCCTACTATAAGGCAGGCACGTGGTACTAGGGTGGGCACAGAGGATGTAAAGGTGGATAATACACGGCTCTGCCCTTGAAGGACCGTGAGACTTACAGGAGGAAAGACCCAGAAGAGCTAATAAAGGAGTGTGTATGTGTTTATGTGTAAGGTATTTGCAGGGTTGAATATTGGGGAGGTGTTTGGGGTAAAGAAAGGTAAACCTTCCTAGAGGATGAACTGTTTGAGGCTTTTAAAGGATAAATAGGTTTGTCTAGTGGATGAAGATGTTGGGGAAGGGGGCATTCCAGGCATTGCACAACTGTGTGATATATTTGGGGAATTCAGATCAGTTTAGTTGTTAGTGCCATAGTCCTTCCTTATTAGGACATGAAGTGTGAAGCTGGCACTGATAAGAAGTGAGGCTAAGAAGAAGGCTCACAGGCGCTACTCATGAAATTCTTGAATATCATACTTTGGGCTTCGGACTTTTTCTCATTGGCGAGGGTTTTAAGTCAGAGAGATATACATACTGAGATTCTCATTTTAGAAAAGTCAGATTTGGAACCAGTATGGACTATGAATTAGCAATGGATGAAGACTGATTTGGAGGCTTTGGAAGTAGTCCTGGTGAGAGATTCAGAGGAGGAGAAGAGGATCTGGATTGAATGGCAATTTTAGGGGGTAGAATCCATATGAATTACAGATCAATTGCCTGTGGGGAAGAGAGAGGGAATCTGACAACTCTTAGGTTTCTTATTTGAGAGAGACTAGGGAATAGAGATAGAAGGAAGAGATTAGTGAGAGGAGGTAACTCATTTCCTGGAACAAGTAACCGAATTTTTAGTTCATCATGCTTTGGGGACATCCAGGTGGAAATGGCCAGCATTAACTGAACAGTCATTTATTGTGTGCCTGCTGTGTGTCCTAAGCCCTGTACGTGACAGCTAACCTACTTAGGAATGTGGCTGAGAATGATGATTGAAACAAAAATGCCACCAGTTACCAAATGCAGCTGACAAAGACAAGGCACTAAAACTAAATTTTAAAGATACAGACGTACCTAAAATGGAAAGTTTCCCTTGTAGCTTCTCACTCCCACTTCCTAATGGTAGCCATTGTTAACAGTTTGGGGTATTTTACATTATATTAATATATCTATAGGTATAGATATGGATACACACATACCCTTTTATTTTTCAAGTAAACAGGTTCATATTTCTACACACATTTCTGCAACTTGATTTTTTTTCATTCATGATCATCTTTCCATGTTAGGATAGACAGGGATAAATACATATGTAGAGAGTGATCCGCTTACTTTTTATAATTGATGTATAGTGTTTTATAGTATTGGTACACCATAATTTAATCTTTTTTTTTTTTTTAACGTTTATTCATTTTTGAGAGACAGAGAGAGAGCATGAGTGGGGAAGGGGCAGAGAGAGGGAGACACAGAATCCGAAGCAGGCTCCAGGCTGTGAGCTGTCAACACAGAGCCCAGTGCAGGGCTCGAACTCATGAATTGCAAGAACATGACCCGAGCTGAAGTCAGATGCTCAGCCAACTGAGCCACCCAGGTGCCCCCATAATTTAATCTTTTTTCCTGATTGATAAGCACAAAAAGTTGCTTTCATTAAATCACTATTTCAAATTATGCTAAGGTGACATTCTCATATTTAATATATATTTTTGCAAACATGGTCCAAAATTTGCCTGTTTTAAAACTTGACCCTGTCCTCCAAACACTTATCAATTTACATTCCCAACAACAGTTTACAGTGAAGTGTTTTCCTTTTGTTCCCATTGCACATTACTGGTCTTTAAAAATTTTCCCAATAGAATAGGCAACAAATGTTAACTTTTTTTTACAACTATCTTTTTATACATTACTGATCATTTTTATTTCCTGTGTGGGTTGTTTATTCATATCTTTTGCCCAGTTGTCCTCCTGGATTCTTTCTCTTTTTTTCATACATTTATTTGAAGGGACATTGGCATGTTGTCTGTTACAAAAGGTGCCAGCATTTCTCTAACCTGTTGCTTGTCTGGAGTTTTTCATTTTTATTTAATCAAATCTGTCTTTTTAAAAATTTCTTTATGGCTTCTGGGTTCTCTTAGGTAAATGTACTTCTCATTTGGGGCGCCTGGGTGGCGCAGTCGGTTAAGCGTCCGACTTCAGCCAGGTCACGATCTCGCGGTCCGTGAGTTCGAGCCCCGCGTCGGGCTCTGGGCTGATGGCTCAGAGCCTGGAACCTGATTCCGATTCTGTGTCTCCCTCTCTCTCTGCCCCTCCCCCGTTCATGCTCTGTCTCTCTCTATCCCAAAAAATAAATAAATGTTGAAAAAAAAAATTAAAAAAAAATGTACTTCTCATTTAAAAACACTCTATTTTTATGTCTGTTATGCAGCTTTTCAAGTGGTTATCAATAAATCTGATATTTGGGGGTTTTAATTATTTGTGGTATATCGATAGAACTTAATTTCTTAAAAAATGTATTCTAATACTGCTATTGAATACGTTCTTTCGCCACTGATTTGAAGGACAACTTTTTTCTATACTAAATTTCTCAGATGAACATCAGTACTTTCTATTCTGTTTCATTGATTTTTTTTTTTTTCAACGTTTATTTATTTTTGGGACAGAGAGAGACAGAGCATGAACGGGGGAGGGGCAGAGAGAGAGGGAGACACAGAATCGGAAACAGGTTCCAGGCTCTGAGCCATCAGCCCAGAGCCTGACGCGGGGCTCGAACTCACGGACCGCAAGATCGTGACCTGGCTGAAGTCGGACACTTAACCGACTGTGCCACCCAGGCGCCCCTCTGTTTCATTGATTTTTGAGGAGGAATGTGTTTTTGCATTGGTTTAATTATTGTGGTTAATTTTTTTTTTTTCAACGTTTATTTATTTTTGGGACAGAGAGAGACAGAGCATGAACGGGGGAGGGGCAGAGAGAGAGGGAGACAGAATCGGAAGCAGGCTCCAGGCTCTGAGCCATCAGCCCAGAGCCCGACGCGGGGCTCAAACTCACGGACCGCGAGATCGTGACCTGAGCTGAAGTCCGACGCTGAACCGACTGCGCCACCCAGGCGCCCCTATTGTGGTTAATTTTGATATATGTTATGGAAAGGTCATTTCATTAATTTTCTATTTCCAGATTTTCTTGGCTATTCTTACACATTTATTTTGTCTTCCAGATCAGTTTTTGAAGGTTTTTGTAGGTTTCAAAAAAAAAATCTTATTATTTTGATTTGGAATTGCATTGAATTTACAAGTTAATGTGAGAACTGATAGTTTTATAATACTGAGCTTGGCCTTGTAAGTATGTGGCATAAGACCTATTTATTGATTTTTTTTTCGTATTTTTCAGTAAGGTGCCTGTCCCTTAGATCTTGCACATTTCCCATTAAATTTATTCTTAAATGCTTTATAATTTTGTTGCTTTTGTGAATGGGACTTTTATTCTCATAGCCTTATTTTATACCATCTATTTTTGAATATTTAAGTGGAACTGGTCACCTTATTCTAATAGTTTCTTAGTTAACTATCTTAGAATTTCTAGCTAGATAATATCATCTGCAAATAACAGTTGTGCCTCTTGTTTACTATATATCTCACTTCTTTTTCTCATTTTTTTTTTAAGTTTATTCTTGGAAGAGAGCGAGCATGCGCACGAGCAAGAAAGGGGTAGAGAGAGAATCCTAGGCAGGCTCCATGATCAGTGCAGAGCCCCATGTGGGGCCCGATCTCACAACCGACTGAGAGATCATGACCTGAGCTGAGATCAAGAGTCAGACGCTTAATCGGCTCAGCCACCCAGGCGCCCCCTTTTCTTATCTTAACCATTGCCTGGGTTTTCCAGTGTTGAATTTTAACAGTGAACTTTTATCTTAAAATATAAATAATTAGAAAAATTTCACAGATTATCTTCAAAGATACCCAGTCTCCTTTCATCTCTTTGATGTATGCTAAAGAGCATAGAAACTAACTTTGAGAATGTACCCAGTTGTGCCAAGAACTGTGATAAGTGTTTTGCCCTTATTTGTATTCATGACCATATTCAGAGGTGGGTATCATTATCTGCATCATATCGATGGTAACGCTGAGGCTTAGTAAGCCACCATACAAAGCTGAGTCTTACCCTTCAGAAAAATTTCTCTTTCTCCTTTTACTATATTGATGAGGCTTTTAAAAATCACTTTTTTGCTTTATTGTCAAATTCATATCTCACAGTTCTTTTTGAGCCAATTTTCTGTCTTCTTGATCATTAAAAAATAGAACTTGCTTTATGCCTGTCAATGAATAACAATTACTTTGAGGAATGATACTGTGATTTATATGAAGTCTCTTTCCCCAGAACCTTCAGCCTAGTGATTTTACCATCCATGGATAATTCTGCCTAAATCTCTTATATCAGTGATTACAATAAAACTTTTTTCTGTTTATGCTACATTTAATTTTGGAGAAAAGCTTATTTTGAGATAGCAGAAGGATTGAACTGGTGGTTTTTTCAGGTTTATTTTTAAGAGCAATTAGCCCTAAGGAAAAACTTTAGATTCTATATTTTAGAACAGAGGAACATAATGAATGCTCAAAGCAGTTTGTCTTCTGAGGCCCAGTAGCAAAATTAAAACTGCCTTTTTTTTTTCTTTTTAAAAAATTCAGCTAAAACTATATCTAAATTTTCCATTTTGGGAATCTTTGTGGTGAAGCAGAATATATTCTGTCAAAGACCAGTGGTAAGATAATGTATGCTAACACTGAAGTTAAAACCAGAGAAAAAAAATCTTTCATGCATAATTTGTTTTATACCTTTAGAATGTAATATCTTTATTTTGCAGCTCATTTTTAGCTTTAGTGCTATAATAAGAATCTGGTGTTTGTGGAGGGTATGAACATGGTGCTTTCTCAATTACTTAGAGAAGTGTTTACATAAAACTCCCTTAAATGTTTTAGTTCCTGGAACTTAAGGAGTGGTCATTGATAAAGCATAACTCCTTCCCCGGGTCTCCTTAGGATGTTTGTACTTATGTTTTTTTAATGATTATACAGATGTTTTAAAAAATATTTGTATGTTCTGATAAATGCTTTTTAGTTCTTGAAAAATAAGATTTCTTAAAAATCCGTATTGTATACAGACATGCTTCTGTATGTGTTAATTGTAACTCCATGTGAACCTTAATAAGAAAGTCATATTTTGATGATGCCAGATATTAATTTTTTTTTTCCCTTGCATTCAAAAAAGATGTCATCCTTGTACTTTGCCAGAGAACTTCTATGGAAACCTTTCCTTCTCTTCTGACTTAATTCTAAAATATAATCTCCCAATCCTTATATCCCTTATACTAGTAAACTTGAAGGTATTTTGAAAGAAAAATTGTTGTAAGGTAAGGATGTTAGAAGAAGGAACTATTTTATATTTTTAAAATAAAATTTTAAAATATTTGAAACAATTTTATTTATAAAAAGTCATTTTAAATTGTTTTACATTTTAGGGGTGTGTTGATGGCTCAGTCAGTTAAGCATCTGACTTTTGGTCTTGACTCAGATCATGATCTCATGGTTTGTGAGCTCGAGCTCCATGTCAGGTTCTGGGCTGACAGCGTGGAACCTCCTTGGGATTCTCTTTCTCTTTTGCCCCTCCCCTGCTTGCTTACAAGTGTTTTCTCTCTCTCTCTCTCTCTCTCTCTCTTAAAATAAATAAACTTCAAAAAATTGTTTCATATTTTATTTTTTATTAGAAAGCAAATTTTATAATAAAATCATACCTTTATATGGTAGAGAAATTAACAATAATCTATACCATTCAGAAAGGTCTAAGTACAGAGTACATCTTTCCATCTGTAGTCTCTCCTCAATTCCCAGTTCCACCACCTAGAGTTAACTACTTTTAAAATTTTGTTTTGTTTTATTATATCTATTGATAGATATGAAATAAGAGGAATTTAGTACTACTTGCCATTTCTTGTGCCTATTTTTAGTTCTTCTAATAGTTATGTTTGTAAGTTAAGTAATGTGCCTTCTTCTGCTTTTGTTTTTAATTGTGGCTAAAAAGAATTAAATTTATCATCTTCTACAGTTCAGTAGTGTTAACTATATTCACATTGCCATGCAACCAATCTCCAGAACTTTTTCATTTTGCAAAATTGAAACTGTACCTTTTGAACGATTCCCCATTTCCTTCTCCCTCCAACCTCTGGCAACCACTGCTCCAATTAAGTGGAGTCATACAGTATTTGTCTTTTTGTGACTGGCCCATTTCACTTAGCATAATGTCTTCAAGGTTCATCCATGTGTCAGAATTTTCTTACTTTTAAAGGCTGAGTAATATTCCTTCGTGTTTATACATCACATTTTATTTATTCGTTCCTCTGTCAGTAGACCCTTGGGTTGCTTCCATCATTTGGCTATTGTGAGTAATGCTAGTCCGAACATGGGTGTACAAATATCCGTTGGAGTCCCTACTTTCAGTTCTCTTGGATATATACCTGGAAGTGAAATTACTGGACCATATGGAAATTCTATTTTGAAGTTTTTGAGGAACCTCCATACTGTTTTCTATAGCTGCTGAACTGTTTTACATTCCCACCAACAGTGCACAAGGCTTATTTCTCCACATCCTTGTCAACACTTGATATTCTCTGTTTTTTTGTTTTTGTATTTTTTTTAAAGTAGGCTCCATGACCAACGTGAGGCTCGAATTCACAACCTGAGATCCAGTCAGATGCTCCACCAGCTGAGCCACCCTGGCGCCCCTGGTTTTGTTTTTGTTTTTTTTGATAGTAGTTATACTAATGGGTGTGAGGTGATATTTCATTATGGTTTTGATTTGCATCTCCCTGATGATCAGTGATGTTGAACATCTTTTTTTATTTTTATTTTTAAAAAATTTTTTAACGTTTATTCACTTTTGAGAGACAGGGACAGAGCGCGAGCCAGGGAGGGGCAGAGAGAGGGGGAGACACAGGACCCAAAGCCAGCTCCAGGCCCTGAGCTGTCAGCACAGAGCCCGACATGGGGCTTGAGCCCACAAACTATGAGATCATGACCTGAGCCAAAGTTGAATGCTTAATCAACTGAGCCACCCAGGCACCCTGAACACCTTTTCATAGGCTTGTTAGCCATTTGTGTATCCTTTTTAGAGAAATGTTGGTTCAAGTCCTTTGCCCATCTTTTATTTGGAATATTTGTTTTGTTTCTTGTTCCCTGCTATTATTTTTAAATTATTGGTTTTAGATAGAGTATTGATTCTCCACTAGGAAAGAAACATTTTGAATTTACACTTTTACTTTCTCTACATCTTGATTTTTCTTAGTAATTTTTATATTACAAAGGTTTATAACATTCTATTCTTTAACTTACAAATTTTTCTTTAAAGAAATGAATGCTTATGTAAGTGTTAAGCACTTGAAGAGCTAAGTAGTATGATTCGATGCTTAGACAAGGAAAAGTAATCTTGTGTCAGTAAAACTTTTTTCTTTTAAAGGTTCCTCATAACTGTGTTGTTTGGGGCTAGTATGTTTTCTCAGTCACTTTTACCCCTCTGTTTTCAGTCATCTGCGATTTTTCTTATGCTTTCTGGTCTGCTGCTGGTGACTTTTTTGTTTTCTAAGACTTTGATAATTTGTCATTTATCTGTTGTTTCAACGGGCCCTTCAAATGAAAGGATATAGATATGTGTTCCCTCTGCCATAATGCACCAGAAGCCTCTGAGTGTTGCTTTTAGAAAGTTAGGTGACTTTTTATCTCTCTAATCAGGCTTCGCTTCTATTTAAAGTATTATGTGAATATATAGCATTTTTTACATTTACTGAACACATAGGATCCAACATGTGACAACTCCATTCACTCAACCTAGAGTAATTGAATGTCCACTCTGAGCCAGACACGGCTTCAGTTATTGGTGATATAGCAGTGAGCAAAACTAAGTGCCTGCTTTCATGGATTTTACATTTAGTCAAGGGAGATAGACTAAAATATGTATAATTTACATATGCTGGCAAAGTATTTTCTCTGAAGAATAGAAAATTTAACTAGTGGGCTCCTGGGTGGCTCAGTCAGTTAAGCCTCCAACTTTGGCTCAGGTCATGATCTCAGGGTTCGTGAGTTTGAGCCCCACATCAGGCTCTGTGCTGACAGCTCAGAGCCTGGAGCCTGCTTCCGATTCTGTGTCTCCCTCTCTCTCTCTGCCTGTTACCCACTTGTGCTCTTCTCTCAAAAATAAATAAACATTAAAAACAAAATTGAACCAGCTTCATGTACTAAAGTAGAGTAATTTATTTTATTTAAAAAGTGTTTATTTATTTAGTGAGCATGAGAGTGGAGGGGGGCAGGGAAAGAGGACACAGAGAATCCCAAGCAGGCTCCGCCCTATCAGTGCAGAGCCTGATGTGGGGCTCGAACTCATGAACGGGGAGCTCATGACCCAAGCTGAAATCAAGAGTCAGATGCTTAAGTGACTGAGTCACCCAGGCACCCCAGAGTATACTAATTTAATATCCTCATCAGGGATTTCATCTTTCATTAGCCAGTCTTTTAAAAGTGAGATTATGTAACCATTATGTTCTTGTCAAAAAACCATCTAGGAATAGCTGTGCATTGGGTAGATGCTACTGTGGAAAGTGGTGTCTCGTGTGCAGGAGATTTACTCAGGTCGACGGCTACGGAAGGGAAGGCAAGGGAAGGAAGTAGGCTTAGGTAGGAGGAAATCAAGATGCCCTAAAGTCTCAGCAGAACCCTCAGTTGACCCTCCCAGGAGTTCTGAAGATGAGTTGATACTTCAGAGCTTTCCTGAGTTGTCTACGACCTTTATACCCCCACATGGAATCAGTCATTCACTGTGGGCTGCTCCAGGAAGTGGGTGTGACCATAGGTGAGATTCAGATCTCTGAAGGAGACTGTCAGCTGGGGATTATCTGCTGGTAACATGTCCAGCAGCTGGTATAATAAATGCTCCATTGCTAATGGGGGATTTTAGGGTGGGATGGGGAGGGGAAAAGTCAGATCATAGCATCCACCACAGGTGTCATTAGGATTTGGTTTGAATTCTTCTATTTTTTAACTGAGAGACTGGCAAATATTCCTTTGTGTTTTGATTTTTAAATCTGTAAAATAGGTTAGTATGTCCAGTTTGACAGTTCTTGTGAAGATTATATAGATAAAGTTTATTTATTTTTTTAATTTTTTTTTAATGTTTATTTATTTTTGAGACAGAGAGAGACAGAACATGAACAGGGAAGGGGCAGAGAGAGAGGGAGACACAGAATCTGAAACGGGCTCCAGGCTCTGAGCTGTCAGCACAGAGCCCGACGCGGGGCTCGAACTCACGGACCGTGAGATCATGACCTGAGCCGAAGTTGGACGCTTAACCGACTGAGCCACCCAGGCGCCCCTGATAAAGTTTGTTTAAATACCCAGAGCACACTCAGTTTTCTATAACTGTTTATAGGCAAAGGAAATAAACAGTGATATTTCCTTGTCAAAAGTACATTTTCTTGAAGATGGATTTCTCTTAGAAAGTATTTCTTCTACATCCAATTAAGAAATGTTTGAGTCCTTCTTATATTTTTTAAAAAGTATTTTGTAAACTGTTATGTATATATGTTATATACACATATATAATATGCATACATATATACATACAAATTTAAAGAACTGTTGTTATAGGAAAGTGTAGGTCGTAATAAGAGAATTTTTTTATTACTTTCAAAAAAATGCTTTAAAGTTCTTCCAAATTGTAGCTGTCTACTACCATGACAATTGGATTTCTAATTTTTAGATATTAAATTATTTTTTATTAATATTTGTTTATTTACTCTCGAGTTAGTTAATATGCAGTGTAGTCTCAGAGTCCTTATTATGTTAATAGTACTGTGACTCTATGAAACAGTCTGAGGATTTTTGTCTCCCAGTTGTATACAATTTAGTTGAGGATGTGTTATCAGTGTATGAGTTAAATAACAAAAGATGAAACATAAGATACATGTTGGACAGGTTTAAAAGTATGGACCATTGGGCTTATGTGGTTAAAAACTGTTTAATGGAAGTTGATGTTGAAGTGCCTATTAGAGAATTGATCCTCACCTCCCTCTATAAACTGGGAAGGCCTTGAACCTCCCTCTAAATACTGGGCCAAGTATTAAAACTTGAATCATCAAGGTCTTATGTGTGGGAGTTATGAGTAAACCAGATGAGTGCAGTAGAGTATTTGTATTGGGAATGGTGGGTTCAAGTTGAGAATGGGAATTAGAACCAGATCATCAAAAGGTAGAATTACAGGTTTAGGAGACCTCTACATAGAGATAGTGTTAAAACATTGAATATGAATTAAGTTTCAGAGAGAAAGAAAGAATGACAGAAGATGAATGTGAGAGAGAATGTAAAGAGTACCTTGTGATTGAAGACCAAAGGAAACTTAAGCGTTCATTCAGTATAGCAGACGGAGAGCCAGGGAAGCTTACTGTTATGAAAGCCAAGGCAAGAAGTTCTCAGAGGCAGGGATACAAAGCTGTGAGATGCTTAGAAAGATTATCAAGAAAAGGGCAATCCATTTTGAGGCTCTGCTCTTTGCTTACCTTTGATAGCCCATAAAGACCAGTTTTAAACTTTTTTTTTTTTTTTTTTTTTTTTGCGCAGATGACTAAAATTTGAAATTCCTTATTTCCTACTCTGTGTTCTGTGTTGCAGCTACCCATTTCTGTTCACAGTTCCTTCCTTTCTTGAACAGGTATTTCTTAAGCATCCATTCTGTGCCAGGCACTGTGTTGGTTGCTAGGAATATAATGAACAAAATAAAACCCCTGCTTTCACCAAACTTACATTCTAGCTGGGGTAGATGGTAGACTATAAACATTGGTTTACCTGCTCAAGTAGTAGAAGAGGTTGGTCAGAGAGGTAGCCAGGGTCTCGTAGACTCCACTAGGGACTTTGGATTTTACTCTTCATGAGACAGAAAGGCATTTGAAGAGTTTAAAACAGAAAGGACATGAACTACATTAATTTTGTAAAACTGTTAGGACAGAATTTGACACATAGGCATCACTCTATAAATTTTTATTAGAGTCATTCAGTCTGTTTGACTTACATTTGAAAGGTGATTGTGTCTGGCTACTGAGTGGAGATGTGATCATAGGGAGCCTTCTCCTGGCTCCTTGGAGGAAGTCCCAGGCCTCTGCTCTAAAACAGTTTGTTGCGGTTTTAAATTTTATACTAAATAGCCAGCCACTACGTAGATTTATTTGAATACTGTTGCTTATCTAACATTAATACAAACAAATACACATTTATGTCTGTTCCTATGTTCTTTGGGTATCTACCTAAAATATTAGTCTTATTTTAAACCCAATTTTGGCAAATGGGAATTCTTTGGGAAATGGTGAAAATGAAGGTGTGAGGTCTAAAAATCATGCCACACGAAGAATGGGTGATGGTCTCATGGGTGGTTAATTTGTGGAAGTGAGGGCTGGGGAAGAGGACTTGACAGATCTTGGTCAAATTATTGAAGAGCTGTTTCTTAGATGAAGGGTGGACTTTTGGGGGAGGGGAGATCTGCAACCTGTGATTGGAACAGATTTCAGTTAAATATAAGGCAGAAGTTCATCAATAATAGAGCTGTTCATCTGCGGAGTGCAGTGCCTCACAAAAGAGTGAGCTTTTGATAACAAAATTAAAGCCAAAGTGGGACAACCATCAGAGCAGTTATGGTGGCCTACCTGAATGAGAAGGGAGATTGAATGAAAGTTTCTCACAAATCCACTATTTTTACTTTTTTTTCTACTAAGTTATTTATTTTGAGAGAGAAAAAGCATGAGAGGGGCAGAGAGAGAAGGAAAATCCCAAAGAGAGAAATCCCAAGCAGGCTCCATGCTGTCAGCACAGAGCCCGATGTGGGGCTTGAACTCACAAACCGTGAGATCATGACCTGAGCTGACACCAAGAGTCAGACGCCCAACCAACTGAGCCACCAAGACGCCCCCACTATTTTTACCTTTAAGCATTATTTAATATGGATTTTTTGTTTAGTTTACTGGAAGCAATGCATGTTGAGGCACTCACAAAATAACTGATGTTCATCTGATTTTCAGGCACTTAGTGTTATGTAGAGTATCATTAGTTTTGGTCATTCTCAAACTTAAAACTCCTTTTTTTTTTTCAGGGATATCATGATAACACATTTTGAACCTTCAATCTCCTTTGAGGGCCTTTGCAGTGAGGTTCGAGACATGTGTTCTTTTGACAACGAACAGCTTTTCACCATGAAATGGATTGATGAGGAAGGTGAGTGGTAAAGAGAGGGCTGCCTGTGTAAGCATTGATTTAAGATACTATTTTGTCATTTGTTTTCTTTTTTAAAGTTTATTTATTTTGAGAGAGAGAAAGAGAGTATGTGCACACACGCATGAGTTGGGAAGGAGCAGAGAGAGAATCCCAAGCAAGTTCTGCACTGACGACTCAGAGTTCCATCCCACAAACTGTGAGATCATGACCTGAGCCAAAATCAAGAGTCGGATGCTTAATCAACTAAGCCACCCAGGCACCCCTGTCATTTATTTTTAAAATGTAGTAAAAGTTCAAATTAATTAGGACTATTAGGTATATTAGAAATTTTATGTTATTCTTATTTTGCTTCAAGCACTTAAATAAAAAGAATACCAAAGGGTACAATCTTTGTTTTGTCCTTTTTACTCCAAAATAGAGTGAAATTAATGTGACTTGTTTTCCACCATTAATGTAAACATCTCATCAAATAGTGTTACATTTTGCTTTAATTTTGAAGATGAGTATTGTCTTATATTTTAGAGATTACCTTCAATAATCTGGCAGTATTTTTTTGCTGAGTACTGTAAATACTTCAAAGAAAGTGCTACAGAATAAAAGTGATGATTTCAGAGGTGGTGGCAGAGACTTGATACCTTAATGACTTGGACTCAGAAAACATCTGTTGAACATCTGTGTGCTGAAGATAGAAATTTTCTTTCTTTTTTAATTTTTTTAATGTTTATTTCTGAGACAGAGAGAGACAAAGCATGAGTAGGGGAGGAACAGAGAGAGAGAGGGAGACACAGAATCAGGAGCAGGCTCCAGGCTCTGAGCTGTCAGCACAGAGCCGGACGCAGTGCTCAACTCCCAAACCGTGAGATCATGACCTGAGCCAAAGTCAGACGCTCAACCGACTGAGCCACCCTGGCGCCTCTAAGATAGAAATTTTCTATATTCACACTCATAGTCTCATAGGGAGATGGACATGTAAATAACAAATGTGATAAGTTGAACATAAACACATAGGCATCTTGGAATCCAAAAGAACCAACATCTCCATGTCCTTGAAATATTTGTGACGTTTGGACTAAAAATAAAGAGTAGAAGTTTTTGAAGTGGAGGAGGTGAGGGGAAAACCACTTTTGATGAAGAATTTAAAAAGAGACAGAGGTGTGAAGAACATGGTATATGTGGAAGAGCGGTAATTCACTAAATTAAAGTGCAAGGTGTAGAGAGGTGTGGACGAGGGCTAGATCCTTGCTCCTTGGTGTGGTCTGCGAATTTTTGGAAAATGGGACTCTCAGGCCCCATCACAGATCCCTGGATCTGAACGTACACTTTAATAGGAACTCTAGGTGTGTGGCATACATATTTTTTTAAGTTTATTTATTAAAAATAAAGTTTATTTATTTTGAGAGAGATCACGCACATGCACGCATGTGCAAGCATGAGTTGGGGAAGGACGGAGAGGGAGAGAGATTCCCATGCAGGCTCCAAGCTCTCAGCACAGAGCCAGACAGCAGGGCTCAATCTCTTGAACCAGGAGATCATGACTTGAGCAGAAATCAAGAGTCAGATGCTTAACTGACTGAGCCACCCAGGTGCCCCAAGTTGCATGAATATTAAACTTTGAGAAGCATAGGATTCAATCCTGGAAGCCTTTGCAAACCACGTTAGACTTTATCTTACATGATGGAATGTCATTGAAGTATAGTTTTTGTTTTTTTGTTTTTTTTCAACGTTTATTTATTTTTGGGACAGAGAGAGACAGAGCATGAACGGGGGAGGGGCAGAGAGAGAGGGAGACACAGAATCGGAAACAGGCTCCAGGCTCCAGGCTCCGAGCCATCAGCCCAGAGCCTGACGCGGGGCTCGAACTCACGGACCGCGAGATCGTGACCTGGCTGAAGTCGGACGCTTAACCGACTGTGCCACCCAGGCGCCCCTGAAGTATAGTTTAAAGATACCCTAATTAGGGGCGCTTGGGTGGCTCAGTTGATCGGTCTTCCAACTCTTGATTTTGGCTCAGGTCATGCATGATCTCATTATTTGTGGGATCACCCGCATCTGATTTTTCCGCTGACAGCGTGGAGCCTGGTTGGGATTCTCTCTCTGCCCCTTCCCTGTGCACGCCTACTCTCTCTCTCTCAAAATAAACATTAAAAAAAAGGAAGACACCTTATATATACTAGTTTTGTATTATGACTTTCTCTTAATTGTAATGTGAATGGAATTTCATTTTAAGGAATGTCATAATATTTAGCTCAATATTTGGGGCATTTCTGTGTTTTCTGATGTGAAAAGCACTGGAAAGATATCCCAACTCCAAGCTATAGATAAACTCAAACGCATTGTCATTTTCTAAAGACATTTTTTATTTGATTTTATTTATTTATTTTTAAATGCTTATTTATTTTTGAGAGAGAGAGAGCGTGAGAAAAAGAGGGGAAGAGAGAAGGAGACAGAGGATCAGAAGTGGGCTCTGTGCTGACAGCAGAAAGCCTGATGTGGGGCTTGAACTCATGAACTGAGAGATCATGACCTGAGCTGAAGTCAGACTGCTTAACCGACTGAGTCACCCAGGTGCCCCAAGACATTTTTTTAAAAAGGGTTTTTAAAAAAATTTTTTTAATGTTTGTTTATTTTTATTTTATTTTATTTTTTTCTTTTCTTTAGTTTTTAAAATTTACATCCAAATTAGTTAGCATATAGTGCAACAATGATTTCAGGAGTAGATTCCTTAGTGCCCCTTACCCATTTAGCCCATCCCCCCTCCCACAACCCCTCTAGTAACCCTCAGTTTGTTCTCCGTATTTATGAGTCTCTTCTGTTTTGTCCCCCTCCCTGTTTTTATATTATTTTTGTTTCCCTTCCCTTATGTTCATCTGTTTTGTCTCTTAAAGTCCTCATATGAGTGACGTCATATGATTTTTGTCTTTCTCTTACTAATTTCACTTAGTATAACACCCTCCAGTTCCATCCACGTAGCTGCAAATGGCAAGATTTCATTCTTTTTGATTGCCGAGTCATACTCCATTGTATATATACACCACATCTTCTTTATCCATTCATCCATCGATGGACATTTGGGCTCTTTCTATACTTTGGCTATTGTTGATAGTGCTGCTGTAAACATTGGGGTACATGTGTCCTTTCTAAATAGCACACCTGTATCCCTTGGATAAATGCCTGGTAGTGCAATTGCTGGGTCGTAGGGTAGTTGTATTTTTAGTTTTTTGAGGAACCTCCATACTGTTTTCCAGAGTGGCTGCACCAGCTTACATTCCCAGTGTTTATTTTATTTTTGAGAGAGAGAGAGAGAGAGAGACTGTGAACAGGAGAGGGGCAGAGAGAGAGGGAGACACGGAACCCAAAGCAGCCTCCAGGCTCTGATCTGTCAGCACGAGCCCAACGCAGGGCTCGAACTCATGAACCGCGAGATCATGACCTGAGCTGAAGTTTAATGCTTAAACCACTGGTGCCCCTAAAACAGTTTTATTTATTTAATTGCTGTACTCAGTGTGGGGCTCGAACTCATGACCCCGAGATGAAGAGTCATACATTCCTCAGACTGAGCCAGGTAGGCACCCCTTTAAAGACCTTTTAAAAAGTTTTTCTAAAGTAATTCATGTACTTATGTTGGACAAGGTTTCATTTCAACGTGCATGAAATTACATCATTACCTTTTTTTTTTTTTTTTTTTTTTGAGAGAGAGATAGAGAGTGTGTGAGAGGGGGAGGGGCAGAGGAAGAGAAAGAGAGAATCTTAAGCAGGTTCCATGCCCAGGAAGGAGCCTGATGTGGAGCTCTATGACCTTGAGATCATGACCTGAGTGGAAATCAACCAAGAATTGGATACTTAACCGACTGAGACACTCAGGTGTCCACCATCATTACCTTTTTAAGCACTGTATAATATTCCATATTGTAGATATTTCATGATTTATTTATTTAACCCTTTATTGATGGATATTTGGACTATTTCCAATGTTTTTGCTACCATAAGACAATACATAATGCACATCTTTATATGTAATTTTGTGCTATTGTATGGGAGTCTCTCTGTAGCCAATTCATAGAATATGCCCTTCATAAATTTTGGTAGCTAGTGACAATTTGCTATCAAAAAAGGTTTGAACCAGTATATGGCACAGCTACATTGAATGAGAGCATCTCTTCACTCATGCCCTTGCCACCTCAGATATTATGAGTTTAACTTTTTTTCTTGGAATCTGATCGGTGAAATACTAGCCTGGTCTTTTAAATTCTGTATTATTCAAGGGTAAGACTGAATATCTTTATTCAACCACTTTAATTTTTAAATAAATAAATATTTATTAATAATTGTATATTAATAGCCATATATTATATATTAATAATTAAATATTAAATTTAATCTTTAAATCTTGTTGATTCTAAATGGTGTGGATATCTCACAGTGTATCTTCAGGCTGAAAATGAGACTATATAATTTAGAATTTAGCATAGTACATACAATATAGTTAGCATCAATAGTTTGATCATTATCATGAGCTAATGTTATTCTCATTTTTTTAAAGTAAGCTCTATAGTCAGTGTGGGGCTTGAACTCACAACCCCAAGATCAAGAGCCTCATGCTCCACCAACTGAACAGCCCCAGTGTTATTCTCAATTTTAATTCTGTGCTGATCACTTCATGCCATTTACTTGCCACTTAGGGTTTTTTCAGTTGGTGTTTTTCAAATTCGTGCACATAGGAATCAAATATAATGCATTTTATTAAAAGAAATTGATTTAGAGATAATCCATTAAAAATTTTTTTATTGTACTCTTATACTTTGTAATGTCTTTACCTGGGCAGCTCTGTTCCCAGATTGTTACACGGCTGTCTCTTTCCTGTCATTCGGGTTACTCAAATGTCCTGTCTCCAAGAAGCCTTTCACTTCTATTCACTTTGTATCTTATTTATATGGTAGAATGTAAGCTCCACGAGAACAGAGTTCTTGTCTTTGCCATGGAGCTCCAAAGCCTAGAGCAGTATGGTACACTGAAAAAACATTTGCGAATTGTACAGAAGGCTAATAGCAAGCCTTCCCACAGTGTAGTTTTATGTTTGTTATTAGAGATTTAAGCATGGGGCGTTGTGGTTTATTCTGTTTTTTCCTAACATAAAAGCATCTTTTAATTAACAGGTGCACATAGTAAATTAAATTAATTATCTGATGAAACAGTCTTATCCTTTTATAATGCAATTCAAAGTTCTTTCTCTCTAAATAGCTGTTAAGTGTCCTAATTTTCTGGGGAAAACTACAAAACTATAGCCCCATCCAAGTAAAAGGTTAAACTTTCTATTAAGGTGTGTTGATTCCCATGTGATCCTTCTTACCCTGGTTAATTGTGATACTAGTCTTTTCTTAATTTTAGGTATATAGAACCAGTAGTAATTATTTTTAAGCTCCTTGCAATTATTTTTCAGTTGTAATTGTGTTGCCTTTATTTTTAGCCATATAAGCATGGGGGTTTGCTTATCTGGAGAAAAAATTCTCTCTAGAATCACTGGAAGACAGGACTATAATTTCTCTGGTTTATGAGAAACACTTTCTAGAAGCTAATCTTTTAATTGTGGGATTTTATATTAGGGCGAGTAATGATCATAAGCTTGCTTCATTTCTTTAAGTAGATTTATGACAACTGTTCTTTTTCTTTGTGTTTAAAACCAGTTTTAATGATTTGTTTTGATGTGCCTGTGGGAGAACCGGTTTGCTTAAAACTAAACATTTTAGAATGAATAGTAATTTTGTAACAATTGTACCTCCCTTCTCATGTGGGGAAAGAATATGGGGCAGAGAATGATAAATGACTTTATAGTTCATCATATTTTAATTGAGACTGTTTTTCCATAAGGATGTGCTTTAAAAAAATTTTTTTTTATTGTTTGTTTATTTTTGAGAAAGAGAGAGCAACTAGGGGAGGGGCAGAGAGAGAGGGGGAGACAGAATCCGAAGCAAGCTCCAGGCCCTCAGCTGTCAGCACAGAGCCTGATGCGGGGCTCGAACTCACTAAACGTGAGATCATGACCTGAGTCGAAGTCGAATGCTTAACCGACTGAGCCACCCAGGCACCCCAAATATTAAGTATTTTCTACATTTCTTTTTTTCTTAAGTTTATTTATTTATTTTGAGAGACCGAACGTGCTTGTGCACTTGTGTGAGGCAAGGTGGGCGGAGGGGCGGAGAGGGAGAGAGAATCCCAAACAGGCCTTGCAACTGCAGAGCCTGATGAGGGCTTGAACTCACAAACCATGAGATCGTGACCTCTGTCCCTCTCCCCGACTTGTGCTTTCTCTCTCTCAAAATAAGTAAGTAAGTAAGTAAATAAATAAATAAATAAATAAATAAATAAAAAAAAAATAGTGCATGTTAACAAAAATATTGATTTGTTTGAAGGAAAAAAATGTCTCTGAGGATCCTCAGATCCCCCTAATAGCCGCTATAAACAAATTGATGATCTTTTCATGTGAATGTACAACTAGAAGGTATAGGGTAACACTTTTTTTCTTTCTTACAAGTAGCCAAATACTGTACAAGCTGCTATTTAACCCACTTTTTCCTTTAACATCTTGTGGATATCTTTCTGTATCAGTGTATGTAGATTTATATAACGTTTATACAATGTGACTGTACATAACTTTTTTTATCATCACATTCAAGAAATTTAATACTGACATATTATTTAACATATGGTCCATATTTAATTTTTTTAATATCCTTTTTCAGTTTCTTTTTCATTTTTCTAGGACTTTTTCCCCCTGGATATAATCAATATTGATGTAGTGTTTTTGGCTCTCATGTTTCTTTGGTTTCTTTCTTTCTTTCTTTCTTTCTTAAATTTTTATTTAGTTTATTTTTTTAATTTACATCCACGTTAGTTAGCATATAGTGCAACAATGATTTCAATAATGGATTCCTTAATGCCCCTTACCCATTTAGCCCATCCCTGCTCCCACACCCCCTCCAGTAACCCTCTGTTCTTCATATTTAAGATACTCTTATGTTTTTGTCCCTCTCCCTGTCTTTATATTATTTTTGCTTCCCTTCCCTTATGTTCATCTGTTTTGTGTCTTAAAGTCCTCATATGAGTGAAGTCATATGATATTTCATATGATATTTGTCTTTCTCTGATGGACTAATTTCGCTTAACATATACCCTCAAGTTCCATCCACATAGTTGCTAATGGCAAGATTTCATTCTTTTTGATTGCCAAGTAATACTCCATTGTATTACATCTTCTTTATCCATTCATCTTTATCTTCTTTATCCATTCATCCATCTTCTTTATCCATTCATCCATTGATAGACATTTGGGCTCTTTCCATACTTTGGCTATTGTTGATCGTGCTGCTATAAATATTGGGGTGCATGTGCCCCTTTGAAACAGCTTACCTGTATCCCTTGGATAAACACCAGTAGTGCAATTGCTGGGCCATAAGGTAGTTCTATTTTTAATTTTTTGAGGAACCTCAATAGTGTTTTCCAGAGTGGCTGTACCAGTTTGCATTCCCAGTGTGGTTGTGCATAATTTATTTAATCCTCCTTTGATGGATATTTGAATTATTTGTAGTGTATAAAAAATATTAGTGCAGAGAATATCTTTGTGCATATGTTTTTTGGGCACCTGCACTGTATTATTTATAGGGTGAATTGCCTAGAACTGATGTCCAAAAATATTGTACCTTTTGTTATATTTTTCAGCAATAGCATATGTAAGTTATTTACAGCCTGTAAAAGACTATGTGAGGGAAAAAATAGATTTGCAGAGAGTGGGAGAGGATATAATTTGGATGTAGTTCTTTGTTTTTTTTATTAAAATTTTTTTTAATGTTTGTTTATTTTTGAGAGAGAGACAGAGTATGAGTGGGGTAGGAGCAGAGAGAGAGAGGGAGACACAGAATCCGAAGCAGGCTCTAGGCTCTGAACTGTCGGCACAGAGCCCGATGCAAGACCTGTACTCAAGAACCGTGAGATCATGACCTGAGCTGAAGTCAGACGCTTGCCTACTGAGCCACCCAGGCATCCCTGGATGTAGTTCTTTAATTCATGTTACTGTTGGGTTCAGTAGCTGAGATTCATGGAAATTTGAAATGCAGGTAAACATTCTTTGACATAAAGAGTATATGTGGAGTGTTTCTGAATCTGCAAGGTTAAACGATTAAATCTGATGTGTTCATAGGGTGGACAATTGAATGTCAAGATGTAACAAAACCATACTTAGGATGGAAGGAAACATTTCATATGATATTTTACAAACATCTTTTAAAAATTTTTTTAATGTTTATTTCTTGAGAGAGAGACAGAGAGAGATAGAGTGCAAGTAGGGAAGGGGCAGAGAGAGAGGGAAACAGAATCTGAAATAGGCTCCAAGCTTTGAGCCTTCAGCACAGAGCCCAGTGAGGGGCTCAAACCCATAACCCAGGAGATCACGACCTGAGCTGAAGTTGGATGCTCAACTGACTGAGCCACCCACGCACCCTGATATTTTCCAAACATCCCTCATCTGATTTTCTTTTAGCTGGTGTGTTAGGAGCTTCATACTTTTTCTCTACCACCCCACATTGTATATTGACACTGTATATTAAGTGGCAAACATGTCAGAAGGAACAGTGAGGAGAAAACTTTCTGACTGAATGTATGTTCAGTGTGATGTCAGTTACCTAGGTAGCAGTATTATGGATCCAAACCTGAAAATTAAAAAATGAAAATTGACATCAATAAGAAAAAAATCTACATACTCCTTGAGCAGATCTTGCCTTGTAATTGGTATTTTCCTTTCGCTTAGAGAACTTCTTTTAACATTTCCTATAGTAGAGGTTTGCTTTTGATTTATTCTTTCCTCTTTTTCATGTCCTTATTTTCACCTTTAAAAAATGGTTTTATGGCACAAAAACAGACACATAGACCAATGGAATAGAATAGAAACCCCAGAACTAGACCCACAAACATATGGCCAACTCATCTTTGACAAAGCAGGAAAGAACATCCAATGGAAAAAAGACAGCCTCTTTAACAAATGGTGCTGGGAGAACTGGACAGCAACATGCAGAAGGTTGAAACTAGACCACTTTCTCACACCATTCACAAAAATAAACTCAAAATGGATAAAGGACCTAAATGTGAGACAGGAAACCATCAAAACCTTAGAGGAGAAAGCAGGAAAAGACCTCTCTGACCTCAGCCGTAGCAATCTCTTACTCGACACATCCCCAAAGGCAAGGGAATTAAAAGCAAAAGTGAATTACTGGGACCTTATGAAGATAAAAAGCTTCTGCACAGCAAAGGAAACAACCAACAAAACTAAAAGGCAACCAACGGAATGGGAAAAGATATTCGCAAATGACATATCGGACAAAGGGCTAGTGTCCAAAATCTATAAAGAGCTCACCAAACTCCACACCCGAAAAACAAATAACCCAGTGAAGAAATGGGCAGAAAACATGAATAGACACTTCTCTAAAGAAGACATCCAGATAGCCAACAGGCACATGAAAAGATGTTCAGCGTCGCTCCTTATCAGGGAAATACAAATCAAAACCACACTCAGGTATCACCTCACACCAGTCAGAGTGGCCAAAATGAACAAATCAGGAGACTATAGATGCTGGAGAGGATGTGGAGAAACGGGAACCCTCTTGCACTGTTGGTGGGAATGCAAATTGGTGCAGCCGCTCTGGAAAGCAGTGTGGAGGTTCCTCAAAAAATTAAAAATAGACCTACCCTATGACCCAGCAATAGCACTGCTAGGAATTTATCCAAGGGATACAGGAGTACTGATGGCATAGGGCCACTTGTACCCCAATGTTCATAGCAGCACTCTCAACAATAGCCAAATTATGGAAAGAGCCTAAATGTCCATCAACTGATGAATGGATAAAGAAATTGTGGGGGCGCCTGGGTGGCGCAGTCGGTTGAGCGTCCGACTTCAGCCAGGTCACGATCTCGCGGTCTGTGAGTTCGAGCCCCGCGTCGGGCTCTGGGCTGATGGCTCGGAGCCTGGAGCCTGTTTCCGATTCTGTGTCTCCCTCTCTCTCTGCCCTTCCCCCGTTCATGCTCTGTCTCTCTCTGTCCCAAAAATAAATAATAATAAAAAAAAAAAAAAAAAAAAAAAAAGAAATTGTGGTTTATATACACAATGGAATACTACATGGCAATGAGAAAGAATGAAATATGGCCTTTTGTAGCAAAGTGGATGGAACTGGAGAGTGTGATGCTAAGTGAAATAAGCCATACAGAGAAAGACAGATACCATATGGTTTCACTCTTATGTGGATCCTGAGAAACTTAACAGGAACCCATGGGGGAGGGGAAGGAAAAAAAAAAAAAAGAGATTTGAGTGGGAGAGAGCCAAAGCATAAGAGACTGTTAAAAACTGAGAACAAACTGAGGGTTGATGGGGGGTGGGAGGGAGGAGAGGGAGGGTGATGGGTATTGAGGAGGGCACCTTTTGGGATGAGCACTGGGTGTTGTATGGAAACCAATTGGTCAATAAATTTCATATATATTAAAAAAATGGTTTTATTGAGGCATAACTGACACACAATAAATTATACACGTTAATATTAAAAGTGTACAATTTGATGAGTTTTGACACTCAGGAAACCATCACCACAAGTGAGATGGAGACCATATCCGTTACCCCCAAGTGTTTCTGTATGCTTTGCAGTTCCTCACTCCTACCCATCCATCCCAAGCAACTACTGATTTGTTGGCTGTCACTGTTGATTAGTTTGTGTTTTCTAGAGTTTTATAGGAATGGAATCATACAGTATGTACTCTTTTTTTGTGGGGGCGGGGACTGGTCTGGCTTCTTTCATTTGGCAAAATTATTGATAATGTGTATTGTGTGTATCAGTAGTTCATTTCTTTTTATTGCTGAGTGGTATTCCATTATGTGGATCTACCACAGTTTATTTATGTGTTCCTCTGTTGACGGACATTGAGGTTGTTTCCAGTCTGGGGCTATTATGAATAAAACTTCTTGGCAATCATGTATAAGTCTTTGTATAGACATATTTTCTTTTCTCATGGGCATATGTCTAGAACTGGAATGAGTGGCTGGATTATATGGTTGATAAATACCGTTTTTTAAAAATAATGTAGGAAAAGAAATATTTGAAAAAGAGATGAAGTGAGGTATTGTACCTCAGGCAGATTCTCGGGCTGATGATTTTTAGAGAGGAGTTTACATGGAAGTTGAGGGTCTGGAAATTGATACTGTTTTCTTCTTTCTTTCTTTCTTTCTTTCTTTCTTTCTTTCTTTCTTTCTTTCTTTCGAGAGCATGTGCACATGCAGGGGAGAGGCAGAGAGAGAGAATTCCAAGCACGCTGTGGGCTTCTGCCCAGAGCCCGATGCAGGGCTTGATCCCACAAACCACGAGATCATGACCTGGGCTGAAATCAAGAGTCGGACCCTTAACCGGCTGAGCCACCCAGGTGTCCCTGTGAATTGATACCTTTTAAAAACTGTCTATGCCTGGTCATCATTGGAAAGTCTTCCTACACTCCCAGGGGTAGAGTACTCCACACAGAAGACAGCTAGATGACTTAGAGAAGTACTCAAGTATTTCTTTTAGTTCTGGCCTCTGCCCCAGCTCTGTGCTTTAGGTGTTCTGCCTGGTAACCTCTGGCTGCTGCCACTTATATAGCAGGCTGTGTGGATGCCTGACAGGCAGAGGGATCAAATGGGGGCCCACGTAGGAGAAATCCCTTGCAGTGGTAGGATGGAGATGAGTTAAAAGGTGAGGCAAGCAAGAGTGGCCGTATCAGCCTGATAAGGCACCAGGACTCCCAAACTTGTGCTTTGTTCTATGGCGAGGTCTAGCCTTCTTGTTGGCATTTCCATCTCTGATTACATTGTCTTCCTTCCCTTTCTAAGGGACAACTACTACCATAGGTTAAGTTTATAATCAAACTTTTCTCACCCATATCCCTTCATCCCCAGGGAACCACTAATATGCTTTCTGTCACTATTCTATATATATAAATAACAAAGTAGTGCTTTTATGTGCTATTCAATTAATATAAATGGCATTATTCTGAAGCACATGTTCTGAAACTGCCTTTTTTCGCTGGGCATTGTCTTGTCTCTATGCACATTATTCATGCGCATAGAGAACTAGTGTACTTCTTTTTTTTAATTCTTTTTTTATTGTGGTAAAATATACCTAATTAAGCATATTCATAATTTTATGTAAACATCCCCACCACCGTCTTCCAGAATTTTTTTTTTTATCATCCCTAACAAACTCTATACCTATTAACTCCCCCCACTTTCCCCCTCCTCACATGCCTTTCTTATACTTTCTATCTCTATAAATTTGCCTTTCTGTTCCAATGAATTTCTACTATGAATTTGTCTTTGGGTCACCTTTGTTTTTGCAAGATAGTTTTGCTGAGCAAATAATTCCAGGTTAGCAAATTTGTTTTTGCATTTTGTGCACCGTCTTCTAGCTTGTATTGTCTCTGATGCAAATCTGTGGTCAGTGGCCTTTGTTTTCTATGTAATGTGTCTCTTGGGCTGCCTTTAAGATTTTTCTCTTTATTGTTGGTTTTAAGCAGTTTGATAACGACGGGCCTTAGTTCACTTTTATTCATGTTTCGTGTCTTAAGATTTATTGAGCTTCTTGGATCCGTGGGTTTTATGGTTTTCATCAAATTTGGAAACATTTTGGCCATTAGCTTTTCAAATTTTTTTTCTGTCACCACATCCCTTTAGGGGACTGTGGTTAACATGAATATTAGGCCTCTTAAGGTGTCATAAAGCTCACTAATGTTCTGTTCATTTTTTTTTTCCCAGTCTTTTTCTCTGCATTTCATTTTGGGTAGTTTTATTGCTTGTATTTAAGTTCACCAGTTTTTTCTTCTGCAATGTGTAATCTGCCATTAATCCCATCTAGTATAGTTTTCATTTCAGACGTTATAGCTTTTCTTTCTTTTTTTTTTTTTTTTTAATTTTTTTTTTCAACGTTTATTTATTTTTGGGACAGAGAGAGACAGAGCATGAACGGGGGAAGGGCAGAGAGAGAGGGAGACACAGAATCGGAAACAGGCTCCAGGCTCTGAGCCATCAGCCCAGAGCCCGACGCGGGGCTTGAACTCACGGACCGCGAGATCGTGACCTGGCTGAAGTCGGCCGCTTAACTGACTGCGCCACCCAGGCGCCCCAGCTTTTATTTCTAAATGTTCAGCTTGGGCCTTTTAAAATATCTTCCATCTTTACTTAACATGCCCAATACCTCCAGCTTCTTGAGCATATATTGGATATAATTATACTAACTTTCAGTAACCATTTCTATAAATTTCTTTCATCTGTCAATTCAGGTTTAATTTCGGTTGATGGATGTTTCTCCTGTTGTAGGTCATATTTTCCTGCTTCTTCACATGCCTGGGTATATTTTATTGGATCCTAGACAATGTGACTTTTGCATTATTGGGTATTGGATATATTTGTAGTTTTATAAATATTTTTGAGTTTTGTTCAGGTATACATTTAAGTGACAGCCGATCCTTTGTTGCTTATTTCCAGTATCTTGAACCATTTTTTTTCACTTGTTTTGTATAGTTTTTTTGTGTTTTAGGTAGAGGGTTAAATCAGTTCTTGTTACTTCATCGTCTCCAGAAGTGGAAGTTGAAGATGGGCAGCTTGATAGGATGGCATATGCTTCTGTAACCACTGATTTCTGCCTCCTAGAAAAAAGGAAGAAACCAGAAATCCATTACTGTTGTGATTGGGCCTAATATTGAAAGGATGCCCACCTAAACACTGTAGGATTCTTGAAAAAATTTTTGCAAATCTATATTTTAAGCAACACAACCCTTCAAAGCAGGGAATACATGGACTTTCACAAGTGGTATGTAGTATTCTGAACCCAGTATCCAGAGGTGGAATGGCAGCAGAAAGAAGGTCCGGTGGGAACAGAATGAGTCTAAATCTATGGCAGACTCAAACATCAGGGAGAGGAGTGTTGTGATGCTATCTCAGGCAAATGTTAAGGGTGGCCAACCTTGGTTTTATGCTGTGTAGATTCTTTCAAGTGTGGGGCACTGAACTGAGTCATATGCTGAGATACCTAACATAACTATGTTTTAAGTTCTGCGTCTTGTCAGGTTATTTTGTAAATAACTGAACCTTGCATATTTATTAAATACTTGAGGTCCAGTGCCCTACTTTGGTTCTTTCTATAGGTGAAAAGAACATGTAGATGCATTGAAAAAAAGACTTGATCTGCTGGTTATAATATACAGATTTTATTACCTTGAAATTCATTGATCTGAGCAGATCTCATTCTGGCTGTATGCCTGTTTTAGGATATGAATATGTACTTTAGTAATAGAGTAGGCTTTCAGGAATAGCTTTTCCTCCTGTCTTTTCTTTCATGATGATTCTTCACGGAATGTTTTGCTTCTGAGTTATGTGCCCTGCTTTATCAGGCATTAAACAGTTGGCCCAAAAAGGTAATACTTGAACCACAGACATGCAGTCCAATAAAAATAAAATAGATTTGGATATACATAATATCAGTAATTAACTCCTATTTTCACACTTCCTTGTGATTATTCAAAAGTGTCGATCTCTAGGTAAATACTGCATACAGGTACTTTACATGGTCTAGGTTTCAACAAACAGCAGGCAGGTATCCGTCTGGCAAAAAGACAATGTCTAGCAGAAGGAAAAGATTGATTTTTTAAAATATGGTTATAATGATTCTTTATTTTAATTTTTAATTTTTTGTTTTTTAGAGAGAGCATGTACAAGAGTAGAAGGGACAAAGAGAGAGGGAGAGAGAATCTCAGGCAGGCTCCATGGCCAGCGCAGAGCCCAGTGACGGGGCTCAGTCCCACAACCCTGAGATCGTGACCTAAGCCAAAATCAAGAGTTAAATGCCCAACTGACCGAGATGCCCAGGCACCCCTGGTTATAATGATACTTTTAACAATAGTTAATTCCATTCATGGCATTTAATCAAAGTGCAATAATAAAAGTCACGTGTATAATGGACCAAGCATACTATGAGTTAACTTTAAAAATATGATCTTTAGTTTTCCCATCATCCTCACAATATAGGTAATGGCCCTCTGTAGAGAGAGATAAATATATATACACACATCTATATACATATGAATGACATACATATATTTCTTATTGTTTAAACACAATCTGAGGTGAGCTTAAATGTATTTAAAATGTATTTAGTTTCCTCACCTGGGGAGTTGTAAATGAAGTGTTAATTAAATTTCAGACTCCTATCTCTAGAATTCTTTGAATATTTCATTATTTAGAATGAATTTAGTCAACTGGCTTATTTGTCTAACTGAAAGAATAATTTACACACTTACTGATGTGTGAAATTCTCATTATTTTTATACTGCTTTTTTATTTTTGGCTTACACTTAAATCTACTTCTGTAGAAACAAAAGTTTTTTTAAAGCAATGTCAAAAATGAAATGTAATTATATTGCCTTTCACTTTCATAAATGTGGCAAAATGGGAGAAATTTGCTACTAAAAAAGTGAGTCTGTGTGTTTATTTCTTTGAGGCAAGCAAAGACAGATTTTGTTTTTGGACTAGACTGTTACTTTGTTATCAGACTCACTTTTATAAAAATGCTGCAGTAAACATTTTTTTCTAAAACAGTTGCACTGAGATATAATTTATTACTTAAAGTGTATAATTCAGTGGTTTTTAGTATATTCACAGAGTTGTGCAACCATCACTGTGACCAATTTCAAAACATTTTGTCACCCAAAACATAAACCCCGTGGTCATTAACATTCACTACCTATTTCCCTCTAGGTTCTTTACCCTCCACAGCCCTTAGATCAAGGTAACTACTAATCTACTTCGTGTTTCTATACACTTGCCTAATTTAGACATGTCATATCCATACTTACTCAATTTGGATGGACATTTGGGGTTTTTTTTTTTCACTCTTTGGCTGTTATAACTGGAGTGAACATTTGGTTTCAACTTTTTGTGTGGACATAGGTTTTCATTTCTCTTTGATACCTACCAAGACTGGAACTGCTAAGTCATCTGATAGCTATGTTCCATCTTTTAAGGAGCTCCCATTGTGTTGGCTGAAGTGGCAGCACCATTTTACATTCCCACCAGTAGCATATGAGGATTGATCCCAGTTTCTCTGCATCCTCACCAGTACTTGTTATTGTCAGTATATTGAGCGCTGATCCAAACAAAAATGGTTTATCTGTGTAACATGGTTGGGTCATTTTGACCTCGCTGTTTTTCATCTAGCCACTTGAAGACACCTATAACACCAAGTTATAAAGTGAGCAAATGAGAGCACCGATCTTTCTTTTATGTAGATAATACTCAAACCAGAAAGTGTATTGGAAGAAAAGATTTCATCCGTAGTCACAACGTAAATTTTGTTTTTAAATCTAGGAATAAACTTTCATTTTTTTTTTTTAATGTTTATTTATTTGAACCTGAAGCAGGCTCTAGGCTCTGAGCTGCCAGCACGGACGTGGGTGTCAAACCCATGAACTGTGAGATCATGACCTAAGCCGCAGTGGGACGCTTAACCGACTGAAGGTTCAGTCTAGGAATAAACTTTAAAGAAATGTGTAGAAACCATATAAAGAAAACTGAAACAGAAACAACTGGATGCCGTAGGCAAAACTGTGGATGAATGGGGTGAGGAAGAAGCGTCATGTAAAATGAGAGCTCCCTACAGATGAATCTGTAAAGAGCACGACCCCCCCAGAAATTTCTATTCTTTTTTTTCATTTCTTTTTTTTTTTTTTTTAACGTTTATTTATTTTTGAGACAGAGAGAGACAGCATGAACGGGGGAGGGTCAGAGAGAGGGAGACACAGAATCTGAAACAGGCTCCAGGCTCTGAGCTGTCAGCACAGAGCCCAACGCAGGGCTCGAACTCACGGACCGTGAGATCGTGACCTGAGCCGAAGTCGGCCGCCCAACCGACTGAGCCACCCAGGCGCCCCACCCCCAAAAAAATTTCTAATAGGATGTTTTTAAAACTGACAATTTTATCTGGAAAAATAAACAGGAAAATTCTGGCAAAGGAAATGTAAAGAGGGAAGATTTTTCCTAATTTTGTATGTCAAAAAATACCGTAATCACATATATAAGAGTAGTAACAACTAACAGAAAATGTCTGTAACATTTACAGAGGATTGTTATCTCTAATATAAATAATTAGGTCAAAAAGAAATAGATGAAAAATCTACTTAAGGGGGTCTAGATAGCTAATTCATGAATGACAAAAAAACCAGGGGGTGCCTGGGTGGCTCAGTCTTTTAAGTGTCCGACTTTGCCTCAGGTCATGATCTCACTGGCTCTTTAGTTCGGGCCCATGTTGGGCTCTGTGCTAAAAGCTCAGAGCCTGGAGCCTGCTTTGGATTCTGTGTCTCCATCTTTTTCTGCCCCCTTCCCCCCTCCCCCCCCACACTCACACTCTGTCTCTCTCTCTCAAAATTAAATAAACATTAAAAAAATTTATAAATGACAAAACTCAGAAATTACTAACAATTAACGAAACAAAGATTTTAAAAGAAGACATTTTCACCTGTCAGATTAGAAGATACTTAAAATTTAATGATTACTTGTAGGATCTTAGGATAGATACACTTAGTTGACTGCATTTATGATAACCTTTTTGGAGTTACTGTCATCCCAGATTTTGGAATAATTGTCAAAATTTTAAATGGGCACACTTTAAACCAATCAATTATCAGAAGTAGCATGAGAAGTTATTCAAACATAGGAAAAAATTCAAGAATATTTACTATTCACTAATAAAAAAGGACTGAAGTACTGATACATGTTACAACATGGATGAACCTTGAAAACATTCCAAGTGAACAAAGACAGACATAAAAGACCACGTATTATGTGATTCCATTTATGAAATGTCCTGAAAAGGCAAATCTTAGATACTGAAAATAGATTAGTGGTTGCCTAGGTCTGGCAGTAGGAGGAGGGGGGGGGGGGGGGGAATGGGGACTGACTGCTAATGGGAAAGGAGCTTTTTTGAGGAGACAATGAAAATGTTCTAAAATTGATTGTATCGAGAGTTGACAGCTCTGTGAACAGACGACCATTATACACTTCAGCTAGGTAAATTGAATGCTATGTGAATTGTATCTCAATAAGATAATTATTAAAAATTAGGTTATCTGGGGCACCTGGGTGGCGCAGTCGGTTAAGCGTCCGACTTCAGCCAGGTCACGATCTCGCGGTCCGTGAGTTCGAGCCCCGCGTCGGGCTCTGGGCTGATGGCTCAGAGCCTGGAGCCTGTTTCCGATTCTGTGTCTCCCTCTCTCTCTGCCCCTCCCCTGTTCATGCTCTGTCTCTCTCTGTCCCAAAAATAAATAAACATTGAAAAAAAATTAAAAAAAAAAATTAGGTTATCTTTAGGCTTTTCATAAAATGTGAAATATTATCCCCTTTAGGTAAGGCTGTTCAGAAGAGGTGGCATTTATTTGTCCTGGGTCTTGTAAGATTCACAGGATTTCAGGATTCAAATTGAAAGATGGTAGTAAGGTGTTTGTTACATAACAAACCACTTCAAAGCCTAGTAGCTTTAAAAAACCTACCACTTTATTTATTTATTTTTTTTTTAGTGATTTTTTTGTGTGTGTGTGAGAGAGAGAGAGAGAAAGAAAGAGAAAGAATCTTAAGCAGGCTACATGCCCAGCACGGAGCCCAACACAGGGCTCGAACCCAGGAACTGTGACATTGTTACCTAAGCAGAAATCAGGAGTCACATGCTTAACTGACTGAGCCACCAGGCGCCCCAGTCCCACCACTTTATTTTGTAATCTCTCACACTGGTCTCAGTTGACTGGCTGTGCTAGTCTCACATGAGGTCTCTCATGCAGTGGCAATCATACGACAGCTGGGTCTGGAGTGACATAGAGGCTCATCTGGGATACTGGCCTAGTTGGTTCTCCCTCTCTGTGTAACCTCATCACAATGAGGTGGTGTCTTGTTGATTTTCTTAATGATGAGTGATACTGAACATCTTTTCATGTGCTCATTGACCATTTGTGTATCTTCTTTGGAGAAATGGTCATTTGTTTTTTCCTTGCCTTGCTTTTGGTGTCATAGCCAAGAAATCATTGCCAAATCCAGTGTCATAAAGCTTTCTCCCTATGTTTTCTTCCATGAGTTTTGTACTTTTCACTCTTGCATTTAAGTCTTTGATCAGGTTTGAGTTAATTTTTGTTAATGGTGTAAGACAGAAGTTCAACTTTATTCTTTTGCATACAGTCATGTTTAGATATTTTATTGTGAATTTTTGTTAGTTTTTATAGGTGTATAATGATATTGTGATCATATTAAGGGATTTTAATCTAGACTTATAAGGATTTGTTCACAATGCCATGGTGGAAGGGAATAAGTGAGTGGGTGTGTAGGGGGAAGCAAAATTTGGTAACATGTTTGAAGATTTCCAAAATGAAAAGTTAAAATAGAGTTGGTAAACCAGGGGAATGGTGTTTTAGAAACCTAGATGCAGTTCTATCCTATAGATGGTTAGTAGGGAACTTTGTTAGATGCTATAGAGAGATCAATTAGAATAAAGACAGAAAAGATGCTATTGGTTTTAGCAGCTCTTTTCATGACCTTGGATATAGCAGTTTTTGTAGAGTGTTTGGACTAAAACCTGATAGCAGAATTTTGAGACGTTCTTAGAGGACAGGAACACGGAGAAAGCAGGGTGGGGTCACTCTGAATATTAAGAAAAGTTATTTCTAAAAATTTTTTTAACGTTTATTTTTGAGAGAGAGACAGAGAGTGAGCACAAGCGGCAGGAGGGGCAGAGAGAGGGAGACAGAGCCTGACACGGGGCTCAAATTCCTGAACCACAAGATCATGACCTGAGCTGAAGTCGGACGCTTAACTGACTGAGTCAGCAGGCACCTCAAGAAAAGTTACTTCCAGGTGCCTGGGTGGCTCAGTCGGTTAAGCATCTGAGTCTTGATTTCGGCGCAGTCATGATCTCACAGCCTGGGAGATGGAGCCCTGCGTCAGACTCTGTGCTGACAATGCAGAGCCTGCTTGGGATTCTCCCCCTCTCTCTGCCCCTCTCCTGCTTCCGTGCGCATGTGCTCGCTCTCTCGCTCTCTCAAAATAAATAAATTTTAGGGGCGCCTGGGTGGCTCAGTCGGTTAAGCGTCCGACTTCAGCTCAGGTCACGATCTCGCGGTCCGTGAGTTCGAGCCCCGCGTCGGGCTCTGGGCTGATGGCTCAGAGCCTGGAGCCTGCTTCCCATTCTGTGTCTCCCTCTCTCTCTGCTCCTCCCCCGTTCATGCTCTGTCTCTCTCTGTCTCAAAAATAAATAAACGTTAAAAAAAATAAATAAAAAAAAATAAATTTAAAAAAGTTGTTTCTAATAAATCTAAAATATTGTAAACCCGTGATTTAAAAAGTACAAAAGAAAAGTAAGAAGTCAAAGATCAAAAGCCCTACCCTGTATTTTTCCCCTTCTTCTCACCCACCCCCTCCAGTTTCAGTCTAGGGTTTGCTCTTGAGGGTGTGGCTACAGTGGAATGGCAACCCGAGTGTGAGGGAGATTGTTGAGAGGGAGACTCAAACATGCCTGTGCCTGAGAAGAGCTAGTGGAAGGAAAGAAAAAATGCAAATGGAACTGAAAGGGCTAATGGGATAAGGCCCAGAGGAAGGTAAAAGGAAGAGATTCAGTAAGGGAATCGCCAAGTTGGAGAAGGGTACAGAGGCACTCATTTCTTTGAGACTGGAGGAAAGGAGATGGCTTCATTTTCGTCTCGTGAGTAATAGACATAGTTCTCTACTGAGAGTGACTGAGGTTTGGATAGGGCCGGTGGCATCTTGTGTGTGGTAACATTTGGTGTGACCACAGGAATGAGCAGAAGCATGGCAGTGTGGAGGACCCAGCTCGGGCCCCAACTGGGATCTAATTACTTTTTCATTGAGGAATGCCATCATTCAGGGAGATGTGCCATCTCAGTCTTTGCCAGGGTGACTCAGTTCTTTGGCTGGTTGACTAGGAAGGTGTTTCTTCCTTAGTCTTTCTGTGTGTCCGTTTACTAAAATGATGCGTTTACATTTAAAAGCAGCTCAGATTGGACTGCTGTTCAGTCCAGAGTACTTTAGTAGCTGTGCTTCCTTTCTGTGAGCCTCTTGAGCAGGCTCTCAGGTGAAGGAAAATTTTGGCAGAATGATTACATGGAGACCTCTAACCGACCATATTGTGGCAGTGAAACCACTTTCACTTCCTCCTCTAGAGAGATAGGTAACAGAAAACTTGTCCCTGGCAGTTAGTCATACTGTAGTGACAATCCAAATGTGGTCGGGGTAGATTGTGTTTGCTATATTTTGCATATACTTTATATGTTATTGAGAATTAAATGGCTTATATGTATGAAATTTGGTATCTATGAATTTCATGTCATATTTTTGGGAAATAGAAATGGAAGTTATGTAGCTACTTTAGAGAATAGAATTGGCTAAAATTTTAAGTATCTAAAGACTTGTCCTTGTCAAATATTACTTTATGTATATATGTAATTGTTTTTGCTCAAGATTTTATGTAATGGAAATTGTTTACTAAACATCACATTTTAGAAGATTTAAAAAGTGAGCTTTGCTTTACTTTACTTTTTATATTTTTTAGGAGACCCGTGTACAGTATCATCTCAGTTGGAGTTAGAAGAAGCCTTTAGGCTTTATGAGCTAAACAAGGATTCTGAACTCCTGATTCATGGTAAAGGACTAGTCATTTCTTACTCTTCTAGAGCTGTACTTTTTTTTTAATAACCCTGTTTCCTTGTCCATTTTAAAACATCATCATGATGTCATTTGCTTAATCTCTATCCCTCATTGCTATGTAATTGTTCAGATTTAGTCTCTCAAATGCTAGAGAAAATAAAATCACCTTATAATCTTGGGAAATTTGTTATTTGGGTTTGCCTTCTTGGATATTACACTGAATATCTCTCAGGTTTTCACAGCAAAGTGTAGGATAGAATTTAAAATTGAGTGCCCACTGGAATTCTCCTAAGTCATTCCCTTGCAGTTTTATAACGTGTGCAAATAATGATCTCCAAAGAGAAGGTATCTTAAATGTCCTTTCTTTTATTTGAAGGTTAACAGTGAAACTATTTACATAGTTATAGAGATTACGTAGTTTTCTGCAAGCCTGCAAGTCAGATTGTGGTACAGAAGAAGAGGCGAAACTCAGCCATCATGTAACTGGTGCACTGTAGACCTAGTTATAGAATCTAGGTCTTCTGGTTCCAAATCTATGTTCTTTTCATTCTACTGTGCTGCCCCTCAAATTTTTTATGTACTGTAGAACCCACTTAATATGGCACATTTAATTGCAATTCGTTGGCAATATTTCATGAAACATTTTTAGGAGCTTTTGGAGACCAGACCTAGGGAACTCTTTAAAATTCAAAACAAACATGCATCTCCCATAAGTATAATGAGTCAACACCTTGTTATTATTCCCATATACTTTTCTTTACGGTGTGTTTTTCAAAAGTGAGTAGTTTGATATTCTTCTGTCTTCAGAATTTGACATCGTGACTTCCAAAGGGATCCATAGTCTAATTTGTTGAGATCCTAGCAGAATTTTAGTAAGTCATCCATTTTGGGGGTCATCTCTTTTTAGAATAAAACTGCAGTGAGTGTTTAAAGAAGTGACTGATCAATAGTATTACATAGTTTAAGTTTTGTTTTGTCTTCTGAAAGAGAGAGCACGCACAAGCAGGGGAGGGGCAGTGAGAGAGGGGGAGAGAGAATCTTAAGCAGGCTCCACATGCAGCACAGAGTCCGACACAGGGTTCGATCTCATGACCGCGAGATCATGACCTGAGCCGAAATCAAGGGTCAGACGCTTAGCCAACTGAGCCACCCAGGCACCCCACTTTTGTTATTTTTACCCTATATCACATATCTGTTTTTAGAAGTTGGCTTATATTTCAACTTTTAAGAATATGTTAGCAACTGTGCTTCCCATATTCTGTATTCTTTATTAAGCCATGTCCTTCTGTACATCACAGACTACAGCTGGTTGTCTAGTTCATAAATATACTATGGCTTTATATTCTGTCTCTTTATAAAAATGGCCTGAATTATCATGTTTATAAATTTACAGTTTATAAGATAAAACTTATATTTTGTTGGATTTGGGTACATGTTAATCTTGTGAACTTATTCTTAAATTTAGTATACATCTTTTAAAAACTGTAATGGTTTATGTTCATATTTGTATACATTTTTGTAATTTAATTTTAATTCTTCATTGTAGCAAACTTTACACTACAACAGAGATTTAAGGAAATAGTTAATTTCTCTAAGGACAAAAAATCAATTAGTAATGTTAACAGGGAGTAGAATGAATAATTTGAGCTTCTAATGCATTTGTTTTTGGATGTTCACTTTCATAAAAACTTCTTCATATGGCCTTGGTAAAATGGATCCCTTGAAAAAATATTGACCATATGCTACGTATCTTATGTCAAGAGAGGGTAAGGTTGAAATTTGGGTCAACGTTTTTGATATCAGAATTTGGCATTCTATGTAATTTGTGTGTTTTAAATATGCGGTATTAATTTTAGTTTATTTTCTTTCAGTCTTCCCTTGTGTACCAGAACGTCCTGGAATGCCCTGTCCAGGAGAAGATAGTGAGTGTGTTTATATACTTCATATTTTTGAGAATAGAGTTATTTATGGTACAGTGGCACAAGTGAAAAGAAGTCAGAAATAGAACTTTTAGTCCGTTTGATTTCCTTTCCATTCTTCAGTCTAATTTAGTATATCTTAGCAACTGCCTAAACTCTACTTTTGCCAGATCACAATCAGGCAGTTCTTAGTTACAAGTTACTGACATAAGTGTCTGTTGCATGTTTGAAGAGAAAATTAAGTTAATTTTAAGTCATGTTTCATCCTGGGTTTTAACTTTTGAAATTTTCAAACTTGTGGAGAAGTTGAAACATTGAAAACAAAGATACAAAGATATCTTTTGCCTCCATTCACTAATTATTAACATTTTCTATGTTTCCTATATGTCTGCATCTGTATGTGTTCACACATAGGCAGAGATGTATATACATTTTTATTTTTTTGGTGTACCATTTGAAAGTAACAAGATGCTTCATCTCTGAATACTTGAGCTTGTGTAGTTAGAAATTGTTAGGGATTTTCTTTTGAATGTCCAAGCTGATGGTTCCCATTAGTGAGAGGAATTGAAAGTTTGTATATATACACACTTATATACACTCAGTAGTTATTGCCTTTGATATCCAGTGTAATGTATTATTACTTGTGGATACTACTCATTTTCATTTGTGGTTTCTGCACATATCCATGACTTTAGAGAGAAAAGTAGTAAATGTTTTCCTTTGAATTAAATGAAAGAGTTCTAAACTTTCAGCTCTGTGACTCTTCATGCAACCTGGTGAGAAGGAAAAATTAAACAGCTGTGAGTGTTTGTATACAGAGTTGATTGGGGGCCGTGTAATATATATAGGAAGATGGAGAAATATAAGGAAGTAGGTAGAGCCTTGAAGCTCTAGTGAAAAATTTAGGTTTGTGTTCAGCTGAGAATATTTTGCTGGAGTTCCAGTGATGGATGGACCAAAGCCAGTGTAGGCTGCCTTTACACAGCTGTTGGAGAGGCAGCTATGTTCTTTGTCCGGGCTGCATGTTTGAAAGACTTGCCATTGTAGCAGATCTTGGTTCCAGAGTCCCATCTCCAAATCGATCATGGGTCTATAGCACACTTTCCAGATAAAGTAATAATTTCCTAACTTTTCACTATATTTCATGCTCATATTCACTCTTTAAAATTTGCTGGTGGGGATTTGATACCACTTCTCCCCCAGTATAATAAATGTTACTAAACTAGAGCATGGAGGAAGATTAATCACTATTAATATGGTCTCTTGGCTCTTTTAATTCCTTGGCAACATTAATATGCTTAAATTTAAGGTATATCGAGTTGTAGTTTCATGAAAGCTTCTGAAGATATTTCGGGTTAAGATATTGTTAACAGAAACTTTCTGCTTTGGTTACTCCTAACAGAATAGATAAATAAAAATTAAAGCATTTATATTTAGGGTTCTGTATTATGCCATCTTTAGAATTCTAATTTAGAGCATTTCAACTGGTCTGTTTTATCTTAATTTTAAATTCAGTGCTACATTTGCTTTAAAATATGAGTTTAAAAACCTAATGGAATCTTTCCACAGTATTAACTATCACTATGGAATATTACTATTAATGACTAATAGACAATGTATATAATAGTGATCAATTTAACCAAAATTACACAGGTAGATTAGATTTGATCTTTTGGAACCTCTTAATTTGTTTAGAAAAAGTATTACTGTAAAAACTATTGGGTTAAAGATTATTGGAGGAGCACCTGGGTGGCTGAGTCAGTAAAGCATTCGACTTGGGCTCAGGTCATGATCTCACAGTCTGAGTTCGAGCCCTGCACCGGGCTCTATGCTGACAGCTCAGAGCTTGGAGCCTGCTTCAGATTGTCTCCCTCTTTCTCTGCCCCTCCCCCACTCACACTCTGTCTCTCAAAAAATAAACATTAAAAAAGTGAAAAAAAAAATTATTGGAGAAGATAATATTCCTGAAATTGCAAAATGTCCCTTATAGAACACCTACGAAAAGTAAAATGTGCATTTACAATGAAGAAAACTAGGAATCACTGCCTTTAACGGAGTGACTGAAACACTAGTAAGTGGGAGTCAGCAATCTGACATTTGTCTATCCCGTAATGTGATACAATAAGCAACACATATTGCCTATGTATTATTTTTGCCAAGAGTATTTAATACTGATTCTAATGAGGAAACAGACAAATCCAGAATGTGAGACATAACGTAAGACAACTGGACCCTGTTAAAAAAAAAAAAAAAAGTCAACATCACGAAGACTCAACAACAAATACGGCACTGTGAATATTTCAGCATCCATTAAAGAGACAAAAAGGTATAGCAACCAAATGCAATGCTTAAATCTTGATTGGATCCTGGAGAGAAAAAGAAAGCTATGAAATACACTCCGAGGACAAATAAGGGAATTTGCCTATGAGCTGTATGTTAGGTGACGATTGAATTAATGTTGATTTTCTCAATCATGGTAATGGTATTGTGCCTAAGCAGAATTAGGGGGAATGTCCTTAATCTAAGGCAGTGGATATTTAGGTGTTTAAGGGTGAAGTGGTATGTCTGCAACTTACTTTTAAATGATTCCAAGAAAAAAAGCAGGTGTAGAGGACAGAAACCAAAGGTGGCATAATGTTAGTAATTGGTAAATCTGTGTGAAGGATGCAGGTGTTTCTTGTTCTGTTCTGTCGATTCTCTGTGGGCTTAAAATTTTTCAAAATAAAAGTTGCGGGAAAAGTTGTGTTAAAAAACACAAAAGCCCGAATGGTTATTTGAACACTTTTACTCCATGCGCTTTGTTTTCATTTAGTTCCTCAATGCATCTATTTTAGTTTTTCACTTTGTTTTTATCCAAATATTTTTTTTCTTGCAGTGAATATCATGAAAAAAATCACAGACTTAATTATGAAAAGACTTTACTCACACTTGCTCTTTTTTCTTTTTTTAACTTTTTATCTCTCTTCAGAATCCATCTACCGCAGAGGTGCACGCCGCTGGAGAAAGCTGTATTGTGCAAATGGCCACACTTTTCAAGCCAAGCGTTTTAACCGGGTAAACCATAGTTTTTTAAATGTTTGATAATTTGAGATATCTATTTTTTCCCTCACTACTGTAAAGTCTCGTTTTCCCTTTTAAAGGAGTAAATAGGTGACAACATTCCCAGTTTGCCCGAGGGCAGTATCCCTGTTATCTCCAGGTAATTAAAAAAAATTTTTTTTTATTTTTTTATTTATTTATTTTTTTCAACGTTTTATTTATTTTTTGGGGGGACAGAGAGAGACAAAGCATGAACAGGGGAGGGGCAGAGAGAGAGAGGGAGACACAGAATCGGAAACAGGCTCCAGGCTCTGAGCCATCAGCCCAGAGCCTGACGCGGGGCTCGAACTCACGGACCGCGAGATCGTGACCTGGCTGAAGTCGGACGCTTAACCGGCTGCGCCACCCAGGCGCCCCCAAAAAAATTTTTTTTAAATGTTTATTTTTGAGAGAGAGACAGAGACAGTGTGAGCAGGGGAGGGGCAGAGAGAGAGGGAGACACAGAATCTAAAGCAGGCTCCAGGCTCTGAGCTGTCAGCACAGAGCCCGATGCGGAGCTCGAACCCACGAACTGCGAGATCATGACCTGAGCCGAAGTCGGTGCTTAACCGACTGAGCCGCTCAGGCGCCTCTTGAAGTAATTTTTAATAGCCTCTCCCGTCTTAAAACTGCTCCAGAGTGGATGATTAATTATGTGGTTATCCTAGCTAAAATAAAGTTGGCTTTTTATTTTATTTATTTATTTTTAAGTTTTATTTATTTAGAGACAGAGAGAGCATGTGTGCATGTGTTTGTGGAGGAGGGGCAGAGAGAGAGGGAGACAGATTATTCGAAGCAGGCTCCATGCTGTCAGCACAGAGCCTGATGTGGGGATTGATCCGATGAACCATGAGATCATGACCCTGGGTCAAAATCAAGAGTCAGATTCTTAACCAACTGAGCCGCGCAGGTACCCCGAAAGTTGACTTTTTAAGTATAATTCCAAACATCCAGAAAATAAGCAAAGTTTATTTTGCAAACCAGTTAATGCTGTAATTTTAACTTTCAGTTTTGAATATAATAATTGCAAAACACTGACCTAGCTTTAACTATGTACCAGGTGCTTTTCCAAATGCTTGACATATATTAACTCATTTAATCTTTACAACAACTTGAGATAGGTACTATATATTTCTATTTTATAGGTGAAAAAACTGAGGTATGGGGCAATTAAGAAACTTGCCCAAGATGACACAGCTAGTAAGTGGAAGAGCCAAGGTTTGAAAGAAATTTCCAGTAGTCCATGTTTTCACTCCACTTGATAACTACAAATATATGGATCCCATTTCCATTGTAAAACTAGTGTCATGTTCTTGATTCATTAATGTATAAATAAAAGCTACCACCTGAGGTTTACAAAAGTCCTTTTCTCAGTAGCACTAATATTTGAAAACCTTTGAAATGATTACTTTAGGTATTAATCTTTAAGAGAGCAGGGCTTTGCTTTGACTTCTGAACATTCTGGAAGGTTTATGTTTGCTTGGGAGTCCTTGCATAGCTTTTTCTGTCATATGGTTTTCAAGTTTAATTCACTTTTACTATTTTCAACACTCTGAATTTATGTGAAGACTAAAAATTCTTGAAGTTAGAAAACAACACGCTTGCAAATTTCACTCTTGCAAACAAAGCTCTTTTCTGTTTAATTTTCCTATTCTAGCTTTGGAAAACTTATGTATGATGAAGGGAACTGAGTTAGAGAAGAAAGCCACTTATTTTCACTATTTTATGAGCAGAATGTTGGCAAATGATTACGACTGTCTTTTGGTTAATAAAATACTGCTGAATTATTCTTTCCAGCGTGCCCACTGTGCTATCTGCACTGACCGAATATGGGGACTTGGACGCCAGGGATATAAGTGCATCAACTGCAAACTCCTGGTTCATAAGAAGTGCCACAAACTTGTCACAATTGAATGTGGGCGGCATTCTATGCCACCGGTAAGACACAGTTGTCTCTTTTTAATAGAGCATTCTCAGTAACACTACTAGAACAGAGGGCTAAAATACGGAGGTGCTAAGGAATCACAGTTTTAACAGTGTTGTTACAGAATGTAACTTTACAGTCCAGTTGACCTATGGTGAGTTTTGGAATTGTTACTACAAATTTGTAGTGTATAGGTAACTTCTTTATTTAATTTGCTACAAAATCATCTGGTCTAAATTAGGAAGAGGTAGGGAAAACCATTTAAGAGACTTTTTTCTCTTCTTTAAGCCAAACTCCTTAGTTTGTAGCTCCCATTGTTCTGGAGCATCCACACCAAACAGAGATCAGGTAAGAAGAATCAGAGGCTTCATGTTTGCTATTTAAAGTATGAGATTACTAGGTAGAGAGTTTTTGAATTAAAAAATTTTATTTTCACTTTTTCTTTAAATATGCAATTAAAACATGTTGGTTATAGAATAAATAGAGAATACAAATGAATAAAGAGAAATTGAATACAAATCCATCATGAGGGGCACCTGGGTGGCTCAGTTGGTTAAGCATCTGACTCATGATCTCATTCAGGTTTTGATCTCAGGATTATGAGTTCAAGCCCTGCATTGGGCTCTGCATGGGGCATGAAGCCTACTGAAAAATTAAAAGTTAAATTAAAAATATAAAAATAAAAATGCCCCATGAAATGTCCTATCTAAAGGTAATTAATTGTCTTGGTGTATACTCTTCCAGACCTTTTTCTTTGCAGATTTATATGCATAAACATTTAAAATTTTTCCATTCTATATGGATGTAGAATAACCTATTAGAATAGATTGTAGAATAATCTATATAGAATAATCTATAATCTAATAATTGTATTCATATAGAATAATGGAAAACTTTTAAATACATTTTAAGAGTAGATATAACAGTATAATGAACTTCCATATATCAATCATCTGGCTCCCACAGGTATCAACTCATGAGTGATATTATTTCATCTATACACCCCCCATAAGTGACCTGCTGTCATCCTATATAATTTTGAAACAAATCTAAAAGATAAGAACTCTTTTAAAAACTAACTGAAAAACAAATTCCTTATATCAAATACTCATCCAGGCAGTGTTCAAAATTTCAGTTGCCTCATAAATGTGAAAATTTTGTTTTTACAGTTTTCATTCTGAATTAGGATCCAACTGAAGTCCATATTTGCAGTTGATTGATATGTGTCCTAGATATTTTCTAACTTACTGATGCTTCCATCCCTTTCTCTCTCTTGCTTTTGTCCCCCTTAAAATTTAAATGTAGAAGAAATTATGTTGTCATTTAAAGTGTTGCAGAATTTCTCTCTTTGCTTCTCCATGGTTATGTTTAAAATGCTTCCCCATATTCTTTATTTTCTGTATGTTATAGTTGAACCTATAATTAGATTCCGGGTTTTGGTTTCTGTGGGTTGTTTTTGAGACTGCTTCATAGAAGGTGGGGTGTTTATCCATCAGAATGTGCATAATGTTTGATTTGGTCTCATTCTTTTACATACTTTTTAGCAAAAGTGAGATCATATATATACTGTTTTCATCCCATTTTTCTCACTCAACAATGTATTTTGGTCATCTTTCTATATCTGTCTGTCTATATCCCGATCAATTTTAGCATATTTTGTTATATGTCTGTGTCATGATTTACTTCATGTGTTCCCTATGGTTGAACATTTGACTTGTCTTCTGAATTTCCCTGTAAAGAAAATCATCATGAACTTTCTGATAAATAAGTCTTATTATTTCCTTAAGGATCCAGAAGTAGAATTACTGGCCTAAAGGATATGCATTTTTAAAGAGATCTGGAGACATCTTTCTAAATTGCCTTCTAGAATGAGTGTACCATGTTTATTCATAGTACCTTCTTTGGACATTGTGAAAATAGGTTATTATTAGTGACTCTTGGCTATCAGAATTATTCAGCTTGTTCGTATAAGCTCAGGGAATGGGTTTGTAGTTAGGGAGGTGAAAATCCCATCTTAAAAAAAAAAAAAAGGCCAAAATTTGTGAACATAATTTATTTAGGGTACTGTTGATATTCTTGAGTATTCTTAGGTGATGGAATGACTTGTGTACATTTATAAATGTAGGAAGAAAGGGGCAGGATTAGTGATTATATTGATATTTTAGGATGGATGCTAAACACAATGAAAAATCCAAAGGCCTGTCTTTAAGGCAGCCTTAAAATTACAATGGTGTAGGGGAGCCTGGCAGGCTCAGTCAGTAGAGCAAGTGACTCTTGATTGAAATGAGTCCCATGTTGGGTGTAGAGATTACTTTAAAAAAAAAAAAAAAATCTAAAAAAAGAAACTATAACTGTATAACTTAATGTTCTTTCTCAAGTTAACCCTTTCTTGCTGGTATTCATTAAACCTGGATCCAAGATTAATGAATTAGTAGCACTTTAGTTTGAGTTAACATTTTTCCTGAGGTTATTGGCAGTTAGTGGGTTAAGTCAGTTTCTAGAAGATATGTCTTTTCCTTATTTGGATCATTGGCACTTTTGAGAATCTTCAGAAAAATGGGAAACCCATGAAATTTTAGGTTTATAGACCATTTTGAAGTCCATCTCTGGACTCAGCTAAGGAACGTATGTACTAATGACTTCTTTTGTTAGAGATGTAAAGTGAATGTGTGGAGCTCAAAGGAAGAATAGTGTAGAAGAGAAACAGATGAGAGTATATAGAAGTTTAATTTGATTGCTAATTGATGGTCTGAAGTTAGGATTCTCTTTCTTCTGTTATCTGTAAAATGTGACTAATGTTACCTCATTCACAAGAATATTGCATGGTTTCATATAATAAAATTAAAGTAAATTAAATATAGTAAAAACAATTCTCATTTATTAAGTTATATTCTTTCAAGCTTAAATTTTAATATGCTGTGTCTCATCAAAATAATGTTGTTTCAGAATTAATAGAGGTATTGGGATTTAAAAAGAATCCACTAAATTACTGTATCTTTGGAAATGTTTGTAGGAGCCAATGATGCCCATGGATCAGTCATCCATGCATTCAGACCATGCACAGACAGGTAAGAATCCCACTGATACTAACCATTGTTCATCAGCAAAGTATCATTTAAAGACTTCTTTAGGTAACTCTTTAACTTAAGTTTAAAAACATTTATGTTGTTGCCAAAAGAAGTTAGGTTACCATATTTTGCGGTGGTGTTATCAGTCACAATATTTAACATATACCTGTGGCATTTTAAGAAGACAACTATGTAAATTACAACAAATGACTCTAATTCAGGTGAATTTCTTCTGAGACCTTTTTAAAATTCAGCAAACCTAGTTTTTTCAGTAATGAAAACATACTGATATTGTGGGCCACATTGACTATGTTCAGGTGATCTGTTTTTATTAAAAGCTTTATTATCAGAAGTAGAAATTATGGGGGCGCCTGGGTGGCTTAGTCGGTTGAGCATCCGACTTCGGCTCAGGTCATGATATCACAGCTCATGAGTTCGAGCCCCGTGTCGGGCTCTGTGCTGACAGCTCGGAGCCTGGAGCCTGCTTCAGATTCTGTGTCCCCTTCTCTCTCTGCCTCTAACCCACTTGCATTCTGCCTGTCTGTTTGAAAAATAAATAAGTAAACATTAAAAAAAAATTTAAGATGTAGAAATTATGTAAAAGATATAGAGATGTAGTATAGAAAATTCAAAAAAGATCATGTGAGTTCCAATGCCAAATAGATACAGAACCTTAAATATGTATCTGGGAAATTTGGAGAGCTGTTAACCAGGACAGAGCATACTGATCTCAGAAGAGTCAAGAAAAGGAAGATGAGGGAGTTTTTCTGGAAGGGCAGAATACAGTCTCTTGTTCATGCAATCTGTGAAATGTGTTTTTTTTTTTTTTTTTTTTTTTTTTTTTTTTTTTTTTTTTGCCCCAAGTAGTTCCAAGGAATAGAAACCTGTAGTCCAGTTTTTGAGTATGAAGAAAGTGAGGAGTAAAAACCAAAGGCCCCCTTTCTCTATGCCTTAGTCATACTAAAATAATTAAGGTTTATGGAGTCACCCTTGTAGAAGGAATTGATGATTAATTTGTGAAGAGGAGAAATATTTTTTTTTAATTTTTTTTTTTTTTAACGTTTACTTATTCTTGAGACAGAGAGAGACAGAGCATGAACGGGGGAGGGGCAGAGAGAGAGGGAGACACACAGAATCGGAAGCAGGCTCCAGGCTCTGAGCCATCAGCCCAGAGCCTGACGCGGGGCTCGAACTCACAGACCGCGAGATCGTGACCCGGGCTGAAGTCGGACGCTCAACTGACTGAGCCACCCAGGCGCCCCAAGAGGAGAAATATTTTTAAAAAAACAAAAATATTTGTTAAAATCAATACTTGGCTGTTAATTGGTTCTTGTTCTCTACTCTCATTAAAGATTAGGAGTTGACTCATAAATACATACACTTTATTACTAGTAGGACAAATATTCCATTTTAAATAGTGAAAACTTGAGGGTGCCTGGATGGCTCAGTTGGTCAAGCATCTGACTCTTATTTTTTTTTCTTAATTTTTTATGTTTTATTTATTTGGGAGGGGGGAGGGGTAAAGGGAGAGGGAGACATAGAATCCAAAGCAGGCTCCAGGCTCTGAGCTGTAAGCACAGAGCCTGATGGGGGCTTGGACTCGCACACCGTGAGATCATGACCTGAACCAAAGTCAGATGCTTAACCCACTGAGCCACTCAGGCGCCCCAAGTATCTGACTCTTGATCTCAGCTCAGGTCTTGATCTCAGGGTTGTGAGTTCAAACCCCATGTTGGGCTCTGCTCTGGGGGTAAAGCCTACTTAAAAAAATAAAATTAAATAATGAAAACTTTTCTGAAATAGAAACTTAAATCACGAGAACATTTTAAGTCAAGCTCAGTTAACGGGTACTATTGTTTTTCTCCTTTTTTTTGGGGGGGGATTGGATTTTCAGTAATTCCATATAATCCTTCAAGTCATGAGAGTTTGGACCAAGTTGGTGAAGAAAAGGAGGTAAGATAATTAGTTTTATTGTATATTACATCATTAGCTTTTTAATAAGACTTGACAGTTAAAAAATATGAAAATTAACTTGCTTAGATTTTAAATCATAATGGTAAAATGCAGGAATGATTTTTAATGATGTTTGAGTTTTATTCTGATTTAATCTAATAATTGCTAATTTCATTTAAATTAAATCTGGTGGGATAACTTCTTTCTTTATCCTTTTATTTATTTATTTTTTTAACAGGAGAAAATCAAATTTAATAACCATACAGGGATAACTTATTTTTATTTAAGACAGCATAATCTAAAAAATTATTAAAATTTTAATTGAATATAATTTAAGAGTGAGGTTTAGAATACTTGGTAGTATTATTAAGATATATTGTAGATCCTTCCATATTATGGGCTAGTTGTTTATTTCAAGTATAAATGATTAAGCATCTTAAATACTACTATTTTTTCTATTAAATGTTTTATCAACTTTTAAACCAGTAAGTTTTTAGTTAAAGATATTTAATTAAAATAATATTTTTTAAAAAATATCTTGTAGTGAAAAAGACTTAGGGGCACCTGAATGGTTCATTCAGTTAAGTGTCTAACTCTTGATTTCAGCTGTTTGTGATCTCATGGTTCGTGGGTTCAGGCCCCATGTCGGGCTCTGCACTGACAGCACAGAGCCTGCTTGGGATTCTCTCTCTCCCTCCCCCACCCTTTCTGCCCCTTCCCCACTTGGGCTCTCTCTTTCTCTCAAAATAAATAAATAAACCTTAAGGGGGGAAAAAAAAAGAAAAGATTCATCATGTTTCACACCTTCCACTCCCACTTTGACTTCTGAGAGGCAGCTCTTTTTAATCATTTCTAGTTATGCCTATAATGTTTATAACTCTTCAATTTTCCAACTTTATATATTGCAGGCCAGAAAGATTTTGTTCACAATTCCTCCCCCTTTTTCCATCTCTTTCCAATATTTGATAGGTATATTATGTTTTACTCATAGGTACCTTTAAAAAACCCCAACTTTGGGGCGCCTGGGGGCTCATTTGGTTAAGCACCTGACTTGATTTCAGTTCATGTCATGATCTCCCAGTTTGTGAGATCGAGCCCTGCATTGGGCTCTGCACTGACAACGTGGAGCCTGCCTGGGATTCTGTCTCTCCCTCTCTCTCTGCCTCTCCCTTGCTTGTGCTTTCTCTCTCTCTCTCAAAAATAAACAATAAATAAATAAATTCCCAGCTTTTTGTGGAAAATTTCAAACACAATTAAAAGTAAACAGAGTAGTATAACAAAGCCCCTGTATCCATTACCCAGATAAAACAGTTATCAGTATATGGTCAATGTTGTTTTGGTTATCCATTTCCCTTATTCCTGTATTATATATACTCCTGTATTATATTTTATATTATCTGTATGAGATTATCTTTCTTCTTGAAAAACTCAATATTTCCTTTAGTGAGAAGGTACTAATGATGAATTTCTTTAGTTTGCGTTTGTCTGAAAATGTTTGTATTTCACTTTTGTTTTGAAGGCTATTTTTATAGATCAGCAGGGTTTGTTTTATTTAGATCCTTTAAAGGTGGCATGCCACTAGTTTCTGGTTTCTGTCTTGTTAGTGATTCTGTGAAGGTACTGTGCTTTTGTTCCATTTCATTCTCCTTTGTAGTTTCAGTTAACCACATTTAATTTTTTTTTTTAATGTTTATTTCTAAGACAGAGAGAGACAGAGCGTGAGTGGGGGAGGGGCAGAGGGAGACACAGAATCAGAAGCAAGCTCCAGGCTCTGAGCCATCAGCACAGAGCCCGATGCAGGGCTCGAACTCACGAACCGCGAGATCATGACCTGAGCCGAAGTCGGATGCTCAACCGACTGAGCCACCCAGGCGCCCCCAGTTAACCACATTTAAAGTCTGTATATTACCTTTCCTTCTTACCATTCTATGCTTTCTTCATCTACTCTAATCTGGTTTCTTTTACTCGTCTTTATTCTTGTTATCACATCAGATTATTATTTCTAGATTTTTGTGTGACCCTTCTCTCGAAACCTCATTCTCCTTCAGTTTTCATGATACTTTTTTTTTCTTTTTTGTGCTTACTAGTTTTTCTCAAAATTTGCTCTTTGTTTTCTTGATACTCTTCACTTGAGAAAATTCATACTTAATTCTTATGGGTACATGTTGATTGTATGTGGAGGATTTTGCAGATGTGTTAAAACAGATTATCTTCGGTCTTGTCTATAAATTACCAGAAGCCCAAGTTTCTAGTTGTAAATGGATTATAAGGCTGGTTTTGTCATTCCAAAAGAGCTTGGTATTGTGTAGAAAAGAATGTTTTCCATTAATTAAGCTGCCTCATGCTTATTTTCTGTTTATAGCTTCCAAAAATATCTCTGAATATATCCGCTCATTAGTCCAGATTTGATATATCAAGCTTCCAGTGGACTCTTTAATCTTGCAATCCCATTGTATCTTGTATCTTCAGTATGAAAAACCAAGCCCATTATCTCAACAGCTCTGTTAATCTTATCCTATGTGCACACTTTGTTTTTCTGTCAGTAGTACCTCCAGTCTCCCAGTCATCAAAGTTAGTGTCATTTTTTTTAATTCACGTATTTCCATTGCCTTCATACCCAAAGTTATCACATCTTAAGACATCCTTTAACATTTCTCAGATTTCAACTCCCTCTCCATTCCTATCAGTACCCTTCTGACCTCAACTCATGAATTCATCCTTTCCTTGAGTAGTTAGATTATATCGTTTGGAATGAATAAGAAAAGAATTATTAAGAACTTAAATCAGAAAATACTTAAAAAACATTTTAAACAGGTACTGGAAATATAATGTATTATGCAAAATTCCTCCAGGTATAACTATTTGATATTAATGTTCTCGACAGGCAATGAACACCAGAGAAAGTGGCAAAGCTTCATCCAGTTTAGGTCTTCAAGATTTTGATTTGCTTCGGGTAATAGGCAGAGGAAGTTATGCCAAAGTATTATTGGTGAGGTTAAAAAAAACAGATCGTATTTATGCAATGAAAGTTGTGAAAAAAGAATTGGTCAATGATGATGAGGTAAGTAAGCACAATGTTTTATCATTTCTGAACTGTTAAGTTGGCTTAAGTGTACTATTTCAGAGATAACCTCAATGTTTTGTCTTACCATGTCAGTCTACATTTCTAAATATATGCTTCAAACAGATTACATAAGATATATTTAATGTAATCTGATGACTACTAGATTTTTAAGAAATAAAAATCAAGCCGTATTATTATCAAGGAAAAGTACTTGATCTTTGTAAAAGTTTTCTAGACTGTTTCATAATACTGAAAGATTTATTGGTGTTTTTGTATATAAGCTGTTGTTTCATGAGTATCATGAAACAGTAGTAGTCAGTTACTTACTTGTATTTGTGATCATTGAATTACTAACAACAAATTTATCATAGTTTTGATGATAATTCAGTTTGACATGGATTTCTTTCATATTTTGAAATAGGATATTGATTGGGTACAGACAGAGAAGCATGTTTTTGAGCAGGCATCTAATCATCCTTTTCTTGTTGGGCTGCATTCTTGCTTTCAGACAGAAAGCAGGTAAGATTGAAAGATAATGGAATGATTCCTGGGCTCTACACCTTTTGGTATATTACACAATGAAAACTGCTTTCTACTATAAGCCGGAAGCGGAAGACATGGAGATGGACACAAGAGTACTCTGGTTAAAATTTCCTGCTACTCATACTCCAATCAGTGATAGCCATCTAACGGTGGATCAGCAGTAGGAAATTTCCTGCTTTGGGCAAAAAAAAAAAAAAAAAAAAAAGACCAGGTCATAATTATGGCACTAAAAATCTAACTTTTTAAGTATCTTCAAGATTCTAGTTTTAAGACTTAAAGTTTCCTAGAGTTTAACTAGAGAGAGAAATCCTAACTTCTTTACCTTAAGTGACAGTTAAATAAGACTTGTTTTGCAAGGGCCAAAGTCGAGGTGAGAGTAAGAGGCTCTGGATTGCTAGTGGTACTACTTTCAAATGGAAGAAGCAGTTCTCACAGTTATGCTGGTTTACTTTTTTGTATCTTCTGTGATTAAACAGCTTTCTTCTCCAACTACCCTTTGTTTCCGCCAAATTCCTGGAGTGTTTGTTCAGGATAAATCTGTAGAATGCTCTCTATGTTGTAACTGCTCTCTATAGTGTTTAAAAATGCAAAGTTACACTGCCTCGTTTTGGATTTTGGTGTCATGTGCTCTCTCCTGTGTTTTTTTATTTTTATTTTTTAAGCCCACTGACATGTCAAGTTCCTAGAGTTAAGCCCTGCTAATTTTCTTTCTTTCTTTCTTTTTAATTTTGTTTCTCCCACGTTTTCATTTAAATTCCAGTTCACTCACATACAGTGTAATATTAGTTTCAGGTATAGAATTTAGTGAGTCATCACTGACCTGTAACACCCAGTGCTCATCACAAGTGTCCTCCTTAATCCCCATCACCCATTTAACGCATCGTCCCCATCCACCTCCCTCCCCACCAGTAACCATCAGTTCTCTATAGTTGAGTCTGTTTCTTGGTTTGCCTCTCTTTTTTCCTTCCTATGTTCATTTGGGGTTTTTTTTTTTTTTTTTCTTATCTCTCCTGTGCTTTAGATTGTTCTTTGTCATAGAGTATGTAAATGGAGGAGATCTAATGTTTCATATGCAGCGACAAAGAAAACTTCCTGAAGAACATGCCAGGTACCGTTGGATTTTTGTCTGGGGTCGTGGGTAGGGGATGCTATGGGACTTTTTATGTGCCAGTGTTTGAAAGGGTAGATAAATCACTTATTTTGATACTAGTTAATTTTTTGGAAGTCATATAGAGGCTAAGGTAAAAGTTTATATTATAACATGTGTAACATTATGTATTTACATATATTAATGTAAGTAATTGAAAAGTATAAAAACTATTCAAGGGGAAACCTTCAGTTAACTAAACCCAATTATTTTATCTATTCAACACCCACCATTGAAATAATTGATGGATTTACACTTATTATTTGTATATAGTTGAGAGTAATAAAACAATTCCTCTTAAGGTTTTATGTAATTCTGACTATTCTTCCTGTAATTACAATTTCTGAATTGTTCTGCCTTTGGCTTTCTTTTCTCTGATCTCATACATGTTGATGAATAAGAAAAGATCGTTAAATATTATTTATTTATTTGTTTATTTTCTGTCCTTAATTTGACATTATTATATAAGATTGTAAATTGCTTATATGTTGGAGGAATTAGGTAGGGAAGGATCATGGCCTTGGAGAAGTTTAATTCATCAGTGCCATGATTTGTTTTGTTTTGTACTCATAATTAGCAATAATTCTCACCCTGTTGTGCTCCGCAAAAGATGAGGCATATGAGTTTGTATATGCATGTAACAAAGGTTAAAGATTTTATTTTTGTAAGTACTTAGTGGAAATCTTTTTTTTTAATTTTTTTATTTTTTAGTGTTTATTTTTGAGTGAGAGAGATACACACAGAGTGCAAGTGGGGGAGGGTCAGAGAGAGAGAGGGAGACACAGAATCTGAAGCAGGCTCCAGCCTCTGAGCTGTCAGCACAAAGCCTGATGCGGGGCTCGAACTCACAAACAGTGAGATCATGACATGAGCCAAAGTCAGACGCTTAACCAACTGAGCCACCCAGGTGCCCCAATTTAGTGGAAATCTTGCTAATACATTGATTCTTTCTTATCAAAAAGAGATACTATCCTTCAATTTTATTAAAAGGTAGAAATTGTACTAATCTAATCTCAGACCAAACTGTGTTTTGTTTTGTTTTAATTTCCTGTATGTTCATTTATTTAGTCTTTATTAAATGGTTGCCCTTCATAGCAGAGCCACAAATGACATTTCTAATTGTGACCAGAGCCTGTATTTGTTCCTTGTTTGCTCAGTTGGACATGGGGAAAGTAGTTTTTACTGTATTAAAGTGTCAGTTCTGGTTTTGTGCTTTTCTGGAAACCAAAGTACAAAATAAGGGCTCAGGTTCTCTATTCATAGAATTAAGTAACTGAGAAGGTTTGTGTTATGTACCTCCAAACATGATCATGATAACATTCCCCAAAGTAGCAATAAACCAACTTGAGTGTTTTATTTTCATTGTTCAGGTCAAAAGTTCTGGTTATCGCCAATGAGTTAGTGGCAGTTTTTAAAAAACCCTTTCTTTGATGTTAAATGGTATGGTTGTAGGATAATTCATTTTCTAGAATTTTGGTATGCATTTTATAGTTTGAGTTAAACTTTTAGTATTTTTTTTTTTTTTTAATTCTAGACCAATCAATGATTCTTAGCATTTGGAGAGATCATTTGTCTCTTAGAGAAGTGATAGAAGCTATGGAAACTCTGTAGAGGGAGGAGATGTAGATGTACACACGTACGCACAACTGAGCCTACAGTTGTAGCAGTGTGGACTGTCTGAAGTCTATGTAAGGACCCAGATTAAGAACTTCTGTTTGAGACTTTCAAATTAATAATTTTTTGAAAAGTATGAGTTCAATGTAGACTGGAACTTCTGTAATAGTGTTTTGGGCTCAGGTATTTTTTTCTTTATTTCTTTTTAATTTTTTTAAAGTTTATTCATTTTGAGAGAGCAAGCATGTGCGAGAGAGCGCACGCACATGCGCGCATGCTCGAGCAGGGGATGGGCACAGAGAGAGGGGAGAGAATCCCAAGCAAGCTCTATGCTGTCAGCACAGAGCCTGATAGGGAGCTCGAATCCATGAACCACGAGATCATGACCTGAGCTGAAGTCAGACACTCAGTGAACTGAGCCACCCAGGCACCCTTAAGATATTTTAAAGTGTACTTCAGTTTGTGTTTTGGTGTCATTTCTAAAAACATAGGAAGAAAAAAATCTTTTGACACGATTTTGGTGTTTTCATTTGCAGATGGGGATAGGACTTAAATAGCCTCTTCTAGAAACTTACCACAATTCCGAAACTTGAATCAAATGAGTTATTTTTCTTTTTAGATTTTACTCTGCAGAAATCAGTCTAGCATTAAATTATCTTCATGAACGAGGGATAATTTATAGAGATTTGAAATTGGACAATGTATTGCTGGACTCAGAAGGACATATCAAACTGACTGACTATGGCATGTGTAAGGTGAGAGGCATTTCTAGTTAATCAGAAGGTCTCAGCAGCTCATAAAATTGTTTTGGTAAAATAACAATATTTAAAGATGGAGAAATGATTGCTACCCTGTTTGGGATGCTTTTCGGAATTTTAGCACAAAGAAAAATATACATGTTTTCTAATCATTTACAAAAGTCCATATTTTCTGTGACTGTTATATGTGCTATAATAAGAGTTAATTTCTTTTTATTGTCTGTAACATTTTATTTTGAATGTTGTGAAAGTACTGGAGAAAATTTGGAAATAAAAATTGTCTGCAATCCCATGACTTTAGCGTAACTACTTGCGTGTTACCTTCTACTTTTCGCCATTTAATTGTGACTCGTGATAATGTATTCAAGATTTTCCCAGGAAATGTATCATTTTTTGTATTTAAAATTTAAATATCTGACATAAAGTACAGTAGAACAAAATAAGAATTTCAATTACTCTCAGGACATGTCCTTTATTTCTCGGACCTATATTCTTTTTGTAACAGTTTTTTATTTAAGAGTCCAGTGTTTTTCCACAAAATGTGTAGGGTGCTACTCTCCTTGTTGAAGTAGCCGGGCCAGAATTATCTGCACACGGTAATATGGCAACAAGCATGTAAACGTATGGATCACACTCTCCCATTTACCTGAAGGAAGTGCCTCCAGAGCTTGGAGACTATTTAAACTGTTTAAATGCTAACATTAAGTAAGACACTCTAACAGTATTGAAGATTTAATGTCATTATCTCTTGATAATGACCTTAAAAGAAAATCTTTACCTCAGGTATTTTTGCTTTTAGGTACAAAACTCAGACATTTTTATCTTTTCTTATATTAAATTTCTATTTCCTTACATTTTTCTATTATACACATCTTTAGTTATAAACAAGTAAACATTTAGTAGGCAAACCCCTATATATCCATTTTTTATGAGATTTGTGATACCTTTTTTTTTTTTTTTTTTTATCTCTGTCACTTTTCTACCAGGGGATTTTTTTCTTATTTCAAAAGAAAAATGTCCTATAATTTGTCAAAGGAAAATAAAGCTGAACAGCAACAACAAAAAACCCATTAAAAATGTTAACCTTGTTAGAAAGTGTACACATTAAAAAAATAGTCTTTATTTTTGCATGCCAGATACTGGTTTTTTTTTTTTTTTTTTTTAATTATAATAGTCTGCTTACAGAGTCTGAAGAAATGGCATTCTTCTATGTCATTGGTGAGTGTATGCATTGTTATAACTGTTTGTAAAGCAGTTTGGTGGGGATGTATCAGGAATCTTAAAGATATACAGGCACACTCTTTGATTTAGAACTTCTGCCTCTGGGATATTCTTTCTTTACATTTACATCCAAGTTAGTTAGCATATAGTGCAATAATGATTTCAGCAGTAGAATCCAGTGATTCATCCCCTACATATAATGTCCAGTGCTCATCCCAACAAGTGTCTTCCTTAATTCCCCTTGCCCATTCAGCCCACCCCTGACCCAGAACCCCCTCCAGCAACCCTCAGTTTGTTCTCTATATTTAAAAGTCTCTTATCTTTTGTTCCCCTCCCTGTTTTTATATTATTTTTGCTTCCCTTCCCTTATGTTCATCTGTTTTGTATCTTAAATTCCACATATGAGTAAAGTCATACGATAATTGTCTTTCTCTTACCAATTTCACTTAGCACAGTACACTCAAGTTCCATCCATGTTGTTGCAAATGGCAAGATTTCACTGTTTTTGATTGCCGAGTAATACTCCATTGTGTATATATACCACATCTTCTTTATCCATTCATCTGTCAATGGACATTTGGGCTCTTTCCATACTTTGATTATTGTCTATAGTGCTGCTATATTGGGGTGCATGTGTCCCTTCGAAACAGCACACCTGTATCCTTTGGATAAATACCTAGTAGTGCAATTGCTGGGTCATAGGGTAGTTCTATTTTTAATTTTTTGAGGAACCTCCATATTGTTTTCCAAAGTTGCTGCACCAGTTTCCATTCCCACTAGCAGTTCAAAAGGGTTCCTCTTTCTCCACATCCTTGCCAACATCTGTTGTTGTCTGAGTTGTTAATTTTAGCCATTCTGACAGGTATGAGGTGGTATCTCATCATGGTTTTGATTTGTATTTCCCTGATGATGAGTGATGTTGGGCATCTTTTCATGTGTCTGTTAACCATCTGGATGTCTTTTACCCATTTCTTCACTGGACTATTTGTCTTTTGGGTGTTGAGTTTGATAAATTCTTTATAGATTTTGGATACTAACCCTTTGATACGTCATTTGCAAATATCATTTCTGCCTCTGGGATATCCTGAGTAAATTTTTTGGCCTATGAGAAAAGGTTTATGACCAAAATTTTTTTCTTGTAGTTGGTGATAAATATTTTAAATATTTTAAATATTTTAAATAATCTAAATGGCTAGTAAGGAGAATAATTAGGGGAAATTACAGAGTGACCACAAAACATAGCATTATAAAGTCATTTAGAAGATGTTTGCCAAAACTTCATAACAATATAAAATGTTTATAAATAACATTAAATAGAGTTTTAAAGTATGGCATTGTTTCTTGTTTTTATTTTTATTTTTTTAAACTTTTTTTTTTTTTCAATGTTTCTTTATTTTTGAGAGATAGAGCACAAGCAGGGGCAGAGAGAGGGGGAGACACAAAATCCGAAGCGGGCTCCAGGCTCTGAGCTGTCAGCACAGAGCCCGACGTGGGGCTCGAACTCACGGACCGCGAGGTCATGACCTGGCTGAAGTCGGACGCTTAACCGACTGGGCCACCCAGGCACCCCTGGCATTGTCTGTTTCTATATGTGTTGTATGTTCTATTATGTAGCATCATACATTCTGTTTACTTTTACATATTTTTGAGGTTATTATAATGGGCATGCATTACTTAATAAAACTCACAAAAATGAATTGCCTTTTATTTAATTGTAAATTTACTGTTAGCTTGTTTTTAAACTATCTTTTTATTGTTGATATCTTATTTAATTGCCTTGTGGCCAGAAAATGGTCTGAATGATATTAGTTCTTTGAAAATATATTGAGATTTCCTTTGTGACTTAGTATTTGGTCAGTATCCCATATGTACTTTAAAAAGGATATATATAGGGGTGCCTGGGTGGCGCAGTCAGTTAGGCGTCCGACTTCAGCCAGGTCACGATCTCGCGGTCCGTGAGTTCGAGCCCCGCGTCAGGCTCTGGGCTGATGGCTCAGAGCCTGGAGCCTGTTTCTGATTCTGTGTCTCCCTCTCTCTCTGCCCCTCCCCCGTTCATGCTCTGTCTCTCTCTGTCCCAAAAATAAATAAAAAAGGTTGAAAAAAAAAAAATTAAAAAAAAAAAAAGGATATATAATCTCTTTTTTGCATGCAGGGAGTCTATGTCCTTCACACTCTCTCTTTTCTTTCCCCTTTTCTCCTCATGTACACGTAGATTATACATATTTGTATGTATGTATATGTATGTATATACATATTATATGTATGTATACATACGTATATGTATATGTATAATATGTATCTGTATGTACATACATATTATATGTATGTATACATATATGTATATGTATAATATACATATGTATGTATGTTATATGTATATTATACATATACATATATATATTTAGCTTTTGTCAAATCTTTTTCTGCTTACTAATTTTTTTGTCTGTATGATATGTCATTTTCTGATACAGATGTTTTGAAATCACCTGTCATGATTTGGGATTGTATTATCAGTTCAGCCTGCTATATCAATATACTGTAGACTAAGTGGCTTAAAAGACAGACAATTATTTCTCATAGTTCTGGAGACTGGGAAGTTCAAGATCAAAGTGCTAGTAGATCCAGTGTCTGGCGAAGGCACTCTTTATGGTTTTCAGATGCATGAAGGCACTCTTCATGGCTTACAGATGGGTAAAGGCATTCTTCACGGTTTGCAGATGTGTCTTTTTGTTGTATTCTTACATGGCAGGGAGAGAAAGAGGGAGTTCTCTTCCTCTTATAAAGACACTAATCCCATCATAACTAATTACCTCCCAAAGTCTCTGTCTCCCAGTGTTATCACATTAAGTGTTCAACATATGAATGGCAGGGGGGGTGGCATACAAATGCCCATTCCATAGCAGGGATTGTGAAATTCTTCTAATTTGTCTATTTTTACTTTGTGTTTTGAGGCTGTGTTGTTAGGTGCATACAAGTTTGTTATAAATTTTTGGTGATTGTTCCATTTCTCAGTGTGTAGTTTTTCTGTTATACACATTAGTGTCTTCTGCCTTAATTTTTTCCATCTGGTAGCTATTGAAATACAAAGCCAAAAAATTTGTGCCTTAGGAAAAACAACCAACAGTGCTTGTGTTAGCAGGTGGGATTTAAAGTGCTTTTCTTCATAAAATATGATTCCTTTTACTCATATAATTAAAATTTTTATATTAAGTTTTTACCTGAATATAAATTATTTCAAGTACAATTTTTAATTGAACTGTCCACCAACATCTAATGAGGACAGGCTTTCTTTAAGCTATTTAGGGGCAACTCATGATTTTAATAATAAAGACAACTGTACTAGTAATATTTTATTTAAGCTCAATATATTACCTGTAGATGCTGAGCTTATATAACAAATGAAATAAAAGAGATGAATTTAAAAGATAATTTTTGATCTTATTATTTCTTTTCTCTTTTTTCTTTCTTTTTTATTTTTCTAAAAGGAAGGATTACGGCCAGGAGATACAACCAGCACTTTTTGCGGTACTCCCAATTACATTGCTCCTGAAATTTTAAGAGGAGAAGATTATGGTAATAAATAAATAGGTGTTATTTTAGCTAAGTGCTAGATGGGTGGTTAAATGTGGTACCCACTGCATTATAGTACTCTGTAGTATTTAAATACTAATCTTATTAATATAAACTTCCTTGATCCCCTTAAAACCTACATGAAAACCCTAAAATATGAATGAAATAAGAGACAGTGGGACCTTAGCAGTATTTGGGGGTACAGATTTGAATATTTTATTAATGGCAACACTAAAAGTTCTAGGCACTAATCCAAGCAGTTTCCATTATATTAACTAAATTAATCTTCTCAATAATCCTAGGAGGTAAGCATTGTTAATTCCCATTTTACAGAAAGTTTAGATAACTTGCCCGAGGTCATACAGCTAGAAAGTGGCAGAGTAAGGATTTAAACTTTAGCCATGTGACTACAAAGTCATGAACCCCTGGAAGATTGTTCACATTTCCTGGGATATTTCCTCCAGGAATCTGAAAAATGAGGGAGAGATTGACTGCTTGTCAGGAACCAGAGAATATATTTATCTCAAAACATTGGACTTCTTGGGTTCTGGCCCTCTGATTTCAGCAGATGTGAAGGAGGATGGTACTTCTGACAGCCGTTCAGAATCTGATTCCAAGGTCCTTCAAGGATCTTTAATCAACTAGCAGAAGATCAAGTTTCAGACCCACGAAAGTTATTCTCAAATAAAATTTAATTATATCCTCAAAAAAAAAAAAAAAGATACAGACTATGAGTCTGAAATTACAGGCATATTTGGGAGAAGGAACTTAGTGTTTCATTTCCAATATTTTTTCCCCAATATTTTATTTTTAAAGTTATCTTTTAGGTACCTCCCCTTGTTGATAAGTAAAATATTCCTATAATCTTCACTGCCAACCATGATAGTTACAATGCATTTAGAGTTTATTTTTCATTACGTTTAGTTTTTAATTGTACAATGAAATGCATCTCAAGTTACTTTTAAGAATGCAGAATAGATAATTTGTTGCTTCAAAAAATTTCTTTTTTGAAGGTTTCAGTGTCGACTGGTGGGCTCTTGGAGTACTAATGTTTGAGATGATGGCAGGCAGATCTCCATTTGATATTGTTGGAAGCTCGGATAACCCTGATCAAAACACAGAGGATTATCTTTTCCAAGGTAATTTGCGGTATTTTACAGATTCTCTGTGAATAACCTATTCTAGGGTATGAATGAGGATGGCTCAGATTTTTACCTTGAGTAAGAAGAGAATAATTGGACAATATACTTCTTCATTTTTTTTTAATGTTTATTTATTTATTTATTTTTGAGAGAGAGAAGGAGAGTGAGAGAAGGAAGGGCAGAGAGAGGGGGAGACAGAGAATCCCAGGCAGGCTCTGCACTGTCAGCACAGAGCCCAACGTGGGGCTTGCACTCACGAACTGCAAGATCATGACCTGAGCTGAAATCAGGAGTCAGATGCCCAACCAACGGAGCCACCCAGGCACCCCTTCATTTTTTTAAAAATATATCTTCCTACTTCTGTTCCTTCAGTCCCATTTACCAACTACTTTCTCATACTCAGAAATATAACAAAGAAGTTCCTTCAGATTGTATATCACAGAGATTAGAAGAAGGAATCCTGTGGCTAGAGAGGAATATCTTTCCACATGGACCCCGAGGCTGAGTGCATAAGTCCAAGAACAATATGGAGGAAAAAGTGGGGTACCAAGAATATAAGAGGATCAAAAGGTGAAGAAAAGAAGGCCCACAATTGGAAACACAAAGACTCAAACAGAAAAAAAAAAAAAAAAAAACAGACAAGGGATCACCCCCTGCTCCCAACACCCAGTCCAAAGATTTCCATGAAATTCTACATTTAATAATTAAGGCCATCACAGGAAATGAATAGCCGTTTCATGTAACAGAAAATCCAGATGGCCATGGAATATATGAAAAAGCATTCAGCTTCACTAGTAATTAGGGGTTTGCACATTAAAACATTAATGAGCTACTATTTCCTGCCCGTGCATTTGGCAGAAATTTTAAAGTCCGATAATACCAGGGCTGGTGAGGATGTGGATGGAGTAAGTGGAACTCTCATAGACTGCTGGCAAGCAGTGAAAATTGATTTAACAGCTTTGGAGAACAACTTGGCAATGTCTAATAAAATTGAGTATAGTAACATGTACCTCACATTTTGTAGCTATTAACTCATTTAAACCTCATAACAACCCCATGAAGTAGGTATTATTTTTATTCTAATTTTACAGATGAGGAAACCGAGGCACAGTAAGGTAGTCAAAGAATAAAATATGCATGTAAATGATAAGGACAGCATTCAGAGAAGAGGCTCTCTGAGAGGGAAGGAGAGGAGCGAGCCTGAGAAAACTTATTTTTTTCTTCGAGAACGCCCTTAAGTAGCTCATAATAAAAATGTAAAATTGAAGCTATGTAAAAGTGAAATATAATACCACTGTTTTATCTTTCTAGTTATTTTGGAAAAACAAATTCGCATACCACGCTCTCTGTCTGTAAAAGCTGCAAGTGTCCTGAAGAGTTTTCTCAACAAGGTATAAATTGAATGTAAAAATCTTCAGCGGTTTATCTCTGTATAGATGAGACTAAGTAGAGGTTCAGGCAGTGTAATATTCCAAAACACTAGCGTATAATAATTTTTTTTCAGTTAGATCTAGAACTTATCTCTTTACCAAAGAGTATTAGATCCTGAGATGAATTGTCCTTTACATTTTGACAGTGTAAGTCACTGCCAGCTATATATTACATATGGGTTTTTAAATTTTTTTTTTTTCCAACGTTTATTTATTTTTGGGACAGAGGGAGACAGAGCATGAACAGGGAGTGGCAGAGAGAGAGAGAGACACAGAATCGGAAACAGGCTCCAGGCTCTGAGCCATCAGCCCAGAGCCCGACGCGGGGCTCGAACTCACGGACCGCGAGATCGTGACCTGGCTGAAGTCGGACGCTTAACCGACTGCGCCACCCAGGCGCCCCAGATATGGGTTTTTTAATGTAGATGATATATATACCATGTACTCAATTAGGGAAAAATTACATCTTTGGGGATAGCCTCAATCGTACTTACAGCTTTGTTACTCAGTTTTCTTTGGATTATTATTCACAGATCTCTTTCCTTATTGAGCACTTGGGACAGTAGTGTTCTGTACAGATTATCATGTCAAAAGCCCTGTAATCAGATAAAATTCAGAAGAAATGAAATGCTGTCATTGGTTCTTAAAAAATCTGAAGACCATTCAATTCTTCGTTGTGGTCGGTAGGTTAGAAGAGTTTTAGGATCTAAGATTATGATTCTGAATGGCTTTTACTCATAACACTTCTAACACCAAATGTGTAGGTTTTTTTCCACACCAACAACCAATTCTCCACCTCTCTAGACATCAACTTGGTGTATTACAATTCAGTTTATTTCTGATACTAACTACCCAGAATTACCATCAGATTCCAGGGGTTTAAGGGCTCAGTCCCATAAAACTATCTTCACCTCAAGTGCCAGTCATGAGTCATGAGTATTGAGTACCCACATTTCTGTCTGACTTGGCTACAGAGTTGAGCTTCCCACAATTCTCACACCGCAGGTTCAGTAATTCGCTAGAATGGCTCCCAGAACTCAGGAAAATAGTTTACTTGCTATCACTGGTTGGTTATAAAAAAAGATACAAATGAACAACCAGATGAAAAGATACATGGGGTGCAGTCCAAAAGGATCCTGAGCACAGGAGTTTCTGTCCCTGTGGAGTTAGGGTACACACCCTCCGTGTCTCCCAGCATATGGACATATTCACCAACCCAGAAGCTCTCCAAACCCTGTGGTTCAGAGGGCTTTATGGAGGTTCCATTACATTGACACAATTGATTGAATCATTATCCATTGGTAGTTGACCTCCACCCGTCTGAAAATGAGGCTTAAAGTTACAACTCTCTAATCACATGGATGGTTCCTCCGGCAACCAGATCCCATCCTGAGCTATCTACCAGCCCACCAAGAGTCACATTATTAGTATAAACTCAGGTGTAATTGAAAGGGACTTGTGAATAACAAAAGATAATTGGCTCACTCAGGTAATTACTCACTCAGGTTTTAGAAGCTGTGTCAGGGACCTGGGACAGAGACCAGATACGCTTATTGTATCACGGTGATCTTGGCAATCATAAATGTTTTCTTAAATAAATTGTAGGTTAGAAAAAGTAGGTTGATGTGCATTTATCATCTAACGTAAATATAGATAATGATGAATTTTAACAAAATGAGAAATTGAGGCTTTTGAGTACTTTAGATGGAGAAAGATTTAAAATGGAAATCTAAGTATTAGCACGCTGCAAAATGAAGGTGAGAGGTTTTAATGTTCAAAATAAAATGCCTTTTAGTGGAAAGGAAAATGGTAACATGTTCTCATTCACAGTAATGAATAAGCCAAGACTGTTTGTTTGTAAGTTACAGCCCCTTAGTCCAATGGGTCACATAATGGTTGTATCACGGTTATACACAGATTATATTGTTTTGTTGCTGTAATTGGACATAGAGCTTTACAAATGAGCTAAGAACACACTTGTGAAGTTTCGGGGTTTGTATATTTTGACCAGCACAATAACCTGTGCCAAAGAAATAGGTGGATGCTGCTGAGATGATTGTGCTGCTCTCTTTTCCCTCCCCTTTTCCTGTAGCAAGGAGTAGTGACCTATATCCACTATAATCACATGATAGCCGGAGACAGAGCCATGAGGAAATTGTACTCGTCACAAGCTTCAGATACTCATTTAAGTCTAGTGTTGTACTATGATGTAATTTCAGAGATAAAGGTATTATATAATAGACACAAAACCCAGGTCACAAAGAGGATTTATTTATTCTAAAGCATGATATCCATCCAGTTCTTGAAACATTTCTCTCCATCATAGGACCCAAAGGAACGATTGGGTTGTCATCCTCAAACGGGATTTGCTGATATTCAGGGACACCCATTCTTTCGAAATGTTGATTGGGATATGGTACGTAAATTGTCATTGTTTTCTATATTAGGTATCCTTATTATCTTGGGCCAAATTTTATTCTCTTAAAAGAATGTTAAAAAAACAAAACAAATATATCATAGCTTAAGTAACTTAAGCCACACTCTAAAGTGCTTTTTAAAAAGCTTTTAAAACAATAAAAGCTTAGAATATTAATTTAATGGAGCAGGTTGTAATATTAGTAAGGCCTATATCAGCGTTCAGTTTTGTACATTATTTCCATCATTGTGAATACCGTTGAACCACGCCTAAGGACTCGCTGTGATAGGATGTGGAAGCTTCTGAGGGAAGAGGAGAAATGTAGAGGTGGAATTTTTCTAAGAACGTAGGCTTGAGCTGTCATCTAATATGCCTTTCTAGATGGAGCAAAAGCAGGTGGTACCTCCCTTCAAACCAAATATTTCTGGGGAATTCGGTTTGGACAACTTTGATTCTCAGTTTACTAATGAACCTGTCCAGCTCACTCCAGATGACGAGTAAGTAACTCTATAGACTGAAATATTTCTGAAGTTATTTGAAAGTTTCATTTTTAGTGGCTACACGGTGCTTCGTTACCAGATTATAACATAATTGAATCAGCCATTCAGTTATGGGATATTTGAATCTATTACACTTTAATAGTTATAACGACTGCCCTTTTCTACTTTGCCTTACGTGCCTTATCTCTAATTCCCACAACAACATGATAAATCTACTTACTGTCATCTTCCTCTTACAGATGAGGAAACTGAGACCCAGACAGGGCAAGCAGAGTCACACAGCTGTCAGGTGGCAGAGTCAGGATGGAAACCCGTGCTTTTTCCACTGCACTGCACTGCACTGTTTTGAAGATGACTGTCTTTGAGTTCCTGAGTATTACTTTAAGATAGATTCTCAGAGAGGGAATTAGATCAAAGAGTGAAAATTTGTTTTAAGTTTATTTATTTTGAGAGTGCACAAACACGAACAGGAGGATGGGGGGGTGGAGAGAGAGAGAGAGAGAGAGAGAGAGAGAGAGAGAGAGAGAGAATGAATGAATATACCAAGCAGGCTCCACACTGTCAGTGCAGAGCCTGATGTGGGGCTCAAAACTCACAAACTGTGAGATCATGACCTGAGCTGAAATCGAGAGTCGGACACCCAGCTGACCGAGCCACCCAGGTGCCCCTAAAGAGTATGAAATTTTGAAAGCTCTTGATATGTATTGCCAAATTGCTTATTAAAAAGATGACATTAACTTACCAAGTCTAGCCAGCGGTGATCTGACATATTTTTTATGTGTATGTTCATCTTTTAAAAGTATGGTTTAGAATAATTTGGGCATATTTGATTGTTTACCTCTCTTTACAGATTCATTCTGTCATCTCAAGGAGGCCCTTACTCCTTGGCTATATTTTCACTTCTGTCTTGTTCATTCTTACCACATTCCTCATGCAGCTGTTCAAACCGTCTCTACATTTTGGAAGCCTTCAGTCCTACCCCTGCCTTCACCACTTCTAACGGACTAACCTTGCCTTAGCTTGACTGCAAGGATTGAGACCTGCCTGGTGTGAGCTTGCTCTGTTTTCAGCTGTCACAGACCATCTTGCATCTCAGAATTGCTGTCTCTCCCACCTCCTTTTTCTTCTTCCCTATTCTTGGAAGGCTATCCCTCTTTTGCAAGGGGTGCTCCATTTTCCTCTATCTGTTTCCTTAGCTTCTGCCAGGATTTCATTTTGTCAGTTATGTCCATTACTCCACCTTCTTTCTCTTTTCCTGCTGCTCTTCTTCTATTTATGAACATGCTCAGATATCCTAATTTGCCCCCTGGACCTTAGCACATCTTTAAACCACCATATTTTCTTCCCTCATTTTCTTTTCAAGATAATTACTCGATGCTCATGGTAAAAGAAAAATAAATAAGCAGTGTCTCCATCAAACTCCTTCAGAGTAGTCAACATTGATTGTCTTGTACTTGTCTCACTATGTGCACTTTAACTCTTTACAATTTAACCTGCTTCTTCGGCTTTTGACGGTTGAGTTGATTTGTCAATTTCTGATTTTCGTTTAATGTTTATTCATTTTTTGAGAGAGGGAGAGGCAGAGGCAGAGAGAGAGGGAGACACAACATCCGAAGCAAGCTCCAGACTCCGAGCTGTCGGCACAGAGCCCGCCCGATACAGGGCTTGAACTTACGGACTGTGAGATCATGACCTGAGCTGCAGTCAGACCCTTAACCGACTGAGCCATCCGGGCGCCCCTGTTGATTTCTGATTTTTAAAGCGTGTTTTGATCAGTCCTCATCTCCCCTGATGTCTGTGAAGCATTTGGCACTCATGGCCTTGCTTTGTTGGGCGCTACCCATCCTGGTCTGCTTCATCTCTGTGACCACTTTTTCCCCTGTCCCCTCAAGACTGAGATGTTGCACAGTTCTGTTCGTAACAGCTGCCTTTTTGCTATATGCACTTTGTTCCTTGGAGATTTCGGCCAGCCCCACATCACTGATACCAGCTATTTAAATCACACCCAGCTAAATTGGCAAACGGTTTTTGAGCAAAGGGCCCTGTGCTAAGTACTGGGCATTAAAGACGATTAAGATGTAGGCCAGTCTCGTAAAAAAGCTTACTGTCTACCAAAGGAGAGAGTAATGTACGAAAGTCATTATTCTGACAGTGTCATGTATTAAAAAGAACACTAGATTTAATCAAAAGATAGGAATTTGAATCCTGACCTCACCTCTTACCAACTGAGTAACCTGGGTTCAAATTTCATAACTTCTCTGTGCCTATTTCTTCTCTTACTGCCTACCTCAGAAGGCTGCTGTGAAGAATAAATGAGCCATAGTTCCTAAAGCACCCCCCACCTGGTATCTCTCCTGAACTGCATTTCTATCTGCTTGTTTAAACATCTTCCCTGGTTTGTCAGACAAGCACCTCAGACATACGAAATCTGAAATAAAGGTAATGACTTCTTGGGGCGCCTGGCTGGTTCATTCAGGGGAGCATGCGACTCTTGATCTCAGGGTCGTGAGTTCGAGCCCCACATCGGGTGTAGAAATTACTTTTAAAAAAGGAAAGAAAAGAAAAGAAAAATGACTCTTTATGGTCTCTTTTTCTGTTGTTCTCAATCGGTTCCTTATTTTTATTTACTTTTTCGTGCTCATTATGCCATCGTGTGTTCCTGCATTCAGATCCAAAATGTCCATGATTATTGACGCTTCCTTTTCCTTAACAAACGATAATGTGTTCAGCTGCCAATTCCTTGTCTGTTCTTTCTTTACTTCATCACTTGTGTCAGATCCTTCGTTTTCGTTCCCATTGTCGTCAGCCCCATTCACACCTCTTTCAAATCATGCGTAGAATATTACACCATCCTCCTGATCGGGCTCATCCTTTGCTTTGCAACCCATCCTGTACATCTCCTGCAGTAGCACTACCAGTTTTTTAACCCCCTTTGTCAGAAGCCTCCAGTAACCTCCTCCTTGTCTAGAAGATAAAACCTGTCATCTCAGCCATCAGTCACGGCCTTCTACCCTCTCCTCCCACCCGACTCTCCAGCCCTCTCTCACTGTGCTCCAACACAAATGCTGTGTTCTGACCAGTCTCCATTACTCCACATCCCCGGATAGTGTGCTGTTACCTTTGCTCATGCTGTTCCCTCTGTATGTGTCCTTCATTTTTACATACTGGAATCTTCTCCATCTTGCTGAGCTACCTCAAATGCAACCAGGTCTTTGATGAATAAAGGTGAAACTCCTTCATTTTTACATACTGGAATCTTCTCCATCTTGCTGAACTACCTCAAATGCAACCAGGTCTTTGACGAGTAAAGGTGAAACTCCCTACTCTAGTAAGCATTACTGGCTTCCTTTAACTGGCCATTACCTTCCTCCCAGATCATCTACCTTTGACATGCTTCTGTTCCTGTGCTTTCAACTCCAGTAAATTACTTGGCGCTTTCCCAGACCTAACATAGTCTTTCATAATTCTGTTCAGTAAGTGGTTGTGGAATGAATGCTGGCTTTCTCAGTTTCTGGAACTAGAAGTCACCCTTCTCATTAGAACTGTGCTTAGATCAAGACTTAGCTGTCCCGGGGCACCTGGGTGGCTCAGTCGGTTAAGCCTCCGACTTCAGCTCAGGTCACGATCTCACGGTCCGTGAGTTCGAGCCCCGCGTCGGGCTCTGGCCTGATGGCTCAGAGCCTGGAGCCTGCTTCCAGTTCTGTGTCTCCCTCTCTCTCTGCCCCTCCCCCGTTCATGCTCTGTCTCTCTCTGTCTCAAAAATAAAAATAAAAACGTTAAAAAAAAAAAAAAGACTTAGCTGTCCCATATGAAACTTAGCAGGTACTGCTTTCCCTTGTAGCTTTTCTTTATATGGGATACCTTCCCTCCTCGAAGGAAGGGACTGTATCCTGTGTAACTTTGCTCTGCAGTATGATGTGTGCATTTAAGTATTCAAATATTCATTGGTATTACTCTTACTGCATATTAAATTAGAAACCCAGTATAACAGAATGCCAACATCTCTATACCCTATGACCCATGACCTCCCTGTGGTGTCTTCTCCTTATTCTAGGTCTTTCTATGTACTTGTCCCTATTGCCTTTTCCTTTTGGCTAACTTCTTCTGGGCCTTCTTGTCACCATCTTCCTGTTGAGGTGACTACTAAATTGAATGCTAATTCAGACCTGGATGTTCGCCTCTAAGTGTGAGTGTTGTTCAGGTCAAAAGTTAAGATTAACCAGAATTGTGACAATTTGTGACTTTTAATTTCTAGCCTTCAATTTTGGACTACCTTTTAGTTCTAAACCTGCTTACAGGATTGTTAGTCTTTTATTTTCAGTACTCTTGATTCTTCTAGAAGATGTTTTGGGATTAATCTAAATACCTGTAGATTTCTTCCCCCATAATTTATACAAATTAGCCTTATTTTTTGTTTTTAATTTTCGCTTACCATTTAAATAAAAAGTTGAAGAAATCTAGATTATGAAAATTAATTTATTTTTCTTTCAACAGTGACATTGTGAGGAAGATTGATCAGTCTGAATTTGAAGGTTTTGAGTACATCAATCCTCTCTTGATGTCTGCAGAAGAATGTGTCTGATCCTCATTTTCCAACTGTGCATTTTGCTTGTGTTGCCATTTAATGCATGAATAAACTCGTTACCAGCCTGGATACAATGAACCATTTTATATTTCTTACCTACAAAAAAAGCATTCAGTATCTTCTATTGTTGGCTGTAAGAGTCAATTATTACATCTAACTATGAAAAAGAAAATGACACTAGTTTCCAGACGGTCGTGTCAACATTCAGTTATACTGGTAATCCAGCAGCCTACTGATGAGTAATGAAGTTGTCCTTTTTGTTTAAAGGAAATACTTAACCACCGCGTTTAAGGCACATGATGGGATTGTGTCATAAACCTACTGTGATTTTTGTCATTCTTCATTTAGTCCTTAAAGTTTTAAATTTTGGAATAGAAGAGTAATTCAAAATATAGCAACTTATGTTACCTATTACTTTCTGAGTTCTTTGTGTTTAAAAATTCAGCTGTAAGTTTTATTGCCTTGGATAATTAAGTTATTGATTTTTAAGGCAACAGTTATTAAATTGGTAGTAAAGGATGTCACTTGCTTAGAATTAGGGAATACAAGTTCTCCTTGAGGAAAAAAAAAAAAAAAAACCAGGCACATTTTATTAAGTATTAGATTCTAAATCATTAGCTATTTTTGAAAAACTGATGAGTGATTTCTTAGGATAGGGGTGTAAGCTTCTGAGCTTATCCCTTTAGCCAGAACTTTAACTGGAATGTTAGTAACTGTCATTCAAAGAACCAGGATGCATTTGAATGGAGCATTTCTCAGTATATAGAAAGGGAGAAAAATAGAAATTAAAAATGTTTTAAATTAAAAAAAAAAAAAAAAACAAAACACACCAGAAAAGTGCAATGGTAATCCCACAGTGACTTTTTATGGTTTTAGATAACAAGGAAGCACTCCTTATCAAACTTGTAAAAGCATTCCATTATCCAGTAGAGACAGAACGTATGCAATTTTTTCCTTATAACTTAATATACATAAAAAGTATTTTATCTTCCAAATAGTGTCTTAACCTTACTCATTTATTCACCAAAACCACATTATCCATACTTTTGGACCCTGTTTATAGTATGGAGTCTTCAGTGAAATTAAAAAAGGTCAACATGAATAAATATTCAGAACACAGACATACATATTCCACAAGTTCCAGCTCCTTAAATGAGTTTTTGTTAAGTGGGTAACACATATAATCAGAGTGGAATACATTTCAGGGGCAGAGTTCTTCAGATTATTTTTTATTAATACTAGTGTTTAGCAATTTATTATTTAAAGGGATGCCTGTGATAGCATCCGTTTATTTTGAATATTTTTTTAATGTTTATTTTTGAGAGAGAGCTTGTGAGTGGGGTAGGGGCAGGGGGGTTACAGAGAATCTGAAATGGGCACTGTGCTGACAGCAGGCGAGCCTGCTATGGGGCTCGATTGAACTCACCCAACTGTGAGATCACAACCTGAGCTTAGGATGAATGCTCAATCAACTGAGCCACCCAGGTGCCGTGCCCCTAAATATTTTTTTAATGAAAAGGGATGTAAAAAGTAACAATAATCATCTAAATTACTCACAATTGTCCAATCTTAGTAAAATTTAATTTGGGGGGAAGCTATCTAGTCTTAAATTTATAATGATTTAAAATTTATAGGCATCTAATAATTAATTGTTTTTTTTGGATGCTACCTTTTATTTGAAATGTAATTTTTCTGAAGTTTCCGACCATGTACTCATTTTTCTTCAAATGACCAAATCTGAAAGCAATGAAAACCTCAAAGGAAAAAGTTTATATACATTCCCATGTTTATGTAAGAAGTATGTATGTTTTTCTTAATACCTAAAACTTGTTTTAAAAAAGCAGTGTTCACTTCAAATCATAAACTTATAGAAAATTCTGACATGTCAGAAATATGTTTATGACCTTGCTTTTAAGTGGTACTGTCTCCCCTAGGGCATTAGTTCCCAAATTTTAGAATGGGGAACGATCGCCTGGGACATTTGTTTAAAATGCATATTGCTGGGCCCACCTTAGAATTCTGTTGGGTCTTTGGGCCTTATTTTAAGAAACACTTTCTTTGAGTTATTCTTTTATTTTGGCTGTAGTTATATATTAGAATATTCATGACAAGTTTTGAGAAAGGGGTAGGCAATGAATTACTATCTTATCTACAATTTTAAATAAACTTTGAATGACTTCTTCAAGTTAGATCTCTCTTCCCCAAAAAAATCCTACCCATTTTCTATCAATAATGTTACAAATGATGAACATTTTTCTGTGATGAGGTTTTAACCATTATTCAGGGTGGTCTTTTGTGTTTAAAAAAATTTTTTTTAACTAATAACATTTACTGTGTATATTTTATACAGAATTGCATTACAAATATGTTTTTAACTGTGTTCTGTTTTTTGTAGTTTTTAAGTGCCATGCGAGTTGTTTTTATATTATATAGAAGTTCTCTCAAAATACTCAGCGGGAATAAGGCAGTTGACAGAATGGTTGGAATTTTGGTGTTCTAAGAAAAAATTTATATTCCATAAGCATGTATGTGGTCAGCTCATTTTATGTGAATGCAGCCTGAATTAGATATCAGGTATTATACTTGTTTAGTACCTGTACATTTACTTTTTAAATTCTGTTTTGTTTTGGTTTATGTCCTACAGAATACTGCCTTGATCATCATAATATCTGTATTTGTGTACCGTTTTTTTTTTTTTTTACTTTAAAATCTTTAAATAAAATGTTTAATATTCATCAAGATTGGAACATGTTTAATATGTAGCATATCAAATTTGTGTAAGAACAGGGGTGTATCAAAATTTGTTCAGGAAGAAAAGTGAAAATTTTAGAGTGTGGAATTTTCCTGTACTTACAGCAGCATTTTGGTAGTACTAATGCCCTATTGCAGACATTCATCCATAAAATACTGTTCAGTGTGTTTTCAAACTTGCCCTTCTATGTATCCCTTCTATTAGAAAACAAATTAGTAAGAAATCAGCTGAACATAGTTTTAACCAGTTTTAAAACTAAAGCAAATTTAAACAGATTCAGAACAGGTTATTCCCAAATTATTTTGTACAGTGATCTAAAGTTCCAGACCTTCTTGTTTCTCCGTTGTAGCTGGTGTCCATATATAACAAGCATGAGCCTGGCACTCCACACTTACAAACCTCTTTACCGTAACTTAATGCCTTCTTACCTTCACGAGGAGAATGAAATCTTAAGTGCCTTTACTTTTTTCCTCCGTGCACTTGTCAGAGAGCTAGGGCGTATATATATTAAAACCACCAAAGACGGATCTCTGTCTGACCATTTTATTTTATTAAAGACTTTTTAAAAATGTTTATTGATTTTGTGAGAGAATCCCAAATAGGCTCCATGCTGTCAGTGCAGAGCCCCACGTAGTGCTTGATCTGAAGAACCATGAGGTCATGACCTGAGCTGAAATTAAGAGTCAGATGCTTAGCAGGCTGAGCCACCCAGGTGCTGCTTAAAGATTTTATTTTAAAGAAAACCAAAGCTGGAGGCATCACAATCCCAGACTTCAAGATGTATTACAAAGCTGTAATCATCAAGACGGTATGGTACGGGCACAAAAACAAGACACTCAGATCGATGGAACAGAATAGAAAACCCAGAAATAGACCCACAAATGTATGGCTAACTAATCTTTGACAAAGCAGAAAAGAATATCCAATGGAATAAAGACAGTCTCTTCAGCAAATGGTGCTGGGAAAACCAGACAGCGACATGCAGGCAAATGAACTCGGGCCGCTTGATTACATCAGGCACAAAAATAAACTCAAAATGGATGAAAGACCTAAATGTAGATAGGAAGCCATCAAAATCCTAGAGGAGAAAGCAGGCAAAAACCTCTTTGACTTCAGCCTCAACAACTTCTTGCTCAACACGTCTCTGGAGACAAGGGAAACAAAAGCAAAAATGAACTATTGGGATCTCATCAAAATAAAAACTTCTGCACAGCGAAAGAACCAAATCAAACCTAAAAGGCAGCCAATGGAATGGGAGGAGATACTTGCAAATGACATATCAGATAAAGGGTTAGTATCCAAAATCTATAAAGAACTTACCAAACTCAACACCCCAAAAACAATCCAGTGAATAAATGGGCAAAAGACACGAATAGACTTTTCCAAAGAAGACATCCAGATGGCTAACCGGCACACGAAAAAATGTTTAACGTCACTCGTCATCAGGGAAATACAAATCAAAACCACAATGAGATACCACCTGACACCAGTCAGAATGGCAAACATTAACAACTCAGGCAACAACAGGTGTTGGTGGGGATGTGGAAAAAGATGTTTTTTGCACTGCTGGTGGGAATGCAAACTGGTGCAGCCACTCTGGAAAACAGTATAGAGGTTCCTCAAAAAATTAAAAATAGAACTACCCTACGACCCAGCAATTGCACAACTAGGTATTTATCCAAGGGATACAGGTGTGCTGTTTCAAAGGGACATGTGCATTCCAATGTTTATAGCAGCACCATCAACAATAGCCAAAGTATGGAAAGAACCCAAATGTCCATAGGTGGATGAATGGATAAAGAAGATGTGGTATATATATATAATGGAGTATCACTTGGCAATCAAAAAGAATGAAATCTTGCCATTTGCAACTACGTGGATGGAACTAGAGGGCATTATGCTAAGCAAAATTCATCAAAGACAAATATCAAATGACTTCACTCATATGAGGACTTTAAGATACAAAACAGATGAACATAAGGGAAGGGAAGCAAAAAAATACAAAGACGGGGGGTACAAAACATAAGACACTCTTAAATATGGAGAACAGAGGGTTGCTGGAGGGTTTGTGGGAGGGGGTATGGGCTAAGTGGGTAAGGGTCATTAAAGAATCTACTCCCGAAATCATAGTTGCACTATATGCTGACTAACTTGGATGTAAATTTTTTTAAAAATTAATTGATTTAAAAATAAAACCCAAATTAAAAACAATACTTTGAAGTTATCTCTACACCCAACGTAGGGCTCAGATTTACAACCCTGATATAAAGAGTCACGTGCTTTACCAGCTGAGCTAGACTGGCTTCCCGTGTGTCTTATTATTTTATCCTAATTTCAATTCTTGCTCAAAATGGAGTATAGGCAATATTAACAAAGCTCTGTTCAGGGTAACCTCTATACCAAATCACAAATATGGTTGTTTTCTTTGAGTTAGTAAAATCCCAAAACAGAGTCCAAAGAGGAGTTCGAAGCTTTAGGGAAATGGTTCACTAAGACAGTCACGAGGGCAACCGGTTTCTTCCTGAAAGTTAAAGCCAATCTCCAACCATTAAAATTCAGCAGCTTGGTTTCTGAACAACACCCAATACCGAGTCATTTGGTGTATTGATGGCCTGTCTCCCTTCGCAGATTAGCCTTAGCCCTTAAGGGACCAGTTAAGGCCCAGATAGTCTGAGTAGTTTGTATCCATAGTTTATCGTTCCAGAATATACTGGATTTGTTATGCATGGTGCTAAATAAGACAATCTCTGCCCTTGACCTTCAAGACAAGGAATGGACATACTGAGAAGATATTCATATTTACAGCAAATAGTCCAGTTATAGGAGCCAAATAAATGCAGTAAAATATACATTATATGGTCATGATAGTTTATCAGCCTCACCAATGAAACTTGCATGAGTTTTGACATTCATATGTAATTTATGCTAGACATTTTTCAGATTTATGGTAGATAAAGCTTTCAGAATTCATATATACACAGTAAGAATTCATATATATACACATATTCTTTTGTATATTTATATTTGATTGTTTTTGGCTTTTGTGCCCAGAAATATGAATGGGAATGGGAGAGAAAATTGTTAGATGCTTCTGCTTAGATTAGGTTTTGTACAATTCATCTCTGAAATTTATGGTTAAAATGAATCCAGTTCAGAATTTGAGAGTGATTTTTGGCAGTACAGTTTACCTTCATGTAGCAATTTGTGCCTTACTGGCATTAACACTATTTTTACTGTAATTATTATTCCTGATGTATTTATTGAATAAAATGAAATTATAATTTTTCCAAGAGTTAAGTATTTGGTGTGATCTTTTATAGGATGTCTGAAATTTAAAACCCATGCCAGATGGATTTGAGAATTTGAGAGAGCTTTATCTTTTCATTGACAGTTTAGCTGATCAGAAGCAAATTCTGATTGTGTAGGAAAACCCGTTAGAAAAGAGAAAAGAAAGAGCCAGTTGAAAAGCTCTAGCAAAATCCTTGAAAAATTAGATGCTTTGTTTTTCCCATAAAAGGCAAGTTCTGGGTTTCTAGAGGTAGTGCCGCATAACGACATTTAAAACTTACATGATATAAACTATCTGCGATGTGGGTGGTTATACTTGGTGACTTTTTACATTATTCATAATATAGGGGAAAATCAGGTAAAGGTAGTTAAGTACAGGAACCTATTTTAACTCACATTTTGTGGCCTTTTACAGAACATTCTCTTTTCTAAGTGAAATTTGTTACTAGGAACTCCAGATTTTTATTTAAAAGTCAGGTTTTAAAATTTAAGGGTCATAAAAGGATGTGCATTTGTGAACAGTTTGAAAGTTTGAAACAATATTTTAATGAGGAAATCTAAGTCACTGTGGCAGACTTGATGTTTTGCTAAATTATTCTTACTTTCTGGATGTTTACATTTTTAATTATATTTATTGGAGGCGTTACAATGTGTCTAGCACTCTACTGATTCGGCAGAGTTTAGAAATGTTTTATTGTAAGGAATTTGTGATATAAAGAATAAATGCATTCCAGAAAAGATGGCTTAAGTTCAAAAGAAAATTCTGTGTGTATGTTATCCCTCTAAGTAGGGGATATTTCCTATGATTAAAATAAAAACTAACATTCTCCCCCAGGTAGTGAGGTCTGAAACATGGAAATGGGAGACAGCGCTATAGCCTTTCTCTGAATGGGGATCCTATCTGCTTTACCACCACCAGGGGCCAGTCTCTTGCTGTAATGAAGGTCAGAGTTACCAGCCCCTTAGCCCTCTGGAAGAGGCAGTATATTCACTACAGGCCAGTTAACAACAGATTCCAGGATTTCATCAGGCTAAACATGTGTATTTTGATTTTACAGAACTATTGGAAATCAACATTTGAATTGCCTTTCTGAAGGAAATCAGGAATGTGTTATATGTGGGTGTCTGGCAAGTTTTCATAGAACTGCTTTGCCTTGTGGGTGTTAGAACTTTTTATATTTATTCAACACAAATGAGGACCTACTATGTGCCAGGCACTTGGGGGATATATCAAGAAAGAATTTCGTCATATACTTATTGCCAGCTGGGCATTTTTCCATCTATAGAAGATACCTTCAGCTGAAAAGAAAATCAAGACTGTTTTTGGTCATTTAAATACTGAGAAATTCAGTGAAAACAAAATGCAAGAAATTGTTCACATTGTTTCATTTGTGGAATTCTAAATCAAATATTGCACGGCATCACAGATTTAACCCATGAATGTTGGTAGACATTCAGATTGTCCATCAAAAACATGATTTCAGAAGAATTTTGACTAGGTTGCTATTTCACAAATACTGAACACTTTTGTACTGGAGGTAAACAGCTGAAAGCATCAATTTGCCAAGAAAAGGCACATTCCTGTTAATCCTGCTGAAAATTTCCACCATGCCTCAATTCCAGGCAGTTATTTACTTCATCGCCCAAAATAACCAATTGTACAATATGCCGTAAGTTGCATTCAACAACCTCACACCTTCTCCTTCGCGGGTTTTTCATCAACAACTTTTTTAGATTGTTGTTGACACCACTTTATAATTTGCACATTGTAACTTGGTAGTAAGAGTAACTCAGAAGAATGATAGCTGTCCACTTGCAAATTCTTGAAAGGATGAGTTCCTTTATTTTTATTTTTATTTTTTTTAAATAGAGGGGAGGGGCGCCTGGGTGGCTCAGTCGGTTAAGTGCCTGACTCTTGATTTCTGCTCAGCTCATGATCTCACGATTTGTGAGTTCAAGCCTTTCGTGGTGCTTGGGATTCTCTGTCACTCCCTCTGCCCTCCCCCCCACCCCCACTCTCAAAATAAATAAATACACTTAGAAAAAAAATAATAAAGGGCAAAGCTTGTACGTTATAATGAGGCCTGGTGTTTCGTTTCGTTTCGTTTTGTTTTTTACTTCTGTTTGATTTTCAGTGATGCCAGAGGAATTTCAGTTTCCCAAAGAAAGTTGCTCCTCAATGTCGGGTCCACCCAAAAAGGAATATTATTTATGGGTTTTAATAGCTGACGTGAGCCAGGCATATGCTAACCATTTAGCATTAAATCTAAGTAGCAGTGTCTCCACAGATTCAGGATCCAACATCCAACCACACACCAACCCCCGTCCCTTCTTTTTCATCAGTTTTTTTTCCATCACACCTATTGCCACCTCAAGACCTTAACACGTGCTGTCCCCATGCCCTGGGAGTGGGCACCTTATATCTTTCAGGCATGTGTCACTTGTACAGAGAAGACAACCTCAGGCTACACCACCTGGAGGCCCCTCCCCTATTCTCTGTTGCACTTCACACGTTTTCTCCACAGCTGCTCTCACAATGTCAAAGTATGCCTTTGCTGGCTTATTTTATTATCATCTGTCACTTCCCCCCACTCTGGGAGCTGCATGAGGACAGGGGCCATGTCATTTCCACTTACCACTGTAGTCGGGGCACCGGGAGCAATGCTTGGCACATAGACCCTCCAGGAATAGTTATTAAATGAATGCATAAATGAGCGAATGAACAAGCATGAGCTCTCTACTTTGGAAAGAGAAAGCTCCCAGGGGCGTCTGATTTCCCCAAGAGTGGAGATTGGCAGAGAAACTCTCAGCGCTACAGCAGCGTTGGGGCTAAGGAACCAGACTTTTAACAGACCACGCAGATGTTTTTTCTGCTTTAATAAAGACCGGAAAACTGAGCTAGGAGAGGGCCTTCACCCACACACTAAATGCTGACCTAGGCCAAAGAAGCTTTTTGCTACAGTTGGGAAGGTGAATCATTGTGGGGTTTTGTGGGATTCCCCAGCACTGATGTAAACGGAAGCTTTTAGAGAAGGCCCCAAATTTCTCAGGTAACAAATGGAAATCTGGGGAAAGGGAGGCCTCCCAAAATATTGAAGAGACTGCAACGCATAGAATACTTCAGTTGATTGTTAGTTTTCTGTTTTGTAGGAAGGATTTAGGAGAGGAGAATTTCATATAGATTGCCTCTATTGCCTTAACCAAGTGAATCCTAATGAAAGTGCTCCACGGAAGCACATTTCATACTTGGAAGGTGGATTTGATTCACAGAAATCCTCAAAAGCTAGTTGGAGTCAAGTCTCATGTGGGCAGCAAACCTGGGAAATACTGCTCTGGAAATTTGGACTTTAATTCCCCCTCCTTCCTACCAGCTGGTGGAAGAGCCTCTGCTGGAAATGACTTTGAGGTAAATGGGACATTTTGCTCCCTGTCTGTGGCCCACAGAGAAAGACTTAAATTCTCAGGGAAGAAGAAATGATGACCTAGAGAACATATTTTGTCTCCAGCACAATGATTCCCTAACTCTGTGCCCTTTGTCTCTGCATCGAGGGCTTCGAAAGTACCTCAGCTGCTTGCTGTGAACAAGGGGGTGGAGAGGGGATGCTTCCAAAGCTCTTCCAAGCCTCTATTTGCAGAACCCAGAGGAATATTTAATTAGTTCTGTACTCCAGGCTACTCAGAATAGGATTTCATAGGGTTGGAGTGTGTGGATGAAAAGAGAGGCCTTGTACTTCTAGTTTAGACTCCTTGTCCCTAGAAGCTCACCCAACAGCAGGGTTTTAGCCACAGGCCTGTGGATGTCCTTTCGTGGGTGCTCTCTATGGTAGTAGAGAATGTCCCACCCAGAGTCCCCCTTCCTCTCTCCCCACCCCCCATCCTTAATCCACCTCCTTTACCGCATGAGTAATCGCCATTCTTACCCCATATCTCATCCCTACTGATAAGATGGGTAAGGGAAACAGGCATTTCTGGGGTTGGCGGAGGGCAGAAAAGAATTGCAATTGCTTTGCTTTTGTTTTCTGCGTTTTTTGTTTTCTTTGTTTTGTTTTGTCTTTTGGTCACTTCTAAATTCCTTTTTTTTAAAAAGTCGACATCTTGCACCGTGAGGATTAATATCCTGTGGCTACGTTTCCAGGTCTACAATTAAGATTCATACTCTCTCTGCTAGCATGATTCTTGGGCCTTTGGGAATTAAAAGAGCATCTGTCTCCTTTTAAAACCTGGAGTAACATTACAAAGTCCCTTTCTATTAATGTGAGCTTAACAGAAACCATGTCTGATTTCCTCTTCTCAATTTCCTGTTTTCTTCACCCTCCGACAGCAGGCAGAGATGTTATAAATGATGGTGGACTGTATCGAATTAGGGCTTTTCGTATTGTAGGTCAAGCAAGTGTAGGTGTGAGGACCTAACTGCCATCTCTAACACGGTGTCTATGGGGAAAGATCTTCTATGTTCCAAATAAGGACAGACAAGCAAACTAGAAGACCTACTGTTACCGTGGAAACAGTCTCTATGTGTATGCACGGGTGGTCATTCACATAACACACATAAAGGCAATGCTCTGGGGCATTCTCTCTGTGACAATCCTTTTGGGGCCTTGGTAAATCTGTGGCCTTACTGAGTCTTACTTTAAGGTAGGTGACTGCTCTAACAAATAGACTCGTAAGGGGGTAGAAGTTTATTTCTTCCACTCTTAAGGACGGATGCTCCGGGTCTGCAGCTGGAAGGACGGGGTTCTATTTCCCGTTAACATTCAGGGGTCCAGGCTGATGGTGGCTCTGCCATCTTCAAACCACGAGAAGGGGAAAGGCTGGGAGGTATATACAGGGCACACGTTATGGCCCAGGCCCCGACAGAGCTTGCCTCACTCAGGCTCACATTACTTCTTCAAGAACTCAGTCCTTTGGCCTTTCCGACAGCAAAGGAGGTTGAAGAACGTCAGCCCATGGTGCGTCCAGGAAGAAGAGGTGACTAGCCATGGGTGGCCTGCCAGCTGCCTCCCCCATCCTGCGGCAGAATTTCTTTCAGACTGAGTCACATCAGATCAGAGGCCCCGAACTGACCCTTGGAGGGCCATCAGCCTATGTTTCAGACTTTGATAGATCAGGTGGGAAGTCCTACATTGTGATCAGAGGGTCACCACCACAACCCCCCGTTGGTACCTGGCTGCTATGTCCCACTTCGATTTCCTTCTTCAATCCCTGGCTCCGCTGGACTTCCAGCCCCTTCCTTTGCTCTCCTCCAGTGCCCTGCTCCCAGTCAGTGTGGTCTCAGGCTCACAGTCTCTCCTTGCTACTCAGTATCTACCAATTGAGTCTCCCGGTCTCTTATTCAGATACCTGCTGGATTCCCATGGCTTTTCACTCATGTGTCTTGTAAGCCCCATTATGTTCCTCCTAATGAGGACAGCAGCCCCGGGGCTCTGATGTCCCATGCCCAGGACACTGCCCTTCCTGATGCCCCATGCCCAGGACACTGCCCTTCATGGCCTTTCATTGGCTTTGACACTTTGGTCTCCTCCTTTGTTCTCCTCACCTCCATCTGACCTCCCCTCACCGCCCCCCCCCAGGCTAGTTGCTGGTGTGGCCTTTTCGAAGTTGTCTATTTCACACCCAAGCACACTCAGCGTCTTTGCTCTCCCAAGCTGCAGACCGCATCTGTGTTAGGGGCCTAGGGGCCAAGGCCCAGCTTCTCCTTCCTGTGAGGAGCTCCCTAGCTAGAAGTCTTCTGTGGCCCAGGCAGTACGGAAGACATATAGACATGAAACAGACTTAGTAAGAATCCTTCATTAGGCATTTCACATATGTCAACAGCCTTGTAATGGTGGGATTATTTTTATGTAGGTGACCTGCCACCCCCTCCCCTATCTAAGCTGATCTATACTTAATGAGTATCTTATTATAGCCCATGTACTGTGGCACATATACACTTCTTTGTTTACTCCACTGCACCTAGTACACACTAAGCACTCACTAAGTGCTGTCGATACTAGCCCTTCCCTCATCCACTTATTATTTTAAGGGAAATCCTTTTTATGTTTTTATTTTTTTAACTGTATTTATTTGTTTTGAGAGAGACAGAGACAGTGTGAGTGTGGGAGGGGCAGAGAGTGAGAGAGAGACCGAGAATCACAAGCAGGCTCCGGGCTGTCAGTGCAGAGCCCAGCACGGGGCTTGAACTCACAAAATCCTGGGATCATGACCAGAGTCGAAACCAAGAGTCGGATGCTTAGCTTACTGAGCCACCCAGGTACCCCAACGGTAATCCTTTTTAAAGTGAAGGTTTAGATGATTTAAGCATTGGCTACTCAGCGCTTGAACTAGGTATTACCAAACAAGCAATGACAGAATAGACAATAGAAAAGGCTAAATATATAGCCCTACTGAGGAAGATTTTATCAAAATCTAAAAGGGTTGGGGTGCTTGCATGGCTCAGTCAGTTGGGTGTCTGACTTCGGCTCAGGTCATGATCTCACTGCTTGTGAGTTCGAGCCCCACATCGGGCTCTGTGCTGACAGCTCAGAGCCTGGAGCCTGCCTCAGATTTTGTGTGTCCCTCTCTCTGCTGCCCACCCCCACTTGCTCTCTCTCTCAAAAATAAATAAACATTAAAAAAATTTTTAAAAACCCCCAAAACTAAAGGGGCGCATCGGTGGCTCAGTTGGTACAACTTTGGCTCAGGTCATGATCTTTCCGTTTGTGAGTTCAAGCCCCACATCAGGCTCTGTGCTGACAGCTTGGAGCCTGGAGCCTGCTTCGGATTCTGTGTCTCCCTCGCTCTCTGCCCCTCCCCCACTCTTACTCTCTCTTTCTTTCTCAAAAATAAATAAACATTAAAGGAATTAAAAAAAAACTAAAGAGAAAGGCTGTTTAAAGATTATATATCTTAGAAAGATGTAAAGGTAGATATTTATGGACTATTCTGAAGCGTGCTTTGTCATCGTACCTATAATGTGGTGTGGCTATGCTTTTAACAGCATTATAAGTACATTTTGAAATGAGAATCTGTCTTCACAAAAATATGACAACTATAAAGAGAAATATCATCTATGCAGGCTACAAGTTGACCTGATCAAGAAATTCTTCAGACCCTCGTTTATATCTTTTGGCTAAGTGAACCTGGAGAAGCAATTGTAAATTACGGAATAACAGTCAAAGTTTGAAAAGGGGAATCTGCCAGGTAGGAAATAAATTCTCTTTTAAAGAACCCATTTTATTTGAAATGAAGGAAAAAACTGATGGATGGCTTAAAAGGAAATGTTTGACTGAAGCCTGCCTGCTGTACCCATAGCTACCTGCCCACAAGAATGTGGCTCCCTGGTGACAGCTGCACTAATTATAGAAAAACAAGTTGAGTGGAAGAAGACGAATTATGTAAATTTACATTGACTGAGGATCCTGTTGGAGCATTAGGAATTTTGATCATTAAAAATAAATCCAAAATGTTCTTACATGGCAAAGGAATTGAACTGAAGGACAATTTGCTAGAGTCTTAGCATGAAATCTGGATCAGCAAAAATAACATTTATTAACGTTACTGTAAACTACTTGCAGGTAAGAGCCGTTCTGTGGATTTGAGAGGGAATCTAAAGTCTGTTTTGGGCTGTAAGTTTACATTTTGGTTTTTGTTTATAAAAAAAATATGATACGTACTCCCCAAATCACATTTTTTTCATAAACTCTTGCTGTTAAAATAGAAGCCTGAAACTTTCTGTGTTCCATTTCAAGCAATTTTCTTATTCTAAAGTATAAATCTAGCTTAAAAGCTTAGGATTAGAAAACAGTGAAGAATGGAAAACCACTCAATCTTCTGAAAGAAAACATTTTTTTTATTTGTGTTCAAAGATGGGCCATTGAAATCAATACCTTAATAAGGATGTCAAACAGGATTCTTTACACATTCAAAAATTTGATAAAGTCAGGTTTAGTGACTGTGTTCATAAAAGCCAATGCACCTGGTGGTTAAAAATTTTGCTTAGTGAAACATTACTCAACACTTAATTTAATATGCTGTAATTAAAAAGAATTTTTTAATGTTTATTCGTTTTTGAGAGACAGAGAAAGAGACTGAGCACTAGCAGGGGAGGAGCAGAGAGAGAGGGAGACACAGAATCTGAAGCAGGCTCCAAGCTCTGAGCTGTCAGCACAGAGCCCGATGCGGGGCTCGAACTCATGGACCGTGAGGTCATGACCTGAGCTAAAGTCGAATGCTCAACCATAATCTGCTGTAATTTTAAATGAATCTTTTTTCCTATTCAGACACCATGGAAATGCAGCTAGATTGTTTTAGACACTCACTCAGTGAACCAAAAAAGTGACTTATTGCTTGCTACATACCGGGAAGGTGACGGGTCTGCCACGAAGGCAGCATGGTTCACAAGTTTCTTTTTTCATTCACTCCTCACCATCGCAGCACTTTAACCAAGTGAGGAAAGCACTGTTACATCGGGGTCAGAAAACTGTCTGAATGCAAATAGCCCTGTATTTATTGCCACTCTTACTCCCCAAGTTTATGTATGTTTTAGTAATCTGCAGTTCAGAGGAGAATTACCCAAGCCTTTTCCCAATGCAGATCTTTCACGATGTGTCTTCTACTGAAAACCCCTGTGCAGATAGACAAAGGACAGCTTGAGGATACCCGAGTGTTCATATTTAGCACTGACACAGCACTTTCATCTGTAATGTGCCTTACAAACATTAACTAATTAAGGGGAACAACACCCCTGCAAGGTATTTAGCAAGATGCAAAAATGAAAATCTACAAGCAAGACAGACAGGATGCATAAATCATGAAGTGTTAAATCAACAAGACCTGAAAACCAGCAGGACTCCCTCCCCCTTTTCTTGCCATGACCGTCTTTTGGGGAAGGCAAGAAGTTAGATTTTGTGCCAAATGATAGGGGAGGGGGTGATGTCCGGGTAGGGGTGACTGTGACGGAGTTCCAAGTATCACATTTCCAAAAGGGAAATGTTCTACTAACTCAGAGGGGGGGGGGGGGGGGCTTCAAGAATACAGCCCTTTTAGAAATACCCCAGAGAACAGAAAATCAATACAGTGTTTAATTAATCTACTGCAGATTGACTTCACATAAAGGAGCCCCAATCAGGAAAGTACTGCACTAGGAAATCTGACAGTGCACAGTTGGAGAGTCTAAGAGGTCGGGAGAATGGCCTGTGGCATAATTTGCATTTTTTGTTAAGGGGTGGGGGAGGGCAACGTGGCCGCGCTCTGGTCCTACTACAGATTTTGCTCGCTTGCTCTGTGAAAGCGTTCTCAACAGCTAACAGCATTACACAACGGCGAGTGGTAGCTTTTAGGGGAAGGAATGGAGCGTCGTTCAGAAGAATCTGCAGTTCGGGGCTTTGGATGAAGAAGGCTGGGATTCTAATGAGTTCTGTGATCCAAGTCCTGTTTCTTCATCTCATGTGGTTTAATAACCTCTATCACAAACAGGATGCTAGAAAATGAAATGAAGTGGGTGGGAAACATGCTTTGGTGCAGAGTAGATATTCCACAAACTGTAGTTCTCTTCTTGCTGCCTTGGGTGTGCTGCAGGCATGAGGCAGGTACACCCCTGTCTTAACCCCAGGAGGCCCCCACCTGAGAAGCAGTTCTAGAGTCCCGTTGCTTCTCAGATGCCCTTGAAGACCTCTGAGTTGCACTCTCTAACGCGCTGGCCATGAGCCACATGTACTGCTGAGCATTAGGCTAGCTCAAATTCAGATGACCTGTCCGTGTAGACTACATGCCAGATTTCGAAGACTCAGTAAGAAAAAAAAATGTAAACATTTTTGTGAATAATTTGTATATTTATTACATGTTGAAATAAGAGTACTTTGGACATGCTGTGTGTTTGTTTTTAAATGTTTATTTCTTTTTGAGAGAGAGTGCAAGTGGGGGAGGGGCAGAGAGAGGGAGACAGAGGATCCGAAGCAGGCTCCGCACTGACAGCAGCAAGCCTGAGGTGGGGCTTGAACTCACTAACCGCAACATCATGACCTGAGCTGAAGTTGGACCTCAACTGACTGAGCCACCCGGGTGTCCCTGGACATAGTGTGCTAAATAACATATATTGCAATTAATTTCACCCCCTTTTGCTTTTTAAAACTGTGGTTATGGAATACCTGAAGTTACATATGGGACTCACATTTGTGGTTCACATTGTGTTTCTATTGGACAGTTTTGTCCTAGAACATAACTCTGAAATATCTCAGCTCACATAATTCATCAATGAGAAAAAAGTTTGAGAACGCAGCCCCCAAAGTGTATTTTTTGCTAGAAGTTTACTTTATATACATTAGAAAACACAAAAATTGAAAGCAAACACATGAAGGGCGCCTGGGTGGCGCAGTCGGTTAAGCGTCCGACTTCAGCCAGGTCACGATCTCGCGGTCCGTGAGTTCGAGCCCCGCGTCAGGCTCTGGGCTGATGGCTCGGAGCCTGGAGCCTGTTTCGGATTCTGTGTCTCCCTCTCTCTCTGCCCCTCCCCCGTTCGTGCTCTGTCTCTCTCTGTCCCAAAAATAAATAAAAACATTGAAAAAAAATAAAAAAAAAAAAAGAAAGCAAACACATGAATGGAAATCATAGTATCTTCTTCCCACACCTCAGTGATTACCATGTGTACCCCGGGGATGTATATGTGCCGCTTTGGAAACTGTTACCTTAGTACTGGCTAGCTCTTGATGAGGCAAAAGACCTATTTCTTCATACTCCTTTGAGAAGGGGAACCGGGTCCTTATAATCAGAGAGAAACAACATTACAATAAAAATTGTAACAACACACAGATTAAGCAAGTACAACCAAAGTCAAATATTACAAATGTTGCACCTTGAGTAAGAAAAAAGGCTAGGAGGAGGCTCCCCTCAGTTGCAGCTGCAGAAGTTTGTTCAGAGAGGGGCAAGTGGAGGAGGGGCCAAGTGAGAGGCAGTGAGATCCAGCCCCCGGAAGCTATCTGTACCCAGGACTTTACCTAGGGACCCCTGGCTGGCTCAGTTGGTAGAACACAGAGCACCTGACTCAACTCAGGGTTGCGAGTTCAAGCCCACATTGTGTGTGGTGCCTACTTAAAACCGAAGAGACAAAAACAGAACTTTACTTGGGATTACAAAATTGTCAAAGGGTTGAATCAAAGATTATGGGGGAAGGACTAAGGTACACCCTAGGTTCTGCTTAGTATCTTGTCTCCCCTCCTCTGCACCCCACCCCTTACAGTGAAGAGGAACAGGCTCTGAGTTTCTAAACGTTCATTCAGAAGAGAAAGGATAGAAGAAAGGAAGGAGCCAGTACATACGTTATTAGGTTCTATGAGCAGGGGCCATGGAGTCCTGCTCCACATAGGGCCCCCAGGGGCAACGAGACCTTTCTGATGAGAAGTGTAGGGAGATACTAAGGTTTGAAGGCAGCAGTGAAAGAAAGACTCCTCTCTCCAAGTTTGGACCAAGAACTGAAGAGATCAAGGGCTTTGACGGGACATGGGAACCTACGTGTGCTAGAGACTGGAGAACCTGCCCCGTGCATTCTAGAATACACGAGATCTTCTGGGACTCTTGAATGACCTTAGGGAGACGAGGACTCCAAATCATGACTGAGATTAATTTCTTGGCAGTAGAATGATTTGAAATAGAAATGTGGCAAGTTTTTAATGAAAAATATCTTAATTTATAAATGTACACAGTTACATAATTTGAAACATCAAATAGAAGTGAAAATAAAAATCCCTCATCCCACCTCCACAAGGTAGATTCCTACTTCCCAGGAACAGCCACCTTCAACTTTTTTAGCTGTTTCTTCCCACATTTACCTCCATAATTCTAAATAAGGTATTCATATTACTTCTGAAGTTCTTGAGTTTTAGATATTACCTAAGGACTTCTCACTATGGAAGATGAAAGTTCAACTCCTTTATGCACACACACACACACACACACACGCACTTTCCTTTCCTTCCTTCCTTCCTTCCTCTCAATATAGCTATATCACAACTGCACAATTTTGGTTATTTATAGAGGATTTACATTATTATGACTATTCCAGTTTTATTTACAGCAGAGCCAATTAATAAATTATTTTCCTTTCTTGAGTGATTTTTTTCTAGGGTTACCTAAAAAAAAACCCAAAACTTTGCTTAGTTTTCTATTTACCTATTCATCACTCATTCATCTTCAAACTTTCTCACTACATACTAGAGCTCTCTAAATATGTTCAAACATTAGGCAGTGTGTCATTTTCTGTCATTTCTCATTCTCCTGCACTAATCTGGCCTGGAACATGCTTGTGATCTGGGGGTTCCCTTCCACATCAGTCTCATCTTTCTGTCCTTTGTCCTCATCTCTGGCATTTTGTTGCTGCTTTTGTTTGTACTTACTTTACTCATTTACTTCCCTTTTTTTAAAGTTTATTTATTTTGAGAGAGACACAGACAGTACAGGTGTGGGAGAGGCTGAGACAGAGGGAGAGAGAGAATCCCAAGGAGGCTCTATGCTGCCAGTGCAGAGCCTGAACTCACAAAACCGCGAGATCATGCCCTGAGCTGAAATCAAGCATTGGACGCTTAACTGACTGAACCACCCAATGCCCCAGGTGCCCCCATTTTATTGAAGGTTCAGAAAGATGCAGATACCATTTTTTCAGGATGTCTGCTTATTGGGTAGTAAGATTGTGACATTTCCCAACCTCACTCTTGTAGAATAAAAGTCATAGCAGCCACACAGGAGTAGCAGCACTTGAAAATCAGGAGCAATCCAATACCAATGACACATTAAAGAGAAGTTCCCTCTCCCAGTTGGAGCTGACTCCAGCCATCTGCATGACAGCTGGACTTCACAGAGGAATGCAGAATCCTCCTAAATTCTAGTAGCACACAGAGTTTGCTCTATAAATACCAGATTTAAGTAACTCATAACAAATTATCTTGTAAGTTTCCAAAAAGTGGCTCTTAGACATATTGCGAAGTAAATGCTGATGTGACTGTGGGTCATTCATCTCTAAGAACCGAAGCAGCTCCTATGGCCAAAAGTAGGGCATTTTGGGCAAAACCAAACTATAATAGATTGAGGTACGGAAAATGCACTAAAATCCATGAGTTCATAAGGAGGCAAAGATTAAAACTTAAAGTATTCCTTGGTCATCTGTGGAGGATGCTTATCATCCTGAAAACTGGTAAATAAAAGGCAAACATCCTGCCCTCCCTGAAAAACAAAAAACAAAAACAAAAACAAAGCACCCGTACCTGAGGGTAACCAATAGATAATAAAAGGGAGAGTTCTTTTAAAAACACATTCTAGCTAATAAATGAGGAAGGAATAGATGATATTACAACCTTTAGTGAAATAACGAATCCAAGCAATGTCCATCAATGGCCTGTTAAATCATTTGTTGAAAACTGGTGAGGAACTCGAGAATAGATGGATCAGGCTGACAACGCTTGATTGGCTGAAAACACTGATTGATCTTAATAGTACAGAAAAGAGAGACAAGTAGACATTATGTGTCTCATGTGCTGTAAATAGGAAGTATACACCACTGCCAATAAAATATTCTTGCCAACCAATCGTACATAATCTGATCAAAGTCTCTAGCTTTTACTACCATTATCAAGGAAAAGAGAGGGAGGAGGTACATGAAAAATGGGCATTATAGGGATGCAGTCAACAAAATCATCAACAATCAGAATATAGGAAACTGTACAGGGCAAATGGCAATTTCTTCCACAAATAGATTGCAAAGTAAAAGGCATACCTATAGACTAAAAGACTCAAGAAACACCCAAGTGTAGTATGTGGATCTTGATTCAAACATATCAACTATAAAAAAAAGCAAACAAGCCTTTACCAGACAACCAGGAAAATATGAACAGTGACTAGATATTTGATGGTATTAAGGAATCGCCATTAATTATTTAAGGTATGGCACTGGTGCTGTGATTGTGTTTTAAAAGAATTTGTTGTTTGGGGTGCCTGGGTGGCTCAGTCGATTAAGCATTTGACTTCGGCTCAGGTCATGATCTCATGGTTCGTGGGTTCAAGCCCCATGTCAGACTCTGTGCTGACAGCTCGAAGCCTGGAACCTGCTTCGGATTCTGTGTCTCCCTTTCTCTCTCTACGTCTTCCCTGCTCATGCTCTGTCTCTGTCTCTCTGTCTCTCTCAAAAATAAACATTAAAAAAAATTAAAAAAGAATTTGTTGTTTACAGGTACATATCAGGGTAAAGAGAAGTTTATTTTTTTGCCTTCCTTGTCCCAACTATTATCCCACGGGATTGGCTTTCTTTACAACGGAGTCAGAAAGCTAGTGTAGATGCCCAGGCCCCCTCTGGCTTGTCACAGAGCCCACTCTGTGTGGGCCCTTGGAGTCAGTCTGGGTCTTCAGAGATGAGGAAGATCTACTGTAGCTGGCCACTGTGAAAGGTAATAATTGCTGAGTGTGAAAATGTGTGCCAGGGCCAGTGATGGGGAGTATTGGTGTTATGGTGAATTCAGGAGCACATGTTCTATCTGAAAGCATCCAAATTCAATGACACATAGAAAGGGAGAGAACCCTGGAGACTGAAGGGCACAGGACTGAGCTATATTCTTTTTTCCCCCCAGTATTTATTTATTTATTTATTTATTTTTGAGAGAGAGAGCAAGAGAGCACACAAATAGGGGAGGGGCACAGAGAGAGGGAGACAGAATTCCAAGTGAGCTCTGCACTGTCAGCACAGAGCCTGATGTGGGGCTGGAACTCACGAACCATGAGATATGACCTGAGCTGAGTCAGATGCTTAACTGACTGAGCTACCCAGGTGTCCCTAGGCCTGAGCTATATATATTCTTCAGTGAAATTCAGGATCCCCGCAGCAGACCTGAATCTTAACCTATACTGGAGCTGAATCTAGACTTTTCTTGGCCGTACACCCATCCCTTTGACAGACAGTAGAGAACGCTAGCGCCTAATCAGAGTGGGTTAAAAAATATTTTGCTTATCAAACTGACACAGCAGGAATGGGGAGGAAACGCACTACCAGGAAAAAGGCCGTCCCATAGGGAGCCTGTCTGTGTTGACCTAATGATAAGAATCTGTACACCAGGGTGTCAGCCAGACAGGAAATCCATCCTGGTGGAGAGTCAGAAGTGCCCCAGTCAGGACTGACAGGTTGTGGCCACATCGATTGGCTCCAAAGGGCATCCTTTATACACACAGGCAAAGGGCACGTCTAGACTTTTTAGTCACCAGAGACTTTCCTGGACGCTACAAGGGAGTAAAGGGCAGTGGGAGGAGAACGAAGGGTCTAGGAAAGAGGCAGGGAACTTCTTTCCTCCCTGTGATTGGTTGATTTTTATTCAATTTAAAAATAATTCTGAGATTCTCCCTAATTATTAGAGGAATATCTGTGGTCAGAAACTATTACAAAAACCAGGATTTGGGTATGTTTTAGGATCTTGCTGATTTGCTGATAGGATTGTTAACTTATGTGGTGGGTTAGTAGGAAGGCTGACTGTATCAACTTCTGCATTGTCAAGAACAAATACTTACTAAGAGTACCACGTAAAGGAACCACACCAAACCCCATGGGAGATGTCGACACGAATAAGACACAGTTCCTGTCCCACCAGATCTTTTAATACAGATGATGATCTAAGATCATAAAATTACATTCTAATACATAATGTAAGTATCAGCCTTTCCTGAAAGGCTGAGATAGACAGGCAAAGCTTCACAAAAGATCTGGGAATTGACTCTGGCTTTGAAGGGTGGCCCAAATTTTAGTAGGTGTTAAGGGGAGAGACTACCTTCTTCCTATCTTTCACGATGTACTAGATGTTTCTAGTGCCTGCTTGTTTGCATTCCCTCTAAAGAAGCTGTCTTGCTCAAAGGTTCTTCTAGGCGGTCAAGTTTTAATGCCCATGACCCCTGTTCCAGCAAAGTAGGTAAGAGATGGTTACATGACCCACAGAATGTCACTCCCAGGTGTGGCCTGATCAGCAAAGCCCAGCTAAGAAAGATATTCTGAGCCTATGAGAGTCTCCTTCTTAACAATGTAAAGGTTGAGATATGAAAAGAGTGCAAATGGAAGGATGCCATTGTGTCAGTCAAAGTTATGATGATATGAAGGTGGTACCAGGCTATCTAGGAGCCTGAGGACTTTCTGGCTCCAGTTATGGGTGTCTTTATAATCTTCTACCTCTAAGTGATTAGGAGTAAATGGAATGGGTATCTGTTTAACCAAATTATCCAATTAAATTATATGGACAAGACGAATGGAAATAGTAACTTTTTGCCCTCTCTCTCGGCTTTGAGACTCTCTTTGTACAAATACCTTGAAAGTCGTCTTACTATTTATAAAGTAGACATTGCCCTTACATTTGCATGTGACAGGAACTGATAAATGGTGCAAGTTAACCAGAACTTCCAGTTTCTCTTTCTCTTCGAACTTTTCTCTCTCCCTCCCTCCTTCCTTGTCTCATGGATGAAATGAGAAGAAGGAGAAATTGGAGGTGGGAAATAAAATCAAGACAGATATACAGCCAATACACAACTGTAGCTGGACATTGCTACAGATCTGATTCTGAGCTCGTAAGGAGCCAGGGGAAAACCTGGTTAATGACAAGCTTTTTAGTATTTGTAAGACAGAAGTAAAGCAGTCGGGGCCCAGCAGAAATATTTCTATGGGTCCTCATGAAGGAAACACCACATCATCCTCAACCAATAAACGGCAGGTGACTCTTTCTTAGAATATCCATTATACAGAAAGGGCAGAATACCAAATCCTACTAAGGAAGGGAACTCTCCTTGTTTTAAGTATGAACATTGATGGATGAATTTGAACCCAGGAAAGGGGGGGGAAATATAACATGCCTAGAGGAGTGGACGGCCTTCCAGTCCTCCAGGAAATGTTTGATGAATAGCATTCCCCACAACTGTGCTTCGATAAGAATTAAAGAGCAGAGAGGTTATATCCTGAAGGGCAGAAATTGGATACAGCTGATTAACGGTAGATGCATATTTCTGACATTTTGATATGTGGACAATCAACAGAGCAGGTGTTATGGCTGGCACCATTTTCTGGAAGCAAAGAGACAAACCTGGAGAGGTGACACCAGACGATCTTCTGACTTAGGTAAAGGTCTCAACAGAACATCTGTGCAGGTGTGGGGTTGATAGAGTCATAGAGGCCTGTGGGAGACTGGACTCATTTCCTATTTATTATGGCCCACCACGATCTCAGCAGTATGTATTTCATGGAGGGCCTTAGAGGTCTGCTTCAGTATGGATGATTGTTTACAGCTAAATAATTCTGCAATGTTTATTGGCAAGTTGTTCTCCATTAGCCTGAAATTATGGTAATGTAGTATATATTTTATCTATTTTTAAATGTGTGAAACCTACCAAATGCCTGGCACTTGTCCATCCAGGAGAAAGTGACTAAAGCACATGAGGAAAATATTATATAGAGCTTTATTTGACAAGCTGATTTATTTAAAAATCAACAAGGTGGCTAATGGAACTTCAGGGTAGTAATTTCACATTTATATTAACCTTTAATGAGCCCATGTGGTTTCTTTAAAATCTATATTACCTGTGTAAAGAAAACCTATTCATTAGAAATCCAGTCTCTGATTTTGGTAACACAGCCAATATTCATATCCCACAGAGGCCAATTCTAGTGAGCTTTAAAATCCAAGATATTTAACTTTGTGAATATAAGACTTCATTATCAACGGTTATTTCCCATGCTGTCAGTTGAAAGAATATGTTGACCACCTACTGTAACTAATTTAACTGGTAGATGGTTGAGACATTAGTGGATAAAACAACAGTGTTGTTAATATTTTCTTATGAAAATAACTTCTATACTTACATTAGGCATATTTGCAAATAATCATTTTATTGCTTGAGGTTTTAATAGATAACTTTATAATTTATTTATACAAAGAAAAATGTATATGTCAAGTTTAATTGCTAGTTCTGTATTTTTCTGTTAAATTGTAAAAGGAGAAAATGTAATTGGCCTAATTAATTAGTATCAACCTTTCCAGGCCAGGCCTTTTGGGTCAGGCTAAGTCTAAGTTATTGGCCAGCCTATGATTCAGGTCCCCATTCCTGATCCAGTCAGTGACTGCCCTTTGCTCAAGGAATAGTCTAAGGCCACAGCAAAAGACTATGAACAGGGTGGGTTCTGTTAGAAGAGGGTAGAGAAGTTGCTGGCATCATGATTGATGTGTCTCATATCAGAAGTTTCCAATCTTTCTTCTTTTTTAAGTGTATTTATTTTTGAGAGGGAGGGTGAGCAAATGAGCACGAGCAGGGGAGGGACAGAGGGAAAGGGAGAGAGAGAATCCCAAGCAGACCCCACACTCAGCATGGAGCCCAGCTCGGGGCTCGATCCCATGACTGCGAGATCATGACTTGAACTGAAATCGAGAGTAGGATGCTCAACCGACTGAGCTACCCAGGCGCCCACCCAATCTTTCTTTATTGTAAATAACACTGACGTACATCCTTGTTTTGTATCTTTTCATGCTTGTCCATTACTGTTAGAAGAAGTTTCTAGAAGAGTAACTCTTTAATTTTTTTAATGTTTATTTATTTTTGAGAGAGAGATAGAGTGAGCGGGGGAAGGGCAGAGAGACAGAGACACAGAATCCAAAGCAGGCTCCAGGCTCTGAGCTGTCAGCACATGAACATTTTTTTTTTTTTTTTAAATTTTTTTTTATTTTTGGGACAGAGAGAGACAGAGCATGAACGGGGGAGGGGCAGAGAGAGAGGGAGACACAGAATCGGAAACAGGCTCCAGGCTCCGAGCCATCGGCCCAGAGCCTGATGCGGGGCTCGAACTCACAGACCGCGAGATCGTGACCTGGCTGAAGTCGGACGCTTAACCGACTGCGCCACCCAGGCGCCCCTGAACATTTTTTTTTTTTTTTTTTCAACGTTTATTTATTTTTGGGACAGAGAGAGACAGAGCATGAACGGGGGAGGGGCAGAGAAAGAGAGGGAGACACAGAATCGGAAACAGGCTCCAGGCTCTGAGCCATCAGCCCAGAGCCTGACGCGGGGCTCGAACTAACGGACTGAGAGATCGTGACCTGGCTGAAGTCGGACGCTTAACCGACTGCGCCACCCAGGCGCCCCGCCCCTGAACATTTTTAATTTTGCTACTTATCCTGCCTTAGTCTCTTGCTATTTCACTTCCTGAACACCAAGAATATAATACTCCTCTCCATGTGTGTAAACATATAAGAAATAAAAGTTTTACTTCTGTAATCAACTCACGAAAATGATCGAGCCTTACCACTTTGCTCTTTTTCTTGTTTTTCTGCAAATCTGTTATGAAAGAACTTTAGTGTTATATTTTGGGAGGTATTCATATCTCTAGAATTTTTTTTTTTTTTTGCTGCAAGAAAAGGCTAGAGCTGCTTGCCTAGTGCTAGGGAGGCTAGAATCCAAGAGAGAGAAAAAGAGAAAAGTCCAGGTGCTTTTTTTTTTTTACTTAATTTTTCAAATTTTGTAAAAGATTAAAAAAACAACAATGACAATAACCAAAAACAAAAACCAAAGTGCACTCAGTGTGTTGGGACAGCTGACAGAGTTTGCAAAGTGGGTCTGGTTGTCGTCTCTGGAAAGGGTGCACTTGTACTTGTCCTGTCTGCCCAACTGGCTGGTCGGAGTGCTTCTGCTGCCAAGGCTGTCCCTGGTCACATTTCAGGTAGAAGAATTCTTCCCTCTGCCTTTCCTGTGTACTTCCCTTGGGGTACAGCTCCTCAGACTTGAGAGGGCAGAGCTGTGCCTGGACATTTATTCAAAGTGCTGATTCCTGCACTCTAACCCCTGAGATTCTATTTTGGCAGTTCTGGGGCCCAAGAGTCTAGATTTTTAACAAGTTCCCCAGATGACTCTGGGGCAGGTGCGTGGTAAACCCCACTTTGAGGAAAATTGCTGTAGGGACTTAATGGGTACTTTTTGGGTGTGAGGAAATAAAAAGTTTTCTACTTAACAAAATTTTCCTCTAAAAAATGATTATGCTGTCTTTGTTTCAGTAAGTCAGATTTCAATGCATTTTTTGAAGATTTTATTTTTAAGTAATCTCTCCACCCAATGTGGGGCTTGAACCCACAACCCCAAGATCAAGAGTTGAATGCTCCACTGATTGAGACAGCCAGGTACCCCAGATTTGGACACATTTTTTTAAAATGTTTATTCATTTTTGAGAGAGAGAGAGAGAGAGAGAGAGAGAGTGCAAGCAAGGGGAGGGGCAAAGAGAGAGAGGGAGAAACAGAATCTGAGGCAGGCTGCAGGCTCTGAGTTGTCAGGACGGAGCCCAGCGTGGGGCTTGAACCCACAAGCCATGAGATCATGACCTGAGCTGAAGTCAGATGCTTAACCGACTGAGCCACCCAGGCGCCCCTGGACACATCTTAAAGATGTGTTTCCCCAGTACTTCCTGAACAAGAATACTGCTGGCCCTTGCTTTCTTTTACTATCCATCCTTTTTAATTAACTTATGTGTCTCACAGTCTTCCATTCATAACCCCTATGGTTCTCCTGTTCTTATTGGCCCATGCCAGAATCCACTGAGGAACTCTAGAGTTTCTTCTGACTCTACTTTAGGAATTAATATTTTGAGGACAAATTCCTGGGACAGGTCAGGTATTGTGTGGGGAGGCCATTTGGCTGTCTGCCAGGGACAGACCCAACTGACATTACCTGGCTTAATTAGAACCTGGTTCTTTGCCTAGAAGCTTCAGAGGCTTGATTTTGTCAACAAACAAGATTGGATCTGGTCTGTGAACAGGTTCACTTTAGCCAAACTCCCAGCACCTGGTGCACAAAATCAGCACGGAATGCACTTGTTTACAGTTAGCAAGGAAATGGACATTTGCATTGACATGGACCTCTCGCCACAGGACAGTGGTTTGGGAAACTCAATTATACCCAGAAGTTCACTTCCTGGCTAAGAAGTCAGGATAAGGAAGGTTAAATACAAAATTTGCTTTCTGGATACTTTGAGGCTGATGCATTCATTTCTACCACTGAGATAGGCTTGCTAATCTTGCTGACCAGTTATACCTTCTGAGGGATACATTTATTTTGCAGGTTTATTAATGCAATCAGGCAAACCTTTTTTTTTCTTTGAAGACTTTATTTTTAAGTAATCTCTCCACCCAATGTGGGGCTCAAACTCACAACCTCAAGATCAAGAATCACACGCTCTACCAACTGAGCCAGCCAGGCACCCCTGCAGTTTTGCTCTGACCAGAGAACCATTTCGTTCGTCTTCAAAGCGTTTTTGCCCCTCTCTGCTTTTCTTCTTCTTTCCTTCCCTTCTTTGTTTCTTTCTTCCTTTTTGTTTGTTTTACAAGTAATTCTTATTATCTTTTTCTGTCTTAATCTTGATTGGGAGGTAGGGATACAGTGTACAACGACTGGGTCAGGCGCTTCACGGTTGTTCCCTAGTGTTTCTGCACCACTCTCAGGTTTCTTTTGATTCTCATCTTGACACTGCAAGCCAGCTTCACTATTTGTGTCTTGTCTCTCCTAGAGAGTTATGCGGCCCATTATGATAGTCACTAGCTACATATGGTGGCGATTTAAACTTAAATTTATTAAAATTAAATGAAAATTTTCTGTTTCTTAGTTGCATCAGCCACATTTTAAGTGCTCAACAGTCACATGTAGCTATGGGCTTCTTGTTGTAAGGTACAGTGTAGATACAGAACATATCCATCATTGCAGACATTTCTATTGGACAACACTGGCCTAGAGACCCCTGCGTTTAAAAGAAGCAAGACGTTCTTTAAATATATATCTATTTTAATTTTTTTAACATTTATTTCTTTTTGAGGCACAGGGAGACAGAGCATGAATGCGGGAGGGTCAGAGAGAGCGAGGGAGACACAGAATCCGAAACAGGCTCCAGGCTCTGAGCTGTCAGCACAGAGCTCGATGCAGGGCTCGAACCCACAAACTGCAAGATCATGACCTGAGCCGAAGTCAGAGGCTTAACCGACTGAGCCACCCAGGTGCCCCTCTTTAAATATTTTATATGCCAAGGCAAAAAAAGGTGGGGTGTTTTTAACCTTTCTCTTTCTTTCTTTCTCTCTCTCTCTCTCTCTCCCTCCCTCCCTCCTTCCCTTCCCTTCCCTTCCCTTCCCTTCCCTTCCCTTCCCTTCCCTTCCCTTCCCTTCCCTTGAGGAATCTAAGTATAGCACAATTTGGCAGTTAAAACCAAGTCCAGTGAAGTGTAAAATTGAAGCGGGTAGCTCTTTCTGCCACTACTCCATCCTTCCACTTTTTTCTGACTCTTTTGGTTGCAAGTAACAGAAATCTACTCTGATGAGCTCAAGCGAAATAAAGGGGATTCGGTTCAAGTTTGCAGGAGCATCCAAGGACAGGAGTACAGCTCAGCATGGGAACAAACCGGAACCTAAGACTTGAGTCTTATCAACACTCTATCTGCTCTTCTCTTTACACCTGCCTCATTTGGGTTTCTCCAGGCAGATTGGCTTACACTTCTTTTCCACTCTGTGATACAGCAAGTATGACCCCCAAAAGCTCCAGAGTTTGTATTTTCTCCATTCAATACACCAGGCAGGCTGAGGCTAGACTCTTTCCGCGCCCATTCCAAACACCTCTGGGAAGATGTTCATTGGCGTAGGTGTCTGTTCCTGGTCCAGTTGGCTATGATTGCAGGGAAGCTTCACAAAGACCTGCTGTTGTGGCCATGTGGTTCAGAGAGTGGGACATGAGCCAGGAAAAGACACAGAGCTGGGCAGCCAACCCTATGGGAGGCCACTACAATTCTCAATCTACCATTTGGTGGCCCAGTGCTCCCTGCTTTGGTCCTTTACCTGGGCTTTCCCTCCCTGAGCTATACCATGAATACATTCTGTTTCTACATCCTCCTCTAATCAAGGTTTCCCTGTATACCATTATAAAGGGATTCTGCTTGGTGACCAATGAATCTGATAGAGATAGCAAACCATAGCCAAGATTTCAGATAAACCCAGAATATCAGTTTTCTCATCTGATAAGTGGGGGTAATATTGCCTAACTTGAGAACATTGTTGTGAGATTAATTATATAATAATAATAATAATTAGAGATTAATAGTAATAATGTTCATTCTTTTCCATGTAATACATTTGCAGTTTAACCTGGATAGTAATGAAAATAATATATCATGGGAATCTCAAACACTATGTCAGAAAGGCAGTGGGGGTGATAGAATCTTAGGGACCCTCAAATCATGTAACATAAACCTTAATCCTATTTTTTATATCCAGATTGAGCTTACATAAGATTCAGATTTCAATACCATGTATAGTCTTTTTCACAATTTGAAGGGAAGGATCTGCCTAGCTGTATAATCTTGAGCACAGCCCTGTGCTAGTTTCTTCATCTGTAAGATGTGGATAATAATAGCTACTGTCCCATAAGGTTGTTTTGAAGATTAAATGAGCTATACATAAAGTACTTAGAACAGAGCCTAGCAATAGTAAATACTATATACATGTTGATATTGATTATTATTCTTTAATGCATTGTTTCTTAAACTGTAGGTTGCATGCATTAGTAGTGAACTGAAATAAAAAGAAACAGAATAGAGGAGAATAGACTATCAGAGAGCGTTGCCCATAGTAAGGTAAGTGTAATTGTGGGTTGTGATAAATATTCCCCAATGCTTGGTACATTGCTACCTACCCTGTGAGTTTCAATATTTGCTCTTTTTTGGCTAATTTGAATCAGTCCTTATAGCTTATGAAAGCGAGCACCAAGAAGAGTGAGAAAACGAAGAATGGAAACCCCACTGATGTGGGTGGGTCAGATGCATTTTGTTCTGCCACTGACCAGCAAAGTGGTTTGGCTCGTAACCTAAACTCTGCCTCAACTTCTCTTTTGTTAAAAAGAGAATTTCTTGTATGTATCTCATAGGAAAGTGTGAAGCACTTTGAGCTACTTATCGTCTAGTACTACAATTAGACAACAGCTCTCACCTTGCGGGTTTCAAATCATAGCTTAAGCGGCAATATCATAGGGCTCATTATGACTTTTTTTTTCTGCAAAAGAGAAACGTTCTCTGATTTGTAGTAAGTCAAGCTTTGCCAAACTTTCTAAACACCCATGAAATTCCTAGAATTGACAATGAAATACACTTAATGTGTCTGTTACATTGATTTTAGAGATGGTTGCAATTTAAACACTGAACATTCAAACATTTCTAGCATGATCTTTCTCTGTTTTGCCCTTTCTGGCTATTCCTTTTTGCATTCCTCCTCTTACTTTGCTTTCAATTTCACAGAGCCCAAGTTAAAACCTGAAAAAAAGAAGTGCTGTGTAACACTATTCAGGAAGAAGAGGTTAATAGTTTTTAAGCATCTGGTTTCCATCTGATTTAAGGCATGAAAATGGGGATTAGGATCTTGAAGATATAGTATTGATTTGGCAGATAAGAGGAGAAAGGAGCCTGGAGGAGAAAACCTAGTCAGTGAGGGGAACTTTGTACCAGCAGGGACAGTAACATTAAACTAATATGGTGCTTAAAGGGTACCGAGGGGTGGGGGTATGGTAGGTAAGAAAAAGATTAGAGTTCTGGGAGAAAGTTAAAGATAATCATCATTGTCACAATTCAGACAAGTAGAAATAAGTAAAAAGCTACAGAAAAAAAATGAGATGGAAAAGGAAATAGTTGAGATTCTTTTATAAAACTGAAGGGACTTGTAGCATCTAATTTGCTGCAAAAAAAAATATTTCAAACAAGCTTTTTTGTTGAAGATCAAGGAAGAGGGGAGAAGAGGCATTAGAACCATCAAGCTACAGTTGGTTTTTCTCCCTTAGAAAAGAGCACTAGGGAGTATAAACAAAAACACAAGCCCGAGTCTGTGTGCCTGATGAACACTTATTTGACCTTTCTTGCCCCTTCTTCATAAAAATAAAATTAATTTACGTTGAGTGTTTGCACTTTACCTTTCTGTGTCCTTTTCCTTTCTGTATTCTTCATAATTAATATTGGTAGGTCATTATCAATAGTTGGGTAAATGGAGACACAGAGGAAAGCATTTGCCCCAAACCATTTATCAGGTCACAGGTCAGAATTAGTCTTTGAATTTATAACCCCTAAATTCTTGATTTCTATTATTACCAGAGGGCCATAACTAATGAAGAAGAAATTCTAGACCATCTGGTACCAGTTAGCTTAGATCTTGTAGCTGTACTGCTTGATGGAAGATGAGACGAGTAGGCTCCTCCTCCCCTCCAATCATTTGGAATTTCTTACATGCACGAAGGCACACCTCTCACACTGGTCTTGCTCAGCTCCTGCTGGCAGCCAACAAGATGAGGTAGGAGGCCATTCAAAACCTACCTAAAAGCTATTTACTAACCAATACTCGAGATGGCTTTTCAACACTGATTAAGACCATCCGTATGTGGGAAGTACGATAATCATGACCTCACAGTGCTTATTTTTTCCAAGGATTGTATTCTCTGTGTCCATTTAATTCTGTTTCTGAGATAAAGAACCATTCTCATTTGCTTCAGTGTGTTTTTTTTTTTCATGTTATGCAATCAGTTTTACTGATAATTTCTGAAAATGTTTAAGTAGGCCTGCAGAAATCTGGCTTAGAATGAGCCTCCCCATCTGCATCATGTAAATGTACTCTGCTTAGTTTAACTTGTGTTCAAACCTGTACCTTGGAGGCTGAGACCTTGGGAATTCAAGGGCACAGTGAATTTTAATTTGATACGTTTTGTACTTTGATGAATAATGAAAAAAAAAATGCCCTCAAAGCTTGATTGGTTCTAGACACATTTGCCTGTCACTATTTCTCAAACCATTGTACATAAAATAACAGGCACAAAAGATCCTTCCCTCAAAAAACAGATTCCCGGGGAAAGCAAATCAAAAGAACAGTGGCGGGGATAATGCGTGTGATTTCTCAAAAGTCTATTTACTGTCCAATTTATTTTGGTTCTTAGGTCTTTGGACATGCTAGCAAGTAATTATTTTTATGGCTGATAAAATGAGTACTAAACATGTATCATTAATTGCAGTTTGGAATCACTTTTTAAAAAATCTGTCATTTTGGTTTCCAAAAATTGTTTCTTCTGGAGAGACATGAGCCAGGTGCCAAGGGTTGACTGGATGCCAAGTCTCAGGACTGTCCAGTCTTCCACACTGTATCTGCAGCCGGGCCTTCTAAATATTCTCCCGGTTAGAAAATCTATCCCCCAGACTCACAGATGCTGTTCTCCCCCCACTGGCTCTGCACAGAACATCATTATCTTTGCCGAGCTTCTGTCTCTATGGCAATAACAGATGGGAAGTGCTGCGGAATTATTCATGTTCAGCAAAGGAGGCAGTCAAGAAGAAGGGGAAGGTGGGGGGGGGGTGGGCGAGAGGGCACGACCCTGGAGCACGACGATGGGGGCGTCAGGACGGGAACTTGGGAGTGGGGGGAATAAGAGGCTTGTGAGCCTTTGGTAGGCCTTCTGCGAGTAAAAGAGGGGGGAAAAAATCTATGAGCACAGGACTGTTCCCAGTCGGCCAGCTCCAAATGTGGACGCCGTAGGAGAGACCTCCAAGCAGTAAAACCAAGAGAAATTGGACAAAAATGGGCGAAAAGGAGCAGGGGGGGAAAAGAGACTAAGCTCCAGTCCTCTAAATTCTGTGCAGTGCGACTTGGAGGACTATTTCAGTTCCTGATCTAGCACTGGGGTGGAGAAAAGGGGATTTCTTAGTGTTTCGAAATATGACAGAGCAACTCGGCAGAGTTCAATATGCTAATTGGCTACCCTGGGAACACTGACCAGGAAGACCCTTCTGCCTGCCCCTGAGGGTCAAAGCCGAAAGCTCGTACGTCGTACCTTTCCTCGTCTTATCTCGTGTTCCCCTCTGAAACAAAAACCAAATAATAAAAAGCCCTCAGTAAACACTGTAGAAACCTGTAATTTCTAGCTCCCTTTTGGAACCGAGGGAGCAACCTAGTGAGGAGAAAGGGTGGGAGGAGAGAGGCTGAGAAGTAGGGACAAAAATGTTTTCTCTCGGTTTTGCCGGAACTTTGGCCAGCCCTCCAGCCTGGCCGGATGGCGGATGGAGGTCAGCCCGGGGAAGGCGTCTGGGCGGAGGCCGCCCGGGCAAGGCGGGGGCCGCCGAGGTGGGGCGGAGCGCAGGCAGCTGGCAGGGCGGCCTGCGGGCGGGAGGCCCCGTGGGGGCGGGGGGCAGCCCCGGCGCGCCCCGGGGAGCGGGGCCCACACCGGGGGCGCTGCAGGGCGGCCGCCACCCGGCTGCCTCCGGGGCGGGGCGGCCCAGCTGCGGCCTCGCGGGGGGAGGGTCGCCCGTGCCTGACCTCGGGCGGCGGCGCTCTGCCGGGCGGGCCCTGCCTCCGCCCTGCCGGCTGCTGGGGTCGCGCACAGTGCACCGCGCGGCCGCCCTGCCCCCTCTCTCCCAGTCGCGCGGCAGCGGAGCGGCCAGGGCGCCCCCGGGTCTGGCCCGTCACCACAGAGCAGCGGGTGGGGCGGGGGCGGGGCGGTGGCGGCCCCAGACAGCCGGCTGGGCGACTCGAGGAAGGAAGGAGGGAGGGCGGCAGTGGGGGTGGGGCGGGGAGGGAACATCCTGTCTGCGCCGGGTGCACCGCAGACAGCGCCGTGCGCCAGCCGCCCAGACGGCGCGCGAGGCCAGGAGCGCCGGGCGCGCGCCTGGGGGGGGGGAGGGGCGCGCGCGCGCGCGAGGCGACGGGGCGAGGGGGGAGCCCCGAGGAGCCACAATAGGCCAGACGGCGCGCGCGTCCCCGAGGGGCTGGGAGTCGCGAGGGGGCGGTGGCAGCGACGCCGGCGGGCCCGCGCGCGCGGTGCCGCCGCTGGCTCCGTTCCCTTCCCCTCCCCCTCCCCGCCGCCCTCGCTCTCCCCCGGGCGGCCGGAGACGGCGGCGGCGTCTGCGGGAAGCCGTGTGTCTCCGCAGTGACGTGGGCGGGCCGAGGGCTCGGTGACGTCAGAGGGCTGTGTGTAGCGATGTGTGTGGGGTTCGGAGCGGCGCCGGCACAGCCGAAGGGAGCGGGCGAGCGGCGGCGGCTGGCACAGGTGCGGCCCCGGCTCGTGGTGAGGACGCGGCGGGCGCGGCGGGCGGCAAGGGGCGCGCGGCCTTGGGGCAGCCCGACGGCGGTGCCGTGGATAGTGGGGAGTTAACAAAGCTCGTCGAGCTACCTCGGGCGCGGAGGCCGAAGTCGGGGGTCCGGATGCGCGCGTCCCGGGTGGGGTCGGGGCCACGGGGGGCGCAGGGCGGGTGTCCCACGGCGGATCAAGCGTCGCTGACCCTAGGCTGGAATGGCGCTGCACTTGACCGGAGCCGTCGGGACCCCGGAGACCTGGACGCCCGTCACTCCCCCCACCCTTCCCCAGCCGCCCGTCTGCGCTCCTCGGGGATGCCCCGGGCGTCTGTCGGCGCCCAGCGGCGCGGAGATCCCGGCTAGGCGCCCCACCCGCCCGCAGACCCTTCTCCTTTCTGGCCCCGGGGAGGCGGGGGAGGTGCAGCCTTAGGGGTGCTGGGGTAACACCCGAGAACTTCCTGGGGCGAGGGTACGGGGGGGGGATTTCCACAGTCCTCCCCGCGGCCCCCGCAGTGGGGCAGTATTGGGAGGGCACTTGGGGTTGTCCCGAGACCTTGGGTGGGGGTTGGGGGACTCCTCTTTTTCCACTTCCCACTCTCCCCTTGCGCAGCCCAAGGCGTCCCGGCTCCCCTGTCCGCCACTCCGCCCTCCCCCTCGGGTTTGTGATGGGTGGGTGGATTTGCGTGGGCCGAGGATTTCACAGTTTGGGGGGGCTCCCCCATTGTAGGTCATGCCTCCTGCCCTCTTTCTCGGTCTGCGTTGGCTGAGATGTTTCTGTGGTGGGCGAAAGTCAGAACATTGGTTAGTGGCCTGGGTCCGTAACCCTTTGGGTCTCTTTTAAGGGAAACTGCTGAGAGTTTGGGAGGCAAACATTTTTATTTATTGGATTTCTTTTGGGTGTCCTCTCAAGAAGGAAGTGGAAGAAGAATCTTTTCTTTTCTCCTCTTCCTCCATTTGCATTCTTTGTGAGGTCTGTCTGCCTTGTGTTTTTTGTCCGGAATTAGTCTTGTTAAGGATGGAGATTCCCAGGAGTGGAGTCTATAGCTTTTGGCTTCCATTAAGCAAATGCACTAACCTTTTAAAGGGAAAGTTAATTTTTGCCTACAGTCATTCCAGAAAAAATAGCGTACACTGACTGGGTGAATTAATGCCCTTAAAATTGTAAGTTAGGTACATATGGTAGATATGTTAGCACGTATCTGATTTTCTTGGATGAAACTGGCATTTTTTAAAATGAAGAGATGAAGTAATGGATTATTATAGTTGAAATGGCATAACTGGGAAAGACTCTGGTACTTAGTTTTAGGTGAGATGATCTATTTAAGGTTCTTCTATTCCCTTTTCAGGGATGTTATTGCTCCCTTTACCCATTCTACAAATTATTTTCCTGTTTAAATGACGTTCTTCTAGTTAACTGGTGTTAGATTTAAAGAAATCGCTCAAGTGTCACCTTTGGTAAAGTGAACTCAGTATAAGATTAAGAAACTAGTTTCAAACTGACCCTTTGGCCTCTGAGCAAATTCAAGTATAACTCTCCCTCACTGCTCTTCTCTTCCAGATTAATTAAAAGAAGAATGAACAGTAATCCATGAAGATAACTGGGCAATTTTTCTTTAGATATCATTTTTAACTGTAGAAGTTCAAGTGGAGTCAGAGGCTCTTCTTAACCGTTTTTGAGGATTTCTACAAACCTTCAGTTGGTCAACACAGACCAACAGATCATCACTTTTAGAGAAGATACTGTTTTCTTTTCCTTTTTTGGTGTCCTTGGTGCCAAAAACTAAATTTGGGTGCAACATTTTGATTTATATTTGTGTCTAGGTTTTATGACACAAGTAATTGCATAAACTTTTCACATGTTTTGCTCCAAACCAGACCAAACCATTGCACTGAATCTGGACATTCCGAATTGAGAGAATTGATAAGTTTCTTTTAATGCATCTATTTGAAGAGTTAAGAAAAAAGGCTTCCTCAGAGGTGTGCCTCTCAAAATTATATTCTTTATTATTAGGGACAAAAGAAGAAATTTTATAGCACTAGCAGTGAAATTATACTAGAGTATAAGCAGAACCAAATAAAATTGTAAAATCTCTTGAGTAATTTAGGGAGATTTCTCTTTGGAAATTTAAGTTTTCTGTGAGAGTAAGCTACTATAAGTATTGATACACATTGCTTCTCTCTTGGAATGAGTGACTAAATAACAATGCAAATTTCAGACTTACTTATTTAACACCACAGTTTTTAGCAATGGAAAATCTACAGACAAATTTTTCCTTGGTTCAGGGCTCAAATAAAAAACTGAATGGGATGGGAGATGATTGCGGCCCTCCAGTGAAAAAAATGATGACAGACGTTCCTACAAATGGAAAAATGATGATAAACAAGATGCCAACAGTAAAGAAGGAACACTTGGAGGACTATGAAGTGCCAATGGAAACCGATGGGGAGCACGTCAAGCGAACCTGTGCCTCTGTGCCAGAACCTTTACATTTAAATCCCAGTTTGAAACACACTTTGGCACAATTTCATTTAAGTAGTCAGAGCTCTCTGGGTGGACCAGCAGCATTTTCTGCTCGGTATTCCCAAGAAAGCATGTCACCTACTGTATTTCTGCCTCTTCCATCTCCTCAGGTTCTTCCTGGTCCACTGTTCATCCCTTCTGATAGCTCCACAGAACTCACACAGACTGTGTTGGAAGGGGAGTCTATTTCTTGTTTTCAGGTTGGAGGAGAAAAGAGACTCTGTTTGCCTCAAGTCTTAAATTCTGTTCTCCGAGAATTTTCACTCCAGCAAATAAATACGGTGTGTGACGAATTGTACATCTATTGTTCACGGTGTACTTCAGACCAGCTTCATATCTTAAAGGTCCTGGGAATACTTCCATTCAATGCCCCATCCTGTGGGTTGATCACATTAACTGATGCACAAAGACTATGTAATGCTTTATTGCGGCCACGCACTTTTCCTCAAAATGGTAGTGTACTTCCTGCTAAAAACTCATTGGCCCAGTTAAAGGAAACTGGCAGTGCCTTTGAAGTGGAACATGAATGCTTGGGCAAATGTCAGGGTCTGTTTGCACCCCAGTTTTATGTTCAGCCTGATGCTCCATGTATTCAATGTCTGGAGTGCTGTGGAATGTTTGCGCCCCAGACATTTGTGATGCATTCTCACAGATCACCTGACAAAAGGACTTGCCACTGGGGCTTTGAGTCAGCCAAATGGCATTGCTATCTTCATGTGAACCAGAAATACTTAGGGACACCTGAAGAAAAGAAACTGAAGATAATATTAGAAGAAATGAAGGAGAAATTTAGCATGAGAAATGGAAAAAGGACTCAATCTAAGGCAAGTTTTTTTTTTTTTTAATAGTAATTTTAAATAATGGCACTGGTTTACTTTGAAATCAAAAGTCTATATTTAGACTTACTTAACCTGTGCGATGTTAAGAAACTGTTACTGCTCATGCAACAACAAAAAATACTGGTCTTTGTAATGTGTTATGTTTGTATCACACGTTTTAGGCTATAAAGCGCTTTCCTGTGTGTGTGTTCATTTCATCTTTCAAACAGCCTAGTGCAAGAAGTAGGATTATTCCCATTCTACAGATAAAGAGAATGAGGCTCAGATCAAGTGGCTTTCCCAAGATTATATAGACAGGGTGTGGAGGATTTGGGGCTTCTTTGTCAAGTCATGATCTCTTTCTTTTTCACACATCCTGCTTTTTGATGACTAGATCTGTTGTTGTCCTAGGACTCCAGATAATTTACACTTTGGTGTTATTTCCATTTGCAAATGGTATAATGGCTGGCCAAAACAATTCTGGTTGTGGGCTTCAAACAGCATTTTTCCAAGGTAGATCTAGGATTTCTGACATTGTTTTTATCCCTGGATATTCAGGTTTGATCAATATTCGGAATAAATGGAAAAGACAGGTTTATCGGAAGAATTTGTGATTCTGGTAAGAGGTTTTTTTAAAAGAAAGAAATAACTTAAAAAAATTGTGACAGCTAGAATAAATAGATTATTTTAGGCTAAATAAATACTAATATAAAAACCTGTCAGCAAAGAGATCTTACTATTTTTCCCACTGCAATATCTGCTAGGCTAAACTAAGGTCTTCATTCTGAGAGCCTGAATGCCTGGGTAATAAACAAGATTTGGGTTATTAAATATCCAGCTTGTTGATTTGGTTGTTAAATATATTTTTTACTTGATTAAAGTTAGTATAATAGCTAGCACTATTTAACACTTACATTGTGGCAAGCATTGTTTTTGAGCAGTTTCACATATATAATTTTATTTGAGTTGTACAATGAAAGATTGGCCATGTTTCATCTTAAGAATCTAAGTTTTCCACTATTAGTTTTTATTTCTTGAAATAATCTCTACCTTTCCTACTTCACAGAAGAAATGAGTGAAGCGTATTAAATGACCGCAGCTTATTCACAGCAACATTAGAGCTTGGGCTTGAATCTAAGATTTTTGGTGTCGTGTGCTTAATTATGGTACCTTTAAGGTTTTGAAGGAAATTTAGTTACAGTTGAGTTTTAAAACTGTGATTTCCTTCTGAAGCTCAAGAAGATAATTTTAGACTCTTAATTCAGGGTAGTTTGCTACTTGCTGCTTCCAAAGGGTCAGCACTCTGAAATTCCTTGCCTGTGGCTACTAGATAAGTTTATATTGTTCATGTGCAGTTATTGACTGATTTTGAAGGAGGATTGACTTCAAGCCACTTCTCAAATTACTGGACTTGCTTACAGCTGGATTGGTCCCATGCTGAAGCTTGTGCTTGGAGGATGATCTGTATTCTCAAAATGTGGAATGCTCCTTTTGATATTTATGATATCTTGCTCAATGCTAATTAGAGCCCTACCCTTACATGTCCATAGGTGACCACATTATTTGCTAGATATTCTTACTCCAGTCTTCATTGCTCTGACATAAGCGTTTTTGGGATAAACTCCTTTGCCTGAAGTTCCTCTTCTGTACTTGTGAGCAAAAACATCTGAGAACCATGATAAAGATTAGAAAGAAAAAGGTGATGAATTTACTTAACTGAAACTGTATGTGCTAGGGTTTAGGCAAAATTGAAACCATTCTTCATCTGAATGTAGTCCTTTATTGTCTCAGAAATGATTAATTTGAATTCATTTTTTTGGGGGGGGGGAGGTGTGAGATTTTTTTCCCTCACCTTTTGGCTGTTATCTTTTTGCAGGATTTACTATAATGTTTTTGGTTTCATTTTGGTATTGTTTCCAATTTTATGTGAATTGTAAGCAATGTAAGGGAATTTAAGAAAATTTCTAGCAATGAAATCTTTAAGAAAGAAGACTTTGGGGTTCACATGTAATACATACTTGAGTGGTTGTTTTGTTATGCTTATCACTCCATATTTTGAAAATTTAGTCCTGAAGACTTTTTTGAAGGTCTGTGAGCAAGGTTTCTTAGATGAGAAACCAGTCCCAGATGGGTCACATGTTCTGGTTGTATAACTGGTGGGTGGTAGAATGAGGCGCTGAATGCAGTTCTTCTGACTTGAAGTCTAGTAATTTTCACTGCTTTTCCCTAAAGCAAACTTTGTAGTACAAACTACTACTGAATTTTGAGAAACATTAACTTCTTATCAATTTTCCTTAGTGTAATGGTTCGTAAACTCTGTGTTAACTTGAATTTTATACTAAGGTCCTTAACAGGGAGGGGGTGCTAGGAGATATCCTTGACTGGGGAACGTTTTTTATTATCTCCTGTGAGTCAGTGAGTTGGTTGCCAAACAAACCAAATAGACCCAGAGGAAGCTCATTTGAAGAAGTCAATACAGGCTTGCTTTTCTTTTTTTTTTTTTACATAGAAGAGTAAACTAAATATATTAATATTTTATGTAAAGAACCTTATGTTTAATGTGAATACTAACGTAGTTCAATACGTTTATACATAGTTAATTTAGTTAAAGTATTGTTTTAGATTAAAAAACCAAAATTATGAAACTCAAAAGGCAATTGTTTGAAATGTAGCAACTGTTATTTCCAAGGTTGGAAATTATATTAGTAATGATCACCTAACTATTTGCATAACTAATAGCTCCATTTAATTTGCATAGTTAGTAGCTATATTTAGATGGGAGAAGTAAGTGTTATAAGGTCAGTGTTCTAAGTGAAGAACTGGCTCTGTGTAGAAACTAACGGTTTATTTTGAAGCCTTTCTTACTCAGGTCAGGACAAGAAATACAACTGGTTTTAGATCTGCCTAGGTGGCTTTGTAAAATGATGTTCTTAAGCAATTTATTTCTTCGTATCGCCTGAACTTTTTATGCTTTTTGTTAGGAATATGGCTGTTGTATTATTTATTTGATCTAATTCTGATTTAGTTGCTCTTACATTTTTGTCTATGGAAAAAAGGTTGCTAAGCAAATTGATCATTTGTAAATAAAATTTGAAGGGTGATGTTTAAGATTATTTTCAAGCACATTGGAAAAGCCCACTTGTAGTGATAGGTGGTTCTTTACTCTTACAAAATGTGACAGAAAATCTTTAAGTTAGAAATGGTGTATGCCCTTATATTAAAAAAAAAAAAACACTTAAAATGTAGATTTTTTAACATTCAGAATTGACTACTCTTAGGTAAATAATAATATGGTATTTACTCTGCTTAGGAAAAAAATAGATTATGATGCACATAAATAACCTAAAGATATCAATTTAAACTTTTTTTTTTAAAGCCTGTTAAACATTTTACTATTTTTAGTTTTGCATTTTCCTTTCAGTTCCTCATTTTTGCAGAAGTCATTGGAATAATAATAGTACAAAAAAATTCTATCTTGAAAACTGTTTTTTTTTCTGTTTAGGAAGTGCATTTCTTAGTCCAATAAGGTAAGGAAATACACTAGAGAAAATGGGCAACTACAGAGAGTAGTGTTGAGACAAAATGTGTTTCAGTAATAATTGTGGCCAATTTGGTGGTAATTTGTTACATCAGTGATATAGTTTGTATTTTGCGATTAGCATAAATTTTGATCAAGTGGGGGTAAGGTTAGAATCAGATGAAGTATTTGTGTTCATATGCACGACAAGAGTGAATATTTTTGTCTACTTTTCTGAAATTAATAATTGACTTCATGAGTTTAGAGACCCTTTTTCCTGTTTTCCCAGAATGTAGTTTAGTGCTTGGTGCATCAGAGGCAGTCAATGAAATCTTTTTTTAATTTTTTTTTTTTTTTTCAGCATTTATTTATTTTTGGGACAGAGAGAGACAGAGCATGAACGGGGGAGGGGCAGAGAGAGAGGGAGACACAGAATCGGAAACAGGCTCCAGGCTCTGAGCCATCAGCCCAGAGCCCGACGCGGGGCTCGAACTCACAGACCATGAGATCGTGACCTGGCTGAAGTCGGATGCTTAACCGACTGCGCCACCCAGGCGCCCCTGAAATCTTTTTTTAAACTGAATACATTTTTGAAGAACAACACACTGCATTATATTTTAGAATGTTTGGAGTTTTTGGGTAAAATAATGGTTTGATCTGTAAATGAACACCTGTGATTTGCAAATAAACTGTAGAGTGAGAGAATGGAAGCCAGAGCATTTTGGAAGAGTCTAGAAATGTAGGATGGTACTTCAAACTATTATTAAAACATTTACTAATATGTATTTGGGGACTTTTCCTTTCCCCAAACATCTTCTTGACTTACCTGGAATTATGTGAAGACATTTCTAACACAAATGAGATAACTGAGTAATGGGTTCAAATGTATCCCACTCTTAGTTATTTGTACACAGCTGTTATACTAGTTGGATATTTTGTTTACTTACTAAAAATGAAGTATGCAAGAAGAACATACAAAACAGGTCTATTGTAAGAATTATAAGGACATTTCAATGAAATCTTTAGAATGGCTTTGGGAATAGTGCCCCCTTATGGTTTAGGAAATACAGAGCCTATATTCGTTTTTACCATTAAAAAAATTGTAAAACATTTATAAGTATTAACATTTTTAAAAAGGCTGGTGATAAGTTACAACTTTATTCTTTTTGATCTGATAAATGGGAAAAAATTAAGAAACTTCAGGGAAGAAGAAAAAGGGTATACTTGAATCACTGTGTAGGCAGCCAGCAGTGTTCTCATAGCTATGCATACATTGTAATTTATGCCACTGGGAGAACAAGGAAGTAATCAAGAATTGGGTTAATTTCAATTCCTTTAGTATTCTGGGAAAGGAAAGTGTGGAGCAAAACTCATTTTGTTCAAGTAAAGAGATAGAACTAGTTTGGGAATAGCTTTAGTAATGACTGGAAACTGTATTTTGTCCACATGCAGAATTTTGGTCTAATGAGGGTTCATATACTTAAAATAACTTAAGGATTTTATTAGACTGTGAAAAGCAAAAAGAAGATATATAATTAAATTCTAAGTCTTTTCTTAAGGTGAAGCTTGCTTCATTCACTAAATTAAGTATTACAGTACCATGCTAGGCAGAAAAAGGAATGAATAGAAAGATATAAATTACTTTAAAACTCATACTGATTTCTAGACTTAGAAGTGGGTCACAGAAATATGTACATAAAGACTAAATGGAGGCTACTTAGGGCAGGACTTTATCTTCTAGTTTTTGAATCTAGAATGTGGTAGATGTTTAATAAAGGTTTGAATAACTGAATGAACAGTCTTAACTAGCCCTATAAAGTTACCAGTGATTTTTGAGGAGAAAAAGAGGCTTAGTTTTAAAGCAAAGCAAAATTTTGTTTTTACTTGTGGTATTGAATTTGTTTTGAGATTTCAAATAGCCCTAAAAGTGCGTATTTTGTTTATCTTATGGGGACAAGGAATATGAAAGTTTAGAGGCTCACTAAAGATCATTTTGGTAACACTAGGGCTTTTATTCCACATTAAAAGTGTTTTTGTTGTTGTTTTTGGTGTGGTTATGAAAGCAATATAGGCCCACTGTAGTAAATCCTAAACAAGTGCAAAGAAGAAAACAAAATTTTGTAATTCATAATTTCAACATAGATGATAATTAACACTGGAGTTTATTCCATTACACATGTAATCCTTTGTAAATCTGTGCAAATGCACAGTGCACAAGTGTTATTATTAATACAAGACTAGTTGTTGAAATAATACTTGTGGACCAATTCTAGGATTGTTCATTTAGAGCAAGGTTTTTCAAATTGCAGTTTGTCACTCACGCAGCCCTTTTCATCTGGGGTTTCAAGAAAGGAGATTTAAGCCCTACAGAAAATGATCTGAGTGATGGTTTCATCATTTCTCCCAAAGATGGTGTATACTACCATTCTCAAAGCTTTGAAGTGAAGTTAATTCATTGCATACAGTGGATGCCTTGGGGCATTTGGGCTTATCTCTTGAGAACCCCAGTTGAGGGCCAGGAGGGTTACGAAATCAATTTAGTGGGTCACCGACATTAAAAAAATGAAGTAGAGTAAAATAAAAAATAGACTACATTGCATATAGTAAAATTAATCTACATTAAAGAATTCATCTTCATTTTGATATTCTCAACATACATTAATTGAAGGCCAAAATGATCTGAGATCATAATTTTTTATTTTTATTTTTTTTAATGTTTATTTTTGAGAGAGAAAGAGACACAGTGCGAGTGAGGGAGAGGCAGAGAGAGGGAGACAGAATCTGAAGCGGGCCCCAGGCCCTGAGCTGTCAGTACAGAGCCCCACACCAGGCTGGAACCCATGAACTACGACATCATGACCTGAGAGAAAATTGGACGCTTAACCAACTGAGACACCCAGGTGCCACAGAGATCATAATTAAAAAAATTTTTTTATTAATGTTTACTTATTTTTAAGTGACAGACCGTGAGTGGGGAAGGCACCATCATAATTTTTTTAAAAAGCACATATGCTGGGGGGCCCCTGGGTGGCTCAGTAGGTTGAGCGACCGACTTTGGCTCAGGTCATGATCTTATGGTTTGTGGGTTTGTGGGTTCTTCCAGCCCTACATTGGGCTCACTGCTGTCAGCGTGGAGCCTGCTTTGGATCCTCTGTCCCCTTCTCTCTCTGCCCCTCCCCCACTCATTCTCTCTCTCTCCCTCTCTCTCTCTCTCTCTCTCTCTCTCTCTCTCAAAAATAAACATTTTTTGAAAAAGCATATATGTTGAAATGGGCTGGAAAAGCAAAACCTTAGATTTATACAGATATTTTAGTGAAAAGATGTATGTGACATGGAGATTGCTAAGTTATTGTCATATTAAATGAATTGGTCTCTGTAAAATTCCAGTATAAAAATTTTTATTTTTAGGGGTGTCTGGCTGGCTCAACTCGGAGGAACACATGACTCTTGATCTCAGGGTCGTGGGTTCGCACCCCACATTGGGTGTAGAGATTACTTAAATAAATAAACTTATTATTATTATTTTTTATTATTTTACAAGTAGGAACTTAACAGGACTTATATCAGTTTGCTCCTTTTCCTTCACATTGTGAAGGGAGTGGTATCATACTACTAACTTCACATGGCTTTATTTCCATAAAGGATTTAAGATAATAGTTGCACATTATAAAAACGTGAGCCTTTGCTTTTCCTGTGAGCATCTTTGAGCACTTATTTAAACTTAAAATTGGCTTTGTGCAATAGGTGGTGTGTTTCAGTGTGGGGGAGCAGCAGACATTGCTATATCTCCAGAAGATCTGTCTGGGTTTGGTAATTTAGTGGAGGTGCTTAGATCATATTGTTTCAGTTTTGCATTAGGTTGATTAATTCTAATAATTACAATGAAGTGAGGCACAAGATTGAGCCTTAAAATCTCTTAAGTAGCTATTTGCTACCTTGTAACACTATTCCTCTTTCAGTTGTTGAAACGCTCATTCACAACATGTTGGAAGTACTGAGGAAACTTGATCCTTCAGTGAGAGATTCAGTTTCTTTCAGTAAGAGTTGTTGGCAGCTGTGTGGTAGGGTGTCTTTGTGTCCTTCTGAAATCATTTATTGACCACTTGAATGCCTTAGTATTATAATAACACAGCAAAAAGGCCCTGACAGGTATATCCAGTTTATTCCTAAGGAGTTATTGCTTAGCTGTGTATTCAGTCATGTGTTTAGTAAGGTTGCTAATGATTTATGTTGGGCTTGTACAAAGTAATGTATATTTAATATATATTATCTTTTATTTCTTGTGTAAGCACATCATTAGAATAGTCTGTTAAGTTTACCAATCTGCTAGTCCTTTGGATGCATACTGTTTTAGGAATAAATACCACAATCTAAAAATTTACCTCTTATAGCTTTTTCTAAATTCTGTTTTTAAAAATAATTTTTCCACATATTAAAAAAAAATTTAATGTAATTTTTGGAGAGACTTTGGAAATCCTACCAGTATATGTTGAGGATATTATCTGGATTTCTTTAGTTCATCAATATATGTCATTTGGATTTAATTAAGGGTCATAATATTAATCTGCTACTATAATTAAAAACTAGAGTATCATCTAAAAGCAAAGTTTATTATTGGAGATAAGTCTAGGAATTGTAAAGTGTTTTTTTTTTTTTTTTTAAGTATAAATTGGAATGTTTATATGTGAATAGTGCCGAGTGGGTAGGATTGCTTTTGTATCCAGAAAGTGGTGACTAAAATGTTTATTGTTTTTTGTTTTTTTTTGTAAATGAAATCAAGTTCTCTAAATTATTTGTCATTGTGAGACTAAAAAGCGTTGTACTACCAAAAACACAATAGTTCTTTATTAGGAAATGTGATTTTTAAAGGATCATGTGTATATAACACCGTAGGTTGAAATTTAGAGAAATTTTTATAAAACATTTCCTAATTTTTATTTATTTAAAATTTACTCTTGTGTACATTTTGGGATTGTTTTAATTTTGCTTTCATAGATGTTATTTGTTGTTTTATGACTTAGAGAAAGAATGAAATAATATGTCTGAAAATTTTCCTGTGTTTCAGATGAGGATGCCATCTGTTCATTTCGCGGTAGATAACGGTGGGGAAGTTGGGCGATAAAAGCATTTAAAAATGTTTAGGGCTCTAACTTAAGATACTAAGTGATCTACTTCTCTCCTTTGCCAAGTAATGTAATGAATTCTATTCTGATGTTTAAAAACACCAAGTAAATAAATTCTTCCCACCTTGAAAAGTGAGATAAGAGGCAATACGTGCTCATATCTTGGTATCTAATTTTTATTCCTGATCAGTAGTAGCAACACTGCTGTGCCATTTAATTACACTGTTCTTTTTTTGAAGACCTAATTTGTATGTTGACACAAATGCAGAATAGATGAGAAAATCTGGCATGCCTGTGAATGTTCTGTTGTATAATATGTGCTTTTCTTAATTGTTTTTAACACACAGTTAGGATAAGTTGTTATAAATGTGTTTATGGCTTACCACATGTTAGATAAAATCAAATCCCAACATTTTATCATGGTTAGCGTTGTATATTTCCCCATCATTTGTATTATTTAATTTGTAGGTCTGATTTCTAAAAATACACCCCAGAGACTGTTGGGCTTTCTGGTACTTCATGGAGTAGAAGGATATTGAATGTGAAAGAGACTATCTTCTTTCTCAGTTTCATGGTAGCACAGTAACCCGATAAAAGGCCACCCTGGGAATTAATGAGCTAAGCTGTCATTCAGGATTCATTCAACAAATATTTATTAGTTCCTTCTACATGCCAGGCATGGTGCTAGGTACTGAAAATACACAAAAGTAAAGAAGATGGCCCTTGACCTAAAGCTGCTGTACAAGCAGAGGCTGGATAGCCACTTGTCAGTGATTTTGAATAGGGAATTCAGACGTTGGCTAGGGGACTGCACTAGGTGATCTTTAAAGAGGGTTTCTTTAAAATCCCTAGACTGTGATTCTGTTAGTTGGATTGTGTGAGATTAGAAAATAAAATAAAGGGCAGAAATTAGGGATGGATATTTAAAATGCTAGCAATTCTTTATGGAGGCATCTGAAGTTTAGAGATGATAGAAAATAGAAATATGCACTGGCTTTGGATCATGACTAAAATAGTAAAACTTAAATCAAGCTTTGAAATGAACTTGATCAAAATTGAGTCAGATTTCAAGTCAAGAAGTTTAGAACTTGCTATTCAGGAGATTTGAGATTCCAGATATCTATAATAGAAAAAACTTTTGGGGCGCCTGGTTGGCTCAGTCGCTTAAGCTCTTGACTTTGGCTCAGGTCATGATCTCACGGTCTGTGAGTTCGAGCCCCGCGTTGGCTCTGTGCTGACAACTTGGAGCCTGGAGCCTGCTTCAGATTCTGTGTCTCCCTCTCTGTCAGCCCTACCCCCACTCACGCTCTGTCTCTCTCTCAAAAATAAACATTAAAAAAATTTTTCAAGAAAAAACTTTAGAAAATGTCTCAATTTTGGTAATTTTAATTAAAAAAAACTGAGAAGCAATTGATATCTTGGGCAGTACATCCAGAATTATTTGGGATATATAACTGATTTAAAGTGGAGCTTGCTTTATTTTCTAAATAATGAGTTTAACAAATGACTTCTAGAAAAGAAATTCCGATTTAATTGAAGCTGATCTATTTTTTTTAATGTTTATTTATGTTGACAGAGAGGGAGAGTACTTGTGCATGAGTAGGTGTGGGGCAGAGAAAGAGAGAGAGAGAGAGAGAGAGAGAGAGAGAGAGAGAATCCCAAGCAGACTCGATCCACATTCAGCACAGAGCCCGACACCAGGCTCGATCTCATGACCCTGAGATCATACCTGAGCTGAAATCAAGTCAGATGCTTAACCGAGTGAGCCACCCAGGCACCCTAGCTGATCTTGTATTTCATTGATTTGTTACAGTGAGCTTATCCATGCTTATTAACACCTTGTCATATAGTGTTTTGGTGAAAAATGTTCTGCCTAAATGAGTTTTCTGGATGATGAAGCTACTCTTTTCAGCACTGTGTTCTTAAAAACTTTAACCTTTTTCCTGAATTCTAAAATGTCTTAAATAGTTTTCAGTCTTTCTAAGTGGTAGGTATGTATGTATACAGTGTAGTATTTATATCTGGTATAAGTTATAGAATATAGTTTAACTATGTCATGTTAACTCAAGACTTTTTAAATATCAGTTTCTGTGCTCTGTTGTGAAGGTAGGGGACAAGTGAGCTTTATTAAATTATTTGCCCTGGTCTGTGATAAAGCCCTTAGATTGTCTTGCTTTTTGAATTAGTGTTTGTGTTTGCATTTTGTAATTCTCCTTAGGCTGTCGATTGTCACCTGGCATCTATTATTTAGTATCGTTCCAGCAATATCCTTTCTAATTTACTTGTAGAACTAAGTTATCTGAGAAACTATGTAAACAAGAGATTGGCTTATTTTATAAATAAACATATGATTTTGCCTCAGATTCTGAACTTTAGAATTGATCAGGATTGTGAGGTTGTTGTTGTTGTTTTGTTTGTACTCTTGTAGAGAGCCTAGGGTCCCCTCACTGAATACTCAATTCTTAAATCCTTTGAAAATCTCTTTATTTCCCCTAGTCTTGTGGTCTTGTTAGTTTTTCAAATTACTTGTTCATTCTTTTTTTTTTTTTTTTAAGTTTATTTATTTATTTTGAGAGAAAGCATGCGCTTGAGCGCCTGCAAGCAGGGGAGGAGCAGAGAGAGCAGAAGGCTAGAGAATCCCACGCAGGCTCTGTGCTGCCAGCGGGGCTTGAACTCACTAACCGTGAGATCATGACCTGAGTGGGTCTTGATCTCATGAATCGTGAGATCATGCTTGAGCTGAAGTCAGGTGTCAGATGCTCAACTGACTGAGCCCCTCAGGTGCCTTCCTTGTTCATTCTTAACCAGAATGTTGGCCTCCTACAAATAGAAGTTACCATATTTTTATTTTTGTGGATTAAAAAAATTGTTTTTAATGTTTATTTTTGAGAGAGAGAGAGCGCGCTTGTGTGCGTGTGTGTGAGTGGGGGAGGGGCAGAGAGAGAGGGAGACACAGAATCCGAAGCAGGATCCAGGCTCTGTGCTGACAGCTCAAAGCCTGAGGCGAGGCTCGAACCCATGAGCTTCAAGATCATGACCTGAGCCAAAGTCAGACACTTAACTGACTGGGACACCCAGGTGCCCTGTCCGTATTTTTAATTTTGGCTTTTAATTGGCCTTAAATCACCTCCTGATTGATCAAGTTGTGTAATGTTTGCTCCAAAAGCTGTTTTCCTTTTCCTTTTTGGCCCATTAACAAAATGGGTAGTGGGTTGTCAGGTTTCTTCTGAGTTTCTTCCCCCATGAGTGAGATCTCCCCAGTCAAACCATGGACAGTTTATGAATTAATTTTGCTTGAATCACAACTGCTTAGCATCTAGAGCTCTGTTTCCCTTCCATTTTGTGTAGTTTCTTGGTTCTGAACTGGAATATTGGGACATGAGGCAAAATAGTTTTCTTGGTTTCTTGGTATTTGGTGGCTGTCCTCTGAGTGCTGTGTTTATGAATTATCGGATGATGGCATCATTTCCCAAACACTTTACCCAGTTGCAGAAGTGAATGGAGACTCTCAGAGGCAGTGTCAGAAGAATATGAAGCTCTCCTTTTTGTCACATCCTTCACCTCATTCTTAATTCCATTCTCTCTTACTCCACTGGGTTTGTCTGTTAGCCTCTTGTTTTTGTTGCTCACCCAAATACTGCCACCTTTTAGCTCCCTCCTCTACCAAGTGAGTCTTGTTCCCCCTTTAATAAGATACTCTTTTCCCACAAGAGCAGGGTCATTACTGTAATTTGAATGGTGGTGGTGGTGGTGGGAGTGGGAGTGGTAGTGAGGAGGCCATGTGAAACAAACCAAATAAGGGAGAAGTTAGTAGCCACAGGTTATTCTTTTCTATTTCTTTTCTTTCTTTAAAAAAATTTTTTTTAATGTTTATTTATTTTTGAGAGACAGAGACAAATCACGAGCAGGGGAGGGGCAGAGAGAGAGGGAGACACAGAACCAAAGCAGGCTCCAGGCTCTGAGCTGTCAGCACAGAGCCCGACGCGGGGCTCGAACCCACGAACTATGAGATCATGACTTGAGCTGAAGTCGGATGCTTAACCAATTGAGCCACCCAGGTGCCCCATCTTTCTCAGTTTCTGAACCTCACTTTTCTAATGTGTAAAATGGAGATCATGATACCTACTTAATGTAAGTTATTGTTAGAATTAAGTAGGATGTATAAAGTTCTCATCAGTTAGATGCTCATTAAGTAGCCAAAAGGGTTTACCTTCTTCTTTGCCTTTATTCACAGGTACAGTTTATGAGGAAGTATGGTTTACTGATAAGTGTTAGGCAAAGTAGTTTAGCTTGGCAAACTTTTGTGGTGCTTGTGTGTTTGTTTTTTGTGATGTTTATTAGAGATCAGTTGCCTGTGAAAGGAAGGGAGTAGGGGCAAGACTGGGTAGAGGGAAGGTAAAAATGTGCAATGCAATCCCATCACTGTTTCATCCAAGTTGGTAGGGAGCTGTGGAGTGAATAATGCCCATTTGAGTTGTGCCGTAATAGGATAAATTGGCTGCTCTTTGGACTCCTACCCCCCTCACATCAGTCACCATATTAGCTGCTCAAAGAAAGGCATGACCCGGCTTTGAGAAATTTCCTCACAAGCATGGGCTGCTCAGGTACTATGCAGAATTCTTGAGGTAAACCCTCCACAGATCTGTGGAGTTCTCTCTGGGCACCTTTCTCTGTGCTGCAGACTCTATTTGCCTTGGTCTTTCTGGACATTCTCCTCCTCCACTCAGGTTACTCTGTGAGGCTCTGCTTGGGTTCCCTTATCTTTTTAATTTTTTTTTTTTAACATTTCACTATACTTCTTTTATTATATATCTACCTATTCATCCCTCTATCAATTCACTTTTCTTCCCCTCCAGTTTTATTCAGAAATAATCGATATCATCACTAAGTGTAAGGCATACAGCATGATAGTTTGATTTGCATATATTGTGAAGTGAATTACCACAGTAGGTTCAGCTAACATTCATCCTTCTAGTGTAGTCTGTCTTGGTTTCTGAGGCGCGATGGGGCGCTTCAGCTTCACCACCCCCACCCCCTGTGTTACAGCATTCTCTCACTGGTGACTTGCCCTTGAATAGATGTTAGTTGTCTTTCTTGCGTGTGGCGGGGGTGGTGGGGCAAAGTCAGGAACAACCTATGTTGCCATCTTAGTGATGCCATCACTCCCCTGGCAAATATTTGTTGCTATAGAATGCCATCTAATCCATTAACAAATACTGTAGGGAAAGGGTATATTCTAGCTGATTGTAGCAGCAAGAAGGATCGGAACTTACCAATGCTGTACATTTGTAAGGTGCTATTTAAAATGGATTTAAAAAATAGATTCCAGCAGTGCCTGGCTGGCTCAGTGGGTTAAGCATCTGACTCTTGATTTCAGCTCAGGTCATGATCTCACAGCTGTGAGGGAATCTGCTTGGGATTCTCTTTCCTCTCCCTCTGCCCCTCCCTTGCTTGCACGCTCTCTCTTGCTCTCTCTCAAATAAACATTAAAAAAAATAGGGGCGCCTGGGTGGCTCAGTCAGATAAGCATCTGACTTCAGCTCAGGTCATCATCTCATGGTCCATGGGTTCAAGCTCCATATCAGGCTCTGTGCTGACAGCTCAGAGCCTGGAACCTGCTTCAGATTTTGTGCCTCCCTCTCTCTTTGCCTCTCCCCTGCTCACGCTCCATCTCTCTCAAAAAATAAACACTAAAAATTAAAAAGCATTTAAAAAATAGATTCCATAAGTATGAAATTTTATGAAATCATTTGTGATAATCCATGTTAAACATGCATACTGAAACTATTTCTTTTTAAAAAAAGTTTTTTTTTTTTAACATTTATTCATTTTTAAGAGACAGAGACAGAGCATGAGTTGAGGAGGGCAGAGAGAGAGGGAGACACAGACTCTGAAGCAGGCTTCAGGCTCTGAGCTGTCAGCACAGAGCCCGACATGGGGCTCGAACTCATGAGCTGTGAGATCATGACCTGAGCTGAAGTCAGACGCTCGACTGACTGAGCCACCCAGGTGCCCCTGAAACTATTTTTGAAAGGATGGTTGATGTTGTTTTGAGTGACTAGATTTGGTACTTTAAGGACAGACTGCCTTGTTAGAAGATGACTCTTAAATAATGTAACTCTGACTAGGGTTCTCCGGAGACATCCTATGGTCCTATCTGGTTGACACATAAAATTAACCATCACATCTTCTTTCAATGAACTTTTTCCCTTCTACATTTTTCTACAGATAGATACATCATCAGGAATGGAATTACAGTCATGGTACCCTGTTATAAAGCAGGAAGGTGACCATGTTTCGCAGACACATTCATTTTTACACCCCAGGTGAGTGGGTATTGGCTTATTTGTTTGTTCATTCATTCATTCATTCATTCATTCATCATTCCTTCAACATCTATATGTCAGGTACTGTTCTAGACTCTGCCAATTCATTATTTAGTTTTAGGCTTGTTAATAAATGAATTGTAAATTGTGTTGAATATTTGAGATAACCTTTTCTTGGTGTGTATGTTCTTTCTAGGAAATCATCATTTCCTTTTCACCCTGAAGTAAACATTGAAAAATTTCCTTTAATTTCCTTCCTTTTAAGAGGTAAACCAACTCTTCAAGAGTTTGGCATGCAACTTTGATATTTTACAAGGAAATTTTTTGAAATTAAGAAGTTTTCATAGTAACCATATCCCTTAAAATCCAGTGTCACATTTTCAATAAAAATCCACCTTAGATTATAAACTTTTTATTTGTCGATTCCTAGATTTTTATTGCTGTAAATATATATTCCGCCCCCCCCCCCCCCAACACGGTGATGAAGAATCTCAGTCTTACTTACATTTGCACAGTTCCTACCATTCCTATTGTGTTGAAGTAACTCTTTGGATATTATTAAACCTGTCCGTTTTCTTAGCAGAATACTGAGTTTTCATCTGCAGAATTCATGTGATTGGTAAAGAGGAACAATATAGATTACTGCGTAAAGAAAATCAGATGTAAGAAGAGATCATTAGCATTTAGGGAATGAAGTATTATGTCAGTTAAATGGTTGCATCTTTTGGCTAAAGGTTATGCAGATTATAGTTAATAGTATGGTACTTCAATATCTAGCTCCAATTTGTTCCATGGGTCTCTCAGGTAATCTGCAGAAAATTTTATGTGAGCTTTGAGCAAAATTGGTAGTCATGCCTTCAATCTTAGTTTTGTGCAACTTACTATTGAATTTTTATCAAATTAGGAATTACTGAAGTATTTTAGGAAGATCGCTCTGTGGGGTTTGAAACAAGTAGGACTTGTTGCCCAGTAGCGGTGTTCAGACTGCTATAGAAGACGGGCCCTGGGAGCTCCTGATTGGGCCTGTGGTGAATCTGGCTCTAGCCTTATAGTGTGGAACTGAATCAGCCTCTCTATAACAGAGCAAGGATTCCTTGCTTTGGACGGGTGGCAGGCAAGAAAATGGTTCTCCAAGTAGTATATGGTCTGTTTTCTTTCTAGCATAAGCCTTACCTATTTAGGGCTATTAAATAGCTCTAAAAGTGCTTGATGCCTTTAATTCTCAGATGGTTTTGAGGGAAGGAGATGAGACTAATTTTCTTTCCCTGTGGGTATCTCTCTGTGCTTAGAGATTACTTTTTGCAAAATAACGAAAATTACTCATAATTTTGCACTTACTGCCTAAAGTACTGAATTTTTAAGGAATTCTTTTCTGTGACCCTTATTTTCTGAGTTGTTATGTTGTCTGTTTTAATGTAAAATTTTTTAATGATAGAAATAGATTTAATGTATTTTGCTTTTTTACCCAAGTGTAACATGTGTCTTATTTTGCCTTTCTCTGTCTGTAGCTACTACTTATACATGTGTGATAAAGTGGTTGCACCAAATGTGTCGCTTACTTCTGCTGTATCCCAGCCTAAAGAGGTCACAAAGACAGAGACAAGTAGGACCGTACCAAGACCATCAGAGAAGCCTCATAGTAGTGGGAAACATCAAAAAGTGGTATCGTATCCAGATGTCTCACTGGAGGAACAGGAGAAAATGGATTTGAAAACAAGTAAAGAATTATGTAGCCGTGTAGGTAAGTATTCAGAAATTATTTTTTGAAATCAAATATCTGATTAATCTGTTTTTTCAGCATTTTCAAAGAAGATTTCTAGGTAAGAGAATGTTCCAGATAATTGAAGCTTTTATCTTGAAAAAAAATGTACCTTTCAAAACTCTGAGTTTTTTTTTAGCACGGTGATAGCTATCGCGGCTAAAGATACAGATATGTGGACTACATGGTTTCATACTGTGGGTGATTTTTGTATGACTTTTTTTTTTTTCCTTTCCTGCCTTTTTTTTTTTTCTGTCAGTTTTTTTCAGAAGGTCCTTTTTAATTTGCTGTGAATGGAGAAACCATTTACTAATGCTAAGACTTAGTACGTAAGAGTAGTGAGGTGTAGGACTCAGGGAAACTTAGTCATGGGATAAGCAAGGAGTGAAAACTCATAGCTGTGAGTGAGAGCCAAGCAGATGGCATAAAAGCAGAATGCTGGCTGGACATCTTAAAAAAATAAAAGAGCTGCCGATTACAGTGGCTTTTAAAGTGCCGTGGACCAAACAAGACATATCTGTACAAATGCTGCTTCTTTTATCCTCTTTCTAGCAGCAGAACTTTGCTTACAGCTTAGGCAAAGTGTGATAGTTGTTGCAGCTTTCCTGGAGTAGTTGAAGATTCTTGGGGTCAAGGGGGTTTCTATACTTTAATTTTGAGATTTTTAAAATTCAGCTTTCTTTGGATTTAAATATGGTAAATAATAACCGATAACATACTAGTAAGTCTTATTTGCAGTATATCTCCCAAATTAATTCTAGTGACTTGTAAAAAATTGTTGGGATATAGTTCATGTACCATAAAATATACCTTTTTAAAGTGTACAGTTTTGTGACTTTCAGTAAATTCATAAAGTTGTTCATCAATACACCTATTTAATTTCAGGACATTTTTCTCACCCCCAAAAGAAACCGTGTAATCCATTAGAAGTTACTCCTCATTTTCCTCTTTCTCCAGCCTCTATTTATTTTCTGTTTTTATAGATTTGCCTATTCTGGACATATCATATAAAAGAGATCATATATTATGTGACCTTTTATTGTCTGACTTCTCACTTTGCATAATATTTTCTCAGTCGTTGTAGGATATTTTAGTACTTGTTTTCTTTTTATGGTTTAATAATACTCTGTTGTATAGATAAATATACCACATTTGGCTTGTCCACTCATCAGTTGATGGACACTGAATTGTGTCCACCTTTTTTTTTTTTTTTTTTTTTTAAGTAGGCTCCATGCCCAACATGGGGCTTGAAGTCATGACCCTGAGATTAAGAGTCTCATGCTCTACTGAGTGAGCCTGCCAGGCACCCCAAATTGTGTTCACTTTTTGGCTATAATGAATAATGCTGCTGTCAACACTTATGCACACATTTTAATGTAGACATGTTTTTTCATTTCTTTTGGGTATATATTTAGGAGTGAAATTACTGGATCATATTTAACATCTTGAGGGACTGCCAAACTGTTTTGCAAAGCAGCTATACCATTTTCCTTCTCACCAGCAGCTTATGAGGGTTCCAGTTTCTGCACATCTTTGTCAACACTTATTGTTGTCTTTTTTTTTTTTTTTTTTTTAAATTTTTTTTTTTCAACGTTTTTTTTTTAATTTATTTTTGGGACCGAGAGAGACAGAGCATGAACGGGGGAGGGGCAGAGAGAGAGGGAGACACAGAATCGGAAACAGGCTCCAGGCTCCGAGCCATCAGCCCAGAGCCCGACGCGGGGCTCGAACTCACGGACCGCGAGATTGTGACCTGGCTGAAGTCGGACGCTTAACCGACTGCGCCACCCAGGCGCCCCTGTTGTCTTTTGATTATAGCCATCCTAGTTGTTGTAAAGTGGTATATCATGGTTTTGATTTGCAGTTCTCCAATGACTAGTGATATTGAGTACCTTTCCATGTTTTATTGAATCTCTTCAGATCCTTTGCCTATTTTTACTTTGGATTATTTGTCTCTTTACTATTGACTTGTAAGTGTTCTTTATATATTCTGGATAGTAGACCCATATCAGATACATGATTTGCCATTCTATCAGTTGTCTTTCATTTATTGTTGGTGTTTTTTGAAGCACAAAAGTTTTAAATTCTGATGAAGTCCAATTTCTTTTGTCTTTGATTGCTTATGTAGATGTTATTCTCAGAAACCATTGCCAAATTCAAGATCACGAAGATGTGCATATAAAAGTTTTAGCTCTTACATTTAGGATTTTGTTCCATTTTGAGTTAATTTTTACATACAGTGTGAGGTTCAACCTCACTCTTTGTATATGAATGCAGTTGTTCCAACACTATTTGTTGAAAAGACTGTTCCCTCCTGACTCCATTGTTTTGGTGCCCTTGTCAAATACCAGTGGCCCATGAAAGTATGGGTTTATTTCTGTATTCAGTGTTTATGCCAGTACAGAGTCTTGCTTTCTGTAGCTTTGTAATAAGCTTTGAAATTGGGCATTGTGAGTCCTACACATTTGTTGTTTTTCAAGATTGTTTTGACTATTTTGGATTCCTTGCATTTTCATATGAGTTTGTGAATCAGCTTGTCAATTTTTGCCACAAGCCAGGTGAGATTTTGATAGGAATTGCATTGAAAAAGTAGATCCCCTTGGGGAGTATTACCATCTATCTTAGTCTGTTCAGGCTGCTGTAACAAAAATACCACAGACTGGGTGGCTTATACCACAAACATTTATTTTTCATACTTCTGGAGGCTGGGAAGTCCAAGATCAGGGCATAAGCAGATTTGGTGTCTGGCAGGGCCCTGCTTCCTGGTTCATAAATGTCTGTGTTCTGCTCAGATACATGATGGAAGTCCTCACATGATGGAAAAGGCAGGAGAGGTCTCTGGAGTCTCTTTTATAAAGGCATAGATTCCATCATAGGTCTTATGACCTAATTATCTCCCAAAGCCCCCGCCTCCTATTACCATCATTGGGCATTAGTATTTCAACATACTGAATTTTGTGGTCACTGACATTTAGTTCATGGCCCCATCTTAACTGTAGTAAGTCTTCCAATCCATGAACATGGGGTGTCTTTTCATTTATTTAGGTCTTTAATTTCTTTCAATGATACTTTATTGTGTAGTTTTCATTGTAGAAGTCTTGCACTACTTTTCTTAAGTTTATTATTTTATTATTTTTATTTTATTTGTAAATGAATTTTTTTTCATTTGTGGATTGTTCTAGTGACTTTTTAACAGTGATGCTCATTTTTTGTTACCTCATTTTTCCTCTCAAAGATCCATCAGTCTCAAATAATTCGACAAGTAAAAAGAAACCCGAGTCTACCACTTGCAATTTCATCAGAGACACAAGCAAGACAGGAATTGACCGTGATATTGTAGCCTCATCGCCACTTCTTGTCAAAGATATCATTTGTGAGGATGATAAGGGAAAAATCATGGAAGAAGTAATGAGAACTTACGTAAAACAACAGGAAAAACTGAACTCAATTTTGCAGAAGAAGCAACAACTTCAGATGGTAAAATCTAAATGATAGTCTATTGTGAAAACAGGCTTTTGCATATCATTAAGAAACAAGAGATTGTAAATGTGTTTAAGATTGTTTAGAGTTTTATTACTCATAAGCAATTTTCTTTTAAATTTTTAGAGATGTTTTCAAGATAATTACTTCTATATGAAACTGATACGACAGCTGAATATTAGATGTTTTCTGACCTATTTTTTTTCCTGCATTGAAATTTTTAACATGATGGAAATAAAATAAAAATTGTATTGTAATTCTTCATATTACAGGAAGTTGAAATGTTGAGTAGTTCAAAAGCTATGAAGGAACTCACTGAAGAGCAGCAGAATTTACAGAAAGAGCTTGAATCTTTACAGAATGAACATGCTCAGAGAATGGAAGAATTTTATATTGAACAGAAAGACTTAGAGAAAAAATTAGAGCAGGTAATGAAGCAAAAATGTACCTGTGATTCAAATTTAGAAAAAGACAAAGAGGCTGAATATGCAGCACAGGTAAGAATTACTCAGTTTGTATAATGTTGCCCTTTCAGTGTGGAAATTGAGGTTGTTACCTTCTCTATTGAAGCAGTTACTTTTTATCAAGCTCATTTCATTGGGCAAGATTTAAAAATAGATAATTCTGTTAAACACAAGTTTAAGCTGTATCATCCAAGATGATTTTTCTGTTTTGATTGCTTTATTAAACTTTCATTAGGTTTCTGTAGTTGCCCAAAATGCTACTCACTAGCTTTTGAATAGCAAATGTTACATTATCTTAATATAGAATATGGGCTTTGACATCAACAAATTAACAGACATGAACTGTTGCCCACTATGTTCAGAAGCTCTCGAGCAAAAATGAATAGTAGCTCACTGGGGAAGGTGATCAAATAACCCTTACCATGAGCAGGCTGTGTGAGAGGTATATCAAAGTGTAGGGCATAATGAAAGTGCTCTAGGTGTTACGTTAGTTCTCTTCCCTTTGTTTTTCTTTCAATTCAATGCTATGTCAGAGTCAGACGAATAGTATTAATCAAGAGATTGTAATATGCATGAAGTAGTTCATTTTGTAAAAAGTAATTTGAAAGCAGGTCTTTGCCATGATCTGAGGACTAAATGGAAAAACAAAACTGAATGAAAACTGACACAGTCTTTTAAATCCCACAGTTGGCAGAACTGAGACAGAGATTGGACCATGCCGAGGCTGATAGGCAAGAACTCCAAGATGAACTCAGACAGGAACGGGAGGCAAGACAGAAGTTAGAGATGATGATAAAAGAGCTGAAGCTGCAGATTTTGAAATCATCTAAGACTGCTAAAGAATAGAAACCTTTAAAGAGATACGTCTGTGTTTCCCAACAGGGTTTATTTTTGTTCTTTCTGTGTGTGCTTTGATTATTGGATTCTGAATAACTTGTCTGCATGAAGATAACTAGGCATTCTATCCATTTGTAGATCAGAGAAAGTGAAGAGATTATATATTAGTACATAAATTTTTACATTTTCCAAATGAATGAAAATGTGTGTTTCTTTGTACTTTTTTTTCAATTGGCTTAGTGACAGTAGTTCATGGTTTCAACTGTTAGATAATCTGCCTAGATTCTGTTGCAAATTTAGCAGTTGTACACTTTTTAAAAGCCGCATTGTGTGATGGATAGTTGTGGTCAGTTTTGTTATCCATATTTCACACTCAATTTTACATACATTAGTGACTTCATATTTCAAATATATAGAGCTATTGAAGGAGTTGAATCTCCATTTTTTCATTAACACAATCTCCTTTCCAAATTGATAACAGTTTTACTCATTATTATATATAAAATTTGCTTTTATTTGGTTCATATTAATGAATTTCCACCAGTTCTTTTCTTTTTAATGTCTCCTAAGAGACATTTTGTCAAAAGAGGAATTTCATTGATGGGGTTATAGCACACCCCATAGGCATAATGAGGAAGGATAACATACTTTGTTATACGCTGCTGTTAAAACACAAGAAGTGGTTGTAATTTGTTTTTTGGTTAAATGTGGTTGTATTTAGAATTTTTTTTATGTAGCAACTTTAGAAGAGGGAATAAAATGTAATAATTTTTGAACTTTGGTTATGTTGTTAATAGAGGTGTGAAAATATTAATGTTCTTGAGAAAAACTGATACCATTGTGTATATCAGTTTGTATACAATCCATAATCCTCCTGTACAGTTTTTATATGTAGTTATGGGTCTTACTGAAATTTATATAATAGATTTGTTTTCCTTAATGGGTTCATTTTTCCTTAAATTGTAAAATATTAAATACCTTGAAGGTTATTTTAGATTTTTGTATGTTTAAATGTTAAGTCTTATCAATATTTGCACGAATGGACCATTTTCAATTACTACTTAATATCAAAATCAGGAATTTACAGTCACCTGATAGTGTATGAGAGGTTAATATAGGGAAGTTTAGTTACCTGCTACTAAAAGGTTTTTAGATAATTTTTAGAAGACAAAGAAATTCCATAGTTTGGGGGGAGGACAAATCTTCTGCACTTTTTTTTTGCACAGAAAAGTCTGTCATTCTTTAATGGCAAATTTCATATTCTTTAACTCTTGGCTTAAAAAATACTAGGTAAAGTTCTTAGTATGCATTTTTTAAAGGAAGTTTCCTGAAGTTACCATTTACTGATATTATTATTCCAGTAATTTTATGTTTATGTTCTCATGTAGGGTACTGTATGAAATTACTTGAGAGCTAAATTTATTTTTGAAATAAATCAGCTAGAGTTAAGGTTATATACTATTCCCAGCATAGACGATAGATGCTCTACTGGTATGGAACTTCAAAAATCAGTAGGCTATCATTCAGCCAGTTATTTTCGTATTTTGCGTAATGGTACTTACATATCCTAAAGGAATTTTTGTACTTCTCAAAGTATAGTTTCTTTACAAGAGTGTGATCTAAATGTGTATTTTCTATTTTCCATTTAATTTTACTATATTAACCCTGCAATTTAATTTGTTGATTCTTGGAGTCTCTTCAAGGAGGAACAAATGTTAAAATGACATACAGGAGCAAATGTTAAAAATGATACAATCTCCTAATACCTTTTATTTGGATCTGGAGAAAGAAAAATCATGAAGACATTTTATGATAAAGTTCATTTCAGTTGTGTCACAGTAAGCTTTTTGGGAGATAAACTCAAGCCTTATAATTTCATTTTTCTAATTTATTAAAAAATCTTTGTGCTTATGTTACATAGTAAATGACAAGCTTACTTAAGTTTCAACCCAAAAGTTCTAAAACAAATTGCGATTTGAAATATTTTATTTTAAAATTCTAAGCAGTGCTTAAACACCTTTAAATTATCATAAACTCTTGATGTTGAATTGACTAAAGAAATATTTTTTCTAGTCCTTTGTGTAAGGAAAATTTGCCACATGAAATTGTATAGTCTTCATTTTCCAGAAGATACATTGATGTGCCATAGGTTTATGTCTGTCTTCCTTGAAAATATAGCTTTTTAGTAAATTGTAAATATTATGCCTATTCTAGTTAAAAGTAATTTTAAGTTAAACTGCACCACATAGCTTGAAAATAGATTTTGTAATACTTTAAAAGTGGCCTCTGCTGAAATAACCTTATCCATATAAACTTATTCTTCTATACTTTGCATGCTCATTTTGTGTGTTGGTTGCTAGCTTAAAGTTTGTTTTGGTGTTAGTTTTTGTGTGCCAATTCATTAGACAAGCAGATTTTGCCTCAGACTTTGTAATATTATTCTTTTTAGGAAAAATATAAAAATATTTACTTTAAAAAGCTGCATTAAAGAACGGCCTAGCAAAAGTGCTAGAGCATCTTAAGGAAAAAAAGATAGAATATTAGCTTACTGGGTGATGGGTGATGTTTAATTTGGGTGATGATAGTTTCTATTCTTTAAATGTTACGAGTAAAAGGTACCAAATCTATAAAGGTAGTAAATGTAAAACCTGCTGTCATTGAGGAAGCTCTAAACCACCCTGATTTCACAAATGCAACTTGTAACACTATCAAAAGATTTGACCAACCACATAAGTTTGGCTTGTGCTTTAGTTCTGTAAAGCATATTGTTTTGCTTGAATTTCTGTGTCCATGAGAGTCGGGATGTTTTATGCTTCTTGAACTAATTTTATAACATATTTAATATATTACCAATTGAGATATAAAATCATTTGTACATATTGAATTAAAAACCAGTTGCTAAAGTAGGTGAAATAGATTGAGTACAATGATATTCGCAGGTTATCCATATGTTTCAGAAGTCATGACCGAACAACCAATTTCTTTGCACATCTATATGACTTCTGTTTGAAGGAAAGTAGAATGGTAAGGAAACTTGAGTAATATGGAGTGCGTTCAAGATATTTCCCTAAAGTTAGTTGTAAAGCTGATGCTGAAGGTTTTTGATCAGCTTCTAATGTTTTCTTCTCAATGACTTCTGTTTTGATTGCATAGGGGAAAAATCCACATTTTCATTTGCTCTTACGCATTTAATCTGCACGACAGGACATTAAAAGTCAATATAATGAAAAGTTGTGCTCATACTGTACATCTATTTCTGTGCTTAGAACTACTTGTTAATTTTTATTGAAGCTGTCAGCAATAAGAGACACATTACTGCTGTATTATACGTTGTGGGATTGAATAAACAGCTTAAATTTTTTTTTCTATTATGGGATACTGAAGCATTTCCATTACTGGAAGAAATTTGTATGGGTATTCTGTATTGCGTCTTTTTAAAAGGACAGTTTTTTTTTCTTTCTTTTTTTTAAATTTTTTTGTAAAATCTTTCCATTTTAGATGGCTTCTAAGCTGCATAATGCAACCTGGAGCCTTTTTCTTTAGTAATAGACTTAAATGTCTTATATAGCGCTACTGTTTTTGAATTAGAAAATGATCAAATGTAAAAACTGAAATTTAAAAATTAAGCCCAGAAAACAAAATAGTGTATTTAGTTGAATGTAAAAGAAATTTGTAAGATTTTTTCTTCAATATAGATACCTCACTTGAAAATAAAGCACAGCATACTTAAAGTAGTTCTAGTAAAAACGTCCTGCTAAAAAGAATTGCTTAATCTAGGACAACTTTGGGGGGAGTTATAGTTTGGGAAACATAAAATACACTTGCTTTTAACCATCCTGTTAGAAGTATTTGCTTATCCTGATGATTTTAAGCCAACACAGTAGTCTTAAATTATTTCTGAATTTCTAACCTGTGAAAGCAGTAAATGAAATACCTGTTCTGCAACTATTGAAACAAGTTGTTGACTATACTGACTATAATTCAATTTAAAATTTTGCCAATGATGTACAGTTTTATGGTTAAAATTGCTGTGGTTGGTTGCATCACATGACACAAAACTGTCCTCTACCTCACGTGAAATAAATATTTTATATGGTTTTACTATAAAACAAGACTCATCTATCTGGTCACTTAGTTTACAAATTTTGAATTATATTTATTGAAACATGACATACTGTGCTCTCAGCTTATACCTCAATCGTATTTTGTGCTGTTTTCCATTTTCATGCCTTGTAAATAACTTGTATAGATTGTGGATTAAATTCTGAATAAAAACTTTTAATGCCAATGAAACTGATTCAAGCTGTCTTAATATCCTGTGTGAACTCAACTTTCTTGTCTCTTAAGATTGACATATTCTCCTTTTGTCCTTTAAAGTTTATTATTCGTGACACACTAAATGATTAACTTGAGAAATATTTTTAAGATTATAAATTAAGACATTTAAAAAAATTTAACGTTTATTTTTGAGAGAGAAAGAGAGGGGGAGGGGCAGAGAGAGACAGAGACAAAATCCGAAGCAGGCTCTAGGCTCTGAGCTGTCAGCACAGAATCCGACATGGGGCCTGAACTCCTGAGCAGTGAGATGGTGAGATAGTTACCTGAGCCAAAGTCGGATGCTTAACTGACATGAACCACCCAGGTGCCCCTAAAATAAGACGTTTTATGCAATATTTCAGGTGCAGAACATACCAGCATTTGCGATGATTTTCTTTCATGATGCATTCTCTTGTTTTCACATCTTTCCCTTATTCCTCTATCCCCACCTCTGGTATTAGTGGTTTATGACAGCATAACAAATTACTCCCAAATTTAGCTGCTGGAAATAACATTTCACACAGTATCTGAAAATCAGAAATGCAAAGGCAGGTTAGCAGGGTGTGATGGTTCAGGACCTCTTAGTAGTGTGCAGTTACTATGTTACCTGGGGCTGAAGTCATTTGGGAGCTTGACAGCTGGAGGATCTGCTTGCAAGTTTATTCATACGGTTGACAGGTGTTCAGTTCCCTACTGTATGGACCTGTCCATGGAGCTCTGTACAGCGTGGTAGATGGCTTCCCACAAATGAATGATCCAAAGGAGAGTAAGAATGATGCCAGTTTCTTTCGTTGCTTAGACTAAGTGAGTCCCAAGTCCAGCCCATATGCGATTGGAGAAGATTACAGAAGGGTATGGAATACCAGGAGGCAGGGATTACTGAGGACCATTCTAGAGTCTGATTACCATAACTTCCCAAGTTTTTTGTGGCAAAATACGCATAACGTAAAAGTTAACATTTTGACTATTTTTGAGAGTGTAATTCAGTGGCAATGGGTACGTTCACAATGTTCGACTATCACCACTATATTCAGACTTTTTCATTATCCCAAACAGAAACTATGTACCTATTAAACAGTAATTTCCCCCTATGTTTTTTTCTAAGATTTATATTGTTTTAGCTTTTCCATTTAGGTCTTTGATCCACATTATGTTACTTTTGTATCTGATGTCAGGTAAGAGTCCAGTTTTATTCTTTTGCATATGGGTATCCAGTTCACAGCATCATTTATTGAAAACTGTCCTTCCTGTTGAATGGTTTTGACACCTTTGTCCAAAATCATTGACCATATGTGTGAAGTTTTATTTCTGGGCTCTCTGTTTTATTCCACTGGTCTATGTATCTGTCCTTATACCAGTATCACACTCTTTTGGTTACTGTAGCTTTGTAGTAAGTTTTGAAATGAGGAAGTGAGAGTCTTCCAAATTTGTTCTTTTTCAAGATTGTTTTGCCTATTTTGGGTCCCTTGATATTCCATGTGAATTTAGGGTGGGTTCTTCTACTTTTACAAAAAACACCATTGAAATTTTGTTAGGCATTTCACTGAATCTGGATCACTTTAGATGGTATTGTCATCTTAATGATATTAGGTCTTCCAGTCTATGACCATGGGATATCTTTGCATTTATTTAGGTCTTTAATTTCTTTCAGCAATGTTTTATAGTTTTCAATGTACAAGATTTCCCCCTCAGATTTATTCTTACATATTTTGTTCTTTTTGATGCATTGTAAATGGGATTTTATTAATTTCCATTAAGACTGTTCGTTGCTAGTTTGTAGAAAATGCAATTAGTTTTTGTGTATTAATTTTGTATCCTGGAACTTTGCTGAATTTATTTATTAGGTGTAACAATTTTATCATGTGTGGAATTTTTAACATGTAAGATCGAATCATCTGCAAACAAATAATTTTACTTCTTCCTTCTTAATTTGGATGCTTTTTATTCATTTTTCATGCCTAATTATTCCAGCTAGAACCTCCAATACTATATTGGATAGAAGTGGTGAAAGCAGGCATCTTTGTTTAGTTCTTGATCTTGGAGGGAAAGCTTTTAGTCTTTCATCATTGTGTGTAATGTCAGCTGTGGATTTTTCATATACGGCCTACTTATGTTGAAAAAATTCCATCTATATCTAGCTTATTGAGTGTTTTTATCATGGAAAGGTGTTGAATTTTGTCAAATACTTTTTCTGCAACACTTAAGATGATCATGTGTTTTTTTTTTCCCCCTTCTGTTTTTGTGATGTGTTACATTGCTTGGTTTTTGTAAGGTGAACTATCTTTTGCATTCCAAGAATAAATTCCATTGCTCATGGTGAATAATCCGTTTAATATGCTGTTATTTATTTAAATGAAATATATTTGACATACAATGTGTAAATTTAAGGTGTACACTATGTTAATTTGATACATTCATTTAGTTTTTAATATGTTGAATTTAGCATTTTGTTGAGGGCTTTTGCATCAATACTCATAAAAGATATTGGTCTGTAGGTTTTGTTTGTTTTCTGTAGTGTCATTGGTCCTAGTATTGGGATAATCCTAGCCTCACAGAATGACTTAGGAAGTGTTCTCTGTGCTTTGATTTTTTTTCATAAGATTCATTTTATTTTTATTTATTTTTTTAAGAGAAAGAGAAAGAGTGAAAGTGCAAGAACATGGAGGAGGGGCAGAGGGAGAATCTTTAAAAATTTTTTTTGAAGTTTATTTATTCTGAGAGAGAGAGAGAGAGAGAGAGAGAGAGAGAGAGAGAGAATGCACGGGAGAAGGGCAGAGAGAGAGGGAGAGAGACAGACGGAGAGAGAGAATCCCAAGCAGGCTCCGCACTGTCAGTGTAGGGCTGGATGCAGGGCTTGAATTCACGAACGCTGAGATCATGACCTGAGCCAAAATCAAGACTCTGACGCTTAACTGACTGAGCCACTCACGTGCCTCAAGAATCTTTCTTAAAAAATGTTTGTTTGTTTATTGTTTATTTATTTTGAGGGAGAGCACGAGCTGGGGAAGGGCAGAGAGAGAAGAGTGAGGATCCCAAGCAGGCTCTGCATTGCCTGTGCAGAGCCCAATGTGGGGCTCAAATCCACAAACCCTGATATCATGACCTGAGCCCAAATCAAGAGTGGGACATTTAACTGACTGAGTCACCCAGGCACCCCTGTGCTTTGATTTTTTGGAAGAGTTTGAGAAATACTGGTGTTAGTTCTTTCTTCAGTGTTTTGTAGAAGTCCCCACTGAAGCCATCTGGTTCTGCACTTTTCTTTGTTGGGAGTTTTTTTGTTTTTGTTTTTTTTGTTTGTTTTTGTTTTTTTAAATATAATTTATTGTCAAATTGGCTTCCATACAACACCCAGTGCTCATCCCAACAAGCAACCTCCTCAGTGTCCATCATCCACTTTCCCCTCTCCCCCACCCCCCATCAACCCTCAGTTTGTTCTCCATATTTAAGAGTTTGCCTCCCTCCCTCTCTGTTTGTAACTATTTCCCCCCCTCCCCTTCCCCATGGTCTTCTGTTAAGTTTCTCAAGATCCACATATGAGTGAAAACATATGATACCTGTTTTTCTCTGGCTGACTTATTTCACTTAGCATAATACCCTCCAGTTCCATCCACGTTGCTTCAAATGGCCAGATTTCATTCTTTCTCATTGCCAAGTAGTATTCCATTGTATATATAAACCACATCTTCTTTATCCATTCATCAGTTGATGGACATTTGGGCTCTTACCATAATTTGGCTATTGTTGAAAGCCCTGCTATAAACATTGGGGTACATGTGCCCCTATGAATCAGCATTCCTGTATCCCTGGGGTAAATTCCTAGCAGTGCTATTGCTGGGTCTTAGGGTAGTCCTATTTTAAATTTTTTGAGGGACCTCCACACTGTTTTCCAGAGAGGCTGCACCACTTTGCATTGTTGGGAGGTTTTTGATTAGTGATTTAATCTTACTAGTTACAGGTTTATTCAATTTTTTTATTTCTTCATGAGTTATTTTTGGTGGATGGCGTGTTTGTAGGAATTTGTCCATTTCATCCAGGTTATCTTTTTTGATGGCACATAATTGTTGATAGAACTCTCTTAAAAATCCCTTTTATTTTTGTAAAATAAGTAGAAATGTTCCTATTTTCATTTCTGATTTTAGGAGTTTGAGTCTTCTTTTTCCTTAGTCAATCTAGTTAAAGTTTCATCAATTTTGTGACCTTTTCAAAGAACCAGCTTTTGATTTTACTGATTTTCTCCACTGTTTTTTCTTCTCTATGTCCACTCTTATCTTTATTTTTTCCTTCTACTGAACTTGAGTTTAGTTTACCCTTCTTTTTTTTATTTTTAAATTTATTTTATTTTATTTTTTAAGATTTTTTTCTTTTTTTAATGTTTATTTTTTGTGTGTGAGAGAGAGAGCAAACATGAGCAGGGGAGGGGCAGAGAGAGAGGGAGACACAGAATCTGAAGCGGGCTCCAGGCTCTGAGCTGTCAGTACAGAGCCTGACGCAGGGCTTGAACTCATGAACTGTGAGATCATGACTTGAGCCGAAATCAGACTGAGCAACCCAGGCGTCCCTTAAGATTTTATTTTTAAGTAATCTCTACACCCAGCATGGGGTTAGAACTCACAGCCCTGAGATCAAGAGTCATATGCTCCACTGAATGAGACAGCCAGGGGCCCCTACTCTTTTTTTTTTTTTTAGTTCCTCAGGATTTATAGTTTGGTTATTGATATTGGATCTTTCATTTGTTTGTTTGCTTGCTTTGTTTTTTGTTTTGTTTTGTTTTGTTTTTTTGTTTAAGTAGGCTTCACACCTAGTGTGGAGCCCAGTGTGGGACTTGAATTCACAAGCCTGAGATCAAGACCTGATCCAAAATCAAGAGTTGGATGCTTGACCAACTGACCCACCCAGGTGCCCAACACCCCCTTTCTTTCGAGAAGAGTTTTATCTAACTTCTTTCCCCTCTTGATACCTCCACCAACCATGCAGCCAAACACAGATGCACATGACCCTGACATCAAGAGTCGCATACTCTGCTGACTGAGCCAGGAAAGTGCCCCAGCATGTTTGCTTCTTAACTGAACACTTAGTTGAAATGTAAGTTGAAAAACTTAATTGAATACTTTTATAATGATTTTCTTAGGTAGACTTTTAGAAGCTGGATCAAAGAATATACATATTTAAGTCCTTTATATATTGCTGAATTATTTTGAAAAAGAGCATATCATTTGTGTTATTGGTATTTTGTAATGTTCATTCTTTGTGTTGGTTATTTTTATTAAATCACTTTGATAGAGGGTTAATGAGAGGCTGTGAGAGCCCTCCAGTGGCTAAGCTGATTTCTGCAAAAATATTATCATGAGTGGAATTAAAAAGGAATTGTATCTAGTTGCTGAATCTTAATGGCAAAAAGAGGGAAGTGCTAGAAATATCTTGCCTGTTGAAAAGGGCTTATCCTTTAGTTAGAGTAGGGCTGCCATTTGCTTTCTTTTCAAATTCTTGTTCATCTGCTACTAGATTATGCAATGTTTTGAATTTCACTGCTATGTAATATGAAGATTATGCTGGTTTCAAACAGGTTTAAAACCAACTGATTGCTTATAAAAGCTAATGTTTATTGAGTACTTATATGTGTCAGGCACTGTTTCAAGCATTTTACATACGGTAATGAATTTAAATCTCATGGTTATTATAACATAATTACTATTTTTCAATACCATTTTACTGGCAGGAAATAGAATTCTCGTTACTAAATAGAATAGCTTAACAGAAAGGTTAAATAACTTGCCCACAGTCACACAAATCATAAGTGATGGAGTTAGAATTCCAACCCAGTGCTCTTAACCACCTGCTCTAATGTCTCCTTTGGATCTTGGTGTCCAAGAATGTTCTCATTCAGGACAATTCATAAAGTAGAATCTTTATTTATGTAACAAATGAATGAACAAAGAAAACAATCGGTACAGTTGAGACATTGGCTTCCCTTCTAGTAGTTCTTTAGGAACAGTATAGTGTTGATAACATAATTTATGATTTTATATCATGTGTTGAATGAATAACAAGAGGTCACATGATAGTTTTGATTATTTTATAATTCATACATTTTTCAGTGAAAGACTTAAAGTTTGACAGATTGCTCTGTATTTTGATGTCCTAGGTGGGTAAGTAGAAATAGCTGCTCTTAATTTCTAAGAGAATTTAATGGTGTGGCTTTCTAGTTAATTGTCTTATTTTCCTTTCAGTACTTACATACTTTGCTACTATTCTATTTTTAGAAAATGTGATCTCCTGTTTGAACTAAAAATAAAGACTTCTACTGTTCTTCAGGATGTATGATCTTTTTTAAAATTTTTATTTATTTTTATGTTTCTTTATTTATTTTGAGGGAGAGAAAGAGAGAGACAGCGCATGCCCATGTTGGGGAAGGGCAGAGAGAAGGAGAGACAGAATCCCAAGTAGGCTCTGCACCATCAGCACAAAGCCCGATGCGGGGCGGGAACTCATGAACCGTGACCTAAGGAACTCATGACCTGAGCCATGATCATGAGTCAGATGCTTAACTGACTGTGCCACCCAGGTGCCCCTAGGATGTATAATATTATAGGTTGAATGAGGCCTATTATCTAATGTATTCTGAAACTTCTGGTAGAGAAGCAGATAAATGGCTATTTGAAAGCAGAGGAGAAAACACATTCTGGAAGGGACTCAAACCTAACAATCCAGGTACAGCTTTTTATTATTTTGCTTTATCTCTGAGTGGAAGGAGGAGAAATTTGGAATAAAATGGCTCCTGAAGGAATTTTTTTAAAAAAATGTGTATTTATTTTTGAGAGAGAATGAGAGCGCATGTGTGCGAGGGCCAGAGAGGATCTGAAGCTCTGAGCAAATGGCACAGAGCCCGAGGCGGGGCTCGAAGTCACTATGAGATCATGACCTGAGCAGAAGTCAGACACTCAACCAACTGAGCCACCCAGGGACCCCTGAAGGATTTTTAAAAAATGTTTATTTATTCATTTGAGAGAGAGAGAGAAAGATAGAGAGTGAGTGGGGGAGGGGCAGAGAGAGAGGGAGACAGAGAATCCCATGCAGGCTCCTCACTGTCAGCGCAGAGCCCGATGTGGGGCTTGAGCTGAAACCAAGAGTCCTACACTTAACTGACTGAGCCACCCAGGTGCCCTAGGAATGTTTTTTTAATTGCATGATGCAGGCCAAGAACTGGGACCCTGAAAAGACAGTTGTTGTTGTTTTTTCCCCAGTAGCTGAAGTCAAAATTTTAGATGGAAGTAATTTGTGAAAGTGCTGCTTTGCTCTCGATGGAGTTACCTTGACTGAGGCCAGTATCTCTAGGTAATCAGAGACTTTCCTGCTTGAGACCTGAGCAGCACACATTCCTTACTGGAGAAGTCTCTTCCTTACCAAGGACAGCAGGTGGGTACAGAGACCACATAGGGCCTTCATTACTGCCTCTTGCCTGCTCTCAGACCAGTTCTAATCCCTACCTCCTGATTTCTTCTTCTTCAGATTCCCATCTGCTATGGACTAAATATTTGTGTCCTCCCACGATCGCTGGTTGAAACCTAAACCTTTGGGAGGTGATTAGGTCTTAAGAGTGTAGGCCTCGTGCATGAAATTAGTGCCTTTATAAAAGAGACCCCGGGGCGCCTGGCTGGCTCAGTAGGTTAAGCATCTGACTTTGGCTCAGGTCATCATCTTGTGGTCCAAGAGTTTGAGTCCTGCGTTGGGCTCTGTGCTGTCAGCACAGAGCCTGGATCCTTCTTGGGATTCTGTGTCTCCCTCTCTCTGACTCTTCCCCACTCACAGTCTCTCTCTCTCTCAAAAATGAATAGACATTTAAAAAAATTAAAAAAAAAAGAGAGAGAGAGCCCCCACAAAACTCCCTTATCCTTTCTATCATGTCAGGACACAGCAAAAAGACTACTGTCTATGAACCTAGAGGAGGATTCTCAGCAAACACAGAATCTGCTAGTCGGTTCCTTGACCTTACACTTCTAACCCCAGAATTGTAGAAGTAAGTTTCTGTTCTCTATGAACTACTCAGTCTATGGCATTCTCTTTTGGAAGTCCAGATAGACTGAGACAGCATCTTAGTGAAACTTGGAGGCTTGCAAATGCAGTCTCTATTTTTGGGGGGAACATTTCAATTCAACTCCATTCAACAGATAGGTACAGAGTGCCTTTAAGTCTTTCAGACACTGCCACACTCAGATTTCAGTGATCAATAAAATAGACAAATCCCCCAAACTCACAGGGCATTTCACATTTGCTTACACTATGAGTTTATATTACACTATGAGTTTATACTACAGTATTTCTTTTTGTTTTAATGTTTATTTATTTTTGAAAGAGAGAGGGTCAGAGTGTGTGTTGGGGGTGGGGTGCAGAGAGAGAGGGAGACACAGAATATGAAGCAGGCTCCAGGCTCCAGGCTTTCAGCATAGAGTCGGACATGGGGTTTGAACCCACGAGCCATGAAATCATGACCTGAGCTGAAGTTGGACGTTTAGCCAACCGAGCCACCCAGGTGCCCCTATACTACAATATTTCTTAATTTTTTTTAACGTTTATTCACTTTTGAGAGACAGAGACAGAGTGTAAACAGGGGTGGGACAGAGAGAGAGGAAGACCCAGAATCCAACGCAGGCTCCAGGCTCTGAGCTGTCAGGACAGAGCCAGATGCAGGGCTCAAACTCACGAACTGTGAGATCATGACCTGAGCCGAAGTCAGATGCTTAATGGACTGAGCCCTCCAAGCGCCCATATACTACAGTATTTCTAAAAATGTATGTGTATTTGGAATTGTGTATTACCAAATATTAAAATCCACAAGAGGAATTTATCCTTTAAAAGAAGCCTTATTAAAAGTATTTTAATTATTTTTTTAAGTAAGCTCTATGCAGGGCTTGAACTCACTACCCCAAGAACAAGAGTCGCATGCTCTACTGACTGAGCCTGCCAGGAACGCCAAAAGTATTTTAATTTTTAAATGAATGATCTCCCCCAAGTAGTATCATATATGTCCTATGCGTTCACATTTTATAAAGAAATGCATGTTTCTTAATATGTGAGGAAAGCCTTTTTCTTTTTTTTTTTTAAGATTTTGTTTTTAAGTAATCTCTACATCCAGCGTGGGGCTTAAGCTTACAACCCTGAGATCGAGAGTCACCTGCTCTACTGACTGAGCCAGTCAGGCGCCCCTGGGAGGAAAGCTTTCTACAGAGAAGCGTACATTCCATTTGGGGCTAATGATCACACATGTAGAATGTGGGAAGTTGCTGTTAATCATGTTTCTCTGCAAATCATAGGCCCCTTGACACAGAAAATGTTTTCACCAGCTATGCAATGATAAAAGACAACCATTAGTAGTCGCTGTAAGCCCACTCCTTTGGCCCAAGTTTTGCTTTCCGTGTGGGCTTTTGCCGCTTGTAAGCAAACACACTTGTCAGTGCCTAGTGCATTAGTGCTCTAACTGAATCACAGGCTATGTGACTATGTTTCAGTGTGAATGGTAGAACAGTTAACCACGCCGACTCCTTTGTTCAGTACATATCTGGGGTTAAGGTCATCAACTGCCTTTCTAATGCTCTCCATTATACATTTTTGAACAAGATTAAGGAAGGAAAGACCTTCTTACATTTTTTGTAATGGAAAGGATATTGGACTTAGGGTTGGAAGAGCTGGGATCAGATTTCAGCTTTACCTTACTAGTTCTGTTACACAGAAATGTGAAGAGATGGCAAGGCACAGTTTTCTGAGAGAAAATTAACTGGAAAGACATTGTCTGGGAGGACTGGGAGCCCACCGTTGACTGGGGTGACTGGACCCTGAGAAACTGACTTTCACTGCTGAAACGGTACCCGGGACTGTGGTAGACCTGGAACGTCAGTTTATTAAGTCATGCCATGTGGGAAGTCATTTTCTAATCACAAGGAAGCCTTGGGGAGTAGAGTCACCACAGGAATGTGGATGATTTTAGGGTAGGTCCCTCAGCTAAAATAGCTTCCGGGACTTCCCCAGTATACAGGGAACCTTATCAAAGGGACAGTATTCTTGGTGTTGGTGGGTCACTATACCATCTCCCATGGATAGTAGAGGATTCTCATGGCCTCTTGGCTTCCAGTTCCTTGTGCTTCCATGGCTGCCCAACTTCCTTTCCGAGGGACATGCTCTGTTATGGCTAATTAATTCAAACAGGTTACAGTTTGCAGCTCTTCCTCCAGTGGCCTTGTGTACATCTGTGTTGTGATTGTTTCAATATTCATCTTAGGATTTCTCTTCTGTATAACCTAATTATTTTATCTTTAGTTTCTATCAAAAGCAGCTCATATTTTCAATTAATCCATTTTGCCTACAGATAATGCTAACAGTAGCTAACATTATGAGCGTCCATTTGTAATATATATGTGTGTATGTATATGTAAATAAAGCACATATATAAATATTCAACTTTGCATACGTTATCTCACTTAACCCGAACAATAACCCTATGGGGCATCGACAATTCACACTTTATAGATCGAGAACCTGAGAGTTACATAGGTTAAGGGACAGCCCAAGTGATAAAGTTGGAATATAACCTCAGGAGGTTCCATTCCAAGAACTTAACAACCTGGCAACCTTTTACCATTTAGTGTCTGAGTTCTAAAATCTGGCTTTACAAATACCTCTGTGTGTGTCACCTGGGGGGGGGGGGGGAGGCTGAGCGTTGTTGAATTCTGATTGGTTGAATTTTTATTGTTGGAATGTCAAATGCTAATGGAGTCATAAGAATGCAGATTTCATAATTGCTTTTTCAATGAATTGATGTTGGGTTTTATAGTTTTTAATATATACATATGTGTATCTATCTATATCTATCTATCTATATCTATCTATCTATCTATATATATATATTTTAAGTTTTAGTTTAAGTAGGCTCCATACCCAATGTGGGTCTTGAACTTACAATCCTGAGATCAAGGGTCACATGCTCTACTGACTGAGCCAGCCAGGCAACCCGGATTTTATAGTCTATATTGTACTTAAAACAAAAGCTCTTTTGTAAAAAAAAAAAAAAAAAAAAAAAAAAAAAGGTTATGAAGGAAACATCTGAAAACATCCAGGTCAATAGATCCTGGTGATGAAATGTCCCAAACACATGGCTCCTTCAAAAAAGGGACATATTCCTACAGCAGTTTCTACAAACCAAACCTGTATGAATGCAGAGAGAACGTAGGAGTGAAAAGCAAGAGTTCTGAATCGTTATTCAGGTTTACTGAGCGCTTTGTACCAGATATTGTTTTAAGCTCTATATGTATATTAAGTCATGTAACAATCAAGAAACCTACGAAGTAGGCTCTATTTTCATCCCCATCTTACAAATAAGAAAACTGAGGCCCAGAGAGATGAAGCAACTTGGTCCCAAGCTAGTTAGTGGTGGAGCCAGGATTTGAAGTCAGGCAGCCCCAGATGCGTTGTTCACCACCACCGAGCTCTCCCCAGTGATTGTTGTGGGCTCTTGTCCTTGACACTGTCATCTATTTGTGGAGCCTTTTCTGTTTGTGCACTTGGATTCTTTGGGGTTTCCTCAAGCCTAGTCTTCCCTAGGAGATCTGGTGATTTGCCCTGACACCCAGAATAGATATGGGAAGGCCTAGTAGCTGTGATTCATGATCCATATCTTAGATTGAGTAGGAAGTTTTGTGTTTGCTGAAATCCTCCTCATCTTTAAATCTCATGGTTGTTGATAGAGGGATATAATAAGATAAGCCAAAGGTATCAAAGGGAATTGAAATTGTTTAATGTAAATATAGTCCAAGGAGGACTTCTCTACTTGATAAAAAAGTGCATATAATGGGTCTCATTTGAATGCAAAGAGAGAAGGCAGCTTAATGATGATGATGGTAGTAAGCATTTGTAGGGCACTCACTTTAGGCTACCCAGAGTTCTCACTGGAGTACAGATACTAACTTAGCCTCAGCCAGAGCAGTCAGCCTAGCTTTCAATGTGTCAAAACACGGAGTTTGAGCCCTTCAAGAATTTTCAGAAAGTGATTATCAGGAGAGGTTCCCAGGAAGGGTTAAGAGGCCCACGTACTCTCTTCCCACCTGGCTGTGTGACATTGGGCAATTGAACCTCTCGTGCTATTTCTTCATACGTATTATGCGTAAACAATGGTTCCTACCACAGACGGCTGTTATGAGAATTAAATAATACATAAATATAAACACGTGCATATAGTACATGACAGTACAATTGGAAAAATTTGAGTTGCTATTGCTGTTGTCACCATTAATATGGCCATGTCCACCTCTGATGATTTTCAAGCACAAGAAAGGATCATTTTCTTTCCACTAGTAACTGTGGTATGCCGGATGCTTCTCCTCTGTTCCTCAGGGCAATTCGCAGCTCCTCCGTTGTTACCCTCTTGGGCGGTGGAAGAACTGTCCCAGCTCTCAGCTGGGAAGAAAGAGCGGGTGGGGAGAATGAGGAGGGAGGGAGCGAAGCGGAGACCCAGAGACAGAGGTGACAGAGGGGCAGCAAGAAGAGAAATAATTTGCAGCGAAACAGAACTGGAGACTGACGCGGGCCCTCTCATCGCTCTCCACTTCTTGGACCTGCAACGGATTATTTTACTTTCTAACCTGGACCCGCCACGCCGGGCTGGACGCAGAGGCCACATCGCCCCCTCTCTGACCCTGCTCCTCCTCCCCACCCCCCAACTCCGGGCCCCGCCCCGCGATTGGCTGGCTCCACCCGGGCCGTCGCCGATTGGCGCTCGCCGGCCGGGTCTAAGGGGTTTAAAGAGGGGGGCGGGGGCCCACTGCCCAGCCGCGCCGCTGTCCCCGCCGCCGTGCACCAGTCGCGCCGTCGGAGCTGGGCTCGCGGCCTCTCTTTGCCTGCCGCTGCTTCCAGCGTCGCACGTCCGCCCGTCGCCGGTCAGCGGCTCTCGAGGGCGCGCGCGAGAGGACCGCGGCAGGTGCCGTCCAGTCCCAGGCGCAGGCACAGCTGGTGAGGGGCGAGGCCCGCAGACGCCAAGGTGGCTACCATGGTGGCCACGTGCCTGCAGGTAGTGGGCTTCGTCACGAGCTTCGTGGGTTGGATCGGCATCATCGTCACCACGTCCACCAACGACTGGGTGGTGACCTGCGGCTACACCATCCCCACCTGCCGCAAGCTGGACGAACTGGGCTCCAAGGGGCTGTGGGCAGACTGCGTCATGGCCACGGGGCTGTACCACTGCAAGCCCCTGGTGGACATCCTCATCCTGCCGGGTAAGGACCCCACCTCTCGAACGGCTGCTCCTAGCCCTTATCGTCGGGGCAGACCCGGGATGGGCGCATTAGATGGCGTTCACAGGAACGTTTCAAGGCCTTGAAGACCTTAGCGCACATTTTGATACCTTCAGTCTCACCTTGTAGAGAGATTAGGCAGTCCTGAATTTAGCCTCTCTCAGCCTCAGTTTTCTTATCCGGAATTTGGGATGATAGTGGTAGCCACTGGCCGAGTCACCCTGAGAAGTTAATAAACTGAGACGCAGACACCTAGTTGGAACTCTGTCCATGTTAACGACTGACGGTCACCCACCTGCCTCAGGCTCCCACCGTCAGTGGTTCAGAAGTACTGTACTTCCCTCCACCCCCCCCCCCCCCCCCCCCCGGGGGCCTCTTCCCTCGGGCGTTAGACTCCACCCGCAGTGGCGAGGAGGAGAGAAACCCTAGCATTCCAGCGATCCCAACAGGAGTAGGCCGAGTTACCCGGTCTTTCGTCTTTGTGAGACTGGCCACAAGTCCCGGACCTCCTAGCTCTGCCAGGTCGGTTCCCGTAGGTCCGGGGGGGCCTGTGTTACTCCCCCCACCCCTTGCCCCCGCAGTGGGGGCGTCGGTCCGCGGGCCTGCGGGGATTCCCCTCCCTGCCTCTGCACCTCTCATGTCCACTAGGGAAGAGCTGTCGTCCCCAGGGGGGCCCACTCACCTGGCGAGAAGGCGCGCCACCATCGGTCGCTCGCTCCCCTCCAGCTGCGGGAGACAAGGGAAGAATTATCTAGCCTCCCAACTCCTTCGCCATCCGGGGTCGGGTTCGGAGGGGGTGGTGGGCATTGAGAAATTCTGGGCAACAGTTTCAATTCAGATGTAAACCTCGAGCCAGTGGGTGGTTGGGTGATTGGCGAGGTCGTGGGCTCCCCTTAAGGATTGCCTTCTGTCCCCGCTAGTCTTTGAGGATGGTGCCCATTTAAAGGCCTATCCTTAACCAGCGGGGCAACTTGGTCTCAAGACCAGTTTGGGAGCCTTTGGCTTTGTGCCATCTCCTGGGTGAGCCTTTAGCTCCCTAGAGACTCTGCTCCCCCTTTAAACCTACCCCAAAGTGCCTCCTATTTCCCAGTCCTTGTGGTTGGAATCAATCCCCCCTTCCTCCTTGCTGCCCTGGTATTTGACTCTTGTTTCCATCAGGGCACATTTTGACATTTTTGTTCATCGTGAATCAAGTTTTCCTACACATTTTGAATTCCTCAAAGATAAAGATGGCTTCCTACTCTCTTTCCATCCTCCCCTGCATCAGGAAATCTGGGGAACAGGGCTGGTGCACACAATGTACTTTCTTCTTTTCCATTTTGAACTTTCAGAATGACAGAGATGGGGGGAACCCAGATCTTCACTTACCTTCACTTAATGGTGGCCTTGGTAGACCTGGGTCAGACTCTGGGATCCAGTGCTCATAACCTGGGTAATTTAGGACAATTCACTAATGTCTGTGAATCCCAAATGTCTTCCTTTAAAAAGTAAAAGCAAACCAACCACCTATCTTACAGAGTTGTTTTGGGGATTAGATATGAGAAATGTAAACCTCCTTTGATGTAGAGTAGTCTTCATAAATTGTAGCTATAATTTTTTTTCAAAAAGCTGGGCATGGTATTTGTAGGAATCTGATTGAAGCATAAAATCACTCTTTCCTTCCTTCCCCTGAAATTAAGTTTACTGAGCACTCAGAGCCAAGTGGTTTATTTTCGGAGAACAGACCATGTTCCATCCTACAGATGGAGTACATTTTAGGGAGGGCCTAATCCTTCCTGCTGTCCCCCTCTCTCACACCTGGGTGGGGACAGGAACAGAGCTCAGTGTCCATCTTTTGTTTTTTTAGACATGGCCTTGGCATCTAGCACATGGATAGCCTGCACTATGAATTTCAGAACCTCAGTTGCTAGTTGACCGTCTCCGTTGCGTTCACCGTGCTCTCCTATAAGCTTCAGGGGCATAGGACTTCCGTCAGAGATCCTGTTTCAGAATCCTGTGGCTCCTCTTTGGGGGGGGTCTTCAAGTCAATAAAGTCAATAGTTGAGTGTTTACCCTTAATTTTGAAGAAGCCGAGGTGGGTAATGACTGGAAGAGTACCCTTGTGGAGTCTGAATTCTGGTAAAATAGCTAGGTCTTGCTAAGAGACAGTGTTGCAGTTGCGTCTTGGTATGAGAGTTGTGTGGAGTGTGTGGAGGCAGAAATCAGGGCTCATTTTTGGCTTTGCCTTTAACTCTACCCACCCTCCCACCCGCAGCCACTAGCTTAATTTCCTCTGAGTGAAAAAGGAAGAGTAATAAGTACAACCCCCTCCTTTATTTTTGGAGAAGGGAGAGTGTTTTAATGAGAAACAATACATTGAAGTCTGCCATATTCTGCTAGTATCTTGTCAGATTTATTTTACATAAATTTGCACATATTGTAATGTGTTTCTTAATGAAATTGTTACCTGGCTTTTTATTTGACAGCATAACGTTCAGTTGGGTTTGCTCCACTCTTATCATTCAACTTCTTTTTTTTTTTTAATTTTTAATGTTTCTTTTTATTTGGAGAGAGAGAGGGAGGGGGAGAGAGAGAGAGAGAGAGAGAGAACATGAGTGGGGGAGGGGTAGAGAGAGAGGGAGACACAGAATCCAAAGCAGGCTCCAGGCACTGAGCTGTCAGCGTAGAGCCTGATGGGGGGCTCGAACTCTTGAACTGCAAGATCATGACCTGACCTGAAATCGGACGCTTAACCGACTGAGCTATCCAGGTTCCCCTATCATTCAACTTCTTATTCCTTAATTCATAATTGTATGTTTATGTCATCTGCTGGGGGCACTGTGTTAACTCCATGAAGACCAAAGCAGGAGTCTGCCCTCTAGGAATCTTTGGGGCCAGAGAGATGCCTTTAGAGCAGATACCAGACCGTTGTGGAAGCATGCCCAGGAGACTGTGGGTGAGGCAGGAGATGGAGTCTGACCATCAGTCAATAGGGGTCAGGATTCATGAGCACAGCAGTCTCTGGGGAGATGTCAAGAGAGGAAGCCTGAGTCTTAGTTTAGTTAGGGCCACACGCTATATACAACGTGAATTAAAAGCACATGGTTAGGACAAAATCGCCGAATATACTTAGTATAAAATGATTGCACTGACACAGAGTAATAACACTGGTAATAATAGCTAATCTTTTTGGAATACTTAGTATGCACTAGGCACTGTTCTAAGCACTGTATGAATTAACTAATTTAATCTTAGTTGAATTCTTTTAGAGAGATATAGGTACTATTATTATATTTTTACTTTATAGATGCGGAGAGGGTCAAGACATAACAGTTCAGTAACTTGCCCAAGGTCACACAGGTAGAGTGTATCAGCAGCAGGCTGGAGTCCACATAGACCCTCACAGAAGGCCTCTTGGAAGATTTGAGTTTTAATCTGAATTTTTCATAAGGTGATGCAACAGTGTAGATGGACTCTTGGCCTCTTCATCCTGAAGGCTTAGACAAGTGGTCTAGCCTAGAGCATCCAGTATCTCCAGCCTCCAACCTCCCTTTCGTGTCATGGAGTCACTTTAAAAACTGAACATGTGAAGTGATCTTAGATAACATTTACCACATTCTAAGTCCTGGAATGGGACGAGAGGAAGGCAGATGGTGCTGAATTCCCTTGAGCCAGGGTTCAGGGGTCAGGGAGACCCACGGTCTAACCCCTCTGTGTGCTCTCTTGTGTCCAGGCTATGTGCAGGCTTGCCGAGCCCTGATGATCGCAGCTTCAGTCCTGGGTCTGCCGGCCATTCTCCTGCTGCTGACGGTTCTCCCCTGCATCCGAATGGGCCATGAGCCTGGTGTGGCCAAGTACAGGCGAGCCCAGCTGGCTGGCGTTATGCTCATTCTGCTAGGTAAGACAGCTTTCTATATAGCACCCCAACTCCGAGTGAGTCTGATGAATCTCAGATCCTGCTGCTGCTTCATTGAGTTCAAGAGCATGTAAAAGGAAGCCAAGTGAATCCACCCAGGAAAAGATCCTCACAACGTGTATCCCTTTATGTTTCCTGCGTCGTTTATGCAGACGGATGAGTAATGTCTGTGGGGGTCACTAGGCATGAAAATAAATTTAAGCCCAAAAGGCAAAAAGGATTTTGAGGGTATACTTAAGAGAGAGACCAAGCGACAAAAGAGTAACTCAGTGGAATCTTTTCTTTGGGAATACCTTTGCCCGGATCCCATAGCAGGTCAACTGAGTCAGAATTACCTGGCATCAGACCAAGCAAGGATATTTTTGGAAAGCTTCCAGGTGATTCTTACTTGTAGCCACGATCGAAAACTTCAGTTAACCTATAAGGAAAGAGTAGAGAAAGGAGGGCAAGGGAAAAGCAAGATGTTGAGGGTGGTAGATCACTAGTGATGATTCAGTCTTTTATACAGTAAAGATTCATTGGGCATCTGCGGAGTGCCAGGCATCACGGTTGGCACTGGGGACCCTGGGGAAGAAGGTAGTCTCTGCTTGGAGTGCACTTGGATATTTTTATGGAGTGTGGCGTGTGCTCATCTAAAGAAGGTACACAGATTGTGCACACACATAGGAAGGAACCTAAGCAAGACTGGAGGAGTTTCCCAGAGCAGAGGATCCCAGTGATGAGAGTTGAAGAGAAGGTGGTGAGATCCTAGATTGTGGGGAGTGGAGGGTGGGGAGGGGGGACAGCCCAGGCCAAGGAAATGGCACGTGCCCATTCCATTTTCCTTGTTGTGCTTGCCCACAGAGGGCTTGATTTAACAACCTAGGGAGGATCCTTCTAGCTCTGCTCTCTTGAGTGACTTCGTTTCTCTCTACTTTTTTCTTGAGTGCTAATTCCATCAGCACATTCTAAATCCTAATAGAAGACATGAATTTTAAGAACAGCAGCTCTTGTTGCAGAGGGCACTGATACATCGGTGAGCAGCAACTGGTCTGCATATGGGTTATACACGAAGTCAGGTATTCCTGAGACAAGGAATTCCCATCCCCAAACTGGTATCAGACCATGTGCTTAAAGGTAAGGGTCAGGGTTCTATGCGGGTCAATGCCACTTAGTAATGGTCACACACAGTGATATTGGTGAGGTAAGGGGACATGAGAGGTAGGGATGCAATTTCCCAAGATTGCAAAGGGATGGAGGTTTTCAGGGGCTTGTGAAGCCACAGAGAATTCAGAGGAGGGGCTTGTACACACAAGTGTGTGTGTGTGTGTGTGTGTGTGTGTGTGTGTGTGTGGAGGGGGGAGGGGTGGGTAACAGGAGCAAAAAGGCCAGAGGGCCACTGTCATTTCCAGAGAAGAATCTGGGCATGGACATTTTGGGTCCAGCCACAAAGAATTTGTATTGGAGTGCCCCATGGAACACACAATCAGTATCATGTGACTCATCTAACTCACAAGGTCCTCTTTACAGTGCTTTTTGGAAGTTAGATCTTTACATTCGAATTCTCTTTCCAACAGTTAGACCAAAACTCTACAGGTAAATTGGTTTGTGGAATCCAGGTGGAAACCCTTGTCATCTTAGGCAGGCAGCATGATTGCTTTCCGCATATTCTTAGAGAAGTCCCACAGGGCTCTATCTCTGAGGGTGCCAGAGCCAAAAGGTGGGCCTATTGTATTAGGTGTTCATTTTTAGAAATTCTGGCCTTCCATCTGAGAGTCACCGAATATCCACTAAGATATTTTTGGCTGTGAAATTCCCCAGGGCTTTCAGATAATGCAGGAATGTGGAGTTTTCAAGAAGGAGGTACTGAAAACAAACAGATAAACAAACAAACTCAGCCTTGTTGGAAAATAAAGATATAAAAGCAAGTACATACAGACAAATTGGTATTTAAATAAACTCTAAAACCAACTGAATCGTCCAGCTGAATAGCAAGGGTTATTAAAAAACCAAAGGCAACCAGTTGTTTGAAACTTCCTAGCTCAATTAAAGCTTTTCTTTACATTTTTCAAGTGGTTTGGTTGGTGTATGTGGACAGAATCACAGAGAGGAGCGTGAGGTGGGGTGGGGAGTGGTGTGGGTCCCTCAGTCCCTGACTCCTGTCTGAGTGAAAAGATGGAGGGGCATTGAGTGATCTGGCCCTCTCAGAGCGGCTGTACCTTTCCAGCCACTCGCTATTAGTTTGGGGTGAGGACACCTCCCTGTGCCCTCTTGTAGCATTTAATTTCCAGTGTTACCTGCTGCCTCTCTCACGGCTCCTGTCGGAGTTATTTCTCAGTGTGTGGCCATTTGCCTTCAGGTTGGATGTTGTTTTGACAGGAACAAGCTAGCTCTGGAAATGTAATGCTCATTGTCTCAGCTGTGGCACCGGCTGGTCTCCTCTGGGTCTTCTTTGGAGCCCGGTGCCTCGGTTCCCCTGTTGGCAGTGGGTGGGAGGAGCTAGAGTGAGTGAAGGCTCCCTTTGTGTTGCTCTGGATTGGCTTCTGATGCTCTGCTCTCCCCGGAGAAGCCAGTGCTGGGCTCCTGCTGGATCCTAGAGGTCACCAGTGGTGCTCCCGCTGAGGTGTGGTCACTGACCAAAGGGGACTAGGCAGCACCGGGGTTTTGGGGCCTGGGAACTGGAAACAATACCAAAGCTAATCTTGGTATGGAAACTGTAAGGACTATTAATTAAAATCAGTTCTTCCTGACCCTGAAAATTTTTATTTTTCCAAAAGCTTAAAAAAATTATATGTCTGTTGTACAATAGCTTTATCTTCTCAACTGTCTTAAGTTTGTGAGGATTCAGCCCTGCTTTGGGGGAAGGCATGGGAGCCAGATGTAGCAGGCTCCTTAGATCTAGGATGGATCCAGGCGAACATAGTCTGTAGTTTTCTTTTCTTTTTTCTTTTTAATGTTTATTTATTTATTTTTATTTATTTATTTTTTTTTTTAAATTTTTTTTTTGACGTTTATTTATTTTTGGGACAGAGAGAGACAGAGCATGAACGGGGGAAGGGCAGAGAGAGAGGGAGACACAGAATCAGAAACAGGCTCCAGGCTCTGAGCCATCAGCCCAGAGCCCGACGCGGGGCTCGAACTCACAGACCGCAAGATCGTGACCTGGCTGAAGTCGGACGCTTAACCGACTGCGCCACCCAGGCGCCCCTAATGTTTATTTATTTTTGAGAGAGAGAGAGAGAGCATGAGTGGGGAAGGAGCAGAGAGAGACAGAGACAGAATCTGAAGCAGGCTCCAGGCTCCGAGCTGTCAGCACAGAGCCTGATGTGGGGCTAGGACTCATGAACCATGAGATCATGACCTGAGCCGAAGTTGGTAGCTTAACCGACTGAGCCACCCAGGCGACCCTAGTCTGCAGCTTTTCAAGAGCCCCTGCCAAGGCAGGAAGTGCCTATGCCCTGAGCTGCTTTATCTCATCACTGGGAGCCAGACCAGTGGTACTGAATCTCCAGTCTACCACTTTCCAGCTGTGTGAACTGGGGCAGTTACTTAATGTCTCTGAGCTTTTCTATGAAATGAGACCATAATGCTTTCATCTGAGATTGGTAAGAATAGTGAAAGGAGGTATGCAAGTTATTTAGCCTGGCGTCTGGCACATAATAAGTGCTCAACAAATGGTTGTTATTATAATTGCTGTTGTTGGTTAGAGGAAATAGAGACCTAAGCCAGAGGGAAGTGGGTATTCTTTTGTTGATGTCTCATTTCTGTGGGGGTAATCTCCACACATGGCACTGGTCAAGAGAGACAGTGAGCTGTTCCTGGAAACACTAGGTTGGTTGCATCCTGGTCTAATGGAAACATTTCCATTGTTTACTTTGTAGAAACTGGAGTGTAGGGATCAATAAATAGTTGGAGTTTTTTTGCTTATTCCATTATAGGAAGCCATGTTAAGCTACCCAACTGAAAATGCTCAAGCTTAGTTCTGATTTGGTCTCATTCTCACCTCATTGTAACTTAGAAAGTCCTTGATTTGAGTGTTTCTTGGGGAGATGAGGTAGGGAATGGACAGAAAGAAAGTGTATATTCCTCCCTAAGTGGGACCCTCTCAACTTCTCTCCTTTTTAAAAATATGGCCCCAAGAATCCTATTTGTATTGGAAAAAAGTTGTTTTAACTTGAAACTTACAGGTTAATAATGGAATTGCCGTAAAATAAAAGGCATGTGCAAATGTGGGACAGGTTAAGTTTGTCTGGCACACAGAATCAGATGTCCTAGGAAAGGTCTCCCTTGGATGTGTAGTAAACAGTGATGCTCTTAATCCCGGGGTCTTAAGCAAGTAGATGGAAAAAGTCTTCCTCTAAAGTCATTAGCTTTCTACAAACAAGTCCGTAATGTCAGTCAGATTTTATGTGGGTAGTGGGAAGGCTGCGGTATCTTTAGTACGGTTGTGGCTTAAAATGAACTTACTGGTAAAATTGGAGGAGTTAACTGGTTTATGAGGTCTCTCCTATCTCTAAATTCTGTGATTAAAAAAATATTAAATAACCACGAGACTGGCTTTTAAAAAAGGTTATGGGAAAAAAAAAGATAATGATGTGTGAAATAGAAAAATAAAGGAAAAAATGTTGAAAGCAGGCCAGGAAAAATAATATAGTCAAACATTCCTTTGACTTGATTGTTTTAAATATTAAATCTTCATAAAAGCCATTGTATAAGAGGAGTATGTCTTTTGGCAACTATGTTTTCTTATGTCAAAATTTAGAGAATGACAAATGCTAAAAATAAAAAGTAAAATTTTTCTAGAGTCAAATTATAGGGAAACAACAAATAAATATGACTCCAGCCAATAGCTCATTAGAAATCTCATTACTTGTTGCCTTAAGTTAACTGGCACAAAGCTAAAGTTTGTTGCTATTTAGATCATATGTTATAATAGCATCAGTTGTAGAAGGCAGCATTCTTTGCATTGTAAAACGTTTAAAAGGAGAAAGTTTAAGAAATAGTTTTTATTGTGGAAAATTTCATACATACACAGAAGAAGAAAAAATAGTATAATGAACCCCCATGAGCCCAAACTCATTCTCAGTCACAGCCAATCTGCTTCATCCATGTACTTCTTTTCTTCTAGTCCCCAGATTTTTTTTTTTTTTGAAGCAAATCTCAGATATAATGTCAAGGAAGAATTTTTCCAGTATTACTTATATCATTCAGAGTAATTTATGTGATTTTAATGGAAATATTGCTTGGTGCTAGAAATAATGCTCTTAAAAGTACTATCAGTTCTTAGTTCTGAAAGTGACAAAGCCTGAAAACAGAGATGTTCATTGGAGGAAGGAAGAAATGAATCTGGTGCCCTTCTGCCTTTTTGGGCCCCCTTGTCAGTCTTTCCCTCTGTCTCTAAATTGTTACCTTCAAAGTCAAACACACATGTACTAATATTATTTAATTTCACATTTATTTAACTCCGTATATTACTGTGTGTCATTTAATCCCTAAAGAAATTAAAAGCTGTGTTTACGTTTCATTGCTCTAAAATTGCTTTTCCAACTATTTTCTGTGTTTGGCTCTATCGAGATCATTGTTAACTTTTAATAAGGCTGTATTCTGTCAACTAAAGAACACATTGTATTACATTATTTGAAACTTACCAAAAGAGGCAAACAATTTATTCTATAAAGAGCAGGAGTTCTACTGGTGAGAGGACCAAGTCTGGATGAATCTATAATCTACACAGTGAAGCTTTCTTCTCCCCTGCTCTCCTTCTCCTCCACTTCCCCCTCCTCCTCCTTTTTTTTTTTTAATTTTTATTTTAGCTAAGTACGTCCCCAATTTTTACTTTCTGCTCCCTCCCAAGTGACTTATTCCTGCCCCCCTTGTACAGTTAACTATTGCATCTTTTGAAGGTAGAAGAGGAGAAACAGATTGAAAAATCTGAGTGTTAAAATTCTTCTATTAGAGACTTACTTTAAAAATACATTTTGATGACATGAAAAGAAAAGCAATGAAAATTCTCTTTATCTTTCCTCACTTTTCTTTACCTTATGGGAAACTGTGACTTTTTTAGAAAAGCATTTTCTTTTCTAAAAAGAATTGGGAGAGCCATTATAAACTCTGTGTGTGTGTGTGTGTGTCTGTGTGTGTGTGCACACTTGCACACAAACAGAAATAAATCCAGCAGGCCTTCTGTGTCATTAAGACAGCCCCAAATTATTGCCAGTTTTAAATATTTTACATCTTTTGGTTAAGTAATGATTTGACTTGCATTTTAACTTTACTGCTGAAAACATTCCCCTTTCCCTTCAAATGATGCTGAAATTGAGTAAATTCTCCTTTTTTAGTTTCTAAACATTCTTCATTCTGAGTTCAGTTGAAGGTCACTGTTTGTATTGAACCTCTCATTTCCCTTCGTGTTGTGTGGCGGCCTGTCATCTTTCGGTGGTTTTGATGTGGTTCGTCTCTGAGAGCCACAGGAATCCGACCCAGAGTTCATTTATCTGCTAGGAAATAAAGACCCCGCTAGCACTGGTCTGCCTTGTTTTGCATGGATTATAAAAGGAGGAAATTTTTAATGAGGTAAATCATGAGTTTGTAACTTTAAGTGTGTTAAAGTCACATTAAGGTTTTATGATTTTGGAAGTCAGTTTTGATGTGTTTAAAGTGGAAAGTAGACTTGAAATGAGACCACCTCTCATCCACTCACCCACCCATTCAGTCCTTATAGGCTCATTATTTAAATGTTTAGACATGTTCCTGATTTTTCCTTTTTCTAGTGAATTACACTGGAATAAAATCTAACAAAATCCCTAAAGCAATCAAAATCAAGACTGATGGTTATTTTTGGAATATTGAGCCTGATTTCTTTCCCCGTGTGAAGATACTCTTATTATTTTGCTTAAGAAAGGTGGAAGAACTAAATGAAATTAGAGGCAATTTCTTATCTTATTCTATAAAATCTATATCAACTCTGTATTGGAGTTAGGTTTACGTGAAATGTGGGGAATACTTGTGAGTGTGTGTGTGTGTGTGTGTGTGTTTTATGTATAAATATGAAATAATTGAAAAATATTATACCTAATTTGAACCATAAGCTGTTTTCAAACCAGTTGTTTGGCAATCAAATATTTTTTTTCCTATGGAATTCATCTTTTCACTCTCCACCTTCTCCCTCTAATCAAGCTTGGGTGTTTGGAAGCACTTGCTAGGGTGCTGTTTTGCTCAAGCAGAGAGTGCCCCCTTTGGGGGTCTAGGGGTGTGTAGCTAGGTTATATGTTGACACGAAGAACCAAGGGCAGTTCTCTCTGGCTGAAATGCTCTAGAAGAGTTTCTGTTTCTTGTCCTGACAGAGAAGAAGACTTCTCTTTTTCTCTGTGCCTTGCTGAGGACAGTAGCCAAGCTGTTCTCCGTGAGTGCCACACTTGGAATGTGCGGCTGGAGGAGGAGAGAAAAAGACTCCCCCACCCCCACCCCCACCAGGTGTTTGAGGTCCTGAGCTGGAAAGGGAAGCTACAATTAACACCGGTCTTCTTTTTTAATCTAATTTAATTTAATTTAATTTAATTTAATTTAATAAGTTTATCTATTTATTTTGAAAGAGAGCATGAGTGGGGGAGGAGAGGAGAGCGTAGGAGACAGAGAATCCTAAGCAGGTCAATGCTGTCAACACAGAGCCCAATGCGAAGCTCCATCTCACAAGCTGTGAGATCATGACCTGAGCCAAAATCAAGAGTTGGATGCTCAACCAACTGAGCCACCCAGGAGTCCCAGCACTGGTCATTTTGAGAACATTTTATTCACAGAAGGAAAATACATATTCTCATGGTGTCTCATACAAACATTACAGAAGCTGGCATGATTGATTTTACTCTTTCAAGAAAAAAATGAAGACATTAATATACAGACAGATTTTGGCTTCTTAGATGATCTATAACAACTCCTTAAATATGTGAATAGTGCACAATTAATGGAGTGAATTTAGGCTGTTAGAAAGTCAATTTGAGCAATCAAAGCCCCCAAATTAACTTTCTTCCTTCTGACTTCCACTTGGGATCTATGTATTTTTATGATAGGAATCACATCTATTTATGTGTATCTATACCCAGCTTGGGGGAGTGAAGTTATGTTACAAGTTACACAAATGCAGTGAGCTAGTTTAAGAGATCTTTCAAAATGGGTAAGGCTTCAATCTTTAGTTCAGTTTAGAACTAATGTACGAGGCTGTTAGAATTGAGTGCTTATGTGTACAGAGAAATTATATTTCTTCTATTTGGGCCTAGAGGTAAGTCAGGAAGTCACTCAGTGTGAGTAGAAATCAAAAATGCTTGCTGAGTTGAAAGTAACAAGGATACTGCAGGCAGCAAACATTGCAGTGCCCTGCCTTGAATTTATTGAAAACTTTATGGCTTATGATTGGAAACCTCTTTGTTACTGTTTTCTTGATCTGCCGACTTTAATGTATCCTCCCAATTTAAAGCTTCAACTAAAATTTCTGTCCTGCTTGTAGTTATGAGAAATCAGATGATACCAAAGGAGGTTATGGAGTTACTTTGTCTAGAGTTGTGCTGTTCAACACATGAGCCACCAGCCACATATGACTATTTAACTTTTAATTAATTAAAATTCAAAACTCTGTTTTTTGATCTCACTGGCCTCATGAAAAACGTTTAAAAGCCCATGTAGCTAGTGAGTGCCATATTTAGCAGTGCTGGTGTAGAGGTTTAAATTTATTTTTTTTTTAAACTTTCTTATGGGCTCCTGCCTGCCTAGTTTAGCTGCTTTGCTTAGGAGGAGAAGAACTAAATGATATAGAAGCTATTTCTTAGTTTATTCTTTCAAATCTACACCAAGTCTGAAACGTTGGTTGGTGGAAGACCATAAAATTCTACCATTGCGACCCATCACAAATTCCAACACCATAAAATCCTCGGATGGGTAAATTCTTTTACCTTGAGTGCTGTTTATGGTATGTTGAGATTTTGTGATTGCGAACAGCATCACACAAACTCAAACTCTTAGCTGATATTCCACTGGTGTCTAACAACATTCATCACAGCAAGAGAATTCACATGGCTTCTTCAGGTCTTTGTAATGTGAATTGACCAAATTGAAAAAATAGAGTGGATAAATGGAATGGGCACCGCTGTGTTTCTCATTTCGGAATACCTCAGGCGATGCAGTCATTCAGCTAGTAGACGCCGAGCACATACTATGGGCCTCATAGTGGGTTAAATACTGACTTTACAAACATAAGTAGGACATGGCCACTGCCGTCAAGGAACCCAGAACTTGGAATGGGAAATAGACATGTAAAGAGATAATTATAATACAATTAGGTAAGCATAATAAAAGAATCATAAGTATAGATATACGAAGTAAAGATACATAAGTAAATACAAGTACATATTTTTCGGCCTCAATGATTTATTTCTGGGCTTTTACACTGGAGTTCTTTCATCTCTGCCACCAGTTGAAAAAATAAGCATCTAGCAGTTTGACACAGCTTTCGATCGGTTGATTCTATAGATGCAAACTTGTAGGTTCAGGTTGCCACGGGAGCAGAGCTGTGCGTATCAAGCGTTCTGGAGTTAGTTGGAGGCCAGAAGAGTGTGCATGTGGAGTGAAGGGAAGCCTGTCTGCTGCTCGGGGTGTGTGATGGGTGTGCCCAGTCATAGCCCTCTCATGTCTCCCCAGCTCTCTGTGCCATGGTTGCCACCATCTGGTTTCCTGTGTGCGCCCACCGCGAGACCACCATCGTGAGCTTTGGCTACTCCCTGTATGCAGGCTGGATCGGTGCTGTCCTGTGCCTCGTGGGTGGCTGTGTCATCGTCTGCTGCGCTGGAGATGCCCAGGCGTTTGGTGAAAACCGTTTCTACTACTCTTCGGGCTCCAGCTCCCCAACCCATGCCAAGAGTGCCCACGTATAAGAGGGCTGCTAGCCTGCCCACGGAGGTGCTGCAGATACTGGGGCCACGGCCCTCGGTTTGCTTGCCACAGGCGGGGGAAGCCCACTCCGCTGCCAGGCTCCAACGCCAAAGGTCCAGAAAAGCATCCTGTCTGGCATTTTTTAGTCTTAACACCCTGCTCCCCATTTATTGCCTTAAAAGAAATCTTTAGCTCAGAAAATGCCCACACACTTCTCTCATGGTTTTGCCCATTATTAGCTCTTTTCTTGGGCATTAACTTTATTGTTCACCAGGATATATACATATATGTATGTGTATATGTATATGTATATGTATTTTCCTCTCTCTGTTTAAATTTTAAATATCTTGCAAACATTGCTGAGTTGGGTGTGGGGAGAGAAATAAAAGACACTTTTCAAACCGTTACAGATGACAATGGGAGCTTCATAAAGATGCCTCTCTGTTCGCTCCCTCCTCTTCAGCTCCAAGGTCATTTAGTTATAAGCGATAGAAAAAAATAGAACTGGGGACATGGGGTGGGGAGGGAGGGGACTGTGGAACTTTCCTCTATGGGAAACTTTCCCTTTTGTAAGTCGAGGGCAAGGGGTGGGGATATTTTTTAGTTTGTGATTTTACATTTATCTGTACATACTTTTTCAAGATTGATCATTTTTATAACCATGGTTTTCCTGAAATTCTCAATTCATCAGTATGAAGGAAATGAACCGAATAGACTTTAATTATATGACAAATAACAGTACAAGTGAATATAACTGTGACTGACATTCCACAAAACGTTTTTGGTTTCCAGGTTTGTACGATGTAGTTTTTAATCCTACACTTGCATGTGCTTCAAATTAACACATTTTTAAAGCTTTTCCCCCATTCTCTATTTTCATTTTGTTAGCCATCTTGAAGTGATATTGTTTAACATAAATTGTGCTGTTGGATTTGGCTTTACGGGTGTAAACACTGATAGTGTATCAGTATCTGAGACCCCAAACTCTCCAAACATTGATGGTGCATTTTGTTCTTTAAGTGAAATCTGTGCAATAAAATAACAGACTGTCTGCAAAAGTGGCCTTTAATATTCTCTTATTTTCAAAAAATTTTCAAAAATGTCATTAATCTCTACTAATAATTTATAGGAACCTGGTCAGTGACTCAAGAACAAGTTATTCTGCCCGGCCCCGAATAATTAAGATGTTCTGTATTATTTACTGTATCATGGTGGTCATGTGTGGTCATAAAAAATGCAACCTAGGTGCTCTGTTAGATTTCTTTAGTGGAATGATGTTATAGCATCTTTAAGTCATATATAAATGGTCAACAATTAGAAACCAAGTTCCAAGCATTACACAGTTAAACTCTTTATCTACTTTGAACACTGAGTGAAGAAATTGGCTAGGTATAAAAGGAAGTATAAACCACACACAGTATAGGGTATTTTGGTAATAGTATCTAAAATGCATTTTTTTTCAAAATTGTTTTGAAAATTTGGAAATTTTGGACAAAGACAGATGCATTGAGTTGATTTTTATTTGTTTTTTATTCCAGAAACTGTGTCAGGTTATGAATCTGTTATAAAACACACAGATTACAATCTATTTTGGCAGTATTTTTCCAAAAATACTAATTTCATTAGCTGATAATATAATAGACAGACATTTCCTCTTTGGAAATATCCATTTGGGCTAGTCATTTTGGTAGATATCTGTGTATATTAGGAGATTATAACTATTTCTAAATTACTTGTGCAGAAGAGACAGTCTTCCTGTTGACCAAAATATTTGCTTAGTTATGATGCAGCTTTTGTAAGGACATAAGTTGTGTAATTGTGTTGGAGGGCTCTCTTTAACTAATAAAACTTGTCAGGTGTAATGACTGTAAGCACTAACAGAGCAAAAGGCATCCAGGGGGTGGGGACAAGACAAGTAAGACCCCCACATACCCTCTCCTTAGCACTGCTGGCTTGAATTCAAGGTGTTTCAACTGATAAATCTATGCTCTTAAAGACTGATTTCCTCACTCAGCCACCTCCTTCGTTGACATTGCTGCTTGCTTTCTCACATGAGGGGTCATGCTACATGAGCCCACTTTTCCCTGCAGTGGGAGAACAGACACCCTAAATCTCTCCTAGCTGATCGTTGCCTATCTAGTTAGGAAATCCCACTTAGAAATTTTATTTATTTATTATTATTTTTTAAGTGTTTATTTATTTTTGAGAGAGAGTGGGAGACAGAGCATGATCAGGGGAGGGGCAGAGAGAGAGGGAGACACAGAATCTGAAGCAGGTTCCAGGCTCTGAGCTGTCAGCACAGGGCCTGGCATGGGGCTCAAACACTTAAACCTTGAGATCATGACCTGAGCCGAAATGGGACGCTTAACCGACTGAGCCACTCAGGTGCCCAGGAAACCCCATTTTGTATGTCATAATTACAGGGTTGGGTTTTATTATCAGTGCTAGGGAGGAAGAGGAGGGTAACTGTTCCTCCAGAACAGTAGTGTCCAATAGAAATACAATATAGCCACATATGTGATTTAAAATTTTCTAAAAGTCACATTAAAAAGCTGAAAATAGGGGCGCCTGGGTAGCGCAGTCGGTTAAGCGTCCGACTTCAGCCAGGTCACGATCTCGCAGTCCGTGAGTCCGAGCCCCGCGTCAGGCTCTGGGCTGATGGCTCAGAGCCTGGAGCCTGTTTCCGATTCTGTGTCTCCCTCTCTCTCTGCCCCGCCCCCGTTCATGCTCTGTCTCTCTCTGTCCCAAAAATAAATAAAAAACGTTGAAAAAAAAAAGCTGAAAATAAACAAGTGAAATTAATTTTAATTTATTCTATTTAATCTGACATATCTAAAATATTATCATTTCAATATGTAATCAATTAATGGGATATTTTATGCCCTTTTGTATTGTTTTTGGGTTCCAATGTATATTTTACACTTATAACATGTCTCTGTTTATACTAATCACACCTTTTTAAAAACACTTTTTTGTATTTATTCATTTTTGAGAGACAGTGACAGACTCTGAGTGGGGGAGGGGCAGAGAGAGAGGGAGACACAGAATCTGAAGCAGGCTCCAGGCTCCGAGCTGTCAGCACAGAGCCCAATGCGGGGCTCAAACTCAAGAGCCTCTAGATCATGACCTGAGCCGAAGTCGGACGCTCAACCGACTGAGTCACTCAGGCGCCCCTGTACTAGTCACACCTTAAGTGCTCAATGGCCACATGGGCTATTGGCTATTGGATTGGACAGCACAGCTCTACAACTACAGGTTCTGCTTCCGTAATCATCCAGTGGAATTCAGACTTGATGATTTTGTCTCATTAGAGCCCCATTGGAACTTGGCAATACAGTGACAGCAATTGTTAGCCAGGGGAAAACAATGACCCCCCCGCCCCAATCACAGGTAAAATAGCAGACCCAAAGTGCTCTACCTGAACAACTGGGAAAAGGGAATTCATGCTCTTGGGACCTCTTTGTGTCAGGAACTTCAGACTTTTAATCCTCCCCACAGTCCCCGGTGTATAGAGAGGAAAATGAGAGAGTTTAGGTTATTTGTCAAGGTCAGATAGCCACTATACAGGAGAAAAATGGGGTTTAAATCCATCTAATTTTAAAGTCCTTGTACTCTCATATATGAATCGCTGCTAGGAAGTCAGGTAAAATGCAGATTCGTTCACCTCACCCCCAGAGGCCACTCAGTAGTTTTGGGCCCGTACCCAGGAATCTGCATTTTCATTGTGCACCCCGGTGATTTTGATGAGATGGTCCCCATGCCACACTTTGAGGAACAGTGAAGGGAGGGGCCTCTTTCTCATGTCTTCTGTGTGCAGCTAACCACGTCCCATCCCTCTCTGAGGGCGAGATGACTTTGAGACGTAACATCCAGCTTTCCCTCCTTTGGCCTTTTCGAAAGAGACCCCACGCAGGGGATCTTTGGTTTGAAATGAACCAGTTGTGTTCATGCTTTCCACGAATTTGACAGCAACCAAATTAGAGAAAGAATGTTTCAAGGAAATCTCTGAATCTGGGGATGCTAGTTAGAACAACAGCAACAAAGAGGAGAAGATTATGTAGCTAAAGAATACAAGATACATATTTGTGCTGAAGTGGTGGTTTGGAATAACAATAGAACAAGGTTTGGTTGTGTCTTGCCCTGTGTGTGTGTGGTTTTTTTAAATTTCAAATCTGCCTGTCAGTGTTTCTCTATACAATGTACACAATGTGAACTGCAACATCTTAAATGTTTGGCAGGACATTCATGCTCATGACATCACATGCTGGGAGGACAGGGAGGCCACTGTAGGGCTGGCCCTAGGGAGAGGCAGCATCAGTGCTGCCATTGAGATGTCCCCACAAAAGAGTGTGTGACGGCCAGATGTGCAGCTTAATGGAGACTGAACCAGAATTGTGGGTGGAACATTGGCACATGCTGCTTAATGGCTTGAATAGCAGCTCTTGAGGAATCTATATTTCTCTACCTCACGCGGAGTCTCAGAGCTCAGGCTTTGTGGCCCTGTGGCCGGGGGAGGGGACGGAGATGGAGGGACTTGTCACTGTTCCATGCCCCATTGTTGAAATGAAAAATGTGGAAATGTTAAGCCATTTCTAGAGGATTTTGGATTTTGGAGGTAAGAATTGCTTACACTGTACATCAGAATGACCTTCCAAATAGTAAAGGGCACCCAGTTGTCACAGCCTGGGGCTTTCTTTATTTAAAACTGTTATTTCTAGGGGCACTTGGGTGGCTTAGTTGGTTAAGTGTCTGACTCTTGATCTCAGCTCAGGTTTTGAACTCAGGGTCTTGATTTCAGGGTTGTGAGTTCAAGTCCTGTGTTGGGCTCCATACTGGGTGAGAAGCCTATTTAAAACAACAACAAGGACAACAACACTTACTTCTCCTATGTTGAGTTATATACAGCTTTGCTTTTCAAAGTATAATGTGCATACAGATCATGGAGTTGTGGGGGGCATTCTGCATTTCTAACAAGCTCTCAGGAGATGCTGATGCTGTTGGTATAGATTCACACTTGGAGTAATATGTACTCATTAAAGAAAATTTGAACACTGTAGAAAACTGAAATAAAATAAAAAAATTACCCATCATTTCATCACTAGAGCAACTACTTTTGTAAAACAAAAACTTCTAATATACTATACACGTAGTTTGTAATCTACGTAAAAAAAACCTTAATGTGTAGAGCACATTTTCTTTTATCATTAGGTGTTTTTCTAAAACAAAAATTTTAATATTTCCATAATCTCCCATTGTTTGGATGTACCATAAGTTACGCAAGGAGCTCCTAAGAATATCTTGGTTACCTTACTTCCTTTCTAATTTCTTCTAAGTAATTTTGCCATCAATATCCTCACAAGTAAGTCTTGCCCATACACATGATGATCCCTTTAACGTAAATTCCTAGAAAGGAGTTGCTGGATCACATATTCCAGACGGTGTTTTAAGAACAGTTTATTTTTTTGATAAGGGTGTGCTTAGCTTCCCCCAATAGGATCGGGTGTATCAATGTAGTATGCTGTTTTTCACATTTTTAAATTTTTAATTTTTTTATTGGGGAGAGAAGAGCAGAGGGAGAGAGAGAGAGAATTTTTAATCAGGCTCCATGCTCAGCACAGAGCCCGACTCGGGGCTTGATTCCATGACCCTGGGATCGTGACCTGAGCCAAAACCAAGAGTCATACACTGAACCAACTGAGCCACCCAGGTGCCCCTAATATGCTGTTTGTTTTTTTTTTTTAATTATTTGAAATCTTTAAAATTTCGGTTGTGTTGATAGGGAATTATATAAAAACAATACTTGTAATAAATAGTCAATGGAAATTTCCAGAAGTATTCACAATAGGAGAAAATGTGTGGAGAGGGGAGGTGGGGGTCTGGAGTTCAGCCTGCTCTACATTACAATTCTGCTTCAGTTGACTCTGGTCTATAGGGGATCCAAACATGAGCATTTATCTCCAGGAGACCTTGTGCTGGGAACACTCTGATCCCAATAGCCCTGGTTAGGAGTGGGAAGCTCTGCGAGCATTGCCAGCTGAATCATTCTTTATTTTATTTGCCCCTCCCCCCAATAATTTATTAAACTTGAGATAAAAACGAAGTATGGTAAAAACGAGTCACTTGCCCTTGCCTCAAACCTTCTAAATGTTAATCCTGTGCATATGGTGGAAAGAGAATTTACCTGGCTTCTCTTGCTGACTGCTTTTGTTTCTGTTTCAACAAAGGGTCAGAAAAAAAATACGCATAAAGGAGTGCTTCTAGAGGCATGAAAAGGCCCAGGACTGTTGGGGATGAGGGCAGCCAGGGACCTTTGGGTGTTTCCCTTGGTCCTGCTTTGGTTCCCATGAGCAGAACAGAACCTTCTCAGCATCCAGTCAGGAGACCTCACTCGTGCATTCCAGCCCACAGGCTGACCTGGGGGTACTGCTCTTCCCTTCGATTCTAGGCTATGGCAAACCCTTCCTCCTCCACCTTGGCCTTCCCTGAGCCAGAACACAGTTCCTATGTGCCTCTGTTGTAGACTGTCTAAGCAAGGATCTCAAACCATTCCATTCATTATTTCTAAAGCATGGCACAGAGGTCACCAACATAAGATTTATTCAGTGAATGCAGATTTGTGGGTTCTGCCCAGACTTATGGAGATGGTATCTGGATGGAGCCTGGGAATCTGCATTTTAAATGACTCCTCAGGTGATTCTGACACACCCCAAAGTTTGAGAACCATTGAAAAAGTTTCAGTGCATGTAGGTACTGGAAGAGAACATTACAGAAAGAGTATCTGGTCAAATGAAGAAACTAGAAGCCGGAAAGTTTGCTGATTTGCCAAGGCCATATTCTAGGGAGTCATTCTTCATTTCCTAGGACTGTAAAATTATGAGGTCATGGTTTGGGGGACCTTCTCCTTCTTTGAACTAGCCAATCCATCAGAATGAGGACTTCCTTTGTCTTACCTGACCCTTCCTCCCTGGTCTTGGAGCAAGCACCTGACTCAGGTTCTCCCTGAGAGGACAGGGGTGGCCCATCCAAAACTGGAGCCCATCCTTTATTGGAGCTGTGGGTCAGAGCACGTTCCTCTCTGAGAGCCAGGCTGGGAGGATGTGAGATTGGAAGTTCTTAGAGCTGCACTTATGGCCTTGCGGAAAAAGGGAGCCTGGGGCATATGAGGCCAAATGCAGAGGGAAGTAGGGATAAAAGAGCAGAGAGTATAAGGGGACCTGGTTCCATCATTTCTGAGGCCGCCTTTACAAAAGCTCTTTGGTTACACAAACCAGTACCTCCGTTTACCCCTTTACTTTTCTTTTTTTTTTTTAATTTTTTCCCCAACGTTTATTTATTTTTGGGACAGAGAGAGACAGAGCATGAACGGGGGAGGGGCAGAGAGAGAGGGAGACACAGAATCGGAAACAGGCTCCAGGCTCCGAGCCATCAGCCCAGAGCCTGACGCGGGGCTCGAACTCACCGACCGCGAGATCGTGACCTGGCTGAAGTCGGACGCTTAACCGACTGCGCCACCCAGGCGCCCCTACCCCTCTACTTTTCTTAATTGAATTCTGTCTCTTGCAACCAAAAGAATTCTGACTAGGAAGAGGCGGTACTTACAGGCACAGTTCCTACACTGTCCATGCCAGTCTTCTCCTCTTCCTCTGGGCGTTGTGCCTTTTTTCATTAGCTGCGTGGTCTGAGTGGGACTGTGTCCCTCTTCCTTTGCCACAAGAAAGGCCCAGAAGATGGATGTGTGACTCAAGTCAGGCCAATCAAGTTCTCTCCTGGAATTTCTAAAAGAGGTGACCTTTCTTCTCCAGCTGGGAGAGTTTTCCAGTCTCCATGGCGTCCATCAACTTTGTGAAGCAGCTTATCTGTAGGAATGGAGGGAAAGAGAAGAAATGGGGTAGGGAGGGCAGAGAGCCCAACAATATTCAGGTTTCTAGTTCTAGGTGACCTGGGAACCAGCACCATCGTTTATGCTTAAAGCTAATCTGACCTGGTGTGCTGTCACTTGTAATTAAAAAAGTCATCTGTCATAGAGGGCCCTGAGAACGGTTTGACTTAGACCCGGAGCCTGAGGCTGTCTCGTGTTTGGGCTGCTGCTGTGGTATGTTTATGCAGGGCGGAGGGCTGGGGTTTCATCACTAGTGTTGATCCTAACTGAAACTCACGGACACCTCCTCACACCACTGTCCCCTTCCTTGCCCCCCATATACTAGCTACTGAGTCATATTTCCGGAAAACAGAAACCGACTTAGGGTTACAAGCAGAGATTTTAGTACAGGGGATTGGTTCCAGATATGGAACAGCTGAAAAGCCAAACAGGGTGATGAGTTAACACCAAGTCGGCAGGAGCAGGAAGCCACTAGCAGGGGATGGAGAAGCAATGGGATGGGGCCATGTGACCAGAACCCAACAGCTGGGGCCATCTGTTCAGGGCTGGGACCACGGTGGGTATCTGGTAACGGCTGAGAGCACAGAGGGAGAGGCTGTCCTGTGGGATGTGGGACTATGGAGGAGACTCAGCCCCTGCTCAAGAAGCCACCAAAGCAGAGTGAGAGAAAGAGAAATACCCTGGTGTCTCCCCTTCTACCCTCTAGTGTTCTGACAGTGCCTCTCTTTGGCAGAGCTTGCCAGAAGTCAGCAGAGGTCAAGGGAACCTGGGAAATATAGAGGGAAGAGTAAGAGAAGGGCAAGAAATGGTTCTCAGAGCACATGGGCAGTTAAGTCTGAACATGGCAGAGCAGGTGCAAAGATTAGGGAGTCACAAAATCTGGAAGTCGCTGAGGGCAGAGGGGGTCCCGGGGGTGGGTGGGTAGGCATTTTCTGAGAGGCTGCCTGTAAGTACCTCACAGATAGGTACTTCTAGGCTTGTTTAAGATATTGATTCAAAACTGATTTCCAAATCTACCTTCCCCACTGGAATCAGTGATGCTCCTAATAGTGCTCAGCATTGCCCTGCAGTTCTATTGCTCAGGTTCAGAGATGAGATTGCTTCTCTTACTGTGTTCCCTGGAACCAAAACCAGAACTTGAGTTCTGGACCACTTCCTTTCCCATTGATGCTACATAGGCTGTACCCCGGGGGGCCCTTTCACCTGTCCATTCTCACTGTCTCCTTATTGCCTCAAGAGTACATCATCTCCTTCCTGGATGACTCTTCCCTCTCTTCCTTCTATCCATCTTCTGCCTTCACATCCATACACAAATCTCGACAACATGTGTTTCTCTGTCTTGACATCATTTGATATGTTCCCTTTGCCCACTGGATAAAGTGCAAATGCCTCAGCTTAGCATGCAAGGCTTCACAATATGCCCCTAAGATACCTGGCTCTTATTAAAACGATTTGGTTATGAGTAAGAGAAACAGACTCTGGATAGATGAAATTAACACACAAAAGATGGTGGGGAGGAGAAAAGGATTTTTGGAGAACAAAACTTAATTTTTCAGGAAAACTAAACTCCGAGAAGGGCAAGCACAGGACAATTTTGTAAGGGCTTTACTGCTAGGATGAAGGAACAACAATTATGTTTAGTGTTTTGTCACTCAGCTTAAGATTCGAATACCAGGAAGAGAGCATCTGATCAGGTACAAGGGTTATGTTCCTGCTCCTGAGCCAGTCTCTGGAGCTAGGGAAATTGGGACAGGCCTGGGTCATATACGCCATGTAGATTTCTTTTCCTGCTGGATGAGAAAGAGCATGGCTTCCCCAATGGAAGTTACAGTGCTTTTACCAGGAAAGGGCACAATGATGCTGAGAGGACCCAAAATAATATATGTCCATTACACTTACCAATACCTGAAAGTTTAATTCAACCAACAACCTTCTTTTACATTGGCCTGCTCTGCCTTATTGCCCTGTGATCTCATCTAGAGAGTCTTTTGGAAAGAATCACTTACCACCAAACAAGGGATATTTTATAGGAACAATCTCCTGGTGGATTAGTTATTATAAATTTTAAACTTATTCCCTAGGGCTATTTATATTTTCTGTAAATTTAAAAACCTGTTATTAATTAAAATATTTTCCTCAATTGTGTTCAGAATAGAACAGAATTCTGAATAAGTTGGCCTTCAGGGTATCGTGCCAGCTACATAATTCACATGTTTTTAGGTCTGGGCTTCCCTAGAGCTTATTGACATTAAGATTTGAAATCTAGCTTATTATTTAAAAATTCACAAGCTCTTAGACTTTTGGTCATTTAAAATAGATTGAAAAAACTGAGGAGTGCTGGAGGAGGGTGGGGGAGAGAGGGGTTAAGTGGGTGATGGGCATTAAGGAGGGCACTTTTCGGGATGAGCACTGGGTGTCATATGTAAGAGATGAATCAATGGGCTCTACTCCTGAAGCCAAGACTACACTGTATGTTATCTAACTTGAGTTAAAATAAAATAAAATAAAATAAAATAAAATATAAAATAAAATAGATTTAAAGAGCATCTGCTAAAATTACATTATTCATTTATTCACTCATTGAGCCATTTGACTAGTTAATTGATTAAACAGACATTTAATGAGTGCTTGCTGTGTGCCAGCCATGCATTAGCCACCGGGTATAAAAATAAGCAGGAAGGCAGCCCTCAGATAATGCACAGGCCAGTGGCATAGTCAGGCACATCATGAATAAGGAGGCCGTAGCTTCTTATCATTGCCATCCTTAATCTACGTCGGAAAGTTACACCCTGACTGAGAGGGGAAAATAAAATGCCAACAGAAGCACGTTAGTGCAGATTAAAGATAGCAGTTCACAGACTATCTGATATATAAAGGCGTATTGACTAGGTCATCTCTCAACCTGGCACCTTTTTGGCTGAAAGTCAGCCAATCCCTAAACTACATAAAACCTATTGATTTAATTATGAGCCGAACACCGAGGAATTGGCAGAAAGTGCCTTCCCAAGGCTTTTGCACAGTGTCCTGTTGAGACCTTCTGCAGAGAAGCATGTTGCTTCTCCTTAGGGCTGGAATTTAGTGGAAGGTGTCAATCTTTTGTTTTCTGAGTGATTTAAAAACTTTCTCTCCAGGGGTTGGGACTCAGTTTTTATTGTGTTAAGGGCAACAAAAACAGCTGAGTCACCTGGCACTGACATGCATGTAAAAGACACGACCAGGTACAATGGGCACAGTACAGTAGAGACAGTGACCTTCATGCTGGAAACTGTAGGTGGTCTGAGGGTGCTGAACTGTTCCTCCTCTAAAAATATGAGGAGTAATGTTTCTTTTCATAGTCGATTAAAAAAAACCAATCAAAACAAAAATCTAGGCGTCTATCGAATAACTAACATAGGCAATATGCTACCACACACATGAGTCATTTCATGAAATGCATTTCACAAACTGTAAAATTTGGCAATCCATAGTCTTGGCCTGATACGGTGATTCTTTTTCACAAAGCGCTCAGGGACCCCCGGCTCCTTCCAACACACTGCTTCATCAGTCCTAGAAGTGGCTCTTGAACTCATGCTCCAGGATGGCAGCATCTACATTGCAGGTGGAAAAAGGATCGAAGAGAAGAGGCAAAGGCCCATGCCCACTATGTCCTGGGATAGTTCCCTCAAGCTGTCACGGGAATCTGATTGTAGTAAGTCACATGGCCACATCTAGCTGCAGGAGAGGTTGGGAAATACAATCTTCATCAGGGCTGGCTATGTAATCTGCAATGCCCAGTGTAAAATGAAAATGTGGAGCTCTTTTTAGAAAACGCAGGAAAAAGGTGTTAAAGATAACAAAAATGTAAAGTTTTTTCCTTTTCCTGTGGTCTCTCTTTTGACTTGTCATGATCTTTCACTTTGTTTTGTTTTGTTTTGCCATTTAATGTTGTTCTAGGTAAAGAAAAATTAAAATTTTAAATTTCTAGCATGAATTTTACTATTCTTTATATTGTGGAATGTTTGTTTTATTATTTAATTTTTTTTAATGTTTATTTATTATTGAGAGACAGAGAGAGACATAGCATGAGTATGGGAGGGGCAGAGAGAGGAAGAGACACAGAATCCGAAGCAGGCTCCAGCCTCCAAGCCGTCAGCACAGAGCCCGACGCTGGGCTCGAACTCACAAACCACAAGATCATGACCTGAGCTGATGTCGGATGCTTAACCGACTGAGCCACCCAGGCGCCCCTGTTTTATTATTTTTTAAATGTTTATTTATTTCCTTTTGAGAGGGACAGTGATAGAGAGAGAGAAAGAGGGAGAGAATCCTAAGCAGACTCTGCACTGTTAGCAAAGCCCAATGTGGGGTTCGAAGTCAAAAACTGTGGGATCATGACCTGACACAAAATCACGAGTTGGACACTTAACCCACTAAGCCTCCCAGGCACCCCTGGAATGTCTGTTTTAAATGTAAATATAAGAACATTTTACTTTTATGCAGAAACTTAAAAATCCCACAATTTGTATTTGGTCGCTCATGCATCTATTAACACTTAATTCTTATTAGAACTGTGGAAACATTGCACCAAGCTAACTAAACTGTTTTTTATTTTACTTCTTGACATGCACCCGGTCTACCAATTCTCTCTAGTTTCAGCTTCCTGATGAGTAAGGAAAGGTTGAAATGAAAAGGAACTGTAAGTTGCCCTATTTTTCCCTTTCCTTCTCTGTCATCCTTTTCAGTATAAAAGTAGTTGGCGAATACAGGGAATTAATACAAGGATGTGATAGGGTTCCTTAGTCATTCGTGTTTCTTAGGACTCCATTGCCTTCTTTCTGTTTGAAGTGAGCCGTGGTTTGAATGGTAGGTGTGGCCTCTGGAGACTGTCAGTACACTTGCTTACTCAGTGTCTTAGTCTGTTTCTGCTGCTATAACAAAACACCACAGACAGGGTGGCTTATAAACAACAGAAATTTATTCTCACAGTTTGAGAGGCTGGAAGCCCACCATGAAGGCACCAGCATGGTGGCGTTCGCCCTCCTCCTGGTTCACAGCCAGTGCCCTCTCACTGTATCTTATGCAGCGGAAGGGGTGAGGGACCTCCCTGGGGCTTCATTTATCAAAGCGTTAATCCCAAGAGAGCTTCACCCCCAAGTACCTAAGTACCTCCCAAAAGATCCACCTCCTAATACCATAACTTGTGGGGTCTAGGATCCCAACATATGAATTTTGGGGGTACTCAAATATTCAGACCGTGATACTCAGTCATAGATATAACACACTCTTACCTTTGAGCTTGCTTTGAATCTTGCTGAGCTCCCATACATCATGGATCCACTGGAATTCTGTGCTCGCGGGGCATTGTGAATGCTATATGAAAATACAGTGGCAAGAAATGTTGGAAACATGTATTGCACATATTTTCTCTATTCATATGCATGCTCTATTGTCCTGTTAGACTTGACTTAGAAAACACAAGTTCAATGGTAAAACTGTGAAGAATTTCAAGATGGCAACAGCAGAGAATTAAACCAAGTACAGGGGCCCCCTTCTTTCAGGGACTGTGAGACTACACAGGTCATTGTGTCCACGAAGCTGGCCCTGGCTTTTGTTCTAGCTGGCCTTTGTTCTAGCTGGCTATGTACCCAGCTAAATTTTCAATTATTATTTTTTTAAATGTTTATTTATTTATTTATTTATTTTGAGAGAGAGAGTGAGCAGGGGAGAGGCATAGGTTGAGAGAGAGAGAGAGAGAGAGAGAGAAGAATCCCAAGCAGGCTCTGAGCTATCAGCACAGGGCCCGATGCAGAGCTTCATCTCATGAGCTGTGAGATCATGACCTGAGCCGAGATCAAGAGTCAGATGCTTAACCGAATGAGCCACCCCAGGCTCCTCGATTAAATGTGTAAGAAGAGAACGGATTTTGAGGGAAACCTATGTGATACTTTCTAACAATTCTATGAGAAGGGTATCTGTCTTAGTTCAGACTTCTGTAACAAAGTACCATAGACTCTATGGCTTAAATAATAAACATTAATTTCTCACTGTTCTGGAGGCTGGGAAGTCTAAGATTAAGGTGCCGGCAGATCTAGTATCTGGTGAGGAGTCTCTTCCTGGTTTGCAGATGCTGCCTTCTTGCTGTGTCCTCATGGGGTAGGAAGAGAAAGCAAGCGAAAGCTCTAGACTTTTTTTCTTTCTTTCTTGCTTTCTAATGTTTATTCATTTTTCGAGAGAGACAGAGCATGAGTAGGGGAGGGGCAGAGAGAGAGAAGGAGACCCAGAATCCGAAGCAGGATCCAGGCTCTGAGCTGTCAGCACGGAGCCTGATGTGGGGCTTGAACCCACGAACCGCAAGATCATGGCCTGAGCTGAAGTCAGACACTTAACGGACTGAGCCTCACAGGCTCCCCTAGACCTTCTTTTTATAGGAACACAAATTCTATCATGGGGCCCCTCTGTCATGACCTTATCTAAACGTAATTGCCTCTGAAAGGCAGCCCCTCCAAACACCATCACTTTGGGGATGAGGGTGTCAACATATGAATTTGAGGGACACACAAACATTCGGTCTATTCAACTATTAGTATCACCCCCTTTTTCCCATGTGAAGAAACCGGGGCTCAGGGAGATGAAGTAATGAATCACAGCGACAGCTCTAGCAAGTATCAATACTTGGGGACGCCTGGGTGGCTCAGATGAGTGTGTCTGACTCTTGATTTCGACTCAGATCATGACCCCAAAGTCGTGGGACTGAGCCCCACATCGGGTTCCGTGCTCAGCACGGAGCCTGCTTAAAGATTCTCTATCTTTCTCCCTCTGCCCCCTCTCCTGCTCGCACTCTTTCTCTCTCTCTCTCTCGAAGTAAAAGCCTTGAACCCACGGGTTCTAAAGCTAAGGCCCGTTCTGATACTGCTACAGCATACTTGGAGTTTACGAAATGAAGTTAAATTATGTTTCACAAACTAGAGCAGAATTACAATATCAAAAATATGCATCTTTCACATAGGACTTTAAAGAGAAGTATTGATCTTACCTAAAATAGTAACAGAGTTCATCACACAGGTTTTGTTCATTTAATTCTTACAACCATTCCATGAGTTAGGGACTATCACATAGTCATTTTTACAGATGAGAAAATAGAGGCGCAGAGAGATTAAGTAAATTGCAGGTTCCATAGCCAAGATTATAACCTTTGCATTCTGACTATAAAGCCTGAAGTATTAAATGCTACTCTAGCCTTCAAATGGAATTTGCCTCCTAAGAAAGTGGAGTGAATTACAATGGAAAGCCATTTAATAAAAGGACAGATACAAAATTAGTGTAAGAGTCTTTAACATAAATCCTCTCCTTCTTAAAAATGTTAGTTTAGAAATAGAGTTAAATTCTGGACCTATTTTCAAAACAATTATTCTTAGAAAGGGATCATTTATCTGTGGTCAATTGGAAAATAAAGGGAACTCAAGCTTCTCTATGGCATAAGAGCTATTGGATATTTGTATCTCTGGAAAGAGGAAAGGTAGACTCATATTCTCCACCAGGCCACAAATGGATTTTCAGGAAATAAGGGGAATTAGCTACTGAAGGGAGTGAACTCTTTTGTAGGCTTTGAAGTCCTAATGAATGACAGATCATACATAATCTGTATGCTAGGTATGGGCCACTGTGGTTAGCACTTGTTAGCAGGGGGATGGGAGAGGGGAGGAAGAGGACATGGCCAATGTTCAGACTATGGGTTTGGTTTGCAAACAAATACCAAAACGAGTGAGCGCACTCTGTTTTTAGCAAAGAAATCATTGTGCTGGAAAACCCTCAAAATATCAATCACTCAATAAGACCTCTTTAGAAAAACAATAAGATTTTTGTACAGAGCCCTCTTGAAGTTAACCAGTTTGTGTTTAAAATGTGAAAATAAAAGAAGAGAGCACTCCAGGTCAGAAGGTCTTTCTGAGCTACTTTCAATCCAGCCAGACCCCGAAAAGGGAAGTAGGGCCTCGCTTTGGTTAAAGATTGGCCTCAGGATGGCAGAGAGGGTCAGGGTTCTGATTCTTTAGTCCTGTACTTCTCCTCCTAGCCCAAGGAGGGTGGACAGTGTCAAGACCAGGAGGCTGTCAAAGGCTCCCTCTGTGTGTTAGGATTTGGAATTTCTTTCTTGTTTAACGTTTTATTTATTTTTGAGAGACAGAGCGTGAGCTGGGGAGGGGCAGAGAGAGGGAGACACAGGATCCGAAGCAGGCTCCAGGCTCCGAGCTGTCAGCACAGAGCTGGACGCGGGGCTCGGACTCATGAACCGTGAGATCATGACCTGAGCTGAAGTTGGACACGTAACCAGCTGAGCCATCCAGGCACCCAACAAAAGCAATTTCTTTAAATATTTATTTTGAGAGAGAGAGAGAGAGAGAGAGAGCGAGTGTGCAGGGGGAGGGGCAGAGACAGAATCCCAAGCACGCATCCAGTTGCCAACACAGAGCCCCACTCAGGGCTGGGAGGAGTGGGGGTGGAGGGGGCTGCTGAATCTCAGGAGCTGTGAGATCATGACCCGAGCCGAAATCAAGAGTTGGACGCTTAACCGATTGAGCCACCCAGGCGCCCCCAACAGCAATTGTTTTTCATGAATTGTTGTAAGATCACAGACTCACAATGTTTGTTTTTAAAATTCTTAGATAACAAACTTTTGTACTTTTGGCTTCACTGTTTCTGCCACAATTTGTTAGTTTATGCTTTGTAGGAAGTTTTGTAAATGACAGCTCTTTGTGTGGGGTCAGTTTAATAAAAACAGACAATGCAATCCATAAATCCACTTAAATGGGTATTTGTAATATACAAAATATCATAACTTGAATGAAATGGTGAGGGTGGTGAGGGTGGTGCTATCTACCTCTTCTCAGTCCTCAGAAGCTCTTAGGGACCCATATGACCATTAGATCCTCGCAGTGATGATCTGATGAATATGTGGCTCTGAGTAATCCATAGTAAGCTACTTAATACAATATAACACAAATAAAATTAAGTCTTATACTTCATCCATTGAATATGTTATTGTTGTATGTTAATACAGATTATAAGTATATTATAATATATATTAATGTATTATAAGAAGCATATTGTAATATGTTAATTTTATATAATAATGTATTGAACATAAGGCTTAGTTTTGTTCTCATTTTTTAGATTTTAAATTTTGGAAAAGTAGTTCTAATATTTTCTTTGTTATGTTTTTTTTGGATGCACCTGATCTAGTGCAGGGAAGAGACATATAAACAAATAACTGTATTCAACATGGACAATGCTGGATACATTAAGGAAAGAAGAATGCTATACAAACATGTAGTTGGGAGAGGAGTCAGTAGGGCAGAGGTTAAATTCCAGAAATTCAGAAAAGGGATGCATTTGAGAGGAACTTGAAGGATGAATGGGAGTTTGTTGAGTGGATGAGGGGTGAAGGACATTCAAGAAGAGGGCAAGAGAATGGGCTTAGAACACATTCAGGAGTCTGATGGGGTCAGAATATAGGACGCTTGGGGGGAGGGTTAGGCATGAGACTGGAGATACTGGTGGGATATATGCTATGGAGGGCTGATTCTATTGGCAAATGGGAGCCAGTGGAGATTTTAAATAGAGGAATGACCTTAGAGAAGGATATATTTCCTTTATAAATCACGAACAACATGTACATTTTGAAAATGTATTTTTGGCAGGTGTGGATGAAACTCTGATCGAATTTAAGAAAAAAATTATTGATCATTTTCTGTGTGACATGCCATGTCCCCAAGGCAACGCAAAGTTGTATCGGTACACATTTTCCATGGTGAAAAAGGTGGGCACCCAGGTGCCCCTTGAAGACAGTTTTGGTTGGCTGTACATTACTGAGTTCTACAGTTACATTGCAATTTACTTAAACATTGCAATTTACTCCTGTTTGGGACATTAGGTTGACTTCCATGTTTTGGTATTTTCCCCCTGTAATTATAGATATAGTCTTTGGCATAAACCTTTGACCATATCTCTGATTATTTATTTTCTTAGGATCAATTTCTAAAGAGTTGAGTTAAAGGATCTGAAATCTGTCAGAGAGGTGAACTGCCCAACATTTAATAGTGTGATTGAAATTGTTCTCCACTTTGGCAAAAGTGTAGGGAGGGCTTCTGGATGGTGAAGGAAAACTCAGCTTCCAGTCATTCATCCATTTAACAAATATTCTTTGAAGGCCTCCTGCATCCCAGGCTCTGCACTAGGTGCCAAGGTGCAGTAGGAAGCAAGAGAGTTGTGTTCACTGCCCTCATGGCAGCGATCTGGAAAGTGAGAAATCACAGGTCAACTTATTGTTTAGAGATGAGGAAACAAGGTTTACAGAACCAGCTATGGAGAGCCAGGACTGGAATACCGTCTCTCTCTAGCAGTCCAAACCTCTTTGCACCTCACCTGCCAGCTCTCCCCTGAGAGTGATCTTGGGGGCATCAGTTCAAGGCAGATTTATGGTATCTAAACCCTTGCTGTATTTTAGATTTAGCTCTCAGCAAGATTGTGAAGTGAATGGGGCTAAGTGTGTCTTTGGGACCCTGGCCTCTTCCCTCCGTGCCATTTTCACCTCTGGGAGGCTCCCAAACCCCTGTCAGGCACCCAGGGCCCTCATACTCTGTTCCCATGACCAGGGAAAATCAACTTTCTGAGAAGGAACTAATATCAGTCATTCATATCTCAACATGATTGAATTAAGACACTGTGTTCCTTCCTCCAAGGGGAGTTAACTGTGAAGGCATTTAAAGATCTCTTTCTTATTGAGGAATGCCAGACTTTGTTTCCAATGGAGGCATTTGGGCCTCAGGGAGCAGATAGGGCAGAGGTGTCCTCTCTCCGCTGGTCTTCAAGGCTCACAGCCTACCTCCTTCCCATGCCCTTTCCAGTGGGTTGGTCAGCCCAGTCTCCTCCACCTTCTTTTATAAGACTGACAAGGCTGGGTGAGAAAGTGGAGGACATTGTATCCACACCTTGAATAGTTTCCAGCACATTAAAGGGGTTGCTTTGGACACGGAGCTTCATAGAACAGGGAAACCCCATTGCTAGGAAACCCCCTTTCTCCTCCCCACCCTGCCCTGTGAGGAGTGTCTCTGTTAGGAAGGAAATTCAATTACCGTCTTCCAGCCACCAGAATTGAATTTAGATGGACTATTTCCTCTTCGGATTTGTGCCAAATTGTATTCCTGTTGCTGTGTTTGAAGTTAATTAGAGTCACAAATCATTTGTATTTCCCTCCTCTGAAGGAAAGCCTGCCACTACACTTATCTCAGCCAGTTAATTGACTTATAGAGGGCTGGCTCATCCCTTCCCGAAAACACTCTAAATGGTTCTGATGGGTAAGCATCAGGATGACACATATATGTAATAAAAGCTTGGAGAATTCAAATTTTCTAGGTCATAGAAATGGGATGTGTGTGTGTGGTTTTCTCTCTGAGCCTCATAGCTTAGAGTTTTTCTTGATTTGATTCAGGCCAGTGTGAGAATGGAAAAAAAACCTATCCTCGGGTGGGGGAAGAGGTGCATGTGGGCAAAAGAGAGGAGGGGACCTTGACACAGAAAGGACTCTCACTGCCAGGCACTGAACTCTTAGTAGTTGGAAATGAAATGTTTAGTGTTTGGGATATGGGGGGTCCTTTAAATTTCGAATGGGGCATTTAAGTTTTAAAATGGTTTTGATATAGGAGAAGGGAAGGAAAAATGAGATAAAAACAGAGAAGGAGGCAAACCATAAGAGACTCTTAAATACAGAGAACAAACTGAGGGCTGCTGGAGGGGAGGTGGGTTAAATGGGTCATGGGTATTAAGGAGGGTGCTTTTAGGAATGGGCACTGGGTGTAATGTAAGAGATGAATCACTGAGTTCCACTCCTGAAACCAAGACTACACTGTGTGTTAACTAACTGGCATTTGAATAAAACAAAGGTTTTCAGTTATGGCCTAAGGAGAAAATGCCTATAAAGCAGCTTTGATACTCTGAACAACCTTTGAATCTTTTTCACTTTTAAAAATTGTGGAAAATGTACATAACCTGACACGTATCATCTTAACCATTTGTAAGCATACAGTTCAGTGCTATTAACCACATTCATATTGTTGCACAGCCATCACTGCATCCTCTCGTGAACTCTTTCATCTTGCAAAACTGAAACTCTGCACCCATTAAACAATAAGTCTCTGTTCTCCTCTCCCCTCAGCCCTTCTTACTGCTTCTATGATTTGGATTACTCTAGGTACCCCATATAAGTAGAGTCAGATGGTATTTATCTTTTTGTCATTGGCTTACTCAGCATAATGTCCTCAAAGTTCATCCATGATGTAGCGTATGTCAGGATTTCCTTCCTTTTTCTTTCCTTTTTCCTTTCTTTTTTTTGAGAGAGAGGAAGCAAGTGAACAGGAGGGGGGCAGAGCGAGAGGGAAAGAGAGAATCTTAAGCACGCTCCACACCCAGCATGGAGCCCGACACAGGGCTCGATCTCAAGGACCATGAGATCATGACCTGAGCCAAAATCAAGATTTGGATGCTTAACCAACTGAGCCATCCAGGTGCCCACGATTTCCTTCCTTTTTAAGGTTGAATAATATTCCATTGTTTATATATACATATACATATATACACATGTATGTATATATACATATCTATTCAGTCATCGATGGACACTTGGGTTGCTTTCCTGTTTTAGCCACTGTGAGTAATGCTGCTGTGAACAAGTACCTTTGAGACCCTGCTTTCAATGCTTTTGGATATATATCCGGAAGTGGAGTTTTTGGATCATATGGTAATCTATTTTTTTTTTTTTTTTTTTTTGAGGAATAGCCACACTGTTTTCCACAGTGGCTGCATCATTTCACCTTCCCACCAGGGCAAGTTGAAGGGTTCCAACTTCTTCACATCTTCACTAACGCTTGGTATTAAATAACCTTTCAACATTAAGACCCATGTAATGAGGCTGTGTTTTGGAATATGTATCCAATTCTTTTGATCCTGGTGATCCCCAGTTCCAGGTTGTCCTGTGAGTCTCCTTGGCTACTATTTACAAATAAACAAACGGGCAACTCTTTCACCAGTAAGACAGAATTCCAAGGCGTATAGACCTCAGGAGGGAGGTGATGTGTAGGAAAAATCCTTTTTCAGACTGAGAGAAGAGTGGAAAGCCAACCCCTGCTGGTCCTGCTGGATGGTGGGGAGAAGAAGAGAAACAGAGGTAGGATGGAAAGGGAAAAATACTTGTCCAGGCTTTTCCCCTCTCTGTGGGCAGGGTTGTGTTAGGAGTGATAACGTCTGAAAACACTGGACGGATTAGTGGTATACTTAGCCGGCAGGGATATAAGCGGTGGTGTGCTTATCAATGTCTAACAGACAGCTCTCTGGAAACAAACAAACAGACCCTGATTTTGTAGCATGTGTCAATTTGCACGGTGTGAATACTCCCACCATGGCCGATTTCAAGCTACCAGTGTGAACTCACTGAGCACGAAGTTGGGAAAAGATGTTGACAGCACATGATTGTAGAGTGTTCCCCAGACAGATATAACGGTTGTAAATAACCTCAAGAAGAGTTAAATGTAGTAGATAACAGTTAAATGTAGTAATTAGTTTTGAGTATTTATTCCCTTTGCTTTCCATACAATTGATTGTAAGGTTATAGAAGTTAAGTTTAAAAAAATTTTTTTGATTAACATTTATTTTTGAGAGAGAAAGAGACAGACAGAGCACAACCAGGGGAGGGGCAGAAAGAGAGGGAGACACAGAATCCGAAGCAGGCTGCAGGCTCTGAGCTGTCAGCACAGAGCCAGATGCGGGGCTCGAACCCACGAACGGGAGATCATGACCTGAGCCGAAGTCGGACGCTCAACCGACTGAGCCACCCAGGCGCCCCGAGTTTTAATAATAGTTGTCTTTAGCAACTGACTCACAAAAGTTATGAAAAGTTAACAATTGTTCTCAGGATCAGGCTGCAGCACACCACAGGCTAGAAGCTGCAATCATGGGCTATAAGCATCAATGAGCAGAGCCCAGAAATAATAGTGTGTCATTAGTGACAGAAGTGACTGGATACTTTGGCCCGTGGTGGTGGTCCTGCCCCAGGTCTCAGACGGGATGCAGTGGGTTCTTAAGTGGAAGTGCTGAGGGCTTGGTGGACCAGCAGAGGCCTGGAATCATACCAAGGAGCATCTGTGTGCAGGAACTTCACAACTGGGATTCAGTGTGGACTTTGGAAGTGAATGTCATCATGAAATCCATATGGCTAGACGGGCCAGTTCTTTTTCCATGGTCACCTGTGCAGGGAGCAGTCCAGGTAGCCATTCTGCAGCAGCAGAGGGTCCAGAACACCTTAGTTCTCATCTGCTCGCCTAGCCTCCCCGCCCCCCCCCCCCCCCCCCCCCCGCCAACTTCTGTGAGATCCTATAGGTTCTGTTCCCAGCTGTCATTTTGGAGAGAAGCAAGGGGGAGGGGAGGAAATCCAAAAGACTGAGCCTGCATCCCAAAGAGACTCAATCATCGAAAAAGAGACTCAAGTAGAAGACAGCCGTGATTCTGCAAATGAATACATTTAAAATTTGTTTTTCTCTCCCTGCTACCCAGGCAGGTAGACCCTGGCAAGGGAGATCAACGCATTGCAGAAAATAGAGACATGGCAGGTTCTTTGCATCTCGTGCGGTGTGGCATCATGTGACCCTACCACACCACTTTACCTTTTCTCCAGACGTCACCACTGTACTGTCAAGCAGTAAAAATAAATTAAACCACCAGAAATGCTGTCTGTAGGCAGGTAATGGTCCTCCAGTTTGTCCCTAAAATGAATGGGGGCAACGAGTCGGAATGCTCCTTGGTGCTGAGGATGGGGGGCAGGTGTGTGGTTATGGCTTGTGGTACTGGGGATGGGGTAATTCAGGAAGCAGTGTAGTGGGGGGTCTCAGACGGAGCCTGGTACCGTGTTAGAAGAAAATGACCAGAGGGAGATTGGGTCACTTCCTGTCCTCCCGAGAGTCCACTGAAGAAGAACTTGTAGTTCTCTTCATGGAAATAAAGTGAACTTGAAAGGTAGGATGACACTGACTTTCTTCAAATTTCAATTTTCATAGTCGATTAGCTGTAATTTTTAAAATATTTTTATTCTGAAAATGAATTTTTCCACAGTAATGCAATTAGTTCCAAAAAAAAAAAAAATGAGCTCATTTATCTGGCTTTTCTACAAAGGACAACTGAAACATTTAAGGCAAGATTCACGTATTCGTCTCCATTTTAGACGGGAAAGAAAGTATCAGACTTCAGGTACTGATTAAGGTGAACAAAATAGGGGGAAGTTCCTTTTTCTTTTCTTTTCTTTTTTTTTTTTTCTTTTGGTAGTCTTCTGCGTAAAAGCTTTACATTACTATGTATATTTTATAGTAAGACATTTTTGTTTCTGACTTTATCACCCATTTTTAAATTTAAAGGCACACAATAAAGCTTTATGCATTTATTAAAATATACACATTTTGGTAAATTTAGAATTTTCCCTTCGTATCTTGATAAACCAATATATTATCAACACCACAGTCATTTGAAAATAAAACACACCCCATAACATATCTGCAAATTATTTCTTTCTTCATGATACACTACAACACCCCATTGTACAGTGCACCAATGGGAATTAAAAACCACAAAACGAACAAACTTTAGCAAATACAGCAATTTCATACTCCCCCCCCCAAAAAAAAATAGCAGAGAAAGACACTAGAAATTACCATCGGCAAAAAGCAAGTTGTACTTCTCAAGGACCAAACAAAAATGAAACAAGTTAGTAAGATTTACAAGCTGTATTTATAACTTTGGACATGAATTGAACAGTAATGTTTCTTTTCCACAGTGAGAAAAGCTAGAATGTCGAGTGAGTTCTGTCCTTAGATGGTATAACTACATGGGATGAAGAAAGAAGAAATAGCTGCTCTCTTAAAAACCCGCAGCCCCTCTATCAGCCCAGACAGTTGAGGTATTTATGCGCCATCATAGCACTAACATGGCATGTCTTTGCTTTGGAAAGTGGGAACGTATGATGTCTGCCGTAGATTCTCGCCTTCGGGAGCATGAGTGAGACCAGTGAACTGGCAATTGCCAACACCAATCAGTCGGAGATGTGCAAGGAGCTCTCTCCTCCTCTGGATATTGGAATGAGCACAATCCTTCAAAGTCCGCACTGCCTGGGAAATTTACGTGACCCACAATTCTCTTTAGCCAATGTCGCTAATGTCAATGTTAGGAAAGTGTAATAGGAAAAAAAAAAAAAAAAAGCACAGGGTGAGTCCCTAATGAAAAAAATCCAGGCTGCTCTTGTTTCCGAATTCTAATACAGAGCCATTTTCTCTCCTTATTGTACCAAAATGTACTGAATGGTCTCCTGGGGTAAAAAATAAAAGCTACCTGTTTTCAGAAGACTTCAAGCCCAAAGCTGACTTTGCGGAAGTCCTGTATGAATTTGGTAATGCCATGCACGTAGAACACTGTTTAACGATTTCGAACACTATTTTATTTTATTATTTATTTTTAAATGTTTATTTATTTTTGAGAGAGTGAGAGAAAGAGAGAGAATGAGAGTGCGCAAGCATGAGCAGGGGAGGGGCAGAGAGAGAGGGAGAGAATCCCAAGCACTGGGATGAGAGAGAGAATCTCTGCACTGACAGTGCAGAGCCTGACCCGGGGCTTGATCCCACGAACCTGTGAGATCACGACCTGAGCCCAAATCAAGAGTTGGATGCTCAACAGACTGAACCACCCAGGTGCCCCTCTAGCACTCTTTTAGTTGACACTGCAGAATATATATTCACTTTTGATGGGCTTCAAAACTCTCACCAATCCCTTTTGGGCTTTAAGCCCTAAAAGAAAAAAAAAGAACATTATTTTAGAGCAGTAATTTTGAGAAAAGACAATGGCCTAGGTATTTCAGAATGATGCATGTGTCACTCAAGCCAAGCCAGAAAAGGAAAGCATTTTAGAAAGCAGTAGCTCCTGAGGAGGAAAGGAAATTACAATAGCTTCTCCTCGAAAGTCTTAGATAAAAAAAAAAATAGACACAGGGCTAACGGTTGTGTACATGAAAGGGGCTTTTTGCCACCTATCACCATTCTAACTGAGAAATACAAAGTCAGCTCTTTGATGAAACAACATCCGGGTTCCTGCTGGCCATGGAGCCTGTGGTTTGGGATGCCGTTTCTGCGTCTGCCTGCTGTTTAATTACAAATATTGGCTCTTTTCACGGCCAGGCCTCAGTGGTTACCAGCTGGTAACTCTCTCTCTTAGGGACTTCAAAGGGCCCTTGCAGATAAACGGGTCCTCAGTGTCAGGGAGGTGCAAGCATATGGAAGTAATGGAAGCTCTATGGACATTTTGGTTGGAAACACCTTCCTTGACTAGTCTTGTTTCAAATGGCGTAAAAATGGAGTACTGCCATGAAGCCCTAGTGGCAAACTTTGGAGTGTGTGTCTCATTCGTGCCCCCTCTCCCACCAGCATAAGAAATTGAGGCCATCTCTGGAGTGGTCACTAACCTGGAAGCTTACATCCAAGAGGGGCCATTAACTCCACCTGGATTCAGTGAGCTGGTCCCTTCCCTGCCTTCAGACGTGGTTCCTGACTTCTGACTTTTCCACTCTGAGATACAAAATTAGGTCAACCTGTGGCTGACCCGCCATGGGCTTCCACTGACATCTCAGCCCCTGGTGAAAGCTGGGGTGAGGGGAAAGCTACTTCCTTTGGTCTTTTAGGCTGAGTCTCAAACTCCTGTAGCCTCTGTTTATAATACAGAGAAAAGGTAGCCCCTTGTAGACTTCCAACAAGTGTGATGTGAAGGAGGTCAAGTTGATCAATTCTTTTCGGGAGAATAGGGGAAAGACATTTCTTTGAAGGAGTTCATGTTTTGTTTCCCAATAATCGCTGGCTTTATATCTAGACAAATGGATCGTTAAATTCAACAACTTCCGGCCCCCGCCCAGCACAGAGCCGGATGCAGGTCTCAAACCTACAAACAGTGAGATCATGACCTGAGCTGAAACCAGGAGTCTGAGGCTTAACCGACTGAGCCACCCAGGTGTCCCTTAGCCGAATTCTATCATCCAATTCCTTTCTCCAGTTCAACGTGGCCTTGCACTCAAGCTGAGTAAAATCTGGAGCTGAGGTTTTACCGTTTAGATTAGTTAGACATAAAAAGTTGTTAGGTTTGGTCGTTTAAACTTACTGTTGAAAATTATAAAGTGGCTGTGAATAACTTCGTATTGTCTGTCTACACGTTAAATGACTATACTTTTCCTAGGTTAACGATGAAATCAGGATTCAAAAGAAGAATCAACCATACATTGCTTTAATTTGGATATATTTTCCCCTTTAATGTATTAAGTCAATTTGAAATGTGTATGTGATCTGTTAGCTCCTTCCACAGGCGGATGAGGCCACTGCCCCAGCTTCTTAAAGTCCAACCTGACTCATACCTTCCTCATTTCGCCAGTGCCTCCCCACCCAGGGAGAGCCAGCCAGCTTAGTTCGCTCTTCCAGTCTATCAGTGAGTAAGCCCTGACCACCTTCTCAGCATTATTGCTTACTGTTCCATATATAAATCGTGCAGACAGCATAAGCTCCTGTCAAACTAGCTTCTTGCCTTCCCTTGAAGGAGGCACAGTACAGATTATTAGTCACAGTACAGATTACCAGCCAGTCTCCACCTTATCCATGCTGTTTCTCCACTGGGCAAGCCTCTCCCCCATTTCTACCTGGCAGAATTCCGCCCATTCTGCAAGGCTCAACACAAGGGCTGCATTCTCTATCATTTTTTTTCTCCAATGGAAGGAGGTCTTTTCCATACTTGAACTCCAATTTCACATTGTAATTCCCTCATCGCACCTGTAACCTTCACTATAGTTTTTATTTATATATCTTATATATCCTGATTTCCCTCATTTCTTATGCCATAGCACAGAATAAGGACTCCACAAAAAATTGTTGAATACATGACATTTCATTTTCCTTTCATCCATCTATTCATCCATCCATCTCATCATCAGATATTTATTGAGCATTCACTATATGCCAGGCACGTGTTTCTGACAAAATCTAAGTCTGAAGCTTATATGTGGGTTTCAATAGTCCATGCTATTCTCTACCCTCATGGGGAAAGATTTGTTGTTATCATGCAGAAGTATTTCTTCTTGCCATTACTAACAATTCCATTATTTTTCAAGTTGCCCCTCACTGGCAAATCTAGCAATGCACATAAAGATTTTGCATTTGTGCACTAAACACACTTCTAGATTTGTCTTATCCTTTCTATCTCTATTTTTAATTTATCCAAACTCCTCACTTTTTTTTCGGTATTATATGTATTTTAATGGCCAACTCAAAATCCTTTTGAAATGAAGCAGAGTACCGATAAATAGAATACAATTACAAAAAAAAAAAATCAAGTAATTGGTTCCAAACTACTAATTCACACAATGAAACTTCCCTGGAAGAGCTTTTGCAGCAGAGAAGAATTCAATAAAATGTAGGTCTTCCTTGAACTCCATTCAAGAAGGCTAAGTTTCTTCAGTAATTATAAGGTGATCTCACTTTTAACATGATCCCAGAAAGTGGTCTTGCGGAAATTGTTAGGAAACACTAATAGAATCATTCTAGTCATTGACGGTATTTGAAACTGCATTCTGAAACCTGGGACCATTGCACAGAGGCTGGGAAACATGAACAAAACATGTCAACTTACCTTAAGAAATCTTTTTCTATCATACTAAGTTTTTTTGTCTTATTTTTTTTTTTAAACCAAGATTGCTAGGGAGATGACTAACTTTAGAGAAATGAAGAGGCCAGGATTAAGACAAGAAGGAGATACCATTTGGGAGAAATGGCTCCAGAAAAAAGAGCAGGTCATAGGATCTTCACAAAATCTATATGCCAGTGGTGTTTACCGAAGCGTGCGTTCTCTCTCCTCATGCTACAGAAATTTCGTACATCTGCCACCAGACTATTGTAACCTTAACACTCAACCCTCATAGTAAAAGAAAGCTCTTTCACCCATGTTAAGATTTTGTTATTTTGCATTCATATTTCTTTTGGGAAATTTTTAATGAATACAGCCCCATCCCATCTATCTGGATATCTCAGGCTTAGCACGTTATTATTTGATTTAGGCAGATTTGTTGAATCTCAAAACTAGTTCAGAACTTTGTATTCACAAAACATTTCTGATAATTAGCTTACGGTTCATTCCCACGACTATATTTCACAGACCAGCTACTGTGTCTTTATGGTCAAGTGTAGGGGAGAGAAGACACGGCATTGCCATGCATCACGTTAAAATGACAGAATGACCTCAGGGAACCAGAAATCTGAACAATTGATACAGAAAAAGAAGATCTAGAAAATAGGAGTTGCTTGAACTTATTGGCATACATTGGCTACGAGTGTGATATGCAATTGACTTAAAAGCGTGTTAAAAAACTAGTTTCAGTTGACCTTCAATTTTAAGCCCAGTGCGCCATCCACAAGGACTCAGGCTTGGTGGTTTTGTCTGCGTTTGGCAGGCGTCAGAGCTGTGCTTTCCCTGACCTGGGAACCCCAAGGGCACAATGTTACACTTCTTTCCCTTCTCATTGCTTAGCCCTTGGTACTTTCTCAATCAGTGTTCACTGAGTGAAAAAATGGAATTTGCCTCTTCTCCAGAATCCTAAAGCATGCCAAGATGGCAGGAACCTCAACAGTTAAGAAAGAATACACTTCACATTAGTCGATGTATTCTGGAAAACTTTTGGCATAATGCTAGATCCGGGAGAGAGAGGGCACGAAATTTGCTATTTTGTCCCCCTTTCAGGAAACTCCCACGAAGATTTTAGCTCGACTGAAACTGTGCCTTCATGTTTTCGCATGCACGTCTCAGTGCAGCCGTGGGAATCCCTGGAACCCAAGAGGAGAGATTAGAGGCCATGTTCTTTCTTCCTGCGGCACGTTCTCTCACCTAGGTTATTTCTGAGAAAATTCTTTTAGGAGCCCCTCTCATGGCCCAATTTAGACCTTACTGGGTAGGTGTTTCTCTGGGCTTCAGTGAATCCTGCTCTGGGAAATAACAGACAAAATACATGTCTAAAAGGGAGCTACTCCAGAAGAATAAGGTTCAGAAGTGAAATGTGATCTCTTGGAATGTGATTACCTAAGTAGCTGTGCTTTCACATCTTTGTTTTCAGAGGAGCCCCCACCAATCAAGTGGTTGCAAATCTCAACAAACTGCACAATTTATAATTTTGGAAATCTGAAATAGAATTTGCAATGTGATCTCAGTGGCTGGGTCACTTCTCCTTGTAAAGATTTTTATCTGATTATAAAACAAACGGCCTACTTCTTCAAGGCATATTAGTGCCATGAAATCATGCTCCAACTTTGCCCTCTTTCATTATATCAGCAGGAGCTTAGGGGCTGGTAAAAGAAAAGGTATGACAGAGAGTTAATTTCTGCCAATGCCCTTCTGGCCTTCGCTGCAAGAGATGCTTGTTTAATTTTTTCCCGGGCACGTAAGTAGGCCTTTGATGGTGCTTCTCACCATGTTGTGGGGTCTGTGCGACTGCTTTATGGTAAATCTGAAACCTCTGGGGAAATGGTCTCAGAGTCCCTAACCTTTGCTGGTTCCTGAAGTTCTAGTGTGGAGACTGAGAACCTTGGGGAATAAAAAGAAGCACACGTCTTCTCCCATGAATTCGTTTTTGTGAGATCTGAGGACAAAGTGTTGCTGGCTGAGGAAGTGCTAGCACCCACCTGCCCACCCCCTGGGGAGCAGTCCTCAGCCCACCAGCGCTGAGAGGATCTTTGCCCTTGTGATCCCGGTGCCTGAAAAGCCGCCCTGTGCCCCCACCCGCCTGCTTTGGCACATCTCCAGGAGGAGCTGCAGCCTCGGTGTGGCCCAAGAAGTTAGCCCCTTGCTTCTGGGGTCTCAGTAAGAAGCAGAAGGATTCAACCAGCAAAGCAAAGGCCTGGGAAACATTTGCTGCCATCAGCTCTGATGGTTGCACCTAAGATAGAATTTCTTGTAGCCTCCTGTTTAGTTTTTTTTTTTTTTTTTTTTTTTTACAAGGGAATCGGTGACGAAACCCAGGTTAGACCCTTCAACAGAACTATCCTGAAGAGCAAAAGTAGCAAATGAAGGGCTATGACTGGGGACTGACTCTGGGGGAAGGCTGGAGTTTTGAAATGAGAGCCAAAAAATGTTTTCACCCTCTAGCCCACAGGTTAAGTTACTGAAAAGAAATCACCATCGTGTCTACACGTTTCTTGTATGTTTACTCCTACTCTGGAGAGTAATCTAACTCATCATTTGCAATCAGGGCCTCTGAGTTCTGTTTGTGTTTGCTTTTGCTCTTTGCTTTGCTACTTGTCCGGGTGTTTGCCTTAGCATCTGACATCTGTTGGTAATAGAAGCCTTTGTCCTCGGCGGGCCCGCCCCAGTTCTCCTGGCTTTCGCCTTCGGTGGCATAGGAGAAACCCTCCTCTACCGAGAAAGGGTCATCCACGTCGTAGCGCTGGTACGTGCTTTGGTGCAAGGCTTCTTCTCGAGCACTGATTTCCAGGGTGCTGTTCCAGATGCCATACCCAAAATAAATGAGCATACCTGCCGGGAGGGAAAGGCACAGGTGAATAAGCAGTTGCTTGGGGATCCATGGGACTAGCGGGGAGATCACTCAAATGGTGAAAGCAGGGCTGGGGGTGGATGTGTTTTCTTTGGTCTGCACAGTGTCTGGAAAAGACTCAAAGTGGGATATCTTGCATTAAGCAACCCTTATTCACAGCTTTCCCTAAAAAACTCCGAAGGTCTGACAACCCTGTCCCCACATTTCTATATGACAGTTTTAGCTGGAGGTGAGAACAGCTGCCTCTTCGGACAGAATGTGGGCTCTTTAGTCGCCTCTGTCCCCACGTCCCTGTTGACATCCAGCCCACTACACTCATGGAGGTGCCAACCAGGACTTTGAATTTTCCACCCTGGCTTAAATATTTATGGATCACCCACAGTGCGTCCCCAGCCTTCTTACAGTATTTTATTATCCCACGCCTCCACCAGGGGACTCCCTCTTTTATCTTACCACTGAGCAATGCGCATATATTGCCCTATGGTTTACCTTGACATTTTTCACTCACCAAAGGAGTATTATTATATTACTGCCACTCAGAGCTGTTTACTTTCTTCTGTGGGCTCTCAGAGTGTCTGGAGCATGCCACTGTTACGGCCCTGAGAACATCTATTGTGTGATTACCTGCACAGGGTGGTTCTGTTTTATAGACTCTGCAGAAAACTGGCGCTTAAGATTTGTTGAACGAAAGAATGAGAACTCCTGATGAGCATGAATTTTCCAGTGCAACCTCCTTACTTTGATGTCATTCCAAGCCAAGGAAAGAAACGTGTCTTCCTAATTGATATGTAGCATTAATAAGGGCTAATGTTTCATTTCTATTATAATATTTTTGAAATAACAAAATAGTTTGCGAACCCCCGTTTTCCACCTTGAAAAGCTCATAAAGGCTCAGGGCCTGGAATGGGTGAGAACCATATCCCTGGGAGGTCATAGGGCATGATGATTAAGACTGTGAGCCATGGGTTCAAACCCTGCCTCCCATCACTATTAGCTGTGTAACCCTGGAGCAGTTACTTAGCCTTTTTGTGCCTCAGTTTTGCCTTTTAGAAAACCATAAGATAGACACTTATAACTTGGGGTTGCCATGAGGATGGAATGAGATAGGCGGTGGCTTTCAACCCTGGCTTCACCTGGAGGGTCACCTGGGGAGTTTTTGAACCGCCCTTATACCCAAACACCACCCCTGGAGATTCCAATTTAATTGGCCTGTAATATGATCGAAGCATAGGTCTGTTTTAAGGCTTCACAGGTGAGTCCAATGGTCAGCCAAGGCTGGGAATCCCTTAGCTCAGGAGTATAAACCTCCTGAGGCACATACTCCATTGCCGACTCTGGACACATTATGGCTTGGCCAGTGGATGGCACTCTGTTATGCACCCCCCTTCCAGACCCCAGACACCCTCTTCTGAGTGGCATTAGCACCTTTGACTTTGCTAACACAGCAGGCATCTGTAGAGCTGTTTGCATAGGACCTTAAGGTCAAGTGTGCTTTCCTCTTTGGTACTTGAGAAATCCTTCTCCCTTTTGAATTTGAAGTGTGTCTTTTTAAGCTTGGATTTCTCCCTCCCTGTCTCAAATGACTTTCTCCTCACCCCTTCCCCCACCCCCCAGTGAAATCAACTTTCCAGGAGCCAAAGTAAGCAGAGATTTATAGTCCTAATTGGTAATAAATCCTGGAGTTAATCATTTGCAGATGTAGCTATTCTCAAATAGCAACTTCATTTTTCTGAGCACGGATCTTTACTCTTTCTTGTCTGGGGGCGGAGGGTGGCCACGGGAGTAGTTATCATCCTTGTGTAGCACAAGGCATCCAGACCTCCTCTAAAATGGCCAGTATGCTGCAGCTTGAAGAATGCCTGTTTTGGAAGCATGTTTGAGATCTGAGAGTAAATTTCAAGAGACTAGGTGGGATCAACAGGCACACACCTTTTTTAAAATTTTTTTTGGCCCAATTTTGCTTTTTTGTTATTTTTTGTCTTAGACATCAAGGCAAGTGTCAAATCTTGCCTCCTATTCCTGCTTGGTATCTATTATATCAATTTTTTCCATCTCTGATCCCCTTCTCAGACCCTATTTATAGGCAAATTATTTCCCTACTGAACTTAATACCATTTCCCCCCCTTTTCCCTTTGCCCCTAAGTTCTCTGCTGTGCCATTACGTGGCTCATCATTCAAGCACTGGATTGACACGTATTCCGACAGACCTTCCCATGCCCCCACCAGAATTTATGGAAATTCTCTAAGAGCCTCATAGAATCCTAGATATATAGAGCTGGGAAAGAGGCTGTGAATGAATGCAATACCTTCACTTTACAGAAAAAGAAACAGGCTGAGGGCAGAACCAGCATTCTATATGGATAGAGAGAAGGCTCTTGCATACTCAGTCCTTCACACCTCTCCTCCGCAGGCTGGCGTATACACTATGCATATCACAGTACATATTCAGTGAGAGGTTATGTCTAAAGTAACTAAAAGGGGCACCTGGGTGGCTCAGTCGGTTGGGTGTCCGACTTCAGCTCAGGTCATGATCGCACAGTTCATGGGTTCGAGCCCCGCGTCCGGCTCTGCGCTGACAGCTTAGAGCCTGGAGACTGCTTCGGATTCTGTGTCTCCCTCTCTCTCTCTGTTTTTCCCCTGCTCGCACTCTCTCTCTCTCAAAAATATATAAAAATTAAAAAATTAAAAAAAAAGAGGTTATGTCTACATTTGTTGTTTGGGAATGGCTGAGTCTGAAGGGATGTGTGTGTGTGCATGAATGCATTGACTATGATTACTTTGAGAAAGCAACCTATGGAAATCTGCCATGTAAATATTTATGGGCCTTTTAATGTTTGCTCTACAATTTCAAAGGTGCATTATTTTGTCTTCTAAAATATATTTCAAATATGAGTGCTCTGAACCAAGAAGTGACTTGTGCATGCAGCCTGATGGAATAAATGGTCAACCTGGGCAAAGGCCTGGTGTTCTGTCTGCCTTCATCCTTCTTGCTGGCTCTTGAGTAAATTCAAGAAAAGTGTTGTGAGGGGCGCCTGGGTGGCTCAGTAGGTTGAGCGCCTGACTCTTTATTTCAACTCAGGTCATGGTCCCAAGGTCATGGGATTGAGCCCTGTGTCAGGATATGCACTGAGCATGGAGCCTGCTTGGGATTCTCTCTCTCCCCTCTCTCTCTCTGCCCCTCCCCTGCTTGTGTGAGCTCTCTCTCTTTCTCTCTAAAAAAATAATAAGAAGAAAAGAAAAGTGATGTGAAGCACTGAGGATTGAATAAAAGGAAAAATGTAGGGGGACAAAGAAACAGGAACAAATGAAGTGAGGAAGGGAGAGTAGAAGGGAGGTAGAGAGAGAGAGAGAGAGAGAGAGGAGAGAAGCATGTACTACCATCTGTCACACATAAACAAAGGCTTTGTGTCGGAGGAGTAAACAGAGCTGCTAAAAGCCTCCTGTGTAGAAGCAGGGTGTTTTGTTTCTGCTCCTTTCTTCAGCTGGCTTACAAAACTAAGCATGAGGTAGTTTCTGAAAAGTCTGTGGGGATTCTGGGAATTCTGAATCATCTAAACTGAACTTCGCACAACACCTCCGGGTGCTGAGGTCCTAATGATACATTCGTTATGTTGCGCCTTTCCCCCAAGAAGCTCAAAATGTTATACATATGTTATCCTGTTCAGATCCCTCCTCGCCTGTTCAGGAGTGTGTGTGTGAGTGTGTGTGTGTGTGTGTGTGTGGCCGGGAGTGGGAAGGTTGCGATTACGTGCATCGCACAGACAGGAACGTTGGGCACGGGACAAAATAAGAGATTTTCCACAGGAACGTGGTTAGTGGTTGGACTGTGAATCCTTCAGGGTCTCTCCGTGTCCTGATCCAGGGTGCTTCTGTTATTTCTCTAACCTGCCAGGACTATAGACTGATTGCAATCAAGCTTGCTTAACTTTTTAGTTTGAAGAATTTCAAACATATATCAAAGTGGAGAGAATAGTATAAAGAACCCCATATACTCATCACTAGTTTGCTCCTGACATCCACCCACCGCTCCCTTCTCAGGTTATTTTGAAACAAATCCTTTCCATCCTATGCTTCACCTGTAAATAAATAAGTACGTATATTTAAAACAGCATTCTTTTTTAAATGTTCATTTATTTGTTTTGAAAGAGAGAGGGCAAGCAGGGGAGAGGGAGAGGGAGAATCCCAAGCAGGCTCCACACTCAGCATGGAGCCCAATGCAGGGTTAGGTCCCACAAGATTGAGATCATGAGATCACGACCTGAGCCGAAATCAAGAGTTGGATGCTCAACTGACTGAACCACCCAGGTGCCCCTAAAATAGACTTCTTAAAAATACTTAACTTACTATCATTATCACATCTAAAAACTAATAATAATTCCCTAAGATTATCTGATATGCAGAAGTATTAAAATTTCCCTGAATTATTGTGCATGTGGGGGAAATACTCTTTACCGTATGAGGCTATAGACTTACTCCAATGATGCTGTCACTGCTTGATAGAGTTTTGGGGCACTGTTATTCAAGTCGTCACTGGGGCTGGCATCATATTCTTTTGCAAACCGTTACAGATGGCAAAGTTTATCTTTTGAGAGAGGATTCGCTTTTGGCCTAAGCCAGAAGTCATTTGGAATGAACCCTTAAGAATGAGACGGCTAATTGACATTTGCATATTTAATCCTGCTGTGTCTTAAAAACTTAGATCCATTGCTTTGTAGTTACACATCTTATATCTGTGATAAATGAAAGGCAGGGGTGATGTTAAAAATCAGAGGGGGGTTAGCTCTTCTGTTGCCGTAGGGTCTTGGAAGCCCCCCTGGTGGGCTGGAGTTATTTTTTTAGGGAGAGGAGAAGCTCAGGGCAGCCACAAGTTAGCAGCAGGCACAGAAGGGTTTCAGTATTTTAAAAAACAGACATGGCTGTACCGGGCACATGGGCTGAATGCAGCCTTGGTCAAAGGTAATGGCCATGAGTCCCGCAAAAGGCTGTTTGCAGCAAAGGGAAATATTCATTCAAAAGGAGGCATTGGCTTTTCTTTCAGACAGAAATTCCCTGGTGGAGAATGTGCCCAGGAGAGGTTCATGCTAGACAAGATGAGGAATCACTCCTTCAGCAATTTAGTGGGCTTTTTTAATGTAGTAGAACACTTTGTGATCATAAAGCCCTTTCTAGAAAAGTACTTCCTCGTCTATCATCCCAGAGAGGTTAAGAACTGGTTAATAAGTCAGTGATTGAAAAGGCACTGGAACTTTCATCTGTTGAGTCTAAACTGATGGCTGTGCCCATCCCACCCGGGCACCTCCAGGGAAGGTTTAGAAATGCCAAGCCTGCCTTCAGATGCTGGGACAAACAACAACTTACTCTACTTGTGTTGCTCCATTTGTGCAAACCAAGCAAATGACGCCAAACCTACAAGTGAGAGGGGTAGGAGGAGGGGGGTGTCTCTGGATCATATGGGGAAAACCTAGCACAAAACCTCAAGTCTGAAAAGAGACTGGGTGACCTGGAGATAGACAGCAGCCGCAGATTTCTAACCTCACGGGCCCAAAGTCTGGCTGAGGAGCAGATGTTGGATCTCTAGAGTCCCCTGGGGGCTTCCTGTCCTCTGTAGGCAGCAACAGGGCTCAGGGCCAGATGAGGTGGGCTACCTGACCTCAGGCTGGGTGGAGCTACCTCTTCCTGGGGTGCACTTTCCAGCAGGAAGCCATGCCCGCGGCAGATAACTGAGGCATTTTGTTATGCCCAGAGGCTTTTTTATTTTTACTACTCTGGGATCGACTTCCCAAAACAGACATTTGCCAAGGCAGAAATGAAAACTAAATGGTAATGAGAAGGTGTCCTCCCCACCCACTGCCATCCCTACCAACTCCTGCTTTGCTGGTTAGTTTTTAAAATACCACCAGAGGGGCGCCTGGGTGGCTCAGCTGGTTAAGCATCTGACTCCTGATTTTGGCTTAGGTCGTGATCTCACAATCATGAGATTGAGCCCCGCATCAGGCACTGTGCTGGGCATGGAGTCTGCTTAAGATTTTGTCTCTCCCTCTCCCTCTGCCCCTCTCCAGCTCTCTCTCTCTCTCTCTCTCAAAAAAAAAAAAATACCACTGCAAGCCCATTGATTATAGTAACAGTAAGGTTTGTTTAAGATGGTGTGGCCAGGAAGAGCAGGCTTGGATTGAATAGGGGGTTGGCGGGCGGGGGGGGGGGGGGGTGTAGAAATTCTCTTCCTGGCCCTGCTACTGATCAAATACAAAGTCACATTACTTTATGCCTCAGTTTCCCACCTGCAAAATGGAACTGGGGACTTATTTTATTTGAGGGGTATAATGGCCATGAAACAGAATGCAATCTTATTAAAGAATATTTTAAAAAATCCAGTAATGCAAGCCAGTAATGCCACTTCTAACTCAGCAGAAACCCAAGGGAGACATGTTCATGTGTCCACCAAAAACATGTACAAGAATGTTCACAGCAGCTCTATCTGTAATAGCCCCAGAGTAGAAGCAAGTTAAATGTCCACAGGCACTAGAATGGATAAGTGCGCTGTGGCATATTATTACCACAGTGGAATGCCAGCCGGGTAAGGAGAGTGAACGAACTAAAACCACAAGCAACGACACGGATGAGTCTTATAATGCTGAGGGAAAGATGCCCAGTGGCCACTCTTTCATGGCTCTAAGTGTGTTCCAGGGGCCCTGTTCACACCTGCTCCGGGGCCCTTCGTCTCTGCCATGGCCATCTCTCCTTTCCTTCTTTTGTCTCAAAGGACAGCCGATATTGTGGCTGCTGCTGGGTGCAGAGCCATGGTATCACCCGGCCCTTTTCTCCATGCATAGCCCTGCCCGGCATAGCCCCTCTGCCAGCAGGCAGCCTGGACTGTAGCGGGACCACCCCCCCGCCTCCTTCTTGGAATTGCGCTGCTCCTCTTGCCATCCTCGCCCTGGCCTTCGTGAGTTTTATTTTGCCCTTTTGAGCATGATTTATTTGTCGAAGTTGCCAATTGTTTCCTCCTCTGCCTACAAGGAGAATTTCAAGCTTATTTATGGGACATATCCTCAGGAATTGATTTATCTTGGTGTCCTCTCTGCTCCCCATTCAAGGCCCCCCTCTTCTCCTCCTCTTCCCTACACGACAATGGCTGCTTTGAGTCAATTTCCAACAGGGTTTTCAAATGATACTGCAGGTAAAGACCACAGCTGTGTTTTCCCTTTGGAAACCACGTTTTAGTACAGGATTTACGAAGCTCATTGCCAGATTAGTGTCTGTTCTCTAAATCTATAGATGAGAATTTGGTTTTTCTCTGAGGGGCTGAAAACATTCCAGGTGAGAACTTGGCAGCCCTCAGGGTGAGGGGGCCCACGAGCTGGTTCACCCGATCATTATTTTATACTCAAGTCCCACAGGGAACAGTAGACCTGGAAAGTACTGCCGTATAGTGTCATCACTGGTAACTGCTAGTTTCGGGCTCCCTGAGACTCTGCCCAACACTTCGAGGTGTTCTTTTACAAAACCGCATCAGCTGAGAGAAAAGGAACAGGAAGTCTGATCTGTGCTCATTTTGCTGGGGATTATCAAACATTTGCTGTGCGTGTTCCTTCTCTTGTCTGAAGGAAAAGGAACAAGTGCTGAGTAATCTTGCTGGGACTTGGGCCTTATTTTATTCAGTGAGTCGTGCTCATCCGAAGGTTCAGAGCTTAGCAAAACATTGTTAGAAAAATGCTGTGATTAAGATTCATCTAGAGAAGGCTGGTTAAAAAGATATGCCCGAGAAGATGATCGAGTTATGACTCAGCCTAACCATGTAAATCTCGTTTTTAAAAAGTAGCTAATGTTTCATAAGAAGCTCCGTTTAAAAATATCTCTACTGTTCTCCCCAGGAAAGTTATACTATGAATAACAAAATAAAAATCTGACATCTTGGAGACTCAGAAGTTTAGAGATGGCATAATTATTCTATGAGATCACTGAAAATTGTATAAGCCAATTTGGGGTTGTTCGATGGATATATTTTATATGTGCAAAAATTTGTTTTTGAAAAACAGGGAGTTTTTGTAATTAAATCATTTGCCTTGCCTGCTAGTATCTTCTTATTCTTCTCTCTAGACCAGTCCTTGTCACATTTGAGCATGCATCAGAACAATGTGTAGGCTTTGTTAAAACCTAAATTGCTCTCAGAGATTTTGACTTGGCAGGTCTGGGATGGGGTTTAAAATCTCACTTTTAACCTGTTCCGTGAGTGATGCTCCTGGTCTGGGACCACACTGGGAGAACCACTGTTCTAGATCATTGTAAACCTGCCCGCACATTAAAATTCCCTGGGGATCTTCAAAAAAAAAAAAAAATACCCAGTGCTTGGCTGCACCAGACCAATTAAATCAGAAAATCTCTGAGATCCTGGGTATAGAATATTTCAGGAGCAGCTCGGGTGATTCTGATGTGTAGTCAGGACTGAGACTGTTTGTTCTAGGCAGAAATTACTCAGGGACCATTTCTCAAAGACCATGATGCTAAAGCAGTTAGTAGCCAGCAGCTGGATGCGAGCTGTGAGCTCCTGTGTCCTCTGACTGGCCAACTCCAGGCTGCGTAGTGGCACCCTCCCATGTCATGGAGTATCAATTTCTGGAGCGAGTTTGAAGTTTATGCTATCAGCAAGATTACAAAAGGCTCTCTGGGAGTTTTCTTCTGCCTGATAACTGGGAGGGCAGCCTGAGTCAGAACAGGTTCATGCTGTACTTTGGCATGTGATAGCTAGTCTGGGCGACAATGAATCATTTTAGATTTTAAAGAGAAAGGCAGGGAAGAAATGATTCTTATTACTTTCTGCAATATTTTCTTATTTAAGCCCCAAACAGCAACCAGATGAAGACGAGTAGAATTAATCTGCATTTTTACAGATGGGTAAACTGAGACCCAAAGGAGCTAAGTGAACTTCCCAAGGTCACAAGACACAGAGGTGGCAGAACTGTGATTTGAACCTGGACTGTTTGACTCCAAAGGCAAGGGTCCCTGCCACCTTACCATGTTTGCAGAGTGCCTCTGGTGCTCCAGAAACCATAGATTTAGTGCAGAACTGGTGACGTAATTTACGGGCCCCAGTGTGAAATGAAACCATAGGGCCCCTTGTTAAAAAGTTGTTAAGAAAAAAAAGGTTGTTAAGAATTCAAGAAAGCAGCAGCAGAGCATTAGGCCAAATGTGGGGTCCTATGCGCCCATGGAGCCAGCCCTGATGTTAGGTGTTAATCCGCACAAACTACATATCAAACATCCTGATCCAATAGGGAAGATGCTCAGAGGCACCCTGGCAGGGAGGTACGGGCTGCAGATCTGGGCGTGGAGATACTGAGTTTTTAATAATAGCTCTGTGAATAATCTCCAGTTATTCCTGTTGACCTTGAGTATGTTGTTTAACCTTTTGGAGGTTCAGGTTAGTCATCTGTGACATTGAGAGAGGGAGCGGTGGGGAAGGGTAGATGATTTCAGTGTTTCTCAAACTTTGTTGTTGTTGTTGTTTTGTAATGCTTATTTATTTTTTAGAGAGAGAGACAGAGCATGAGCAAGGGAGGGGCAAAGAGAGAGGGAGACACAGACTCCGAAGCAGGCTCCAGGCTCCGAGCTGTCAGCACAGAGTCCTAGGTGGGGCTCGAACCCACGAACTGTGAGATCATGACCTGAGCTGAAGTGGGACACTTGACTGACTGAGCCACCCAAGCACCCCTCAAACTTTGGTTATTTATATGCCACATATTTTGTATCATGGCCATGGTCATGATCCCTGGACCCATACTACCTGACTTCTAATTTTGGCTCCCCTAAATTCTAGCTATGTGACCTCGGTCAAGTGCTTCCACTTCCTCATCTGTAAAATGAAGATTGCTGTGAGGAATACATAAGTTAATGTGAGGAAAGTCCTTGAGTAATAGTTGGTATGTGATAAGGGCTACATTAAGTGTTAATTATTACTACGAATCATGGCACCTGTACCAGTAGTAATGCTTTTTCTTTAATTGGACTCACTTGTTAAATTTAAAAATAATCACCAGATTCATGTGAGTAGGTATATTTTTTCTCGTACGTGTGCAAATGTATAATACCTATATAATACTTTTAAAAATTCAAAAAAAGTCCATTCATATGCTCTCTAAAATCAGCCCAAATATTACTGACAGAATGGTCACCAAAACCATGGGGAACATTGTGCTAGATATTGAAGGTCCCTTCCAGCTTTAGTACTCTAGGAATGAATGAATAAATGCACGTGTCTTTGTGTCTATGCCTTCAGTCATTTGACAAATACGTGACTGGAATATTTCTACCCTCCTCAGTCACTTCTACCCACAGTAGAATCTTTCTACTGGTTGGCTACAGGTTTCAGTGGAAAAATGTTTAAATGGAGAAGAGAGGTTGTGAATAAATCATGTAAGTGGTTTAAACTTTGAGGGGTTAGTGGGGTTCTCTCAAGAACTCCCCCTAAAGTCTAACGAAGGATGAAACCTAGAGTTGTGAAAATTGGGACGGGATGCTTCTAAGAAGACACAGGATGGCCTTGAGAGGTGAGGAATCTACCGGAAGGTCTGGACCCTTTCCTTTGGGTACTGTTTTTGCTCCACTTCCTTCTATGCAGATCTTATCTTATAGGCTTACAGTTTCTGTTTGTTTGTTTTTGTTTGTTTGTTTATTTATTTATTTATAATTTGAGAGAGAGAGAGAAAGAGAGAGCACTAGAAGGGGAGAGGGGCAGAGGGAAAAAGAGAGAATTTAAAGCAGGCTCCATGCTCAGTGTAGAGCCCAATGTGGGGCTTGATCCTATGGCCTGGGGATCATGACCTGAGTCGAAATCAAGAGTTGGACTTTCAACCAACCGAGACACCCAAGCATCCTTAGGCTAACGGTTCAAATTCCACCTCCTCAAGTTCCTTTCCAGCTATTCTTTTTTTCTCATCGGAAGAGTAGTCATAGAGAAGTATTTATTAAGCACATGCTGTGTGCCAGGCACAGAGGACATAGTGCTAAACACCCGTATTCCTATATCAAGGAGTGGATGGGACCTCAGGGCTATCAATTTGTATAGGGAAATAAAGGGAGTGACTAAGGAACTTTAAAATCAGTTTTCACTTAAACACCCCTCTCAAGTTACCATGAGCACTGATCTCCAACCATTTCATGAACATCAGTACTCGTTGGATATAATAAACGTGTGATGTGAATGTAATATAAATCAATCACAAAGGAAAATGAAAAATCTTTGGACAGGGGTAGGGCTTTATGAAGGCAATAAAAGTGAATTTAGAGAGAGAACCTCTGATTTACGCCCAAAGTTGTGGACAGTTGAAGTCCTAGCAGAACTGTATCAGTTGTCAACAAAGAGAAAATCAGTTAAGATTGACAGCGTGATGTGTGCTTTCCAAGAGAATGACTAGAATATCGAAGGATGATGAAAGAATCTTGAGAGAAAATGAAAAACTCTTGAATATCTTATAAAAGTCAATATGAAGTGAGGGATGGTAAATGGTATAATCTAGTCGGAAAAATTATGCCAAAATCCACACTTAATTCATACTTTGCTCGTTTAAAATATTAGGGCATGATTGGTATTTTACTTTAATTTTGTCAAATATAAGAAAAGTAATTCTTCTGTAACTTTCAGTTTCATAATTTTTAGTTTCTAAGATAGAATTCCAGTCAACCTTTTTCACTCTAATTTTTACTGTGTTATTTATGTCCCTTTATTATGTGGATTCATTTTACTGAATGACTGTTTATATTTCTATAAAATTTATTTATATTTTTAATTAATGACTTTTTATGGAATTAATTATTCATAAAAAGAATGTCCAGTAATAGTATTCAATGAAGTGATGGATTGATTAGCATCATTCTTCAGAACCAACGGCCAAGACCATAATAGGCAGAAAGGGCACAACTGGCTTTATTGACTCTAATGCAGAGAGCAAGGGTGCATAGAACAAGCCAGACTTCTCTTGCAACGGAGATGCCTAGTCCAGCTAGGAGGTAATTTTGGGATAAGCCTGTTTAAGGCCTTGAGAGGGAATTCTCCAGGCGTCAAAGGAAATTGCTTACCCACAAAGCACCAGACTGCAAACCGGATCCATGTGATGGTGGAGAGCTTTAGCATGAGATAAATGTTCACCAGCATGGCAAAGGCAGGCACGAAGGGGAGGCAAGGAGCCATGTAGGGTAGCTTTTTGGGGTTCTCTGGTTGCTGCAGGATCACGAACACCAGGGCGCCGATCAGCAGCACCATCAGAACAACCAGCAGGATGGCCCACCAGCTCCGCTCTGAGATGTGGTCGGAACCAAAGATGAGGAAGGAGCAGAAGATGAACATGAGGATGAAGAGCAGGAGCACGCAGATGGTCACCGTGTGCCCTGTAGCTGCTGTGGGCCGGTCCATTTTGCCTGGAAGGCCCAGCCGGATCCTCATGGTGTAGTAGCGGGGCCCGATCAGCTTCTTTAACTTGATGAGATAAATGTTTTCAGATTCATCGGCTTCGATGCCTGTGGTCATGTCCACAGTGCCGTAGTTGGGATGGTTCACATTGTAGGTGGACTTGTCCGACTTGCCTATGAGCATCTCGTTGTCTCCCAGGGATGGTAGGTTCTTGGCCCCGCATGTGTTGGTGGCTGGGCCAGAAAACTCTTCCCCTTCACTCACAGGAGAACAAACTTCCTTCTCACAGTCCGCCAGGATGCCCTCCTTCTTCTTTGTGTGCTCCTGGGACAAGAACTTGACAAAACCATCAATGTCACTCTCTGGTTGGTATCGAAGGAGCAAGACGCAGACAGAGACCAAGGTGTAGGCAAGGAGTGTGCCGATGGACATCATCTCTATTAGGTCTTTCAGGCTGACTAATAACGAGAGGAGAGCTGCTAGGAACCCCGATACAATGCAGGCCACCACTGGTGTCTCTGTGTAGGTGCTCACATGAGCCAGGAACCTGGAGGGACGGGCAAGCAGAGGGTTAACAGTGAGCTACAGATGGTGACTGACTCTAACACGGCTTAAGTCCACCTGGTCCTGCTCCTCCAATGTACTTCTGGAGTCACTGCTTTGAATACAGTTATTCCTACTGCAGGATTTGGTTTCTGGAATACAATTTAAAAATAATTTGCTTTCATGCCTTGGTTTTGAGGCAAACTTCTTTATTAAAGTTCCTACTTCATTATGCGATGTGAAGGGACGACTGAATTTAGGAAGGCATGTTAGAAATCTGAATCGAAGTGCAAGCTTTGCTGGGAAGGAGTGATATGTGGAACATTCATACACCTCCTTGGGGTCCCCTAAACCTGTGTTACCTAAAATATGGTCAGTCCGTGGACCAGCAGCATCAGTATCACCTTGGAGCTTATTGGAAATGCACATATTCAGGTATCACCAGAGACCTCCTACGTCAGAACCTCTGGGCATGGGGCCTAGCAAACTATGCTTTAAAAAACCTCCAGAGGATTCTGATTTATACTAAAGCTTGAGAAGCATTGCCATACAACAAAAGTGCAGAAGTTTAGTTGGCAAAATAGCGCAATAACTCAGAACATGTGCTCATAAATGCAGCCCAAATCCAGCCACTTACCAACTGGAGAAGACCAACAAAGGTGAGTGAATGACAGGTGCCTCTTTAGCAGTTCCTGTGGGCCTTAAGCAGGTTCCTGCTCTCCTCCTCACTCTCTTCCTAATCTGCCCTCCTCCCACCTCTTCCATTTCTTTTTTATTTTTGTCTTTCACATATGACTGACTATCAGCTGCCTTTGGAGCTCCAGCATCTTTCCTCTTTGACAGCAGAAAAACCTTTTGGGTGTGTGAAGTTGTAACATCTCCGCCACACTCAGCCCCTTCTTGATCTATCCAGCTCCCCAAACATGGCAGCTCTGACCTGGTGATGACTTCAGGGGGTATGCAGGGGAAATGGAGCAGAAGATGACAGCTGGCGGCAGAGAGGAAGTCCCTGAGCTGGATCCCCCCCCGTACCCCTGAGCGCTCCTTGACCTCCATGCTTGAAGAATGCCTTCCCTGCAAGCCCCTCATACAGTGGGCACTGGGAACCGAGAGATGGGCCACATTTCCTTGGGGCAGATTGACCACTTCATGGCCAATGTAGGGGGCTGGAAGCCAATATATTGGAGTGCTTGAAAATCCTGTCTTTGGAGTCAGACAGTCATGGATTCAAATCCCGGCCTCCCCTCAGCAGCTGGAGGATTGGGGTAAGTGTTTTCACCTTTCTAGGTATACTCATCTACTATATTTGTCTGCAAAACAGGGTTATTGTGACAACTACATGGGATCTGTATACAAAGCACCCAGGGTACACAAATGTTCAATGAATGGTAGTTATTGTTGCTACTGTTATTAGGTTCTGTTCACATGGTCTTATATTCCCTGTGATGGTAGCTTTTAATGTTTTCACCCTCAGAGGGGCTGTGGAGAGATGGTCAGTACCTCACCTCAATGTGAGGGCAGGCCCAAGATGTCCCTGGGATGGGTCCTTCTTTCTGGAAGTCACTCAGTGCAGCAGTTTGACACCCACAATCTTCACAAAGCAACACACAGTGTCAAACAAGAGGGGAGGGGCAGTTAGGGGGAGTATACCAGTTTGTGCTAGATTGGGAGACCCAGAGTCAAACTGAGGGGCTGTTATGGGGCTTACGTTCTTTTCGCTCAGACTCTTTATTAGGATATATGATAAATTCCATCGTCTATGTGACATACACGCACATCAAAATTATAGTCAGGCTGACAGGGGGTGACATTCTCCCTGGACAGGCATGGCAGAGCAGAATTAATTTCATAAAGCATAGTCCTTACCTGAAAAGGAGCCCATCACCAGCCATGGCATAAATGACCCTTGGCATTGGGAAGAGAGAGCCCAGCAAACTGACTGTCAGTCCTGCAACTGACCCAATGGCTACTACGAATTTTGCAGCATAGAACCCATGAGCCACAAACATCTCCATGAGTGGGGATTCCGTGTCGATGGCATAGAATGGCACCATCAGAGTTAAGATTATGCTCACCTGTTGAAACAAGAGAAAACATGGCTGGAGGTGGAGAGGACTGACAGCATGGATGGGTGTCCCAAAGGAGAGGGAAGAGGCCTGGACTTTGGATTTGTCACTTCTTGGCATGTGCCCTTAATTTAGACCAGTCATTTTGCATCTGGACCTCTTGGTCTCAGTATTTTCTCCTCACATTAGAATTTAGTGGACTTGACAAGATGGTCCTCAATATCTCTCTCAGGCTTTCATATCTGAGGAATAAGTATGCAGGTATCTAAGCCCCACAACAGCAGAACTACACTGACAGTTCAGTGAAGGGCAGATACCATCACATGGAAGGAACTGGAGCCAAAGGTGCTGGAGCCAGGACCTGGCAGTGGCCGTGAGCACCCTGCCCACATGGGCAGGACTCTCATTTCCTTTATACTTTCAGGATCCTCTATGGTCTTAAATGGATTCTCCCGTTCACTCTGAAAATCAGAGATAAAAACTCCAAAGATAAGTGATCAGAGGTCCATAGCCAGTTAACAGGGGGCACCCATATGAGGCCTATATTTCCATTTCCTCTCTGTAGCTCAGTGCCAGGAGCCAGGCAGCCCACAAATGAAGGCATCAGGATGGAACCCGGTCCTACTCTGGGGTTGTAAGACTACTGTGGCTTTGCTTAGCCAGGAATCACTTGGCACCTAGGACCCATCTTCCTTTATGTCATAAATCGGCCATAACAACCCTCCCTCCATGGCCCCAGGCAATGAAACCACCAGTTATAGGTCCAGGCTCCCCCTGGCCTGCAGGGGCCAATGCTGGCATCAAGAATGGAGGTCAGAGCCTGAACGGGAGAGGGTGGTGCATTTCCAGACCACTTCTTTGCATATTCTTCGGGAGCCAACATCCTCCAGTGAAGCCATGGGCTGCTAGGGAGGACAGCAGGATGGACCACCACAGCCCAGCAGTTTGGCTCTTCTCCTGACGGTGGAATGGCAGCCTGCTGACCTGTGCAAGACCAAACAGCCCCTGAGGCCTGGTTAAGGGCCGTGTGTTCTAGAAGAGGATGTTTCCCAGCAGCTTCACCACTTGCAACATGGGGTGGGCTGGGAGACAGTGGGATTGATTCCTACAGCAGTTTGCGTTGAGTCGGCTGCTCATGTTAGATCCAGATGGGCAAAAAGTGGGCAGATGCATAGAAGTAGTCTGTAGTCTATAAGGCGCTATTCTAAGAAAGGAATTGTGATGACCAACTTTATTATGTGTGCAGCAGGGGTTGACCCCTGGGGGGGGTATATGAGGGAGGAATAAGAGGGGAAATGCAAAGCAGAGCATCTCTGCCCTGAGATACTCTGCCCCACACCACCCTCATGGCCTGAACACTGTCTGCAGGGATCATCAGAGTATGGTTAAGATGAAGCCACTTGCCTGTGTGTGCTCAAGGGGAGGTGATAATCGACCCATAAAACAATTGCCAGGGACAATTGAATTCCTATAAACCACATCCATGGCTGCTCTTGTGTTTTCCTTTGGTGCCCAGGACAATCTTATTTTGCAGCTTGCCCTAATGATCGAGCCAGCCGCTGGTCTGGCTTCCTTAAGTAGTTGCTAAAGCTGTTTCTGTTTTGTTTGTGTTTTGGGGAGGAGGTGCTTTTCCTATGTTTTGCAGCAGGGATGCACGTAACAGCCGTGGATCTTTCCTATTGGTGGTAAGTGAAGTGAGTGGGACCCCCAGGGCCTGGGGCACTTTTGTGACCACACACCTATTGACTTGTTAGCTGGTTCTCTCCATTGCCAGGGGCCGAGGAGGACGTTGGCTGCGAGTGAGCTATTTCTGTGATAGAAATTCTGGGATGGGAACTGGGAAATGACACATCACAAGTTTGAGGAGCATCTGATCCTGAGATGACAAGAAGCTGCAGGCTTCCTTCTAAGGATTCCCCTTGGCAGGAAAACTTGAAAAATGAGCTTGGGCTGGTATAAAAAGAGGGAGCAACAGCAGAAAGAAATGGCATTTCCCCTGAGATTTAAGGGGAAGAGTGTCTCTGGGAGGGTGGTGTACTCTCTCCCCACTCTGGAGGAGCCTCGCCTCCCGCTGCCGGGAAGATCCCAGAAGACAGAAGAGCATTGAGGAGGGTGCACAGAGTTCCACAATGCCTCTGCTTGCACACCCACCCGTTACTGCCAGCCTATGATCTGAGCTCCTTGGACAGCAGCCCACTCCCTGTACACCGTCCCCTGGGCAGTAGTGGACACCCAGAGCCTGTGTGTGCGGAGGAGCAGGGATGGAAACTCAGAGGTCAAGACTGCCCCCGTCTCCAGTTCGGAGTGCTGATTTTCTTCTTGTCATTGGTGGGTGGGGATATAGGGTGCATGGACGCATGCATACAAACGCCGAGACGACACAAGGAAGGGATCATTTCCTGACAGAGGGTGACCCAGTCCCAGAGCTACTTTTTAAGGTCAAATACGAAAAGTCCATCAAGATGGTCCCAAAAGGATGTAGTACTTACAGATACGTATGCTGTCAGGCAGATGACCAAAGAGGCGGTGATGGCATAAGGGATGGACGTGTTGGGATTCTTGGCTTCCTCTCCAGTGGTGGCAATGATGTCAAAGCCAATGAAAGCGTAGAAACACGTGGCTGCTCCTTGCAGCACCTGGTGGGACAATGGCATTTTTCAGACTCAGAGTGTCAGGGCAGCACCAGGGCCCAACATGTGGTACCAACAACTGCCCAGCGCTCGGCCGCGTCACTGAGCAGCAGAGGGAATAACATGGTGGATCTCGTGCTCAGCAGTTGAGTTCTGATCTCCTGTGCTTTCTAGCTGTGTGATCCTGGGCAATTCCCTCATGGGTAAAGTGGAGATAAGAAGACTTATGGCCACATAAACACTGGGTTGTTCAACATATTCAAATCATTTCGGGAAATAAGTGGGGTTTTAAGTAAATCAATAAACTGGCTATCCCTATGTCTTGCGGAACTCATTAACTAACCTCTCCGTGCCTTATTTTCTTCCAATGGTTCTCAACCACAACCAGGGGTCGTATGACTTCCCTTAGGGGATGTTTGGAAATGTGAGGAGCTACTTGTGACTTTCACAGAGACGTGAGGTGTGCTTTCAGCGTTTAGGGTACAGGACTCAAACGCTTCTGCACCAAGAATTGTCCTACTGACATTACCATTGGTGCCCTTTATAGATCATCTCTGTGGTACCCTCTAGATCTGAAATGATAGAAAAGATTTTCAGATCTTCAGATATCCCACTGTCTTCCGTGGGGAGACAGGTAGAGACAGTCTGATTTTTCTGTCCCTCTGGGGCTCGAGTGTCCTAGCTGGGTTATAAGGCTGGAGAAGATATGCAGTGAGAGGCAGTGTCGGGCTGGGGAGGTGGTAACCAGTGACATCTGCTGGATGTCTGTTGGACTGAGCCTGCACGGCTGCAAGGGTGGGTGGGACTATAAGTCAAGATGTCAGTGCGAATCTTCTCTTAAGGAGTGAGTTACTTTCTTCCAAAGAATTGACTGAACTTTAGATGAAGTTTCCCCACCTTGGCATTCTCATTATCGGCTGAAAGCAAAAAGTGTGCCTCTCTGAATGCTTGGGGAATGTCCTTTCAGGGGAGGGTGAGAGAGCTTTTTCTAGACTTGTGTGTATGGGCCAGGGGCCTTGGCAACATGCAAGCTCTAGCCAGGGGCCCAGGGGTGAGCTTCATTGAAGGATCATTTCTCCTCCTCTAATCCACATATAGCTTACAAATGATGAAATTCAAAACATGTGCCAAGCAGATACCTGTGCCCAAAGTTTCACTCTTACCTCTCCCACCGGCTTCTCAGTAACAGATAAAATACTCAGTACTGGAATTGACCAGGTACATGACAAACTGAATATCTTCTCAAACCTCAGAAGCAAGTTTGCTCACCTGTAAAATGACTTGGCCCTTTCTGTGGTCTTTCCCACCAGGATTCTAAAGTTCCAAGTCCCTAAGTGGGCATTCTTATCCTGGGGTCCGTTCAACTCAGGGTGGGAGTCTATGAACTTTGCTAAGAAAAGATTACCTCTTTATTGTTAGTAACCTCTGACTAAACATAAGCATTTCTTTTAATTATGAATGTAAGTGACAAACTAATAGTACCTGTGATTTTGTCACCAAAGCAATCAGATATTTTTTCTATACTAGTAGATAGTTGCAGAGATCTTGAAATGTTTCTTGTGCTTATTGCTACTTCCAAATTACGATAGTTATTAGACACAGATATTAATATTTAAAACACTAATATAGAAGCACATTGTTATTATATCACAATTAAAAATGTTTTTATAACTATGTTTTAATATATTTGCTTTCTTTTGAATTCCTATGTAATCAGGTTATTCATTTATAAACACAATTCTCAAAAGGGGTCCATAGGCTTCATCAAACTGCCAAAGAGTCCATGGCACAAAATAATCTAAGAGCTGCTGGTCTATTCCAAATTCCTTTTTTTTTTTTTTAACATTTATTTCTTTTTGAGAGAGAGAGAAAGACAGAGCATGAGCAGGGGAGGGGCAGAGAGAGAGGGAGACACAGAATTGGAAGCAGGCTCCAGGCTCTGAGCTGTCAGCCCAGAGCCCGACGCGGGGCTCGAACTCACGTACCGCGAGATCGTGACCTGAGCTGAAGTCGGATGCTTAACTGACTGAGCCACCCAAGCACCCCATAAGAGCTGCTGATCTATCCTAATAACTCAGGTAGAAAGAACTTCTCAAGGAATTGTCATCAGAGGACTGCTTTCTGGGAGAGGAGATATCTCAAAATTTACTCCAGTAAACTCCTTCATTTCAGGGAATGGAAAGTGTTTTGGCCTCCAGGCAAGGAGAGAAAACAGATCTCACTTCATTGTACCTGGAGGTTTACCGGTCTGGAAATGTGCTTGTTTTCGCTTATCTAGCAAATGTTTTTGGTCTTTAAGGATGAACAGAGACTGCGATTGCAGGCTCCCTAAACCTCCCCAATCAAGGAAAGCCTTGCTTTAAGATAGCTACCAGAAAACAGGTTCTGCTTTCTCTTCCTTTAACATCTTTCTTCCTTTACACGTACATACATACGTTCGTGTGCGTGCACACACACACACACAGCTCCTGCAAATCATACAGATCTGTCAGGACAGTCAGTTGATGATGTATCCCTCCCAGTTAGGATGAGCCATGCATAGTCCCTATGCCTATTTGCTATGGTCAGTTCTGGATGGAAAGTTCACAGATATTGCAAGAGCTCACTGTTGAGGAAAGGGGGTTGGAAGGATCTTAAAATAAGAACTTGGGGGCCAATCTACCCTAGAAAAAGATGAGAAGTCTGTAAGCCACGCCTTGTGAGGAATCACTGGGGACCCAGGGATGTCAAATGTGAAGAAAAGAAGACTCAGTGGAAGACTTGGAGGACACCTTCCAATTTTGAAGCGCTGATCATGAAGCAGTTGGAGGAGAAATATACTGTAGGCTCCAGAGGGAATCCCAACGCCATGCACAGCCATCCACAGGTTGGGGGTTGGGGGCGGGGATTGGATTTAGTTAGGAGAACAGATTTTACAGATTGTCAAACTTAGCGTGGTTCTGTCACATACTGGCTTGGTGACCTAGAATAAGTTCCTAACCTCTTGGAACCTCATTTTCTTAAATGGAGATGAAAGTGGTATTTAGTTCATAGGGTTGTTGCAAGGATTAAATGAGATTATACAGTGAACTGCAGTCATAGACTACAGCAGGTACTTAGTAAATATTAGCTCTTACCAGCAGTATTTTTTAATTACTATTATAAAATTTCTAGAACAGATGAAACTCAAAGGCATAAACAAATTCTTCCTCCTCCTTTTTTTTTTTTTTTAAAGGGCACATATTTTATTAACTGCTCCCTTGTGCCAGGCACTGTGCTTGGGGATGTGGATATAGTCATGAACAAAAATACTGTGAGCTTAACCCCCTGGGGCTTGGAGTCTAGAGGATACTGCAAGACCTAAAATACAATATTGACTGTGGTAATAAACTGAACGAGATTGATAAGTGTCTATATTATTTATGAAACACAAATTCTGCTGCTCTCCAAATAATTGAAAAAATAGATGGCAACTGCTGAAAATGATGAGATACCAGAATATTGACTATGCTCAAGTTGGGAATGGAGAGAATTAGTCTGCAAAGAGAATGCCTGTTAGCCTGAATTTGCTATGTAAAACTAGAAAGCCATTATAGTTGAAGGAAGACTGGATAGATCAAAGGTAGGACATTTGGAGGTTCTACTGCATTAGGCAGGAAACAGAATTTAACTCAGATGGTTCAAAGGAAATGATTTCAGTGAAGGCCCATTGGCTAAGTCCATCAGGGAGCAACCAGCAAGGGGCCTTCTGGAGCACAGAACAGAGTATGAAAGATGGATAATGGATCTGGGGAGGGAAGAGAAATAGAAAAAACCCAGCATACCTGTCAAGATCAAACAGATCCTGGCCTAACAAGCTATAGATTAAATAAACACATTACCAAGGAGAAGATAATAAAATTAGCAAATAAGATCACCTTTTTGCCTAAGTCAGTTTTACTTAAGTTAGTTTGAATGAATGTTTCTTCCTTGCAAGCAAATGATTCCCGATTGATGAATACAAAAGAGCCAGGAAATGAAACTGGGTATGGGTCTGTCTCTACCCAAATAACCACTAAAATTATTCGCTCTCTCCAGCCCTCAGATCTGGCCATTGGTATTTGTGATTAGGATTCCCTTCCAAGCCTGAAAGAATGCGTATGTTCTTAGGAGTGAACATCTATGAATGAAATTGGTGGGTGAAGTGTGCGTATGTGCATGTTTCTGGGTTCGTCGGTGCTTTCACCTAGCTTTAAAAAAGTATTTCGCATGAATAAAAAATAGCATTGACTTTTTAATTTGACGACGTAAGTGGAAAGTTTTCCGTGGAAAAGCTGGTGTAGCTGCTCAGCCAGGCGATCCAGATCAGCTCATCCCTCGACAGAGCCTTCGTGGGGAAGCAGCACGTGCCTCAGTTGCTGAAAGGCTGCTGCTTACTTGGTCGTCGAAAGCAATGCCGTTAGCGGCATGCTGTTCAGTGTGTGGGGTCCCTAAAAGCTGGCCCTCTGTGTCTTGCTGATATTCAAGAGGCATAGGAATGAGGCAGCTCTCCCTATTCTGCCTTGGCCAGTCTGCCAGATGTCTAGGAGATAATTGGGCGCCTTTATATAATTCACTCCCACGGTAACGAGACAAAACTCCAACTTTAATAGCATTTTCTACCACCCTCAAGCTCCGGATATCTATTAGCAGCCTGTCCACGGTGACAGTGGAATGCGTTAATAGGTTCCAACAAATGAATTAAACTGTGGAGAACACGAAAACCAACGTTTCCTTTGTTTGGAGGCGTTCAGCATTCCCCACACATACTTGCTAAGGACCATTTTCCTTGGAGCTGTTTGTGCGGTGGAGTGTCTCATTTGGTTCAAGAGAAACCATAAGATAACATCAAGAACAAATAACATACAGGCAATACACATCCAACAGTGTCCAGGGGCTAAAGAACTGCAGATGGAAGCAGGGGTTCAGCTGAGGGCCAGCAGTTACTTGATCTAGAGAAAAATGTTTGTTGTTCTTCGGCTCTTCAAGACCAAAGCAGCATCTGACCCAGAACCTGTAAGTGAGTAAACCATTCCTTAAGCTATTTTCTTTGGAAGGATGTGGTTGGGGCAGGGAGAGAGTAGGCTTGTGAAGGGTCTACGGCCAGAGGACAGATTGTTTATTATTAACCCTTTCAACGTACTCGAGAATTGTGTGTCAAGTCAGGTACCGGTATCCTTATAAACCATCTCCTACATAACACAATGATCTCCCCCAGCCCATCCTACCAGAAGTGATTGAAAAGTAAAGTGGATTGGAGCTCTGTACTAGGCCCTTTGTCAGGGATAAGGGTTGGGTTTTCCCTAAGGAGAAGTCTGCAGCTGTTGAGTAGTCAACTCACTTTTGTTGACAATTGTCAAGTAACGGAGTAGGGAGTGTGTTTATTCACTTGGTGGATGTCATGTTCATGAGAGGGTTTCAGACCTTAAAAATTAGGATCCATATTCAAAGTGGCCTTGCTAGGGGCCATCTGGCTGGCTCAGTCAGTAGAGCACAAAACTCTTGATATTGAGGTCATGAGTTCAAGCTCCACATTGGGTGAAGAGTTTACATAAAAAAAAAAAAAAAAAAAAAAAAAGAGAAAAAGAAAAAAAAAGAAGGAAAAAGAAAAAGAAAAAAACAAAACAAAACAAAACAAAAAAACCCCAAAGTGGCTTTCATGGACTAGAAAAGTGACCAGAAAACAAAGTTGAGAGAGAACAGGTCCAGGCCAGTTTGCTAGGGAGGAAATGTACTATGCAGAAATCCAAGGCCAGGCAGATAGAAAAGAGGATGAGTCAGCAACATCCTCAAACTGGGCTGTCCTTTGTGCTCAGCTGATGCTTTTAGTCACAGCCACTAGAGCACATATTTGAATTCCCTGCAGGGATAATGGATTTGCAGCGAAAAATACAAAATTCCAGCTAGACCTTTTTGGTGGCCAGTGACAAGCCTACTCAAGATCGTAAGGTTGGGTTGCAGCGAGATGGCGAGGCCAAAGGTGCAAAGAGAGGCAATCGGTCCCGTGTGACCAAACCAGGTTGGGAGTAAATAGGGCTTTGACTGAAGCAGAACTGGGATTGAATTTCAGATCCATTGCCATCTAGATCTGTAGCCTTAACTTTTCTCAATTTAAGGTATTTTGATGTACGAGTAGAGACCATTGTCCTTATTTTGTAAGGCTGCTGTGAAGATGAAATGAAAAGTGTACATGAAAGAGTGCATCACAAAGAAAATGGTTCGTGTTAGGAACAGAATCCTTCCTTTCCTTTTTTTATGCCTGACTTCAGATCTTCTTTTCTGGCCACAAAAGCTAGTGAGAACATGGGATATGTATAAATGGGGACCCCTAAGGCTGGTTTGCCTTAGTTTCTTCCTTGATGAGGTAGACTCCTGACTATCCTGAGGAGGGATATGGAGCCCTCGAGTGGGAAGAGGAGACCCCCAAAGAGAATAAATACCCCAGCACAAAGCACAGGGGGAAGGGTAAAAGATTCATTCATCTTTTTTGGCACGGGCACAGAAGAGATTGTTTCTAGTCTTTACGTGGGGCCTAGACTACAATGTATGCCATTTCGGTGAACTCTTCGGAGGATTTTGGAAAGTAGACATGAACTGAGTAATTAAGAAAGGTTTTCAAATTGTTTTGCTGCGTCGTCTTGGTAAACAATGCATATGGCCTAGGTTGGTTTACATGCCCAACTGTAGATAAGAAGAGTAGCTAGACCACGTCTTAATGCTCCTCCTAGCTCGAAGACTTTATGACTTTGTAAAAGCTTAAAGGAAATGAAAATGTAACATGTTGGATGAATTACCTTATTGCATTTTTTTAAAGAAGGCTCAGATGGAAGGGGGTGATCATGCACAAGGTAGTCCATGAAGTAGAAAGCATGTCGTAGTCACATAGACCCAAGTAGGAATTTCAGTCCTGGTACTGACTAGCTAAGTGACCTCAGGTAAGCTCCCCAGCCTCTTTGAGCCTTGGATTCTCCACCTGTTAAGTTGGGGACAACAGCACCTTCTTTAAAGTTTTGTTATAAGAGTGAAATAATATCCATAGAACACAATGCTGGGTACCTAAACTCTAGCTTCTTCCTCCTGTAATTATCACTATTGCTAACCACACAATGTGTACTAAAAAAACTATCCAAGGTGTTCTTCTTTTTGGCAAACATTTGATACAATTAGGTTTCCCATTTGGTGGATGAGAAAACCTGAGAGCACAGAAGTTAGCTGTTGGTCAAAGCCCTAACAGTAAGTCCATGACCCCCAAATGTCTTAAATTGTGAAAAAAAATGGTGGGAATTGTGCGCTACAGTGGAAATGCAGTTGTGTTCCGGAAAAACACTTTTTTTCTTTGCCACTCTTGTAATATATTGTTTCTCTTATTTGATAGGAAAGGAACGATTTGTATCGCAAGAGAATATAGACTCAGGGATCCAGAATAAGGTCAACAGTGTTTCTTTGTCTTTTCTGGTTTTAACCAGTTTCGGGATTTATTCACTTCAAGGAGGAGAGATGAACTTTGCGGTACTGTGGAATTCTTACAGATAAGCAGAAGACTAGAAATCTTGGCTCAGATTCCTCCTTTGCTTATTTCTTGGCATTGAACAGTGTGGCACGGTTCAGAATAAACAGGAGTTATTTTGAGTATTCTCCAAGAGAGATTTCTGGTCCCTGGACATCTTGGAGGAAAACCAGTCTAAGCAAAAGCTACACAAGCAAATCTGGGGGAGTCCTGGACATGCGTCTGCCAGTCGCATGGCAGTCTGCTAGGCGGGCATGCCTTTCTCGGCCTCCATTTCTTCACCTGCTAGGTGAGGGGATAAGACCGGGTGATTTCTAAGACCTCTCCCAGCTCAAAATTCTCTGATTTATGTTCTATTATTAAAAAAAAAGAAAAAGGGATAGGTGGGTGAATTTTACCAATGAATTCATAAAGTAGGCATTTTTAGTCATACTAGAAAGAGGATCCAGACACAATTTAGAACTATTTATCAGCCAAGTAGTTGGCTTGCCACTCTGACCTTCCCATTTTTCTTTAGCATAAACCTCACCACCCAGATCATGGGGATGAGATCGGAAAATGTCCTTTTGGTCCAGCCTGCTCTCTGGTCAACTCCCAGACCACTCCAGGTGGACTTTTGTGCCGTGAGCCACACCACTGGAATGGGATTTATGAGCGGCCCTCACTGGGCCGGCCCAGCTGCACTTAGACTTCAGTGGGGCTCTCCATATTGGGCCAAACATTGGGATTAAATTTAAAAACCGTTCTTTCTCTAGTTCTGTACCCAGGCAACACTCATCCCTTACCTACCCACCCACTGTCCTGGCTCCTTTACTGCCTTGTCTATTTAGGGCTGTCTGTCTCTCGGAAAATACTCTACAGAGATTCTAGAGGACCAAGCTGTACAGGCTTTGGAGTCAGACCATCCTGCCTTTGGGTCTTGACTCTGCCAGTTACATTGTATGCTTAATAGTGAGCACACACTGACCTCTCCAAGTGCGAGTTTTTCATCTATAAGACCAGAATGTAAAGATCTTCCTTGCAAGGTTCTTAAGACACCTAAATATTACATGCAGAGCACTTAGCATAAGATTAGGCATATTTCACGTGGCCAAAACATAAAATCTTTTCTTGTTGTTTGTATAAAATAGGATCTCAATAAATGTGAAACAAATTAAAAAATTATATAGGAACCACTTTTTCAGAGCATTCCAATTAAATTCAGATAAAAAGTAATGAAACGGATGCCATGAAGATTACAGGACAGAGCAGCATTTTCTTAAAAATATGTCTCAGACTAGCCACAAGATGGAAGGCAGAATGTGCAATAGCCATACTAGATTTTAGAAGTGAACTCACCCCTGACCAGCCGTGGGGCAAAAACTGGCCCTCAGCCCAGTATTTCCCATTGATGAAGAAGAGGCCTGCAATCATGATGAATGCCCATACTGCCAGATTCAGCACGTTGAGGACGTTGTTGAAGCCCACGGAATTCTTCACCCCCAGCGCAACAATGATGGTGACAATCACAGCAATTACTAGAGCCAGAAGGTCAGGGTATGATTTTTCACCTTTCCCTAGAGGGGAAAGATATGGTTAATGTTGTTCAGAGGGGAGAAAGGGCCATGCAAACCCCCAGCACCGCTTCAGAGCATTTGCACTCAGCTCTGACAAGGGTAATCAGTTTGACATGGAGGGAGGGGAGGCTTGCGTGTAAGTGGGTGTATGTATGAATGCATGTGCCTACACTGTGGTCCACAAGTGTCTATTTGCCAATGGGGAGATTTTGAAATACAAGTAAGACGACCTGATATCCTGGACCAAAAATTGGGATACATGATATGACAATGACAACACAGCCTAGGGAACCATGGCACGGAACATTTGAAGTCAGAACCGTACTGACATATCGGTGGTATAAAACATTGGTTTAACGTGTCGTTTGAAAACTTGTTTATCTTCACAGTTGTTCAGTATAGAGTCCATAAATTTTCCATCCTAGTAATCTTTTCATTTTTAGAAAGTTTTAAAATGTGTATCTTTGAACGCTATTGGAAGAAGACTATTCTTTGCATTTATGTGTATGTGTTTGCAGAGAAGATAAGCAGTGAACATACCCCCACCTGATTGGCCTTGTCTGTTGGCCAGTGGACTCCTGCTCTCTACAGAATGGAAAAGGCACTGCCTCAGCTGTCAGGGTCCTGAATTTCAGCTGTACTTTTGCCCATGACCAGTTGTGTGGCCTTGGGCAAATGCCTCAGTTCCCTGGATCTCATTTGTGAAGTGAAGAGTTTGGACTACCTGATTTTGGAGGCCCCTTTGAGCTTAAAAATTCCATGAAATCAGTATATTGTGGAGATGTGGTCTTCATACTTTTTATCTTCTTATGGTATCTGCTTGCTCAGCATTTTTATCAATTCTTCTGAGATAGGCACACCAAAGTCACATGACTAGCACACAGCCAAGAATCTATACTTGGAAGTTCTGGGACAAGACCCCCAAGTTTCCCCAACTATTGTGTGGCTTCCCACGAATATGAGAGGTTAAAGTCAGACATTAGGATGGGAAGCAAGGCAAGCGATGGATGGAGTGAGTGGTATTTGTTATGTGAGCTTCTGACTGTTCAGTGTTCACCCAGTTGTATTACCCCTTCCTTGACCTCTGCTAGACTGGAATCCATTTTTCCCTTTTAAAAGTATATTTTCTCATTTAAAAGTTAATACATGCTTATTTATAAAAATTAAAAAAAATCTGCCGAAACCACTAGAGAAGTTCCTTACGGTTATTTTTCCTGCATTGATTTTGTTTTTATATAGTTATCAACATAACGCGTATACAATTTGTATCCTTTGTCACATGACATTGCATCAAAAACATATTCCATATTATTACAACAGTCCTCCTAATTATCCTTTTAATTGCTACATAATATGCTTCCACAATTTACTTAATGGTTTGCTCCACTGTAGAGTATTTAGGCGGTTTCTAATCTTTAATATAAATAAGGCTGTGATGAATATCTTTTCATATAAAGCTTTTATGGAAATTAGAATGATTTCCTTAGCATAGATTCACAGAAGAAGAATTACTTTGCAAAAAAAAAAAATAACAAAGAAGAAAGAGACATATTTAAGGGTCCTGATACATTTTGTTAAATTGAATCCTGAAGGAGGAACCCATTTGTTTGTTGGGGTAATTTTGCACGTTGGGGCAAGAGGATATGGCAGTCTCACCTAGGCCATTGAGGGTTCCCACAGTGTCCACCATCCAGCGGCTGATGGTGTGGTTTGCCAAGGAGTCGAACATGCTGCTCAGAGCACTGGCGCCGGCTGCAGTGCCAATCAGGTACTCCAGGATCAGGTTCCAGCCAATGAAAAATGCCACGAATTCTCCGACAGTGACATAGCTGTAGGTGTAGGCCGACCCCGTTGTCTTGGGAACACGGACTCCGAACTCTGCATAGCAGACACCTGCGTGGGAAAAGCATATATGGGTGGGGGACTTTAGGAGATGAGATAACCTCTTGGTGGTCAACCATCTTGGGTACAAAATACTGGGAATCTCTGGGATCTTAGAACAAATACGCAAAATTTTATGCATATGAATAAATTCAAGGCCAATTCTAATGTCTTTCAACGTCAGTTCTGAAAAACTTTTAACCTGAATGTTTTGGAAGAGAATCAGAACTAATTTGAATGGACTATTGGAAACTGCTCTTTGTTTAGAAAAATTCCTATTTGTTGTATGTGTCTCTGTCATGTTCTTTAGGTGTCCTTAGGCGTCAGAATGAGCACGGTCTAGTTCATGACTTGATGACACTAAGTTTACATTATGTATAACATTCTTCACTTTCATTTTTACATATTACAGAGGTCCTCCTCATTTGACAATGATAGTTCAAGTGATCTGTGAAGATTCTGTACTATATACGGGAGGCAGGATTGATACAAAATGAGAGACAGATTGAGAGAATCTTAAGCAGGCTCCACACTAGGTGGAGCTGATGAGGGGCTTGATCTCACAACCCTAAGATCATGACCTGAGCTAAAATCAAGAGTGGATGCTTAATCTACTGAGCCACCCAGATGGCCTATCTTTGATGGAATTATAGATTAAATTAGAAAGAGACTGGGAATACACCAAGCTTCTGGGAGCTGGGAGAGTTTCCTGCATCTTGCTAGGGACTCTGGATGTGAGGCCAGTAGGTAGGATGCCAAGTTGGAGGACAAACCTAGGACAGCCTGGAGGAAACACACCAGGAATGGGTTGTAGGAGGGATTTCAAAGTAAACTTTACCTTCAGTCCCAATTTTGTTAAGGGCCAACCCTGAGGTTCTCTCATCATAAATCAGGGAATAACAGTTCACTCTTTTGTGAATAAAGAGAGCAAATTTCTTCTCCTTTGAAGGGAGTGATATCAGTGCAAGGAAGCACAGAGATGTCAGAAGCCACGGCACAATGAGTGGTTAAAGGTGATGCACTTTCTCTTTTCCTACCCCTTAGTGGTGCCGGCTCTCCGGGTGTCCATGTGAAAGGAGCACTGGACCAGGGGAGCTGTGCTCTTGTCTCAACTTTGCCTTGAACCTGTTCATCCCTTTATATTCAGTTTCCTTCTTTGTAAACTAAAGGAATTAGACAGGGATGCTCTCTTAAGGGCCTCCCTACTGTGACACTCTAGGATTCTACCTGTTACACTGAATTTTATGGATTTTGCTGCAAAACACATTGAACATGGTTCACTTTTCTTTTACATCAATTACTATATTGTTCTACATATGGAGACATTCTCAGGCCTAGCAAAGTCATCCGTCCCTGCACTGAATGACCTAGGCCACTGTTTGTTTTGAGTTCCTGTGTTGGCCCCGCTCGCCCGCCCCCCACCTTTGTAAAACAGTTTTTCATCTCCCTCCTGGAGGTCAGACTGTAAGTTGTTTCTTTTTGTTGCTGTCACAGGGATTACCTTGAACAGGCTGACCACCTCCTTTTCTAAATTGCCACTTCCAACACCTGATGTTTACATTGTTAGAGTGAGTCTAAAACTAAGAGGAAGTGGTCCCTGAAGGAAGGACTGAGGAGTGTATGGAGTGAATAAGCACTCTCTCCTGAAGAGAGTTGGGTTTGTGGATACATATTAGGTTGCCCTTTAGTGCAGTGTAAGGAAAGGATTAGGAGGCAATCCTAATTCTGCTCTTGGGTATAGGATCCATAGCTTTACCCAACAATTCTTACATCCTGTGAACTTCATCTTTTCACCCTTTTTACCCCTGATAATGCACACGGCTAATAAATGGAAAAATCTCAACCAACGCTTTTGAAACTGGCATTGATTTGATTGTAAATTTAATTTGGAGAGGCAATATTTTGAAGTTTGGGCAATCAGTGGTTCTCTCCTTAATATTTGATCGGCCAAATTAGATGTAAAAATTCCCAATTCACCATCAGAACTCACTCGCCAACTCAATAGCCACATCTTACTTAGGTCTTGTGAAGGAGCCAGGGCATTGCTGTCCTGAGGCAGAGGAAGAGGCCCTTAGCTGTGCACAGTGTAGGAGCATATGACATCAGTTGTTTATTTCCCAAGGTCCAGCTTGTATTTTGATAGGTGGAATTTGGGAAGAACAGCAGGAAAACTAAATGAGACACTAACTAGGTAAGACAATTTCTGCTCCTAGAGACCATTCTTTTGGATGCATTGTAAAGGATTTTATTTTTGCATCTTTCTGATTTATTTGTATGCAAGAATCCAGGCTTTTAGTGGGCATTAGAGACGATCCAGCCTGGCACTGAACCTCAGTGGTGAGGAGTAAGTGATCTCAACCCCAAATGTCCTGAAAAAAAAAAAAACCAACCTGGAAAAAGTTGTCAATCACTCCACTTTTTTCAAAAAGATGGAGTGTAAGAGAAACATATTCAAAAGTATCTTTCTAATTTAATAAGAAACAAGAACCAAAGAAAAGGAAACCTCGGTTTTTATCTTAGATTATATAATAATTGAGTGTCCAAGGGCAAGTTACTTACCTAACATGGGTAAAGTGAAGGGGCCAGGTAGATAAACTTTAGGGTCCCTTCTAGTGTTGCCATTCTTTGGTTTCACAGCCAGAATCAACTTTCAAACATTTGAGTCAATGGGGGCAGCTCCGGAGAAAATACTGGAAACCAGTAGTTTTCAGCAAAAGTAGTACTGCCATCTAGGGGGAATTTTGGAAATCTGTGGGGGTGTCCAAGGTTTTCATGATTGTGGACACTTGAGGCATTCAATGTGTAGGGAGCCATTAGACATTCTGCAGTGTGGGACTGTCCCACAGAATGAAGCATTTTCCTGTGTCTTACATAACTTCTGAGGGTCCCAAAGGACCTGTTTATGAAAACAAGTTTATAAATTATAAAAACCTTTTTATAATTTCTGAGCCTGAATCTATCTCCATTTTAATACATTAAAAAAACACTTTTTTTACATTTTTTTTTTTGATAGGCAGAAAAAGACAGAGCACAAGTGGGGGAGGGGCAGAGAGAGAAGGAAACACAGAATCGGAAGCCGGCTCCAGGCTCTGAGCTGTCAGCACAGAGCCTGACACAGGGCTTGAACTCACAAACTGCTAGATCACGACCCAAGCCAAAGTTGGATGCTCAACCGACTGAGCCACCCAGGCGCCCCAATTTTAATACATTTTTAAGTTTATTTACTTATTTTGAGAGAGAGAGAGAGAGAGAGAGAGAGAGCCCACAGGAGCTGGGGAGAGGAGCAGAGAGAGAGAGAGGGACACAGAGAATCCTAAGCAGGCTCCGTGCTGTCATCACAGGGCCTGTTACGGGGCTTGATCTCATGAACTGAGAAATCATGACCTGAGCCGAAATCAAGAGTGCTTAACTGACTGAGCCACCCAGCTGCCCGTATCTCCATTTTACATATTAACACAAAGTTTTTTTTTTTTTTCATGATTTTATATGCATCGAATTTTCCAGGGCTGCAACAGCTGGGTAAATTAAGGGACAGTTGCAATTTCTTTTGTTTGGAATTAAGAGTTGGTCATTATTTTGGAAAACCACATCATCAACAGCAGCATAAGTCATGGTCTCTGAATATCCAACAGCACACCTATGTGACTTGTGTTCACAGTTGTTCTACAAGTGACAGCAGACATCTGATGACTTCGTTACGTCTCCTATTGTTCTTATGCTCTAGCTTCTACACACTGAAATATTATTTTTACTAGAAGTGACTTTTCTTTCGTTTACCTTTCACACTCAGGGGAGATATATATATATATTTAAATTAAGTGTGTGGCTCTGGAAAATAGTAAGCGTTCCTCAAAAAGTTAAAAATAGAACTACCTTGTGATCCAGCTATTGGGTTACTAGGTGTTTATCCAAAGAATACAAAAACTCGAATTCAAAGGGATACAGGCACCCCAATATTTATAGCAGCACTATCTACAATAGCCAAATTATGGAAACAGCCCAAAGGCCCATTGACTGATGGATAAAGAAGGTATGGTATATATATATATATATACACACACACACACACACACACACACACACTGGAATATTACTGAGCCATGAAAAAGAATGAAATCTTGCAATTCGTAACAACAAGGATGGAGCTAGAGAGTATTAATGGTAAGCAAAATAAGTCAGTCAGAGAAAGACAAATACCATATGATTTCACTAATATGTGGAATTTAAGAAACAAAAAAAAGGAACTAAGTGGGGGAAAAGGAGAGAGAGAGAGGGGGAGTCAAACCAAGAAACAGACTCTTACCTTCAGAGAACAAACTGATGGTTACCAGAAGGGAGGTTGGGGGGGGGGGTATGGGTTAAATAGGTGATTGGGATTAAGGAATTGGCACTTGTTGTGATAAGCACCAGATGTTGTATGGAGTGTTGAATCACTAATTATATAACTGAAGCTAATATTATACTGTATGTTAACTGGAATTTAATAATATTTTTGTAATGTTTATTTATTTTTGAGAGAGAGAGAGAGAGAGAGAGAGACAGAGTGTAAGCAGGGGAGGGGCAGAGAAAGAGGGAGACACAGAATCCGAAACAGGCTCCAGGCTCCAAGCTGTCAGCACAGAGTCCAATGTGGGGCTTCAACCCATGAACCTCGAGATCCTGACCTGAGCTGAAGTCGGACGCTCAATGGACTGAGCCACCCAGGCGCCTCTGTTAACTGGAATTTAAATAAAAACTTAAAAAAATATATATAATTTTAATCACTAGAAAAAAATAAGTGTGTAGGAAGGTAAACATTATCTCTAGTTTATTTCTAGAACTATTTGATAGCAAAGGAAGAATTTCAAAGTATTCATTACCTAAAGTTGATTTGTACTAGGGGGGAGAATCACTATGGGAGAAACATTTATAAATAATCTGTACTCAATTTAGTAATGCATTAAAAAATTTCTTGCCCTAGGGTTATCTTCCTAGTCATATTTGCTTTATGCTATTGTCAAAGTGATTCTGCATTCCTTGGCCAACCATCAAGTGATTGGGGAGGGAGAGATATATTGATTTCAAAAGTATAACTGTGTGGCTGGAGAAAATCATGAAGTACAACGTCGGGGTACAGATGGTGCAGACCACTGGGTGAAAGTTTCCCAATGGGGTTGTTCAGAGTTGGCAAGTCCAGGTCCTTGAGAAATATAGGGGTTCATTTGAGCAGGACAAGAGGGAATAGTGTGATTTTTCATAGCCTGAAACTCAGGTATCCTTTTCAACTTATCAGCTCTTTAAGTATATTGTAAACACGCCCTTCTTTTCATTTTGTCATATCCCTAGTGTTTTGTTTTGTTTCTACGCCCAGAACTATTTTTTTGTTAAATTGACAACCAGCCAGCCTGAATAGCAGTCAAACTTAGGACTTACACATCGAAAATAAGGTTGGGATAAGATACCAAGGGGATTCTTTATTTGAAATATTCTCTATTGATCTCTCGTGTACCCTATAAATGATGCATGGTTTGGAGTTTAGAGAAATTTGGTCCTTTTCGAAGTGGATTTCTTTCCAACTCAGAGAATCTGTGGTTCTATCGCATATAGATATAATCAGCCGGCCTTACATTAAATTCTCCCAGAGAGCCTAGATGGGATGTTGAACTTTCCAAACTGCCTGATATGCTACTGCCATTCATCAAGATAACCTCTACATGTGCTTCCTGTCACTCGAGAACCAGGAGGCGAAGATTCTCCTCCATTCTAAGAGGTGTAGAAGAGAAAGATCCAGCTGGGTGTAGGTGAAAGTTCGAGAAGGATTTCTCCACTCAAGAACTATATTCCCTCCACATTCTGCTAACAAAACAAAACAAAACAAAACAAAACAAAAAACAAAACAAAACATTGTCTACATAAGTACTTTTTAAAATACTTTCACCTGGAAAGATTAAATCTAGAGGTTTTTCACACTTGAATGCCAATTACTCTACTCAGATACAAACAGGTTTTTCCGTTAACATGCAGTTTAACTTACGGACTGATTCCCTAACTGACCTATCAACTAACTTACTGATTTCCCACAATAACTTCTGACTTCCTAATGTCTTTCCTTTAAGTGAGGCACACAGTTAAGTGCCTACTATGTCAGGCACTGAAGTGAATACCAGAGGCATAAATCTCCTGATCTTGAAGCATCTGGATTCCAACCAGGAAAGAGTTTAATAAACAGATGATTCCATGCAGCCAGTTTCAGTACTATCAGTATTTATGAGGTGCTCCGGGAACCCAGTGGGGTGAGCGGCTCTTAGAGAACACGGTCCTTGGTTTCTGGGGAGGTAGTGACGAAGGGGAGGCTTCTGAGCTCATATTGAAGGGCAACTTGGGCTTTTCCAGGCAGAATGAAATGGAAAAGGGTGATCTCAGGCAGATGGAAGGGGGTAGCTGGATGGCACGCGTGGGCTGCTTTGTGGATTGAGGAGGATGAGTCTTGTAGAGGTGAACTGAGGATCAAGTGATTGAAGGAGTGGGATCTTCTTAACAGACTGGGGGAATCTAGCTGAAAGAAGAAAACTGTTCAATCATCTACTTGTCTCGTTTTAAAGCTTTGTCTTGGTTGTAAAAACCTCTTCACACACAAGTGTTCTTTAAGAGTCTCATACATAAATAAGTAAAAGCAAGGTGGCTTTGTTTGAGGAGGGCGTGGGGAGCCTGAGGCTGGTCTGCTCAGGATCCCCCTCATCCCATACCTCCCCAAATGCCAGCCCTCCTCTGTGGACTCACGGGGCCGCACTGAGTGCAGTGTGGGGGGAGCGTGTCACCTGCTCATCAGGGCTTTTCCCTTGATGGTTGATGCAACTGAGCCCCAGACCTGACGTTGCACCTTCAATTAGTGATAGAGCCATGGCTAGAACCAAAGCCTACTGATATGCAGTTCTAGGAGCTCTCCAACTCATCCATTCATCCACAACATTTATAAGGTTCTATCTCTACGCCTCTATGTTAGATTTTAGAGATTTAAAGGTGAGTGGGAAGAATACAGTCCCTTTGTTGTGGGTCTTATAGTCTAGTGGAGAAGACAGACAAAAAAATCCCAACACATTATAATAAAACGAGAAAGGAGATATTAGTCGTGGCGGGGGGATGGGGGAAAATTCATGAGCTGCAAAACTGAGTTCTAAAGTAAGGTCTTTGGACAGCCAGAAGGACTGTCTCTAGGGCAAGAGGTATCCGGAGATATGAGAAGGAGGGGGCGGAGTCTCCAAGAAAACAGTTTGCCAAGCTGCCGCTTCATTCCGGCCTCTGGGATCAGTAACATCGGGAGTGTTGCTCACAAGGTCAATCAGACTCTCTTGGTCACAGACATCAAGCCTGTGCAGTTATTTTGAACATGCGTCTCTCAGTGATTCTCATTCACGAAGTCGGTTCCTCCCGAGTGCCAGTCATCTGCTCTGTCTCCCAGACACAGGATGGAATCAGCCATTGGATGGAACCTGTGCACCACACCAATTAGGCCTGAACAAGTCCTCACCAAATACAACATTTTTGCTGGGATGTTGTTAACTCATTTCTTTGTCCTTTTCTTAGTTTTCTTAAGACATCTTTGTTCTGTTTACAGATTCACAGCCGGGCTAAGACACGACTATATTGCTGTGGGTGATAGCACTGCATAAATGTGGATTGGGAGTGGGCTACCGGGAGAAATCACAGGACCTCAGAGAGAAATAGAGTGTGGATTCTCTCGGAAACATTTGTTTCCTTTGTGACACCGGATTCCAGATGGCAAGTAATGAAGTATCACCATCATTGCTGTTGCCCTTGAGAAGCAGGCTGCTGGATTCTCAGAGACATCTATCTCTTCAGTCCCCCGGTTTGTGGGACCCTGTGATCCCTGCCCCTGTGTCCTCTTTCCAATGCTCTTGATTAGCCAAGAAAATTGTGCATTTCTTTTCCCAGGAGAAACCCATCAGGCTGTCTCTTCCTCTCACCTCCCTGCTCCTGTCTCATCTACCTGAGGAACCCTGGTCACTCCATCACCTGTCAGGGAAGTCCAGGCAGTTCTAACAAATGCGTCTGGAAGAAAAGCAATTTGTCTGGGAACGCCCATTTCTTTGCGTCTAAGAAGAGACATCATTTTTCTGCCAAAGCAGGGACTTAGGGGGACAGTAGGAGCCTGTGTTCAGAGGATGGGTAGCATCTTTGATCAGGGTGTGTGTGACACTATTCGTTACTGAACCTGACAGGGCTCCAATTAAAGTTGGGTTGGGGAAAAGAGGGCTCGCTGGGTCCCTAAACCAGAGCACCAATCTGTCAACACCTACACAGAGAGGAAAGAAGCTGTTCTCATAGTCAGAGAAGTGACCCCTAAGACATGTCGAGGAAGTTTCATAATTTACTGATTAAATGTGACCAGACTATCTGTGAAAAGACTTTAAAGGTTTGTCGGAGGTACGATTTCCATAGCATGATGGATTAGAGTATTATATTGTGTGGCCATGCTATTGTTAATTATCATCATTAGTGCATACTAGTTTTATTGCTTTATCAAATGATGATGGAGACGGTAATAATAATAACACTCGTGGTTGCTTTCAACGAAGTGACCCACAGGCTTAGCTGTTCCTTGATCCCATATTCTGACCCAGATTGGTCCCTCTTCATTGCTGAGGTGGCAGGTGGACGGGGACAGCTCTTTTCTCTGCTGCTAACATTTCTATGTAGGTGACCTCAGGGTAATGTCAAAGGCAGCCTCGGAGGGAAAAAGAAGTTACAAAAGAGAAAGGCACCTGGTTGTTGGCATCTACCTGCGCCAGGCCCATTGTACACAGTTTTTCATCTGATGCCCAGGTAAGCTGTAGGCAAATGACGAGGCCAACATCAGCAGCCCGTCTCTGGCTTTAGGAGAAGCAGTGAGTGTCACAGGAGCGACACAGCATCTGGAGAGAGGTCTAGAGAGTGGTTTTGACAGCTAAATGAGATAATGCACACACATCACTTTGCCCAGTGCTGGCACACAGTAAGTGTCTAATAAATGGCAACTGAAGTTATTGCTAACTGTGGCCTTGAGTAAGGCACCCGGTTCACTGGGCGTTAGTTTCCCCATCTGGACAGTGGCGATGGTGATCCCTGCTGTGAGGTTGCCATGGGTCTGCAAAGGAGCACACGTTCTGGAGTGTGGTGGGCACTCCGGCAGTGGGAGCAATGGCAATTATTACCGAGGAGGAAAGGGAATCGCACAGACTTTCTTAGCAGTAGCCTCCTGAGTGTTTCTGCAGGAACCTTTTCCTTGGGGATGGGAGAGAAGAGGTTGGAAGCAAGAATAGTTGGCTCATGGTTTTAGAGAGTCAGCGTTGGCAGGGATATCAGAAATCATCTGGAGTCTAGACCAAGCCCTACGTGTGCCCAATTCACTTCTTGATGGATGCTTTGGTTCTTTTTTTTTCTCCTCTAATTCACTTCTAAATGAGAACGTGGAAAAGTTCCTTCTTAGGTTTTAAACCTTTAATCTGGAAACACATGTTCTTTTCCCGCGAGTCCAGCTGGACGTTGTGAGGGTGGAGAGAAATTTCCCGCTTTCTTGCTCAACCTTTCTTCATGAGGCCTCTGGCCCGGTTCAGATGACTCTGATAACCGGGCTAGAAAGACTTTGTACAGAAAGGAGAGAACAGGGGTCAAGGGACAGCCAGCAATTCTCGTGCACCCAGGTATTTTCCAGCTCACCACTCCCCAGGAGTAGGCAGTGTCCCCATTTCTAAAGCAGATGAAAGTGGCACCAACAAGGATGACAGACCTAAGAAGCTCTGTGAGGGGACCAGGCCATCCCTCCCTGCCCTGAGGACTTAGTGGGAGGGGGTCAAAGCTGAGTCCTAAGAGAACACACATGAGCCCTTGTGTGGCTCCTCGGCCCAGCTCATGGGCAGGTGGGACCGGGTTCCCCCGGGGATGGGCTGCATTCTCAGCAGATGCCCGGGAGCATGAGACATGCTGAATCTCTCACGGGCCTGGATCTATTCTCCGTAGAGGACCTTCCCAGAGACATGAGACACCCTTCATTTAAAAAGAGGGGTGCCATCTCCGTTTTCCCAGACAGGGCTAGTATGCAGGGAGGGCGGAGCAGGGCCAGGGACTAGGGATTTAGGGGACCTAGCAATGTGAGGAGGGACACCAAGTGCACAGAGCCAGTGCCTGGCACCTGCAGAACTTCCGAGCCGCTGTGCACGAAGTCTGCTTTGTCCCGGGTGAGGCCTCTTCACGCTGTCTCATCAGTCCTGCCTTACTCACTTCTAGCACCCATTCCAGTGCTTCAATACCCCTTGTTCAGAAAGAGTACTTCGTCACGGGACCCTGTTTAATTTCCTTAAGGGCACTTACCACAATTTGTAGTTAAATGTATCCATGTACTTGTTTTCTAAGGCACAGCCTGCCTGTACGTTTTGAAGCACAATCTTTTGGAAGGGGGTTATCCTGGTAGAGATGAGAATTGCTCTTGGGAATATACCTTCAGATGCAAAAGAATGCTCTTTGTGGAAGGTCCATCTGGAGAAAGGGTGAATAGGAGGCAGGCCCGCTGGGTCTTTTGCTAGGTGTGCACCAAGGGGCTTCAGAATCTGAAAGATGGGTGCTCATTTGCACTAAGAACCAACCTAGCCTTGTTAGGTTGGAGATCTGGCTAATAGTGTTGGCAGTAGTAATAATCTGGGCAAATTTACTGAGCATTTACTACGTGCACCGGCTCTACTAAGCACTTTACATACACAATCTTCCCAAGGAGAAACTATTATTATTTCCATTTACAGATGATGAATCTAAGATCTAAATGGGCTATGGTGCAGACATGAGAGGGAGGTCAGCAGGCACAGGGTGAGGCCACTCACAGGTAGAGGTGATAGCCTGGGGTCTCTGCCACCTGCTAGCTGTGCCGAGGGCTGAGGGCTCAATACCGTGGCCCACCTGTAACTTCGGGCAACCTGTTTGGGAAGGTCTAGGTTAAGCATGTTTCCCAAGTCACACAGGTTGTAAGTAGCAGAGCAGGGCTTGAAGTGAGGGAGATCCATTCCAGGGACTAAGTGCCTCTGGCGCCTGGCTGCTACATGGGGTTGGAAAGTGCCTGTGGAAAGTTGAGACATTGTGTCTTTCTTTACAGATCTTTCCCCTCCCTGGGTTCTTTTGTTGTCCTCACACAGGCAATCTAATCTGAACTGTTCCTTTTGCAGAGGAAGAAACTGAAGTCAAGAGGTCAGCGTCCCGAGCTGCTGAGAAACAGAGCTGGAACTAGGACTCGGATGTGCCGACTTCTGTCCTGGGCCCTGTGGTCTCTTGCAGTGCTCATGACTATTTCATGCGGCCTTGTCTTGTTTCTTCGTATGGATGTTGAGCCCTTTGTCTCCTGGTTTCTTTCCTGTGTTCTGCAGCACAGCGGCTGTGCTGAGCCCAGAGCAGGTGACCAGTCCCTCCCATGGCCATGCTAGCTGCCCTTGCTCTGCACTGTCTACTCTAGCAGGTGCTGTACAAGATGTAAAACAAGCCCGGTCCTCCTCGGTTTGCTGGAGGAAGCTCATTTCAGAATCAGCAATTTGAGAGCCTTGTAAATTTTTATTAAAATGCGCTCACCTTCTCTGAACTGGTAACTGACATCCTTCCTACAGGACTGTCAATCCAGCTCTGTATAGAAGAGTTACATGAACTTCACAACACCCTTCTCATTGCTGACAGGTGACAGAAAGGTGCTGAGCTTAGAAAGCATTTTCATGACCTGGGTTACAGAAGTTACGATCTAGAAGAGTGCTCAACTGATCAATAGAACAGAGTGAGCTGCAGGCTCTTTTGAGACCTCAGTAAGGGTGAGAGTTTCCTTGATTCATTTGATTCTCTTTGGTGAGTTTTTAAATTTGGGGGATGTGTCTGCATGAAGCAGGTTAGGGGTAATAGCCTTTGGAACCAGGCAGAATCAAATTTAGATTCAGCCCTCGCCACTGACTGCCTTATGGGCCTGGATAAGTCACCATACCTCTCTGGGCCTCAGTTTTATCATCTGCAGAATAAGTATACAGTATCACTTATTTTGTAGGATTCATTGGGAGGATTTTGCAGCTGTGTGCAGCTAAAGCCAGGCACATGAAGTCCTCAGTGCTTTAGCTGTTATGATTAGCCATAAAATGGGGACACTAATAGTGTCTCTCCCTCCCAGTAGGGAGGTTGAGAGCATTAAATGAGGTAATATATGCACAGTTCCTGGGGCACAGTATTTGATTAATAACAATAAAAATAATAGTAATAATAATTAATAACATTTGTCACGTGCTTCCTAAGCTATGGCTTAGAGACTTCACAAACATCGGGGGAGCTGCTATCATTATTAAGAGTTCGACATAGAGCTGTGTGTTTGGACAATATTTTGGAGAGCTAGTTTTCCAGAAGCTTGAAGACTGGCACGTATCTGTTCATCTTTGCCTTTCCTTTCTGTCCTTTCAGTGTTTCTACCTCTCCCCTCACCAGGGTGGCTGAGAGCAGTGCTCAGGTATGTTTGGGCAAACGCATAGATGCAAGCTTGTGAAATGAATGAGTGATCCTAGATCACTGAGAACGACCAGCAGTGCAAAAGGACCCACCCTCCTGTGTCCACCTCTCTAGTCTGGCTTCAGTTTGAGGAGGGGAAAACGGTTTGTTCTGAAAAACAAGACAAGGGAACTGAGCAGACTATCTATATAGACTCTGAATCTTTAGAAATCTTCCTTGGTCATGAAAATCCAGCCTGAGATGAATATTGGAGTGAGGATATTCTGCTGAAGCCTGGTGAAGGCCCAGCCCAGAGGGTGGGGAGCTTTGCCTGTGGGGAAGGCATCTGCTTGACAGAACTCTGTGCCCCTTACCGCCTTCCCAGGGATTCTGTTCCCACACTCTCACGTGATGATGGATTAGAAGATGCCAAAGAGTGAATGAGGATGGCAGGAAATACAAATGATAAATGCTAGCGCTAAACCATAAACTAAGAATGCCAAGAAAATGCTACTCAGCATGTTGGCCTGTATTGCCTTAAATTTTTTTTTTCAATGTTTATTTGTTTTTGAGAGAGAGAGAGAGAGAGAGAGAGGAAAATGAGTGGGGGAGGGGCAGAGAGAGGGAGACACAGAATCTGAAGCAGGCTCCAGGCTCTGAGCTGCCAGCACAGAGCCCATGGGGCTCGAACTCACAAACTGTGAGATCATGACCTGAGTCAAAGTCAGACTGAAGTCAGACCGACTGAGCCACCCAGACGCCCCCAGTATTGCCTTTTAAATGGTTGGCTTCAAAGATCTCAGAGGCACTTGCTGAAATGGAAGACTGTGAGTTCTGGAGTCCTGCAGGCTGAGGTTGGAGTTCTGGCCCTGCCACTAAATATCTGCCTGCCTCTCAGGAAGTGACTTTAACTTCTGACTGTCTGGCTCCTCCAGCTGAGGGAGGAGATAAAGTCACTCTTCGCCCCACTGTGTCCGTGGGGCTGCGCGGGAGCCCCACCTGCGGCATTCTGCACACATGCGTTCATTCACTGCCCCTGGTGGCATTCTGTGGAGGTCCCCTTTCCTTGGGTTTTCTGTTTCTACTTTCACTTTCTGTCACCAGAACTGTGCTGTAAATCCGTTATTCTAATGACATTATTTCAAAAACACTCTCATGTGTTACGTCTTTTCTCAGCTACAGAGAGCATTTATCCCTCTCCCCCCATCCTCCCTTGTCCACCCATGTCCGCATCCTCTCCATCTGAAGCTTCCTTCTGATCTCCACTCATGGTCTCTTGCCTGTTTTGTACAACTGCATGGCCAGTTTCTTCACCCCTACTCTCTCTCCACCGTATTAATACATTACAGATCTTGTCACGTTGCTCAACTTCTCTGCCGAACAAGTGATCTCCAACCTTCTTGCTTGGCCCCCACGTCTCTCCCTTAAGAACCCACTTTGTTTAATGAATTATCTTGATGGGACATTTTGGTTAGGGGACAATAGTCTTTGGAGTATGGTGGGGATGAACTTGTAGAGAGATAGAGAGATAGTATACTGCTCTGGATAAGATATGGACAAGGGTTTTAGGGCTTGACAGGGAGCAACAAGGGAAAAGAAGGTGAGATTGAAGGAGAAAAGCTGCCCATTAATGGTGCTGGAGGCTGGACCCAAGGAAAAGAGAGAGTCTGTGGACTTGTTTAAAGGCAGGGAGAATTGGAATCCTACATTCAATTAGAAGTTTGTGGTCTGCTGGGATGGACTGTATTATAGCTCCCATCTCTGGCCCAAACTTTCTTTCTTTTTTTTTTTTTCAATATATGAAATTTATTGTCAAATTGGTTTCCACACAACACCCAGTGCTCATCCCAAAAGGTGTCTGGCCCAAACTTTCTATAAAGCCCACTGCACATTCAATTTTGTCTGGCGGATATTTGGGGAGAGGAGGGATTGGAGTTCATCTGGTTGCATGATGAGGTAAAGAAAATGGGCAGAAGCTAATGAAATGCAGAATGGAGACGAAGACTCCATGGGAGCGGAGATTCAGAGTCAGCAGAACTAGGAAAAAGTAAGCCTTGAACTCCCTAGGTTTATTGAGGGGGACTCTAGATTTTCCGGTTGTATGTTACTGGGAATTAGAACCAATTTTATTTAAATATTTCAGAACAACTTGACCTCAGCAAGATGGAGGGCTTAGAGGTTATGCACCCACTATAGATGTGGCAGTGACAGCCAGTTTTCCTGTTCTTCCCCATCGACACAGCCCCTGTGATACTGGGGTTGGCAATATACCCTGTCTGAAGACTATACTTCCCAGCCTTCCTTGTGGCCAAGTGTACAAGTTTCAGCCAATTGTAAGTTATAGAGAAGGATTTCTGAAGAAGTTTCTTTTTTTTTTTTTTTCAACGTTTATTTATTTTTGGGACAGAGAGAGACAGAGCATGAACGGGGGAGGGGCAGAGAGAGAGGGAGACACAGAATCGGAAACAGGCTCCAGGCTCTGAGCCATCAGCCCAGAGCCTGACGCGGGGCTCGAACCCACGGACCGCGAGATCGTGACCTGGCTAAAGTCGGACGCTTAACCGACTGCGCCACCCAGGCGCCCCTGAAGAAGTTTCTTAAAAGGGGACTGAGGGGCACCTGGGTGGCTCAGTTGGTTAAGCGTCCGGCTTCAGCTCAGGTCGTGATCCCACGGTTAGAGGGTTTGAGCCCTGCATTGGGCTCTGTGCTGACAGCTCGCAGCCTGGATCCCGCTTCGGATTCTGTGTCTCCCTCTCTCTTAGCCCCTCCCCTGCTTACACACACACACTCTCTCTCAAAAATAAACCAACATTAAAAAAACTTAAAAAAGGAGGGGGACAGAAATATGGGAAATGACCTGCTTCAACTGTCTGTTCTCCTTCCTGACTTCTGGAGCTCAAATGTACCAACTGGAGCTCCAGCAGCCATCTTGGGGCTTGAAGTCATCTTGAGGATGGAAGGCAAGCATCCTCATCGTTAGAACCAAAGATGAAGGGGCCTGAGTCCCCATGACTGCAGAGCCACAATACCAGCCTCCTTCGGGATTCTTTCTACACAGGAAAGAAGTGAAATTGTCTCTCATTTTTAGTTTTGTTTTGTATGTGATGGAATCTGACCCTAATCCGCTACCACAGTAGCCGGTTAGCAGCAAGGTGATTAAGATTTGGCCCTGGAGTCAGGGTGCTTTCACTCTATTCCTTGCTCTGTCACCTCTTAATCAGGTGCCTTAAGCAAGTTACCAAACTTTTCACAAGGCTCTGTTTTCTCCATCTGTAGTATGAGGATAATGACACCACTTATCACGTAGAGTTGATGTGAAGGTTAAGTAAAATAATGTGTTAAGCACTTAGAACTCTTTTGGTATATAGTAAGGGCTCAATAAATAGTAGCTACTGCTGCTGCTATTATTTCTTTTCTTTTTTTAAAATACTTTTTTATGTTTATTTATTTTTGAGAGAGAGAGACAGGGGACCATGAGCAGAGGAGGAGCAAAGAGAGAGGGAGACAGAATCCGAAGCAGGCTCCAGGCTCTGAGCTGTCTGCACAGAGCCTGATGAGGGGCTCAAACTCATGAACCGTGAGATCATGACCTGATCTGAAGCCGGGTGCTTAACCGACCGAGCCATCCAGGTGCCCCTGCTGCTTTATTTCTATTATTACTACTATCATTGCCATAGTTACCTATCAGATTAGGTGTTCATCTGCGTCAATAAACAATGGGTCCTTTAGAGTAGAAACAATCTCTTATTTGTTTTTGGTACTGCCCCAGAACTGGTAGATAGTGGGTATACAATACATCTGTACTGAACCACGTCTTATTAGATTTTTGTCAACTATTTCTTAGGAGTAGATGATAGAAATTACTGGTTTCATGCATCAGACTGGGGACTGATGTGATGTATGCACACTGTCACTTAATCCCTACCAAAACCATTTGAGCTACAGGCCTTAAGCGTTACTGTAGGGTCCACGTGAGCTTAGGAGTCATTCAGACCTACATTCTATTTAAGGTTCAATTTTAATAATATTAAGAGAGAACTGGAAATAAACTTAGGAAAAAAAGCCAAAGCAGGCATCCTCACTCAAGTTCATAGGAGGCTCTTAGAACTTTGAATGGCCCAGTGTCACTGGCATGGTGGCTTTGCTTTGTGTTTCCTCCTAAGTCAACTGAATTAGAGAACCTCTGTAAGCCATCCTGCTTCTGTCCCTCAGTGTCTCAATAACGTTATAGGTGGGAATCATAAAGGAACACGATTTCTCCTATCTGGTTGATTCGATCTGGTGTATTCAAAGGGTGTTTTAGGTCTGGTATGGGCATGGGGCCTGCTGAAAGGGTAGATAATACTCTATGGACAAAGGGTAAAGGTTACAGCACAAGCTGCTTCCTCTGATAACTTTCTATCCACCTGTGATAGGGCTGTGGGTGGTTACAGTGTTGGGGCATTACTGGCAGGAGCACCTGGGGAGGTTATTGTAACTTTGTGTCTTGTCAAATTGTAGAGGAAGTGGCTTTCTCCCTTAGTCAGATTTGTTTCAGGTTATAGGCTGGTTTGCATGGCATGGGTGATGATGCCACAGGGCCATGAAAATCACTTAAGAATCTGCTATCTGCTGGCCAAATAACTTGTATCTGTTTTTTTAAATTTTCTTAATGTTTACTTATTTTTGAGAGCGTGCACATGAGAGAGAGAGAGAGAGGAAGGAACAGAGGAGGGGAAACACAGAATCCGAAGCAGGCTCCAGGCTCTGAGCTGTCAGCACAGAGCCCGACACAGGGCTTGAACTCATGAACTGCGAGTTCATGTCTTAAGCTGAAGCCACCCAGGCGCCCCAGCTTATATCTTAACATCTATATTCTATTTTCGTAGGTCATAGCTGCAGCAGAAGTTAAGTTTTGGTCCCTATGACAGAGTAATTCTTAACTCTGGCTCCACATTCGAATCCTCTGAGGCTTGTAAAAAAAAATACGATTCCCCAGGTTCTGCCCCAGTCCAACTGAATGAGAATCTCTGGGGGTGGAACCTGGGCATTTTTAAAAAGAAATCAACAAATTAAAAGAAAACTAAAAGATGAGCCATAAACTGGGAGAAAATATTCACAAAACCACATATCTGATAAAGGACTTGTATCTAGAATATATTAGAAAAATTTAAAAGTTAGTAATAAGAAAATGAAGAACCCAATTAAAGAATGGGCAAGTGATTTGATCACTTCACCAGAGAAGATAGATGGCAAACAAGCACATACAAACATGTTTGAAATATTAGCAGTTAGGGAAGTGCAAATGAAAACCACATTGAAATACCCTCCTTCACCTTTTAAAATGGCAAACAAACAAAGCAGCAACACAAAGCAACACCTGACAATTCTGAGGGCTGGCCAGGAACAGAGCAACTGGAAATCAAAGGCATGGCTGGTGGGAATGAAAAAGAATACAATCACTTTGGAAAAGAGTTTAGCGGTTTATTTTGAAGTTAAACCTACACCTAACACACAATCCAGCACTTCTATCCCTAGGTATTTACTCAAGAGAACTGACAACCTGTGTTCACACGAAAACCTGTACACAAATGTTTATAATGGCTTTGTTTATAACGGCCCCAGACCGGAAACCACCAAATTCCATGTTCAACTAGTAAATGGATAAATAAACTGTAGTATATCCATACAATGGGATACTACTCAAAAATAAAATGGAACGACCCACTGATACATACAATATGAATAAGCCTTCAATGTATCATACTAAGGGACAGAAAACAAACTCAAAATGTTACATACTGAGTGTTTCCGTTTATATGACATCTTGGAAAAGGCAAAAGCATAGGGACAGAAAACAGATTAGTGGTTGCCAGGGGTTGGGGGTGGAGGTGAGGAGCGTTGCAAAGAGGTAACATGAAGGAATTATTTGGGGATGATGGGATGCTTCTGTATCTTGATTATATGGAGGTTACACAATGATATGCGTTGGTCAAACTCACAGAGTTGTATATTTAAAAGGGTAGATTTTACTGCATGTAATTATAACCTTTCTCTGCCAAACCACGATTTGAAAAAATAAGCTCCCCAGGTGATTTAAATTCATAGTCCGTGCTGAAAACTATTGCCGGTATAACAAATTTGAACCTAGGTTCTGTTATTGAAATTTCAGCTTTCTCGTATGTGAAAGTAATAAAACCCACCTTGAAGGGGTATGCTGCCTCTTAAATGTGTTAATGTATGGCAAACTCTGAACACAGGGCTTGGCACACGATGATAAGAACGACGTGTGGAGGGCCGTGTACCAGGCCCTGTGGCTGGCGCTCACTGGCGTCACGAATCGTCACAGGAACTCTGCGAAGGCGGTGACATGATGGCCGTTTTCAAAGCGGAGAAACTGAGGCTCAGAGAAGTGATGGAACTTGCTCAAGGTCTCACGGCCAGTTAGCGGCGGAGCCAGGTCTAATTTTAACATCACTGATCGCTGTACCACTTCCAAAATCTCAGCTTCGAACATCCCGCTCTTTGGCTACACGTCTATCTTTCTCGCGCACTTTCTCAGTGTTTGCAATGGTGTCCTCAGAGTTGAGCCAGGTTTTGGTTAAGGTCAGAGGGAGGAAGGAGCAGGTGTTAAAAAGTCTGAAGGCAGAGGGGAGCTTGATTATCGTGAGGCAGAAAGTGGTGGCAAGTTTGGTCAAGGGAGACGCGACACCAGGATGATGACACAGGAGTGGAAAGAAGGCAGCAGGGGGGGACTTCCTTTAGTTTAGTGACAAAGGATCACAGAATGAGACACCTGGTTGAAGACTTCTGTTATAAAAATGCTAATTTTGGCACAAGTTATTTGGGCCCAGGCTCTAGCTGGGGCCTGTAGGAGAATTCTGGCTGGCCTCAGTCACAGAGTGTAGAGAAGTGTTGTGGATGCAGCCACATGTGGAGGGGGGGGGGTGTCTCTCCTTGGGGGAGAGACAGAGTTTTCTTTTGGTGCCTGGTGCAGTGGTGAAGGTACCAGTTACTGGGCAGTTCCAGGGCTTTCAGTGGACCGGGCCGGTGGTGAAACAACCAACCAAAACAGACAAACTCTACCTGGAGCCTTTGCCAATTTTTGTGGTGTAAATACTCCTGCTGTAGCCAATTCCAAGTTAACAACATAACCTTGCGGAGATGCAAAGGTGGGGAGAGGTGTGCACAATGAGGGATCTTGGCAGCCGGGGCAAGCTAGCTCCAGCACAGTGCTGGCCGGGTCTCCTCCGCAGGAGCAGCAGAAAAGTCTGGGTTATATAGCATCATGGGCACCTTGGCAGGGGGGCAGTTTCCCAGAATGCAACTGAACCTTGTGCTGGTTTCTAAATGTAATGTAGCACTGTGAAGGATAAGATGTGGGTGATTTGCTTGCAGGAATCATTGTGGTTTGGGGATGGGGTCATAAAAGGACGGGTCAAGAGGAGAAAGGGCAGTATGCATTAACTAGGCGGGACTCTTAGCCACCTGCCCTGTGCCTTCGATGGGAGCCCTGTTTATATGTCTGCCTTTTATCCCACTATCACTATTTTGGTCTGTATGCAAACACTTCTAGGTCTCTAGATTTATGGTGAATAGGAATCTGGCAACTTCCTCCAAATAATTTCTTTGCCAAGTAAGTTTGAAAATGAACACAATGAGGTTAATAGCATTTGAGGTATCCACAAAATTCATCCGTGGGAATGATTTATTTTCATCTCTAAGAAAAAAAGTTCTCTTTTCTGAAGGAAATTATTAGGCTATTCATGCATATTAGAGAATAACTTCAGGAAAAGGGATAGTTGTAACACCAACAGGAAAGTAAGCCATGATGGGAGATAAATAAAATCAGTCTGGAAACATTTCTGCCATTAAGTTAAAAAAGATGTCAAATATAAACTAGCGCACTTTCTGGTTGTGTGTTCCTGGTCCACGCACACCCCGTGGATGGGGGCTGTTCAGTCTGGATATACAATATGAATGTAGAACTTTTCCTGTGATGATGTGCATTTGTACACAGAAATCCTGATATACCCTAGCATTCTTGCTTCTGAAGCTTTGGAAGAGACCATGCATTCCCTGCCAGGATGTGAGTTGAGCCACCTGATTCACCACCAAAACCCCAGCAAAGCCTCGGGCTTGCACAATATTATGATCAGGAAGCAGGAAGCGTTGTTTCCTTCTTTTTCAAGTTACCTGTTTACCCATTCCTGGCAAGATACTGTGGACCATAGCTCAAGAGACAAGGAGGGAAGAGGGAAAGGAAAATAGAAGAGCCGTTTCACAAATTATCAATACGTAAGTCGTGGCACCTTATTTAAAAAAAAAATGAGTTCTATGATTCTTTCTCAAGGAAAGAGATAATGCTCGTTGAACCACCTCTGTAGAATACAATCTGTTGAAGTGCTTGTGGCAGATGGTGTGTTGTGATTCTCATGATGGCTTTACATTTCCTAGCTTGCTTTCCTCCTGCTTGGGTGTCACAATGCCAGTTTTTGGCTCATCAAGTCCCAATCACATCAGATTTAGTGACTTGTCATTTTGCTACTCTGCCTATCCTTTAGGTATTATTTATAATCCTAGCTATATCCACATCTCCACCAAGGGATTGACCTATCCTCCATTGAAAGGGAGAGTTATAATAAAAACGGAGCCATTAGGACATGACAGGGAAAGAGAAATTGGGAGAAGCTGGGCACCAGAATAATTAGTTGTATAGAAAAACCAGAGAAAAAGGAAGCTATATAATTGAGCCTTGAACTCCCTGGCAGTCAAGGCAAAAAAGGAGCCCGATGACCTCTTTGGTGACACTTCTTACATCTCACCATTCAATATTCTAGAAGAGCGGGATGAGCGGTAACAGACTGGCAAGTGCACTTTCCATGGGCCTTTCACTGTACTGAGGCACTTACCTGATAATATGGACGCAACAGCTGCAATGATGAAGGACACAATGACACCAGGTCCTGCCATTTCCTTGGCCACCAGACCAGACACCACGTACATCCCTGTGCCCACGCAGCTGCCAACGCCAAGTGAGATGAGGTCCATGGTGGTGAGCACCTTGGCTAGCTTGGTGCCATGGGTTGTGGTGGCCCCAGTTCCCTCCAGCATCGACTCCACTGGTTTGGTGCGCAGGATCCTGGAGTGCATGGCATACCAGGCCGCCCCCCACTGCACCCGCCGGGGGTCCAGGGAGGCAAGGAAGCCACTCATCCTGTGTGAGAGGGGTTACGGTGAAGGTCAACTGAAGGAAGCGAGCTATGGAAGCCTTAGTGGATGCTTCTGGAACTCATCTAGTGAATGGGGATCTTCTTTTTAGGAAAGGTCCAGAGGGACCCAAAGCAGTCTTCTCCTGGGCATGAATGTCTGCAGGAAAAACACAAGAAAGAAGAAGATGAGACCAGGCAGGAGGAACAAATTTTCATTTGGAGGTCAGTATACTGAACTGGTCGAACTGGTCTATCTTGTGTTCTCATAATGCAGAAGGGGTGCATTTCCCCCTTTGTGTCTCCTCCAGTCCTAAATAACAATCTGTTATTTGCACTGTGTCCCCAAGTCATTCTGAAGAAGATGGTCTGAGTCAGGGCTCTGCTACTTATTGCTGTAGGACCTTGGATAAGTTATCTCATTTCTCTGTGCTTCAGTTTCATCTGTATCATGGGGATAATAGAGCCTCCTGCCTAGTGTTGATGTGAAGATTAGATTAGCATCTAAACAGAGCATAAGATAATACCTGCCACATGGAAAATGCCCACTTGTCCAAATTCTTAAGTGCTTCCTACCTGACTCTGCCAAGGCCTGGTCTGTGATTTGGGGCATATTCTTTGGGGACACAATATCCTCTTTTTTTAAAATATAAGGATGTAAAATTAGATTTTTGACTCTTAAGAGAGACAGTCCCACCCATGGAGTTCTTTTGGAACTTTGTTCTCAAATGAAATGAGAAGGTTTTGAACAATTTTTTTGCTCTCAGAGATTGAGAAAGGGGGAGGTGTTCCTTGCATTTGGTGGGTGAGCCCCAGAGATGCTAACTGGGTGGGATGGTGTCATCCAATTTTCAGTGATCTCACAGACATTCCTGTAGGTGAAAATTCTGGTTATGATGATCTAAACCTAAAACCTAGTTTTAAAAAATGTTTTATTTATTTTTTGAGAGTGCAAGCGGGGGAGGGGCAGAGAGCGGGGGACCGATGATTGAAGCAGACTCTGCACTGACCTCAGCGTGAGCGCGATATGGGGCCAGAACTCAAGAAGCGGGCGATGGTGACCTGAGCTGAAGTCAGACGCTCAACTGACTGAGGCATCCAGGTGCCCCAAACTTAATTCTCTTTTATATATATAAACATATGGGGGTTTTCAGGGATGGTTTTAAAATACTAGTACGTTGACTTTTCCAGGAATGCAACTATAGAGTAAATTGAAGGATGATTGTAAATTCTTTAGTTTGGAACCAAAAAGGAGTTCTTCACTGCTTCTGAAACTCAAGGCCACCTTCCAGCACCACCCATGGTACTGCATCTCACATGCACACCTACCATTTGGAATTGGCACACGCACAGGGATTCTTAATATAGTGAGAGCATCTGACAGCCCCATGTGTGCTTGCTGGAGTGTTTACATACTGAAATATGTTACATATAGGCAGGTTTTTCATGCATTTTGCTTCAGGATATTAAAGAGAGGTATAATAAATCTTCAATACAGAAAAGAGGCGCTGGGCCTGATAGAACCGGGAACTACTATATTAGACCGTTTCCAAAGTTTTGACAAAGTGGAGAATATCAAGATGATAAGAAACTACGAAGCCAAGAGCTTTTTACAATTCTATAAAGAAATTCTAGAGTACATCTGAACATTGCTTCCAAGAACTGTGCTGACAAGCCTAGGACATTTACATTTACGAGAAGTACCAGCCCATGTAATCTACCAATATGATTAATTAATACTGCTTAGCACTTAATGTAACACTCGTCTGCTTCTAAAGGCTTTGCAAACGCAACCTTAATTAGAAGAATCGGGGGAAATGTGGCAGTTTGGTTCACAGGGGTTGGGTGATGATAGATCTAATGGTTTAATTTCCTCCTAGATTTGACAATGTTGCTTCATGCTGTGTTTTAATTCTTGACCATAGCTTAAATATCACTATAGTTGGAGAGTGCCATTGTATATGGCAGAGTCATTTCAGAGCCTGAAGTGTCAGCGGTTTTGTTTTTTTTTTTTTAAAGATTTCCAGATTCGTGAGAAAACATGTCACATATATCCCAGCAAGACTGCAAGGACAATTGCTTCACTTGAGCTCTTGTGGGAACTTAATGTACATATCTATTTAATTTCAACTCAGCATGTACCAAGCATCTGTTATGTGCCATGCATGGTCTTAGGCTTGGGGATGCAAAGACATGGTTCCTGCTCCCATGGACCTTTAAGTCTAGCATGGGAGAAGGTGAACACCCAAATCACAATGCAAGGAATAAGGTTTGTTTTTGCTTCTTATCTGAAAAGCCTATCTTTTATTATTTTTCTTACTTTCTATTGCAGAAAAATTGGACAACATAAACAATAATGTTCAGTGAAGAAAGAATATAATACAACATAGAGGATGACAAATAAAACCAGGTCATTCCAGGGAGGGAAGAGGAGTAGATATGCTGTGTGCTGAATTGTGTTCCCCCAAATTTGTATGTTGAAGTCTTAACCCCCAGTGTCTCAGAATGTGCCCTTATTTGGAAATAGTTGTTATAGATGTGGTCAGTTAAGATGAGGTCGTCTGGAATAGGGTGGGCACTTAATCTACTATGACTGGTGTCCTTGTAGGAAGAGGAAATTTGGACACAGAGAGAATGAGGTGTGAAGATGAAAGCAGAGGTCAGAGCGATGCATCTAAAAAAAGCGAAGGAACACCAAGGATTTGCTGGCAAACCACAAGAAGCCGGGAGAAAGCCATGGAATGTGCATCTTCCTCAAGGAAGGAACCAACCTTGCTGCACCTTTATCGCAGACTTCCAGCCTCCAGAACTGGGAGTCAATATGTTTCTCTATTTAAGACACCTAGTTTGGGGGTGCCTGGGTGGCTCAGTTGGTTAAGCGTCCCACTGTGGCTCAGGTCATGATCTTGTGATTTGTGAGTTCGAGCCCCGTGTTGGGCTCTGTGGTGACAGTGTGAAGCCTGGAGCCTGCGTCAGATTCCGTTTCTCTCTTTCTCTCTCTCTCTTTCTGCCCCTCCCCTGCTCATGTTCCGTCTGTCTGTCTGTCTCTCTCTCTCTCAAAAATAAATAAACAATAGACACCTCATTTGTGGTGCTTTGTTATATAGCAGCTCAGCAAACTAACATGGGTCATGAAGGATATGAAACGGGCTGCCGAAGGGGTGACAGAGGGTCTGTGCAGCCATGACATTGGTTCCTGGTTCCTGAGTGACGATGGGGAACCAGTCGGGCCAGGTGTCAGCGCTCCCAGGGGGAGAGCAGTTGTGGCTCATTCCTGGGACTAAGTCTGGGACAGGGTGGGGAGGATTCCAGTGCCCTGTTAGACCATGTGCCAGCTAATTTAATCCTCACAACAAATCCGCCTTTGGAGAGGAGGTCGGGAGAGGTCCAGTAGCTTCTCCAGGGTGGAGGAGCCCATGGCACCGCACTTGGTCCTGCGGTGCTTGCTTGCAGAGTTCACGTCCTTACTCCCCATCCTCCTGCCTGAGGTGGGCAGGACCAGCCTGCACAGGGCTTGCAAGCCAAAAGAGGGCTGGGGTTTGCGGTAAGCACAGTGAGAAGTCACCAGAGGGTTTTATTCAGGTGAGTGATATGATAATATTTATGTTTTTATTTTTTTTAATGGTTTATTTATTTTCGAGAGAGAGACAGCATGCGAGCAGGGGAGGGGGCAGAGAGAGAGGGGGACACAGACTCCAAAGCAAGCTCCAGGCTGTGAGCTGTCAGCACAGAGCCCCACGTGGGGCTTGAACTCATGAACTGCCAGATCGTGACCTGAGCTGAAGTTGGAGCCACCCAGGAACCCCTATACTTATGTTTTTAAAAGCTCATTATAGCTGCTGTGCAGTTAACTGAACAATCACATCCTGATGATAAGCTAGCTCCAGGATGGAGTAAAAAGGTGCGGGAGGTGTGGCCCTGCTGCTGAGGAGACAGACAAGCAAACAGAGAACCATCACCAGTGCAGTTCCACAGCAGCCTGTGTCAGGACCTGTGCACGAGGACAGGGGACACGGAGGTGTGGTGACAAACTGTCAGGAAGGCCAGGGAGAGCCTCCTAGGTCACTGGTGTTAGAAATGAGGAGAGTGGCCCCATGGCAGGGAAGGCCAGTGGTAAATGCAGGTGGCCTTAATGTTGGCTTTTTGAGGGAGGGTAAAAGGGTTTTCTGATCTCCTGATCCCTTTGCAGTGGTTCTCCATCTTGGCTGCGTGCTGAAATTGTCTAGGGTTTTTCCAGAAACACTGCTGCCTGGCTTCCACCCCAGAAATTCCAGTTTAATCGGTCTGAGGTGTGGCCTAGGTATAGGGATTCTTTAAGGCTCCCCAGGTCGTCCTAGCAAGGCACAGTCGGGTCCACTGCCCTATGGCACCAGGGAAGACTAAAGCTTTAGGTGTGGAAAACCAGATAGTTCCTGTGATGATTAAGTTTGTGTCAGCTTGACTGGGCAAAGGGATGCCCAGATAGCTGGTGAAACATGATTTCTGGCTGTGTCCGTGAGGGTGTTCCTGGAAGAGATTAGCATTTGAATCTGTAGACTGAGTGAAGAAGATCCTCTCCCCTGGTGTGGGTGGGCATCTTCTGATCCGTTGAGGGCCGGAATAGAACAGAGAGGCCGAGGAAGGGCAAATTCACAGTCTTTGCTGGAACTGACCTCCATCTTCTGTTCTTGGACATTGGTGCTCCTGGTTCTTGAGCTTCTGGATGCAGACTGGGCTCTCTACCACTGGCCCCTCCGCCTTGATTCTCAGGCCTTCAGACTCAGACTGAATCATACCACCGGCCGTTCTGGGTCTCCAGCTTGAAGATAGCAGGTTCTGGGTCTTCTTGGCCTCCGTAACATGGGACCCAATTCCCATCATAAATCCCCTCGTATGTATCTGTATATGCCCTCTTGGTTCTGTTTCTCTGGAGGACCATGAAATACATTGTCATTTCCCACGTGGGGGCCACAAGTCTGACAGGTACTTTCTATTTCTCTTTTTGGGCAGGAAGCTGGGCTTTTTGGCATCTGTCTTCTGCAAGCAGTGACTACGGATGCTGTGCGGTCTAGAGACACCCTCTGGGACACTAGTTCTGATCAGCCTTCCTCAGAAGCTGTCACAAGGACACAGAGAAATAACCAGGCTTGTTAGGGAGGTGAGGGCTTTTATTTGATAGATAATTAGAAGCGTGGTGAAAACATAGAGAACCAACTGGAACAAAGGTTGAGGGTGGTGAGCATTCCTTCCTGGCTCTATTCCCTCTGCGTAATTCCTCTGAGTGTTTGCTTTGTTGATGCAAACAGGAACTTGGGGGCATTTTCTTTCTTGGTTGGAAATTTACTGGAGAGAACAAAATGTACGAGAAAACATGCTTCGAAGTGACTATTGACAATATCCATATTCATTACCCTTAGATTATGTTAATCAAAGATAGTTTTGGAAGCTCATTGCTGTTGTCTTTCCAAGATGAGCAATAAATGTGTGTTGTGCTTTCTCTAGCACTTTAATTCAAGTTTCTCAAAATACTTCACAGCTATAACTAAGAAAGGCTTACAGGGCCTCTGGGAGGAGAGAGTCCTCATTGTGGTGTTTGCCAGGGTGGTTGAGGGTTCAGTGGACTCCAAGAATAATGATGGTAAAAGCAGGTTTGTGTCAGGATGAAAACAATCGTGGCTCAGAAGTTCACTGAAGAGGTAGGATTATCGAATTAGGTTGGAGCTTGCCTTCGGGGGTGAGGAGAGGAAGGAAATGAAGACTAACAAAACAGCAAACGGCCAAAAATCATTCTAGCTTGATTTTGCGAAAACACCGAGGGATTACAATCCCTCCCTCGCGTCCCCTAGAAAGAGTTGTCCAGCCTTTGCCCGAACATCTGGAGCAGTGGGAAACATGGGCTGATCGAAGCAGCCCCTTCATGGAGTTGGACAGTTGTGACTGCTACAGAATTCTTCTAATCAATGTCCCCTGGCAAAATGAGGTTTCGGTTAGAGTAAAAGGTGCCTGGTTTGATGAACCCTACCTGGTGCCTTCTGAGGCCCTCCCCTGTCCCATATCATGGGGTCCTGCACTACCCCTCCTCCTCACCAGTCTGCTGTTTCTCCTCCTCTGGGCTGAGCTTCTGGTGCCTGGTTAAGAACATAATTCAGGGGGCACCCGGGTGGCTCAGTAGGTTGAGCATCTGACTTTTGATTTTGGCTTAGGTCATGATCTCAGGGTTATGGGATTGAGCCCTGCATGGGGCTTTGAGCTGAGCATGGAGGCTGCTTAAGATTCTTTCACTCTCTCTCTCCCTCTGCTCCTCTCCTCTGCTCACATCCTCTCTCTCTTAAAAATAAAATAAAATAAAATAAAATAAAATAAAATAGAACATAATTCAGTAGTAGAGTTCTCTGGGTTCAAATTCTGGCTCTGCCCTTACTAGCTAAGTGACCTTGAATGAAGCCTTTCTGTGCTTCAGTTTTGCCATCTATAAAATGGGATCATAACGGTACCTAGCTTACAGGGTTGTGGTGAGGGGCAAAGGAGTTAATATGTGTGAAGCTTTTAGCACAGTGCCTGGCACACTGTGGGTGCCATGGGAGCACTAGCTCGCATCACCCTGCTCCCTGACCAGGTCTTTTTGTCCCCTACTGCTGACACCCCCTCTCACTGCCTCCACCTCCCTAGGCAGTTCTCAGAAGACCCTTGGCCTGCTGCCCAGTCCTCACCCAGGGGTTTTCTCCGCTGAAACTTCCTTGGGTATCTTCTGGCTGCACACTGTGCCCTGATATTTTTCCTCCAAGGGATTTGTTCTTCTCTTTCTCGTGCTTGCAGAGAATGGCTTCCTCCTTTCTTTTTTTTTTTTTTTAATTTTTTTTTTTTCAACGTTTATTTATTTTTGGGACAGAGAGAGACAGAGCATGAACGGGGGAGGGGCAGAGAGAGAGGGAAACACAGAATCGGAAACAGGCTCCAGGCTCTGAGCCATCAGCCCAGAGCCCGACGCGGGGCTCGAACTCACGGACCGCGAGATCGTGACCTGAGCTGAAGTCGGACGCTTAACCGACTGCGCCACCCAGGCGCCCCTGGCTTCCTCCTTTCTTATGTTTCATTATCGAAATGGGCTTCTTAGCAGATTTGCTTGGGGCTCTGGGTGTTACTCATTCTTTTACGCCCTTGACTTTTCTCCCCAAGATGTACATACGCTGTGAGGGGCCTAGGACATGGTGGGTTCATTTACAGTCATCACCGTATCCCTGAAAACATGCTCCACTTCTGACCTTTATGCCTGTTGCTCACTGCGGCTTGCTCAGCCAGTCTCTGGTGGCGGATTTTCTGCTGAGGTACTTGCTTCTGTTGCTCTTCTATTCTTTCCACGCTTGCCAGATACGGCTCTGTGTTTGCACCCTGACTGTGGATGGGCTTGCCTGCCAGTCACTGTAACTTGATTCTGGGTGGCAAGATACAGACGTGTCTGAGTCCCAGGGTCTGCCCCATTCTAAAAGAACATCCTAGTGAATGGAATTGAGATCTGTGTCCTGGTAATTTTCTCCTGTTATCCTCAGTTTTGCTCCCTGTATCTATGCAGATTAGGGTTAATCTCCTTACAGGAACAGGCTTCATGTTTTTGAAGGCAACTAACATAACTCTTGGAGTTTTATCTTCCCCAGACTGAACATCCTCAATTTCTTCAGTGAGCAGTACTGTCTCACATAGTACAGCTTCTAGATCAATCACATTTTGACTTATACTTCTTGGGCAGGCTGCAGTTTATCATTGTTGACATTTTGGGACCATGACAAGGCAGTAAGGAAGATGTTTTCGATCAGTCTAGCTCTGCATGTGTGTGTGTGTGTGTGTGTGTGTGTGTGTATGCACATGGGTGTCCTAAATCATGCAATACTGGTGCCTGACAAATTGACTCAGAGGTACCCTTGAGTTCAAAACTAGGATTCCTGACTTTGAGACTGCTAATTTTCCCAGTTATATATTTTCTAAATGTTTGATTGATGGAACCCACTTTAAGTATTTTTGATCACTTCCCATATTACCTAACAACGTGCTACCCCATTTACATTACATGCAGAAACTCAGGCACAGCTGGCTTTGTTTTGCTTGGAATGCTTTTAAAGGAGAGTTTGGATCTCTGACAATTGAGTAGCTAAGCAAAAGAGGTTGTTCCAATTCAGCTTGTTGTTTCTTTTTCTGTTTCTAAAATGTTATTGAGTGCATTAATCAGCTTTTGCTGCAGTAACAAACAATATCAAATTTCAATATGTTACAACAATGACATTTATCTCTTGCTATGACTCTACTCCAGGCTGCGCATTGGCTTCACGTTTTCTCCCCAGGGTGGACTGTGAGTCCCCACATGTCTTCTCATTCTGAGAGTCAGGCTAAGGAACAATCCCTACCTGACATGTGCTGTTCTCTTGTGGCACAGGCCAAGAACAGGCAACTGGCGGAAACATGCAATGCCTCTTCTGCTTCTGGCTGGGACTGGAATTCAACAGGTTTCCATGGATTAAGGTGAAGCAAATGGCCAAGCTCAAAGTTAGAGGGGTGGGATGTATATTTCTTTCATCGAAGACAGGTAAGTATGCATGAGGTTGCATACTTCTCTTATGAAGGAGGATATGAAAAGCTGTGACAATCACGTAACTTATCTTACGGAACACCTTCTATGTACTAGGCAAAACAATTGTATTATGATTTTTTTGAGGCTGCTTTTCCAGAATGGGCAGAAGTCTGGGCATCTGATATATAAACTTAAAGAGACTCTGATACTCATTCCTGTACTTGCATGATTAATGCTGTAGAGGTATGAATATTCATTTCCTTTGAATACCAGTATGAATCCAGAATTCATCTGCTTCTGACACCAAGCACAACAAAACAATGAGAAATCATTCTAACCTTATTTGCTAGAAATAAACAAATACATATATGAGTGCATATACACACATACGTATGTATGTTAAAAAATATATACGTATACATATATATATATATATATATTTAACCTTATGAGAATATTTGATCTTTGCCTGGTCTGGGACAACATTTCTGTTTAAAAACGTTTCCCATTCTGCTTCCCTATTTGTCAACCCTTCAGGGGTTGAGAATATTATCTGTGTATGTAGTTGGCAGCAACTGTTGTGAAAATAGTCTCGAGGGAATGCCTGGCATCTACTAAGCAGGAGAATTGAGGAGAAGCTTGTTCAGAGATCTGATTATTCAACACTGAGATACCATGTTTCTCCTCCAACAACCCAGTCAGGGAGGATATCACAGCCTGATGTCACCCTTCTATTCTTTCCTATAGGAAAGAGTAGGTCCAGGGTGTCAGGTCTCTGTGCAGTGTCTTATGTTATTCATTGTGCATATGGCAACATGAGCAAGACCAGAGGAAATGAAAAACTCTGCACTAAGCAGATTTTCTTGGGGGAACACTTCTTTCAGAAGGGAAAAATTACACAAGAAAATTAGTTCATTTTCCTATGCCAATAGAAAAGATTTAAGAAATTGCATTAAATTAATCATTGCTAAAAGTATTTAATGAGTTTCTACTATGTGCTGAACTCAACGGTAGCTGTTGTGGCCATAAATTACTACAAGACACAGAATATCAGGAACTGGGGTCCCAGGATCCGTCTTTAAAGTCAGCAGCATGGCGTCTTCTCTCCTCTCTGTCCTCCAGACTCCCTCCCTGTGATAGCATCAGCCCATTGATTTAATCCAGGATTAATATCCTCATCTCAAGACCCTTAATTTAATCACCCACAAGTTTCCCCTTTATCATGTAAAGGAACTTAGTGACAGGTTTTAGAGATTAGGTTGTGGGCATCTTTGGAGGAGTTATTCTTCAGCTTGAATGCCTTTTCATACTCTTTAAGGACATATCTCTTCATAGTCCTACACTCTATGGCAAACTTCCACCTCTCTCTTTTTCTGGAAATACTTGGCTCAGCTTTTCTTCATACCCTGTCTCCAAAATTCGGTCCCTAATTACAACGAAAACTTAACCCAAACTACATTTGCCCATTGTTCTGAAAGAATACCCTTAGCAGAGTAATTCATTCAGCTACTTTCAGATAGATGGATCCCGGGCCTGAGCACTGGAATGACTTATCCAAGGCCACACTCAAGGTAATGGGATAATATGGGTCTCCTTTCCTCCACCCTGGGGCCCTCCCTACTGCTCCATATTTAAGAAAGTGAATGGAGCTGCCTCGATTTTCTTTGAATGATATCACTCTCATGTCAGGCTTGGGATGATCCCCAAAGGAAAAAAAGGCATTTGTGGTAATGTCTTATGTGGTAATGTTCCTTTAAAATATATTTTTCTTGGTTGTGGGGGAGAGGGAAAAATGGGTGATGGGCATTAAGGAGGGCACTTCTTGGGATGAGCACTGGGCATTGTATGTAAGTGAAGAATCATGGGAATCTGCCCATGAAACCAAGAATGCACAGTATATGCTATATGTTAGCTAACTAAACAATAAATATTAAGAAAATAAAAATAAAAAATTGAAAAAAATAATAAAAAATAATAATAAAATAAAATGGAAAAAAACAGGAATGAATACTAGGGATAAGTAGAGAAAATATATAATTGTAATACATAGTGAGCACTAGTGGTTGTTCATATTATTTCAGCTGACATTATCTAAAATATGAGAACCAGTGCCTTCCCTAAATTATTGTATTGACTGGGTTGATGGGTTTCAATATGTTCTGTAAATGTACTTAACAACCTACAATGAACTTAGATATGGCCAAAAAGAAAAGCTCTTTCTTAGCAGCTAAGGGAATGGACAAAGGTGTTTAATGTATCTCAAAACTCTTCCTGGCGACTTGGCCTCAGTGGGCATTTTGTCATGCCAGTTTGGAGAAGCATGGCTCTTGTAGGAGTCTTCCAAATGCTATTATTCACATGATTAACCAGCTGGCATCCCCAGTGTTACTGAGGAAAATCCTTCAGTAGGTACATCCCTACAGCTACTCTCCCCGGAGAGGCTAAACACAAATCAATAATTGGATAACTGACTTCGTGCCCTTGGGTGTGGAGCTAATATATGAAACAGTTTTGTTTTTCTATTCACTGTGTCTTAACTGATACCCAGGACTCTTTTTTGTACTGTGGATTCAGTTATCCTGGAAGCCATTCACCCGTCTCTTTGAGATTCCTTCCTCTCCCCCAAAGGAAATTTCTACTACTCTCAAGAGTCTGCATTTTAAGTCAGGTAATTTCAAGTGAACTCTTCAAGTTTTGATAATGGCCATTTACATGCGATACAGCTATAAACAGACAAGTGGACAGAATCTTCATTTTAATTGATGTAGGTCACTTTACATGCTCTGTGAACTTCTAGCTCTTAACAAAGACTGACTCCTCACACCCAGCTCCACTCTTCTCTTTGTACGGCTCTCAATACACACCATCTGCTTTAATGGGTTCAGAGCACGTAGTAAATATCGGGCACCATGTGTGCAAGATGCAGGGACAGAAGGAGGAAGAAGATGGCCCCGTTCCTCCAGGAGCTCCCGATTTGGCCAGAAAGATAAGCTTGCCAGTGAAGTGACCATCTATCGTAACAGTATGTCTCCCCACTGATTATAGTGATTTTACTTCTTAGCCTTTCTATTTGCTGCTTTTCTGACCTTTCCCCTGCAGCCATCTACCTTTTCATGTTCTTTTGAAACTCAACTCATACTCCATCTGCCATTAAATGTGTGTTAACCACTTGGGCCTCCCCTTCTCTGATTTCCTACGGACCCCCCAAGTCAGCATGTATTTTTCAATTGCCTTGCACAGATTGTTACACACTTGAGGGCTAGAGTATCCTTAAAACCCTCCGTTTTTTTGGGAAAGGAAATGAAATACAAACTCCTTACAATGGTCTACAGAGCCCTATGCTGTCTGGTGTCTCTTTCACCCCTGAATACATCTCCTGCCAGCCTCTTTCTTGGTGCAGCCATGCTGTCCTGCTTTCTGTTTTTGAAACACAGGAAATATGCCTGTTATTTCAAGGGTTGCATTTGTTTCCTCTACCTGGGATCCCTTGCTCCAAGTCTTTGCATGGCTCTGTCCTTCTCATGATTGTGGTCTCAGCTGGAATGTCACTCTGCAGGAGAGGCCCTGCCAAACTACTTGAGTTGAAAGTAGCCATATCTTGAGACAAACCATAAGAGACTTATATACAGAGAACAAACTGCTGGAGGGGTGTTGAGTGGGGGATGGGCTAAATGGGTGACGGGCATGAAGAAGGGCCCTCGTTGGGATGAGCACTGGGTGTTATATGTAAGTGATGAATCACTCAATTCTATTCCTGAAATCATTATTACGCTATTTGTTAACTAACTTGGATTTAAATTAAAAACAACAATAACAACAACAACAAAAACCAAAAAAAAACCAAACTGAATTTGGAAGGGGGGATTAAAAGAGAAAGACTTTTTATTTTATTTTATACTTTGCTGTAATGTATGAATCAAATAGATTAAAAAAATGATCTAGAAATAATAAAAAAAAACCAATGGCCTGGTCTTTGTACTCTTTCCCTCATGTTCTTCTATCTATATATCCATCTATCCATTTATCTACTTATTTATTTATTTACTTTTGAGTAATTTATCCCTATTGGATATTTATTTGTTTATGGCTTCATTGTGTGTATTCTCCCTCTAGACTGTAAACTCCTTGAAGGTAAGGATTTTGTCCATCTTGTTTTTTGCTGAATACCTAAAGACCATAGCGGGGACTGGCACAAAGCAGGTAATCAATAAATATTTGTAGAATAAAATTCCTCCACAGTGCTTAAAAGACTGTTGGGAACAAAGTATTTCTTTATAAAAGATATAGTTTACAATAGCAGTTTGTAACAACCCTTGCTATCTTGCGATTATCTATTGGAATATGAGATGACTTTCTTTGTTAATTACTCTTTGTGCATAAAATCACAGAACACAAAATTTAGAAATCAACTGGCCCAAGTCTCAGATTTTACAAATGAGAAATTTATTTTTGTTGAATGCCTTCACAAATCCCTTTGGGAGCCTAAATTATCTAAAAATAAGTATGTCTGATTATAAATAAGTTATTGCTATCTATTTTTGATTCTTTTATATTCATTAAATCAAGAGAAGACTGGATGAAAACTATACAGTATTAAAATATTAAAATCTAGTTAAGGTTAGAGTTGTACTTTTTGATGTAGATGTTCCATGCGGCAATTTGTAGGCTCCAACCAGAGAGTCAGAGAAACCTCCTAAGTCATAGAGTATGAACCATAGAAGGGAAGGTATATTTTTCAGTTTGCTTCATTGCTTTTTTGTTTTGTTTTGTTTTCTATCTGGGAGGAAAATAGTCGAGACTTTAATAGCCTGGGAGTTTAGCATGTTGTTGAAAAATGGAGACGTGCTTTGTCCTATGGGTGCACTATTCATTTGTAAGTTCTGAGTCTCTTTTGAGAATGGCACCTGCATGCAGGGTTGGTTAGTCTGCAGGCCCTCAGGGTACATTCTGGATCCACAGCCCAGAGAATTCTTTGGAGGCAGATTCCTTTCCTATTATCTGTCATTTCCTCAAGAAATCTGAAAGCTCCGAGTGCATCTTTCAATGTCAATAGCACGAAATCACAGAAAAATGCCAGGTTTCATTATGGGAGTTTAAAATGAATTTCCAGGGGTGCCTGGGTGGCTCAGTCGGTTAAGCTGCTGACTCTTGATTTAGGCTCAGGTCATGATCTCATAGTTCCTGAGTTTGAGCCCCACCTCCGGTTCCATGCTGCCAGCGGAGCTTGCTTGGGATTCTCTCTCTCTGCTCCTCTCCTGCTTGTGTGTGCTCGTGTGTGTGTGCGCATGTGTGTGTGTGTGTGTGTGAACACGCGTGTGCACACACACTCTTTATTTCCTTTAAATAAATAAACATTAAAAAAATAAAATGAATTTCCAACCTACAAGCTATACAACTGAAAAGTGCTTACTTCCAAACTGTTGAGTTAAAAAATTTTCCATTCTTCAAGTTCTTTAGTTTGAATGTATTCCTCGTAGAGCCCAGTAAAGAGCAACCGTTAAGGCAAATATCAATGTTCAATAATATGAGACAACATGTCTGTTATCACAAGTATTCAAATAAATGCCAAAAAGGGGTCATTTTCACTTATTAACATGTCAAAGGTTAAAAGAACCACTCATTGCTGATGGTGGTGGGGTGGTGGGTGGTGGTCAAAGAAACAATACTTCCATTCACTGGTGATGGGAATGCAATCTGTCTTAAATGTTTTGGAAAGTAAATTGATCATGTGGAAATAATCAGGTGCAATTTTTTTTCAAGGGCATCTATTGTAATATTATTTAAAATTTTTGTAATGTTTTTATTTATTTTTGAGACAGAGAGACAGAGCATGAGCAGGGGAGGGGCAGAGAGAGAGGGAGACACAGAATCCGAAGCAGGCTCCCGGCTCTGAGCTGTCAGCACAGAGCCTGATGTGGGGCTCGAACTCACAGACTGTGAGATCATGACCTGAGCTGAAGTCGGACATCCAACTGACTGAGCCACCCAGGCGCCCCTATTGCAATATTACTTATAGTAGTAAAAACTGGAGACAATCTAAATGCCCTTAACTATGGATGGAGTCAAATCAATTATGAGCTATTCAAAGAATAAATAGTAAACAAACATTAAAATATTATTTTAAGATAATATTTAAAGACACAAAAATCACTCAGGCTATATTAAATTAAAGCTACTACAAAGAAAGGATATAGAACTGTGTATTGAGTGCGATCCAATTTCATTCTCTCCTTCTGAAGGCAGTGTGCTAGAATATTAAAAATATGGAACTAGGGTGGTGGAGGAACGATTTCTATAGGAGTGATTTCTACTCCATTTTTGTTGTGGGGAGCATGTATCTCTTTAAAATCAGAGGAGAACTATTTAATTAAAAACCAAAACAGAACACGGAAGATCCCAGAATAATGAGCATGCTCTTATCTCTGGCCATGAAGAGATATCTTTGATTTTTGTAGTTACGTGTCTATGTATCTTTTATGGAGAACTGTTTTAGGATCTGTTTCCCCCATAGAATTAGATTAGTCAGTATTATTACCATTCTTTTCACATTGGAAATAGAATTTTAAGGCCCAGGGAAAGCTCGGACTTGGTTACAGAATCAGCTTCATATAGCAGGTTTGAGTCACCAGGGGCCTGAAGGTGGGATTCTCCTGGTTTCTACACAAAGCTCAGGCTAACCTCCTTGCTGGGAAGATAGACTCTGCCCCTAAAGCAAATACCACAGCCCTATGACTTTGGTTTCTCATAGTTTGGTTTTCTTTCTTTCCATGTTGATCACCGCCCACAGGCAACTAATTCTAATAATTTCATGGACTATTGTAAGAATTCTAATTATTTCCAGTAGGTTTATCTTGTAAAACAAACAAGTAAAAAACCCTCCTCTTCTCCCAAACACTATGCCCTCTTTAACTATTGCCACACTTAGACTATCGTCCTAGGAGCAATCTCCACTTCTTTATATCCTGTCAGTCACGGACCCTCTCCATTCTCCCATATGCATCTTTCTTGCCACCAAAACTACTTTTGTTGAGGTCATCAGTTGGCTTCCATGATGCTAAATCCGATGAACGTATTTTAGCCCTCATCTCTTTCACTTGACCTGTTAGAGGCATTCAACACAGTTAAGTCTTCCTTCTCAAAACACTCTTAATTCTTCACTAAGAGATTTGGATTTCATCTTCTAGCAGTGGGAGGCATGTGGGGTGTGTGTGTGTGTGTGTGTGTGTGTGTGTCACATGCAAGCTGGACTGTGACCTCCTATCATTCTTTTAAGAATAAGCTATTGTGATTTTTTTCTTCTTCAGTGCAATGGGATTTTAAAAGGAAGAACATATCCTCCAGACGATCCTTTACTGCTGGTACAATTTTAGTTATTAATACAGTGTCTATTATTACATGGAATCACAGAATGAGATTCTGATGTGACCATGTATTGGTCAGTGTGAGTCAATGTCAAGAAGTCATTGTGCCTTGATGCCTGGAATGCCTTTGCTGAAAGAGTGGTCCTGAAGGGGAAAGAGACTATGTAAATGTCTTTTAATTCAACATGAAAAAGAAATGGGAGAATTTGCTTGATTAATGTTAACAAGAATTAAAATATTCCTTGAGGTAGAGTATTAGATGGTTTACAAACTTTCAGGTCCATCTGGACTATTTGGCCATCTCTGCACCTTGACCCATGCTTGGAGCTGACCTGTGTGAGGCTGTGGCCCTCTCTGAGATTGAAGCTCAGGTTGAAAGTGTAAAGTCCTCTTGCCAAACTAGGCTGGTGGACTTGCTTCCCTGGTGTCTTTGACTTCTTTCCTTCCCCCAGAAGGCACCGGCCCAGATCTGATTGATACTTTTATTCCTTCTTCTTTTGTAGAGAGGTGCTTGCTGTTTAGAATCAGCCCAAGAAGAGCTCATTTCACTATGTTTTGCATCAGTGAGGTCCATGAGCCCGTGGTCCTCTATCTGTAAGAAGCACTATCTCTCTAGAATCAAGAGAGGTGGGAAAAGAGATGTGCCAAGTTGTGGTTTGTACTTTGACAATAGAGGAAAATCCCAACAAATGAGCCTCTGCATTCAGAGCCTGGTGTCTAGAATGCTTAATTGGTTCTACCTGCCAAAGGCAAGTGCTGAGCATGTAAGTCCTTCCTGTTTGCAGTTTGGGTCTGACCAGAATCCCCATCCATTCAGTTAGTGAGGAATTTACAAGTAGAAAGGGGTGAACCACTCTCAGGCACATAAAAGGTCTGAAACAGCTCTCTTGTTATTTTGAATTCTGGGTCTCATTCTGTATTGAGTAGATAAAAGGTGAAATAGACTAAAAAGAGTCTCTTTACGAAGCTAAAAATTAATAGATTAAATGGTCATATATATCTAAAAAACAAATCATAGTACTCAAATAAGAGTGTCTTCCTTCTCTGCCTTCTATGTTTGTACACCTGAGATAGAAACATTTGCCCATTGGGGCACCTGCGTGGCTCAGTTGGTTAAGCGTCCAACTTTGGCTCAGGTCACGAACTCACAATTTGCAAGTTCGAGCCCCACATCAGGCTTTCTGTTGTTATAGTGCAGAGCCCACTTCAGATCCTCTATGCCCGCCTCCCCCCACCCCCCATCTAAAAAAATGAATAAAAATTAAAAAAAAAAAAAGAAATATTTGCTAGCCCCTCCTATGTGCCAGATACTTCCCATGCTTTTTCTTGGGTGACTGTACTTAAATAATAGCATCACTTATATGATGTTTACTATGTACCAGGCATTTTTAAAAAATGTTTATTTATTTATTCTTGAGAGAGAGAGAGAGGGAGAGAGAGAGAGAGAACAAGCAGGGGAGGGGCAGAATTCCAGGCAGACTCCAGGCTCCGAGCTGTCAGCGGAGCCTGATGAGGGGCTCGAACCCATGAACCATGAGATCATGACCTGAGCCGAAGTTGGATGCCCAACCCACGGAGCCACGTAGGCGTCCCTGTACCAGGCATGATTTTAACTGATTTGTACATACATATTATTTTGACAACACTACTTTCACTATTTTTAACCACTTCCAAGTTAAAGACCAGGGACCTGAGGTACAGAGCAATGAAGGCCGCTACTAAGTGGCAGAGCTGAGCTTCAAATGCCGGCCGTGCAGCGGGCCACCTGGAGCAGCACCGCCCAGCAGAGCTCTGGGATGCTGAACACGGTCCCTGTGCTGTCTGGTACAGCAGCCACTAGGCACATGTGTCTACCAGGCACTTGGAATGAGGCTAGTGCAGCTGGAGGAACGAAGTGTAAATTTTACTCAATTTGGATTAATCTAAATTTAAATGGCCCCACGTGGCTAGAGGCTACTATACTAGACACATAGCTGTAGGGTCTACACTTTAATAACTTCTAAAATATCACCAGAAAGGTGATGATATCCTTTACAGAAGAGGACACTGAGTGTCAAAAAGGTTAGGGGATTTATCCAAGGCTCCGAAGCTAGAACGGGGAAAAGCCAGGATTCTAGCCTCTAAGGCCCCGCCCCATGCTGGGGTCATCAGAGATGCACCTCCCCCTCCAGTTCTGCATCTCTTTCCAAACAGGATCTGAAAGGTTACCTTTCTTCCTCCACCCTTATCAAAGTCTCTTTTTCCCTTCCTCTATTATGAATGCAGGAATGGTAGGACAGTAGCACGTGGTGGCAGAATGCCATGCGACATGTGTGGGGGATGTGGCATGGCCCTGGAGAGTTTAACTGGCCAAATCGGAATAGCTGAACCTAAGAGTAAGCGGTGTACTCCTTCTGAACATTCTTAAAGGCCTATCCCACACTATTCTTTTGTTGTCTCTTTCTTCTCGGTTGTTCTTCTCTCCAGCTTACCCTAGTTCAATTCTTCCATCATTGGTAACAAAATATATGCTACATAATCAAACAGACTTTGCTTAAAAGTACTAAAGTTTTATCTACCTCAAGCTTTACTATTTAATTTGAAATTCCACCCCCCCCCCCCCAATTCCCCAAACAAACTTCTTCCAATTAGGTTCATGTTGGCTAATATCATTAAAGAAAAAAATACAATCGTTATGGTTTAGAAGACTGTCACTTTCTCTTAAGGGTAGTTTTGAATAAGCCAACCTTATGTTGACCCATGGTGAGCCAAGCGTATTGTCTTGTACAACTATTAACATTTCACTGATTTGCCTTTTTCTACCTTCCATTAGTGAGTTTGGAATTATCTGAGTAGGAAACCTCACTTTAACCATCGGGCAAGAAAAGAGAAAACAGAGCTCTGTTCAACAAAGAAAAACCGAATTCAAATACTGGTGCGTCCAGGCTTAAAGCATTCAGGCAATCCGTTTTGGCCTCAGAAGAGAAGAAATGCTGTCACTTGTCAGATAGCAGCCTGCCAATCTGATCACAAGACGCGATCACTGTTTTATCTGGAGACGAGGACTCAGACAGGAGGAGGCAGAATCTAATGTTTCCTGATGGAGAAGAGCACACCAGTATTTCCAATGACCTGGAAAGTAGGAGTCCGTTGGAAAGCAGCTTGAGAAGAGACAGAGGAGGGAGGAAGACTCTTTTAGAACATAATAAAAGTGGGGGAGAAAGGGCATCTGTGTTTGGGTCTCCTCGATGATTCTAATTCCCATGTGACATGCCCTGGACACGGTGGATCTCAAATGATGATTGAGCTATGCCAGCACAGCCAGCCTGCTGGTACTTAAGAATCCAGAGCATTCATGTAAATGAGCGTTCTCGTTTCCACTGACTCACGTAGAGGGAGCGAGTTCATATGGTGGTGTGACAGAAGAGCAAGAAATAAGAAGGCATTTTATAATTTTTCAAGATATGACATCCAGCACTGTGATTTTAACCAGGAGCTCTTTCTACTCGCAATCAGACCTGCAAGCCATTTCTTGGAGAAAATCCCATTGTCAAACTGTGCCATTCCCTGGTGCATCCAGCTGGAAAGCAATCAGACGGAGGCCCCTCGCACAGATGGACAGCTGACTCCAGAAGGTAATTTGGATCAGCTTTCACTCATCCAATCATTTTTTTCACCCTAAAGGCTGGACTTGAACTAGGATTATTGGCGAGAGCCAGAGTATCATGCATAATAACACATGCAGGTAGATGATGCACATGTTTCCTTGGTCTTTCAAGCTAGACTCCCAAGATTTCTTTGGAATCATTTAGAACCATTTGAGTCACTTGGGGAGCTTCTAAAAATAATAGTGTCCAGTCTCACTTCCAAGAGATTTACGTTGAGTTGGTCTGAGGAGAGCACTGGCATTGGTGATGTTGGAAAACTCCCCAGGTGATCCCCAGTGTGCAGCCTGAGCTAAGACCACCAGATAGAGTAACCAGCAGCCTCAGGTTGTCAGGACCCCCTTCCCTCCTCCGTTCCCCTCTCCTCCTCCTCCTGGCTATTTCCTGCAGTGACTCAAGGAGCCAAATAGAGTAGCTTACACTTCTTGAAGTTGGGGATTTTGTTTCCTTTTATGCACATGAAAATATTTTCCATCCTTTATAAACAAAACAATCTATACCTATTGTAAATAATTTCAGACAATTTGGAGGGGTCTGAAAAAGAAAGCCAAAACCGCTCATTACCTCCTACTAGAGATAAGAACTCTATTTTGGTATATAACTTTCTAGAAATTTTTCTAGATGTAAGTATTTTTCTTTTCAATACACACACACACACACACACACACACACACACATACTTTTACAATTGAGATACTTTTTAAAATGGAAATTGAAGCTCTTTTCATTATGTTGCTCTTATAAACAATGCCTCAGTGGACATACATTTTGCAGACATTTTCATATAAACCCTTACTCTAAGTTCCTAGGAGTGAAGTTACCAAGTTAACAGGTATGCATCTTTTATGTTCTGGTGCCTTTGCCAAATTGTCCTCTCAAAAGATTGTGCCATTTTATGTGCTCCTCAGGATAGCATGCCTATGTCCATTTCCCATCAGTCTTAACAGTCTCTGAAATGGGTAGATCCCATAAAATAAAAATTTGTACCTGTAAAACTTGATTCGAGCCACATTTACAGAGTGCCTAATACGTGCTGGGTGCATTAGAATACCAATGCATAAGCCAGAGTTCCGCCCTTCCTTTACCTAGTGTTTCTGGGTACTTTAATGTATGTAAATATCACCTGGCCATCTTGTTAAAATACAGCTTCTGCCTCTGTAAGTCTGAGATGGGGCCTGAGATTCTGCACTTCTAAGAAGCTCCCAGAAGATGTCTGCACCTGTGTAGTTGGTCTACATCTAACAGCAAGGCTCAATCCTACCTCTGGGCCTTTGCAATAGCTGTTCCCTTTGCCTATTTTGCTCTTCCCCTTCTTTGCCTAGCTCAGTTGTTCCCCTACCTGGCTGTAAAGAGAATCATGTAGGAAACGTAAAAAAAACAAAACAAAAGCAGAAACAGAGATCCTCAGCCTTTTCCATGGAGCTGCTGAATCCACATCTCTGGGAGTAGGGTCCAAGAATCAGTGTTTTAAACAAAATCATTTAACTGCTGGTTAGGTTGTTCTTCTGATCCCCAGGCCTCACCCTGCATGTCACTTCTGATCTATCCATCTCCCCACTATAAACTTAAAAAATTTTTTTTAACGTTTATTTATTTTTGAGACAGAGAGAGACAGAGCATGAACAGGGGAGGGGCAGAGAGAGAGGGAGACACAGAATCTGAAACAGGCTCCAGGCTCTGAGCTGTCAGCACAGAGCCCGACACGGGGCTCGAACTCACGGACCATGAGATCATGATCTGAGCTGAAGTCGGAAGCTTAACCGACCGAGCCACCCAGGCGCCTCTCCCCACTATAAACTTTTATAGCACTCTGCACTTCTCCGTTGGAGCACTCCATATAATACACGGATTGTGTCATTATTTATTAGAGTCTGTCTCCCTTTTAGTCTCCGAGGTCCATCAAGGCAGAGCTATGTCTGTCTTGGGTGCTCAGGGTCTGTTGGCAAGTATGTGGCACCCAGGACACAGGAATGAATAAATGAGTAGACATACTTTATAAGAGACTTTGTAAATATTTTCACATTCAATTGTTGTAAGCCTGTGAGGCAGGAAGTGTAGGCATGTCTCCATCTCACAAATGAAAAGACAAAAGTTTGGAGGGAGAGAGTGACTCATTCAGTGTTGACACAGCTTGGGTTAGACCTGGCCAATGGCGTTCTGAACACCAGGCCAGCCCATCTTTGCCTATCCAGGCTGTTCCTTTACAGCTTTTACACTCAGCCCACGTGGAGGACATTTGTTTAAGCGTCACCAGTGTGACACTTTTTATAATTTCAGAAATTAAAAATGCTAAGAGTGATCCCCACCTGACCTCCTAGGGAGAGGCAGTTAGTTTGAACAGTGACACCAGGATCGCATCTTTTGAGAACAGACAATGGTTACCCCGGTCACTTCTACGTTATACTTTTTAAAACATGAGCAGGTGGATAAAACACATGTAGACCAATCAGCAAAAGTCAGCTTCTCCCTTAAACCCACGAAGGCACGGGGAGTCTGAATGAGAGTGAAGACAGTAAGGGAATTTAAGCTCTTTACGAGGAAATCTTTATAATTGTGGGGGCAGAGGCCAAATGGGTGAATGCTACGGTCTAGGGAAATGCCAAAGATGGGCTCTCTGTGGTTTTACCTGTCACGATTTTATGTGCAGAGATGAAAAGAGGAAGACCTGGGGCTACAAGTACATATTTGTGACTAACATATTTAATGAGGGGTTGGTCTGAAAATAGGTCAATGGACCTCTCAATTCTTTCAGGCTCACTGCCACCATTTATTATAGCCCACATTGCATTACGAATGTGATGGAGCATTACACATTTGTGTATCTTGACAAGAGATTCATAGATAATATAGTCAACCCACAGATATTACATAAGAAAAATCAATACAGGGCACTCATAATATGAAGAACTAAAAGGCAATTAGTTCTTAATAAAAATGCTCTTCGCACTGCCCCAGCACAATATAATGAAGGACTCAAACTTGCATCCATGCATTAGAGTCACTGTGAGCTCAACAGCCACACATGATAAAGTTGTGCAGTGTTGGTGATTCAAATGCTGGTGATGAGCACTTATGCGCGAAGTGATTTTGTGAAATGGTGAACAGCTCTTGCAAAATTCCAAACGAAACCGAATCCCATCTTTCCTTGATTTGTACGTGAGTTGCCTTTCTGAGAAATTCAGCACATATGAATTTTTTAAATTGGGGTATAATTCACATACCATAAAATCCATCCCTTTTAAAGGGAATAATTCAGCATTTTTTAGCATTATACAACCATCACAATGACCTAATTTCAGAACATTTTTATCACCCACACCAAAGGAAACCCATGTACATTAGCAGTTGCTCTCTATTTCCCCTTCCTCCACCTCCTGGAAAACACGAATCTACTTTCTGTTTCAATGGATTTACCTATTTTGAACATTTCATGCAAATGCAATGTTATAATATGTGGCTTTTTGTGTCTGGCTTCTTTCACTTATAAGGTTTGCCAAGCTCATCCACATTGTATCATGTATCATAACTTCATTTCTCTTTATGGCTGGATAAAATTCCAGGGCATTGATATACCATATTTTGTGTATCCATTCATTAGTTGATGCCTTTTGGGTCATCTACATTTTTTGGCTATTATGAATAATGCAGCTATGAGCATTTGTGCACAGATTTTTGTATGGACGTATGTTTTCAAGTGTTGGGTATATACTAGGAGTGGGATTTCTAGGTCATTTGGCAACTCTAAGTTTAACATTTTGAGGAACTTCCAGATAATGTTCCAAGGCAGCAACAACATTTTCTGTTCTCTTCAGCACTATTTGAAGGTTTCAATTTCTCTCCATCTTCATCAACACTTGTTAATGTCCATCTTTTTTTCTTTTTTTACTATAACCATCCTAGTGAGCGTGAAGTGATATGTCATTGTGGTTTAGATTTTCTTTTCTTTTTTTTTTAATGTTTTTATTTATTTTTCAGACAGAGAGAGACAGAGCATGAACAGGGGAGGGGCAGAGAGAGAGGGAGACACAGAATCGGAAGCAGGCTCCAGGCTCTGAGCCATCAGCCCAGAGCCTGACGCGGGGCTCGAACTCACGTACCGCGAGATCGTGACCTGAGCTGAAGTCGGATGCTTAACCAACTGAGCCACCCAGGCGCCCCGTGGTTTAGATTTTCATTTCCTTAATAATTACTTAGAATCTTCTCACATCCTTGTTGGCCATATGTCTACCTCCTTTAGAGAAATGTCTATTCAAATCCTTTGCTCATTTTAAAAATTGGGTCATTTGTCTTTTTACTATTGAATCATAAGAGTTCTTTATATATTCTGGATATTAGACCCCTATCAGGTATCGGATTTGCAAATATTTTCTCATATTCTGTGGGCTGTCTTTTTCCTTTGTTGATGATATCATTGGCATTTCAAAAGGTGTTTGGTTTTGATATAGTCTAATTTGCCTATTTTTTCTTTTATTGCTTATACTTTTGGTGTCATATCTAAGAAACTACTGTTTAATCCAAGGTCATAAAGATTTATACTTATGTTTTGTGTTTTCTTCTAGGAGTTTTATAGTTTTAACTCTTACAGTTAACTCCTACAGTTAGGTCTTTGATCCATCCTGTATTAATTATTGTATATCTTCTGAGATGAGTCCAATTTCATTCTTTTGCATATGGGTATCTAATTCCTCCAGCACCATTTGTTGAAAAGACTATTTTTACCCCATTAAATTGCCTTGGTGCCCTTAACAAAACCAATTGCCCATAAATGTAAAGGTTTATTATTTCTGAACTCTCAATTCTATTCCATTGATCTATGTGTCTACAGCATATATAAAATTTGCACACAACATTTACATGTAAAATGGAATTATGTTCTGGATTCAGACAATTAAAAAATTATTTTAGGGAGAGAGGGAGAGTGAGCGAGGAGGGGAGAGGGGCAGAGGGAGAGAGAGAGAATCTTAAGCAGAGAGAATCTTAATCTCCACACTCTCAGTGTGGAGCCTGATGTGGGGCTTGATCCACTACACTGGGATCATGACCTGAGCTGAAATCAAGAGTCAGATGCTCAATGGACTGAGCCATCCAGGTGCACCTGGATTCAGATAATTATTAACAGGTTTTTACCCGTATGATTTTCTTGTGGAATATTTCAGAGTCATGTGGGAGGCAAAGCAATTCTTCCTCGTGTGGGGCTATGCTGCCCATTGCAGTACATCTAACATTACTAGCCTCTATCCACAAAATGTCAGTGTGTCGCCAACCTTTTTGACAATTAAAATGTCTTGTAAATATCTAGAACAACCCTCAGAAGGTAACGTCACCTTTGAGAACCATTTCTCTAACGTTATCTTCTGCACCCTTCAGCCTATCTCCTCCTCTGCCTCTTCAGCCCATCTCCCACATGCCTAAAATACAATCTTCCCAGGTTATTCCTTGCTTAAAAACTTTCTATGACTCTTATGCCCTGTGAGACGAAGTTCAAGCTTTTCAACAGGGCCTGTCAGCTCCATTACCCTTCATAACCTCGTCCTCCATGCCACCTGGCCTATGGATCTGACCTGGCCACTACACATTGCCCCTCCATTGAGCAAAACAACAGCTCTTTGGAAATCACATTAATCCTTTGGGACCAGCTTCCTCAGCTCCTCTGGAAGCCTGTGGGTCTTTACTCCCGCTTGTGCTTCCCTGCCTTGAGCTCCCAAAGTGCCTTTGGGAAACTTCCATTCTGGCATTTATCACTCTGAAATGCAAGAGCTGGGTTCTCTTTCTGCTGCTGGCTCTAAGTGTCCTACCTTGTTCATCTTGGCATCTCTGTCTCCACCTCAATGCCAAGCGCGTTGCCTGAGTACTGTTGGGGTCAATGAAGTTTGATTGAAAGAATGAATCCTCAGTACTACCATAAGTTCTTACTACTCCAGTTCTCCTGAGACATTGATTAGCCTTGAAGCTCATAGAGATTTATGACCATTTATTTATATAATGTACATGCCTTTACTTGAGAACATAGGTAGGGGTCTGTACGTGTAATCTCATGGTGTAGGGAAGAACTTTGTTCAAAACATCAACATTTTCCTTTTCTCCCTCCTCCTTGTCATCATCAGCAGCAACAACAGAAAGTCTTTTAAATACTAGAAATTCTCTAACAGGGCAAGGCCTTTTTGTTTTATATACTAAAGAGGCAGTTTAAAACCCAAGTGCCCCATGTAAAATATTCAAGGACGGTGGAAATGTCTGATGGAAGATGAACAGAGGCTATGGACAGATGAGGAGGCCCTGGGGATCTAAGAGGAGCCATAGTGCAGGGGTCCCCACAAAGAAACAGTTGGAAGGATAAGTTTGTCTGAAGTGGCAGCTGCTGTGTTTAAGTGACCCGTTTGCAAACATTGGCACTGGAATCAACCTTGGACACCAATCTTCCCGCTCCAGCTCTGATGCCTAAGCCACTGTTAACAATTTTTTTTTTTTGCATGATTTGGCATTTCGAATCATTCTTTTTTTTCTTTCCACAGTTAATACGCATTAATTGGAAAAATCTTTAATAATATGGCTAAATAAAAAGAAGCAACATCTATCATCATGAATGCCATTGCCTACAGATGGCACTGTGCATATTCTGGTGTACACAATTCTGTTTTCTCCCTCTAGCATTTTTAACTTCTCCGCGGTGTGATTCTTACAGTCAGTCATTGGGGAAAACTGCAAATTTCAAAGCTAAAAAAGAAAAAAAGGTACAATCAAGAAAAGTGTAAACAAAAAATGTTGATGGGTTTGTCAGCTATTCTCAGTCTGGGACTGTGCCGGGCATGGCTAGGATTGATTAGAATATTGATTTGATTACATCTTGCATTGCACAGGCTTGACGTCAGTAATGCAATTCAGAATGACCAGAACAAAATTAACCATGAGTCAGATGGCAGCTCCTGGATTTTTAACTAAGGAGAAATGATTTTTGCAAGGGTTCCTTAATTCAACATATTCTCCTCTGTGTCTCTGTTTCATTCATTCAGTATGAAGTCCAAGGCGCCATGTTGAAAATGCACCTTAACTTATATTCAGCATTTCCTTCTCCTTGCTTCCTTCAGTTCTACTAGCCCTGTGGATTGTCTCTGGCACAGCCCCCCCCCCCCCCCCCCGTTTCTTCCCACAGTCCTCACTCATGTCAGCCTTTGTGAGCCACGCTACTCTGACCACGTATGATAGCCTGATGGGCCTCTGTTTTCAGTTCGCCCCTCCCCATCCTCTGCCCCAGCACAGCCACTGCTCCCAAAGGCCAGCCCTGGTTATCACCTGTCTTCTCAGAAACCTTCAACAGTTCTCTAACACAAAAAGAATGAGCTGCCTGCCCTTAGTAGGTTATTTGCCCTCGTCTGCCTTTCCAGTCTTACATTCTGTTACTCTCAGATGGCTCCAGTTGGAAAGTAATGTCTGAAGAGGTTGCCAAGCTCTTTGAAATGTATATTGCTTGTTTAGCTAATAGTGAAAGTTATGCTTTCATAATGCTCATTGCAGACAATTTGGAAAATGCAGAGAGTGTAAAGAAGCAAATAATCACCCACATTCCACTGCCTAGAGTTAGCCACTGTTACATTTTGGTGCAAAATGGTCCAAAATTATGCTTAAACTGTATATAGGATATCATATTCCTGTATTTTCACTTATTATGTCATGGACATTTGCTCAGATTATTCAAACATTCTTATAAAATATTATTTGAATCATTGTTCAATGACCCATTATATAGCTGTGCTATGATTTAATCATCCATCTATTATTGGTATTTTTAGACATTTAGATATCTATAAAATTTTATCATCATTATAAATAGTGCTACAGTGGATTTGGTTGCATATACGTCTTTTATTACATTGTTGATGTTTGTTTAGAAGATATTCCTAAAAGTTGACTCCTTATATTTCTTCTAGTATTTCAATAATTGGCATATTTTTTTAATCTGTCCTACTAAATGTGTGTCTATCCTGTGTAAACTGGCACAAAGTTCCGTCCAGAGAAGGTTCACTACAGATGTTGGTTGAAGTAAAAGGCAGTTCACCTCCCTGGGTCTCAGTTTCCTTCAGTGGTTTCCTTCGTTTCTAAAATGAAGGCATTGCATTATGTTACCTTTTACCAATGACAGTCTGTCATTTTTGAGCAATTCTGACCTTCAGATTTGAGCTAATAACATATATCTAAGATATCATATTCACAAATAATTGTGATCACAGCTCATTTCTTGTATGGCTCATTAATTTCCCATGGGGCTTGGGATGGCCTATAGCCTGTATAAAGACTGGGTCTAGCTGTTGGGAGGCCATATGGCAAGTTGGGAAGTATATGGTGCTTGTGTTCCATCAGCCCTGGCTTCAATTTCTCCTTTGTGACCTTGGGCAAAGTAGTTTAGCCTCTTTGGATTACAGTTCTTCTTCTGTAAATGCTATTTATCATGCCTGTTTTGCAGGGTTGATAGGAAAACTAAATGGGATAATGTATGTAGCTGTCAGCACAGAGCCCAAAGTGGGGCTTGATCCTATGAACTGTGAGAACGTGACCTAAGCCAAAATCAAGAGCTGGACGCTTAACTGGCTGAGCCGCCAGGAACCCGGTGATAGTGGGTTTTAATTATCACAGCTATTACTGTAATATACATTTCGAACAATCACGTGGGCATCATGTGCTCTGGATGGTGACACAAAAGTTTGATCTACCAGAGTTATTCTTCAGGGAAGGCATTAATCCTCTTTTTCAATAACAGCACAGTAAATGGTGAGTCACCACCTAAGCCTGTTTTGTACGTGTGTGTTTTTAATAGAAGAATCTGGACACACGGCCTATTTGGGCACTCCCCAGGAAATGCAGAGGAACTGGGTATTGATTTTGCCCTCCATAGACAGACACAGACACACCAAAGGAAGCCAAATCATTGATATTTCAGGTAAATAATTTCAAGATCTATATTATCCTTGCTGAAATATAGCCTACCAGGCTCTCTCCCCCTCCCATCCCAACCTTTGTAACAAAAGTAAAATTAAAGCCATTAAGGCACTGAGAGGAAAAACAAGAGCCCAGAGGAATAAATTGGTAAATGAGAGTCTCGTTTAAAAACATAGTATTCATGAGGCCTTTCTGGTCCCTCATGGAATCCTGTCTTTTCCCCTGTGTCTCAGTCCTGATCACTTGGAGAGGTGGGTCAGGCTTCCTGTGAGTTCATACTGCCTATTCTTTCCAGTGACCTCCAGGTAGATTATGGAGCACAATTGTGTTAAGTGTTTTTTGGGGATGAATTGGTGCTTCTCCTTACTAAGTATAGGCCACCCTGGACTTTCTAATGGGATGTATTATGGGGGTTCACTGGTAAGCTTATCTTCTGGAACGTGGAGCCCACTTTTGCAGAGGCCACGCAAACATGGGCAGTAGAACTGCCCGAGACCACAAGGGAGCAGGGTGGGGAGGTGCAGGCACCCTATCAACAGAGACAGGCTGAGCTGGGCCCAGTAAAGGAAAAAAGCGTGGCTAAGGAGGGCTGGGGCCAGTTATAAGTAATGCAAGTACTTGCTGCCTGGGCATTGCCTACATCCATACTGTTTGTGTATCAGAGGAAAGGACAGAACCATGCTCTGTAGAGGGAGCTTGGCACTGTCCTTGTTGCTTCCTCCTTCCAGCTGGGCCCCAAGGACCACTCTGAGCAGCTGGAGTGGGGGTGGGAGTGCCCAGTGTGAACCTTTATATTCACAAACTGATGAAGAGATTTTTGGTAAAAACTCAAAATGGTTGGACTTACACAGATCTTATATTCATAGGAGTAAAGTACGCACATTGGAAGAAGACAGTCCTGTGTTAAAAGCCTGTCTTTGCCACTTAACTGGCCGTGTGGTCTTGGGCAATTTACAGCAGCCCCCCAAACTTGAGTTTTCTCATGTGTAAATTGAAGGGGAAAGCAGCACCTGTCTTGCAGAGTTGTTGTGAACAATTAATATGAGTCTAGGGCCATACCACCCTGAACGCACCCGATCTCGTCTGATCTCGGAAGCTAAGCAGGGTCGGGCCTGGTTAGTACTTGGATGGGAGAACAATTAATATGAAACAAGGTTTGCGAAGTGCTTAAAAGTGCTAGAGAAACAAATCCAAACAAACCCACAAACCAACCTTTTTATTATTTAAAATATCCAGGCTTTAGGGCAGGAAGTTTGCAATCAGCCTTCACTTGTAACTGAGTTATGTAATTTCATATTGATTTTAAGAACAGGTGTCTGGAGTTGTCTAATTTTGTTTGTTACCTGGAGTTCAATCCCATTTATCAAACTCTTAACAAGCACTGATTCTGTGTCAGGTGCAATGCTGGGTGATGGGGCAGGAGATGAAGGGGACGAGGCCCCTGTCCTCGGGCTTCGCATACTCAGTTGCTTCTGGCCTGCGTAGTGGAAATGTCATTGGATTAGCAGACGTGGCCAGAAAGAGAGTCTGTGAACTAATGTGTAAGAGCACAGATCTGGCCTCCAACTACCTCCATTCAAATCCCGACTCTGTCACTGACCAGCTGTGTGACCTTATAACTTTAACTCTCCACATCTCAGTTTGATTTCTGACTTTTGTAAGATGGGGGTAAGAATAGCATCTTCCCTAAAAGAATTATTGTAAGGATTAAAAAAGATGCTCCACGGGACTTGCTTAGAAAATGTAGAGCTGATTGTAAGCACCAGTAAATGTTTATTACCAACTACTGGGAGGCAAGAGCGTTGAATTTGAATCCTCTCTTTCCCATTGAATAATTTTGTAATCTTGGGCAAGACTCATGCCTCTAAAGCAAACAGGAAAGAAGGGGGTTAGTGTCTTGGCTGGGCTGATTTGTCCTGACTGTCAAGGAGCAATTGGGCTGTGCCACACACTGGAGGTAAGAAGGATGTATCTGGAATACAGGAGCTCCCCCAGGGCACTTCAGTACCCTCTGTCCTATGATTAGTGGCAATGGGAAACTACAACAACCTAATTCAGGCAGGAGTTCTCTGAGCCTTGGTATTCTGAATTTAGAGAAAAGGGTAGTGGGAGGGATTAACTACTTAAATTCCCTTTCAAATTTACAATTCTCAAGCTCCAAATCCCCAGTCTACTTGTAACTTGCTGTGTTTTGTACTTGAAGGCATCTGGGCAAACAGCCAGTTTTTATTTTCAGATCACCATGGTAGATGTGAGTAGCTCAGTAATAAGACTGTGTGGCTGAAAATCAAATAGGAAACACACCCACTTCGTATGAAAAATGTCAAATGACAGAGTTAAACATGATGTTTTTCCTACAGTGTCATTCTGAATGGAGAATTACAAAGTTGGATTTCAATGACTGGGCTTTTTCGTTGGCTATAAGTATAAGGTTATAGTATAAGAATGGCTGGTTTAAGCTTCTCCTTACACCTTAAACAGAAGGGGTGGCAATTCCTTCTTGTTATAAATAGTTTCCCCTGTGTGTGGCCCTGCTGAGCTGAAGGATGTGAACTGTTGATTTTCTTGTTAGTAGCTGCCAGGCCAAGTGACGGTCTTGGATGGTTTATACAGGAATTCAACTGCATGAAAGTCCGGTTCACAAAACTCACGAATGACACGAGACAGGGCTTTCTAAACTTGCATCTCACAAAATTACGAATTAATATCTCTTACCAATTGCCAGTATTAATGCTGATAAAGGACCCATTTAAATGGCACATTATTAGTTTCAAAGGTTTGTTTCAAATTTTAAATTTGTTCAGGCAGAGAATAGAGGATGCGATTTTGGAAAGGTGGATTGTTACTAAAACCCATTCCTTAACCAATTGTAAAATTATCTCCTGGATAGCAGAAAAGATCTATTTCTTTTAATCAGTAGAACTAATTGGTTTCAGAAATGCAAAGCTACCCCTTTGTCTTAAAAAATTTGTTACTATAAAAGTAATAATTAGCTATCATTATAGAAAATTTACAAAGTAGGAAAAAGACCTGTAATCTGTCACTTTAACATGCCTACTATTACAAGTTTTAAAATTATTTTTATGTAAGACATGCAGTATTCCCAGAGTAATTTTTTGTTCCTTTCATTTTCTCTGGCAAATCTTTTTTTTTTTTTTAATCCCTGAACACACACTAGTTTGCATTATTCAAAAAAGGGATTAAACCATTGATTAACATTGATTAATCCATGTTCTAAGTAAATGCCATCGATTTTGAAAAATTACAAATTCTAATACCTGAGTTAAAAAACAAACAAATGGATTAAAAGGACACCATACATCTCTCTTCTTCTCCCTCTTTGGCTCTCTCTTGAATTTCGGAGGCCACACTGTGGTTGGTTTTATTATTAAGTGGGATTCCCGTCTCACACAATGTGTAATTAACAACCAGACGGAGCCACACCCTTTCGGTCCACTGCCATTTCAGAGGCAAGGAAGACCCGTCAGTCTTTGCCACGCTTTTGGCCTGGCTGAGTCATTCATTGGGATTAGTAGTAACTGGGAGGAAGAATTTCCTCCCATTAGGAAGCATCTGTGGCTGACGCTGACAGGATCTTAAGTCTCCAAACAAGCAAGCACAATTAGGACTGGGCCGGTCAAGGTGTGCGAGGACCCTGCCTCCGGTGCCGAGGGCCTTCCCATCCCCATCTCTCTCCATGACCGTGACCATGAGACTGTGCCTTCCCAAACTCCACTCTCATATGAATTGTTAGGAAGACTTTTCTATGATCCCCTCAACCTCACTGACACCATCTTGCTCTGATGTGGTGGCCAGACATGGTGCCTCTCTTTGAGAAACAAAATTTTGAAAATAAGTAAATGAAAAGATTACTATAGTTTTGAAATATTTCACCCATATATAAAAGTGTAGACAGCGTTATCACAGGCACTCCTATTTAACATTTTTGCTTTAGATCTCTCTTTCTGAAAAGAAATAAAAGGTAGCTGTTAATAGCTAAGGCCCCCTATTATCTCTCTTCCCTCTTTTTCCATAGAGGGACCCACTATCCTAGAGTCCACATGCATCATTCCTGTGGATGTTTAAAACTTTAAACAATCACTTAGGTCATACCCACACAGATTATTGTTTTGTAATTGTCCAAAATATTTAAAAATAGTGTCAACTATTTATTTAAAGTAGTGTCCAATTTTTATTTTTGAGATTTATCTGTCCCTTGGTCTAGATAATCTATTTTCACTTAGGTACAATATCTCACTGTATGAATATACTAGTTTGCGTATTCATTCTCTTGATGCTGGCAGTTTGGTTGCTTCTCTTTTTAGCACTAATACGAACAATGTTGCCATGAATATCTTCACGGTATACGTCTCCTTACACATATGTGGTTGGAGTTGCTGGGGTATAAGGTGGGGGGACCTTTAACTTGACTAGATATTGCCAAATTGCTCTCTAAAGTGGTAGCAGAGATTGTATTTCCACCAGCTACATGTATGACTTCTTGTTTCTGCACATCCTCACCAACACCTAGTGTTATTGGACTTTAAAATTGTTGCTTATGTGATACATTTGAAATGGCTTCAATGGGTCAAATTTGTATTTCTCTAACTATCCATTTAGTTAAGTAAGTCTTTTCATGTGTTTTTGACTATATGAGTTTCCTTTTCTGCGAACTGCTTGTTCATATCATTGTCCATTTTCTACTATGTTGTTTCTTATCTACGTGTAGGAATTTTAAAATACATATGATTTCTACTAATTTTTTCTTAGTTTTAGGCATCGAATATATCTTCTCTATGTTTGTGGTTTCTTTTTTTCTTTTAAGTTTATTTTTATTATGACATCAAAGAGTCTTACATCTAATGCACTTATTTTGCTGGCAGAATCCTAAAAATTAAAAAAGGATTTTTATTTCTGATGAAGCTTGGTTTTCGGAACCTATAATAAAAGATGCTAAAATTATATAAGAAATGTAGAGCTCTCGGGCTGTTTCCTACCATTTCTGATAGCTAATATAAAAGTTTGCTTTAAAAGATAATTTAGGGGACCGTGGGTGGTTCAGTGGGTTAAGCATTTGACTCTTGATTTTGGCTCAGGTCATGATCTTATAGTTCGTGAGTTTGAGCCCAGAGCCTTGCATAGGGTGAATGTGCTTAGGGTTCTCTCTCTCCACTTCTCCATCTCTCTCTGCCCGTCCCCCGTGCACACTCTCTCTCAAAATAAATAAATAAACTTATAAAAAAAATAAAAGAGAATTTAGTTGGGATAATGCAACTCACTGAGGTGAGAAATTTTACAAAAAAAAAAAAAAAAAAGGAGCTACGGGGATTGGATTTCCTTTATTCAACATAGCCTGGGTCCTTCTAACATTTTTTTTTGGTTAAAACAACACCTCTGTTCTAAAACCAAAAGAAATCATTTAATTGGGAGATGAGCCTCTTCCTTGACGGACAAAGCAAGTACTGCCTCTCTACAGAGCCCCTCATAATCTGCACATAATGCACCAAGGTTTTGGTTCATGGAAAACAATAGCACGATCTGAAAGTGGCCAGCATTGGCAGCTCTTCTCAATAACAATAATTTTTCTCAAAAATATCAAGTTTTCTCAAGGCAATCCTGAGCATAGTTGGACATTGTTTTTAATTTCCAATAAAACTTATATTCAGGTAATCTGCTTGACTTATTTTATTTTAGCTTATACATTGAAATTGCCTCAGTCACATATATAATCACCATCACTATGTGTCAGGAGCAATGCATAGCAGAAAACACACACACACACACGCACACACACACATACACGCATATTTAACTGCAGTGTTGACCTGCAAAAACCAGTACCAGCCAGTTGCCCCCATTTTAAAAATTCTAACATATATAAGGAAGAAATGAACTAGGGGAGCTAGTCTTGTTATCTATTTTAAAATTTACTCTGCATTCTAATATTTTATATGTGGCTCATAATGCATTGCTATAATGAGTCTGTGGCTTAGCTCTGTTTAAAAAAAATAGTCTTATACAGAACTCTTTGATTTTACTGTAGTCATTAAATATTTTTTATTTTTTAAAGGTTTTATTTATTTTGAGATAGAGAGAGCATGGGCAAGTAGGGGAGGAGTAGAGAGAGAGAGAATCCTAAGAAGGCTCTGCACTGATTGATGTGGGGCTCGAACCCACAAACCATGAGATCATGAGTTGAGTGGAAGTTGGAAGCTTAACTGACTGAGCCACGTAGGCGCCTTAATGTAGTCATTAAATATTTTAAATTATGACTTACTGTTTTCTTTGTATGTGTGTGTCTGTGATTTAAAAAAGCCTTTTTATTCTGATGTCATAAAGATTTTATCTTATATATTGACCTAAAAGTTTTAAAATTTAGTTTTCACATTTGGGAATTTTATCCATTTGGCAATTTTTACTTCCTATTCTGAGGCTATGTTGTTATGGCTATAGAGGTTCAGAATTATGATATGTTCCTGGCAAGTTTTTCCTTTTATTATTATGCTATTACCATTTATATTTATAATAATCATATTTTTATCCTGTAATTATTGTGTCTGTAATTTATCCTGTAATTATTGTGTGTAATTATTTATAATAGACCTTTTTTTTTTTAGAGAGAGGGCACAAGTGAGTGGGGGCAGAGAGAGAGAGAGAGAGAGGGAGAGAGAGAGAGAATCTCATGAGAAGCAGGGAGAGAGAGAGAGAGAGAGAGAGAGAAAGAGAAGTGGGGCTCACCCGAAGCGGGGCTCGTGTTTACCTTAAGTGGGGCTCATGCTCACAAACCATGAGATCATGACCTGAGCCAAAGTCAGATGCTTAACTGACTGAGCCACCCAGGAGCCCTATGATAGCCTCTTTTAATCAGTATTTGAAAAATATTGATTATATTTTTCTATCCCTTTATATTAAAACTTTCTGTGTCTTTATGTTTTCCAAGTATATCCCATAAATAAAATATTAAAAATCTACTCTTAGAACCTTAAACCTTAAACCTACTCTTAGAATCTTGAAGTTACCAATTTAATCTGTTTACATTTATTGGATTGCTGGAATATTTAGATTTATATCCATTATATTGTATTGTGTATTTACTGTGCCTCTTCTTTTCCTCATCCTTCACCTCTTTCCCTTTATTTTTCTATAGGACTGAATAAGTTTTCCCCTCTGCTCATTTTATTGTTATAGAACATATTATTTTTCTAAGTTACCCTTAAATATTGACAAAAAAATCTGAATCCGGTCAATATCTTTGTCGACCTTCTGCATAAAACAAGTGCTTTAACTCTTTTCACTCTTATTGATTTCTCCTCTACTTCAATGTTATTGTTGCCTACAATTTTATTCCCACCTTGTTTTTAAGTCTTCACTGCCTTGGTAATCATCCTTAATTATTCACTCATTCATTTATTTATTTGCAACAGGTAGATGCTTCTTCAGGTTTATGCACGAGTTTCCTAATTTCTTTCTTTGCCCATTATTCCTTTGGGTTCAGTCTCCTTCTTCCACAAGAATATTCTTTAAATGTACTTTCATTAGGGTCTTTGAGTGATTATCCTAGCATTCGGTGGAAAATGTCTTTATTTCATCCGTTCTCTTAGTGTGTGTGGAATACTAATTGACAGTTATTTTCCCCGAGCACTTTGAACATACTATTCTATTATCTTTTGACCTCCATTGTTGCTTTTGGAAAATGTGCTGAGATTCTGCTGTTGTTCCTTCCTAGGCAGTCTTTTTATATTTACTGTGAATATTTAGAGTTTTTTTCCCTCTTGTCTTTGGGATTTTGAAGTTTGTTACATGTATCTAGGTACAGACTTATTTTTATTTATTCTGCTAAGAACTAGTGGTTATCTTTACACCTGAAAATTCATAGTTTTATGAAATTCTGGAAAATTCTCAAACACTGTTTTCAAACACTGCTGCCTTTATATTTTCTATGATCTATTTTTCTGAAATGCCTATTTGATAAATGCTTGGCCTTCTCATTTCATTCTTCTTGTCTCTTAATGGTATTTTTATATATTTAGCTTTTTCATCTTTCCCTGATGCATCCTGTATAGTTGCCTTAAATTTATCAGTTCACCAAGTCTCTTTCTAATTATGTGTAATCTGCTTAAGCTTTAAATTTCAATACCATACTTTTTATTTCTAATTATTCAATTGGTTCTTTTTCAAATCAGTTTATTTTTTTTCTCATGACATCTTGTTTTTTCTTCGTGGCTCCCTCCCTGCTTTCTTTTATCTCTTTAATGATTTCAAACTCATTTATTTCGTAGTTTCCTTCAGATTTTCTGTTATATCAGGTTCTTGGAATGCTAACCTCTAGTTCTTTGTTTTTACTCATTCTGATTCACAGGAGAGTATTTCTTTATCTGTTTATTTATTTATTATTTTTTTTATGAGCTAACTTAATGGGATTTGTTTTCTCTCGGGTATCTCATCTAGCCTGGGTTGTGGAGGTATCCTTCCAGAGTTGTTTTTTTGTTTTTCTTCTGCCAGGTGCTTCATGGATGAGAGGAAATCCTGAGCATAGTTGAGCATGGGTATCCAGGCCTGATTTTTTTGTTAAATTCTCAGGCTTGGGACTCTTATATCATGTGAGTAGTGTGAACCTGGATCCCCAGCCCTTACATGGAAAGGCTTAAGGTTTTGATTTCTCATGCAAGACATTTATCCTCTACTCCAAATATTGGGCAGGGACACACTTCCTTGATGATCACTGATGCAGTGGGTATTTCTCTAGTCCCTCTTTCACTGACAATGAGGTCCTTTGAGGGTCCTAACTCCAGGTAGGGGGTCTCAGTTTCAACTCTCCTCCTCCAGTGGGCCTGTATCTGTTGTCTTTCCTGCATGGGCCTTCAAATCCAAGCCCTGAAGCATTAGTACCCTTTCCTGGGTATTATAACTCTTCCTCCTCTCATCCTTACCTGCAAGAACATGCTCTCATTTCTTTCTTCTGACTCTTCTCTTTATTCTCTGAGCCTTAATTTGTGCTAATACTATTTCCGATAATACATCTTCTGCCCTTCAGTCCCTTCACAGTCTAGACCTTGCAAATGTCAGCTTGCAAGCTTCTTGTAACAAATATTTGTTCGCTGATCCACAAACTCACCAATCTGGGCAATTACTGTGTGTGTATCTTCATATAATATAAAAGCTGTTTTCCAATTAAACTAATAGAGTTGGGGGTGTCCTACGCCTCAGATCTCATTGGGTATTGCGGAGGGGTCACTGGACAAGGAGTCAGAAGTCCAGGGTTTTAGATGAATCTATTCTAGAAAAATTGTGTGCCTTCAGACAAATAATTCTACCCTTCTGGACCTCAGTTTTATTTTGTTTTTATGTCTATGAAATGAAGACAGTATATCTGCTTTGCTTATCCCACAGGGTTGGGATGAGGATTAAATGAGAAATGCCATGTGCAAAACTGGTTTAAACTTTTAAAGTCTATCTATTGGGTGTTGTGGATATTGTGTTGTTGTTTGTGGGTCAGGACATGGTAAGCCACAGAGGCAGTAATAAGATTTCCTGATTCCTCCTGGGAAATATTGCTTATTCTGGCATTGTCTTGTTTCTGGCTGTGCTACAGAAATATTATTTTCACTTGTCAAACTCTCTTTAATGGTTAATACGCTGACCAAAGGAGTCTTATTGTTATTCTGGATGGCTTAGACAAAGCTTCTTTTTTGGCTGTTTAATGCAAATAATTGCATCAAATGTCATCACCCCTTTTAACAACATCATTCCAGTTTTTTTTTTAAGTCAATACAATATTTGCCACCATGATGCTTTTCTAAGCAAAAATGGTGTTCCCTCACACCTGGTCTCCACTTCCCTTTCCCCTCCCTTACCAATGTACACCCAGCTCCCCTGTGTCGATTTATACCAGTGGGCATCCTGCCACTCAAAAGATACATTCATATCAGTTCAACAAACATCGGTTCCTAAGGGTTGTGTGTAAAGCAAACTTTTGCAAACAGCATATCATATTCTCCCATTAAACAACATGTCCCCCCCTTTGATTATGATCTGCATTCAGTCAGCATTGGATTTAATATCTATTTCTCCACCAAATTCAGTCTCTAGAAGACTAAATATACACCACTTAGGAATCCTGATGGTTCCTTTTATTAAATGAAAAATCCTTGCTGGTAAATAATTCTATCTACCTTTAACACGTTCTTGTAATGGGTTTTCACTTAAGAAGTATGAGTGGGTGTGCAATATTTATCTTTTCTCTCTGTGGCACTTTTGAATCACTACCTCTTTAAATCCAGGGATAACAAGTATTGAGCCCAGATTCTCCCTCCAATGTCGGCAGAGAACGCCATGGAGACCTCCTGCTGGCAGAATAAACAGCTGTGAATGTTACCTAAGCCAGCCCTGACTACTGGGCAAACGAAGTCATAGAAATTATAGGTCCTCCCTGGAGAACAGATATTTCCTGAGTCACTTCCAGAGCCTCTAGAGAAGTGGCACTTCCTGTTGTTAGAAGTCTATTGTGCTGAGGTAAGATCTTAGCTGCTGGCTCCTGTGGAAGAGACACAGGGACTAACTAGAAAGCACACTTCCGGGTGCAGGAGCTGGAAGAAATCATTGGATCCAGCACTCTCATTTCATGGACAAAGAGAGTGAAACCCGAAAGATGTGCCCAGGGTCAAGCTGCTAGTTAGAGGTAGTAGTTCCACTACCTAAGTTCCACTTGTCTTTATTTCTCTGGGTTTGGCTTTATTTTCGTAAGTCTTAGTAGTTTCCTGTTTCACAGAAGTAATAGGCTATAGCCTCTGAAGTCAGATGGATCTGTGTTAAGAGTCCCCACCCTGCCTATTACAAGTCTTTGTGAGCCTTGGTCTTTCATCTAAAAAATGGGGCTGATAATGCCCACCTTGTAGGAGTATTGACTCTGTTGGGAATCAAATGTTTCATTTTTTAAAGGATTCGAGCAGCCCAACGATCTGATTCACGTGTTGTTACGAGGAAATCTCAAGCCTCCTTCAGCTCTGAGGACCAGCAGAAAGAGATTCTGTGTTCTTTGCTTTATTTCAAGGGCAACTTCAGTTGTCTCCAAAGGGAGAGAACCGGGCTAGTACAGGAAGTGAGTCACCCAAGCAGTGGGTCAGAAGTTCTGGGCTGGTGGTGGGGGCGAGGCAAGATAACAAGGTAGAGATCCTACCTCAGCTCAGCCTCCACTGAGATGAGCAAGGCAAGGAAGTGCTGGTTCTCAAATGCGATTGTAATTCCGGGGACTAGAAGAAGACTGACTAATTCAAGGTCCAGCTTTTCCTTGGGAAGTGTGATCTCCATGGCTCTGCTGACCTGCTAGATTTGAGGAGACAAGTTTAAATAGAGGCAGTTGTGGATAGAAGACTGGCACTGGGTATGTATACGTGCATGGCACCTCACATGGTTATCATCAAGTTCAACTATGCTAAGACTTGTGCAAATCACCTCCCTCTGTAGTACTTTTCCTAGAAGAAGGGGGTGACAACAATCACCTAGCTTGGCCTGCAGGCAATGAGACAGATAGAGTTGCCTAGAACATCTGGGAGCCTGCAGTCTGGCAGAGAAAGCAGTGATAAAAAAAAAAATAAGTCAGAAGACAGGCTGAGTAAGATTTTTTCTGCTTGCTGGTAAGGACTGAGGTCTAGCAGCAGAATGGTGTGGAAAAGAGCTGGCTGCCTAGGCCCTGGGTTCTCCTTGTCCTGTGGATAAGCAGATGACCTCAGCTTCCTGTCTTACTGAAACAGTCCCTTCCCTGCTGTCACTAGAAAATGAAGAAAAAAGTGGAAGAGGGGAAAAATACTGCTTCAGAAAAGTAATGGAAAAAAACAAGAAATGGAGGGCAGAAAAATAAAGCGAGGAAATCGAGCCCTTAGGAGCTTCGCCATTTTGTGCAATGATCCACCCTGGAATTGAAGTGAATTGAGTATGATCCATGAAATGCATCTTTAAATTAATAATACGCTGCTGATGTTATAAATTGTCCAGCTGGTAAGAACCATGGCAGTCATCTGTGGCAGCCTTTCTGCCTTGTAGATGAGGTGTCTCAGGCCACACGAAGCAAAAGGACCTGTGTGAACTGAGGTGCACACAGCTGGAGAGGGTATGAAACCACTACCCACTCAGCTCCACTTCTCCATGGTGCTTCCTTGGGTTTGTTTTGGTTCCAAGTGTGCAAAGCTCATCTGTTTCCCCCCTTCTCTGCAACTCTGCCCATCCCTACCAACTCTTTCACCATCAGCAGAGAGGGGCTCCTGTCAGCTGAGAGAAACATCCCACCGATGTTAGGTGTGAAGCCAAGGAGAGAGGGGCGCCATCTCCCCAGTGCTCAGAGCTGTGCTCACCTCCAACAAGATTTGCGTTCCAGGCTTCAGCACCAGCCAAGAAATAGCAACAATGGACCCCAATTCTGTAGCTATGAAATGTTTTTTTTTTCTTGCACCTTTTCCCACAGTTTACTCTCCTGACTTACTTTTCTACTTCCTCCCTTTCTCTGTGTTTCCCTGATATATCCCACTCACTGTTGTCGGACACTTCCATGACTGTTCGGGTCACAACTCTGCACCAAAACCTTTGGGGCTTCCACTGATCGTGGCTTGAAGCCCAATTTCTCGAGCTCAACATTCAAGATCCAGGACAGATGAGTTTTACTCACCTTGTAGCCACAGAATTTGTAATGCTTCTCTAAAAACCCCAAGAAGCTGAATGATAAACAAATTTTGGTGAGGATCACCTTATAGTTTATTTTAAAAAATCTGAAAAAGCTAACCCTGAAACCTTTGCTTTAATATTAAAAGCAAAGTTAAAATGGATCACCTTGAGTGATGTCATGCAGTCATAAATATTCCATTTACAACTGATATTATCCTACAACTGGTATAATCCTTTTGATTAGAAATCGGCCCTGCATACAAGCTGAGCTATGAGATTAGGCTGGCAGGCACATTTACTTCATTTCCTAACGACAGTGGTTTCCCCTTGATTTTTTTTTGGGTGGGGGGGGCTCTGTTTTATTTATTTATTTCTTTGTTTTGGTCTCATGCTAGGAAAGACTTGATGTCCCATGTTTTAAGAGAAGAAAATCACCTTGAAAGTCCAAATAGTTTCCTATATATAAATTGGGTCTCTCAGCTGGGCACAGTTGGGGGTCATTAGATAATGGTTTTGTGATGATGCCTCTTGCAAGTGGCTTCTGAAAATTGGTGACAAATTGAAGAACGCAGAAAGAGACAACTGAGAAAAAGACAACTGTGTGTTTATGTGTGAGAGGTACCTTTTACTTTCAAGCCTGGGATACTGGCAAAGGTTTTGACTCAGGGGAATGAATTGTATCTTCCCTTCTCACTGCCCAGCAAATGCCTCCTGTCCCTGACCTTTAAAGGAAAAGTACTTAGGAAGAATACAATTTTAAAGAATAGTGTCTTAGAATATGTAATTTATTTCCCTCTTTTTTTTGTTGCCTTATTTTTCTTTTTTACTCTCTCATTCAACATTTTTTTTAATATGCTCTAGCCCATCAACAATATTAAACTTTAGAATTGTCTTAAACTGAAAATTGCCTTTCAAATTACTTTTCTTCCTTTCAAGTCTCCTGTTCTGTTTTGCTTAATAAATATCCCTTCTGCTATCAGTCTCCCATTACAGCTTATTAGTCTTCTTGTACTATGTTCTTGCTTTGGGGTATTCAAACAATCTCAGCCTTCGCTGAAAGAAATGAGTTCCTGCAGGGAATGAAAATGTACTTTGAATTTTTAGAATATGAATTTATTAAGTCTAGAGTTGCAGTGTATATCACTGATAGTTTGGAGCAAATCTGTCTTCCAGAAACCAACCACAGGAACCTTGAGGATCTAGACTTCTGCTCTTTTAAGTAATAACTTGCATTACATTGGTTAGTTGGGCCTGTAATTTTGTTTATTTGACAATTATATGAGAAGAATTAAAATTATTTCACTGATTACGAAAACTTAAGCAAAACAATCAATCTTTTTTTTTTTTCCAAAACAGCAAATCTTGGATTCAATCCTGTACATATCATGAACAATAGGGACTTGATATTGTTTTTATTTTAGTAACAATATTCTGAATAGTGGTTCCTATTTTTACTAACAGCTTCCGGTCTGTGTTTTTTCCCATTGTCGTTTCAGTGTTTAGCATATTTGTGGAATGAGTGAATAACTAACCAAATGAAGAGCCACTAGTTTTCTCTTTCCTAGATGGAATGACTGAGGCCTAGGAAAGAGATGTGTTGCCCTAAGTCCTACGCCAAGTCTTTGGAGTCCTGAGTCTAATCCTCTGAAAGACCATGAAGGTAAACCTGAAAAAATCATTCTTATTATCCATGCACTCATATGAGATACATTAAGACTGGCCTCTCTCAGAGAGAATTTTTAAATTGTGGACAGGTAGTATGAGTGGGGAAGATTTTGATGTCAGGTGGCACAGCATTTGAATCTCAACCCTGTGAAACCTTTGTCTAGAAAACCTTGGACAAGTCATTTAAATTTGCCAATCATTATATGTAGAATTGGGATAATCATATCTCCTTCATAAGACTTCATGAGTAAATGTGAGCTATTCTGATCACAAGTATTATGATGGAGCTATTTAGTTATCCTTGACTTTAAGAAGAACATTTTATAATTTGCCATACTGGAATTACCTATGTAAAGAGATAACATCACAATGCTCAATGGACAAGTTCTCCTCAATCTCTTAATGCACTGTGATGGCACCATAGTATTTATTTGCAACTATAACTTGGGGGCAGAAAGGAAGAACACAGACAAGATACTAAGATAGTATTGAAACAGTAGTTTTGTTTCTATTTTGACAGCTAAGTTCTATAGAGGCATATTTTAGTTGTCTATATTAGGGATTTATTTCTGGCACAACAGTCTATACTCATTCAGATTTTTTTTTCCTCTGTATTCTGATGCTGGAATGGAAAGTGTGTCAAAAGTCTATGTGATTAGGAAAGAATTTAAAATGAATCCCAAACTGTCTGTGTAGTTTGTGCCTGCTTGGAACCAGGGTAACCAGTCAGGTCAAGGGGAGAATAAAAATAGTTAAAATGGTTGTTTGGCCTCTTTCAGAGGTAATTGTCTGATTTTTAAAAAACCTTTTGAGAGTTGATGCCTTCAGCGTTTTGTGGATGAGTCATAGTCACCCCATGCATGTTTTCTGTATTGAGAGTGATGAATGGATACAGTTTCAAATGTCAGGGTCCATACACGTAGATTACTGACAAGGATAAACCAGACCCCAGAGCTCTCAGAGCAATGTCAGATCATGGTACCCTCTGAAGCAGAATAAACAGAACTAACACAAAGTACAAGAGATTTGCCCCTTACAGAAATAACCTAACCTAACCTTCCAGAGAAAACTTAAGGCAGTTTATTCATGACTGGTGCTTAAACTGGGGCATCTACCAGAACTCCTTGAAGGAGACTAGCATGGAACTAATATGAGATAGGCTATGAATTAAGAAGTTATAACATGTCCGAAGTAATATCCGAACGGAAGATGAGGACTCCATAGAGACTAGATAATGTCTCTATCTTCTACTGGAAGTGTTTGCCAAAGTTTCTACAACATTAGAGAAAGTGGAAACAAGACCCTCTTGTGAGCGTCAAATTGAAGGGCACGACTGTTTCCGAAATCTAAAAGGTGCTCTTGGGTAGAATCTGAAAGAACTCTCTGTCTCTCTTGCAGCCTGCATAGCACGTTCTATGAGACTCTCTGTCTAACGCCATTGATCCTTATCTTGTGCTTACAGCTTATCTTTGATCACTCCTTTGGTTTTCTTGTTAACCTAATACCAGGAAGGGAATGACCTGGGCAATAGTCTACAGTATCTCCCCATTGCATGTGACTATACTGCATCTAGTTTACAAATCAGCCTCTTGGGATTTAGGGGGCATGGCTTGATTCTTCAGAGCTAGATGACTTTTGATAGACTGATAAAATTGAGTTTCTATACCTAATAAATAAGCCTGGTCAGACTATGAGATAATCATGAGCCTATGAAGACTTGGGTGGGAAGCCAGTTCTTGAATTTCTCTGCCCTCTTCCCTGCTTCTATTTTCCACATACTCTTTACTCAAACACCACCTGTTTTTTTTGTCTTAAAATGATTCATCAGAAGGAGTTTAAACAGAAAGTGTGAATTCCATTGATTTTCTAAAAACAAAAACCCTATCATTGTAAACTTTATGTACACTAAATTAAGTGTACCATGCTGATCAATTCAGGCAAAACACCTCACCCCTAAAGAAGGAATGGTGTGGGAGTTGTCTTTTTTCACTTCCTTGGCTGCTACCAATATTGCTTAACTCCATCTAATTACCCAATTGTCTGGTCTCTGGGATTATGAATCTAATGACCTATAACTTATAGTGAATTTTGGATGAACTTTGCTCCATTGTCAAGTGATGGGAGCAGCAGACCCTGTCCTCTTTCTTCTTGAACACACTGTTCTCTGTGGTGATATCTCCTTGAGCAATGGCAATGATTGTATATAACCTCCAGAGTAGAAAGTGTGTTAAACTTCTCCATAATTGGCTTCTTAAAATGATAGGTGGACAGTATAGCATGGTGGGTATTCTAAACAAGGGCTTGGAATGAAGTTCCAAGCAGTGCAAGTAGTCATTTCCATCCATTCTTACAAGGTTATGATGTGAATGGCGGGCAGGGGTGGTGAAGAGTGCGAAAACGCTGTATTCTCTACCTTTGGAAAGCAGTTTGGAGGGACAAGCATGAGACTAGGAGTCAGAGAATCTAGTTACAGTGCTGCTTTGGGCGGAGGTGAAGGAAGAGTGGCCAGAGGAAAAGAGTGGGGGATAACCAATCGAACCTAAATATGCACAGACTAACTAGACTGTGACATAAAATTTAAGACCGCAAGTCTGGATAAATTAAGAGTGTGCAAATGGGTGAAATATTCAAACTTGTTACAAAGAGGTCTGGTGCTCTGGGGTCTGAAATCCTACCTGATGTGCTGTGTGTGCTAGCAGCTTCATTTTCCTGAAGGATCCCTCATCTAGAAAATAGAGAGGCTGTGATCATTTCTATGCAGGCATGAACAGCATATTATTTACAGAACCACCAGAGATTAAGATACCTTCTGTTCAGGCTATGCCTCTATAATCTCTGGCGGTTTGAAATGAGGCAGGGGAAGAATGTCATGCCCATGTGTTCGGAATGCTGTTTGTGTTTGTGTTTCTGAAGAGAATGCTCTCTCATGTAGATAGAAGCAGCCCAGGATCTGATCTATCATCTGGCTGTAATGAAGAAACTATACCTTCATAGTGAGCAATGGAAAACTCGGAGCTTCATAAATACTTAATAATCACCATTTGTGTTACATTGGGTTATGCTCAGATGATGAATAAAATCCCCGAAGGCAGCACAGAGCAGGACAAAATGCTATGAACTAAGAGGATGGACCAGGCTCTAGTCTTTGTCCTGTCACTAATTTGCTGCTGACCTTGGGCAAGTCACTTAATGTCTCTGGGTTTTAATTACTTCAACTGTAAAATATAGGCAAAGGGGAAGGCCAATATGATTTCTGAGGTTCCTTCTAGCCAGGAAATTAGACTTCATGATTCTGGCCATGAACCAACACTGAAATCAGTGGCATTTCTAAAATATTCATAAAAACTGTCTTCAAAGATAAACTTTAGGCTGAATAAATACATCCACCCAGCTGTATTCAAGTTTCTTCAGAGTCTTTTTCAATATGACCTTCCACCTTTCCAGCCAGGTCTCTAACTAACCACATCAGCCTATGTCATTTACATTCACTCTGTTTACGCTGCTCCCATTTCTACAAGAGCCTTCCCTCTTATTTATCCACATGAGAAAATATTGCATATCATTCAAAGTATAATTTCATTGTACTTTCTATATGGACGTAAATCATTCCCTGGTCTCTCCTTGAGGCTCCCCTGTAACATGTTACAGCATATATTGATATGTTGCATACACGATTAGTGGAGTTTACATCCATCTGACTGCCGCAGAGGCAGAAGTAGACTTACGCATCCTATAATTGACTTTGGTATTGGTGGGGTAGGTGACTAGTTTAGCAAGCCAGACACTAGAGCTAAAGAATAAAAGGATGTGTATGAAATGTGAAAAATAATATATTAAATATATCACATATATTTATTATCTTATATAAGTTATTATTATATAATCACACAGCTGTTGGAATGGCTAAACTCAACAACACAGGAGCACAACTGATGTCGGTGAGGATGCAGAAGAAGGGGAACCTTCTTGTACTGTTGGTGGGAATGCAAACAGGTGCAGCCACTCCAGAAAACATTATGGAGTTTATACAAAAAGTTAAAAAGAGAACTCTCCTACAATCCAGCAATTGCACTGCTAGGTATTTGCTCAAAGAATACAAAAATAATAATTCAAAGGGTTACATGCACCGGGATGTTCATAGCAGCATTATCTACAATAGCCAAATTATGGAAACAGCCCAAGTGTCCATCAACCAACGAATGGGTAAAGAAGAATATTACTCAGCCGTGAAAAAGAATGAAACCTTGCCATTTGCAATGACACAGGAGGAGCTAGAGAGTATTATGCTAAGTGAAATAAGTCAGAGAAAGACAAAGGATTTACTTATATGTAGAGTTTAAGAAACAAAACAAATGAGCAAAGGGGAAAAAAGGAGAGAGAGGTAAACCAAGAAACAGACTCTTACCTATAGAGAAAAACCTGATGGTTACTGGAGGGGAGGTCAGTGGGGTAATGGGTTAAACAGGTGGTGGGGATTAAGGAGTGTACATGTTGTGATGAGCACCAGGTGTTATGTGGAACAGGTGTTATATAGTGTTGAATCACTATATTGTACGCCTGAAACTACTATTGCTTTGTATGCAAACCAATTGGAATTTAAGTAAAACCTTTTAAAATTAAAAAATAAAAACATGTATACAAATAATATTTATTTATTACATTATATAAGTTTTTACATAATCATATATTTACACAATAAAAATGTATGTACATGCTAGGCTGCTGTCAGAGCATTCTATTTATTAGACATGACATGTTAAGTACAGGATGTCCGTGAACAGATTAAGCACATGTTGAAATCCGCAGTAGAATAGATGGGTACTGTGGTATATGTATTTGACGATTAATAACTGAATCCCACCACCAGAAAATGATGCTTTGAAACTCTCTCTCTCTCTCTGCCTTAAAAACTGTCTAGATGGTTACTCTGAGTCAAAAACTTGGAGACAGAAGCCAGAAGATGCCACTGAACAATGAAGATGTGGGAGGGTGACTTCTGTAGTTTCAGAAGGTGCTGAATCCTATACCAGCATCCATCCATTTCTGGCAATGCAGGCTGTCCACACATGCTGGGGAAAACACAGCAGAATGGTTCTAATTGCACGCAGCAGCTTGCAAAGCACCAACTTTCAGTACTAAACCATTGAAATAATTGATCAATGGTATCAAATGCAAAAGGACAAGAGCCATCTTGCAGAAAGACAATGAAGATCAGTCTACAAGCCTCATCAGACCCAGAGACCTGAAGTTCTATTTACTCTCTTGATTGCTCTTCTAGTCAGAAAATGTAGGTGAGATGGAAAATCCCCCAGAAAAGGGGCTTGTGTGTTAAGTGGCCTGTAAATGACGCACATCAGTTATCTGAGAGACCAGTGCTTTACAAAGGAGGCAGTGTGCATGGTGGTTAAGAGCATAAAGCTATATCAATTTGGGCAGGTTATTTAATTACTTTGGGACCCAGTTTTCTCACCTGCAAAATGGGGATACTAGCATTACCAACATGATAGGGTCACAGTAAATTTAAATAAGTCAATAATTATTAGCTATCGTCATAAGTGCTGTTAGTATGAATATTGTTACTGAATGAAGTACTAGCATGAAACGGAGCCTCCAATAAGTAGTGATGTAAAAATAAGAATCCGGATTTGTTTTTTATGATGTGGTCTGCGTGAGGCAGAACATGGATAATTTAAATCCTTGGCCTCATTTCATAAAACTATAGAATGTTAGAGCGTATAGGATCTGAAACTATTTAATTCAAATTTCTTGTTTTTAGAGATGAAGATGATGAAGGTAAGAGGAATTAAATTCTTGGCCAGGTTCTCACAAGGATTCTGGGGTTTTGATGCTTTTCTTCTGGCTCGTAGTTCCACCCATGAAATTTCTACTTGTTGACTATCCTTGATTTTGCAGTTCTTTCATTTGGAGGTGCAAATGGAAATAATATGAAATCCAAATACATATACTTTCCTACTCCTAGTGGCCCTGGCAAAAGTTTGGTGGCTAAACTCATTGACTAAATAGGTTTTCATGACTAATGAAAAGATGTCTGAGGTTGAAATATACAAAGAGCAGTGGATTGAGAGAGAGGAGGCTCAAATCTTATTTCTGCCTTTGCTATTGACTTGGGTGAGGGTTCTCAGCCTCAATTTCTCTGTCAGATGAGAGAGTTGGGTTATGTGATCATTCCAAAACATTGGCACAATAATATATTGTATAAATATAATCTCTAATGAACAACAAAGTATTTATAATTATGAAGACAATTTGTCATCAGAATGTTCAAACACCTGGATGTAATTTTTAAAATTTGCTAATTATTTAAAAAACAAACAGAGAAAAAAACAACCTAATAAATGAATAGGCCGTGGAAATCAGCTTGCTCATTTGTAGGACAGTTTATTGGGTTGGAATATTTTGCCTTTGGCAAATGAGAATCAGTTAATTCTAGGTATTTGCTTATTGACTTGCTAGAATAGAATGATCTATTTTTCTTCCATTTTTGTCAGTAATGACCAGTCAAAACTCTTGAAAGAAGGCCCAATTATTCCTGGAAAAGGAAAATATTCTGTGACCTTCCAGACTGTGATGTCATCAGCTCTCTAATTAATGTATGTGCTTTCATTCTAAGCTTTCGTTCTAAGTCCTTCTGAATTTAGGAACAATAGTAATTGCCTGTAACAATCTTGCCAGTCAAATATTTTCTCAAGGAAATAAAGAAATATCTGTAAAGTCAAAAATAACATACAACTCTATTTTAAGCTTTGGCTTCATGGAGTTGCCTCATCACAGTGAGATTCAAGACCCTCGAGCTAATGTATCCCTTATTTCCTGGAGGAAGGCGGCAAGACCCAATTCTCAGGAGCAGTCTGTCCAGGCCACTTCTACTTATGGTTACAGGTGTGGTTATCAGGGTAAGATTTGATGTTCGGTGCTTGCCTCCTATTTCATTTGCTAAAGGAAAATGCCACAGGGTATACTTATTTCTTGGCTAGATGAGTGCATGGCATGAACCGACCTGGAACAATGGCCTGAATTCAACAAATATGTATTCAGCACTCATATGCCAGGCTATAGGGGTTCCAAACACCCATGGCTACCAATATAGGGCTACCTCAGTTACCTTATTTTTTAAATTTTATTTATTTTGAGAGAGAGAGAGAGAGAGTGAGAGAGAGAGAGAGAGAGAGAGAGAGAGAAAGAGAGCAGAGAGACAGGGAGAGTGAGAGAATCCCAGCAGGCTCTGCAGGGCTCAAACTCATGAGCCACGAGATCATGACCCGAGCCAAAGTCGACGCTTAACTGACTGAGCCACTGAGGTTCCCCTACCTCAGTTACTTTAAGTGAATGATTGCATGCTACCAGCATGAGTTTCAAAGCTACATTGTTAATTTTCTTTCCTGTGATATAAAATTATTGATATCCCTCAAGCTAAAGACAGTGAAAAGTAAGCTCTTTTCAGCTCCAAGGTAATGTATTCTCCCCCTTCCAAAATCCAAGCCCTTCCAGGAGACAAATAATTCCAATGAAATTAATAACCATGATTCCTAACAAAGGGTATCTGTTATTAAAGCTAGCATGAGCTACCAGAGACCAGAGTTGATAATCTCACTAATTTTCCCTTTAGTAAGATAATTTTATATGCAACAAAGACCTGAGAATGGTATGCTTGACCAGCATTTGGAGCTGAGAGTATGTTTCAGCTATTTCTCTGGTAGAGCATATTGTAAATTACCATGCGTGCCTTAACAAAGTCTGAACAAAGGTAATCTCGGGTTCCGAGAAAGGAAATAACCTGCCAGAGAACCAGAGATAGAATCTAGAGCCCTTAGCTACGCTCAGCTTGATTTTTCAGGAGGTTTACCTACCCGTTCCCAATAAAAAAATATTACTTCATTGGGTTTTCAGGATTAATAGCAAACATAATACAATTAAGAATCGTCTGATAGAATAGTTTCCTTTGCAGACTTATTTTCTATAATACTTGAGCATTGTATTAACTTTTGTGTTGTAGGAGAAAAATATTTAAGTATCAAAATGGTGATCTATTAGAGAAGGCATGACAGTATTTGTGTGACTGTATTTTCTGACCCAGTCAGGCATATATAAAAAAAGCACTCCTACTTGAGTTATAAACACTGTAGATTAAAGTTCAGGCACAGGCAATAGATGCCAGGTTTGGGAGTAAATGTTAGCTAAGTTGTAGAAGTGCAGACAACACTGACTCCATGTTTGACCCTCCATCTTGTTCATGCCCATGAAGTGACCTTACTTGGGGCTACGTGTTCCAGGTTCCTTGGAAGTTAACGTGTGCCTTAACCAGAATGTGGGAAGGCTTGTTCTGATCTTCCCTACAGTTGCACACAGAAGGCTCCACGTTAGATGACTAGTAGAGACCAGTGGTGTACAGGTGTTGCCATTTTAGGTGCTTGCCCTTTGACCTCACCACGATGCCCCTTGTTCTATAAAAGGTATGGATTAAAGTTTGGAGGGGGTGGAGAATAGCTGCCTAGTGCCCTGGTACTTCTGGCCTCCCAGTCCCACCTGTTAGCAAGTTAAGTTTCTACTTATGACCCCAACACATTTTACCTTAGAGAATAGATAAAGACCCTTTATTTAAGGTCAGAATCCCTAATGCAACTTCAAGAATTCAGTCAAATTGATAGACTTTACTTTTATTGTTGGGTTAATCAATGGATAAAATACAAGTCTTCATAGATTCATGAGATGGGTAGTTCATTTCAATGAATAAATAGTAAAAATAGTCATTTTAAATCATCCCTTTTATCCACCCATGCTCAAGAATATCAATAATACTTTTTCTGTTATCTGAAACACTATAGTAATGACAGGATAGTTATTGACAATTGATTTAAAGCTATTAGTTAACAGGTAAAAGCTATTTCAGAACCAATGAGACTTCCTAGGTATTTTTTTATCCTGAAGGAAATGCTCAGGGTCAAAGGAAGTAAACCACAAACAGTAAACAGTATTTCAATTCATAGAACTTAACCAACAAGAAATCTCAACAACCAAAAAGATTTTTTTCTTCAGCATTCTCCTTTACAGTGAAAAATGACAACAAAAGCAAAATATATTTATATGGGACTAAAAGCATTCAAAAATGCCGTTGGTTTAAGCTATCCTATTTGTTTATATACTATATAATATCTACGTGAGATTATCAACCATTACATAGCGATCATGCTCCCTGGAAAGTACTTTCATTTATCTACATTTTGAATCTCACAATAGCCTGTTGAGATAGGCTATTCTTGTCAACATTTTACAAATGAAGTAATGGAAATCTAGAGGGCCTTAAAATGTCACCAAGTAGTAAGTGGCAGATTTACTACTAACTCCAAGTCCCATATTCTTTCCATATTTATCATACTATACTTACTAAGACAAGATATACATACATATACGTGTAAACACACACACACACACACACACACACACACAGGTTGTTACATGTATATGTGATATACATGTGTATAAAACTTGAATTTTGAATAAAAACTTCCAGGTTATTTCTAATATGGAATCCAGGAAACCAGCAAGACCCATTCATGTAATATTTTATTTCATGATAAAACAGAATTCATGTGAAGCAAATGCCAGAGGTCACCAACTCCTTCAGTGGGACATGTACTCTCTTTGCTAGCCTTATTATCTTGAGCATATCTGGGCTTCTAAGGGTGTCCTAGGCCACAAGTGGCTTTTCCTCCTTTCTTGGCAGAAGTTTTAAAGCAGAATCCCAAGTTCTTCCCAATTCCAAGTTCTCAGTTGTTGTTGTGAGGATGTTTTTAGCACTTTCCAAAACAGCATCGTGCAATAGGACTTTCTACAATGCTGGAAATGTGCCATATTTGCACGGTTCAATAAGGTAGTTATTAGCCACATATGGTTATTGAGCACTTGAAATATGGCTAGTGTGATTAAAAATTGAAAATTTTAATGTTAATTAAATGTTAATGTTAATTAATTAAAATTTAAATAGTTATATGTGGCCAGTGACACCATATTGAAGAGCAGTTCTAGACAGTTAAAGATTATGGTTCACAGGGCCCAGAGCACCTCAGGAACAGCATCCTTGCAAGATCACCCTGTGAGGGTACAATAGAAGTTATATATTTAATTATGAGTTGTTCCTTAATTCATTCTAGATGGGGTTTGAAGCAGAACGTTAATATTAGAATTAAGAAGGTATATAAGGATCTTTAAGTAAAGGATAACAAATGAAGGAAGAATATGTTGTGGTAAATATTGAGATAAAAGAACAGAACATTACCATTTGAAGTGAATTTGAATTTCTAAACTTTACACACTGGAAGAGGATAGAACAATTCAATTCAAGATAAAAATTTTCTCCTGCTTGCCAATGCAATAAAGTTGGGATTTTACTAGGGGCTGAAAGAGAAGCAAGAAGAAATACATAGAACATCAAATCTGCTGCATGTTAGTTACAGTGGACTAGAACTCTAAGATCACCTCTAATGAAATTATCTACTTGACAGAATTGTGAAGATCCAATGAAATTATTTACAAAAAGGAACTAGGAAAGTGCCTCACATTTGACTGATATTAGCATTTATAATGATAATTTATTTCTGCCTAGATCTTTTAAAGGCCTATTCCAAGTACCTGTGAGAACATAGAAAGGTGCTTAGGGGTATTTATTTTGGAAAGCTTGTTTTGTTGGGAATAGACCACAGAAGAGGAAATATAGACAACACAAAGGCAATGCCTTTGTGTAGAGAAATGCCATGCCCCCATCTCCATTTGCAAGTTGCTCCCATAGGGAGAACTGTTGTTGAGGAAGGGGGGTCAGGTATGTTGGGTCAGACTACATTGGAATAGTGAGACCAGAGTGAAAAAGAAAAGGAAGAAAATTTAAGATGAGCACTTGGATTTTAGGTATTTGTGGTATATTATTGCATATAGTTTACTGATGCTAATGTTCTTATCAAAGATAACCACAGAAGGAAGCAGGGAAGGGTATCTGAAGCACAATGAGGGTACTTGAAAGGCCACTGACCCTGGAACTGAGTTAACTGGGTTCCAATCCTAACTTTTCAATCATGTGACTTAGACTTATAATCATCTTTTGGTCCCCAAATTCTTCTTGTAAAACAATGATCTGAATGGTGCTCAAGGATCTTTAAGCCCTATTCCAGCCCTAAAGCTCAAGAGTATAGTTCTAAATATGAAAGCACATGTGGGCTCTAGTTCTCCAGATCCTGTGAAGCCCCACTGCTCTTTCGGGAGAGCCTGCTGTTTTAGTCCTCTAACTTGTTTCTGTAATTCCGAATCTCAACTTGTGTGAACAGTGATATCTCAATCAGCATGCACAAAAGCAGTTGGTATGGTGGGAGTTAGTGACAGTGGGTGGGTGAACAGATTAAAGAGGAAAGGGTTGGGAGAGAGAGTTGTGTGTGTGCAAAAGAAAGTAGACCTTCCTCTTTTGACATTCTTTTGCTACATTCTCCAATAAAGCTATCAAAAGCCAAATGCCAAAATGAGGGCATGAAAATAGCTTGGGGTTTGGAGTTAAGTAGACCTGAATTTGAATCCAAGCTCTGGATTCTAACTTCAGTTTTCTTATCCTTGTGATATTTGTAGTCAGCAGCTATTATGAAGCTTAAATGAGATAATGTTACCTAGTAGATAGCAGGTGCTCAGTAAATATTTTCTTAATTGCTCCCCCCCCCCGAAATTGGCTTAATTCTTTCCCCATTTTACCCATAATGTAAAAGATTAGTCGAAGAAACAATCATGTAGGGCTGCTTAGAGGTCTGTATCTAGAGGATGTAAACAATCTGTGGTGGGGAGAGAAGGGTGCTGAAGAGAGTAAAAGCCATAGCCAGGAATAGAAAACCCAGCCTCTTCGTTAATGAAACCTCTTCGTCTGGTAGCCTCACAATTCTCTGGTTCCTGAAAGCCACAGAAGTGCTTATCAGAATAACAACCCCAACTGCTTTTCCAACACTTTACCAATAGGAAGATTAACCGCACAGGCCCAGGACATAGAAAGGGGAACCACACGACTTATTTCCACCTGAAGTTAGCAAAACTGGATCCTGGAGTGACACCCGCTGCTTGCTCCTCTACCCAGGAGTCGGAAAAACCTCTTTCCAAGAGGAGACCAGGGGAAGGCAGAGAATCGGGGAACGCAGAGCTCCTAAACCCCTTTCTCCAGGTCGCTTGTTCCACCTGACCGTCTTTACGTGGCTCTAACGCAGTTTCAGCTTGCGGGAACCGCCGGCGAGCAGTGAGCCGCCAGTTGCCCGCGGTATTTAGCTCCCGGCCTCGCAGAACTTTCAGCACCGCGGACAGCGCCCTTCCTTGCTGTCAGCTCTGCGGCCCAGGCTCCTGCCTGGTGCTATCCTGCCTGGGATGTTCTTCAGGACCCCTTACTCCGGGCGACAGGCGGGTTATCACTCTGTGGTGCTTGTCAACTCCGGCCAGTGACTGGCCCCGCCACTTCGACGAGAATCCCACCTGCTCCCCCCACCCCACCCCACCCCACCCCAAGTTTTTCCTCTGAATTTGAATTCAGTTCAAGACTCTCGGTTCAGGACTCAGTGAATGAAGCCTCGCACAGGTAGTGGGGTGAGGAGTACCAGGAGTAGATGAGATCACTGCTGTTCTAGTTTTCCTTCCATCTTTCCCTGCCTTCCCTTTGCTTCTGGTCACTTGGCGATTTCTACCTTACTTTTCGATCACGATATAAAATAAACGTTGTGTGTGTATGTGTGTGTGGGGGCGGGGGGGGGGAAGATGACTCTGGATGGAGGAGGGGGTTTGGGGCTGTACCCGCGAGGCCACACTGCCTTACTCTGGCCCTCTTGATTTGTAGGAAACTGACGTGTTTGGGATGAGGGAAGAGAGAAAGCTCCGATGGGGTGAATAAGTGCGGGCGAGAATCCTCTCCCCCGGGGCTGCGCGCTCTGGCAAGAGAGCTTCCTTGGACACTTTTCCCATCACGTCCTTCTCGCTGCCCCGTCGCGTATCACCGCTCTCTGGGGACAGGAGCGCACCGGCCCTGTGTGGGTATCGGGCTCAGCTGGAGCCCCTTTGAAGAGTTTGCTCTCAGGTAAAAGGGCAGACGTTGTCCCCGCCCTCCCCTCGGGCTACAGCCGGAAAAGCCTCTCTTCCTTTCCGTGGGCTCAGTCCGAGGCCGAGAACCTAGCTGCGGGAGCCGGGTGTGTGACAAGGCAGGGAGGAAAGGACAGGCCCGGCATCTGTGGAGACCCGGGCGGCCCGGACACTGCTTGCGGCTCCCTCCTCTGCCTCTCACTCTGGCCGCGCCGGAGCTGCGTTTGCCCCAGCCCAGCCTGGCAGCTCCCGTGAGTCGGAGCCCGGCGTCCCCCGACCCTAGACCCTGTCCAGGCCCCATCCCGGGCCAGATACGGAAAGACCCCAACCCAGCTCCTTCCTTCTTCCAAGGGACCCCTTCCCGGCGGGCGCCCTCAGCCTCCGCGCCATGTTCCTGTTTCCCCTCCTCCTGTGGCTCCGGCTCCCTGGTTCATTCAACAAGAGGCGACCATCCTACTCGCGGGGGTCCAGTTGGGGTGCAGGGGGTGCGGAGGGGAACAGACTGCGGCGAAGGGGGACGTTCACTCACCGGAGAGCTGGAGGCGATGAACTAGCTGCAGGGACTGGTGGCTAGCCGTCTGCACTTACAGCGCCAGATTCTGTCTCTCCCACTATGATGCGGAGCGGTGGAGGCAAAGGAAGGCAGGAGGCAGCCGCTGCTGCTGAACAGCTCCTCAATTATTCAGTTCGCCCCCCTCCTCACCTCCCTCCGGGCGGCCTGTCAGTCCTCCCTCCAGCTCGCCTGTCTCCGCCTTTCTGGAGTCACGTGGGCGGCCCAACCCCTTACATTATTGAGCCGAGGCCTCTCACCAGACGCCCCCGCCTCCCAGCACACACACAGACACACACACACACACACACAGAAACACACACACACACACACACACTCACTCAGCTATATGCCACTCTCAACTCCTCTCTGGCTTGCTGAGCCTCCGGGTGCTGCTTCCAGTATCTCAGGCTGTCCCGAAGCTTACTGGGCCTGATAAGGGCGCAGTTCTCTGCCCCTGGGAAAGCAGGACTAAGCAGATGTCTGCGGTGTCGGTGGGTTGAGAAGGCATCCGCCAACAGCTCCACCTTTGCTGGACTTGGCACTGAACAAAGCTGGCTCTCCAGACCTGCTTCCTACCCTCTGAAAGCTTCCCTCCTCTTTTGCTGAACCCTTGCTGCTCTTAAATTTCTTCCACTTCCCTCAGCATTGCTGGAAAGAAAGGATGGGAGAGATTGATTTCATCTCTCTTCTTAAAAAAAGGCAGACCCTCCTTCTCCAAAGCTCAAGTAGGTCAAATTTATCTTTGGGTTCTCAACATCTTATGAGTGGAAAGACTGTGGGTTTGAGTTTTGAAGACCCACCAAGAATTCTAGTCTGTGTGACCTTGGAGTATTTCATCTTCCTAACCTTTCTTCTCTCATCTATGAAATGACCACCTCACAGGACAGTTATGAAAATTGTAAATGATAATGTTCTTGAAATTGCCTAGCCCAGTGCTGGATACATATTTGTAACTCAATAAATAAACATTCTTTCCCTGTCTCTATTAAAATAAATTTCAGAAAACAAAAAGATTGTAATTTGTGCCAGCAGAACAGAATTATCTTTTGTAAGACTGGGAGGGGCATCTGTGAGGTCAAGCTAGAGAGATAACCAGTCTGAATGGGGACAGGAGAGACAGAAGGCTTATATTTTTCATTGGTTCCATTACAGTAAGTATCCCATAATTCTGTTATGCCTCAAAAGGATGAGGACTAGATGGTACCAACCCAGGCATATTGGGTCTCGTCAGAGAATGAATTATTTAACATTCATTGAGTAGACTGAAAGTACCTCCATGAATGCTTGCATCTTTGGTCCAAGCCCTCAAAATACGTGGGAGCTAATGAAATATAACTCCTACCCTTGGAAACAAATTCACTGAGCTTTTGTTTGAGAAGAATGCTGGCTGACTGACACCCCCTTTGTCGGATAAAGCAGTTCAAGTTTACCTTTAGGTTGTGGATTATGCTCAGAGACCCTGGGTTCACCCAAGGAAATGACTGATTGGTGCCAGGACAGTCTTGGTAAGTACACCTAGATCAAGCTCATTATTGTCTTGGATCACCAGCATCCAGGTCTGATGTCTTGAGACATCCCTCTAATTTAAGCTTATGAGAGTACTTCAGGGTATGTCACACCTCCTGGGATACTCAAGAAGCTGTGAAACATTGCAGGAGAGGCACCGAGTTAAAGACTCAGAAGTTTGGAGTCTTAGCACAGGTTCTGCCCGTTGCTTATTGTATGATCTTTGGCAAATCATTCAAGCTTTCAAAGTCTCATCTTTAAAATGGGAATAGAATGTTTATCTGCCTTCTTCATAGTTGTAATGTTAAAATGGGATAATGTATGAGAAGACACACTGCACAAGGTAAAGAGTAAACAAATGCAAACTGTTAATATTGTGCCCTAAATAAAACCCTGCATTTGTTCTAGATATATCATGGGCATGAAAGGATGAGAAGACAGGATTTGTCATTAAATGGGCAGCCACTAAAATGTCAATGTATTTCTGTAAGTCTGTGTGTGTGCATGTAATTCAAGGGGTGTGGTGTTTTGAGCATTGTGTTTTTTCATTTTCACTTCTGTGATGGATTGCTGGATTAAATCTCATCCATTTTGCCCCCTCGGCTTTCATTTTTAGGACAACACGAGCCACAATCACAGGGGTTAGGAGTATTTAATATCTGAGATAAGTTTGTGCCTGTATTTCAGGACAGCAGAATTTAGATTTTTCTGCCTTTGCTAGGTAAAATTGATTTGGGTTAGAAATTCAAAATGGGTTTGATTTCAAAATTAAAAAATTCAGCATCCAGGAGCAATTTCTGGATATTCATCAGCACCTTGAATGGTGAAATGAATCTCTAGTCCATTGCCAATAAATCCAATGAAACGCTCACACAAACCAGAAACTCCCAAGTAGGCCCTCCTACCCTTAAGCAGACTCCAGTCTAGTTTTCTGGTTTCCTTCCTTTTAATATCCCTCAGAAACTATCAATCTAGATCTCTTTATATTTAGAGAGATCAAAAGACCAGAAGATGCCAACTCATGCTCCTAAATGTATCATTTAAAAATATTGTCCAGGCTAAATAAGATGCTGCCTCTGACTCCTACCCACCTTTGTGTTGTCATGACAAAAACATGAGAAATGGAAGGATGAGAATGAAATAATTTGCCTCAAAAATGGTGCCTTTGTAAACAGTTCCTTAGATGAGTATACATTTTAGAAAATTGTGGACAGTTTCATCAGAAGTTGCTCTAGGACTCTGAATAATTTTTTTTGAATCAGTTTTCAATGCCCAAGTCAATTTTACCCAGCTAAGGGCAGAAAAGGGAGCTTCGGCGACAGATCTTGGATTGATTGCAATAGAAAGTTACACCGTAACAGTGATTTCCTGATAAGGTTTCCCTTGGGTCCTACTCCTTTACTTATAAGCTCTTATCTTTTGCCTGTTGACTGTTGCCTTTATAAGCTAGTGCAGATGCTTTTCAGCTGTTAGCAGAGCATTAATGAGCCAACAAATAGAAAGGCAGTAGATAAAAATGTAGTCGAGCACTTAGAGCCACACATAGCAGGGAAAATTGATACATATCTCACTCAGTTTCAGGGTTAAGCAATAATACTACAGGGTGACTGCTAATTAGACCTTGAAAGTAAACATTCTAGTTTCTTTTCGTTCCAAGTGGAATATGGGAGGGTTGATTCATTTATTCGACATGTTCTAGATATTTGAGATACGGCCACAAACAATTCAGAGATGATTCCTGCTCTCCTTTAGCTTACAGTCTAGTGGAGGGAGTTAGATTCTGAAGAAGCAAAGAAGTGGCGAGAAGTATCATGATGAAAACAAAATGGACTGTTACAATAAGAAATAAAGAGGCACCGCTGTATTGAGTGGTGGAGAACTGATAAAGACAAATGCAGGGCCCAGACACAAAACTGATTACTTTGCAAGAAAGGTGCAGTGCCCGTTTTACGTAGGGCTCTTTGACAAAATTCTGTGTCATTAGCAGGGTAATCATTAAAATCCTTCCTGATAGACCTGCTTTGGTAGATTATGGTTAACCCATGAGGGAATTGGTCAGATGCCTTATGAACAATTACCTGGTTTTTGTCTCATGATTTATAATGATGAGTACCTAATGTTTCCTTCTAGGAGAATTCCAAGCTCATCAACGCTCTTGACATTTTCCTCAGAGCATATTTAGAAGCTGAGAAACCAAAAACACTGCAACAGCATGGCTAGAGCCTGGTCCAAAACCCTCCAAAGGGGGAGGTGCTTCTGGGTAGCAGGAGGAGAAGACGAGATCCTCGTGTACCTTGGCACACAATAAAAGTATATTGAATATAGAGCCTGCTGCTAGGATTCTACCAATTGGACTGGGAGTTTATAAATCAATTATCTATGAGTAATTATACTCTGGATATCTAAATTCTAAGAGGAAGAAAGGGGATTTCATCCTAAACATGTTCATTTCACTCTTCTGAAATTTACAATGACATATATCACTTTTCCCACCCCCACCCCATATAGAGAGAATAAAGTCCCTTAATGATGAAGCTGTGGAGAGAAGTCAGGAGTGTCAAACCACTGACATTCCCTGACGTGGGAGTAGGAAACATTAAAGCAAACACTTCTTGGGCACCTGGGTGGTTCGGTCAGTTAAGCACCCAACTCTTGATTTTGGCTCAGGTCATGATCTCATGGTTTGTGAGGTGGAGACCTGCCTCCAGCCCGATGCTAACAACTGGAGTCTGCTTGGGATTCTCTCTTTCTCTCAAAATAAATAAATTTTTTAAAAAGGCAAACATTTCTTCCCATTTATTATATTTTATTTATTTAAATACATTCACTTTCCTACTTAATTTACTTTGAATAGGTTTCTTTCACTGCTTTAAACAGAAAATTGGCATCAGTTGCCACTAACACAAGATAACCGTGTAAGTAAACACAATGAAAATAAAACAATGCTTTGATAGCCAAGCTAAATACTATTGCCTGCCTAGGCACCTGAGGCTTGTTTTCTCCTTAAAAAAAAAAGAAAATTAGCAACTGTAGAGAAGTATTTAAGATATATTGGCATCAAACTGAGACTTTCTCCATGAAGTAATCAGAAAGATTGAAAGAAAGGAATAAAACTAACCTCTCACTCTGTGATTATATGCCATTTAGTGTTGAGTCCTAGTACCATCTAAATCAGTATTTCTTCTAACTTTAATGTGCATGGGACTCATCTGGGGATTTTGTCAAAAATGCAGAATTGGATTCGGTAGGACTGGGGTGGGACCCAAGGACTTGCATTTCTAATACGGTCTTGGTAATGCTGGTGTTGTTGGTTCTTGGACCACTTTTTGAATTGCAAGGATCCAAAGTACCAATAATGTTATGTGTCTCACACTCAGGGATATGCTAACTCTTACTTTATAGATGAGAAAAGTGAGGACTTGAGGTTGTGAATAACCTAAGGTCCTACAGTTGGTAGATGAGCCAGGGCTAAAATTTCATTAGCTTCCTGTCTTTCAGTCTAGTGTTCTTTCCCAAAAGATCTGTAAGTAAAGTCACTGACTTGTCACTAGGGACACAAAATACCTTTTTCAACGGGCTACGCCATGAAAGCCAACGTTTGCATTGCTATATTCTCTAGGTTATTCTATGGTAACAAACATGCCCAAACTTACAGTAGCTTAAAATTAGTTTACTTGTTGTTGACATTATGTTTCCACTGTGGGTCACTATGGGCTCTGCTCCGTGTAGTCACTGTATGTCATTTTATGTTGCCCCATCCTCACATGGTAGTTCAGAGTTTGCTTTGGCAGGCAGGACCAACGCTGGAGGACCTTGCACAGCAACTAAATGCTCAGGCTTAGAAGTGATGCATATCATTATTGCCCACAGCCCATTGGCCAGAACATATCCCCACTCAGCTGCAGTTACAAGGGTGGAGAAGGATAATATTTCCACCTGCCTAGAATGAGAGTAGAATCAGATACAATGAGTATTAAAAGTCTCTAACAAATAATATAGTTTTTCTATCACTGACGATCCATGAGTCTGTCATGGCAATCTTTTCCCTCTTCTCATGAAGTTTCCCAGGGCAACAGGGCCACCATGAGTCCATTTCTCTCCTGGGTCCTTCTGTATCATATGGAAAGAAAAGAAAGTTTAACTGCAGAGAGAACATAGGATTCCAGGAAACTTTGGTGACAGCAGGGACATCAAAAGAAAGAGGCCAGTCAGGAAAAGAGGCCACGGTGACTACGAGAGGGGGAGGGGCAGAGGAAAAGAGACAGGAAAGGAAAAGAAATGATCATTTCTTTAGAACTTAGAATATTTTAGACACTTTATTAGGATATTTACAAATTTTGTCTGCATAACATTCCTGTCAGGTTGTTATTAGCCCGCTTTACACTCAAGGACACAGAGGCTCAGGGGGCTTCTATAACTTTTCAAGGTCAACACAGAGAGTAAATCGGGATCGATGTCAGACCATAAACCCAGAATCTCTCCTAGGGAGTCTAACAAAGTCGCTCTTACAGAGCGAGGCAGGATGGGTCCTGGAGAAAAGATTACTTGTTCACAGTGACATCGGAATTCCTGAGACTTGGCTCTGCTGTAGTAGATGTGTACAGACAAATAGCTGAAACGTCCTGATCCCATAGTGGCTATTACATGGGATTATACAATCCTCCCGGGAGGCCAAGCTTCTTCTGAAGCCACTGAGGGGAAGATATAATGGCTAAGGTCATCGTGGGTATTGGGGAGTTTTTCTCTGAAGCCTGAGAATGATGAGGGCTAGAACTCTCCCATGTGCTGCTGAAGTCCTCGTGGGAAGGAGCAGGAGCACTGAATTCAGACAGACCAGGGTTTGTATCCAAACTCAACTACTTGTTAGTGATGGGGCATCTGGCATGCGGCGAATCATTCAAGTTCTCTGAGGCTTAGTATTCCTATCTGTGAAAGAGTATAATAATGCCTAACTGCAGAGTTCTGGTGAAGATTGAAAATAACACACATAAAGTGCTCAGCACATATAGTTGCTCAACATCAATGCCTGTTGTTAATGTTATCAGTAATAAGAAGATGGATGTGAAAGAAACTGAAGAGGTTCAGCCTCCATCTACTTAAGTAGGTTTACCTCTGGCAGTTTCCTGTTCTTAGCCTTCATTTGTTCTTTGGAAAAATGAAGGAATGGGAGCAGATTGCTTCTAAGAGCTCTTTCATAGACTGAAGTCAACGAACCAGGAGTCATGGTGTTCTCCTGGGGAAATCCAGGCAATACTTGAGGTGAGCCCCAGACAGCAGCAAACTGCTGCAATTTTATTGCTGTTCCACCAACCAATGACCCATTACAACAATAGGCAACGTAAGGATGATTGTGGGTCAAGGGATGGTCTTTTTGGCCACTCTTGAGTGTCAGAAAGGTCACGTGGTTAACAAAGGTAGTAGCCACAGCAGCAGATTTGAATACAAAGCAATCAAGAAGCACCAGAGAAATACTAATGGGATTGTAAGCTTGCTCCTGTCTCTGCAACCCATACTATTGCCACCAAGTGAAGGGTGGATTTTATTGATAGTGGGTCAAATATCTCCACAGCGCATTCCCTTCATGAGAGACAGGCAAATCACTACACTCTGAGTAAACATCCATCGTGTAAAACAGTGATTATTTTATTGTCAGCCTTTTAAAGATATGTATTCACCTGCTGTGTATAAGCTTTCTCCTGTTTAATTCAATGACTTTTAGAAAATGAGAATATTTTATTCCATTTACTCTTTCCTTAAAGCCCTTAAGAAGACCAAAGACTCTGCAAAGCATTCCAGCACATTAGATGAAAGCTACGAGATAATTTAGAAAACGCAATGAAATTCCAGTCTTTATCTCCACCAGGTCCTAGTGGGAGAAGGCCTAAGTCAACAATCACTAAGTTGACCAATGCCAGCGAAGGCAACCAACAGATTCCTGTGTTCAGAATCTCCAGGGAGGGAGAATTTACAGCCTGACTGCCCCATTCCCTCTCCTTCCACAAAATGTTATAGTCTTTAGTTATCCATGCATTAAGGTTTTCTATGTCCATTGTATTAGGGACCAGAAGTGCCTGTATGATGTTTCAAGGCAAGAGTCAGTATGTCCAAGTACTTGGAGGGCTCAATCACCCCACTAACTGTGGCCATCTGTCTTCAGATTGGCTGATCACTCGAGGCACTGGCCCTTCATTCTGTGTTCAGATTGGTTTGGAACACCTTCTCCATGTGGCGTGGGGCAACTACTAATGAACTCTCCAATCCCGAAACATGATTTGGCCTCTTGGACTAATTCTTGAGAGACACCAGTTCACTGCTTTCTAGGTTCTGACCCCATAGGCGTCCCTTTTAATTATCTAGCTAAAGCCCCGTATTATTGCATACACTGAAGTGTTTCTTGTTTTGATCTATGTTTATATATACCTGATCAAATAGGAAGCACGCCTAAATAAGGATTGTTCCTTTTATCCCTACTCAGCCCTGATCATTACAAAGGTTTGCTTCATCCCTGAGGTTTGTTTCCAGTCTTGATAATCTTCCTGTTCTCTGGAATCTCCACCTTCTGGTATGAAGATATGGTGATGAAGATGATGACAGTGCAGTAAGAGTGTTGATGTCTTTCCTCCCACTCCCCAGCGCCTCAAGCCCCCTACCCTGGCTGAACCAGCTGCTGCTCTTCTCACTATGTTTAGTCTTGGAAACATTTGTACCAATTAATGTGTAATCATAAGTACTTTAAGCTATAGTGGGAAATGAGGCAAAATTAATCCCATCTCACAATAGCTTAAAGACTGGAATTGTTTTGTCCAGAACAGATGCTGACAATGGCTGATTTAACAAGCAAGTGCCCATCTCCTTTGAATTCTATAAGTAGCTTTAACATCCCTAATTCTTTGCTCTGATCTCTGCGTAAAACTCAGGCCAATCTCGTACATGCCAGTGCTTTTGGCTGGTTTGGAATCCTCATCAAACGAGAGAAAAAGGGTATAAGACCTCTGGATTTGAGAGGGACATGTGTCTAGTTAAGGGAATAGCACTAAATATTTTGAGAATTAGGTCTTTCCCATGTCGGGTAAGTGCATTACAAGATAAAGAAACCCCAAATTGTACATATTGTGTCTATGTTGGGGTGGGTGGGGGATACTCTTCAGTGATGTGAGATGTGGAAATGATTGCTATGCCCTGAGGCCTTCCTTAATGAGACTTAGGCCGGTTTAGGACAGTTGTTGGAGGAGACGTTTATTTGAACAAAACGGGAAGATATGAGTAAGAGAACCATCTTTTTGGGTGATTTCAGCCTGATCAAGAAGACTAGAAGACTTAAGGATAAAAGTTATAATGGCTAACACATATCGGGTGCTGACTAGGTGGGGTTTGAGCAAGACACAGATGTCATTTGGGACCAGTGTGGGCTTTTGTGATGAAAGAAAAAGAGGAAGAACAGAATGCCTAAAATTGAGATGTTTAGTAGAACTGAGAATTTCTTTTGGAGATAGAACCTAGGATGGCATGTGTGAATGAAGGGTAGGTAGAGGGGAGGGGCTAGCAGTTGGGCCAGCATTGCTGTGATCTGAAATAGGGTGAGGAGTAAGGAAAACGTGTCTGTGACTTGGCCTCTGCAGTCTTCCTTGTGAATGATTTTCCTTTCAACTTTTTTTTTTTAAAGTTTGTTTATTTAGCATGTGCATGTGTGAGTGGGGGAGGGACAGAGAGAGAGAGGGAAAGAGAGAATCCCAAGCAGGCGCTGCTGCACTGTCAGCGCGGAGCCTGACACGGGGCTGGATCTCATGAGCCTCGAGATCATGACCTGAGGTGAAATCAAGAGTTTGACACTTAACTGACTGAGCCACTCCGGCACCCCCCTTGTGAATGATTTTCTAAATGGAAGGCTCGTGTAAACTAAAAGTTTAGAGGTGTAAGACACAGCTGGGTTCAGGTGCTGAAAGACCATCACGAGGTGTTTGTCATGATCCTTAAGTTCTTGTTACTGAGTTAGCTTCTTCTCAGCCAAGCTCTCCTCAAAGGTGGCAAATGGCCGCCACTGGCCCCAGGCTCACTTAAAAAAACAGGTTAACAACCCCAGTGGAAGGAGAATATCTCTTTTGCAATATTCCAGCATAAGTCCAAGGCTGATTCTCATTGGACTGACTGATGTCATTTGCCCATTCCATAATTAATCATTAAGTTCAGGGAAATAGAATGTGTTAACTGGCTGGTCTATGCCTGGGGCTCACTATAGTTCTGGGAGAAGAGGTTAGAACCATATAAACCACATGGGCTTGGGGTGAGGATAAGACACTACTATCAGGAGAAAGAAATATATTATAACTGGGTGAAAACAATGGTTCCCAAACTTTACTACCTATAGAATCCTTTTTCCTTAAGATTATTATCCAGTAGAACACATCTGGGTAAGTGCAGTCTGAAGTGATCTGATCCCTAAAAAATGTCTCACAATAATTATGGTCTTATGCCTAAAAAATCTTATCTGACCCCACTGAAGTTGTTTGTATATACAGGTGACGAACGCATCGCCTGGTTTTTATACCCCTAGGAACTGCCTTATTGGCAATGATAATAGTGATTAAATATCTTCTTAAAAGTACCATTCTGCATTTGTTCAGTACTATATACTTTATCAAGTTTTTCCCCCACATACCATTTCATTAGCTCTTAGATGCTATTCAATGTAGTTAATTACTCAATGACCACAGCTATCGGACATCAGTCATCTTGTCATTAGTTGTCAAAATATCATGCCCAATTTCCAACTCCCTTTAGCTCTACCTGTCACCTTGTTGGACTCAAAAACTCTTAATGAAGATGTTAAGTATGCTAATTAACTTTGCCTTAGTGAAAGTATCTTTTATTTTAGTGCCATAAGAAATTAGCGGACAGAAGGGCCGCTCGAAGGGAGAAGACTGGCAAATTGCACCCAGCTGTCAATTTGAAAAGTGACAGAAGAGAATGGTCCCGGCCACAAGTTATTTATGTTTAAGAGTAGTGGCATTGAGATGGCTTAGTTGGAGTTGCCACTGGGCACTAGGCAATTCTTTTTTTTTTTTTTTTTTTGAGAGAGAGAGAGAGAGAGAGAGCAAGTAAGTGTGAGTAGGAGAGAGGGGCAAAGAGGGGGGAGAGAGAATCTTAAGCAGGCTCCACACTCAGTGCAGAGTTCAACGTGGGGCTCAATCCCACAACGCTGGGATCAGAACCTGAGCTGAAATCAAGAGTTGGCCGCTTAAATGACTAAGCCACTCAGATGCCCCTAGACAATTCATTTTTACCTAAGAATATATAAATGTATGTATGCATGGATCAGTGAGGATGTATTTGGTTGCAAGTAAAGGAAAGTCCAACTCAAACTGACTAAAAATAAAGGAATTTATTGGCTCATATAATCCTGTGTCTGCCTTAGATTCTTCTTAGGACAAGAATGGATGGATAGGTGATAGATAGATAGATAGATAATATATAGGGTAGAATTCAGCATTTGTTTGTTTTAATACAGTCATCAAAAAGAGTTCTTAGCATGGCATCGAAATGGCTGCAATGTATCCAGGCTTTACATCTGTACCGTTTACCATCCAGAAGGAGAGAGCATGCCTTTCTTTCCCATGAGACCCTAGCAAACATCCTCTCCAGTCTCATTGGCTTGGATTAGGTCATATGCCCCTTTCTTATCAAAAGTTCTAACCAGATATTTGAATTTTGCCAAATGATATTCTGTCTCTGAAGCCAGACGTGGGGTTAATTTACCCTGAATCCTATGTGAGCTGAGTAAACTGGGTTGTTACCAAAGAATGGGAGTCAGATATATGGGATGCAACTTCACACAAAGCCCATTAGAGTAGGATTACATTATTGTATACTCTCTCCCCACCTCTCTATCTCTTTCCTTTGAGATATTATCTATTTATCCTCATTCTACAAAAGACTTCAGGAAGACATGGGCCATCTATAGGAGGAGGTTGAGGATAACAGAGAGAGTACTGGACTTGGAGTTCGGTGATGCCATATCCCATCTCTGTGACCTTGGCCAAGTCCCATATCTTCAACCTGAAAATTCCGTCTCTCTCACTGGATAAATGAGAATAATGTTTACCCTACCTAGCTCACAAGGTTGTTGTGATCAAAGAAAAGATCATGAATTTAGTAACATTTTCTAGTTTACAATGCAAATGTAAGTTATTACTTTTTTAAATGTCTGTCATCATTTAATGAGGAATAGAGATTTCAGAGCAATCACTCAGAGCAGCAGATTTACTTTGGAAAATGTTCTATCCTAAACCTCCAGTTGCCACAAAAAGCAGCAGCAGTGGATTTTAGGTATATGGTGCTGAGTACAGGAAACAATGACTTTGGAATAGCTGGAGAAAGACCAGATGGATGCTTCTATGATCAAATGAGTTATTTTTAGAAACATGTTCAGTATCCTAGGACAGTGTCATGTGGGGAGAAATTATGCTCTGCAGTATAAAGTACTATACTTGTTATTTCCCTTCGAATATCCATAAGTAAAAAACATGGGTTTCAGGACAGACAGACACCTATTTATTATATAACTGTAAGCAATCATTAACCTCTTTGATCCTCAGATTTCTTATATGACAAAGGAGATAGTAACATTGACCTCATAAGATGTGAGAGACGGTTATGTAACTTGGTGACTATACAATGCCAAACGATGCCTGGCACATAGTAGCTGCTTACTAAGTGGTAACTCCTCTGGCTGTCTGTAGTAATTGGTAAATTTACAAGTGGGTAATAATAGGAGGACCTTATCTCTGAAGCTTTCTTCTTTAAGCCTCAGAAGTTCATAAACACTTTGAATAGGATTCTTGATAGTCTTAATCTTAAAAACAATGATCTGGAGATGACATTAAGATACTTAAAAACAGGGATTTCTGAACTTCTTAAAGTGTCTTAGCTTGCTTGGCTCAATGTTTTCAAGTTGATTTCTCTTACTAGAGTGATTTGGATAAAAAATACAAAGAGATAGCCATCTGTTAATCATCAATATGACAACTTACAGATCTAGTTATTACCTTGTGAAAAGTTGTTGAGGTTTCTTTTTAGAAAATAACTATCCATCATTGTCAAAATTCAAGAAAATTTAATGGGTCTTAAAAATTTGGAAAATCAATTTTTGTCTTTATATATGGGCAATTTCTGCTGGCCAGTATATCTATAAATTAATAGTTCAGTGTTGGTTAATATTTGTATTGACTCTCAAGACATGGTTAGTACCTCTGAATCATCAAACATAGGCAGAGTAACATTCAAAACAGCTTTAGGATTCAGACTAAGAAGGTGTAGGTTCTAAACACTAAGTATCTCCACAACTTTAGGGAAATCACTTAACCTACCTCGCTTCAACTTTGTTATCTGTAGAGTAAGGGAGGTGTACTAGATGATTGCTGAGATGCCTTTAGCTCATAACATTTTATGTTTCTATTCTAATATGTAATATGTACTGTGTGTTTTTAATAAAGAAGCAAATTAGGCTACAGTTAGAAAACTAGGAGTAGCTTGCAGCAAATTTATTAACTACCCCAAAGTTACTATTTTTAATTTTTTTTTCAACGTTTATTCATTTTTAGGACAGAGAGAGACAGAGCATGAACGGGGGAGGGGCAGAGAGAGAGGGAGACACAGAATCGGAGACAGGCTCCAGGCTCTGAGCCATAAGCCCAGAGCCTGACGCGGGGCTCGAACTCACGGACCGCAAGATCGTGACCTGGCTGAAGTTGGACGCTTAACCGACTGCGCCACCCAGGCGCCCCTAAAGTTACTATTTTTAATCTTAAGTAAGATATTGTAAAACCAATCACTGTTTAAAATTTGAGTAAAGAATGGGGCACCTGGCTGTTTCAGTTGATAGATCATGCAATGACTTGATCTCAGGGTTATGAATTCAAGCCCCATGTTGGGTATAGAGCTTATATTAAAAAATAAATGAAATATAGAGGTGCCTAGGTGGCTCAGTCAATTGAGCATCCGACACTTGATCCTGGTTCAGGTCATGATCTCATGGTCCATGCTGATAGCATGAAGCCTGCTTGGGATTCTCTCTCTCTCTCTCTCTCTCTCTCTGCCCCTCCCCTGATCATGCCCTCTCTCTCAAAATAAATAAATAAACTTAAAAAAATTATATAAAAATTAAAAAAAACTTGAGTAAGGATAGATCTCAGGGAGCCAACTCCAAGTGTGTAATTCATTATTATTTCTGAGATTGAAGTACATTATTGTACATACACTGTATGACTATGGCAAACTAAATTGATAATTGAAATGTTAACAGACCAGTTTTGAGCTAATTTGTTAATAATCTTCCACTATTTTAAAAAAAAATTTTTTTTCAACGTTTATTTATTTTTGGGACAGAGAGAGACAGAGCATGAACGGGGGAGGGGCAGAGAGAGAGGGAGACACAGGATCAGAAACAGCTCCAGGCTCTGAGCCATCAGCCCTGAGCCTGACGCGGGGCTCGAACTCACGGACCGCGAGATCGTGACCTGGCTGAAGTCGGATGCTTAACCGACTGCGCCACCCAGGTGCCCCAATCTTCCACTATTAATACATATTTCATCAAATGCTTTTTTCAATCTTGATGTAAGTAACTTCAGTTATAGACACTGTTATCTATTTATTTTATATGCTGTCGCAACAAATGTCCCACAACTGGCTAACATTCATTAATAATCCTCTAATTAGTATTTGTGCATTTGTTGACAATCTGCTTACATCCTCTAATGGCCTGCTCCTTATTTAACTATTAATCATAAAAATACTTAGCGCAACAAAAAATATTTAAAATGTCCAATTATGATAAGTACTGGGATCAGCAAACATTGTTGGATGTGTAAACAGCCGTCAGTAAAGACAGCTTGTGTACAATTCTAAAAAGCCAGGGTTGATAGACGTTAACCTGTTGGTGGACTTTGGTCATGGCATGTTCACTCAAGCTACAATAGTATTTGTGATGGAAACTCCCCGAGGAGCAAATGTAGAAACATCAATTTCAGCTGATTAGATTGCTGCCTTAAATATGCACCAGCAAGTAACAATTTAAGGAGACAACTGACATGCTACAGGAGCTGGAGATCAGACACAATGGGGAATGTATTCAGACTTAAGCAATGGGAAGTCAAGTGATGGTCCATGTCTGTCAAGCGGCAGAGCTGACATGACTGCTGAGGTAAGGAAGACATGCTATGACCCCTACTATGACATGAGGCTTTGTTGGAGAAGGAAAATGTGGTTTTCTGGGAAAGCAGAAAAGAAGGAAACTTTAATTATGCTTCCTCTGGTGAAGAGCTAAATATGGACATATCCTTCGGGTTAGTCTAAATTCAAGAAAGCACTTATTATTACTCACATAAACTTTTGTATGTTATTTCCAAAGTGCCATTAGGCCCTACCACGTTAATACCATGGCTCTCGTTACAGTAAGAAAAAGAGTCTTTCAAGATAGTGCAGGCAAACACGAAGGGGCCCGTGTTAAACCATGTGTGTCTGACAATGTGACAATAACAACCCAAACTGAAATCAACATAAAGAATAAGAAACTTACCAATGATTCAGAGGTAGGTATAATCTATGCCGACTTAATCCATTTACTCCATCTTTGTCTTTCTGCTGTTTTCTTGATTCTTCTCTCGCCTCTGCGTGGTAGCTTCATGCTGGTACTGAGGCATTGCTCTAGAATTAAATCTCATATGTACCAATGAAAGAACATAATGATAGATAAAGTATTGTCGGGCACTTTTTTCTAGAAGATCAAGGTAACCTTTTCAGCAGCCATGAGAAACCTTTTTTTTTTTTTTTTTTAAATCTAGTTGATCTATTTGACATCCTGTGACTAGTCTGGAGCCAATTATAGCAAGGAAGATGGGATGGCCTTAAATGAATCAAGCCCACCTCTCTGAGGCTAGATGTGTGGACAGCTTCTGTGAATACAAGGGCACCGTGTGTGGGAGGAGAGGATATCTGAGTCAAATCAGGGTTCTGTTAGGTGAGCAGAAGAAAGAGAAGAATGGATGCCCAGACACTAGTCTAGGATCTGTCTTTACTAGCTGTATGAGATTGGGCAAGCCAGCTAGACACTCTGAGCTTTATTTTCCTTATCTGAATAACAGGGGCTACTCACCTACATGGTACCCCTTTTTTCTTTCCTTAGTAATAATAATGTCTTTCTGTTCTGATTGGAAAATTGCCAGCTAAAGTCTATTCTTTTTAGTCTACTCTGTCTCTGAGGCTCCTGGGAAATGATGCATGACTTTCTTGACTTTCTCTGTTTTATCTTGCCCCATACCTTGAATCAGATTGTAATCATTAGAGCCCAGGCAGTCATTTTGAATCAGGAGGGGATTTGGGAATGGACACCATATATTAGGGATGGTGGGGCAAAAAGATAGAAAGACACTGGGTCCTTTATGACTATAGAATTGCCAGGTCAGCCCTGGACCTCTGACCTAGAGTCTTCTTCTATGTGTGAGAAAAATTAACTTATAAATATTAAAAGCGGCTCTTATTTGAAATATTTGTTATTAGTGGTAGAACACGTTGCTCTAATGATTGTCTCCAATCACCAGTGTATAATAATTGTTGTAGACATCACTATGGCAAGTCATGGCCACTCAAATGGATGACCTGTCAAAGCTTCCATATGTCCATGCAAAAAAATTGTTCTCTCCCAATGCAATAAAATTACAATCAAATTAAATTATCATGCTCTTTATTCATTTCACAGATGAGTAGTTGAGAAATCAGAGCATGCACAAAAGACTGTGAATTTACAGAAAAAAATGAGTAGAACTTCTTTTCCATATTGCTTCACTCTGCAACAGTCTGCATCCGAATTCATGATTCATTTAATACTTCCGCACCAATTTTTCGTGGAAAAGTGCATCATCTTGGAGAAGAGTACTTCTGCGCTGTTGTAAAGCTAAGTGAACAGCTCTTAAAATATCTTAAATCATATTAAATTTAATCTGCTGTTAAAGTATGTCTGGAGGTACTCAATGATGGCAGAAATGACTAATGCTTTGATTAGAGATTGTGTTTATGCCAGGGGTTATTTGTGATTTTTTTTTTTCTGGAAAAATTACATTAGGAGATATTTGCATTCAGTTTCTCTTAAACCATCTAAATAGATGGTATCCACAAGGGGGTATGACTAATACTCTCCTTCCTGCCTCCATGTTTAGAGATAATGGCATTCACTTATGTTTGCTCTTGCTTGCAACTTTGAGTCTGTACTCCGTACTATGATGTCAATACATGCTTGTAGCTCCTTTGGCTTTGGGCGATATCCTCTCATTTTTCACTGAGCACTTTTGTATGCTTCTTTTTCTTTCTACAACTTTTCTTTTGATTTGGGGAGTTGACATCACCTTAAGTAAAATCATCATCCTTCAGCTCCTAACCCACTGAGTTTTCCTTTCAGCATCCTTCCAGTCTTGCTCAATTCCTAGACCATAGTTTTGAGTGGATAAATACATTGTTTAATGATTCTTCTTTTTGATTTAAGGTGGTGGCCTGAGGGAATGTGGTAGGGAATGCTTGGGACTGAGGATGAGGTCAAGGGAAGACTGAGAAGATGATGGCAGAATTTAGGCCTTGATTTTAGTTTTAAAACATTGTACACCCTCTAAGTTTTTATTTAGACACATGATCAGGCTTTGGATCTCATGTATTTAAGCAATAATTTATAGAGCCTCTATGTACTCAATGCATGGTAGTTACTAGGAATAAACGGAGAGAAGATACAATTTCTGCCTTCCAGGAGCTTACTATCTAATGAAGGAGGCAGAGAAATATACTGAAAATTATAGTACTCTGTGGTGGGTGCTATGGAAAGCTCTAAAAGAATCAGAGATTGCCTAAAACAATCATTAGTGTTTATGATTTTCATTTCATGAGCTGGCATGGAAATAAAGTAGGGGTTGATCAGCTAGGCAAGAATTGTCAGACAATATTTATAAGTCCCTTTCATCTGCTGAAGACATTTGCCTTAAACTTGGTATAGTTCTTAGAATGCCAGGCTCTCCCACCCACACACCCCAGAAGCCAAGGGTCGCCGTCCTTGGTGCTGGGACAGATATTTCTGTCTCTGTAAAGCTGACTGTAAAAATGGTCCTGGTGTCTAAAACTGGGAGGTAGATACGAGGATATTTATCTAGAGGGCAAGCTGGGCAGAGGTTGGTGGGCTCCATTTTGGCTGAAGGAAGTGTTTATGAGCAGTCATCACTGAGAGATAGCACAGGTCCTATACTGTCTAATCCCTTGTGTGATTCATTGGCCACAAGGAAGGCTCACCACACTAGCGTGGGGGAAGCACAGTGAGTGTAGGTGTTCTCTGCCCTCATGTCCTCATGCAGCAAATGCCATGTGTAGGCATGTAGGTGTGTGTAGGCAGCCAGGGTGTGGGTGTCTAGAAACACACTGTGCAGCAGCTGTTTCTGGTTCACCTTTCCCAGCAGTTATTGTCATGGTTTGTGGCCGAGACTATATTTACAAACACACCAATTCTGGGGACACACTTAAAAAATGTTTAAGCATGGGTTTTTTTCTAACCCTGAGTCATATGATGTCTAGGTTTTTCTGCCCCAAAGGGCTTGTATTTGTTTCTTTTTTTAAGACCAGTGTGGAGGCGGCACAGTGTGGTAGAAAGCCAGACAGGGCTGGAAGCTCCGTTTGTTTATTTGCCAGATACATGATTTTGGGGGGATTAATTCTCTAAGCATTGGCTTGCTAATCTACGAAATGGGGTAAGAAACTTAACTTGCATAATAGTAATGAGGCTTTTTAGGCGTAACACATGTAAAGTGCCAGCACAGTTCTTGAAAACAAGTAGGTGCTTCATAAATAATAGTTATTAAACTTAGATTTCCAGTAAGGGTTCCCCCCCCCCCCCCAACCTTGGGGGTGGCTGTGTGGGCAGAAAAACAGATATTATCTTTTGACAGGAGCCAATGTCTCACTACAGGTAGGCCCAGCGCACCTTCATTTCTCTTTTATTCTTGCTGAGAAAGGAGCTGTCTGGCAGGTATATGGCAGAGGCTGGGGCAGTTAAAAATGAGGCCTTGATCGCCTCGAAGCTAAAGTTCCTATTCAGGGTAGTCCAGTGGCTTATCCACTATTCATGAATTTGCTTTTCTTCTCTTCATTCTGGAGTACAAAATTAGTTTATCATATGTACTCCTAAGTATCCCCTAAAACCATGCCTGATTATCACCATTCGTTTATAGAGAACCCTTCCTTTATTTATACTTTATTTCAATATTTTCTCCCATCTTCCTCTAAACCAAATCCTCTAACCCAAATTTCCTCCTTGACTTAAAGGGCACATTCTTGCTTATTTTATGAATGTCTATTTCACTATTAATATGTCTCTTCACACATACTTATAAATAACAATACATAGTATTGTGTGTTTTAAGTGTACAGAAATAACATTTTGTCAGAAGTATAATTTTGTGGGACGCCTGGGTGGCTCAGTTGGTTGGGCATCTGACTCTTGATTTTGCCCCAGGTCATGATCTCACCGTCATGGGATCGAGTCCTGCATGGGGCTCTGTGCTGGCAGTGTGGAGCCTGCTTGGGAATCTCTCTTTCTCTCTCTGTCTCTCTCTCTCTTTCTCTCTCTCCCCCTCTGCCCCTGTCCCACTCACGTGTGCTCGCTCTCTCTCAAAATAAATAAATAAACATTAAAAAAAGAAATAGCATTTTGTTTCTTAATTTAAAGTTCACAACTATGTTTTGAGCTTTGTTCTCAGTGCCATATGCGGACCTAGTTCACTCTATCAGTTACCTGCCTAAATTTCCTTCTTATACATCCACTGCATTTTATTTATGAAATCCCCCTGTTGTTGAACCTTATTCTTTACTGTTTCAACCCACACTCCAGTTAATATTAATTTATATACTTCCCTGTGCATTTCTGTGGTTATACATCCAGGAGTGGGATTGCAGAGTGGTCAAGTACAAGCATGCTTTGTAGGCTTGATTGCTTTACGGAATGGCTACTTTCCACCAGCAGTGCAAAAGAGATTCTGTTTTCACACATCCTCATCGGCACTTGATGTTATCAGCTTTTCTGGTTTTTTTGCCAATCTGATGCAAAGTGGTGTGTTTCTATTGTTTTATTTGAATTTCTCTGTTTACTGGCAAAGTTGAACATTTCTTTACATAGTTATTAAGTGATTGTGTTTCCTGTGAATTGCTTTTACTATTTGACCCCTTTCCTGTTTGTTCACCTTTCTTTGCATTGTAGAATTCTTTATATATTTTAGATATTAATCTAATGTCAGTCATAGGCACTATAAACATCTTCTCCCAGATAGTCACATATTTGTTACTTTTGTCTATAGTATTCTTTAAAGAGCAAAAAGATGTATTTGAATTTAGTAAAATTTTCAGAATTGGGCTATAATTAGAATATAACATATATAAAATTTTGCACAATATTAAGTGTTCAGCTTTCTTCTCTTTACTAACCTTTCTTTCTTTCCTAAACTTACCTGCCTTAGTCATCTATTTCTGCATAACAGAAATAGTTATTCTGCATAACTCACTTAGTGAGTTAAAACAATAAACATTTATTATCTCACAGTTTCTGGGTATCAGGACTCTAGAAGCAGCTTAGCTTGGTGATTTGAGCTCAGACTCTCGTGAGATTGCAGTCAAGATGTGGTCAAGGGCTGTAGTCCTCTGAAGGCTTTATTAAGAGTAGAGGATCTTCTTCCAAGAAAGCTCACTCACATGACTTGACTGGAGTCCTTAGTTCCTCTCTGGTTGTCGTAAGAAGGCTCGTTTTCTCACCATGTGGGGCCTTCCCTGGAGTGTTTCAGAACATTAGCTAGCTTTCCCAGAGTGGAGGTGGTAGAGGGAAGCTGGGAGAGAGGAAGGAAGATCTATAGTGCCTTTTTCTGATCTAGTCTCTGAAGTCACACACTGTCATTTTCACTTCATTCTATTTGTTAGAAGCTGGACTTAAGTCCAGCCCACACTTAAAGGGAAGATAATCAGAATCCACTTCTTAAAGGGAGCAACAGTGAAAAATTCGTGGACATATTTTTCAAACCATCACTAAGACTACCTTTACTTCTAACATCTTTGAGTTTTTCTCCTCTGTGGACTTTAAAGAAATCGAAGCTGTTCTTTGGGATCTGACCTCTTTCACTCAGAATTACGTTTGGGGGATTCAATTTTGAGAATAGCAGTATGCTCTTCATTGTAATGTCTGGAGAGCACTCCATTATAGGAATATATCACAGTTGATATATTCACGGACATAGGTTGATTGCAGTTTGGGGCTATTACAAATGATACTGCACAAATATTCTTGGACGTAACTTTTGGTACACATGTGTGTACATTTCTGATGGATATTTACTTTGGAGTGAACTGCTGGGTCACAGGGTATGCATATATTCAATTTTGGTAAATGATGCCAGAGAGTTTCCTAAAGTGGTTGTATCAATTTAAATTCCCACCAGCAGTGTATGAGAGTTCCAGTTACTCCACATTTTTGTTAGCACTAGATATTGCCAGTCTTCTCTATTGTAGCTATTCCAGTAAATGTATATAAGCATCTCATTTTAGTTTTAATTTGTATTTTCTTGATTTCTAATGAGATTGAACTCCTTTTCATTTAAATTCAACTTTTCCTATAAATTGTCTCTCTTTTTTTTTTTTTTTTTTTTTTTTTTTTTAGCAGTCAAAGGCTTTATTTGGGAACTAAGGTCTAGGGCGAGGTTCCGTGACTCAGGGAGAGAGAGAGAAAGTCTCAAAGTATTGCCATGTGCAATACTTTGCTCATTTTTCTATCGAGTTATCTTATTTCTTATTGATTTATGGGAATTCTTTGTAAATTTTTTTACATGCATTACAAACATCTTTTTCGACTCTGTGCCTTGTTTTTTTCATTCTCTTAATGGCATCTTTTGATGAATAGAGGTTTTTGACTTTGCTGTAATCCAATTTATCAATCTTTTCCTTTGTTATTAGTGCTTTTTGTATCTGTTTAGTTATTCTTTCTTGATCTCTACTATGAAGACGTGAGCCTGTATTATCTTCATTAAGTTTTAATGTTAATGAAACTATAGAGAGATACTCAATCCATTTATCTTTGATTGTTGCATAAAGTGAAGTAGGGGCTTTTTAAAAACACTCAACCAATTGGGTCTGCACTGAAAGGTGGCCTTTTCCCACTACTCTGAGGTACCCACCTGTGTAACACTTCACAAATGCATGTGGTTGTGGGTCTGTTCATTTCATTGATCTGTTTGTCTATCCCCACATCAACACTACTCTCTATTAAAAGCTGTATCTTCATATGTGTTGAATTTATTCAAGTACTTCCATTTTTCCTTATTATTTACGATTTTTTTCTTTTTCATGCCTTTGCATTTCTTCGTTAATTTTGGAATCGTCTTGTTCATTTCCACAGGAAAACCTACTTAGCATTTCACCTTGGATTGTGTTGAATGTTTAGGCCTATTTTGGGGGGATTAATTTCTTTATGGAATATTCTAATCTACAACACACTGGAGGCTTTCACTTTTTTAAGTGTTCTTTTATTTACCTTAACAGTTTTTTAGAGTTTTCTGGCAGAGGTTTTGTGCATCTTTTGTTAAATTTATTCCCAGGCAATTGACAGTTGTAATACGAATGTATTATGAAAATACTATTTTCGAATTTTTGGTTTATATATAGAAATAGTACTGATTTTTTTATTTTTATTTAAAAAAAAAATTTTTTTTTCAACGTTTATTTATTTTTGGGACAGAGAGAGACAGAGCATGAACGGGGGAGGGGCAGAGAGAGAGGGAGACACAGAATCGGAAACAGGCTCCAGGCTCTGAGCCATCAGCCCAGAGCCCGACACGGGGCTCGGACTCACGGACCGCGAGATCGTGACCTGGCTGAAGTCGGACGCTTAACCGACTGCGCCACCCAGGCGCCCCAGTACTGATTTTTTAAATATTGACATGGTGTCCAGCAATTTGCTAAATTAAATGATTAATTCTAAAAGTTTATATTTAGAGTCAGTGAATTGTCTACACTACTTGCCATGTGCAAATACTGAGTTTTATTTTTCTTTTCTAAGCTTATACTTCCCCACCTTGCATTGCTATGACTTTCAGTACAACATTCTATTGAAGGGATAGTAGCACATATCCTTGTTCTATTTCCAAAGTCAGGATTTGAAATCTGTCCTTACTCATTTATATTTTACTTTCACAATTATTTATTTTGATTATTTTACTGATCATTTATATTTTACTTTCACAATGATTTATTTTGATTATTTATTTGATCGGAAGAACGTGTTTTTTAAAATGTAATTTATTGTCAAGTTGGCTAACATACAGTGTATACAGTGTGCTCTTGGCTTTGGGGGTAGATTCCTGTGATTCATCGCTTACAGACAACACACAGCGCTCATCCCAACAAGTGTCTTCCTCAATTTCCATCACCCATTTTCCCCTCTCCCCCGCTCCCCCTTCATCAATCCTAAGTTTGTTCTCTGTATTTAAGAGTCTCTGATGGTTTGCCTCCCTCCCTGTTTGCAACTATTTTTTCCCCCTTCCCTTCCCCCCATGGTCTTCTGTTAAGTTTCTGAAGTTCCACATATGAGTGAAAACATATGATATCTGTCTTTCTCTGACTTATTTCACTTAGCATAATACCCTCCAGTTGCATCCAGGTTGTTGCAAATGGCAGGATTCCATTCTTTCTCATTGCCAAGTAGTATTTCATTGTATATATAAACCACATCTTCTTTATCCATTCATCAGTTGATGGACATTTAAGCTCTTTCCATAATTTGGCTATTGTTGAAAGCACTGCTATAAACATTGGGGTACATGTGCCCCTATGAATCAGCACTCCTGTATCCTTTGTATAAATTCCTAGTATGCTATTGTTGGGTCATAGGGTAGTTCTATTTTTAATTTTTTGAGGAGCCTCCATACTGTTTTCCAGAGTGGCTACACCAGTTTGTTTTCCCACCAACAGTGCAAAAGGGTTCCTCTTTCTCTGCATCCTCGCCAACATCTGTTGTTACCTGAGTTGTTAATGTTAGCCGTTCTGACAGGTGTGAGGTGGTATCTCAATGTGGTTTTGATTTGTATTTCCCTGGTGATGACTGATGGTGAGCATCTTTTCATGTGTCTGCTGGCCATGTGGATGTCTTCTTTGAAAAAGTGTCTATTCATGTCTTCTGCCCATTTCTTCACTGGATTATTTGTTTTTCGGGTGTTGAGTTTGGTAAGTTCTTTATAGATTTTGGACCCTAACCATTTATCCAATATGTCATTTGCAGATATCTTCTTCCATTCTGTCGGTTGCCTTTTAGTTTTGTTGATTGTTTCCTTTGCTGTGCAGAAGCTTTTTATCTTGATGAGGTCCCAATAGTTCATTTTTTGTTTTTGTTTCCTTGCCTTCAGAGATGTGTCAAGAAAGAAGTTGCTGTGACTGAGGTCAAACAGGTTGTTGCCTGTTTTCTCCTCTAAGATTTTGATGGTTTCCTGTCTCACATTTAAGTCTTTCATCCATTTTGAGTTTATTTTTGTGTATGGTATAAGAAAGTGGTCCATTCTTCTGCATGTTGTTGTCCAGTTCTCCCAGCACCATTTGCTAGAGAGTATCTTTTTTCCGTTGGATACTCTTTCCTGCTTTGTCAAAGATAAGTTGGCTATACATTTGTGGGTCCATTTCTGTGTTCTCTATTCTATTCCATTGGTCTATGTATCTGTTTTTGTGCCAACACTATACTGTCTTGATGATTACAGCTTCGTAGTAGAGGCTAAAGTCCAGGATTGTGATGCCTCCCGCTTTGGTTTTCTTTTTCAACATTACTTTGGTCTTTTGTGGTTCCATACAAATTTTAGGATTGTTTGTTCTAGCTTTGAGAAGAATGCTGGTGCAATTTTGATTGGGATTGCACTGAATGTGTGGATTGCTTTGGGTGGTATTGACATTTTAACAATATTTGTTCTTCAAATCCATGAACATGGAATGTTTTTCCATTTCTTTATGTCTTCTTCAATTTCTTTCATAAGTTTTCTATAGTTTTCAGCATACAGATCTTTTACATCTTTGGTTAGGTTTATTCCTAGGTATTTTATGGTTCTTGCAATTATAAATGGGATTGATTTCTTGATTTCTCTTTCTGTTGTATTTTAGTAAGTAAGAGATGGGAACTACCCTCAATTTTTTGGACATCTTGATCCCCATATCATTTTCTAAATAACTCATTTTTTCACTATTGTTTGGTTTGTAACTTTGATTATATACCAGATGAAAAAAATAATGGTTACTTACGTCAGTGTGACTGCGATAGATTTGGTGAGAAATGGACAGGTTTTGGATGTTTTTTGAAAATCTCTTTTTGTGTGTGTGTGAAAGAGATGGGGAGAGGGGCAGAGGGAGAAAGAGAATCCTAAGCAGGCTCCATGCCCAGCACTGAGCCTGATGTGGGGGTCAGTCTTTTGGCCCTGAGATCATGACCTGAGCCGAAATCAAGCTTTGGATACTTAACCAACTGAGCCACCTAGGTGCTCCAAAAATCTCTTTTCTAACTTAAATGTTAATACAATCTACAGCTATGGAAAAGAGTGCACATACTCTAAGTGTGGCATGAGAATGATGACGTTTTCTAATTGTTTTTGCTTGGCCTGAAAGTATATCATTTTTTATCATAGATAGTCTTTACAAGGAAGAGCAGCTGTTCACTGTAAGACTTCTTGACATCGAAGGTCAAGATGCTGCTCATACGGTCTGTTGGCCAAGAAGAGCAGAGGAGACGGTAAACTTTCAGTGTTGAATCAATTGGTTGTTTGAATGCAGGAACACAGATAACTGCCCAGCTCACTTCCTCACTTGAATCGAAAAAATATATTATATGACCTCTCTCTCCAAACTGTAAACTGAACCCTACTGGGGGTAAGGATTTTTCTGTTTGTTTGTTTATTTGTTTGTTCACTGATGTATCCCAACAGTGAAGCAGACAAATGCCTAACATATTGTGGTGTTCAGTATGTATCTTCTGAATGAATGTATCAGCTTAATTAGGAAAGAAGGTATCAGCTTAACTCTTGTTAAGATTCCGGGCTCACCCAGTCTCTCCGGGATAGTCTCAGGTAATGGGACTCACGGTCCGTACTCCCATGGTACCCCTTCTGAGAATTACTCCCATTCTGTCCTTTCTCCTGACTGGAGAAAGCAGGCCTAGTTTTCTTAGGAACTCACAGGCGTTTGGACCATTCCATCCTCCCCTTCACCATGTGTAAATGTGCAATCTGGCTTGGAATGAGAAAAAAACTTCACTCTTTTCTGGTTGGGGGCCCCACTTCCTTTTGGGATCCCTTTGGAACAAGGCAGATTGAAAGGCAGAATTAAACGTGATTATGTTACCTGTGCTTACGAGTCTATGTTCCCTGAATTAACGCCCACTATTTATTTATTTATTTATTTATTTATTTATTTTTTCAACGTTTATTTATTTTTGGGACAGAGAGAGACAGAGCATGAACGGGGGAGGGGCAGAGAGAGAGGGAGACACAGAATCGGAAACAGGCTCCATCAGCCCAGAGCCTGACGCGGGGCTCGAACTCACGGACCGCGAGATCGTGACCTGGCTGAAGTCGGACGTTTAACCGACTGCGCCACCCAGGCGCCCCAACGCCCACTATTTAAAGGAAAAGAGAACCCACTTTAAAAAAAAATTTTTTTTTAATGTTTATTTATTTTTGAGAGAGAGAGACAGAGACGGAGTGTGAGCAGGGGAGGGGCGGAGAGAGAGGGAGACACAGAATCCGAAGCAGGCTCCAGGCTCTGAGCTGTCAGCACGGAGCCTGACGCAGGGCTCGAACTCACAGACTGTGAGATCATGACCTGAGCTGAAGTTGGAACTCAGCTGACTGAGCCACTCAAGCGCCCCAAAAGAACCCACTTTTAACTCCACCCCTGAAATGAGAAAGTTAGTCTTTAATCAGGGAAACACAATCAGGTAATGATTCAGAAATAGGTTTCACAATTTATTGAGGAGATTTAACTCAGTGGAGTATAGCAGCTTTATTTTTTCCAATTACCATTTTAAACTATGCTCTGATAAGACCTCCATTTCCTGTCTCAGCAGCATGTTCAGCCGATTCCATAACTTTCTTGTCACTTTTGCTAATTAAGAGTCCAGTTCAATTTCAAAGTGTATTAAAGCTAGCTCTCTCCCTTCCCTGCAGCACAGGCCTGAGCATGACCTCTGGGTGGTGGAAGAAGAGGATGTGAGATGCACACAGCCTGCCTTCTTCTTTTCTAGGTCTCCATTCTGTGTGGTTGCAGGGGGCTGGAAGGAGAGATGATGCAGGCAAAAGTCATATTATATACCTGACGACATATATGTGGCAGGAAGATGTCCCTGGCCAAGCTCTGTTTTGATCTGGTTCTGTTTGATGCTAGTTGCCTTTGCTGATGGGCGTGGTGTTGTAGAAATAACTATTTCACATTTTCTTGCGGGTGATGTCAAATTTTGCCTGATTCTCTTCCCACACCACCCTTGGTACTGAGGATCCCTCAGAGAGAGACAGTTGTTTGTCTTTGGCCTGGCCGTCAGTCCACGTCTCCACCCTCCTCTCTCAATGGGTATCACCTCACCTGGCCCTGGCAACCCTGTAACTCCTCTTTCTGCTACAATGTCTATACTTCTTTGCATGATGTCATCAAAATTGTTGAGGTATGTTCCACACCCTCTGAGAGTCCTAGGGGACTGAGCGGTAGCCGTTCCAACTTTCATTTTCTTACATGGCATGATGCATTATAGTTCTTCCTAATTCGGATAAGTGGTCCAAACTGGAAAGTTTAGAGGGCCATAGTGCAAGGAAGAAAGTGGTCAAGCATATCGACACCTTCTGGTGTCTGAAATTCCCATCGTTAGAGTTAAGACTTTAGGTGAAAATAGCACGGAAGGCCATTATTACAATGCAAGCATTTCTCAAGAGAAGTCATTAACATTGGCACACCTGCATAGAAGAGAATCATAAAAGCTAATTCTGAAGGGATGAGAATTTCTTTGATAAGTCTCGTATATGAAATGTGAGAGGGAACTAACTTGTCTGGTTCCTACTATACTATACTCACTTTTAAAATCCGTATTTTATTTAACCTTCCCGTCATCAACTTTAGGTTCACATCCTTGTTCTCACCTCACAGTAATTTGCCAAAGGACACACGGTAAATGGCTGTGGCAAGGTGTGTTATTGTTCAACATATTTGCTATCCTTTGTTGGGTTAAATATCCCTGCTCTGTTGATGTTAGGCTCGGTGGTATAACTGGTTTGGTCAGTAAAATATGAATGGAAGCGATGAGAGCAGAAAATTTTAAAGCCCGCATATGATTTCATTGTATCTTCTCCTTCTTCCACAAGGTCAGTTTCCTAAACAGAGGCTGCTCCTTTAGCCTGGGTCTTGAGCTGAAGAAAACATGAAACAGAACTGCAGCTGACCTACAAATGACGTGTAGACTGAGTGAGAAATAAACCTTTGTTATTGCAAGCCACCAAGATTCTGGATTTGTTTGTTACTGCACCATGACTTAGCCTGAGCTGGTTAATACAGTGACCGAAGCAGGATTCAAACCCAGGCCTGTCTGACTTCAAAGCCCATGCTTTTTTCTCTTCTAGCATGCCTCCCTGTTGGGAGGACACAGAGGCCTAATCACTACTTCTGTGCCACATGTAGCACCTCCTCGTCCCTCCTTCACCTCCTTCCACAAATGCCCACTGGGAGCTTGGGAAAGTTTCCGGAGGGCACAGCCATGCCTGGAGGAGCCCTGCCTAGACATGAATGTAATGTAAGCTCAGAGCAGATCTGATTCCCCAGTTTCACATTGGCCTCCCCCTTCTTGGAAGCACTAAAACAGGGAGGAAAGGGCAAGTGATGACAGCAAGGAGTTCCATGGTTCCCTTCCAGGTGCTCTCTGGCTCAGCTGAACGGGAGCTGGTATGATCTGGTGGACAGACAGGCACTGACTGGTGTGAGGCTTTCCATTCCCGGCTTCCTCCCTACCCCTGGGGTCACTGGAAAGTTTTTCATCCCAGATTAGATGTGAACACTTTTCTGTAGGAAGGGGAAGGTCTAAGGGCCTCTCGTTCAAAGCAAATAGGTGTTCTAATGAGAACAAGGCTGGGCCTTCGGGCCAAATGGAATTTTGCTACTTAGATTGACTGGTTAAGTCAGGCCAGTGGGGAGAAAGAAACAGAGAAAACAACAACAACAACAACAACAACAACACAACACCTGTCTGTTTCTGGAGCTCAGCTAATCCAAAAAGTGATCCCGACATTTTTTTTTTTTTTCTGCTCAAACACATGTGGCCATATTCCTCCAGAAATTTAAACTGAGAAAATGAGAGCTGACAACTTTCTTTGTTTGGATCCCCCCTAGGATTCTGTGCTGCCTGGTCAATGGCCTGGAGAATTGTCCTGAAGATTCACCTCCTCTGGCATCTGTCACAGGAAGTAGGCAATCAGGGAGCAGTGGTAGGGGCTGAGTCCACTGTTACACTGTGACCACGGCTTCCATTTTGGGGGGAAAGGAGGTCTGTGCGGTCAACTTGCAGCCCACCAGCTTCACATTTGTTTTGCTTTTAAATGGTCTTTGGGTGGCTACAAAATCTTCCCCAAGTGATTGATCACATAGAGGAGCTGATTGGCACTTGAGTTTCTTGGGTCTCTTCCTTTCCTGGATTCAGAGCACCAAAAATACCATTTGTGCTGTTTTACGATGTATCCCTTCGAGATACCCATAAGACGGGCATTTTGGGGGAAACCTAATAGTCAACACTGATATGTAAGTGATTTTCAAAATGGAAGAAGACGCCAAAATTCCCTTTGTTTCATGGTATGTATATTTGCCCCTGACACATTTACCGGGGGGGGGGGGGGGAGGGGTTCCCTCATTGCATGGCTCCCCATTTCACCATCTGAGCAACAAAAACACATCTTCTTAGCCCTGATACTCTCAAGGTACCTGACAATTACAGTCGACTGGGCCACATGACCAGCTCCAATGGATCCGACTGCTGTTTCAGTTTTTTGTTTTGTTTACTTCTGCACAGTAGTAATAGCCAGCTTTTGAAGAGGGCTTCACTCCTCCTACAGTGCTTTCATATACATTGCCCAATCAAGCGCTTGCAGTTCCTGAGGAGTGGGTTGAACGGAATGTTATTAGGAACTCCTGTACAGAGCAGGTCAGACAGAACTTTCTCCGTCGTATTGTGTGGAGCTGGGAGGTTAAGGACTACATCACTTTGGTGTGATTCTGAATCATGTGCTCTTCTATCTATTGGGCATGTACAGAGAATGAGAAAAAAATGAGGAAAGAGAGAAGAAGAAATTGGGTAAGAAGAAACAAGTAAGGAAGATGGGTCAGGGTGTTAAAATAACAGGAGAAGTATCTAACCACCTGGAAGCTTCGGTTGGCTGGGTTGAGTGCTCCATCAGGCAGACATGGTGGTTTTCTTTTCTGATCTACGGCAAGCCCTGAAAAGACCTGGGCTCTTTGTAGGGGCACTCACTTAAATATTTACTGCCTGAGTTGATTAACAAGAATGACTTACAATGCCTTCTCCTGGATGGAGGGATTCTTAATTTTTATGGGTATGAGTCCCACTCACTTGTTCTTGTCATAAAATAACTGATAACAAAAGTTTTCAACAATCTAACATTCTCTTGCCTAGGCAACTTCAAATAGCATTAGAGATACTATTTTTTCACTAAATTGATTGAATTCATGAGTTGCTTTAGTATGGTGGGGAGATACGCATATCACATTATAATTTAGTGAACGAATTGTTTTTCCAAACTCCATACAGACAGACCCTTGCCCACAGCACCTGGTACGGTAACTATGGCAAGGACTAACTGTTGTTTGCTTCCTCATGGATTCTTAATTTTCTTTTTTTTCTTTAAATAGGAGATTGTGCCTAGGAATCTCTAGGAAATCTCACCCAGGGGCGCCTGGATGGCTCAGTCAGTTAAGCATCTGATTTCGGCTCAGGTTAATTATATTATATATAAATTATCTCACAGGGTCATGAGTTTGAGTCCTGTATTGGGCTCTTTGCTGTCTGCACAGAACCCACATTGGGTTCTCTGTCTCCCTCTCTCTGCCCCTCTCCTGCTCTCTCTCTGTCTCTCTCTTTCAAAAATAAATCAACATTAAAAAAAGAAAAAAAGAAAATTTCACACATTAGCTTCTATATTAACTTTGACATTTAATTGTGTGCTGCCTTTAACATTGTTTCTTCTCTTTCCTTCAAGCATATATGGCTTAGCTCACTGACTCAAATGAAAACTCAAAGATAGTGTTGTGAATTAATTGTGTCCCCCCAAATTCGTATGTTAAAACCTTTAAAATATGACTGTATTTGGAGAGAGGGCCTTTAGAGGAGGTAATGAAGTTAAAATGAGGCTGTTAGTCTGGACCCTAATCCAGTCTAACTGTGTCCTTTTAAGAAAAGATTAGGACACACAAAGAGACATCAGGGATGAACAACATGGGAGAAAAGGTGGCTGACTGCAGGCCAAGGAGAGAGGCCTCAGAAAAAACCAACCCTGCTGATACCTGGTCTTCCAGGCTTCCAGAACTGCGGGAAAATAAGTCACCCGCTGGTGGTATTCTGTTATGGAGGCCCCAGCAAATTAATACAGATAGTGACCTCTTCTATTTCTCTGATATATCTGCCCCATTGTGTCATGCAAAATGCTCAGGACACAATTTAGGTAGCACTTAATAATACTAGCTGTATTTATTTTCCTTTTTATCCTTTATGTATTAAAAAAATCCATTCATGAAGCATTTAACGTAATTTGCTTCATATGCAGTCATTTTGGTTTGTTGGCAAATGGTTCTCTGTCTTCATTAGCGAAGACTTAGCTATTTGTTTGCATGGATAATATGCATAAAAGGTAAGTATTTAAACAGTATGAAAGATGATACAGTGAAAGCTAACGCTCACTCACACCTCAGTCTTTCAGTTCACTTCCTTAGAGGCAGCCATTATTACCAGTGTGTTGTCTGTCTATCCAGATAAATCTTTGCTCAGAAACATGTCTCTGCGTGTGAGTGTCTAATATGCACATCTGTATTATAGATATATAGTATATATATTTATGCAAAGCCATGCTTTAAAAAAATCTATATATAGATATAAATATATATCCTCCTCTGACTTTCTTTTTTTATTTTATTTTGTTTATATCAAATGATGGTATAATGCACATGTTTCTACTTTTTGTTAATAGATGTCTATTTAAAAGAAAAAAATATGGAACACTTCATGCATTTGTGTGCCATCCTTGCTCAGGGGCCATAATAATCATCTCTGTATCGTTCCAATTTTAGTATATGTGCCACTGAAGCGAGCGTGACATGTTTCTACTTTTTAAAGAAAACTAACTCAGCAATAAATCTTGGGAATTGTTGCACATAAGACATAGAAATCCATTCCATTCCTTGTAACTTATTTTATAAAAATTTACTTTTTTTAATTTGTTGAGAGAGAGAGAGAGAGAGAGAGAATCTTAAGCAGGTTCCATGCCCAGCACAGAGCCCAACATGGGACTCGATCTCACAAACCCTGAGATCCTGACCTGAGCTGAAATTGAGTCAGATGCTTAGCTGACTGAGCCACCCAGGCACACTTTGTTGCATTTATTTTAAATATATTGTCCTCCCTGTTTCCTCCACCCTAACCAACACACTTTCACACAGACATCCTCATGGAGCACAAACAGGAAATATAACTTTTACAGATGCTCATCTTGTTGTCATTTCCTGATAGGAATATTTAAAAAAAAACTTTAGATGTTTATTTATTTTTGAGAGAGAGAGAGAGAGAGAGACAGAGCATGAACGGGGGAGGGGAAGAGAGAGAGGAAGACACAGAATCCGACGCAGGCTCCAGGCTCTGAACTATCAGCACAGAGCCCAATGTGGGGCTCGAACTCACAAACCATGAGATCATGACTTGAGCCAAAATCGGATGCTTAACCAACTGAGCCACCCAAGCGCCCCTCCTGATAGGATATTTGAGTGAAGAAGCATTGAATCAGGCACTAAAGCCATAAGCATTAAACAGAAGGGCACAATTTTTAGGCAGCCCAAATAAGCCAGAGTAGTAACAGTGAGACTTTCTCAGGCTAGCACCATGCATTTCTAGTAGGTACAGTAACTTCAGGTATGTACCAGCAGCCATATTTATAGCCCATGCTCCTTCTGACGATTGTGCAATTAATATTGGACCAAGAAATAATAATAATTTTTAAAAGAATCATACATAAATAAAACACACTAGAAAACCAAAGTGTTTTTTTCCTGTTTCCTATTCGTTCTTGTTCATTTGTATACATACTTTGATAGTTTTAATTATAAATCAGAGCAATTATGTATTCTGCTGTTGCCTCTTTTTTTTTTTTACTTTTTTTTTTTCAACGTTTTTATTTTTATTTTTGGGACAGAGAGAGACAGAGCATGAACGGGGGAGGGGCAGAGAGAGAGGGAGACACAGAATCGGAAACAGGCTCCAGGCTCTGAGCCATCAGCCCAGAGCCGACGCGGGGCTCGAACTCACAGAGGGCGAGATCGTGACCTGGCTGAAGTCGGACGCTCAACCGACTGTGCCACCCAGGCGCCCCTGCTGTTGCCTCTTAAAATGAATCATAAACATTGTTACTTGTTACTATGTCTACATAATAATAATTTTATATGGTTGCATAATAGTCCATCCAGTTGATGTATTGTTTCCTCTAATTAAAAAAAAGGGAAAATTGTATTATCTGGGCTATAATTAAATAAAACTTAAAAGAACATCAATCTGACACATATTAATGATAGGCATAAATGTTATTGAGCTACAAGGCAATTGACTATAAAATAGAGAGCAGCTCACATAAATTATAATTAATATTCTCTTTACCCTGTGAAACCAAAGCTTTTTGGGGGAGAGGCTACAGAAAAGGAAACTTTTCAGAAGTCCTCCTGAAAAAGGAACAGAGTTTTCTATTCTTTTAAGAGTTGGTTTCAGGAAATGAGGCTGCAAATTCTTTTTTCCCTTTGTGTGGCAAAACCTCTACTTACACAGACGTGGGGGGAACAGAACAGTATGCCTCAGTCAGATTAGGTTCATCAGAATGTTTTCCTAACAGCTAGCCACAAAATAGGAATAACTAATGTCCTTTAATTAATTAATTTAATCAACAGATATTTATTGAGCACCAGTTATATGCTGGATGTGAGACACATAGGCGAGAAGAGAACCTCTACTCCTGTCTGGAACATTGACGTTGTCCTTACTAGAACAGTAATCAAATGAGTGATAAAATAATGACAGGTTTTAGAAAGTGCTAAGAAAGAATAAACAGGGTACTGTCACAGACGGAAATGAAGGTGGGGTATCCTTTGGATAGGTCATCAGAGAAGATCTCTCTGTAGAAGTCACACTGACACTGAAACTTGAAGAAGAGTCAGCCACACAAATGGGGAGGGGGAGGGGTGGGAAGGGAACCAGAGGGGCAAAGACTCTAAGGCAGGATCACATGTAGCACGCTAATTCGGCCAGTGGGACTGCAGTGTACTGGACCAAAAGAAGTGTGACCCCAGGCGAGGTGAAGAGGAGGGCAAGGGGCTCATCATGAATGCCTTAGGACCCCATAGCACGAGCCTAAGATTTCATCTGAAGCACAGTGAAGAGACAGGTATAAGTTTTAAGCAGGTGAACAGTGTAATTCAAACCACGTTTTGAAAAGAACCTTTGGCTGCAGTGTGGAAACTAGATTGGAGGGGGGTCAGAAATGGAAGTAGAGAGAGTAATTATGAGGTTATTCGTGTTGCCCCCACGAGAGGTGACAATGGCTGGAACCTCAGTGGTGACAGTGGAGATGGGGCCGGTTGGATCTCAAAGGAAACAGAGCTGACAGCTGAAATGATGGTGAGGGATGAGGAAGAAGGAAGACGCCAGTAATGACTCCTGGGTTTTGGGGGGAGCACCAAATTCAGAAGTGGAAAGCAGGGATTAAGGGTTCTCTTTGGAGGGGCGCCTTGGTGGCTCAGTCAGGTAAGCATCCAACTTCCGTTCAGGTCTTGATCTCGAGGTATGGTTGGTGAGTTCCAGCCTCGCCTGGGGCTCTCTGCTGTCGGTGCAGAGCTGACTTCAGATCCTCTGTCCCCCTCTCTCTCTGCCCCTCCCCTGTTTGCGCTCTCTGTCTCAAAAATAAACATTAAAATAAAAGAGTTTTCTTTGGATATTTAAATTGGAGATGTCTTATAAGGCATCCAAGTGGAGTTGTCAGCTAGGTGTGAGATCCATTTGGGAGTTGTCAGCCTGATATTTAAAGCCGGAAGACTGGATGAGACTCTGAAGAAGGGTGTGCAGTTGAGGAAGGGAAGGGGGCCCGGGGACTGAACTTGTGACCTTCCTCTGTGTCCAATCATGTCAGGAAGTAAATCCCCACCTGCTGGAACCCTCAGCTCTCTGGAGATTTGTAATATATTCATTATTAACTGACCCCTCAATGGTCAGGGAAATTCTCCAGGGAAATATTTTTCTTTCAGATCTTATAGTTTCTTTTCTGCATTTTCCTCTAGTCCCGGCACCTCCTGGACCTAGGAACCCTCCTATGAGGAAAAGACAGGGCAAGTGTGGGTGAGGTTTTTCATGCTCAGGCATCAGGTAGGTTGTCACCTTAAGCAGTTGTACGTTGGAAAGTCTGCACAGCTGCCAGAGTATTTTGCCATTTGTTTCTCTATTTTCATGGATGTAAGTAACTATTGTGGGTATTTTCTGAGAGCCAGAATCCCAAAAGCTCCTATATCTGCATCTTCTAGTAGCTCCTGGGTCAGCCCTAGGTGCTCTGTAGTAAGCCTGCAAAGTAGGAAGCTGAAAGGTGGCTTTGGAAGCATAAAGCCCAAGCCTCCCATTTTATAAATGAAGGAATTGACTCACCCACTAACACCCATGAGATGAAGCATATTTCAGGTTTCATTTTATCAACCACTGATAAACTTCTTTGATTAAGGGGAGCCCATCAACCTACATTTAATCCAAGAGATGATTTACTTACTTCAGCCCCTAAGAAAAGACCAATCTAATGTTTAAAACCTTTATCATTGGGAAAAGGAATGAAGAGCATTTCCAGCCCTGAAGCATGCTAAGAAACCCCCTACTGGGGTGCGTGGTGGCTCAGTTGGTTAAATGTCCGGTTCTTGATTTCAGATCATTTGATCTCAGGGTCTGTGAGTTTGAGCCCCGTGTTGGGCTCTGTGCTGACAACTCAGAGCCTGGAACCTGCTTTCGATTCTGTGTCTCCCTCTCTCTCTGCCCCTCCCGTGCTCGCATTCTCTCTCTCTCTCTCTCAAAATAAGCAAACATTAAAAAAACAAAAAACAAAAAACAAACCCTCCTACTAATGCTTCACTTTCCCCTGCATGAAGAATTGGTAGATTCTGTTACCCAGGGTCACCTTCAGTTTTAGACACTGAATCTGTAGAAGCTCAGAGTACGCTGTATTGTGAATGACCACGAGAAAAGCAAAAGGACTTAGAAATTAGAGATATAGGTTTTGTATTGGCATATGGAAACCCAAATCTTATATAAAGGGCACCACCTCTACATGGCCGAATAACAATAGATTGACATGTGCTGAATAATTGATAAAGCTCGCCCTTCCATAAAGCCTGGTTTTATACACTAAAAACAGAGGATGTGAGAAGTTCAGTGGGAAAGACCCTGTTTAATCTCTTCTGAGCAATATCTGATGAGACAAACACACGTTAGTTTCTGATTCTGTCCCTTCTCTGCCTGACATTTTGCCCCTGATTTAGGTGAAGAAGTGTCTCAGTTCCCGTTTGTGATTTCAGTGAATTGAGGCACATACTCTTCCTCCTAGAATATCAAGATTCATAGATTCGGGGGCCAAAAGGAGCTTGAGAGATAATTCAGTGCATCTCTCTTTGTTTCTGAAAACAAAATCAGAGAGGTAAGGGGCTTGACCAAAATTACACAGTGATTAGAGATGGGCCCACTATCCAGGACTCATGATGGACAACAGCACTTTTCCTGCTGTTTGAACTAAGCTGGTGGAGAACTGCTCCTGATATGACATGGGTAGGATTATATTTTCCTTGTAAATTATGCATTTTATACAGATTTCAATTTTATTCTATTAATTTTTTTGGGACTTAGGAAAAAGAAAAAACTATCATGCATGGGATCACTCTCAGTATTTTTAAAATATTTCCTCCCAGGTTTTTTTTTTCCCCTGTGCATATTTTAAAATAATTATTACTTAGTACATACACAGTTTTCATTTTTTCAGTTGATATATCGAACATTTCTAATGGATACAGAATAGTCAGAAAAATGGATATACTACAATTCACTGAATGTCTCTGTGGATGTTGGGCGTTTAGGGTGATTCCATTTTTTGCTACAGTATGTAACAGGATTGTATGATATATAAATATCTTAAGGCATATAGCTTTTATGATAGATTATTCCCTTAATATGGAACTCCAGAAACAGAATTAGAAAGCCATGGATATTACTATTTAAAAAGACACAAGGTTGACAAGGTCAGCCCAGTTAACTGTTGCTTTACAACATTGAGCATTATCATTAAAAATATTTGCTAAATTCCTCGTTTTGGTAGATGTGATTTCTCAAAGCACTGTCTAGTTATGTCCTTTGTCCATTTAGTTATTGATGTCGGGTTTTTATTGATTTTTACTAGTGTTTGAATATGAGAACATAATCACTCTTTTCCTGTCACATTTGGGGAATAATTCCTCCCAGACTATGGTCTACTGCATATTTTAAAATAGAGAGTAGAAATTGGGTTAATAAATATGCCATCTCATGCTGCATCTTCTCTGCTTCAAAGGTGCTCAGGGGGCACCTGGGTGGCTCAGTTGGTTAAACGTCCGACTTCAGCTCAGGTCATGATCTCATGGTTCGTGAGTTCAAGCCCTGCATAGGGCTCGCTGCTGTCAGCTCAGAGCCCCTTCAGATCCTGGGGCCTCCCTCTCTTTCTGCCCCTCCCCCACATGTTCTCTCTCTCTCTCTCTCTCCCTCTCTCTCTCAAAAATAAATAAACATTAAAAAAAAGTGCTCAGAAGGTAGGGCAGGGGGAATGGAGAGAGAGAGAGAGAGAGAGAGAGAGAGAATATTCTAAGGCAATGAATTCTGGATTCTAAGAAACATCGGGCAGTTCGGTTATTCTATGTAAACAGATTGCACGGGTTGTTCATGTGAAAAGCGGAAATGTGCCGACCACATTTCAGGCCCTGTGAAGCTGAAAAGGTCAACCAGCCCCTGTATGCAATGAAAAACAAATTCTGCTCATCCACACAGAGAGGTAGGTTTCAATTAAAAACCACACAGAGTGGGTGAGTAATTTCTTAATATATTCCACTTGTAAATGAGAAGCGAAAACACTCATTAGTAATCCTTAAATCCGTGGTGAGTCAGCACTGTCCACAGAAAACAAATATATACCACCCTGCTTACACTGAAGGGGAAAAGAGATTCACATGAACTTTTCCCCCCTTTTGTTGTCAGATATGCTTTTCATGTTTTTAAAAACCTATCAAAAATGATATCATCACATTGTCCCTCTGGGTCTGTTGCTGCATTTGTAAACTTTAATATTTTTCTGGTTAATATTTTATAAAGCAGGCAAACTCATAAAATGCAAGCTGTCAGGAGCCTTCAAGATAACATCAGCCCCTTCCTCCCCCCACCACCCCCACCCAGTCACTTAAGTGGAAGCTTAAGCCACATGGCTGGAAGTAAAGAGAAAAGAATTCTAATTTCCCAAGATGGTTAGATTTACTGTGATTCACAGGCAAAAAGAGAAGAAGGAAGGAAGGAAGGAAGGAAGGAAACAAGAAAGCAAGCAAGGAAGCTATCTCCCCTACTAGAAAAAAGCTGCTTGAGGTTAGGGACCCAGAATAGACATGTCAAAGTGTCCCCAGAACCCGGTGCAGCACTGGGTAGACAGTTCTGAACATGTTTGAATGGCAAATAAATGATTGGAGCGGTACTGCCTTGGAGGGTGGATATCTCCTGTGCACCAGCAGCATTGTCCACCTTCTAGCTACTTCTCTGCACCAGAGGCTGACCTGCACAAGCCACATCAATGAACTCTTTTCCCTCTGGCTTTCCAGGTGAGTCAGTCAGCCAGTGAATCCCAGAAGAAGCTTGGAGGGACAGAGCAGAGTGAGGTGGCCGTATTTATTCCTTCAACTTCCTCCCTGTGAGATTTCTTTTGACTGAACGGCTTTCCTGAGGTCACAGCACCTGGCAGGTGACCTCCTCTACCCAACCCTGTCTGTCCAAGGTCCAGTGACACCGTGACTCTCATCCTTTCAGACTAGAGGTTCTGTGCAACCCCTTGTGCTTCCTCCCCTCACCCTGCCCACACCTTAGTAAAGGTCCGTTATTAAACCTTCCTTGAATTGTCCTAATTTGAACGCTCCGTCTATTTTCTGCTGGGATATGACTGACATAGGTGATCATGGGGGTGTGCATGTTGGTTTAGTGGCTGATGCCTAAAATCCAGCTGCAACCTGTTCACCACACTGTGTGCCCTAAGAGGAAGAGAGGCCTCTTTTTTTTTTTTAAGTTTATTTATTTATTTTTAAGTAATCTCTAAACCCAACGTGGGGCTTGAACTCACGATCCCAAGATCAAGAGTCTCATGCTCTCCCTACTGAGCCAGCCAGGCACCTGGAGGGGCCTCTTTTTTAATGCTCATACAGGCGAGTGTGGGCTGGTACCACCTTGGGCTGAATGTATGGATAGGAGCTTTCACTTCCCAAAAAAAGCAAATCCACTGACAGATCCTTTTTTTTTTTTTCCTTTTCTCCCTTCCTCCCTCCTTATCCTGTGAGTTACAGCTTTGCCTGAAGCCTGGTTAGTCATCTGAACCTCCAGCTGCAGCCACAAAGGCAGTAACAAGAGGGACTCCACGTGCTCTCCAAATGTTGACTACTTTGGCTGCTCCTACAGAAGGAGAAAGACCAAAAACCGACGATCACAGTTCCTCTGGTTGTTTTGTGTTTTGCGGCTGTTTTCACCTGTTCCTTCAGCTGTGTTTTCATGCAGACACCCTCCCCCAACTCACTGGAGGCTTGCGTGATCCTTGGCCGGCAGCACAGTCGGCAGAAAGCGTGCTTGCCATTCCCGGCTGTAGTGGATGATGACGTCAGCTCTAAAGGACAAAGGATACCTCCGTGCAAGGAAACGACCTGCCTCCTTCGTGGGACGTGAGCCCCAGTCCTGTCGGGTGTGCGAAGACCCCCACCCCCTCTACTGTTCAAGTTTCCCTTCCAGTTGTTGCTGATGATTTTCATTCACTTCACAACTTCTGCCTCTGTGCCTGGAATGCTCCCAAGGAGGGGTGCTGCACGTGAGAAATGGGATGTGTCACTGTGTTGGATTTTTTTTGTCTTCAACCACTGAGGGTGCGCTGGGTATTGTGAGTGAAGGAGACACTCATCATTCATCTCTCCTCTTCCACACAAAGAATTGACAGTTGCCTGGGTTACTAGATGAGGCTAAGGCCTCTAAATCTGACTTGGTGGTTCAGTTCAGATATTGCTTCCTATTTTTCTCTTCCCTGTGCATTTGGGGCTCATCTGACCCTCTGACTATGCAGTTCCCTCTGCAGCATGGGCTACTCCCTCTAATGCTAGACTCAAGCTGATTTTATTGTATTTTTTATTAATTTATTTTTTTTTCTTTTTGGTGAGAGAGCACATTTGTGCAGGCTCAAGCAAGAAAGAGGGGCAGAGGAAGAGAGAGAGAGAGAGACAGAGAGAAAGAGAGAATCTTAAGCAGGCTCCACGCTCAGCACAGAGTCCGACACGGGGCTTGATCCCATGACGCTGGGATCTGAGCCGAAATCAAGAGTCGGACGCTTAACGGACTGAGCCACCCAGGTACCCCCAGGGTACCTCAAGCTGATTTTAGATCAGGATCCAACAGAAGCTTCCAGCAGCACTCAAAGAGATGAGATCTGTAGCTGTAGACTGTCCTTGCTGCTGACAGACTGGCTAGATTTGAGCAGCAATAATTAATCTCAAAGAAATTTTCCATCTCCAAGGCTGTGCATCTCACTAATTATTTTTCAAGGTAGCTTGAATTTGCTTTGCAGTATCTTCCAGCCCCACCTTACAATAAGCAATTTGACGTTGAGGTTGCTGAGTGTACTTGCTCAGTCAAGTTGTGGATTCCCAGCCCTTCTATGGTTTAGACTTATATTGTGTTTCAGCTGCAGCTGATTTTCCACCAGCGCCGTAATCACTTCCCTCATTTTTACCTGTAACGAGTGGTAGTATTACAGAAGTGCATAGAAAAGCTCCAGCTAGTGGCTGAAAATTACAGAATATCAATCTCTGACTGCTAGGCTGTGGGAGGGTGGCAGCATATTAGAAAATGGAACTGTAGGTCATTTGGGGAAAATATTTCAGTGAAATCCACCAACGTGGGTGATGTGCTGAATCCTAAACCAGGAAGAAAGAAAGCCAAACCAAACAAAAAGTAGGTTGTTTTCCCCTTTGAATGAAGAAAGAGCAACATCTTTAAATGCTAAATGATGCAGTCCTGAGCCCTCCCTGGTGCCCCCAGGGACTGTGGTCTCACCTGCCAATCAAGTCACTTGGTTTTCTGCCCTCCGTGCTTTTTCCTTCCCAGCTTTCATTCAAATGTTCTGCAGTGACTAACAGAGAGTTGGTCTTTTATTTCACAAGCCTTCTCTATAGTATCAGAGCTATGTTAGTTATCTACGAACTGGTCTAGCATAGCGGCTTGATAGCATTACACCTACATGGCAGTCAGCGATATCTGGAGCAATCTCCAGATTTTGGATCTATTTCTGTTTGGCCCTAAGTTAGGTCATTTTGTCTTCAAAGGTTGCCAGATGTTTTAGAATCCGATTCCCCTGGATGTTCCTTGTTCCTGTGTGTGAAGAAACAGGCGCAGTGTAGAGGCAGGAGTATGCACAGGGGAGTCAGGAAGACAGTGAGTGAAGAGCCCACAATCCAGCAGGAGAGAAGATACACTGGTTCCAGGAGTGCTTTTGACCTCAAAATGGAACCCAAGACTTTGGAGAAGGCTTCTCCCAAAGGGAGGCCGAAGTTCTGAGGAAGGAGAGGGTAGATTTGCAGTAATTCTCAACCAGGACCACACATTTACCAATGTGTGGAGACAGTTTTGGTTGGCACAACAGGAGGCGAGGATGGGTGCTAGTCTCCAAATGAGGGCATGGCTTACAGGGGTCACACCCCAGGAAGTGACAGAACCAGGCATTTAACTTCCTGACTCATCCACTCCTGCCAGTCTCCCTATCTGCCTGCCTTCTAGGACCAGCTCTGATACCTCCTTCTCACTCCCAACCTCCCCACCTGACCGCCAGCCCGGCATTCCTCAGCTCAGCACTGCGGACATGGCTTTGCTGTGGGGAGGTGTCCTGTGTATTGTGGGGTGTTTAGCATTCCCGCTTTTTGAGCGCCAGGTTCTTCATCTGTTAACTCAGTTCGTTATTCAAACGGCAAATATCTATGGAAAACTATTATGTTCTAGAAGCTGTCCCAGTCTTTGGGGATACCCATGTTGAACAAGAAAATGTCCCTGCCCATAGTTAGCTTACATTCTGCTGGGGGCTAAACAATAAAAACATAATTAAATGGAAGTTTAATGTATTATCAGCACAGAGAAATGGTATGAATACCAATAAGCAAGGGAAGGGGTGGAGAGTCATAGGAGCTGTTCATTTAGGCAGGAGCATCAGGGAGGGCTACTCCGAGGAGTGACATCACAGCAGTCCTGAATGAGGCGAGGGATCAAACCATGGAAGGGCATTCCAGGCAGAGGGAACAGTGAGGGCAAATGCCCTGTGGCATGGGGTGTGTTTAATGTCCTTCAAACAGCCAGGGAGTGGGGGGGGCATGGAGTCTGCTTTTTCTAAGTGTGTAGGGTGTGTCTTCCATGGCTAAGATTCTACTGGCAGAGGAATGGTTGAAGTCAGTCCTCCTTAGCCCTGGCTGTACATTGGAGTCACCGAGGCTGCTTCTTTCTGAAAAGTATCCCTGCCAGGTTTTTCCCAAGACCAAATAAAATCAGGATCGTTGGGGTTGAAGTCATCAGTATTTTATAAAAGCTCACTGGGTAATGCCAATGTGTTTCCAGAGTTTGAGAGCCTCTGGTTAAGGTGAACTCAGCGGCAGAGACTAAAATGTTTACAGAAATGAAGTTGAGAGGAACACAGGCTTCTTCTTGCAGGGAGAGAGTAGGAACATGTGAGCTAGGTGGGGGGGATTTGAACACAGAGAACTGGGCATGGTGGAGGGAGACAGGTTGCCGCTGATAAGGCGCCAGGCTGGGCGTGGGGGCCAGGAACAGCAATACTGCGGAGGCTGCACTGGGGCTGGGCTCACTCTGGCAGGCCTGGCCTCAGCAGCAGGAGGCTACAAGAGGTTTCTGTCTGGGTTTTCTTCAGTTTTGGAGTTCTCTCTGCCTGCCTCTGTTCCTTTAATAGCTCAGCTTGCTCTTATTTCCCCCCTTGTCCCTGGTTTTTTCCTGACTTTAGCCTCCTGATAGGGGGCTGGCTTTGATTCTCTGCACTGTCTTGACCTCGGGTCCTTTGAACTCTCCTGCCTGGAGCCCCCTCCCAGTAGTCATTCTCAGCCTGTACTGAGACTTTCCGGTTTCAGCTTCTAGTCCTGAGTCTACAGGCCCTTTTTGCAGTTAGGGGGCAAGGGCCCCCTGGCTAGTAGACTGTTAGTGACGAAGAGGTGTACAGGGCTCTGTCCAGTTTGTGATTATGTGTAACACACACTCACACATGTGTGTGAGCAGTGAATGCTGGGAACAGGTACCATCTATCAGTTTCCTTTCTCACACCCATGTCGGATGAAATTTCTGTAATCGACTATTATTATGACTGTCCTAGAAGCCAGTGGTAATTACCAGGTAAGAAACAACATTGGCTTGAAGATGCCACATCTTGCCTTAAAAAGCAGCCTGTGGTGGGGCACAGGCCAGATGGTAACATGACACATACTATCAGCAATGAAGAAACCTCTCAGCCACCGTCTACGGGGTGGATCTCAGCTTCACGACCACCAGAAAATGGGAAATTTCTCCTACCACACAGAGTTTCAAATAAGTTCATCACAAAGGGGTTTAGACATCATTCTGAAGTTCAAACAGGAAGCCATCGTGGGTTTTTGGCAGACAAGTGACATGATTTGAGCTGTACTTCGGGAAGACTGATCTTGCAACCTCATGTAGGTTGACTGTGGGGGGGATGGGAGAGGATACATGAGACAGCGTAGAAGGCACACAGGCTTGAAGGGGCTCAAGGGTACATGGTGCCATACTGCCCCACAGTTCCGGGGCAAGGCAACCTGTGGGACTGAATACAAAGTTTGGGATTCCCAAAGGCTCCGAACCTTGCCTTCTTTACACAATTTCAATACCCACAAACTTCAGGAGAAGGACCAGGGCTTTCCTGGAGACCAAAGTGGTCACCGCACAGCATATGCAGCTGAAGCAGTTATTTAAATGGACATGGCCTTGCTATCAGAAATTAATTACCATCTAATTCGCATGGCCTGCCGATTAATTGTACACATGGCCAAAAGGCCAAGCCAATCCTCCTTAACTGAGAGCTGGTGATGCTTTCCCACTGCTCTGGGAGAACATGAGTCCAGTCAGAGGTGCTTTACTAAACCATAATGACTCAAGCCAACAGCAATAAGGCAAGACACTGGGGCATGCCTCACCCTCCATTCACCAGCCCCAGGTTCTCACTCTGAGAAGGTGCTCGGAGCTTGGTGAGCCATCTGTGTGCAAGTTGTATTTATTTATTTATGAGGCTGAATGTACTCTTGAGCTAAATACTGATTTACCAAGTACCCTGTATGAAAAGGAAATATTTTTACTGCAGATATACAAAGATTCTGAAACCCAATAGCACTCCATGGAGTGAGCTAATTATAATCATACCCATTCGTAATGAAGGGAAATGAAGTGAATAAACACAAGTCTGTCCAATGTTGGAGCCCCAGGAGTAACTTCACTGCTGTTATTGATGGACACCATTGTGATGTTGAAGCCAAAAGCAGCAGATGTCTGCTTGGGTCCCCAAGGGTCTTGGAGATGCAGTGTTGACGAGCTGGCATCTTACCTCCCTGCTAAATTAGATCTGGGCCTCCTCTTCCTAAAGTGCTTAAGTCTTGGCTTGGCTTCAGGAAAGATGACTATCAGCAAACTGGCCACTGGCATGGAGAGGGGTCTTTCTGTCACCTGATCTTAGTTTAGGGAACCTAGTTTCTTCATGTTTTCACAAGAAAGAGTTTAGCTTCATTGAGTGAAGTGTGGAAATACCTGGCTATCAGCTGGACACCGAAACCTATGGAAAATAAATGCCACTTGGAGTGTCATGATGGCCCAAGCCAGATACACTATGGGCCATATCCAAGCAGTGGATCTGAACTGGAGAGAATTTCAAAGATTTTTTCCTAGGGAAAGTGGCAGAGCCTAGGGCACATGGGTAGTTGATGGAGGCAGAGAATCTACCCTTAGAGAGTTTCCTTAAAACTAGTCTGGACGTTGGGATTGAACTACAGCATGAAGAACCTAACAATGCCACTCCACTCTCCCAGGACCAGTATTGGACCAGGTACTGACAATTTAGGGCTCAATCAAGGCTTGAAAAATGATGGAACAAGAATGGACTTTGTTGTAGGATGGGGTAAAACCCAGAATGTGGAGATGTTGTGGGAGATGAGTTAGTTTTAGAGTTGAGACCATCCTGTGCCGTGCTTACAAATTGCTAGATGTCATTTTCTTTATTTATTTCACAATTACTCTGCATCAAATTACCAGCCAATTCCTCTTACTCCTTTCCACATTTATTCATGAATAAAATCTTCACCACAGAAGATTCCAGTGGGCTCTCTCTCTTAGGAAAAAAATATTACCATCAGAAGATAGAATAGGCACAGGGATGAGACTTGGATATGCATGCCCTGCCCACAGCCCTGTGATGGGCCCCTTTCTCTCCTTCCTGCCCGGTTGCGATTGAGGGAATGCACCCTCGCAGACCTGTTGGGGATGGCTATGAAAGCTCCCCCTCTCAAACATTCCAGGTCCACCTTCTGGAGGCCCACATCTGTGCTGAGACCACGCCCCTGCCCCCTCCCAGCAGCTGCACACCAACCTGGAGCCCAAGGGTCTGGGAGACCACAGCTCCCTCTGTGCTCAGCCGATGTAGTAAAAGGCTCTTTGCTCCCACGGACTTGTTCATTCAAGTATCACTGTGTCACCTCTGCACATAGGGATTTCCTATGTAAGATTGACACCATTCTGGATGCATTGCCCCACCTGTCTGACAATATATTGACAAAAGTGAGCCATTTGAAACCTCTGGTGTATGTTTCCCCTCCAGTGTGAGGGCTTTGTTGCCAACAGTGAGACCAAAGCCTCGGAACCTGTGACTCGGTTTTGGCCGGAGGTGGGGCACCCAGGCTGCAGTGCGACTTCAAGGCAGCCGAACAACCCACCAGCAGGGTTCCCCTGGGACCCTCCTGCCTCAACTGAGTGCAAGATAGGAACCGAGCCATGGGGTGGGGGTGGGGGGGCGCAGAGGTCTTTTCTAGGTTTCTCACTGTGTTTGCATTAGAATCAGAAAGTTGCTTTTGTGTTTTACACATGAAAGAAAGGATGACTGAACAAAGGAGCCTTGACCCCGAAGGCTGTGGGGATAGAGGGAAGACAATGGGGCCTATATTTTAGGTTTTCCTGAACCGGGCTTTATTCCCCATCATGAGAGCGTGAAAACGGCACAGGGCCCGACTCACCCACACCTCTTGTCCTGTGCCCCTGAGAAGGGCAGAGCTGAGAAAGGAGAGGATCTAAAATGGTGCTCTGACAGAGAAGTTCTCTTCACTGTAAGGGGCACATTTAAAAAATGTGGAAGAGTGAACAGCTGACTCAGCTGTAAGCCCTGCCTGGGGCCAAGCTGGCTGCAGCCCCAGGCTGGCCCCAATCAGCGCTGTCAGCGGGTTCTGTCAGACCTCCATTGGAGAGACTAGTGCGACAGACGCGGAGGGTGTGGTTCTCTCAGGGGGCTGGAGAGATTGGTGCACAACCATCTTGGGGGAGGCTGTGCTGCAGGTGGAACTCACATGGCACAGCCAGGTGCAGTCACCCCGAAAGGTTTATGCTGTGGGATTTGAGTTGAGGTGGGGGTGGACACTCAAAAAACATGGGTGGTGGGTGGAGATGGCTTTTGGGCCTGGACGTGGTCCGGTGTGTTTGATGACAAGAACAGTTAGTCCTCTATGGGGGACACAGAGGCCATTTCCAATCTTTTCTGTGTTGCATGCTGCAGTGAATAACCTTGCTTATACGTCACCGTGCCTGTGTGTGAGCACATCTGTGGTATGAAGTCCATGAAGTGGAATTTCTGGGTCAGACAACAAGTAGAGACAGCAGACAAACACATACTTAATTAGATGTGTGACCTTGGAAAGGCACTTGCTATTTTGGGGCCTCGTTTTTAAAAATTTGTAAAATAGGAGAGTTGGCCTGGGTGACCTGCAGGTCCTTTCCACCTTGGGAGCTCCTGGGATTCAGAACCTCCCACCTGGGAGGAGTTTGGCAAGGAAGACTGCTGTGCCTCCTGTGATCTGCCTGCAGACACAGTGTCCCTGGGTCTAGGCCACCACCTGGGAGCCAAAATTCATTCTGTGCACAGCCAGCAGAGCAAAACTTGAAGAGACACGTCCAACGGCCAGGACTGACCTCATTTGTCCTCAAGTGGCATCTCTCTTCTCTTTAAAGGTAGCTGTTTTGGTAGACTCTTTGGAAATCAGAGGTGACATGGAGGCTTTTTGCCTCAATTTACAGGACCGAGGGAAATGAAAGGGATAAATATACTTAAGATGAAGAGAGTGAAGCATTCACCAGAATCTTGGGAGGTAGGAGGATATTAATGAGATAGTTAGCAGAAGATTATCCAACAACGCAATCAACCAACCAATGCATGTTTTGTTGGTTTATTGACTAAAAACAAGCCTGTCTTGATGGCTTTGCACTCACTGAATATTGAAATTATGTGGCTGCTAGGCTAAGTCTTAGGATGGCCACAGCCAAGGTATGGGATTTCTGCATGTGCTCTGATACTCACTGTATTATCACTCAGATTTGAGAATCAGACAAGATACTGACAAGACGTTTGACCCCCAAGATGCCCTAGGATCACTCAAGCAAGCCTCTTGCTCATGTGCAGATAAGGAAATGGAAAATAATAATGGGTAAATACACCAGGGCTGTGGTAACTGAGAGGGAAAAGGCCCTGAAAGCAGACCCGGACACTAATGGGGTGGTGAGTGAATGGGGCAGTGGAACATCCATCATGGTGGATGGGCAAGGTATCTGAAAGGTACAGCAACATATTTTTGCTTCCCATGCACAACCAACATGTGTGAGGGGCCCAGCAGTGCATAGAAAGTGCAGTGGTTAATTGGGGAGCAGGTAGAACTCAGAGACCCAGGCAAAAATCTTCAGGAACCTCTGATAAAGGGAGAAGGACAATGGGGGTCCCATCCAAGAAGGACTGTGTGTCCCTGGGCAGGTTGTTGAGACACATATATAGGAATAAGGGCAGGAACAGGGCAAGAATCCAGATTCCAAGGCTGAGACCTCTCATGGGGACAGGACAAGAGTGCATCTGTCAGAATTAGGACCCTAGCAAGAGTGATTTGATTTTGAGCAGAAGCTTCTCATATCACCCAGTCTTGGTTCATGATTAGCTCTAGAAACTTAGAAAAGCAAGCTTGCAGATGGGAACACTCCAGCCCCGAGTGGGGAGAAGGGAATCAGGAACCAAGTGATTCTGATTACCTCCTAAACAAATTCCCCTTGAATCCTTCACTCCTCCCTCTGCAGATCCACCACTGCCCTTGTTCAGACTCCCATGTCCCTCTCCAGGAATAATGCAACAGCCCAACTGCTGTCCCCTCCTTCATCATTTCCTCTCTCAACCTGTTCACCTGGCAGCCAGATCTGGCCATGTCACTCCTCTGCTCCAAATGCACAGTGACTCCTGATGGTGCCCCCCAAGTGGCATATGAGGCTTTAGCAACTCGTCTGTCTCTCCTTTTGAGCCTCATCTCATGTACGTTTGTGTTCCAGGAACACAAAACATGCCATGGTATTTCTAGCCTCTGAAGTTGTGTTCACACTGTTACCTTTGCTTAGACCTTCTTTCTCTTTCTTATTTACCTGAATGACTCTTACTTTCAAAACTTAGTTTGTCTCCTCCGGAAGGCCTTTCCTCTTTCCCAAGAGTGGCCTGGTTCCCATAATCTATTTCAGGGTTTCTCTGAGAACTTTGGAACAACTTGGGCTGTGTGTCCGAGGCCAGCACCCTACTCCAGACCTATTAAATTAGTACGTCAGTCCAATGTATGCTTATACTTTTAGCTGAGGTCATAATGTCTGCATCCTATTCCCCAATGGTTCTGAAAAAATGGTGTGTTTTATTTATATTTCTATCTATCTATCTATCTCTCTATCTATCTGTCTATCATCTACCTATCTATCTAAATGTGTGTAATTGTTTAATGTACTGTGTTCTACATTTTTGGTATTTGAAATTTTTCAAAATAGAAAATGGAGAAAAAATTATTAGTTGCATCCAGATTGGCCAGGACATGTATCCAATTTTACAAATCTCCTGAGTGGTGCTTTTGCCCGAAGCTGGTGAAGACTATGGCACTCATCATTTGCCACGTTATTGACAGTCTCCTTGTGACTGTGACCCTTTGCATCTCCTCTTTTTCCAGCTATCGTATGTGCTTGGTATATGGTGGGTATTTAATATGTATTTGTTGAGTGTGGCTGAGAGAAAACTATATCCAAGACAGGTAATTTATAATATTTGTTATTCATTCACTCAGTCAATATTTCCTCATTTGTTGAACACCTATTGTTTCGTGCGTGTCTGAGGCACAACGGGTCATGGAATGATCTCAGTACTATTGACATTTTGGCCAGATAATCCTTTGTTGTGGGGACTGTCCTGTGCATTGTAGGATGTTTTGAATCATCCTTGACCTTTATCCACTAGAATTCAGTAGTACCCACCCCCCCCCCAAGTCATGATAACCAAAAATGTCTCCAGATGTTGCCACATGTCCCTGGAGCAAAATCACCTCCAGTTGAGAAGCACTGGTCTTCAAGACAGTCTGCCTTTCAATGAGAAAGAATGAAATCTGGCCTTTTGCAGCAACGTGGATGGAATGGGAGGGTGTTATGCTAAGTGAAATAAGTCAGTCAGAGAAAGACAGATACCATGTTTTCACTCATAAGTGGATCTTGAGAAACTTAACAGAAGACCATGGGGGAGGGGAAGGGGGGGAAAGTTACAGAAAGGGAGGGAGGCAAACCCTAAGAGACCCTTGGATACTGAGAACAAACTGAGGGTTGATGGGGGCGGGGGAGAGGGGAAAGTGGGTGATGGGCATTGAGGAGGGCACCTGTTGGGAGGAGCACCGAGTGTTGTATGGAAACCAATTTGACAATAAATTATATTTAAAAAAAAAAAAAAGACAGTCTGCCTTGAAGATACCGGAAGTGTAATGAAGGAAACAGACACATACATGCAATGAAAGACAAGTGTGAGGGCAGTGATGTATCACAGAATGCTGTGGAGCACAAGAAGAGGAAAAAATTAATGCCATCTGGGGCATTTGGGAAGACACTGTATGGAGGAACTGGGTCTGGATTTTAACGGCTTTACAGACGGGAAGCTCTTTCTGTGTAATTTGGTTTCTGAAGCTTCTGCCCTCTCACGTGTGTACAGTCAGTCTATGGTCACCCGTGTCTCCTTCTGGTCCTCATCACAGTCCTTTAAGGTAGACAGAACAGATGTTGTTGACTCTAGTTTATAGATAACAAAATTGAATCCAGGCTAGTCTGGATAAGTCGAGAGGCCACAGGGTGGTTCACAGCACAGACCCTGGAAACTGCCTGCCTGGGTGTGAATCCCAGCTCCACCTCTTATCATCTGTGAGCTCTGGACTTGTTTCTTCTTTACTAAAATTTTTTTCTTGTGTATTAAAGTACAATATTGCCGCGTAATATTAAATTAGTTTCAGGTATACAACATAATGATTGAATAATCATACGCAGTATGAAATTTTCACCAGAGTAAGCGTATTACCATGTTATTGACTATATTCCTTATGCTGTGCTTTTCATTCCTGTGACTTATTTAATTTCTAACTGGAAGTTTGTACCTCTTAAGCTTCACCTCTTCCCCCATTTGGCTCCTCCCTTCACCCTCCTTCCCTTTGGCAACCACCAGTTTGTTCTCTGTTTTTGTGAGTCTGTTTCGATCTTTATTGTTGTTATTGTTTGCTTCTTTGTTTTATTTTTTAGATTCACCTCTAAGGGAAATCATATAGGGGCACCTGGGTGGCTCAGTTGGTTAAGTGTCCGACTCTGGCTCAGGTCATCTCCAGCAGAGGCAGGACAGGCGTCTCTGTGTTTGCCATGGAAAGAGATGGTAAGTCAGCCAGATGACGGAGGGGCACTTAAGGCTTCATCTGGGTGGGAGCTTGGGGCTCCCAGTGGTTATGTGTGTGTGCTCTTGTGAGCTGCCTGAAGGGTAGCGTTGGAGCGTCAATGGCATGATTTATTGAAAGCCGTACTCAAGTTAAATCAAGAGTGAAAAGATTAACTACTGAACTCATAGAGTTTTAAATACACAATTGGCTTCTTTTGATGAAGGTAGGGTAGGAGCAAGCCAGGAGGTAATTCCGTGTCCCGAAAATAAAACTTAGGATGTCTTTCACTATTTAGTCTAGTTTGCCATTTCCAGAGCACTGTCTGAAATAATATGAGTGTCTAGTTACCAAAAACCAAAACAAACCAAACCAAAACAGCTCTTGGCCGTGTTTAGAACACCAGTACTCTACAATATGGTAGACACAAGTCATGTGTGGATACGGAGCCACTTGAAATGTGACTAGTCCAAGTGAGGTGTGCTATACGAGTACACCCTGGGCTTCCAAGACTTAGTGTGACCTCATCTCGCCTCCCAGTGCCTCTTGAGCAAGCTGGCATCATCCCTCCTCTGCCATCCCCGGACTAGGGGATGGAATGGAGGCTGAGACCAACCAGTGGCCTGTTTGAAGCCAGGCCGCAACTTGTCACCACTGAAGGAACACAAGCTGTCAGAGCCCTGGGTGGCTTCTTTCAAATGCTCTGCCGTGCTAACATTGCTTACTCCCAGCGTTTTAATAAGATTAGTGTCCAGGAGGATGATAACTAAGTTCTCACCATGCTTAGTGCTTTACTTAACTGATTTAACCTTCACGGGGGCTCTCTGAAGCTGTTACCCTTATTACTTTCACATTGCAGATGAGGAAATTGAGGCATGGAGAGTATATGGCTTGCCCAAGGTCACAAATGTAAGAAGCAGAGAAGAACTCAGACTGAGCCCGAGCTCCTCGCCTCACAGCAGTGTACCTTTTGACTCGGGTTGACCTACCAACAGTTTAGGGAGTAGAGGCTCCTTCTCGGTCCTCAGTACCTAGAAGGGTACATGACATTCACCAGGTGCTCAATAATTGTCTGTTGACTGACTGACTGTCACCTATTCACTGCTGGTGATGTCCAGCCTTAGCTCTAAACGACAATCGAAGCAGATGGTTCCTTCCGTTGGCACTTTCTATCCTGCACTTAAACGGACTTTGACTTTATGTCTTGCCTCCTGGGTTGCAGGATTCAGATCATTTATAGAGAGGCCACAAAATTAATTCTACCAGTTTCTTTTTACTTTTTTAAATATGAATACTAGAATCCTGCCTTAAAGCCAGAGATGTGTTCATTTGCAACTCAGGCTCAAGATAAGTCTAATCTTGGCATGAGCACCATTGAGTCCTATTTTCCCACCTGCTGAATGATGAGACTAGGCCAGAGGATCTCAAAGGAGTGCAAAACTTTCCACACCTTTCCTCCTGGCGAGTTGGGATTGAAGGATTGAGGGTTGCAAGTAGATATAGGATATAGACTGAGGTGCCAGGATTTCTGTGTGCAAAAAAATGTGCACTGTATCAGTCAACATGGTTGGGGCAAGGAGAGGAACCTGGTACCAGCTATCCATCCATAGGCCTTTAAAGTCTAGCCTGGAAGGAGCAGGTTTCCATTTTCCTTCCTCTTCCTAGCCCAGGCTCTAACTCAGGTCTGCCTGACTCCAGGATCCATTTTGTTTCCACACTGGCTGATGGCTACAGGCTATCCTGAGAGAAATCATCCTGTGCTCCTTTTCCACTCACCCGTGAACACTTCGTTTACTACATCTGAATACTGGGTATAGCAACCACTAAGAACTTCCTTGAATGGAGGAGCACGTTAAAAGGTGAAGCCTTGGGAGGGCCCTGGGCAACCCAGGAAATCCTCTGTTGTCTGGGAACCTTTAGCCTGGTTGCTCTGCCTCCCCCCCACCGCTCCCCCCGCAGGCTCAATCCCTGGTCTCAGCAGGTACACAGGCCCTTATACACCAGGGCCTTCAAGCTCACGCATTCTGGTCTTGGAATAAGGAGACCCAAGAGTGAAGGTCTTAGACTCTGTGGAAAGAAAGCAGAAAGCTGGGCTGTGAGTAGGGGAGGGACACAGGGCCAGCTAAACAGGTTCATGTGGAGCTTTTCCCTTCATTTTATATCCTTTGATTCTCAAATGGGAATGTTTTTTTGTGATACCACAGGGCAATGATTGGCCAATTTTTCTTCTCTGTCTGTCTCTGTCTCTATGTCTGTCTGTCTCTATGTCTGTCTGTCTGTCTGTCTCTCTCTCTCTCACACACACACACACACACACACACCACACAAAGCCCCAGATCTGAGGTCTTCAAAAAGAGCATGAAGAATGTTATTCAGCCATGAAAAAACAACAACAACAACAAAGGAGTCCTGCAATTTGCAACAACACAGATGGATCTTGAGGGCATTATGCTAAGTGAGTAAAGCCAGACAAAGAAAGACAAATGCTGTATGGCACCACTTACATGTGGAATCTAAAAAAAAAAAAAAAAAGTCAAACTCATGGAAACAAGGAGTAGAAAAATGGTCGCCAGGGCCTGGGAAGTAGGAAGTCAGGGAGAGACTGGTAAAAAGGCTACAAACTTTCAGCCATAAGATGAGTTAGTTCTGACGATCGAATATAAAACATGGTGACTGTAGTTGATAATGCTGTATTATATAATTGAAATTTGTTAATATAGCAGAACTGAAATGTTCTCACAATAATAAATAAATAAATAAATAAATAAATGTGTGAGGCGGCGATGTGTTAATTAACCAAATGGTGGGAATATTTTCACATGTATACGTATACTAAATCTCCACAATGTACATTTTAAATATGTTACAATTTTATTTGTCAATTATACCTCAGTAAGGTGGGGCGGGGGGGGGGGGGGGGGAGAAAGGGCACGAGGGAAAACCTCTCAGAGGATTTAATATTACACTTCCAAACTTGATTAAACAAAGCCATCTGGAAACCCTAGAGGCTGTTATTCTTTAACTTCCTTGAGAGCAGGGGTTAGTGGTGCTAAATGCAGAATGACATCTCGCCAACCGAGTAGTAGCAACCCCGAGTGTCAAAGGCCTGGATGGAACAGCAAATTTTGACCCTAAGCACGAACAGTTCCATGGCTCGTGGAGCGTGTGGAGCTTTGGATCTCCAGGTGCTGCCATCCCTTCCGGGGACATCCTGGTCAGTCAGTATACAGACTGCACCCAATACCTCCTTCTCCACAGCCCGAGAGTTCAATCCTCCACAGGGCTTCAATGCTTCTATTGTCCACCCACAGAGACAACGGAAATCGGGAGACTCAGACACATCCCGGATGAGAGACAAAGCACAAGTCATTCTAACAGGCTGTGGAAATAGTGGGCTCGAGATAGGAGGTGGGCCCACGCCGCCAAGGGGGCCGGGGTGAGGACCACCTGCTACAGGTGGAGAAGCAAGGGCTGAGCTCCTAGAGAAGGTAACCCAGAGCTGAGTCTGGAAGGGTGAGTTGGAGCCAGCTATGGCATCCCTAGCAAAGCAGACAGCCAAACGTGTGGATGTAGTCAGAGTGGCCAGAAGGTGCAGTGGGGCACATCCCGCAGGAGCCAAGCTGCAACCCTCTGGAGAAGCTGGTCATGGAAAGCCTTGCGTGCTGTGATAGGTAGCTTGAACTTCATCCAGCAGGAAATGAAGCATCAGTAGAGAATTTTTAATTTTATTTATTTATTTTTTTTAGAGAGAGAGTGCAAGGGGGGAGGGGGGAGGGACAGAGAGAGAGAGAGAATCTTAAGCAGGCTCCACGCTCAGCGAAGAGTCCCATGTGGGGCTTGATCCCACGACTCTGGGATCACGACTTGAGCAGAAATCAAGAGTCTAACGCTCAACTGACTGAGCCACCCAGGCAGCCTGAGAGTTTTAACTAAGACCATAACATGGACAAATAATTGTAATAGCTAACATTTACTGAATGAATATTTTTGTGTTGTCCTAAGTACTTCTCATGTATGTATTAACTCATTTAATCCTTACAACAGCCCTATAGGGCACTTACCAATACTATCCCCACTTTGCACCGGAGGATGTGGAGGCCTGGAGTGCCCACACAGTCACATAGCTCCTAAGTTATGCAGCTGGGATTTGAACCTAGGAAGTTTTGTTCTTGAGCCCGCCCTCTTAGCCATTCTACTATTAACTTATAATTTCATAGCCATCTCTTCTCAAAAGGGATTTTAGGAGATTTATAATAAAACTACAACTATACAGATGAAGCAAATTAAAAATGAAAAAGAAAGCAAATATGGAAAAGCAAGGGTACAGTTACAGCAAGAATCAAATTGGGTAACCACACAGCTCGAGCCCTAACCTCTCTCTGAGCTTTCTGATGAGAACAATGCAAAATGTGGCAGGATACAAAGTCTCTTACTCCTTACTGGGTAAGGGTGAGCATATATATCAATTGGAGAGACACATTGCTTCCTTGGACTGAATTCTAGAAAGACATTTGTTGTCTAATCTCTGATACAAAGTGTCATATGAGATACCAAGTGTATTGGTTTTCTGGGACTGCTGTAACAAATTTATGCAAATTTGTGGCTTAAAACAACAGAAATTTATTTTCTCACAGTTCTGAAGGCTAGACATCCAAAATCAGGGTGTTGACACAATTGGTGCTTCCTGGAGGGTCTGAAGGAGAATCCTTTCTTCTATCTCCTGATGGCTGCAGGCAATCCTCAGTGTTCCTTGGATTGTAGATGCATCACTTCAATCTCTGCTTCTGTCTTCCCATGGCCCTGTGTGTCTCTGACCCCTGTGTCTTTCCATGGTTTTTTCCTCCCTGTGCCTCCAAACTCCCTCCCCTTTCTCTTGTAAGGACATCACTCATGGGATTTAGGCCCCACCCTAAATCCAGAACAATCTCACCTCGAGACCTTTAGTTTAATTACATCTGCAAAGACCCTATTTCCAAGTAAAGGTCACATTCATAGGTATCAGGGACAGGATTTGGCCATACCATTTTTGGGGGAAACTCTTCAATTCACTATACAAAGCACTCAACAGCAATTGTGCAAAATAATCAGAAGGTTGTTTTTTTGTGTTTTTTTTTTTTTTTTTCTTAATGGCTGTTTCTCACGGTGATAAAAGTCAAGGATTGAGTTTTGATTGCAATTCAGCCCACTCAAAATAGGAACTCCATTTAATTGGGCCACCAGGGGACTTATCTGTCTTTCTAAAAGTGTCTTTGAATACAATGTCTTGTGAGCTATGTGTCTTTGGTGCAGAGAACTTCATTGTGGTTGAACTCAGGTGACAAACAGGACACTCAGTGTGAAGCAAAGTTTGGGGCCAGAACCTATTGGTGGGAGGCTGCCTGATCTAGTAAGGAACTTCCTAACTAGAGGCCTACATGAGAATCACCAGAGAGATTTTGCAAAATACACATGCCCCAGTCCCACCCAAAGCAAATGAATCAGAATCTCTGATACCTATTATTCTCTCTCTTGTACTGACTTTTTAATGGGAACCTCGGTTTGTGATGGGGTGGTTGGAACAAGCTGTTCCAGGCTGCTGTTGGGTTACTTTGTCTACTGACATGGGTGGGGGGGGGGCACATGTGCTTTACATATTTTATTTTGTTGTCATGTTAAAATACACATAGCTTAAATTCACCATTTTATAGTGTATAATTTAGTGGCATTTACAACATTCATTACCGTGCGACCATTATCGCTATCTAGTTCCAGGATATTTTCATCATTCCAAAAGGAAACCCAGTACTCACTGAGAAGTCACCCCGCATTCCTCCCGACTCCCAGGCCCTGGAAACCACTTACCTGCTTTTGGTACCTGGAATTACCTATTCTGGGTCACTTTATATAAACGGAATGATACAGTATGTGGCCTTTTGTGTTTGTGTCTTTCACTTGACATGTTTTCATTATTCGTCCATGTTTTAGCATGTATCAGTACTTTGCTCTTTTTTTTAATGCTTATTTATTTTTGAGAGAGAGAGAGATACAGAGTGTGAACAGGGGAGGGGAGAGAGAGAGGGAAACACAGAATCCAAAGCAGGCTTCAGGCTCCAAGCAGTCAGCACAGAACCTGACCCAGGGCTTGAACCCACAAACCATGAGATCATAACCTGAGCCGAAGTTAGACACTTAACCGACTCAGGCACCCGGCTCTTTTTTATGGCTGAGTAATATTCCACTGTATGCAAATACTACATGTTGTTTGTCCATTCAACAGTTGATAAGCATTCAGGTTGTTTCTACCTTTTGGCTACTATAAATTGTGTTGTTACAAAGATTTGTTCCCAAGTATTTGTTTCAATGCCTGTTTCTACTCTGTTGTACACATTTTTTAAAGTAGACTTATTTATATCTTATTTTACAGGTGAAGAAATTAGGCTTTAGAGATCTCACTGTTCCGTTCATACATCTAGGAAGCCACAGAGGTGAAACTGTTTCTGTCTCCTGATTCTGGGCTCGCTCTACTGGACTGCGAGCTGCTCATGAGAAGTCACACCTGAGTTGTCCACTACAGTCACCTTGGAGTTATGCTTCCTTGCTCTCTGTCCTCAACTTTGGAGAACTCCTTTTTGGGCACCTGAGACGTGTTATTGTCTGACATCTGCTTGTTCTCTCTTTGATGTCTCTGTCTCAGAAGAGCAGCCAGGTCTTGAATTTATCAAGGGAGGAGATTTGTGTGCACTGCTCCTTGGACATGTAATTGGAAAGGATTACCCGAAGTATAGTTATTCTTTTAAAATGTGTAAATATACACCCTGAATTGCCATTATGATAGAGTTCCTCCCTCAGCATGATAAATGTACCTTATCCTCCCCAAATCAACTCTTCATTATGTTTGTCAGTGTAGATGTAGGATTTATAGGTGTTCACTTTCGTGATCAGTCAAACATTAATGACCAAAGAAGACATTGGAGTTACTGTCATCTTGAGACTTGAGGAACGTGATGGGAAATGATGGGAAAAGGAAGGAAAAGTGAAACCTTTCAAGAAAGAGCCAATCAGAAAGGATTTTTGAGGCACCCTAACATTTACTGGAAGCAAAGAGAGAAAAGAGTCCTTGCTGAACTGTGAGTTTCCTTGTAATCTGACAAGGGCCAGCAAGGTTGCTGGAAGTCAAGGTTGAAGTCACCCATGATCCTTGGTCTTAAACTGCAAGAGCAGAAGTTTCCAGTAGGAAAGTTCGCAGGCGAATTGAGGGACGTTGTGTTTGATTTCCTGCCAGAGAAATTCCAACATTCTCAAGGACCAAGTAGCCATTTAAGGCTTGAGATGGGTGGATGAGAAGAAGCCAGCCTTGGTTGTTGCTTGCCAGGGAATTTGTTCAGTTGATCTGTTGCTGCAGGAAAAAAAAAATCATCTGAAACAGTGGCTCAACACAAGAACATTTATTATTTCTCATAGCTTCTGTGGGTCAGCAACTGGGGGGCAACTCAGCTAAGTGGTTCTGGCCCAGGGTCTGTCATGCAGGAGTGGTTAGTCAGCTCCCATTGGAACTGGGATGAGGGGTAAGAGTGCTGGAGCAGCTGGGTGCTGGCCAGTATCTTTCTCTTTGTGTGGTCTCAAGGCTTTTCTCTGGGGTCTCTGCACATGGCCTCGCTTGGGCTTCCCCACAGCATGACAGCCTTCGACTTGCTACCACGGTAGCCCAGTGTCCCAAACTGAGTATTTCAAGAGAAAAGAGAGAGAGCCTGGTAGAAGCTGTGTCGCTTTTTGTGACCTCACCTTGGAAGGTCACATAGCATCACATTCCCTAGAGTCCTGACCCCATCTCAGAGCACCGTCAAGATGCTTTCATTTCTTTGTGTCCCACCACCCCCAAAATCATATTTTGAAAAGAAAGAATTTAATCTTATTATACTTTACATTGTTTCAGATGCTGCCTCAAGGAAGCTCTGAGCACTCACAAAGGAAAAGCACTATTTTTTGTTTGTTTGTTTGTTTAGATATTACTATACACAGGAAATGTGTGTTGCAGAGTCCTGCTTGGCAAATGCTATTTTTTTTCCCTATAGCTTAAATTAGGGATGTTAGGAAAGACACAGAATCAGATGCTTTTCTTCATTAATTGCAGCGGCTATTGCTTATCATTTTTTAAAACGATACCTTGCCCCAAATTCGCTACTCTTGGCAGGACAGCATCAATTGCTACTGCTCATATTTCCCATATCCAGGTGATTCTTCACTAGAAGCTCAGTAATACATTCTGGAACATCTGTGTGTGTATGTCTTGTGCATATATATGTAATGTATATACTTTTTTCCTCCTGATAATTATATGATCCATTGTGTTCTTTTTTCATTATTAAAAAAAATAAACTTGGGGTGCCTAGGTCGCTCAATCAGTTAAGCATCTGACTTTGGCTCAGGTCATGATCTCATGGTTCGTGGGTTCAAGCCCCACATCGGGCTCTGTGCTGACAGCTCGGAGCCTGGAGCCTGCTTCGGATTCTGTGTCTCCCTCTCTCTCTGCCCCTCCCCTGCTGCTGCTCTGTCTCTCTCTCAAAAATAAATTAACATTAAAAAAATAAAAAGTAAATAAACTTTATTTTTTAGAGCAGTTTCAGATTCACAGCAAAATTGAGCAGGAAGTATAGAGAGTTCCCATATACCTCCTGCCCCCATACATGCCTGGCCTCCTCCTCAACCCCGTCAAAGTGGTACATTTGTTACAATCAGGAAATCTACACTGACACAACATTATCACCCCAAGTCCACGGTTTACCTTAGCGTTCGGAGTACATTTATGCACATTTATAGTATCGTGCAGAATGATTTCACTGCTCTAAAATTTCTCTGTGCTCCTTATTCATCCTTCCATCCTGCCTGGCAATCACTGACTTGTTTTTTTTTTGTTTGTTTGTTTGTTTTTTGTTTCTTTCTTCTTTTTTTTTTTTTTTTTTACTATCTCCATAGTTTTGCCTTTTTCAGAATGTCATATAGTTGGAATCATACAGTATGTAGTTTCTTTCAGACTGGGTTTTTTTCACTTAATCACATGCATGTAAGGCTACTCCATGTCTTTTCATGGCTCAATAGTCCATTTCTTTCTAGTGCTAAATAATATTCCATTGTTTGGATGGACCACAGTCTATTTGTCCATTCACCCAGTGAAAGACGTCTTGAATGTTTCCAACTTTTAGCAATTATGAATAAAGCTGGCATAAACATCACGTCAGCGTGCAGGATTTTGTGTGGACATAAACTTTCAGCTCTTTTGGGCAAATAACAAAGATTGCAATTTCTGAATCACATGGTAAGAGGACTTTTAGTTTTATAAGAAACCACCAAACACAGGCTTCCAACGTGGCTACCCTAGTTCACATTCCCGCCAGCCACGAATGGGGCTTCCCATTGCTCCACATCTCCACCAGAATTTGGTGGTGTTAGTTTTATGGATTTTGAGCATTTTCATAGGTATGTCGTGGTTCATTCATTCTTTCAACAAATACTGAGTGTCCACTATGTTCCGGATGAGGTTGTCAGTACCTAATGTCACAGCAGTGATCACAGCAGACATAGATCCCTGCTCTCATGGCTTTTTATTAAGCATGTTCTGTGCTCCAGGCTATGTTCTAAGCAGTTTTTCCTTACGTGATCTAATTTAAGCCTCACAGCTAGTCTTTGAAGTAGGCACCCTTTTTATCCTATTTTATTCCGGCACAGAATCCTGATGAGTAATGTGCCCAAGGTCACACAGCTAGCAGGAGGTGGAGCCCCAATGTGTATCCAGTTGTTCCAGCTTCAGAGTCTCTGTGCCACGCTTTGCTGTCTCTGGATCTAGAAGGGATCTTGGAAGTCATCCCCCTTAGTCCACGAATGTTGACTCACAGGTACCAGGTGGTGAGGTGACTCCCCCAAGATCAAATAGCTGATTAATATCGGGACCAGGGCTGGAATCTTCTCTTCTAGAACATGACTCTTTTCACCATAACCTTAGATTCTTTGGGCAAAGAATTCTGTGAAGGATGGGGGCTTAGCAATAGCCTCATTTCTGCACTCCCCACTCAAACGATAGTTCTTTAAAAGATCACTTTCACTACTATTTTCTTTCTGTGTTATCCCCTGGCCAATAGTCCTTGTTCTGTCCTCCATGGTGGGTAGAGGATGCTCACATTCACAGTTTCTCCAGGCCAGCACAGCTCCTTCTCACCCGAATGTACATGTCCTTCCTCCGGATCATCCGTGGGAGAAATGCTCCATGTGGGTATCTGAGACCATCATTATTCTTGTCGGTTTGAGTCTCTCCTTTCCTTGGCCATCCGTGAGCCTGGGGGTCACCATGGCAGTGCCACCATGGCACCCCTGCCATGGGTTAGTAAAGTGAGAGATTGCAGGGAATCGTTGTTCCTTCTCAAGCAGCCATCTCTGAGCATGAGATGCCATGGAGGAAAAGCCCAGCAAGGATGGTATTCTGTGCATCTCTCATTTCCCAGTAAGAATCCTCTCGGTCACCAGTGGTCTCTAAACTGCAAGGAACTGCAAGGTAGGGAATGGAGTGGGTGCAAATGTCACATCATGGGAGGCTGGAGAATAGACCTGCAGAATTTCAGTCTGGGAGTTCGTGTTTGGCAGCTATCCTTCTCCGCTTTTCCACAACAGTTCCAATTTCATGCAGCACAATTGTTTTTAATAAAGTTGGCTCACTGAATAAATAACTAGATGTTACTTAATTTCTATGCCTTTTATAAGACTTCATTTAAATAAATCCACTAATCAGAAAAACAAAATTCTTTCTCAGTGCCAAGGATACATATTTAGGCTTTGGAAATATATTCTCCTTATTTATGGATCATCCTGACTAGGAAGGAGTCAAAGAGTAAGTTGAATGGGCTCGGGTCAGAAACTTAGGGAGTCAGAATTAGACACCTCCCCTGACTACATGATGATCATCAAATATAGTTGTATAGGTTGTGCACTGTACAAAGCTACCGCATATGAAGATTCTCTATTCACATTGTAAGCATCATTGATTTGTATATTTATTAGAACATCTTGGGGCACCTACGTGGCTCAGTCGGTTGAGCGTCCGACTTTGGCTCAGGTCATGATCTCACGGTTCATGAGTTCAAGCCCCATGTCGGGCTCTGTGCTGACAGCTCAGAGACTGGAGCCTGCTTCTGATTCTGTGTCTCTCTCGCTCTCTGCCCCTCCCCCACTCTCTCTCTCTCCCTCTTTCGAAAATAAATAACAAAACATTAAAAAAAAGACCACTAAAAAAAAAAAGAACATCTTGTTTGATGAGGGACAGATTTTATTCTAGTATAATCAGTATATCGTATTAAGATTATTTTATTTTATTTTTTTAATGTTTATTTATTTTTGAGAGAGCGAGAGAGCGTGGAGGAGGAGCAAAGAGAGAGGGAGACATAGAATCTGAAACAGCCTCCAGGCTCTGAGCTGTCAGCACAGAGCCTGATGTGGGGCTCGAACTCAAGAACTGCAAGATCGTGACCTGAGTCAAAGTCAGATGCTTAACTGACCGAGCCCCCCAGGCCCCCCAAGACAATCTTAAACAGAACAAAGCAATGTGTTTTGAGAGAGGGTTACTGTTCTAATTCGCACAATGAGGTCCTATAGACTGCTCGGGATCTAGACTGAATATCCGGTCCCTCACAAGTCTTAGGCTGGCATAGAGAGGCCAGAATGCAGAGCAATAAGGGGAAAGTGGAACAATTGATTGCAGGACCTTGGTTAAACTGGTGGGTATGTAAATTAACACATCATTTCAGTGGTTCTAGAACTTGGCTACATGTTGCAGTTTGGGAGGGAGATTCAAAAAATACTGATGTCCAGGTCCTATCCTTAGAGATTCTGATTTAGCTGGTTTGGGATGCAGCCCAGGCACGGGGATATTTACAGTTTCTTCATGTAATTCTTCTTCTTCTTCTTTTTTTTAATGTTTATTTTTGAGAGAAAGAGACAGAGTGTGAGCGGAAGAGGGACAGAGAGAGGGAGACACAGAATTAGAAGCAGGCTCCAGAGTCTGAACTGTCAGCACAGAGCCCAACTCAGGGCTTGAACTCAAGAGGGGTGAGATCATGACCTGGTCTGAGGTCAAACGCTCAACCGACCGAGACACCCACGCACCCTTCTTCATGTAATTCTAATCAGCTGCCAAGGCTGAAACAGTGGCATTATTTCTTGGATGAGTAAATAAATAGATCAATGGGTGGGTGACTGGATGGATGGGATTCACAGATGGATGAATAAATGATTTAACTGAGGAACTGGTCATAGAAGTTCATGGCTTAATATGCTTGTGATGATATGGCATAGAAATAACATTCATCCGCTTTGTTTGTTAGACTCGTCCATGGTTTTGCCGATGGCTTGCATGTCCCAAATAATTTCACCAGTTGCTGGTGGAATAACTGACTTTTATTTTTAAGGTGAACACTAACTTCTACTCATATTTTAGTCCTCTACTTAAAAGTGATCTCATCCCAGGGGTGCTGGGGTGGTTCATTTGGCTTAGCGTCCAACTCTTGATTTTGGCTCAGGTCATGATCCCAGGGTGGTGGGGTTGAGTCCCACATCAGGCTCTATGTAGTGTGGAGCCCACTTAATATTCTCTCTCCCTCTCCCTCTGCCCCTCTCCCCTGTCATGCTCTCACTCTAAAAAAATTTTGAACAAGAAAGGTAATTGCATCCTGAAAGACTTCCTGGACTCCTCTTAACCGCAGGCTAGAGCCTGCCCTCTGTGCTCCCATGGTCTCTTGTCCTTCCATATCAGAGCATCTATCACCTGGGATTGCCATCTTGGCTCAGAGGGGGAGAAAAAGAAAAACCCAGTCATTCATGTTTCCTGGCCTCATGATGCATGGCCCCATCGCGATTCAAGCATTTGAGGATAAGAACTTACTTTGACAAAATATGTGCATCATATCCTCTGATGACCTAATAAAGAATATGATGCCTTTGGATGATGCCACCCTGCCCTGCAGTTGTGATTTAAATCTGCCATGTGTCAACCAAAAGCTATTCTCGCTGAGAGTAGCCCTCTGTGTGTCCATTCAGATCAGGTTAAGAGAATCTCAACAATAAGGGTCAGAGGACCATTAGGGATATTCTCATTAGATTCTGCATTGTCGAGATGAGTGAATGGATATTAAACTGGCAATGACGTGCCCAAGGGCCACACAGTGGATTAGTGACAGAACCACTGTCAGCATAGGGCCCGACTTGGGGCTTGACCTCACGAACCGTGAGATCATGACCTCAGCTGAAATCAAGAGTCTCACCCTTAACCTACTGAGTCATCCAGGTGCCGTAGGGTCTTTGTTTTTGAACCAGAGATTGAACTCCCTATTTGTCCACTGGGGAACTGCAGAAAGCACATAAAAACACAGAACAAGGTTTTCAGATTGGTGATCTGTGGGCAAAACTTGCTCACAGACACATTTTGTTTGAGAAGCTTGGTGGCTTTTTAAAAATATAAGCCACTCCATAAAAGTCAAGAGATTTCCCATAAAATAGGAAGATGTGGCAACACTGGTCCCTCATTCCCATGAGGCATGGATAGCAGGTAGGGAAGCAGTGGCTGCCCCCTGAGCTGCCCCGTGCCCACAGGTCCACTGCTCATTCATGGTACCCCTTGGGTCCTGTGACCTGTGACTCGTGACCTGTGACCAGGACTCTGGAGGAACAGTTCAGCAAGTGCCTCCCACCTCTCTGTTCCACACCCTTCTGTATCCGGCTTCTAGTTAGAATCACATCCTGCTTCATATTACAGATTCTTGTGTGCCCAATTGCCTCCCAACAGGCTCCATCCAAGCTCTCGGAGCACTGAGGCACGTGTTATTCATTTTTGTAATCTGGGAGCCCGTACTGTCTCTGGTACACAACACGCCCACAATAAGAGTTCTTGAAATCAATGAATGAGTATTCAAGGTTCTAGCTGAAAGTCACAACATAGATTTGTAATATTTTCTCACATCAATTATTCAGGAGCTTAGTTTCCCACAAAACGTCAAAAAGAAGCTTTGCTGAATGAAATTTTCGGTAAGATATTGGAACAAAAAAGCTAAGATAATTTTCTTACCTTTCTTTTAGCTCTTTATTACTGGCAGGTCTCTTTCAGGTGAGGTTAAAGACAGTGAAGATGGAATGTGGGCCCGTTCTGATGTTGAGGACTGTGTCAGCCCCGAGAGCTCATCATCAGAAGTGACGGAGGGGAGAACAGGACGAAGAGTGCACTGATGGCAGGAAAATCAGCGGACTTAGAATGACACCAAACCAGGGTCAGACCTGGCTTCATCGCTTTTGACGTCGTGTGACCTTGGGCACATGGCTTTACCTCCGTGAGCCTCCACTGAGGACTACAGACCCCCTTCAAATAATTAAAAACAATTGTTTTCCTAAGTAATTCATGCACATGGTACAAAATTCAAAAAGCACAAAATGAAAAGTCGGACTTTCCTACCCTTCACTGAAGCCACTCAACTCCCCTCATAGAAGCAGCCCCTGCTGCCAGGTTTCTGAGTACCCTCCCAGAGATAGCCACTAAATTTCTCTCTTAAGAGAAACTTATTCATATATTTTAATGTTTATTATTTTTGAGAAAGAGAGAGGAAGAGAGACAGAGCACAAGCAGGGGAGGGGCAAGGAGAGAGAGAAAGACACAGAATCCCAAGCAGGCTCCAGGCTCTGAGCTGTCAGCACAGAGCCCGATGTGGGGCTCGAACCCACAAACCATGAGATCATGACCTGAGCTGAAGTCGAACGCCTAACTGACTGAGACACGCAGGCGCCTCCGCCTCTAAATATCCAAGACACGTGACTATAAACAAATATGTGTATGCTTTCCATACCAACATTCACCCTTCTATAGCTTCTTTTTTCACGTAATACACCTTGGAGACCCTCTTGTTTCAGAAAGAGTGGCCTCACTTTTAATGACTGCACAGCATTCTATTGCTAGAATAGCACACATTGATTTAACCAGCCTACTATCGGTGGACATTTAGTTTGTTCCCTAGCTTTTGTTATTCCAACTCATCTGAAATGAGCATGATGTACATGTACATCCTGCGGGCGTGCGTGCATCTGTGGGATAATCCCAGGATATGACACACTGTGGTGTTCTGGAACACATACAGTTACATTTTGTTAGATAGGGCCAAACCACCCTACATAGAAGTGTAATTCAAACTCAAACACATTTATTAAAAGCTCTATCAAATCTTAGTCCATCTATTCTCCTAGACAGGGATGGAACTGCTCATGGTCCTTTGTTTTTCTGTCTGCTTTTCTTTGTTGGCTGGCCATACTAATCTGTGAAATGGAAAGAGTTATAGCTTCCAGAGTTGTTCTGAGGATGTATTTAGAGTGTTCGGCACTGATTCATCCCAAAGTTTCTGAGAGAATCATCTTTGGTCGTCCACAAGAGGCAAATGCCAGGCTCCAACTGCTGCAGCAAAGTGCCCACGCCATGGAAAGACCTCCATATTGAGCCAGCACATTCTTGAGAATATACTGTTCTGCGGTAAATGAGAGATGTTCTTCTAACGCCTCTGTCTGAATGTTTTACACTGTTAAATACTAATCAATTAAGAATTTCATTGAGGTGAAAGAAAAAGATGAAAGCGGTCATTCTTTGGAGTAAAAATATTGACTTATCACCAGTGAAGTGGAAAATGACTTGTTTCTCAGCCTCGAGTTAATCAAAGAGCAAATGCCATTGTAAATTGAAAAACAGCTCTTTGGATGGTCTTATATCATGACTGCAATTATTCCTGGTCTCTTGCTTGTCATCTACTATGCCAAACCCTGTTTGAATCCTTCTGATTGAGTTTCTTTGTTCCCCCTGTAAAGGTAGAGACTATTATCAGTGACATTCCATTTCATTTTCTTTTTCAAATTCTCTTCTGGGTTAGTTCTCGACATCTTCCCACAAATAGAAAAAGTACAGTCTGGTGAGGGAGGACACGGGACAGAATCCCAGCAGCCAGTCTGAGACACAAGGCTGTCGGCATCAGGACAGAGATCTGAGAGGTTCTAAAAGGCCCACTGGAACTTTGCCTTCTTTGGCTGGAGGGCAGTGATCAGAATGAGGATTCAAGAGAGCTCAGTCCACACCCCAGCTTTTTTTTTTTTAATTAAAAAAAAAGTAAATTTATTTATTTTGAGAGAGACAGAGACAGCTTGAGTGGGCAGACAGAGAGGGAGACAGAGAATCCCAAGCAGGTTCCACGCTGTCAGCACAGAGCCTGATGTGGGGCTTGAAACCACGAAGCCATGAGATCATGACCTAAGCCAAGCCAACAGCTTGACACTTGACGCTTAACTGAACCACCCAGGTGCCCCCATACTTGAGCTTTCTTACATCCTCTCCCGGAAAAAAGGAGCTGAGTACCTTCAGATTCATACGCAAAAGACCTCTATGCAAATGAAAAGATGATTAATTATTAAGACTAAATGTTATAATTTATAATTTAAAATGTTTTTAAAATAATTTTTATTCTTGATCCAAATTGCTGCCAGAGGTTGTGTTTTTTAAACAGTGAAATGGTTTAGGTATTTCACTTCCAGGCCTCATAGTGAGCTATCTTTATCTGTGCCAAAATGCAAGCAAGGGAAGAGAGAACACATCATGGTGAACTGTATCCAAGTTCATCATTGTTTTGTCTACGGTAGCAGCACAGACTCACCCAACGCTGCTAAAACAATGCCCAAGGATATCTTTCTCCTGAGTGAAGTCTCAGTGGAAAGGCAGTTTGGGAATAGGTTGGCCTAAAACTAAAAACCTCTTCCTGGGTGCGTGTGTGGGTTGTTGGGGTTAGAGCAGCGATTCTTGATCTTGGCTGCACATTGGAATCACGTGGGGAGCTTTCAAAGCCCTGACGCCTAGACTATCCCCTAGCCTAGACCGAGTGGATCGGACCCTCTGGCGGATGAGGTGGTGGTTGAGGCGGGGGAGGTGGTCAGACCCGGGTGAGAACTACGGTCTTCGAAAAGACAGCCATTTCTGAATGTCTCTGTGTCCCCCTTGCTCTGGGCCCAGAGGGTAGGAGGAGAGTGGGAGAAGTGAAAGAGGATGAAATGGGGGTTTGAAACCGCCTTGGAGAATAAACACCCACTGCTGCACAGGCGTCTGCTCTCCCCAGTGGCTGTGTGTGGGAGGGCGCTGGCAGTGTGTTTCTGGTTGGGCTCTGTGGGGTGACGTGGGTCTTGTGTCTGCTCCTGTCTTCCTTTGTAGAAAACATACGTAAATGGATGAGGATATGTTTACATATATTTTCTATTTGTATATTTCTTTAACACGATTATATTTATTTATTATTTATAATAATACAAATAAAGTTAATATATAAAAAGTGTCAGCCACAAAGAACTCTGGCACATTCTGGGTTTCAAATAGGCAGGTGAAGGCAAGGACAAATAGTGACCCCAGATGTTTTCTCCTGGGTCTCAGAGTAGTGCCCACATAGAGGGGGCCTGATGTCTTACTCGGAACATGTGAGGCCGGGTGGCCTGGCTCAGAGGCTCTGGACGGATTGGTGGACACACCCATTCCCGACCCCCTTCAACACACGCAAACACACACTTCTTCAGTTGCAACAGAGCAAAGATATGCCTGTTCCTTTGTAAAATTTCAGCCCTGGTCTTAGTAATTTTCCCCATGCAGACTCCATCTCTGCCCGTCTTGTGTCTTTCTCTTCATGTTTCAAGCCAACCACATAGATTCTGACAGTACAGAAAGCCAAAAAATCCTCTGTCTCCACTTACAGACCATTTCCTGCCCCAGGCCGTGGCGTGGGGGTGGAGGGCTAATGATTTCTGTCCTGAGACGGCTGTGCTTAGCCCACCTTCTGCTGATTAAATTGAGCTTCCTTCCCTTTACTAAGCTATACATACTGCAGGGCCGAGGGGAGACAGCAGCAAGCTGTTAGCACCACCTCTCGTAGGTGCAAGGAGACAGTCACAGCGACAGGCCCATGTGCTTTCCCACTCAGGTACACTCAGGCCACAGGCCACACACCTTACGTCTTATACCTAGAAGTTTTACATCGAGATAAGAGACTGATAAATGGATACGTTCTATCCTCATACTTTCACAAATATATCTTTGTAAAGACCTGGGGGGCCAGGATCAACTTTAAGATCCTTGGACTCCTCAGAGTTCCTCCCCAGGGCAGGATTGCATGGGGCAGCTAGCGTTGGGGTTAGGGCCCCAGCTGACAGTCCTCCCACCTTCCCCTCCCACCCCTTGGCTTCACCCCACCCCATAGAGAGCCTCCTGCACGGAGACTCCCTCGCTTATCCGCCCACACTCCATCCACATTATTTGCTGGCAACCTCCCTGTGGCTACCACCACGGCCTAGGCGGGCTTAAATGCGAACATAATCCACTGTTTGGAAGATGGGGCCCCAGAAGAGGCCTGTACATGCTTGGGGACATGTGAGCAAGGAACCACAAGGTCTTGAATATCTAGGATTTGGTAAAGAAGGGGAGACATGGGCTCTGTGTGAGCCATTTCCTTGGCTCTGTGAGAAGGGGCATGGCTGGAAGAGAGCGGGAGCTGGATCCCCTGCACCTGAGCCCGGAGCAGACGCCCCTCTTCCTTCTGTCTCCCAGCACTACTAATCTCATGAAGAGAATGAGATACTTTCACTGTTCTTGGTATGTCTCCTGCCACCATTTCCTAAACTCACAATCACCCCTATGTTTTTTTTTCCAGTGATAAGATTCCTTACCTAAAACTCCTCTAACCTGTGCCAAATTGAGGAATTCTTAAATCCTTTTGTGGTAATGTCTTTACATACTGAGTCATAGTGTCACACGGGGAAGATAGAAGGCAAACGTAGGAAGTCTCAGAGCTTTGGAGGTCTAGGGTTTGTTTCTTGAACTAAAGGACTATGTTCCTTCTTGGGGTGGTTGGAAAGACAGGTATGCTCGGGTGATACGTTGATGCCCAAAGCAAAAGCAGGCTGGCTCCTGAAGGCAGCATCAGGCAGGGGGAAACCGAAGGAAGTGAATTTGTCGCTCCTTGAAGACACTGCAGGGTCCCAGATTTCTGAGAGTTCCGGTAGCCCTGGTGTGAGGAAGGTGCCTTGATCTTGGCAAGGTATTAAGAGTGAGAGGTCTACCAGACAAACACGTGGAAATTTCAGTCAATTGATGAGGAATTAGGACCTCATGGGTGAACACTTAAATCTATGGAGATAATATTTGGTGCTAGGGGAATGGATGTGGTCACAAAATAATTCATAACCTAAACACAATTCTATTCTCAAACACCTCTCCTTAAAACTTGCTCTTTCTCAAGACTCCCATCTCAGTTAATGGCACCATTGATTCAGTTATGGAGGCTAAAAGCCCAGAACGTTGATTCCTGTCTTTTCTCTACTCCCTATATCAGCTCCATCCATGAATTCTTGTAGCTCTACCTCCAAAATTTGTCCTGAATCTGTGCAGTCCTCACCATCGCCTCTGTTTCCACCCTAGCCCAAGTCCTCACCCTCTCTCCTGGGCTTTAGCAAGGGTCTCCAAACTGCTCCTACTTTTCTACCCTGCCCCTCTAAAGTCCATTCCTCAGTTAGAAGTTAGAGTGCTTATTTTATAGAATAAATGGGACCATATCATTGCTCGGTGTCAAACTCTCCATAGCTTCCCTTTATCCTTAAAATAGAATCAAAATTTCTTACCTTGACCTAAAAGACCATACATGATGTGATCCCTAGTATCTTTCTGACTTGATCTCTGTACCACTTCCCTTCTTATTCACTCTGATAAAAAAATCACCAACATTTTGATACTCCTCAGATATGCCAAATCAATTACTGCTTCACAGTCTTTGCATTTTCTGTTCCCTTGCCTGGAACACACTTCCTTAAGATCAACACGTGGCTAGCTCTTTCTCATCCTTCTGGTCTGATCTCAAGCATCACCTCCTTAGACAAGCCTCACTACCACCATCTGGTTTTGTTGTGTCCATGCCCAAGGTGATGCCTTCTTTAGAAAAACATCTATTCATGTCTTCTGCCCATTTCTTAACTGGATTGTTTTGGGGTATTGACTGGCAAAGACTCTCAGTTTGCTGAGGATAGCCTGGTTTATACTTGTTGTCTTAGCATATCTCCTTCCATTGAAAAAAAAAAAAAAAGAACTGAGAGTCAATAGATTATATAGTCACCATTTTCATAGCACCTGCCTTGTCCAAAATTATTTTTCTTATTTATTCATTACCTTATTTCTGCCCATGACCCCTGTTACTAAATATTTGAAGTGCCCAACTGAGTTTGGTGCTAGTATTGATACTCTTGAGTGTGGCCTTGGTATTGATACTCCATGGTGGTGTTACCATTACTTCAATTGCTACTTCAACTTATTTTAATTGTTGTTTCTTTTGAAAGATCCTTCTGATTTCATTCAGTTGACTCATTATCCAAAGTATAAAAAGAACAAGAATCTTTAAAAGGCACCAGATTTCCTTTATTGCTAATTTCAGAAGCTGATGATAAATGGCTTTTGCAGAAAACTGGTATGAGCCGTTTACTAAAAACACATCACGGAACATGAGCCTTGCTTGGCAAAGAACCACAATCTGACCCACAGGATTTCATTTTCAAAACCTTAGAGAAGACCTTACATCATTAGTGAGAGAGGAACTCCTTATTGAAATTGTTGATGACCTCCAACAACCCTGTTAATTTATGGTTATATCCTTTCACAGCTTCTAGGCACGGCCATCTTAGACATACACTCAGAAGCTTGGAAATTGGCCAAAGCAGTTAGGCGATGAGTGCTGTTACAAACACAGACATATATTTTCCTCAGTAGATTGTTCATTTCCTGCTATGGTTTAAATGTCAAGTGTGTAAATAAAAAGACAACAGTGTGACATAAAAATGGATATCCTATAGTGAAAGATCTTTCTGAAGAATAATAAGCAATCTTACATACCTTGGTCTCCTAAACTTGGAAGTCTGTCACTTTGTTGCTTAGAATCCTAGCAATTATGGAATTATATAAAAGTTTAATGCATTATTGGAGGGACGAACAAAAATCCATACCTAAGAAGGTAAAAATTCTTTACTTTGCACTTTAGCCATTCCTCTACCTGGTCAATCTTTTTTATCAGGCCTGGTGCATGGAAACAAAATAAGATTGATTCTGATGCTTTCTCAGCCCTCAAGAAGTGAAGATGAGGGCTAGAAACAGAAAAATAGGGAGAAATCATGGAGCTGGAAAGTCTACCATGTGCTAACCATTGGATAGTTAAGAGTTGTCTGCTGTGTAACACAAGTTGGTTATCTAAGTCAGTCAAATCCCCATCCTCTTCTTCATCTTCCGTCTCTTACCTGAAGGCTTCTTATCCTTTGTCTATTATATGTAGGACACTACGAGTTCTTTTTGGTCCTCTTCTCTTCTCACATGCTATTTTTTTCTTCAGTAAATATATATACGTTCACAACTTCAGCTATCATTTCCAGACAGATAATTCCCTAAAATCAATGCCTTCAATCCTAATGCTTCTTTGGGCTCCAAACCCACATTCTAACAGCCTCTGGATGATCCATGTGGTTTTTTTCAATGGGTAATCTCACTATCTAGTCAAGGGTGCATGGCACTTGGGAGTATAGGGGTGGATATACATCATGAGCCTATGGCCCATGTTCATGGCACGGAGGTGGGAGATCCATGAGACATTGTCTTGTAGAATAGACGGTTCAAATCATACAGATCATTTTGAAAGATCTGGGCAGAGAAGAAGAATCTGAATATGACTATGAAAAAACAAAACCCCAGAAAACCCAGAGAAACCAGGTAAGTGTAAGAGGCACAGCTCAGAGGCATTTACCCAGGTGAAGAGGGTAGCTGTGAGGTTTTCAATGGAGCTTCTGTGTTCTTATATTAGTCTGCCCTCTCTCCTCAATGGATTGGTCAAAAGTGGGAACATGAATCAAGATGGATCATTGAGACCCTTCCCAGCATTTTCAGAGTTGGAATCAAGAAGAATGCAAATAGCTGAATGTTATTGGATACTCAACTAGAGAAGCAGAGGTGATCTACAGAGAAAAAGGAAAAGAAAAATACAGTTGCTTGAGATGGAAAAAAGTTCTTAGCAGCATTCAAGTCCCCGGCTCCAGGTGACTCTGAGACTCCACTATGTCACTGCCTTTTTCAATACTTGGTTTTCTATCATACAACACCAGTAAAACCCACCTTCTCTTGAAGGCTACCTCAAGTTCATCCTTGAGACCAAAAAGAGTTTTGATGGATACAGGTTCCAAATCCTGTTGAATTTTCTCTACGACTGGGTCACATGTTTCTGCTTTTCCATTTCCTCTGCTGGATAACGTGGGGGTACAATAGTATCTTGCCTATCTTTATGCCCTTTCCAACTCAGCACAACGCCTGGCACAGAGAAAGTACCAAGACAGCATGCATTGAGATGATTCTCTGCAACATACCCTAAGGTCCACCTATGTTTCTTCAGGACTTTGATTCAGAGATGACCTATGTGTGTTTTATCATGTGATTTGTAGTGGAGGCTTGACCAGGATTTAGGAGCAAGCGTATGACCTTAGAGGCATGAGCTTGATTTTGACTCCACCACCAAACAGCTTTCTTTTTTTTTTTTTTAAATTTTTTTTAAACATTTATTTATTATTGAGAGACAGCAAGTGACAGAGCATGAGCCTGGGAGGGGGAGACAGAGGGGGGGACACAGAATCCGAAGCAGGCTCCAGGCTCTGAGCAAGCTGTCAGCACAGAGCCTGACATGGGGCTCGAACACAAACCACTAGATCATGACCTGAGCTGAAGTCAGACACTTAACTGACTGAGCCACCCAGGTGCCCCCCCACCCCCGCCGCCCCAGAACAGCTTTCTATCATCACATTTGGTCCACATTTGTCACTGCTCCTTGTCCATGCTAAAAATGATGGTCTCTTCTCAATCAGCTCTGTGTTTCTCTCCAAAAGATTATTTTCTTAAACAAAACAGTGAAAATAATTTAAACCTCAGAACAATAGCCTAACATGTCCTCTCAGCATGCAACTTGTGAAGAAGACAGGAAATGTGGGGAAAACAGGAAGAGCAGAATGATAATGGCAGGGTGGGCTCTTGGGAAAACTGTCAGGAAGACACTCTTCTTATAGCAAGGTCTTCTGTCAGCCCCCCTGCCTTCTGTCGACCACAGGGTTGAGTTCAGCCTGTGCTCTTCTCTGACACTCCCTTCTCTTCTATTCCATTCTAGGGCGTTCAAGCCCAATGACTTGTTTTGAAAATGCTATCATTTGTTAACTTAGCTTTTATCTCGGTTGGATGCCTTTCCTGCTTTACTGTTTTCCTTTCAAGGAGGCTGAGCCAACACTTGACTCTGGGAGTTTTATTCAACACACCCCTGTCGTTACGTGAGGCTAAAGAAATTTTGATTAACAAGCCTACCCAGTTCACGGATGGCCTGTGGTGTGTTTCTGCCACCCTCTGAAAGGGAGATGAAGTGAATGGAGCTTCCGTTTGGAATACTGGCCTGGTAAATAAACCCCCCAGCAGGGTGGAACCAGAGGGAGAAATGTTTGTGTCTGTGTGGGGCAGCACCACTGCTATATCAAACTTGTTGCAGTTGCCAAGGGTGACACAGGACTCATGACTATAGTTCCAAGATCCTTGTCCTGCCCAGGCCTTTTCTGATGATGGTCTTCCCAGGCAAAGCAGAATTCCTGACTGGGATTCCGGGGGCTTGAGACACGAGGAGGGAACAAAAGGCAAGTCAGAAATTCAGAGATGGGATGATTGGAAAGAAGTAGTTACAGATTATTGGCAAGGAGCAGGACTGTTGGAAACATTGATCATCATCATCATCCTTTTGATGATGAAACTGATACTACTCAAACTTTTTGAGTAGTATTTTTTACATTTTTAAAAATCTACTTTTAAAATTTACTTTCAGGGGCGCCTGGGTGGCTCAGTCAGTTAAGCATCCAACTTCGGCTCAGGTCATGATCACACGGTCCGTGAGTTCGAGCCCCGCGTCGGGCTCTGTGCTGACAGCTCAGAGCCTGGAGTCTGTTTCAGATTCTGTGTCTCCCTCTCTCTCTCTCTGCTCCTCCCCTGTTCATGCTCTGTCTCTCTCTGTCTCAAAAATAAATAAATGTTAAAAAAAATAATAAAAACATTCTTTAAAAAAAAATAAATAAAATTTACTTTCATAATCATCAACCCACTTGTTTTTTTAAAAAACTTTGAGGGCTGGAATCATTCAGGATGGGGGAGACCATGATATAATGGTATTGATAAAATGTATATGCCCTAGAAGGCTGAAACCATCAGCTGAGGCTCAATATGGGTAGAAAGGACAGAATTTAAAAGTTAAAACTTAAAAACAAAAACATCATAAGATTTGGAAAAGAACATAGGAAACTAATTTTAGCACGTTGTTGGAAAAGGGGGCAGGTTTTGCTTGTCAATTCACAAAATCCAGAAGCCTTATAGGAGAAGATGATTTGACAACACCAAGATTTTTAAAAATGTTGTTTTGTTCTCTTACCTTTCATTAGCTGTCTGGAGATTTTTGTCTATCTGCTCATGATTGAGATTGCAAGAGAGAACTGACTGGAACCTCTGTGTGTGTGTGTGTGTGTGTGTGTGTGTGTAAGGCTTGTTAACTCAACTTCCCTGTTGGGTGATATGGGCGAGCCATTTCTTGAGGAATTCCCAAAGTCTTTATATTAGTTTCCTTTCGCTGCTGCAACAAATTAGCACAAATTTAGTGGCTTAAAATAACATAAATTTATTATCTGACAGCTCTGGAGGCCAGAAGTCTTAAAGAAGTCTCACTGGGCTAAAATGAAGATGTTGGCAGGGTTGTGTTCCTTTCTGAAGGCTCCAGGAAAGAATTTGTTTTCCTATCATTTCCAGCTTCCAGAGGTTGTTTGCATTCCTTGCTCCTGGCCCTCTGCCATCTGCAAAGTCGGCAATGGCAGGTCGAGTCTTTTTCACATCTTATTACTGTGAGCTCTTCTGTTTCCCTCTTCCACATTTAAGGAAACTTGTGATTACTTAGGTCCACCCAGATAATATATTTTAGGGTATATATATTTTAGTGTCAGATGATTAGCCATCTGAGTTTCCCTTTGCTGGGTGTAATCTACCCTGTTCACAGATTTCAGGGATTAAGATGTGAACATCTTTGGCGGGTCTTTATTCTGCCTACCACAGGTGTGCATACACTCAGACTGATGAGGGATAGAAGCAGAAAATTGCTCATCTTTAGCCCGGGAGGCTGACCTAATAGCCTGCATAGTTTTGATAAGGATCAAATACGTGCTGGTTGTTACATTCTTAAAGGGTCTCATGACTGCCTGTAAATCTCACCGATAGTTAATGTTGAGCTGAATGATAAGCACCAGAGAAATCTTTTTTTTTTTTTAAATTTTTTTTTTAACGTTTATTTATTTTTGAGACAGAGAGAGACAGAGCATGAACAGGGGAGGGGCAGAGACAGAGGGAGACACAGAATCCGAAACAGGCTCCAGGCTCTGAGCTGTCAGCACAGAGCCCGACGCGGGGCTCGAACCCACGGACCGTGAGATCATGACCTGAGCCGAAGTCGGACGCTTAACCGACCAAGCCATCCAGGCGCCCCAAGCACCAGAGAAATCTTGTGAAAGTAGTTTTCCGAGTAGAAATTCGAGGAAGACATTTATGATCTAAGACTCTCTCAATGCCCCTCCCTCTTGAGCACTAAGCATAGAACCACCAGCCTCCTACAGCAAAAGTGTAGCCCTTTCTGTCCATGAGTCCTGTCCCTGTGCTATTTAAATAACCTTACTAACTTGCACCGTAAAATGTTTCAAGAATTCTTTCTTGACCATCACACTCAATGATCCCACAATAAAATGCAGAGAAAAAGCCTGGAATGATAATATACCTAACTATATACAATAACAGCGATTGCCTCTAAACAGGGAATGTCCCTTGAGAGAGAAATAAGGGAGAACTTTGATGTTTTACCTGAGGATTTATTGTCCCATTTACCTTGGAGTAACAAACCGTAACTTAAACATGTTGAAACATATTAATAAAATAGTACTGAATTTTAATTATTTATATTTGTCATTTGAACATAATGTATGTGATATTGTGATAGAATCAGAAATACACTTTGGTGTTCAGCTCCACCTCTGGCCAGAGTTCCTAAAACTCCTGTAATTTCCTAAGTGATAAGAGCAATAGGGACATCTTTTGTTATGGTATTTGGTTTTTGTCCCCGGTTCTGAATAAGTGTGCAGTGTATAGAGAACTGTCCTGTCTCCTCTGGGAACTACACTGGAGTCAGATGGAGTGGAAGGTGTGTGTAGAGGGAGATCAATGTTGAAGTTCACCGAAAGCTGATGTATTTCCTCTCACATTCTTCTACCTTGGTTATGACTTGTTAGTTACATCATCAGGTGTTTCCATTTCATGAGTCACATGGCATTTCCCTGGCTTTTGTTTTTGGTGCACCACCCTCTGAAGAGGGTCTTCTTTGTCTTAGTCTTTCACTTTCCCTCTTAGTCATTTTTTCTCTCATTGAAGCGTTTCTTCTTTCTTCAACTTCTTTTTTCAGCTATTTTTATACTCATTGAATCATTTACATTTGATTAAATAAATATTTTCAAATACATGAAAGTATTTGCAAAAATATATGCTCAGAGATGCATATAATTATCAAAAATGCTTTTATGTGCTACTTTTAAAGTAAGTGGCACTAGCTTCAGTTACACTTAAGGAAATTCTAAGCTTACTTTAAAAAATGAAATACTTGAGGGGCACCTGTGTGGCTCAGTCAATTAAGCACTTGACTCTGGATTTCAGCTCAGGTCATGATCTCATGGTTTGTGGGATCAAGCTCTGAGCTGACAGCAAGGAGACTGCTTGGAATTCACTCTCTCCCTCTCTCTGCCCCTCCCCTTCTCATGCTCTCTCTCTCTCTCAAATAAGTAAATAAACATTAAAAACACCCAAAAAAAAAACAAAAAAAAAAACCCTGAAATACTTGAACACATATAATTCTTCTAAGGACTACCTATCTCACATCTGTGATAGTAAATACTTGTAAACAGGTGTGGTTCTCACACGATCATAAGATGCTTGAATGTTCATTGGCTAGTGGGAGGACATGAAAAATCACATCAAGCTATGCCCAACTCTTAATTTGAGAAAGAGAGAAAGGTTTCCAAGCACAGAAGAATTGGGGTTTGGAATGGGTCAGGATGTGGTACAGTCTAGAAGAATGGCTGCCGAGCTCTAGCAGATTAAGAATTGGGGGAGCAAAGGTGCTGGTTAACTCTATTTGTGGACAATGGCTTCTCCAGGCGGCCCTTTGCCCCATCCAGTGGAGACACCAAGGAAGGCCTGCAGCAAGGAATGGACAAGGTGTGACTCAGAACTGAGGTTAGAGAATAGCATCCTCCAGAGAGGAATTTTTATTTCTGCTAAGGCAGAGAGAATAAGAGAGGGAGACTCTTCCTGTTTCCAAAGAGTCCAACAGTAGAAACACCATCCTTTGAGGCCCTATCTGTAGGGGCAGGGAGGGGCATGTCAGTGGTCCTAATAAGTGGTAACAGCTATGACCACAGAAAAACCCTCACACTTTCTTGACTTCATGGCCCAAACCACTCACTGGTGTAGTCAACCCCTGGCCATTCATTCTGTAAATATTTCATCCATTCTACCTATTTACAACTATGACATGTTCTTTGGCAGTCTTTGTGTTTTCTCTACATTGTTTTCTATATTAGGTTGTCTTCTTCAGGAATGAGCCTGTGTTTTTATAGCTTCTTATGAATATGCAACACAGATTGTACACAAATGTACACAGATTGTACACAAAATTGTTGATGAGGGTTGGAACTAGAGAAAGGGGAGCCTTCATTATGGGGAAAATGTCAGGGTCTGGAGCCAACAGCCAAGAAAGAAATCTTGAGGCATCTTTGGTGCAAAAAGGTAGTTTTATTAAAGCATGGGGACAGAATCTGTGGGCAGAAATTGCTGGGATTGTGAGAAGTGACTGATTATATACTTGAGAGTTGAGGGAGGTAAAGGTAAGGGGAAGTTTCCAGAAGGATTTTCCTGTGCTAAAGAAAACTCACAGGATCTTGGAAGCCTGGCTACTGTCGAGTTAAATTTATTTTTCCCTTGTTAATACACTTGGGAGTTCCTGGAGGAAGGTCCTACTCTGCCAGTCTCAAGTATTTGTCAATGGGCTGCAGGTTATAAGGAAATTTAATTTTATCTATCATTTCCTTCTGCTTTTGTTTCCCCCATTATTCAGACTCATGAATTTGGGCAAATTTCAGAACTGAAATATTTGAAAAGAGAGAGTAAAAAGATTTTTGTTGTTGATGTTGTTGTCATTGCTATTTTCCAACAAAGCACAAGACATTTTGTATCCAGTACTCTTGAGGCATTTATTTTACTCAAATAAATAAAAGTAAAGGGAGTCAGTACACCCATAAAAGACATAAAAAAGTAATATTCCAATTAGAGATGCTAAATTGAACATATGTATTTAAGTCCATTTTCTCCCCAAATCCCACTAAAACATCAATAAGGTGATTTTTTTTAAATGTTTATTTTTGAAAGAGAGAGAGAACAGGGGAGGGGCAGACAGAGGGGAACAGGGGATCTGCGGTGGGCTCTGTGCAACAGAGCTCAAACTCATGAGCCATGAGCCATGAGCCATGAGATCATGAACTGAGCCGAAGCCAGATGCTTAACCGACTCATCCAACCAGGCACCCCAATAAGGTGATTTTTAAAGCATAAATTCACAAGAAAAAGAAATGGAGGAGAAGACCATGGCAATGACATTTTGGAAACTGGGATACTAAAGGAGTGATGGCTGGTAATAGTGGACCAGAGAAAGCTAAATTCTGAGCTGGCAGATAAGAAAAAAATCTGAGCAGAACTGTCGATGAGCTCAGGATTCGATGGCACCATGACTCTAGAAGTGAATAGTATGCGTGTGGTTAAAGACAAGGTTCACTGAACGTACACTAAAAAAACAGATCCTGAGATTCTGGACCCCTCCCCCAATTCAAGTGACTGCCATTTGCCTCTCCTCCATCCTGGATGAAGACTGGAGATTTATTCTCTGCATACTATAATAGAGGGTCTTTGGCATGGGGGACTTGAGGATACTGAATATTGCAGTTATTGTTGCTGCATAATTACCTCCCTGCCCCTCAAAAAAAACCCTAAATGGGATAGAACAGCCATTTTATTATACTTGTATATTCTGTGTCAATTAATCAGACAGTGTATGGCAAGGACAGCTTATTTTCTGCCCTATGTGTCTGGGGTTTCTCAGCTGGGACAACTCAATGATTTGGTGCTGGAATCATCCAAGGTGTCTCCATTCAACATGTCTGGCACTTGATGCCCTTGATTAGGGCCTCAGCTGGGCTCAGTGACCAGAGTGCCTTTCTGTGGCTCCCAGTGTGGTCTCTGCCTGGGATTGCTTGGGCTTCCTCACGTCATGGTGGCTGGATTCCTAAACCAAGCATCCATAAGAGCAAGGGAGGAGGATATGGGTTTCTTGTCTAGCCTCTTCCAAGATATGGTATTCCAAAGAATGAACTCTGCCTACAGTGTTGAATTATCCACGCATATCTCAGAACAATAACCACAAAAAACACATTCTCCATGCCAGGGAATTGAATTTTTCTCAGAGGCTGCTTTGATTTTGAGTCCAACTCTGACAATTAATCCCCATAGAAGCCCCATTTGACTCCCAAAATTATTTTTGCAGGGACTTCAGTTCATGTTGATTCAGTCGTGTTGACTGCCTTTAGAGCTCAATGGGAATGGTTCTTCTGTGTTAAGTTCAATCTGTAAGATGGTTTGATCACTATGTGACTGACATTAATCAGATAAGCATTTACTTTATATCTTTGGTCACTTCATATTTAGGTTGCAAATTTATCACTTAAGTGTCTGCTAAGCCCAACTCTTTACAGAGTGTTCCTGCAATTTGCATATCCTAACTTGAGGTCATTTGAGGTGTCTTAGTTTTGGTGATCTCGGCTCAGGTCCTGATCTCATGGTTTGTGAGATCAAACCCTGCATCTGGCTCAGCAAGGAGCCTGCTTGGCATTCTCTCTCTCTCTCTGCCTCTCCCCTACTTGCTCTCTCTCTCTCTCTCAAAATAAATAAACTTAAAAAAGAGAGAGAGAGAAAGAAAGTACATAGCAGGAAAGTGAAGTGGTAAAGAAGCTTTGCTTTTTACCCAGCCATCATCTTATGAAATATATTATTTAAAAAATGAACATTATGGAACACTATAAATGTGCTATTTGTATAGAGCCAAATTTAAAGAAATAAACTCCTATGTACATTTTAAGCATCTTATTGACTAAGCCTCATTGATATGTTTCCTAAAATTTCCTGTATCTTTCTATAGACACAGCCTTGACGTTTTTCTCTCCCTTTTTTGATTTTCCATTGAAGTCTCTAAGCTTATATGAAGCTTAACTCTGCAATGGAGTAACATAGATGTACTTATAGCAATCCACAGTTGCTCTCTGTTATTTTAGTCTTATTGCCATTCATTAAACTGAGGAAGAACTGTGAGCAGAGCGAGAAAAACACAGCATTACTCCTCTCCTCCTTGGAGGGGTGCCTCTCTTCCTTCCACAGAGCAAAACCCGAAAAAGTAACACTGTGGTCACACTATATTCACACAGCAGTATAAAAACGTTTTTTTAATTAGAAAAAAAGTATTCTGGGAAGCTCTCACCTCTCCCCTAAATTCATAAACAACTCCACCCTAGAACCTGAGGTGATATTTTAAACAATTCAATATATGCTGCATCTATGTGGCTCAGCCAGTTGAGTGTCTTGATTTCAGCTCAGGTCATGATCACACAGTTTATGAGATTTAGCCCCACGTCAGGCTCTGCTCTAACAGTGAGAATCCCTGCTTGGGATTCTCTCTCCCTTTCTCTCTGCCCCTCCCCTGTTCTCTCTCTCTCTCTCTCTCTCTCTCTCTCTCAAACTGAACAATTGAGCATTAAAAAACCCTCAATAGACTCATAAATATGGAGAATAAATGGAGGGTTACTGGAGGGGGTCTGGGAGGGGGGATGGGCTAAATGGGTAAGGGGCATTAAGGAATCTACTCCTAGACCAATGGAATAGAATAGAAACTCCAGAATTACCCCCAGAAATGTAAGGCCAACTAATCTTTGACAAAGCAGGAAAGAATATCCAATGGAAAAAAGATAGTCTCTTTAATAAATGGTGCTGGGAGAGCTGGACAGCAACATGCAGAAGAATGAAATTAGACCACTTTCTTACACCATTCACAAAAATAAACTCAAAATGGATAAAGGACCTGAATGTGAGACAGGAAACCATCAAAACCCTAGAGGAGAAAGCAGGAAAAAACCTCTCTGACCTCAGCCGCAGCAATCTCTTACTTGACACATCCCCAAAGGCAAGCAAATTAAAAGCAAAAATGAACTATTGGGACCTCATGAAGATAAAAAGTTTCTGCACTGCAAAGGAAACATTCAACAAAACTAAAAGGCAACCGACGGAATGGGAAAAGATATTTGCAAATGACATATCAGACAAAGGGCTAGTATCCAAAATCTATGAAGAGCTCACCAAACTCCACACCTAAAAAACAAATAATCCAGTGAAGAAATGGGCAGAAAACATGAATAGACACTTCTCTGAAGAAGACATCCAGATGTCCAACAGGCACATGAAAAGATGCTCAACGTCACTTCTCATCAGGGAAATACAAATCAAAACCACACTCAGATACCACCTCACGCCAGTCAGAGTGGCCAAAAGGAACAAATCAGGAGACTATAGATGCTGGAGAGGATGTGGAGAAACGGGAACCCTCTTGCACTGTTGGTGGGAATGCAAACTGGTGCAGCCACTTGGAAAACAGTGTGGAGGTTCCTCAGAAAATTAAAAACAGATCTACTCTATGACCCAGCAATAGCACTGCTAGAAATTTACCCAAGGGATACAAGAATGCTGATGCATAGGGGCACTTGTACCCCAATGTTTACAGCAGCACTTTCAACAATAGCCAAATTATGGAAAGAGCCTAAATGTCCATCAACTGATGAATGGATAAAGAAATTGTGGTTTATATACTCAATGGAATACTACATGGCAATGGGAAAGAATGAAATCTTGCCTTTTGTAGCAACATGGATGGAACTGGAGAGTGTTATGCTAAGTGAAATAAGTCATACAGAGAAAGACAGATACCATATGTTTTCACTCCTATGTGGATCTTGAGAAACTTAACAGAAGACCATGGGGGAGGGGAAGGAAAAAAAAAAAAAAGGTTAGAGAGGAAGGGAGCCAAACCATAAGAGACTCTTAAAAACTGAGAATAAACTGAGGGTTGATGGGGGGTGGGAGGGAGGGGAAAGTGGGTGATGGGCATTGAGGAGGGCACCTGTTGGGATGAGCACTGGGTGATGTATGGAAACCAATTGGACAATAAATTTCATATTAAAAAAAAAAGGAGGGCGCCTGGGTGGCGCAGTCAGTTAAGCGTCCGACTTCAGCCAGGTCACGATCTCGCGGTCTGTGAGTTCGAGCCCCGCGTCGGGCTCTGGGCTGATGGCTCAGAGCCTGGAGCCTGTTTCTGATTCTGTGTCTTCCTCTCTCTCTGCCCCTCCCCCGTTCATGCTCTGTCTCTCTCTGTCCCAAAAATAAATAAACGTTGAAAAAAAAAATATTTAAAAAAAAAAAAAAAAAAAGGAATCTACTCCTGAAATCATTTTTGCACTATATGCTAACTAATTTGGATGTAAATTAAAAAAAAATTAAATTAAAAAAAAACCCTCAATATGTTTACATAATTTGCAAATGAGCTTTCATCCTTACCAAAAATGTTATAAACAGCTGTCTGTTTCAAAGCAAAATAGTTTAAACTTGATTTTTTTAATTTAAAAATGTTATTCAAAGAACTTTATATGTTTTTTAAAAGCACTTTTTTTATAAACTATTTTTTATGTTTATTTTTATTAAAAAAATTTTTTTTAATGTTAATCCTTTGAGAGAGAGAGAGAGAGAGAGAGAGAGCGTGAGCAGGGGAGGGGCAGAAAGAGAGGGAGACACAGAATCTGAAGCAGGCTCCAGGCTCTGAGCTGTCAGCACAGAGCCTGATGTGGGGCTTGAACTCACAAACCATGAGATCATGACCTGAGCCGAAGTCAGCCGCTCAACCGAGCCACCCAGGTGTTCCTATGTTTGTTTTTATTTTTGAAAGAGAGAGAGAAAGACAAATAGAGCATGAGTGGGGAGGGGCAGAGAGAGAGGAGACACAGGATCCAAGCAGGCTCCAGGCTCTGAGCTGTCAGCACAGGCACAATGCAGGGCTCAAACTCATGAACCACGAGATCTGAGCCAATGTGGCGCTTAACCAACTGAGCCACCCAGGCGCTCCTTAAAAAAGCACTTTTAATCTCATTTTTTATGTATTGCCTCTGCGTGCTGAGTTCTACGTGATTGATGAAACATCCTTCTAGCTTCTACTTTTGCCCCATAGGCCCACCTCCAGCTGTTGGTCTCTGCTGCTTTCCCATTCTGCCACAGGTTAGAGAGCCTCTCCTGGATCTTTTCTTCCAACTCCATTTCCATCCCCAGCACCATACAGGTGCACCATACAGGTCAGCTTCCTACTTTCGACAGGGCAGTGATGGAGCCCAAAAGAGAGGATGTACCCCATCAATTATTTCTCCGAGTGGGAATCAGTTGGGAAAGTCTCCTCTGTCCCTCAGCTCATCATTCCCAGTGTAGAGTAAACAGGCTGAGTGGGCACACCTTTGAAAGGGAGAAATAAATGTGAAGACTTTCTACTTGATCTAATCCAGACTGAGGATGGTGATAAGCAAGGAGCTAGGGCTAAGCACCAATTGTTAGGGGGATACAAAGGGAATAAGAAATTCCCTGGAAATACAAGGGAATAAGCTTCCATTTAATGTGGGTAAAAAACAGGGGCGCGCGTGGGTGGCTCAGTCGGTTAAGCATCTGACTCTTGATTTTGGCTCAGGTCATGATCTCACCATTCGTGAGTTCGAACCCCACATCAGGCTCTGTGCTGACAATGCAGAGTCTGCTTGGCATTCTCTCTCTATCCCTCTCTCTCTGTTCCTCCTGCTTGTGCTCTCTCTCTCTCTCTCAAAGTAAATAAATAAACTTAAAAAAGTTCTAAAAATCAGACTCTTTCAGGAGGAGATGTGATAATGACAAAGACAGTCCAATTGTTGCCATTTTTTGAGATGTCCTCAGGGACACAGAATAGAGTCCAGGAGACTGTCAAGTTGAGACCAGTTTCTCAATGAGCTTATAGCATATTAGCAGAAAGAATGTAAATATTAAAACATACCACTTCCCTTCCACCTCACTTGGGAGCCAAATTGCAATCAGGAAAAATATATTCTTATTCTCTGTGCCCAGATGACCTCTCTTATAGTACGGAGATAACTTTGGCCATGGCACACTGTGAAAGAGCACATTTTGCTAAATTGATTGAGACAATCCTCAATGTTCTCTGCCGCTGCCCTCACTACAGTCTCCTCTGATGCCTGTTGACTCGCCTTTCTTTTCTACCTGGCCATGAACTCTCTGAGGGCAGGCACCATGTCTAACTCATTTTACCTCAGTGCCTGTGCAGCGGCTGGCCCAAGGCAGGCATGTTTATTGAATCAAAGATTTGATGGGTAAAAATGAAAGAGAATTTGTTTCCTAAGGTCTAAATTTTGAGTAGGCATCTGTCTTTGCCATATATAAACTCATTGCATTTTTCCTTTTTCTTTCTTTTCTTTCTTTCTGTCTTCCTTCCTTCCTTTCTTTTTTCTTTCTTTCTTTCTTGCTTTCTTGCTTTCTTGCTTTCTTCTCTTTCTTCTCTTTCTTTTCTTTCTTCCTTTGAATCTAGAGTCATTGATTTTTTAAAAATATTCCCTCTTCAATTCAGGAGCAGATTCTGCTGTATTCCTGGAAGCCATTTCCAGGAATCTATCAAGCCTAACCACGGAGCTGTTAGTCTTTTTTACTTTAGAGTTTGAAGGACTTGTGTGAGGCAGGCCCAATTTACCAAGAGCTGACCCCATTCATTGAACCAGGTGGCCCGAGGAAGAAGAAAGCCAGCAGGAGCCCGGTAAGAAGACTATTGTCTAATACAACAGGAAACTGTGGAATTAAATCTAGACTGGTGAGTGTCAGACTGACAGTCTGTCCAAGGTTTACATGCCCTTCTCCCTCTCTAGCTGTCAGCTTCTTCGGGCAGGGATCGAGTCTTCTCTGCATTCCCAGGACCTGGTGCAGCTGAAGCAGAAACATCTGGAGATAGGCAGACTAAGAATGGGAAAGCCCATATGCAGGAATAATGAGAAAGTGGGTTCTTTCTCATATGGCCCCCATCAGTGGGGGAGGAAGGGAGGAAGACAACTTTTGCTAAGCACTACCTGTAAGACAGACACTGTGTATCATATTTTTTTTACATATATTGCAGAAGGCCATTGTTTCCAAAATTTCTGAGACTTGATTTGTCCTATATTAACAATGTTTCTACAGTTTGAATATCTTAACTCCAAAGAGCAAAATAATAGGCAAATAATTTTCCAGGCCAAAAGATGTGGTAAAGAAATTGTTTTGAAAGAATTTTGTTTTTAAAACTCCTTTATTTCATGTAAATACGTCTTGCAAATCAGTTGAAGGATGTAGCACGTATCCATCATTACTTTGCATAGATTAAAAACATCTGGATATAACTGAAAAAGGGGAAAAAAGAGTATCTTGTTAAACTCCTAAATCTTTAGACATGTAAGCATGTATACAAAAATGATACATTCTACTTAGTTTTTCTCGGAATGAAGATTGGAATTCACGAGGCTCACTCATTACCTTAAAACTGGTGTGATACAAGGGCACCTGGGGGACTCAGTCGGTTAAGCAGTTAGGCGTCCGACTTCAGCTGAGGTCATGATCTCACATTTTGTGAGTTCGAGCCCCGTGTCAGGCTCTGTGCTGACAGCTCAGAGCCTGGAGCCTGTTTCAGATTCTGTGTCTCCCTCTCTCTCTGCCCCTCCCCGGCTCATGCTCTGTCTCTCTCTCTCTCAAAAATAAATAAACATTAAAAAAAAATAAAAATACAAACAAAAAATTTAAAAAACTGGTGTGATATACATATATACAAATATACATATATATGAAAACTTTTTATTCTTTGGAAATGCTTGTTGGTCTGTGGCACGTTCTCTCACCTTTGCGAGCTGATATAATTGCATCTGCGAAACAAAAGGTGAGATGACGTGACAGCTTCTTGTAGAAGGTTTCTTGTCCGTCTCCTCTAACAGAACCTTTCCTTTCCAAGCTCCCCTCTCAGCCTGTGCATCTGGAATATTTCCATGAAGTCTATGATGTCCTCACAACGTCACCCAGCCTAGGTGGAGCCATGGTGGCCCATCCATCAGGGTTCCTTCCCCTTCGTCTGTGAGCCATGGCGACATCACTCTGCAGTACAGGAAGCCAAGAATCACAACTACCACACCAGTCCCTGCTGGAGGCCTCCTCTGCTCAGACTCCCCTGGAAATGATCTTCTGTCTTGTCTTCTAATCCTCCTACTAACCACCACTCTACAGGTGAGGCACCTGATACTAAAAAGGGTTTAAATACTGTTAATTTGCCTGTCATCACACATGAAGTAGGGACTGGGATCCAGAGGGTTAGGACTTGAATACAAGTCTGTCTGCCTGCAAAAGCTCTACTCTCTCTACTTCACTCTGGGAGATTCATTGATGAGAACAACATGAAATTAGGGGAACTACTGGGCAATAGGTATAACTTTAAAACCACAAACTGGAGTATATGGGAGATGTCCCTGCTTCGTTTGTCCGTAACTCAAAAGAATTTATTTGACAAGACCTCATTCTGCTGGAGGTAGAACTCTAAGTCAATCCAGGTTGCCTTCCTCCCAATTTCTCTGGCTCTATCCCAGTCCCTGGAAGACTTTGGGGTGCGGGGGGCAGAGGCAGGCATCTGGTTCTTATTTGTTGTCTGCTAGCTCTGGGGCCATTAAGCCATCCATCCTGCTCTCAGGTCATGCCCAGCATTCCTCAGTCTCATGACAAACACCCTTCATACCTAATAGCTCTCTCTGTTGCTTTTGTGCCCCTCTGGGGACATGATTCTCATCCTGCAGCACCTCTGGGGGTTGTGTGGAATCAGTCTCCATTTCTGGACCATGTTGTGGCTGGTGGATTTTGTGAGGTCCTCTGAGGGAGTGAGAGAATCCCAAGCAGGCTCTCCACTGTCAGCGCAGAGCCTGAGGCGGGGTTCGAATGCAGGAACCATTAGATCATCACCCGAGCCAAAATAAAGAGCCAGATGCTTAACCAACTGAACCACTCAGACCCTTCTTAAAATGCATATTTTAAAACATGAAATGCTAATAGTATAGACACGCATGTTAAAACAATTTCCTTTATCCATTGCTGGAAGCAAGAGTCCTTTTGCTTACACTTCTGCTTACAGTTCCTGTGACCCCTTAATAGTGATGACTTCTGAGAAGAAGCCTCAGAAGAAGGTGGAACTGGAAGGAGAACAGATATGTAGTATCTGGCCAAGTAGACAAAACTAATGTAAACAGCACAAACTGAGGGGATGGAATCAAAAGGAACTGCGTCCGCTGAGCTCTACTCGGCCACACCTTCCCCTCGGGCTGAATGTGTGCCCCCTGCCACCAACACAGGGGTGATTGCGTGTCTACTATTTATCGTGTGCCTGCTGCAAGCAACGCATCACCTTAACAGTTTTAGAAACATCCTTTATAATATTTCCAACAACCTCTGGGAAGAATATCCCAATCTCCATTTTCTCAAATATGGAAAGTTAGGATCAAGATTGTGTAAGCAACCAGTCCACGATCATTCAACCATTCCACAGAATCCAAACTCTGGTGTTTCTGTTGGTTAGAAAATGAGGGTAAGGGACAGAAAAAATGACCTGTCTTATGTGATGGGGAAGTGATTACCAAGCTCCAAAATGCGAGTAAGGAAATGTGTCACTGCAGGAACTTAGAAAGTCCTAATCCATGCTGGGCTGGCTTCTGGTGTGGCCTCCTGCAAGGTAACCTTGTTCTCATCTTGTTTCCTTTAATTATGTATTGAGCTGACAGTAGACTTGCCACTGAATATGGAACAAAAGCTTGGCCTTTCCCTGAAGTTGCAGTTCTCAGGGCAGCAAACTATCACCAAACAGAAATTCCAGCTCAGAGGTGTGCATCTGGCCATGCGCCAGGGGCATCTGCTCCTGTGGAAGGAAGTGTTCCCCGGCTCTAAAGAGGTACAACAGGTTGGCTCAGTTGGCTCTTCTTTGGCTGGAGAGAGCAGATTGCGAACATCTCCCAAGTCTTTTCAGTGATGTCCCAAGCGTAGCTTGATACCAGCCATGGTGTAGGTATGTGCACCATGGAAATTAGCAAACACTGTAAGCGAAGGCTTTTATCTTGGAGATCCATTGATTATTGGGCCTTTCCCCGAAGGATCAAAGGCCATTGATTAGATACTGCCATCTGTCCTGCTGTGGCATATACAACGTGGTCCATGGGTAATATCAACTGAGTCTACAAAAACATATTGGGGTTTTAGGGAGCTGATAAAGATACCCATTTTCCCCAACCCAGTTCTGAACTAAGTAAAATACAAAGAACAGTCAGATAGATGGAGCCCAATGTATAAGCTCTTTTGCTGGTAAAGGCTAGGTTGGTGAATGTGGTTTAGGTGCAGCAAGAAGGGACTTCCTAATACTATTCTCCAGAATCAAGCAGAACTACCCATCTGTCACAAGCTCGTCTGGACGACCAAAAGCTTTTCCATATGGAGCTCTCCTCTTGAAAAACTTACTGTACTGAGAATCAGAACAGAATGCTTGATTTCTTTGGGCAGCTGACTCTCTAGAATAAGGGTAGAGGAAAGGACTGAGCTCTCTTTGCCTAGTTTCTGTCACAAAGTCACTGGTAAGAGGAGTCCTCCTCTCTGGGGAGGAATCAGAGAGGGACCAGATAGACAGCAGAAGCATTTCTTGCACTGAGTGCCCACCACATGGAGGGAGATATCAATTAGGGCCTGATAACCATTGTTCTATGAAAACCTAGAGACAACCAAGTGGGAAAGTGATGAAAAATGTAAACTGGATTCTATTTTTCCAGGTTCATAATGTATTGTACAAACTGAGTATCACATGGTGAGTTGACATTAGCTTGTCCAGGCATGGGAACTTAACAGATGAGGTACTGACTGTTTAGAGTTCGTATGTGGCTTTCATAGCTGGAGGTTTTTTAGACCTTAACTTCAAGTATAAAACTACCAAAGCAATGCCGCTGCATGTGGCCAGTACACAATTCATTCTCCCTGTGGGAGTATTGGACTATTTTTTAATACCAGTGAAATGGAATTGGGCATGAGTTTCTGGTACTACCATGATTTCAATCTCACAAAAGACACAGATTCTGCAGCCCATACACAGCTACCTCTTGGCCCAGCTGGAAGAAGCCCTGTAAACTGGATTCTGTGGGTCTCAATATGGACACACTCTGCCTTCCCAGTATTGATGTTTTAAAAAGTATCAGATTGCCCTGCATCTGGAGGAATATATAGTGGTGTTCTTATCACACATACATACACACACACACACACATACACACACACACCCTTCTGACTATGACATTGCAGATGGAGTCTACAAAAGTGATCGTAATCTCTACAAGCTTTTCATTTTTTTATATTTTTAATATGAAATTTATTGTCAAATTGGTTTCCATACAACACCCAGTGCTCATCCCAACAGGTGCCCTCCTCAATGCCCATCACCCACTTTCCTCTCCCTCCCACCCCCCATCAACCCTCAGTTTATTCTCAGTTTTTTTTTTCCAACGTTTATTTATTTTGGGGACAGCGAGAGACAGAGCATGAACGGGGGAGGGGCAGAGAGAGAGGGAGACACAGAATCGGAAACAGGCTCCAGGCTCTGAGCCATCAGCCCAGAGCCTGACGCGGGGCTCGAACTCCCGGACCGCGAGATCGTGACCTGGCTGAAGTCAGACGCTTAACCGACTGCGCCACCCAGGCGCCCCTATTCTCAGTTTTTAAGAGTCTCCTATGGTTTGCCTCCCTCCCTCTCTAACTATTTTTTTCCCCTTCCCCTCCCCCATGGTCTTCTGTTAAGTTTCTCAAGATCCACTTCAGAGTGAAAACGTATGGTATCTGTCTTTCTCCGTATGACTTATTTCACTTAGCATAACACTCTCCAGTTCGATCCATGTTGTTACAAAAGGCCATATTTCATTCTTTATCATTGACAAGTAGTATTCCATTGTATATATAAACCACAATTTCTTTATCCATTCATCAGCTGATGGACATTTACTCTCTTTCCATAATTTGGCTATTGTTGAAAGTGCTGCTATAAACATTGGGGTACAAGAGCCCCTATGCATCAGCACTCCTGTATCCCTTGGGTAAATTCCTAGCAGTGCTATTGCTGAGTCATACGGTAGATCTATTTTTAGTTTTTTGAGGAACCTCCCCACTGTTTTCCTGAGTGGCTGCACCAGTTTGCATTCCCACCAACAGTGCAAGAGGGTTCCTATTTCTCCACATCCTCTCCAGCATCTATAGTCTCCTGATTTGTTCATTTTAGCCACTCTGATTTGCATGAGGTGATATCTTAATGTGGTTTTGATTTGTATTTCCCTGATGAGGAGTGATGTTGAGCATCTTTTCATGAGCCTGTTGGCCATCTGGATGTCTTCTTTAGAGAAGTGTCTATAGAAGCTTTTTATATTATAGGTCTTCTCCAACCCTGAGACATCTTGTGTAATCTGGCTACAGGTGAGAAATTCTTATGGGACCTGTCAGAGAGTAAGCTTTGCCTTTCCCTCTGCTCTGTGGGGTCTTTTTCCAGGGGCCTTGGGGATATCCAGACTTTACCCTGATACCAATGACTTCCAGTTTCTCCACTGGTTGTGAGCTAATGCAGCTGAAGGTGGCTGATCAGCAGACTATATGAGGGGTGGCATTTTGTAAGGTGTCTTTACAAAGTTTCCTTCAGTGCATATTCCCCTGGTTTTCATTTAGAAAATGTGGAAGTATTCTGCCCTTATCAAACTACTGGTATCCTGCCTGCTACAGCATTGTAGGCCAGAGAAGCCTTGAATGGTGTGGTTGGGCTGCTTTCCAGACTTAGCCCTTAGCTCTAGATCTATTATAGAGAAACTTCCCTAGAACTTCATATCCTCTTGGAACAATGAAAGGGCTATAACTCTTTCCACAGACTGTTAGTTTAATGTGAAAGACAACACCTAGTTGGTTACTGATATGCTTTTTGGGACATGAATTTGAATCTTGTGGAATTTCTCTTGTGCAAGTTGGGTCATGGTATCAGTCTCTTTCCACTGGCCTCAAAAGTCATCTTCTGTCACAAAACAATCTAGAATCTCTTCTGAGTCTAATTATGTTTGGATTATAATTTTTAAAGCTTGGGAGTTTAATTAAAACCGAAATGGGAGTGCACTTTACATTTTATTGGTTGGAGCCCTTCTGATTAATTGCATTAGATTGTTAGTACCTCCAGAAGATTTTCTTATTTTATTGACGTAAGCCTGGACTTTATAGGCAAACTCAGTGTTTGCCTGTTCATCTATTTAACAGCTGTTTAGTGAATGCCCACTGCGTAGTAGGCTCTGTGCTGGGCATGGAGGATAAATGCACGCTCAAGGAGTGGAATGAAGAGAAAGGCACACTGGCCAAACATTACAGTGTAATGAGCAACGCAATGGTGGTTTACTAGAAACAGTGGAAGGATGGGAGAGATGTTGAAGGCAGCCTGGGCGAGTCATGAAGCAGTTGAGCTAAACTTGAAGTATGATACGGGGTTTTCAAAAAGACACAAAGGGAAAGAGCCTTCCAGGCAGAATGGAAGGCTTAGAGAACATGGCATTTTGGGGAAGTTCAGTATTGGAGCACCAAGGGCAAAGGAAGCAGGGGGTGAGGCCTACAGTTGGCCAGATACTGCTCTTACTGCTGTATATTAATTCTCTTACCTAATTTTGACAACACTATGGAGGTGGTGTGCTTAGCTCCATTCAACAGAGAAGAAAACTGAGCCTTAGAAGGATTGTATAACTTGCTCAGGATTGTTGACCTAGTAGTTGTTAGGGTTGAGATTTGACCCCCATGTAGAAGCAACATTCATCACTATACAAAACTGCCTCCTTATGTTTATCTTCATGCTTCAGCTCACAGACAAACTTGGTTTTCAGTCCCAACAAGTAGCTGCTGAAGTCCCTGTTTTCACTGGAGATACTTTTGTCTACAAGGTCAGCAAAGACAGCTGGTGTATGGAATGCGGCCATTTTACATGATCACTCCTTGACTAAAAGAAACGCAGTTCAAACCCCATTCCTCCCAACATGACAATTGCTATGTGGCAAAGCTTCAAGCTCAAATCTGAGGCTCAATAATTATCAGCTAATCAAATTGTAGTGCCACCAAAATTCAGGCATACCCTTAAAGTAGCTTCTGCAGGGTTTGAGTTGTCGAGGAAGTTTTGGAGAGGGCTGTTTGAAAGTAGAGGAATGAGCGTGTTTATTAAAAAAAAACATGAGAAAAACAAGCGTTAGGGCTTTTACCACTGGGCTTCCTGGGAGGCTCCATTCTCCTGATACCTGAGGCCACGCATGAAGGGCCAGCTTGGAATGATGGAAATGCCGGAGAATCTGCAGTCTTAGATCTTAACTTCCGTCACGTCAGACCCCGTTGGAGTTTGGGCAAGAAACTTCCTCATTTTGATTTCCATGCTTGCATAGAAGAGTGGCTCAATGCCCTGCTTCTGGGGCCAACTGGGTGTGCTCAGGCAAGATGCACAACTCTGTGTTGGTTTCATAGCTGCAAATCAGGGATAGAAATAGTTTCTACCTCACAGGCTGTTGGGAGAGTAACTGAGCCCAGGCGGAGAGGATCTTAGAATGGTGTTGACAGAGAAAGCACAAGTCACATGAGCTTTCATTACTGTTGTTTTCCTCTAGTTCTGGACTTCCCTCCTCCATCCAAGGCGAAGTGATCATTTCTGCAGAAAATCATTCTTCTTTCTCTTTAAAATTTTTTTCTACTTAAGGAAGGCAAACTTAAACTTCTTTGTGTTGTAGTACACTTGCCAACGTTGAATCGACCTCCAGCCTGGGCATAGCATGTCCGGCACTTTGTTTGCTGCAGCTCCTCAAGACCAATGGGAATCCATTTTGTTCAGACAAACAATGGTGACCTTTTCTCCTGTTTGCTCTGTGGCAAAAATTATTGTCTTTTTGCCATAACCAAACATGATGATCTTTGTATAATGGAAAAACAAATATCAAACTTTTTATTTGTTTTTTTTCGACGAAGAAAAACCTATTTTAAGTTGGCAAATTCCACTGGAAATAAATCATATTGCTATAGAAACCATGCACAATTACCCCTGAAATGTGGTTGCTATATATGTTCTTTAAAGGCACATGCGTGAAGCATTATATTTTAGCACGTATTGACTTTCAATTCTGTTTCCATAGTGTTAGACAAGAACCCGTCTGCTGACTGCTTCTCTGTTCAGCCTTTTAGGATTCCTTGCTATCTTTGGGATGTGAAATCATGTGGTGAAAACCACAAAATTCTTGTGATTAGTTCTGGCTATGCTACTTCTGTCCATGTGTCCTGGGGAAGGTTTTCCAATCTTTCTGACCCAATAAATTTATACATTCTCTAGACTATAAAAATAATGATAATGTCCCATAAGGTCTGAGTGAAGATAAGTGAGATAAAGTGATATCTGCATAGGTACTTAATGCTTTCTAAAATGCTGTGTAAAGGTGAAACAGTTTTGCTTTCAGAAAACCTACCCACTGAATAAATTACATATCCCAAGTAATGTTTGGAGTTCCTGTATTTTTCTTAGAGTTCGGTTATGACAAGTTGAAGATGTGTGAATGCATACAGGAGGAATGCAGACCTACTTGGGGTAGGAATCCAGCAACATTACTCACTATCTATGTAATCTTGGGCAGGCAGCATAACCTAGAGAGGTTATGCTTTACTTTCTTCCTCTTCAAACTGAAAAAATAAAATAAAATGCGTATCCAGTGTTATTGAATAGATTAGAAAAAATTTACATGTCAAACACAGCTCCTGACAGGCAGTAAGCACTTAAAAATGGGACTTGCATGAAATAATGACGTTGTGCCCAAGCTGACACCATTAAACAAATTCCCGACTACTCGGCAATTTGGAACTTGTTCTACCAAAGGGAATACCATTTGTCAGCACCTGGAGATTCTTATCAATTCTTGAAGAACATTTGTTTGGAGATAAGAACTACTCATGGGTTCTGCCACAAACGTTTAGTGAGCATCTATTAAGTGCATGGATCAGCAAGGTGAAATGGCTATTTTCTTTCCTTTGCTTCCTTTCCTCCCCTGCCCTTCCTGTCCCTTCTCTTTCCTTCTTTTTTTTTTCACTCATTTTCTTCTCTTCTTTTCTGCCTCTGTTTTAAGGACAATGGAATGCCAGTGGAAGAGCAAATCATTCATTTAGAACTGGCAAATCTCTCAGGCTGTTATGCCAGGAGACTCATTTGAAGTTTATGGCACTGAGGTAACAACACGGGCCTCTGGATGGTTGGCACGTCTGAATGTTGCCTCAAAATTCCTTTATGAGAAGCAGCTGAGCATTTCTTGAGTTTCGTCTAAGGAGAAAATTTGCGAGATGATGCAGTAGAGTCAATAATGTCTTCCAGAAAAGATATGTGGAGATGTATTTGGAATAATGTTCTTCTTCATAAGGAAAGTAGATGAGAATAAATTTTTCACTGCATAGAGTGAATGCAGAATCCCAGAAACTCAGATACAATATAGTATGTTTTGAGTGTATAAACTGACCAATGAGGAAAAAAGGAAGAAGGGTTTATGAAAGTAAAAGTTGGAAGATGAGAAGGAAATATCACTCAAAGTTCCCCATATCTGAGATAAAGATTTCCACCGTGGGCAGAGAGGAATGGCTGGAGGTAAGATTTCATCATTACAGATTACATCATTGCTCTGAGCAAAATACCCCATATCTGCTTACCTTTTCCTTCTTAAATCACAGCTTCTAGGTTTCCTCCTAATACAACCTTTCTGCACTGCACCTGCTCAGTCAGAAACACACACACACACACACACACACACACACACACACACCCAGCTCCTATTCCTCTATGCCCGAAACCTGACTACTGAACAGAGACCCAACAAAAAACCACAGAGTTCCAACAGAACTTGACTACCTAACTTTGGTTTGCCAGGCAATTCTTTTTGTGTCCTGGATATTCCCATCCAACTGGTTTTATATCAAGATCAAGGCCTGATGGGGAATTCTAAGAGACTCATCTTTTCAACTCCCACCCATTTCCTAGAGACCCTCTGTGCAGAGTGGTTTCATGAACTTGACCTGCTGAACTCAAGGGAAGAGGTGTTCAGGTAACAGCTACAGGTATGAAATATGCCAAAGGAGTAGGTTTCCGAATTGGGGTGAGCCAAGATGGAGCTAAGATGTAAGCCGGGGGGGGGGCCAAAAATGGCAGAGTCAATCACTAGACAGCCAAGAGCTGGATGGGATGTTGAAGCTGGTGGTCAAAGGGAGCTGAGGAAAAAGGAGGAGTTGGCATCAAGCCCAGACAATGTAAACAGCCTTAAAGGCAGGAGAAAACACAAAATTCTTGTATTGGTTTCTTCATTTATTTGTTTTAAAATCTATGAGTATGAACTGAAGCAGAGCTTACCTCAACCTATAGGCATTTTGGTTTTTGTTCTGTTCTGTTCTGTTTTGTTTTGTTTTCTGGAATAGGAATCTTTGATCAGTCACCATAGATGTGGCCAGTCTAGGCCCTGGGAATTCAGATGGTGACACGGTGTAGCGGTCTGGGCATCACTCAGCTCTCGATTTGAGTGCTAACTCAGCCATTTGTTGCTGTGTCAACTTTGGCAAGTAGTTTAGCTGGCTCCAGATCTCAGTCTCTTGATTTTAAAGTTGGAGTAATAATAGGTATTCATAGGATGGTTGGGAGGCTCGAACGAGAGGAAATGTGTGACACGTCCGAAACAAGGGATGTCCCCAATATGTGGCAGCTGCTTATGGTTGTTGTTGAAGTCTACTGCATCTCGCAGACTTTGGCAGAGACCTTCCCATGAATTGCTTCTCTTGGCTTTGGAAGGGAGTCAGGGGAACCGTGGGCAACCTTGAGTTCACGCAAGTTACTCTGGCCCAAGGGCACGTCATGGAGTTGGAGATTAGACTACCTGCCACGGCTTTGTAAGAGTAGCAGTTGGCCCTGCTTCCTACAGCTCTGCCTCAGGAACAACAGGGCCTACAAAAGTGAGCCGCATCAAAGACTCCCATCTTGTGGAGAGCTATAGCCCCACTGTGGTCTGACTTCTTGCCCTTTGCCTTTTTCCTTTTATTTTTATTATTTTTTTAAATGTTTATTCATTTTTTGAGAGACAGAGTGTGAGTGGGGGAGGGGCAGAGAGAGAGGGAGACACGGAATCCGAAGGAGGCTCCAGGCTCTGAGCTGTCAGCACAGAGCCCGATATGGGGCTGGAACTCACGGACCGTGAGCCGAAGTCGGATACTTAACCAGCTGAGCCACCCAGGCGCCCTGCTTTTTTCCGTTTAGACACACATGCCCCTGGCTGTCTGATGAGAGTTTGAGGAGCTCAGAGCAACAATGTAATCTGTAACGATGAAATCTTACCTCCAGCCATTCCTCTTTGCCCACGGTGGAAATCTTTATCTCAGGTACAATACTCTGAAATGGCCGTGTTCCCGTTTCTTTTTTCTTTAAAAAAAATCTTTTTTAATGTTTATTTATTTTTGAGAGAGAGAGACACACACAGTGCAGGTGGGGGAGGGTCAGAGAGAGAGGGAGAGAATGACACAGAATCTGAAGCGAGCTCCAAGGCTCTAAGCTATCAGCACAGAGCCCTACGTGGGCCTCGAGCTCACAAATGGTGAGATCAGACCTGAGCTGAAGTTAGATGCTTAACCAACTCAGCCACCCAGGCACCAACTGTGTTCCCATTTCAAGTCCTTTTTATACTAGATAAATTCCGGGTTCATTATTGTCTATCTGCCAAATGAAATGAAAGGAAAATATCTTAAATCATGTTTTTAGGGTCTTCTTATAAAATGGAATCCTTTTAGACTTGTAGAGCCAAATGAGCAAACCACTGCCACCGAAAAACAGCAAAAAGAAAGTAAGGGCTTTAGGCTCCTTAGCAGACCATGGTCAGATCTGGATCAGGCTGGACAAAATGATGAGAAATGAATGCAGAATATAACGGACATAGTGTGGCTTTCCTGTGTGATAGGTGATAGGCCCTTGGGAGCTGATGAGACCCCACTCAAGGCTAGGGTGTCAGGGGCAGAAAGCCAGGGACTAGTTCCCTATTCCCAACAGGCAGTATTAACTATCAGACCTCAGACGCTAGGGAGTTGCATCCACTTATTCATGTGTGTCCTCGATGCTGGTAGTTTGCTGGTCTGTTAGAGGGCTTTCTAAGAATATTAGTTGTCCTTCTAGCCCACCCTTTTTTTGAGAGAGAGAGAGAAAGAGAGAGAGCGTGAGCAGGGGAGGGGCAGAGAGAGAGGGAGAGAGAGAATCTTAATCCGATTCCATGCTCAGCTCAGAGCCCGATGTGGGGCTCAACATGGGGCTCCACGCAGGGCTCGATCTCACAACCATGAGATCACGACCTGAGCCAAAATCAAGAGTTGGACGCTTAACCAACCGAGTCACCCAGGTACCCCGCGTCCAACCTTCCAATCACAGTCGAACCTTCACAGGCTGGTCTAGCTCAGAACAAGAAAGACCTGGGGGTACATTCTTTCTCTGCTAGTTCACGATCTATGATCACCGGCAAGTTTCTCATCTGTAAAACAACACACATTTCAAAAGGTTTTTCTGAGCATTTAATGACGCCAAGGAAGCGTATAGAATGCCAAACAAGTATACACTCAGTAACTTCATATATTCCCACCTATTCCACAGGAAAGCGGCTGGAATGGCACTAAGCCTCATCTATAAATTAATAATACCCATGTTGCTGATTCTAAGATACGCATTTGCATTTTAATGTCTTGTAACTGGCGGCATCTACAGTCTTGGGCAGCCAGAGGGAAGGTGTCCCATGGGTGTTATTACACTGGTGCCAACTGTGTCCACAGACCACTTGAGGGAGCCTCTCTGAAATGTAGGTATCACATGACACCATCCCTAGGCCACACTGCTAGAAGCAGAGCGAGAGCCGGAGCTCGGCTCTACAGACGTGTTCTGTGAGTGGGAACTGACCCTCTAGAAGGTCCCTGACCAGCGACACTTGAGACGCGCAGACTCAGCCAACAAGAGAATGGAGAGGAAGCCAGGGAACCCACAGAAAGAGACAGAGAGCGGAAGCCACCTGACAGTAGAAACCAAGATCAAAGAAGCAGAGACCCAGAAACAAAGTAGCAAAGGCATAAGAAAAGCAGGAAGAGAAAGAAGCAAAGATGGAGGCTAGCTGAAACAGCCCAATTTATTTACTCCCATCTAACCTAGAGCTGGGATTCAGTGTAATGCATTTCCCAACTTTGCGTTACTTATGAGATTTTTACAAGGGAATAAAGACACTTTTTAGCTGGTTCTTTATACCTTTCTTTTCTAGCCAACTGATTCAGTGGTCTTTCTTCTTAAAGTATCCTTATAAAACCTGTAGAGATTAGACTTAGAGCCAATTATAATGCCCGAGGCAATTAAATAAAACAACCAAAACATTTTCCCAGCTGCAATTCACAATAGCCACAAACACACCGTACAGACTACATTTAATTCTCAGCAAATTGTCTTAGGCAGTGATTCTCTTGCTTATGAATTTTGAGAAATGGTTATTTCTCTTAACGTATTGCATATTTACTATGATTAAAAGCAGATACATTTTCTTCTCAGTTTAAGCTTCCAAAAGTACGGTCTGTATTATGTTGGTGCTATATTTAATGTTTGCAACACATTTATAATTAAACCTATGTATACTTTGTATATATAACTCTATATTTTAATATAATTATATGTGTGTGTCTATATGTACATATATAATGTATACGCGTCTTAGTATATGACGGAAGGGAGAAACCCACTGAATAATACCACATGCCAGGCATTGAACTAAGTTTTATTTATTTATTTACTTATTTATATATTTATTTATGTTTCATTCATTTTTTGAGAGAAAGAGAAAGAGAGACAGAGCGCAAGCCAGGGAGGGGCAGAGAGAGAGGAAGACACAGACTCTGAAATAGGTTCTAGGCTCTGAGCTGTGAACACAGAGCCTGACATGGGGCTCAGACCCATGAACTGTGAGATCATGACCTGAGTCAAAGTCGGACGTTAAACCAACTGAGCCACCCAAGCACCCTGGTATTTTATATTTATTATTTTAGTATTCACAAAAGTCACAGGAGATAAATTTACCTTTTACAGCAATTTTGTTTTCTTGATTTCTTGAATCAATGTTTTCTTGATTTCTGGAAAATGGTTTTCCAGGTCTTTTAGAAGCCATTTCTGAGGGACAAAAAAGATCATGGCAGATTCTTAAAGTTGCTACCACATTTGCAGCTGTCCCCAACTGGCTAGGAAGAAACAGGCCAATGGGGATGTCTTTGAGTTATTGTAACGATTTGCTTAATTCTAAGCAGGACTAAATTGGAACCAATTACCTGGAGAAGGAAGGTACAATATATCATTATCAACTCCTGGCATCATTCAATTACCTGTTTCCTTTATAATTAGATACTTTCAAGCATGTGATTTTTTTTTTTTTTTACTTTAAGTAGGTCTGCCTTTTCTAATCAATTTAGGTGTTCTCTATACAGAGATACATACAAATAAAAGATGTGCTAAGCATTGTTGGGATGGGAGGTGGTAAGGCATACACAGGAGCATAATACATATTTCCTGCCTTCAGGAAACTTTAGTCAGGCTAGAAATATATAACCACAGAGGGAAATGGCCTTTAATTCAAGGCAGTCTTTGCTATGATATAAGGCGGCTTAAAGCAATAAATAAATCCTGTGAGTATATAGAGGAACGAAAGGTATCCATCAGGAGCCTGGTAGGAAGAAGGTGTTACGTTCAAGTTGGGAATTACAGGAGACTTTCCTTTTTTAAAAAGGCTATTTACCAAGGTAAATGTTGGGTGGAACAGAACCACAGAGAGTTCAGCATTTAGAGAGTAAGAGGGCCCACCCATGGCACTCGTTTCCTGGGGTTCAGAGCAGGGTGGGGGGGGGGGGGTGGCAAGTGGATCTGAAGGGGCAAACAGAAGGCTCTAGCCCTGAAAGTTGCCGAAGGAGTAAAACTATACCTCAGCTTTAAAATAATAGAAATTGAATATATAGATGTAAGAGGAGAGATGAGGATGAACACTGTTCAGAGTGAGCATAGGGCATAAAGCTTCAGATTTGGGAATATGCATGCTCTGGGACGACCAAGGACAGGGGGAATTGGGCATAAGATTACAAAATAGTTTGGAGCCAAATTGTGAGGGCCTTGAATGTCAGGCCAAGGAGTTTGTACCTGATCCTGAGGACAATATCTTGAGTGTTTTAAAATCAGTAATGAAGCCAGCATCTTAGGAAGATTAATCTATATCGATAGGGAAACTGGTTTGGAAGGAAGAGGCAGAGTGACAGAATATTCATCGTAGATATGTAACAACCCCGTGTGAAGTGATGGAAAACAGAGGGAATGAGAATGTGAAGAAACATATGAGACATGATGAAGAAAGCACAAGGCTGAAAACCTGCCTCTGGGATGTTCTTTCTTCCCAAATGGTAATCCTGATTGAAAGGCACCATCAGCAAGTCAGGACAAACGTCCTGTGCAAGCTGACAAGGTGGTCATCAAGCTGGGCTCACAAATGTAGACCTGGTTGGAGTGTGGAAAAGGCTCGACTTGGACCCCGAAGATGTGATTTGAATCACTGCTCTGCCATGTATGAGCTGGATGTCCTTGAGCAGACCACCCGGCCTCCAGCTCACATCCTCTCAAAGTGAGACACTAACACCTGTGGTGTTAGGGTGGTTGTGAGAACTTGGTCAGGGAGATTTGTGGATTGCAGAGAACCACACTGGGTAAGGACCACAGTGGAGGGTTACTGTCATGCCCAGTCCCTCTGAATGCTTTGTCCCTCTGGGCAGGACAAGAGGAGAGGAAGTAGACTCTTGCCAAAACATTAATTTCAATCCTTCCTTGCCGAAGCTGCTGTGTGATCAAATTTGATTACTATAAGCCTCAGCCCCGCAGTTATCTCTCCACTGCTGGGCAAGAGAGTGCACCTTATCTGACAAGGTGTGTGTGTGTGTGTGTGTGTGCGCGCGCGTGCGTATGTGTGTTTTAATCTTGGTTTATTTTCATTCTCTCAGCCCATGACCCCAAAAAGTTTTTTCTCTTGTTTCCCTGAGCTTGTCACTAATGCTAGTTTTGGCTGAAGATAATTTCTCCTAATATTTAGTACTTTTTGGCCTGAGTATTTAGCAATATGTTGAAATACAGATTACAAGCAGTGAGCCCATTTAAATAAAATGCATGTGAAAATTAGTTGTTTTTACAGTTTCAAGGTTTGAAACCTTACAGTTTCAAGGTTTGCATGTAGGCATTTCCATGCAGGCACCTCTATGGATTTCCAAATGAAAGTGCATTTTTAGGCAATTTTTATAGGTAATTCATTTTCTTCTCTTCACAGAGATGTAAAGATCTGATAATAGTGATAAAATAACATGGCCACATTGAGAGGTAGATGTTAAGTAGCTGGCTAGTCTCACTCACCAGCTAAGGCTCAAAACCATTAAGTCCAAATTCATGTTTTCACAAATTATAAATGAAATAGAATTCTATGGTTGGCTTTGAATAATTGAAACCATTAGTTTAATCCCGCTAGGGCCAGGGATTCCCTCTACCTGATTCCAATGGATTGTCAATAATTTTGGGGCGTAATGCAGAAAGTGGTAGTTTATAGCAGAAAATCTGAGTCTCACTGCCCTGATTTTTCTGTATTTCTCAGTGGTAGAAATTTTCTGTATTTCTCAATGGTTGAAACACTTAATTCATAAATATTATCAAAGCCCCTGTTAGGTCCATTGACTGTGCTAGATGCTTGGGAAGAAAGGTAAAGCCTTACAAGATATGATTCCTCTCTCGTAAGTGCTTAGTGGGGACACAAGACCCATGTGGTGGTGATGAATGACTGTCTTCTGCCTCACCTCAGTCCGCAGTCACACCCTAGACCTGGCCGTTTACTGCATCCCACTCTCAGACTACTGACCGAATCTTTCCAGGCCACTTCCTCCAGTACTCCAACACCAATTATTCATCCTCACCAGGACCTATAATCCATCCCTTTCTGTGTCCCTCACCCCCCTACTCAGCTAATGTTTCACGGCCCAACAATAACAATCTCTCACTTGCATTCACTATCTTTATTCACATTCCCTTTGTTGCTTTTCCTTCTGTTCCTTCCTCACATATGCCAGGTAAAACCCTGCTTAAGTCCAAACTCCGCCTTACTCATCACCGGCACCCTAGCAGCTGATGGGAGTGGGAGGGAATGTCCACAATCACAGTGATAAGTCTCAGATTCAACTCATGACTCCCAGCCTCAGTGGGCCCTTCAAGCTGCTGGCCATCCTTCTGCATTGTTCAGATCCATTCAAGTCTCTGCTTGCTTAGATAACCATTTCACACGTTCTCTTCTCTCTTTGAGCCTCCAGGGCCTCCTCCATCCTTTTACCTCCCTTTCCCTCCAGTTCAGTGGAGGGAAAACCAGAAACTCTCAGAAGAGAACCTCCCTATCCTCCCAACTCCCACATCCCCCAACTAACTGTATCTGTGCCTAAATGTCCTGCTTTCTTCCGTGTTGCTCTGGATGATGGGGTTGGACTCCCATCCGAAGCCAAATCCTTCCACTGTGTTCTTGTTTCCATCCCTTCTTGCCTAGCCACAAACATATTTCCAGAAATTACCTCTTCCCTTTCCTGATCGACAACATTTCTTTTCCTTTGGAGTTATTTCCAACAGCATACAAACCTGTGGAATTATCGTCCGTCCTACACAAATAAAACAAAACCTCCCTTGACCGCTCTTTGCCCTGTAGCTACTGCTCTCCTTTCTAGCAAATCTCGTATTTCCATCTCCCTTCTCTCCAGTCTTTCTTAAACACACACCGGTACTGGGGCGCCTGGGTGGCGCAGTCGGTTAAGCGTCCGACTTCAGCCAGGTCACGATCTCGCGGTCCGTGAGTTCGAGCCCCGCGTCAGGCTCTGGGCTGATGGCTCAGAGCCTGGAGCCTGTTTCCGATTCTGTGTCTCCCTCTCTCTCTGCCCCTCCCCCGTTCATGCTCTGTCTCTCTCTGTCCCAAAAATAAACATTGAAAAAAATAATAATAATAAACACACACCGGTAATGCTTTCCTTCTTAACACTGCTCCCCGCCAAAATGGTTTTATCAAGGTTCTCAGTGGCCTCCACATTACCAAATACAAGACACAGTTTTCAGTTTTCTTATTATTCAACTTAATGGCAGCATTTTATACAGTGGATTGCTTCTTCCTTCTTCACATACTTTCTTCATTTGGACTCCAGGACATCATTCTCATTTCCCTGCACTGGCTGCTCCTTCTCAGTCTTCTGTCTCTTCTCATCTTCCCAAGCCCTGAAAATTCTTTCAGTGATCTCCAGTCTCACAGCTTCACATTTAATTTAAATGCTTTTGACTCCCAAATTTATGTTTCAAGAGTAGGTGTCTCTCTTTAACTCCGGATTCACATACCCAACTGCCTACTAGCTCTCCAGTTGGTCATCTAATAGGTATATCAGACAAATGCCAAAATGAACACTATTGTTCCTCTACCCCAAATTACTCCTCCCAATCTTCCCCATCCTCCCAGTTGTTCAGAACAAAGAACTTGGAGTCATCCTTGACTCATTTTTTTCTCTCACCTCATATTCTCAATCTATCAGAAAATCTTTTTATTCCTTCTTCACAATATATCCAGACTCTGACCACTTTTCACCACCTCCATTACTACCATCTTGTCTCTCACCTCTTACTGCAAAAGCCCCTAACTTCATTTCTCCTTCTGTCCTTGTTCCTCTGAAATCTATTTTCAACACAGCATATGGAGTGAGCCTTTTAAAAATCTAAGTAAAATAATGTAACTTCTCTGCTCAGAACTCTCCCATGGATTCCCAATTCACTCAGACTAAAAATCAAAGACCTTTTCATCACCTTCCAGGTGCTATCCTTCTGACCGAGTCTTCTGTCATTCTCTCTCTGGCTCACTCTGCTCAGCCACACTAGTGTCCTTTCTAGAGCATGCCAGGCTTTCTCCTGCCTCAGGGCCTTTGCACTGGCTAGATCCTTCAATCTGAAATTTCATCCCACAGGTTCTTCATGGCTCTCTGCCTCTACTCCAAAATCACTGAGGTGAGGCCTTTCTTGACCACCTGATATCCTTCCCACTCTGGCACTCCATTTTCTACTTGCCCTACATCTTTTTTCATAGCACTTATCATCATTTGACATGGTACCTATTTATTGGTTACTAATTATGTCTCTCTCCCTGCTATCTTGTAAGCCCAATGAAAGCAGAGCCCTTGTTCACAGCCATATTTCCAACATTTAGAACAATGCCTGGTACAAAATATTTACTACAGAAATATTTGTTAAGGGGCGCCTGGGTGGCGCAGTTGGTTAAGCGTCGGACTTCAGCCAGGTCACGATCTCGCGGTCCGGGAGTTTGAGCCCCGCGTCGGGCTCTGGGCTGATGGCTCAGAGCCTGGAGCCTGTTTCCGATTCTGTGTCTCCCTCTCTCTCTGCCCCTCCCCCGTTCATGCTCTGCCTCTCTCTGTCCCAAAAATAAATAAACGTTGAAAAAAAAATTAAAAAAAAAAAAGAAATATTTGTTAAAAAAAAGGATGAGTGAATTAATATATTTGAAAAAAATCTATGGTCTTTACTGCTGTTTCAGAGAAGGTAGACTATCACAGACTGAAATTGGAGAAGGCCTTGGTGAGATGGTAAATCCAGATGCTGTGGGGTGGGTAGAATTTTGATAAGGTTAGGGAAAAGCATTCATGTGAGAAAGGGGTTAAAAAGCTAAAAGTTGGAAAAAAAAAACTCCAGCTATATTTATTTTTTAAAATTTTTTTTATCGTTTATTTATTTTTGAGACAGAGAGAGAGACAGAGCATGAATGGGAGAGGAGCAGAGAGAGAGAGGGAGACACAGAATCGGAGGCAGGCTCCAGGTTGTGAGCCATCAGCCCAGAGCCTGACGCGGGGCTCGAACTCACGGGCCACGAGATCGCGAGATCGTGACCTGAGCTGAAGTCGGACGCTCAACCGACTGAGCCACCCAGGCGCCCCCAGCTATATTTATTGAGAACCTACCACGCGCCAAGTACTTTACATTCATTTTATCATATTATCTTCACAATCACTACAGCAAAGAGGTATTATTACATCTACTTTATAAATGAGAAAACTTTGTTTCAGGGATTTTAAAAAGTAGCTCTCTCCCCAGAATCTATAACTGGTAAATTGTGCGCCATTCTTGCCATTGAGGCTTAGTAAACCGGACTCCATTCTCCTTCTCTTTTTATTTCTTTGTTATCAGTATTACCAGTGTGATTTAAGCTCATGCACTCTCCACCTATCAAGTTCCCTCGCTCACTACATGATGAACGATGACCCTTATTGGGGCACAATCAAGTGATACATAAGACATAGAGGTTCTAACAAATGCATTCTCAAATTCTTCTCATTAAGCTAACAAAGATTAACCCTCTCTGAGCTTACGTACATTGGAGGCACCACAAACTTCCGGCACTCGAGACAGCATTAACAAGTCATTTCCCTGGCGATCATCCCAACATGAAGTGTCTGTCTGTTTATTCCCTCGCAGAGCCTAAATGGAATATTCCATCATTGGAAAATGCACCCTCAAGTTTAAATTTGAAATCTTTATTCCTATCTGGCACGTTGGTGATATCCTTAACAATTTGGAAGGAAATGCTGCTTCTTCTGCCATCGGCTACGAAATGTTGGAAGCCCACGGTGCTGTTTATCACATTTTCATGAATTCCAGGTGAATCTGACCCAGTGGTTACAAGGAGTGAATATTAAGCTAATTGTTATTCTATCCCCCCAGAATATCTCTGATATGGAAAAAGTAATTGAATCTGAATGGAGTCAAAAATTAAAATAAGATTTTGTTCCCATTGAAATTCATAGAACTGCCAGGGAGGGGAGAAAGGACATTTTTCGTTGTCTTTTACAACATCCATTGCCTTCAGAATAAAGTAAAAAACAAACAAACAAAAACAAAACGAAACAAAAAACACTTACTGGTTGGTTTTGCTCTGGCAACAAACAATCCCAACATTTCAGTTATGTATAATAGCAAAGGTTTAATTCTTACTCATGTTGTATGTTAGTTATGGATCATTGTGGAGTCAACAGTGGGTTTACTGCATAGGTCATCTGCATTCCAGAACTTAGCTGGAAAAGCAGTTTCCCCATGGAGTAAGCATTTTGGTGACAGAGGGAAAAAAGCAAGACAGCTATTAGAAACAAAGAATGGCTCTTAAGGCTTCTACTCAAACATGGCTTATGTGGTCGACATGCCATGGCCAAAACAAATCACGTGACCAAGCCCAAGGTCAGTGGAGCAGAACTGTATACTCTTCTTCTTTTTTAAAAAATTAAATTAAATTAAATTAAATTAGAGAGAGAGAGTGAACGCTAGCGAGGGAGAGGGAGAGAATCTTAAGCAGTCTCCATGCTTAGTATGGAGCCTAATGTGGGCTCAATCCCATGACCCTGCAATCATGACTGAGCTGAAATCGAGAGTCAGACACTTAACCAACTGAGCCACGTAGGTGCGGCGGAAGTGTGTACTCTTCTAAATGGGGAACTGAAAATCCCATGGCAATATCTGGAGATGTATACTTTTTTTGCAGGAACGAATATTGGAAAGCTGGGAACCTTAATAAAATCTTCATACGCTTATCATCTTAGCATTCAAAGCCTACAGTAGAGCCAGCCTCATCTCCTACCATAGCCCTTATTTGTCTGTGTGCTGGACATATCAGCTGGTCTCCTTTCCCCTAAACACCACATGCTTTCACACTTGCATGTGTGTTTCTTAACTGAAAATGCAATTCCCTCCAGTTTCTGCCAACTGAAATTGCTCTTAACCTGCAAGGTCCAGCTCAAATTTCACCTACTTTATGACACCTTTCTCAATCACCCAGTTAAAATTAAACGCTTCTCTCTTGGAGTTAACAAAGCTGACTGGTTGTACGTCTATCCAGCTCTAATTTTAATTTTCCTTGGAAAGTCTGGATAAAAAAACTCCTGGAAGGCAGAACCCAGGAATCCTATTGTGTTAGAGCTATTCTTTGGGGACAGAGTCTGGACCATAACCAATGCTGCATAAGTTACACCGAGTGACTAAAACCCTACATATTCATCATCAAACTTATCCATTATGTGAAATTGCAAGTCTTTTTTTTATAGGGGGTATATATGGGCAAACCACATAGAGGAATCTTTGGGTATTTTCTTCAGTCAGAACAGCCATGAAGATTATTCTGTTGGTTTCACAATCTAGACTCTACCAGTCGTGTGTGTGTGTGTGTGTGTGTGTGTGTGTGTGTTCCTTACTTTCCCACCAATAAAGCATTTTGGGCACCATGTTTTTGCAGCAACACTGTTTCTCTTGTCAATGATTGGTTCATTGAGAATTGGTGTTTCTTTTCCTTCTTTTTCATCATCTCACATTTGGCATTCTGTGTGAAGCACGTGTCCATGACTGCTCAATAAGAGGTGTGGCAGAGAAAAGGCAGTCCATGGGAGAGGTGCTGTGATGCAATGGAAAGAGAAGGAGCTTATAACCACAGAATCTGGGTTTGGGTCTTGTCTTTGCCCCTTACTAGCTTTATGGCCTTAGGTAAGTCACTTGACTCTACTGTCCATTCAGTTTCATTATTTGTTTAAAAATTAAAAATGAAAAGAAAATGAGACAAAAAGAAAGATAAGAAAAGATGTTGTATAAATTATCATGTGTGAGTGTGTTGTATTAGCATGAATGTGTGAACAGAGCCTAATATATTATAGGACCTCAATATTGTCATGGTATATTTTATGCTTAAAAAAAAAACAATGCTGTGAGACTCCCTCATCTCATAATAAATCATTGGTACACTTGGTGTAATTACCCAAATGGACTTGTATCACCAGTATGAAATGGGCCATTGGTTTCCAACCAACTTAGCTTCCTTGGCCTGATACCCTCTGTTTACCCTTGGGCTTTAATAAATCCATGAGTCAGATGGGTGTGTGGACATGGCAGAGCAAAACCAAGGATAAGAATCCTAACTTTCTAGTTCCTGGGGAGAAAGACAGATTTTACGGGGAAGTTGGGAAGAGATTTACAGGCTCCTGACCCTCCAGGTCAGTTATGTAACAGCTGCCCACTCCACTTAGTGGTCAAAATATGAAACATCCATGATCAGAGAACCAAACTCTCACTTTCAAAATAACCTTTTCATCTTCCTACTCAATAGATGTGCTGGATTTTATGAAGGAAGTCTGGAAGGACCTTTGAATATATTGACATTGTATGCAAAATGTTGTTCTTATGTCCTGAGTATGGGCAGAAGATCATAGTTTTATCAGATCTCAGAGGATATTTCATATTTTATTTACATTTCATATTATATATGAATAAATAAATATTTCATATATATGAATATGTATATATATATATATGCACGCACACATATCCTGTTGGTTCTCTATATATGTTGTAATATGTAGAGATGAAGATAGATAGATTTAGAAGTAAGGAGGGAGAAAGGGGAAGAGAGAGAGATTTTAAGGAATTAATTTTTGTCGCTGTGGAGGCTTAGTGAATCCAAAATCTAATGGGATAGGCTGGCAGGCTGGAGACTCAGGGAAGAGTTGTAGTTCAAACCCAAAGGCAGTCTGTGGGCAGAATTTCTTCTTGGGGAAGGTAAGTCTTTGCTTTATTTAAAAAAAAAAAATTTTAACGTTTATTTATTTTTGAGACAGAGAGACACAGAGCATGAATGGGGGAGGGGCAGAGAGAGAGAGAGACACAGAACTGGAAGCAGGCTCCAGGCTCTGAGCCATCAGCCCAGAGCCCGACACGGGGCTCAAGCTCACGGACCGCGAGAGCGCCCAGGCACCCCAAGTCTTTGCTTTATTAAAGTCTTCAACTGACTAGACCTTCAACTGCCTAGATTAGGCCCACCTACATTATGGAGAGCAATCTACTTTACTCAAAGTCTACCAATTTAAGTGTTGATTTTATGCATAACACCTTCAGAGAAACATCCAGAATAATTGATCATTCGGTCAATATTGGGCACCAGGGCCTGGCCAGGTTGATACATAAAATTAACCATCACAGTAATATAAAACAGAAAATAGCCCATTGGCATGAAAAGCAGGAACAGAGAACAAAAAAAAAAAAAAACCTTTGAGAACATCTAGTCTGCCCTTCCCCACCTTGCAGGTAAGAAAACCAAGGCTCAGAGATTACACACCTCTTTAGCCAGAACGCTGGAGCTAGATCACAGGTCTCTGACTCTATGGCTGCCTAATTCATGTTGATTAATTCAACATGAGATACAATGTAATGCCCTTCTATGAAAATCAGGCAGGGTCAAGTTTAGATTTGGGTTATTTGTGTGGCAGTTACAAAGCACATTGCAACTAGACCCAAGTTTCCTTCTTAACACGATATAAAAAAATATTTGTGACAATAACAACATAAGTGGGATGGAGCGCATTAGGAAAAGAATTTTGGTATACTATTGGAGCTAAATCAATATTAATTCAGCCCAGATTGTTATACATTTAAGATGTTAACTGCAACCTGCTTTTTCTGAGGTTGCCCAAGCCATGCATTTGGTCTAAATGTAAAAGAAAAAATTGAATGCTTCAGTGGGAAATGATGCCTCGTCTAAGGCACAGCCTTCTGGGTTGTCTGATTCTGATTCCATGGGAGCTATTTTACTCAGAAAATTGTAGATAACTGATAGCAATGCAAAATAATTCTTGTCTATAAACATGCAAATGGATTTTGTCCAGGAGAGGGACCAGCTTCCAAGAAAAGGGTTTTGCCTCCATTCGCCCATTAATTTCAACATTCCTTTACTTTATATAAATTTGGAGCAGAAATTTGTGCTTCTTTGACTTCTTTAATCCAGTTATAACATCTGCCTGGTTCTCTCACTTAATTAATGAGTCAAATAAAATCTTTAACACATGTTCATTTTATGGCTCTATGAGAGACATAATTTTGCCCTTTTTGGGGAAAATTATCCTTTAATGAATGTCATGTCTTTTCCAGCACATAAAAAGGATGCTCTGCTGGAGGAAAATCAACCCTCTGCACAGTATCCATTCAGCTCCATTCTGCTCTAAATTCTCACATTGAAAAAAAAAAATGTTCAATTAGGGTTTCACAGAGTTTGCCGCATTAAAATCTGGGAAAAAAATAGAAGTGGAAATGGAGATGCTGGCAGCAAAAGAAAATAGGTTGGGGAAGAGATGGACGAGCACACGGATTTCTTAACCACTTGGTAAAGGATCTGGGAAATTAGGCAGGCCTGGGAGAAGGTAGATAGAGGAAAATAGGATAAATAGTGGCTCAGAGCAATTGCCTGTGAGATCCGCCCAAACCATCAGTTATCCTACTAAAGAGCTGCTTTCCTCCACCCCCACACTCCACATAAACTTCTAAAATGGGTTATTAGCAAATGTTTGAAGCTCCATTCATCTCAAAACGCTTTAGTCTGCACCAAAGTCTGGGCTCCGCCCCTCCTAGGAAACTGCTAGGGAGCATCTGGGTGGGAAGTGTTCAAGAAGAGGAAGGGACTCAGGCAAATCTCTGCTCTGAGGTCAGTTCTGAGGTCTTTTCATCCTCCTCTGTTTACTCTGTAGCGTGGGTCCCCCAAAGCCTTATATGCATGTTGGGGTAAGGAGAGAGAGGCAAATGGATGTGCAGGACTTCCTCCCCAAGCTAAACCTGGGACCCTCAGCTCTGCTTTGCCCAGGGAGTCTGAACTGCTTCCATGATGTCTCTGCTCCTGAAGTTCTCCTATTGTGTTCGTCTCTGAGCTCCCAGCTTCTGGATGGCTTTGCTGGATGTCTGTTGCCATGGCTACTACTTTTTCTAACAATGACTCCACCATCAGCTCCGTTATCTGTTTGGCTACTTGTTTGTGGGTCTGTCTGGCTGCTCATTCCTTCCAGACAGTAGAGCTTTCATTTGACTCCAAAGGATGCCTCCCTCTTTAACTCCTCACCACCCTCTCTGATGAGGAATATGGGAGAAGCTCCTGGGGGTTGAGCCACAGTTTACTTTTGTTACTCTATCCCCTAAGTCCTCATCTCTAGTCCAGATCCTCATCATCTCTCTTCTGGGGCGTGTAACAATATTCTAAGCAAATTGCATTAGCTTGTGGAAATAAATGGATCCCAAAGTGTTGATGGTTTAGCACAATACAAATTTCTTTCTTGTTACAAGGTTGACGGGGAAGCTTTCTCTGGCACAATATTTCAAAGACATTGAGTGATGTAGACTTATCTGTGTTCAATATGTGGCCCTCAAGGGATCTGTGGGTATGAACACTCCAGTTTTCAGAAAAGGAGAACAAGAGTGGAAAAACATACATGGGAGTCCTTTCTGTGTCAGGAATGGAGAAGGCACACCTCCTGTCTTCCCTCATTCTGTCAGAATAAACAGTCGTGTGGCCACACCTAAGTTCAAGTAAGTCTGGGAAACAGACCAAGTGTGTGCCCAAAGAAGGAGAGAGGGGTGGCCGTTGGGGGGTGGCAGTGGTGGTCTCCACCATGAAGTTTCCTGCCTCCAGTCCTTTGTACCAACCCCTTTTTGAGAGGTTGAACATGCAGAGTCCCACAACTAGTGAGTAGTAAAGCCATCATCAAGCCCCAGGTTGGTGGACTCTGAATCCCCATGCTTCTGTTAAACCTCTCAGCCTCCCATAGCAGCTTTCCTTCCCATCCCATCTTTACCTCTTCCTTGTTTTCCTCTTTTTTTCTTTAAAGTTTATTTATTTATTTTGAGAAAGTGAGAGGGAGCCAGAGAATCTAAAGCAGGATCTGCATTGTCAGCAGAGAGCCTGACATGCGGCTTGAACTCATGAACCATGAGATCATGACCTAAGCCCAAATCAAGAGTTGGATGCTTCATCTTAATGACTGAGCCACCCAGGCACCCCACCCCCCTTTCTTTATTCTTTAAATTTTTTTTTTCAACGTTTATTTATTTTTGGGACAGACAGAGACAGAGCATGAACGGGGGAGGGGCAGAGAGAGAGGGAGACACAGAATCGGAAGCAGGTTCCAGGCTCTGAGCCATCAGCCCAGAGCCTGACGCGGGGCTCGAACTCCCGGACCGCGAGATCGTGACCTGGCTGAAGTCAGACGCTTAACCGACTGCGCCACCCAGGCGCCCCTTTTCTTCTTTAAATCTCACTACATTCCCCAGAGTGGGGAGACATAATAAGGGACATAATACATTCTTCCTCCTTCACTCAACAGAAGCTTGGTGTGGGTATGAAAATCTTTTTTCTTTCCCACAGCTTCTCAGCTGCTTCCTTCCCAGGCCTCTTTCCACTGTTTCACCACTGTGTTCTCAGCTTTGCAAACCCCAAGTTTAGCTCTACCCCAGGGAACTGCTAGAAAGATCTGCCCATCATCTGTCCCCTTCGAGGACCAGGCGTCTCCCTCCTCTGTTACTGCTTGCCTCTGCTCTTCCCCAGCTTTTGGTCTGTTGGTCAAAGCCAGTCACAAGGCCAGTCCAGATTTCACGTGTTCATGTAAGAATGGAAGTAGACTCCACCTCTTGATGTCAGCAGTGGCAAAGAATTTGTAGCTATCTTTAATCAGCCACAAATGCAATAAAAATGAATGATAATAAACATTTGCATAGTGCTTTGGAGTTATGGCATTTTTTAACACACATTGTCTCATTTGAAAAGGATAGTCTTTATTTTTTCTCCTTTTTCCACATGGGAAAAAACCATGACATGGTGGAATTAGGTGTCTTACCCAATGTCACTTGTCTAGGAAGTGACAGAAAAGGGACTTGTATGAGGTCTCCTGGCTGTTTATCTCATGCTTTCCCCCATACTTCTCACTGCCTAGTTCTAGCCATAAGGGAACATGCAAGAGAAGCCTTTTATTTCCCATTTGCATTTATTGTAGCAACCTCAAATAAAAATGCTAAACAGCTAGTGAAAGAGTGAAGAGCTATGAAAAATAGACTGAGCAAACAGATGGACTGAAACACATATTTATGACCCTAAATTGTGACTTCTAGGCTTCACTGAAACTATGTTGAATGTTAAGTAAGAGGCAAAGCCCCAAGCAAGCTATTAACCACCCTGTGCTATGTATATGGCTTACATTTATCAAAGAAATGATTACAGACATTTCAACGATGGAATCTTACAGGAGAGGAAGGGTGGATCTGGGCAAGGTGTCCCTTGAGCTGATGACCCACCAAATTAGGTGCAAGCATATAAACCTCGGTTTGTTATTCTGAAATAGCATCTTAGTGCCAGGATGGGGCCATGCTAACCACTTTAGCTGACAGAGAGAAAAGAAAGAATACACGAGGAAGGACGTGAAGGAGGCAGGAAGAGACAGTGAAGCAGCTTAGAGAAGTCCAGATCTCACTGAGCTAGCCACTCGTTCTGCCCTTCCCTCAGCCATAGTGAGGATATAGCTCTGCAAAAGGCTGCCCTGGACAGTTGAACAGGTTGTTCTGTAGAAGGGCACCCAGCAGAGGGTTAAATGGTAGCAGAAATCCCGCCTGCACTCCACTTGCCAACTATGCATTGTGGGAATGCTATGCGTGCTCAGAGTGGGAAAGGAGAGGTCCCTGTTTAACTCAAAAGGTATGTCTCTTTCCCAGTATCATGTACTTGGAGGATGTCTTTTTCTAGTTTGCCACAAATGTGCCTTATATGCTACCAGAAGCCCTGCCCCGGCGGCAGATGAGCTGCTTACTGCAAAGTAGCCTTTGATTCCATGAATTAAAAGGCCATGCTCCAGTGATGCTCTTTCGGAAACCTGTCATCTTTGACCTTGACTCTCATAAGAATCACAGTGACCTCACAGCATGAAAACCGCATAGACTGTATGGGGTCATTCCACGGGCTTTTCCATGGGCCAATGGACAGGTCACTTAGGTTTTCTGTTTCTCCCCTTCCTGTCTCTGAAATGAAGAAGTTGACTCAAGTGACAGGTATCCCTTCCTGGTTATATAACATGCTGTGGCTCAGAATTCTGTCAATGGCAACAAGTCTGGGAGTGGGTCAGACTTGAAAGTCCAGTCTGGGCTTTTCTCTGGATAACTTTACTTATCTTCTTCTGTTTGGTCATTTTGTTAGTCTTGACTAACACTGTGCTCAGAGGACTACAGGTATCCAGAGAAAAGAGATTGCAGTTTGAGATAAAGACTACTAAATACTAGCAAACAGTAAGCCTTTTCCTCTGTCTCAGTTCCTCAGTTCACTTGTTGGTCCAAATGCATGCATATACATGTATGTGCACACACCCGTGCGTGCATGCACACATGCATGCACATGCATACACATGCTGAGCTTGGCATGGGCTTCCCTCATTTGAAAGCATAAACAATAAGCGATCATGTCCCACATATAATCATTTAATGCACTCTAATCTGTTTCTCTAAAACCCAGAAGCAACTAAAGTGCAGACAATCCCTGCCCAGGGCATTCTATTCACATATTTCCATGCACGAATTTGGAAGGAAGTAGTTCATATTGATAAACGAGTTGGTTTGCCTCCATCGCTTTCTCCTCACAGTAAGTACTATCAAAAACCTCATAAATCATTCCAAACCTCCCAGGCTCGTCTTTGTATCACAAAGGAAGCCCTGCACCACTCCGAAGCCTTCTATTTATCTTGCATACACTGTGTGCATTTCCATTATTTATATTTTTTCCAAAAAGCAATGATTCCCCAGCTACCTGAGACAGACATTTTATTCTTTGTGCTATAAGGAGTGGGAGAGAGAAGAGTAGAGGTGGAGAAGCAGGCGGAGAAAGCCAGACTTGGATTCTGAAATGCATGACAATGAGGGAGAGGGAAACTTTGGAGGCAGGGAAGATAAAGCAATTCGATTAATACTGATTAAACGCTTATCCAGAACTGAGTGTGCCACTGCCTGCTAGAATGACTACCTGGTTGTGCCATGGGCACCTGATAATCACAAAGTCCTGGATTGAGCTGTTACCTGCTACTGTTGTGCCCCTCCCCTCCCCCCATTGTGAAGGATACCACCATCCATGCAGGGATTTTCACGTATTATCTCATTCAACCCTCGTATCTTTTCATCAACTAGAAATTATCACTCTTGGTTAACAGATGAGAACGCTGAGCTTCAGAGAGGAAAAGGGTGATAGGGTGCTAGAGTTTCCATAACAAAATACTACAGACGGGTGGATTAAACAACAGAAATTATTTTCTCACAGTTCTGGAGGCTAAGTCCAAAATCAATGTGGTAGTAAGCTTGGTTTCTCCTGAGATCTCCCTCTTTGCTTCACACATGACCTTTTCTCTATGCACCTGAATCCCTCGTATCATCTGTTCTTAAAGAGACACCAGTCTTATTGGATTATGTCCAGCCACAGAAACTTATTTGATTTTAATTACCTCTTTAAAGGTTCTATCTCCAAATAGTCATATTGTAAGGTAGTGGGGGTTAGGACTTCAACATATGAATTTAGGGAGACACGATTCAGTCCATAATGCCAAAGGACACACTCAGCACAAAACATCTTTTTCTGCTCTCCTTTACTTACTTTTCAGAATAGATGTAGATGGTAAATTGAGAGGAGGGGAGACCTCAGGGCTTGGAGGATTCGTTGTGATAAGCATGTCATACTCAGGTCTACATTCAGTGGCCACAGTTCATTCAATCGGCCGCTGATATTCGCTAAGTGCCTATCGTAGTCCAGGTACTTTTTCTAGGTGTAGGCAATATAAAAGTGAGCAAAAGAAACAGCGCATTGACAGCGCAATCCGTACTCAAAGTATTAAACGCACAAGTACATGAAAAATGTACACTAACGTACAAATAAATCACCCCTGGGGTGAGTTGTGTGGAGCAGAAGCTGAGGCCTGTGGTGTCATGGGAGTGTGGCCGCAGGGCAAGCCCAGTCTGGGAGGATGCAGTGGCTGCTTGTGGCGCCTTGTGGCTCCCCTGCAGGACAGGTCGCTGGATCCCCAGTCCTGTGGCTGGCTTTCTGCTGAGTCTTTCTGCAGGAATTGCCACCAGTCACAGAAAGTCTTCTCACACAAGGTACCCCGTCCCACATTCAACGACTGATCCATGTTGGGAGGAAGGGGTTGTTGGGTCTAAAGAACTGACCTCCTCTCCTTACCTCCTGATGCTCAGGATAGGACACCTCCAAAGGACTGTCCCAACTTCAGGGTGGCTTTGGAATTAGCCGAGCTCTCAACTGCAAATGCCTCACGGTTCAGTTCCTCCCCCTGTCCAGTCTTCTTCTGCCACTCCTCACGGGGGTTGATTCCCAAGGACTCCCCAGTACACTTGCTTAATGCAAACTTTCATTTCAGATTCTGTTTTTCTGGGAATTCAGGATCAGTTTGCCGGCGCTACCATAACAAAGTACCCCTGGGTGGCTTTAACAACAGAAGTTTATTGCCTCATAGTTCTGGAGGCGGGAAGGCTGAACTCAAGCTGTCTGAAGTGTTGGTTTCTTCTGAGGCATCAGAAGGGCATCTGAGGGCGTCTCTCCTTGGCTTGCAGATGGCCACCTTCTTATTTCTCTTCATATCATCTTCTCTTTGTTTGTCCCCTTTTTATAAGGACACCAGTCATACTGGATTAAGGCCCACCCCTAAAGACCTCATTTTAACTTGATTACCTTTGTCAAAACACTTATCTCTAAATAAGGTGAGATTCTGAGGCACTGGCAGTTAGGACTTCAACATACGAACTGGGGGGTGCACAGATCGACCCATAACATTGCCTAACTCGGAAGACTTTTCTGGGAAGCAGCATTTGAAGAATGGGTTGAGTGGGTAAAGATAGGGGCAGTGAACAAGGATTGTGAGAGGAGTCCCAGGGAGAGGGAATATTCTAAGTAAAGACAAGAGGGGGGTGGGAGTGGGGCACAGCCAAATACATACACTTCATGCTGAGGAACTTGAGGCTGCAGGAAGGGTCCTGACCATTCACACACAAGCCATTCACTGCCCATCCCAGCAGGAGCTGACTGCCAGGGTAATACTCAACAGAGTGTCGTGGGGCTTGCCAAGCAAAGATGTTGCTCCTTGAAGATTGTAGATTTGCTTCTGTGTGCATCATGACTTAGGCAATAGCTGGGTATGGCTGGACCAGAAGAAGTGAGATTTAGGTTGGAGTCAAAATATATACCAAAAGGATCTTCGAACTCTACGAATGAGTAGAGTCAGGCAAGGAGAGAAGCTGCCATGAGGACACAGTCAGAGTGGAGAGCAGTACTTAGAGAAGAAGCTGGACAAATGGGACTATTTATAACTAAGGCTGAGGATGCCTGGGGTTCCCCCCACCAAGCCCTGAAAGGAGAAAGAAGCGGAGGAGGAGGGATTAAGCCAGATTACCTCTACTTGACAGTTTTGCCTTCTCCTGCTACCCACTGAAAGACACTGGCTACAAGATAGGGACTTTTCACCATTAGGTAATATGGAATAAACCGTCAGAAGAGGCCAGACCAGAACTACCCAAATAAGAACAACACCAAGCAGGGGGGGTGGGGGTGGGGTGGGAGGGACTCAATCTTAGCTTTATTCTATTCTGAGCCTTTGCTACACAACACAGAGTCTGCACATGGTAGGAATATGAGGGATACTAGAATATTTGTCTCTTTTCGGGCACGTGAGAGGACATCCCAAGGATACCAAGAGTTTCCAGGTGAATCCTCTAAAGCTGTCCCCAGACTGGGAGACCTTCCCCTGGAAAGGGGGAGACTATCACTGTTTACTCTATTTTCAGGTCTTTTCAATGCCAATTTCGTTTTTGATAATTTATGGCTGCCTGAGGCTTTTTAGTAAGGAGACTGAGACCGCATAGTACACAGATCTTGGAGTTTAATAGCTCTTCTCCAAAAATGAAATCATATTCTTTCTCAAAATTATCTAAAATACTTGGCTTAATTACACAAGGAGAGCATGCTCCCTGGGAAGATGTGGATATTTTTAGAGCATGTGTTTTGAATTTTATATTTTTGGTTCTATTTACCTGGTTAAGTCACATTTTTAACTTTCCTTATTTTCTGCCTCTAAACCTTAGGTTTCTTGTTTCTTGGAGGAGGTTTGCTTAGAAGAGTACACAGAATGCAAATATTCCCATCATTAAACTGCTACACTATTTATCAGACCCACTGTTTGCTCGGTTTTGTATTGAGTGGCGTCATAATATCGAGAAATTGTCAGGCCAGCTGAATTCTTCACCCCAAAAGGCAGCTCTGAGTAAATAAAGTATAAAGACACCACTGGAGGCCTGTAGAACGTTTTTTGCCTTTCCTTTAACAGAGGGCTTTCGGCAACTCTAATAAGAGAGCAGAGAGAGAGGTCGGGCCTCCCCAAGGTCTTCTGGGGGAGAAAGTCTGGCAGAAGTAGGAGGTGCTGAGAGCTCACAGAAAGTGGCAGAGACGAGTGAAAGACTAAGGGTGCAGATGAGAATAATGTAGAACAGATTGCCCAGACCTGAGAACATGGATTGAGGAAGAAGCATGCCGGAGATTTTTGACTGGATGTTAGCCATTGACAATTTCACCTTGTTGAGTGCTGGATATTTTTGTGTTCCTATAAGCATTCGTGGGATTTGTTCTGGGACATGAGTAAGTTACCTAGAACTAGTTTGATCTTTCTGGGCCCTGATTTTAAGGTACTTTAGGTGGGATTATGGCAGCATTTATTCCAGAACTAATTTTCCTCCTCTCTTGAGGCAAATACCTCTTCAGTACTCGGATGCCTTGTGGATTTTGAGGTTTTCCACTCTAGCCAGTGGGATCAGACACTATTTCCTGCTCTATGGAAGCCCCAGCTGTGTTTTCTTTCACACTTTTGGTTGGCTCATTTACTGGCCCAGAATTTCCTCTCCTACATGTGCCAATCAGCAGGAAGCTGAAGACTATCTATAGACACCTAGAGGTCTCAGTGAGTGCAACTTTCTCCTCTCTGCCACTCTGCCCTGAAAACCCTGGCTGCCTTTGCAACCCCAGACTCCCCACCACATATCCTCAACTCAGAGAGGCTACAGGACACCTGCATTTCACCTTCCTATACCATGGCTTGACCATTGACCATGGCTTGATGTCCATTGTCTTGGTTGTTTCATATATTTTGTCCAGGCTCCTTTTTTTTTTCAGGTGGAAATGTAAATCTTACCCTTATTACTCCATCTTTGGCTGGAGCGGAAGTCAGCTCTATGTTCATTTGCTTTTATGAGCAAGTCCTGAGCCAGCTTAGGTCACCCTGTCTTGACAAAATTCCACAGCAGATTTCATTTCTTCACATTGCCTGATCATTCTGTTTAGTTAATAAACAGAAAAGGGTCCACAGGATTTCTGCTGATTAACTTTTTTGTTCATGGTGATACTCTTTCTGAAAAAAAATCAGTGCTAGCTAGTAGTGTTTAAGTAATAAAACAGAGACAGACTAAAGTGTCTTTAGACAAACGTCTAACTGCCTCTTCCACTGATGCTGTCAGCAAAACAGCAAGGGTGACAGATGAGATATGTTAAGAAAGAGACTTTCAATTTATATTATGCCTACCTCTGTACTCTGTTACAAGGAGAATGCATTTTCTTGTAATTTAAAAAAAGAACTGGAAATAATAAAGGACACAATAAATGGCAGTGATATCTGATTGACAAAGCCATTGTATTAATTAAAACGATATGCATGTTCTTAAAGATGGAGTTATAATTTAGTCCATCTTTCCACCATTCCAAGTACGGAGCAATCATATTCTAAATAGCCAATTCACAGATAATACAATCTGTCTTCTACAAAGGTCCAGTTTGCTGTCTTTCTTTTCTGCAAAACCTTGGGAGCGTTCCTAAGGGCCCAGTAGGGTTCTGCAAGAATAGTTTGGAATTCCTTAAATGTACATGGACACTGAAGTATAGATTTCCACTGAACGACCTTTGATTGGGCAAACCTCAAAAATGTTGCTGAAGGAAAAATTTAGGCCATCTTTAAAATGGATGGGTACATGGATTCATGATGTAACTTGTTGAGGAGAGATGAGGGAAGGAAGATATAAAGCCTAGTTAGAAAGAAAAAAAGTCAACTTGGTGATTAATATTTACTGATGCATGCAATGAACCCTAAACTAGCCATTACCTCTAATTCTTTGAATTTCTGGGTCATATCTCATTTTGTTTTTTTCTGTACCTCAACTCCTCCCATAATCTTTGAACAGGTACCATAAGCAGGGATGTAGCACGTTTATTACTTTTCCTTGTTCCTATGGGCAAAGATTGCTAATCTATCATGGTACTCTTTCTATCTGACCCTGAAAATGGCCCCAGAATCCTTCTCAACACAAGTCTGGGCAGCCAGAAAATTCAGTCATAGTTGGCATAAAATCCAAAACTTCTTTCCCATCCTATGAAGTTTTCAAAGTTCATTTAGAAGACTCATCCAATAACCTAGCCCTGCAATTCTTATACCTCCTTATTATACTAATAGAATTAATTCTTTTCCACTTCAGCCACCCACTCTCCACCTGGAAACTCATCAGTTGGAAGAGTTGTCTAATATCCTTCTAGGTGATAACAATTTTCAATCTTTCCAATGCTCTCATGACTCCACTTCCTCTGCCCTTATTCTTTGACCATGGCGGCTCCATTTTATCCGGAAGTTCCTCTCATGGCTTTTCTTTCCAACCCTGGAGCCTGTGGTAAGAGCCTAAACTACTCTCTGCTAGCATTTTCAAATTAATTGCCACTGTCCATTCCCTTGTCTTTTGCTATGCTCATCCAACAAAATATGATGCTAGATTTGTGTTATAGTTTCCTTTTTCCTTCTCCAAGAAGTTGAGCACTGATGGAAAAAATCCTATGACCACACAGACTTATGCAATCACAAACTTATGGCACCAAACCTCAGCCAGGCTCTCAGTGTTGCCAGTCAATTCTTGTACTTGACTTTGATCAACAACTTCCTCTCTTATCCTCACTGACTCAAATTTTCTCCATTTTCTTTAAAACTCTTAATCCCTCCATCCTCAGAAAATACTCTTCTCTGTTAATTTACTGCAAAAATCAAAGAAATAGCATTTTTCTGATCTCTTCAGCTTTCTGAGCTATACCTGCAAATATGTCTATAGCAGTGCCTACCCTTACCATCAGTATGCAGACTGTGGTAAATGGCACTGACCCATTTATGTAAGAATATGATAACAGTTATTCTTACGTGCTTGCTGAGAATCCCCAAAGGCTTGTTGATTGACTCCACCTGAATTCTTATTACCAACTTCAGCTGTACCTCCGTGGTTACCCACAAACCCTGGGATCTGCTTAGGGCATATTTGCCTCTCTCAGGTCCCCAAGACTACTTTAGCGCCTTCTTAGCAGAAGGGGACACTCTGATTCTTAGTTGTCCTCTTTGATGTCTCCTTTCCGTTCCCCTAGAGCTCTTCCTTTATGCCTGTCACTGAAGAAGTAACTCCGTCCCTGTGACAGCTATTTCCACCTGTCCAGCTATTTCTCTGGATAGTCTTTCCATCTATGGTTTTGCACCCTATCCATCACTTACTTTCTCTATCATCAGCACCTTTCAGTCTCTCTGTATTGTCTTCTTATTGAAGTCCCTCAAGCCTGAAAAGTAAAATAGAATAAAAATTTAAACTTCCTACTTAATTAAATTACTTCTTCATTGTTCCCTTTTTGTCATCAGAAAACACTTTGCAAAGCTTCACTATTACTCTCCATTTCCCTAAAATCTATTTGTTTCCTAACCTCTTACTGAAACTTGTCCCCTGAAGGTTAACAGTGAGTAACCCACAAAGCTGAGAGTCTCTATGCTATTATCTACCTCAACCCCACTTGAAACATCTGTAACTTTTTTATCGTCCCCTTTTCAAAAAGACTTTTTTTTAATGCTAAAATAAAATATGCATACAAACTGTGCGTACTACATAAATATACAGCTTGATGGATTGCTTCCCAGGACAAGAAATTAAATAATGCTGGTACCTCAGATACGGGCTGTGACCCTTCCAATCCCCATCCCCACCCTCCTAAAGGCAACCACTACCTTGACTTTTATGTCCATTGCTTCCTTGTTTGTCTCAATTCTTTTACCACTAGGGTGCCTCCCTAAATAGTTTTGTCTGTTTTTGAACTTTATAATATAAATGCAACCACACACTACATACATTTTTGGATTTGGCTTCTTTCACTCAATGTTATATTTGTGAGATTTGTCTGCCATCTTGCTTTCAAATGTAGTTGATTCATTTTTGTTGCTCTTATAGTGTTCCACACGATATACCACAATTTATTTATACATTTTCCTGCTGATGGTCATTTGGGTTGTTTTCAGATGGAAATAGTATGAATACTGCTGCTATAAACATTTTTGTACATGTCTTCTGATGCGTGGCACCCACATTTCTTTTGAGGATATGCCTAAGAGTGAAATTACTGAGTAATAGATTGCATGTATCTATCACTTCAGAAAACAATGCCAACATGATCTCCAATATGTTTGTTCTAATTTACACGCCCACCAGCAATATATAAGTTCCCACAGTTCTAAATCCTCACCGAAACTTGGCATAGTCCATTTTGTAAATTTCTGCCGTAGAAGTAGATGCGTGTTTTTAATTTGCTTTCCCATGATTACTAATTGGAATCTTTCATACATTTTTGGACATTTGGATAATGCATTTTTATGAAGTACGTTTTCAAGTCTTTGCCTGTATTGCTTTTCCTTTTGTCTTTGCAGTAGTTTTTTAAATAGTCTGCATCATGTCCAGTGACAGTCATGTGTGCTGCCAACATCTTCTCTACTCTGTCTCATCTTTTCCCTCTCTTAATGGTTACGTTTGAAGAACAGCATTTTTTTTTTTATTTGCAATGACATCGCTCTATCTTTTCCTTAATGGCTAGTGTTTTCAGTCTCCCCCTCCTTATTCTGGAAGTCCTTTCTTTTCAATATCTCTGGGACGCTGCAATTTCTCAATTCTCTTCTCCTTTGCAAGGACCTGTCTCAGTTTCCCTTGTGGCTATATCCTCATGCGAGGGCTGCCTTCTGCCTCTTTGCTCCACGCTTTCCCCCCTCGCTTTCACCTCTGGGAGGGTGCACCCCCTCCCTGGCACCAGGAAAGCACCTCCTTGTACTGAGTGGTCCAATGCAGCAGTTCTGTGGCAGAGCATCTGCCAAGCAAGTTCTCAACATCAGGCGTTATACTGGGGCCGGGGCTATCAAGGTGAACATCACACAGTCTCTTCCTTTGGGCCAACCACCAAATAGAGTAGCCTATAAGCTGGTCACACTGATGTCTCAAACACTCCAAAATCACCAGTTGTCCATTTCCCAGCATGCTCTCACTGCTGAGATAATGGCACCATCATATGTAAGCACCCAAAGTATGAGGATCTTCTTAGACTCCTCCTTCCTCATGTTCATCTAATTTCCAGTGTCGCTTTGAACCCTACACTTTCAACTTCCATCTTCTCTTCTTTCCATTCTCACTGGTGGACCTCACATTTAGTTCCCTAACAGCCTTCCCATGGAGCACTGAGTTAACCTCCTCACTAACACCTGTCCATCCAGTCTCTTCCCTCTCACTCAGCCACTCAATTCTCATTGGGTCATTTTACCTTGGGCACAGGCTTTCAATAATCATCTGAATTACTCTCTTATGCCTCCTATTTCCCTCAAATCTCTTTGAAGGCAAGGCTAAACCGTGTCTTGCTCATCTTCATGAAAGACTTACTGGTTCTACCAGATAACATAAACCTTGAGGTTCTCAGGACTTCATAAGTAACTGGATTTGATTGACCTGGGCACTACACAGCACAATAATGTCGATGACTAAGGGCAAAAATGTTTGGCTTCTGCTCTAAGTGCCATGGAGGCAAGAAGCACTTGAGAAAATCTCACTGTGGCTTTTGCAGTGGGTCCAAGAAAATCCTCTACTCTCTCAATGTTATCACATCCTTCAAAATTTTGTGATTCTGGATTACATTTCATCAGGATACTTTTGCCTGTTCTGAGAAAATGAGAAACACCAGAATGATTCATTTATGTTGTTCGCTTCGTCAAAAATCTTCCATGAACAACTCTTTATAGCCTGGCATTCAAGCTCCTTAGGATTTGACCCCAATCTACTCTATCAGCTTAATCTCCTAGTTAGCATGCCTAATACCAAATCAGATGTCTGGCCATGCCCCTTCTGTGTCCCATGCTTCCTGGCTTGTTATTAGGCTGTCATGTCCCCTTACAAAGCTTCATGCAACATCTCACCATGTCCAAATCTTACCTCTCATTCAAATTTCAGCTCAAATGCTCCCTTTTCCTTAAGGTTTCATTGAGGTCTTCAGCTAGAAGCACATATTCCTTCTCTGAACCTCCAGCATTTAAATTTCACTTGCAGCCCCACCAATCACTCTTCCCTTTTGCTGAGTGTTGTGGAATCACTTGTCCTCTTAGTCTACAAAGCTTTGTCTTACTCGTCTTTGTGTTCCTCCCAGCTCTGTCGATGCTTCCCACACAGCAGATGTTCAGTAGGTATTTGTTGCATGATCGAGATATTGATTGAGGACACATTATGGGCAAAGCTCAGTGGTAAGCTCTGTAGAAAATACATAAACAAATATAATTCCATTCCTGCTCAAAACACTTACAATCTAATAGGCATTTACATAAATGCTAACATAGTGAATACTGGTTTGTTATATATTATATACACAAGGTTCAAAATACTGTATTTTTTCCTGAAGCCAGTCTTTTTAACTTGCAAAACAACACACATAGACCCTTTGAAAGGAAAGAAACTAATTGCACGTCATCAGGATTTACTTGAATTATTCTTACATGATGCTACGATAAGAACAGACTTAAAGCCTATGTGTATAGCTCTTGATACCGATAAAATCAAAACTCATTTCCAACTTGTAATCAAGCAGAATTATTTTTTATTGCATTAGCTCATTCATACCACAAACTGCTTTTAGCCAGTCAGGAGGAACTTGGTAGAAAGTGATCCTGGGTCAAGGAGACGTTGGACTCTCAGGACTCACGGCAAAAGCTTCTGCCCACTAAGCGCTGCTTGGGATCACTCATTCCTGGGAACTAGAGCTTCAGACTGGGGTACATCAGTCTGCACCTCCAGTTACAGCAATGAATGAGGAACAGAAGTGGCAGAGGCAGCCAAACAGAGGAGACGCTTAAGATCAGGGACTCTAGAACTATGAAGAATTAAAAAAGCCAGAATGGATCTCAGGAAGCATGTGAAAAGAGCCCTTCCAAAGAATATTCTTGGGGAACATTTATTCTGAGTCTTTGCTCTTTGCTGGGCCTTCTGCTAAACACTTGCCATTCATTCCACATTTAATCTTCACAGTAGATGTAGGCACTATCATCAGCCCAATTTTATAAATCAGGAAATGAGCACCAAGGAAACTCCACAACTGGTCCAAAGTCACAAAGCTGGCAAGTGAGAGAGCCTGAACTTGCACCCAGGTTTGCCTGACGCCAGAGTCTGAGCCTGTAACTAGTATGCAGGACCACCCCTTGGCTGGCCTCCTGGTCTCGTGGCCCCACACATTTGTTTTCTTTTCTTTTGAAAGGCAGCAGGGAAATGTTCCCAGGAAAGTAAACCCCAGGCACTCAGCAGTCAGCATCAAGCATGCCTTGTGCTCTCCCAGGCAATGTAGAAAGGGGAGTGGGAGAGCAGGGTTGGAGTGTCTTCTAGAGGGGGCCTAGGGTAGGTCATGCTCACAGGATCTAAATCTTAGAAGGAGTTCCTGAGGGTTCTGTCTTGGAACATTTGGTTTCAACTCTAGATATCTTCTGAGCTTGTATTGTGTGCCTAGCCTTGTGCTTAGTGGTGGTTTAATTCAGAATTTTTGAACTATCCCAGAGGTTACTATAGCTCTGATGATATGAGCATGGTATCATGGGTGAGCAGTATGTGTTGGATGTATAAGAGAAAGGTCTGGGGTTTGATAGGCTAGTGTTTACAAGAGCCGTTTAGGGAAGCATGAAGGAAACCCTCTCCCCATGTGTGGGTGCTAACACCGATCTATATGTTCACACTAAGAACAATTTTGATAAATTGGTAATATGCCTTTAATGCCTCTCAAAAGCAGGTATTTAAAACTCACTGAGTGTATAAAACCTAAGGTATACAGATTTCATATCAGTACTAGCTGTGGCCTCTCCACCTCTCTCTGGTTGACGGTACAGCTGAGGAAACATGAAGAAGATTTCAGCTTACAGACCAACGTAAACAACTCAGATTGAAAATGGCACCAGCCGCTCCTAAAAGTTACTGTCCCCACAGATGAGGCTGGTTGCAGATTGTGTAAAGGAACTGGGTAGGCAGAGGAACATTGGTGTTCTCCTTACCCCCTCCCAAATCTTTCCCTTGCGTCCACAAAGATAATCAGATATCTGATTAAAACACTCATTCCTTTTAGATTTTCAGTTCCATGGGACCCAGAATGGACTCATCGTGGTGGTAAGGGCCTGATACCTAAGTGTCCTAGAGGTCCCAAAGGATTAAGAGATCAATAGACTTTGCCCTTGAGGATAGAGACTGTGTTTGGGTCATCATCATTCATCACCTGGGGCAGTGTCCAGCACATAGCAGCTGCTTAATAAATGTTGGTTAATGAATGAATACATGATGACGGAGGGACTTCAAAAGCTTAATGAACGTAGCGTGGTAGCCAAGCAATGGGTAGGAGGATGGGAAAAACTTGGTAGCATTTGCCAGGAGTTTCTGTTGCTTATTAATGATGCTTGACTAACAGATTCAAAGCAGATAACTGGGTTCCACCAGAGGCCTCATGCTGCTGCCTCTTTCTGGAGCAGGTGCCATCCCACTCTCTGATCACAGCAGGAAAGCAGAAGAAAAAAACCCGATATTTTGCCTGAGGCCATTTTTAGAAGATGAGAGAGAATAGAATCATTGCTGCCTGTCACTGCTGCTTGTTCAATTTGAACGAGCAAGATTCAGGAATGAGCAAGCCATTAGTGGAAAAAAAAAAAAGTCAGTGTGAATTGCCCAGACAAGAACGGCCGTGTGATGTTTTGAAACGTAGTTTGGGTAAGACTCAAAATCGGCTTGCATTATCATTACTGTTTTGGGACGTTTTGTTGTCCATTTTAGCTTACTCGTCTCACTTTCTACCTCAAGAAAGTACTGAGAAGTCTCCTAGTCTATTCAAAGATTTAGAAAGTAAATATCTCACTCGCCCCAAAAGGGAGTTTTGAATATAAAATAAGATATGACAAGGTATTTTTCCTCCTTTAGATGCACAAGCAAATTTGCTTTAGTATTTATAGATTTCGTAACCTGTGATTCACGTTCAAAGAGAAAGCAGCAGCCCGCCAGGGATTTGCTCACGTGAAAAGTGCAGTTATTACATTAACTCAATTAGTTCTGCATTAGAATCTGTTCTCCTGGAAGAAACTGAGCAATAACACATAAAAATCACTGTAATCTGAGGACCTGAGCAGCATCTTGGGCTTCAAAATGACTCACAGAAAAGTAACAAGCACCCCAAAACTCACAAATTGGGACCAAAATATTTTCTCCATAATTCTTCCAATATGGTGGGATAACAAGATTGTAGTAGTGGCCATAGAAATAATGACTAATTTAAGATGTTTGTAACACAGAACAAGAGGGGAAATGTTCCACAATTCTTGAGTCAATTGACAACAGCTTGCAAGAATTGCCAAGTAAAAGTGAGGATTTCAGATCATCATTAAATGTTACTGAATTATTTTTCTTATTTACTCATTTGCCCCGGAATTTATTGGTAACATTTGTATACCTACATTTACGTTACCAATGGCAAATAAATCCACTTGGGGAGCAATGACAATGATTCATCCTTTGCATATATAAGCAATGTGTACATAAAAGTATATGTGTACGCATTAGTCTCACATGCATACACATATATGGATATACACACATGTATATTACATTTGTATACATATACGTGTGCATTCTTTTTATCATACCCCCTTCTGAGTACACTATGAGGACAAATTGTCCTACAGAGTCACAGTACTGGGATAAGATATACTTGGAGTGCCACAGTCATCATTTTATTCAAGTTTTGTTGTCTTTTCTCCCTCTAGGAAACTTCTGGAGGAATTATCATGCAAACCCACAATACCAAGAAATTGTTGGTCAGAAATAAATGGCCACAATGAAACCACCCCACGGATGAACTCTGACTTTCTTTACAGCTTCTTTAAACGAAAACAAGAGGATTGCATTAGTGTATCGGCTTTGCAATTTCTTCACAAATTAAAAACGCTCTTTTATTTTCCCTCCAGCAGATGTGAAACTTCGGCATGACTGGTATCTAAATCAGTTTTCTGATAGAGATGAGTACAGGCAAGTTTTGAAGCAGCTCAGTTCAAGACAAGAAAGAAATGATCACCTTTCACCCACATAAAAATACCCATTCTAAAATGTGCTGATTTGACAACAATAATAATTGCTATGGGTTGAACTGTATCCCCTCAAAAGATATGTTGAAGTCCTACCCCCTGGTACCCATGAATTTTACCGTGTTTGGAAATAAGGTCATTGCAGATGTAATTAGTTAAGAGGAAGTCATAACTGGAGTGGGGTGGGCCCTTAATACAGTATGACTGCTGTCCTTGGAAGAAGATGAGAAGAAACACAGACACAGACGGAAGACAGCCAATGTGGAGATGGAGGCAGAGACTGGAGCTATGTTTCCACAATCCGAGGAGCGTCTGGAGGTACTGGGCGCCAGAGGAGGCAAGGAAGTTTCCTCTCCCAGAGACTTTGGAAAGAGCATGGCCCTGCCAACGGAATTCTAGCCTCCATAATTGTTAGAGAAAAAAATGTTTTATTGTTTTAAGCCACCCAGTTTGTGGTATTTTGTTCCAGCAGTCCTAGGACACTAAAAGAATGATTATAGTGATGATATTAATAACAAGAACAATGTCCCATATAGTGAGTGTTTTTTCCTATGTGCCGGTAACCATTTCAAGTGCTTTATATGTATTGACTTATGGTAGTTACTGCTTATTGCTCTCCACTTCCCAGATGAGGTAGCAGGCGTAGAAAGCAAAGGAAAGCTTGACTGGAATGTGCAGAGGGGGAATTTGTTTTCTGGTAAATAGAAGAAACTATCCAAGGAGGCTTCAAGGGTAGGCATCTTTCTGCCACAGGCCTCCTGGGCGGAGCCTGGGATAGGGTATCAGGAGATGCTGCCTCTGGCCTTGATTTTGCTATAAACTGCCATGTGGTATTTCTAGGGTATCCATTTCCTCATCTGTAAAGTGAAGGAGATTGGACGCTCTCAGAGGTGCCTCCTAGCCCAAAAACTCCACTGGAGTGGAGATTCTACCGGAAGCTTGTGATTTCAGAGATCAAAGAATAGTGACTTGCTAGGGGCTGAGAGGTAAAGGAGGAGGGGTTAGACCCTCCGCAAGACTGGCTGTGCAAATTCTCAGGACATGAGGCTCTGGTTTTCCATGGAGGCCTGTGGACAAGTGTCAAGGTGTGGCTCTGCTCCTCTGTCCCCAAGGCTGAGGAACCGACAGGCCACTGATGTTGGGGACCCTGAATGGCCAACGTTGGTGATCCTCTATCCTTTACCGCGCAGGCCTCAGCTTGTTGGGGGGAGATGTGTGACCTCAAGGGGCAGGTATTTTCCCAGGGAGGCAGCAGGAACGGAAGGCCAGTGGGGACATGTCTGCAAAGCTTGATTCCCAATTGGGAGACTTGAAAACAATGGCTGTTCAACCTCTTCCTGTATTTCTAACCTATTCCATTACGTGACTCCAGGTCTACGGAGTCCTAACAGAGGAAGCTCTAGAGGGTCATGGCCACACCTCCTGGCAATGCCCGTTTGATCTCCCAGAAAACCTACAGTACCAGACAAATTATCCTAAAATGTGGAAAATTCGAAAAGCCTCCGATTTGTCACCATAGGCTGGGCTGTGATGCTGGGCCCTGCAAATACCTCCTCCCATTCACTCACCAGCAGATCAACCTCACTGAAGTTTTAGACGTTCTAATGCCATCCATTTTGTACTCTGGCCCCATACAAAGTTAGAGTACACAAAACCAGTGTTTTCAAGGGGATGAAACCAGTCGGGTAAGAGGCATATTGGAGCATAAACAATACATAGGCAGGTAGAATACTGCAGCAAAACCTGGATGTTGAATCCAGCCTTATCTTGTTTAGAAGGTAATTTTTAAGCCAACACAGGAAACATGAAGTCAGGTTCAGCTGTCACAGGCTACACCGTTCTCTTGCTTGGCTGTGTAGGAAAACTGGAGTCTGTTTCGATAGGATTTCTCCTCTAGCTTTCCACAGAGGCCGTAGAACATAATCATGTAGGCTCTAGAATCAGACTGCCTACCTTAGACTCCCGGATGTACCGCTTACTAGTTCTGGAAGCTTGGAAAGTTACTGGCCTTCTCTGGGTCTTGGTTTCTACGTCTATAAAATGGAGCCTAAAGGCACTATCTTTTCCATGGATGTTGTGGGTTAAATTTTGTCCCTCCAACACTCATATGTTGAAGTCCTAACTCCCAGCATCCCAGAATGTGACCTTATTTGGAAGTAGGGTCATTACAGATGTAATTAGTTAAGATAAGGTCATACTGGAGTCGAGTGGGCCCCTCATCCAATATGACTAATGTCCTTATAAAAAGAACACCAAGTGAAAAGAAAGAACTATGCACACAGAGGGAAGACAATGTGAAGAAATACAGGGAGAAAAAGGCCATCTGCAAGCCAACCAGAGGGGCCTGGAACAGACCCTTCCCTCACAGCCCTCAGAAGGAACCATCCCCCACCCCCAACACCTTGATTTGGGACTTCTAGCCTCCATAGTTGTGAGGTAATAAATCTTTGTTGTCTAAGACACTTTGTGGTACTGTGTTAGGGCAGCCTTAGCACATTAGTACAAAAGGAGATTAGTGAGAATTCAATGAGCTATTGCATGTAACGAATGTTAAATGGATCCTGGCACCATATGAGAGCAGAGCACAGCGGACGCGGCTTTTGCTTGTTGATACATTAGACTTCAAGGAAGTGGGGGAACAAGGTTCAAATCCCACATTTAGAGCCAAAGAAGCTTCAGGATATTTCCCCATGTTCTCCAGTGGTTACACCTCTCTGACCTAGCTCTGCTCACACAATTTGTTGTTAGTTTAATTTTACTTAAAAAATCGATTCATGGGATGCCGGGGGTGCTCAGTTGGTTGGCTGGGCATCAGACTTTTGATTTAGGCTCAGGTCATGACTTCGTTGTTCAGGACGCAGTGCCCTGCTGTGTTGACAGCACTGAGCCTGCTTGGGAATCTCTCTCCCTCTCTCTCTCTCTCTGCCCTTCCCCCACTCTCTCCTTCTTTCTCTCTCTCTCAAAATAAATACACAAATTAAAAAAAAAATTGATTCCTGTTCTCCAAAGAACATTCTAATTTTCAGAAAGAATAAAAACATAAAAGCAATCTGCTTTAATTGCTCACTTCTCAGAGGCAGCCAATTTTGCCATATTTATTTGCTATCTTTTTGATGCTTCTCTTATACAATTGGCTTTATTCTCTCCGTACACACAGTGCAGTGGCCTGTTTTTTAGTTTTCCATGCCATTCAAGCACTTCATAAGTGTAACTTTTAATAGCCACATCGCAGTCCATCTTACGCAGATGCATGGCTTATTTCCAGCATCCTTCTGTTGGTGCTCACGTACTGTATATCTTTTCACTTCCAGATTGCTTTCTTCTTGTGCCTGAAGTCAGTACCTTGAAAACTGATTTTCTCCTCACACCTCACCCTCTTGTCCACACTGATGTCTTTCTCTCCTCTCCTCATCCTGCCTCTCTCAATCTCAGCTTTATATGTTTACATTTATAATGGCTTTTCATTAATACCACATTTGCAGTCAAAATGAGTTTTTTCACCTTCTACATCTCGTTCGCTGTCCGCCAATAACCCTCTGGGATAAAGCAGGAAACATAGAAGCTAAAACTCAGAGAAGTGATTTGCCCAAAGTCACTTAACCAGAAAACACCAGTCCAGTGTCTACATCAGACCACTCTAATGATGGTTCCTTTGGATCCGTGTTTTAAAAAGCTACATGAAATACAAAAACATTTAGGAAAACCATTGTTTATGTTTATAGGCTCTACGGAGGGTTTTAAAAATAAAGAAAAACAAAATAATTGGCACAGATCAACTTTAGCAAAGACCTTTAAGGGGCATAAAGTGGTTACGTGTGGTCTTTCAAACCTCCTCAGCAAGTACTATACTAGCATCAACATTCAATTCCCCACCATGCTTTAAACTGACCCCCATCCTTTTTCAAATAAGCAAAATACCCTATTTTTTAGTGAGTGTTGAGAATTGTCTCCTGTGACCTCCAGCTATATTAAGTTCTCTCCCTGCAGAGGAATAATGCCCTTCGTGATCACCCCATTAGCCCTGTCTTTCCGGGTTTAAAAAGCAGCTTTGTTCAATTATGAGGTCAGATTTCCCCCTTGTGCAGGTCTTTCTGGGGCCAATGGGCTTCCTGAGGAATGTGAAGATAACCAGATTTCCTGGGACTTCCTCCCATCCCAGATGGTGTTCCCAAAACATCATCTCTGAATTTTATGTTTCCTTTAGTGAAAGAAAAAAAATGAAACATCTCAATCTATGTATGCCTAGAGATTAAAAGCCTTGTGCTTGACCTTGATTTTATCAGTTTTTTCAGGACAGTGTTATTAAAACACACACCTATTTCAAGAGCTGGACGAATGCTAGCGTGTTTTGGTAACAATAGCAAGCGCCTTTATAGTGCCTGTCACATGGTAGGCACTGTTCTGAGCAGTTTTATGAATTCATTTAATCCTCAAAACAACCCTGTAAGGTGTATTCGATTATTGCCCCATTTTACGGATTGGCAAACTGAGGCGCAAAGTTATTTGGCTTGCCCTAAATTACACATACAAATACACATACAGGCAAGAGCCTGAGGGAGAATTTGGAGACACTCCGTGTCCAGTCTGTGATGCCACTTGCCACACTGTGCTGACCTCTCTCGGGCACTGTGCCAATCACTTCATACGTCCTGTCTTATTTAACCTTCACATAGTGTAAGGGGTGATGTCACCTCCGTTTTACAGTTGAAGAAAGGGAGGCTCAGTAGGTCCAAGCATCTTGTCCAGACCCCACACTGGCAAGCTCAGAGAGAAGTTGTCCATTTGCCTTTCTTATTTCTTTGGTATATAAAACCATTGATACAGTGATAAACATTTCAGAAAATGATCTGAATACTGATCATAGGATCTTTCTAGAAATAAAGTGGTACAGTCAATAAAAAAAAAAAAAGTCTAAATAAGGCTGCTCTGCCACTCTGCTGTATGCTACTGCATTTCTCCTTAGAAAGTAACTTTTACCACCACCACACAAAGCTGAGCAAGTCCCCAGGGAGCTGGGGAGCCAGGGGGATTGATGGCCATCTGCAAATAGATACCAGAGAGAGAGAGAAACACTTTAAGGATGGGCTATTATTTTCAGATTAGGTAGAAAAACAGAGGTGGTGAGACAACTACTGAGAGAGTCTTTGAACTTGACCTGAGGCAGGAAGTAAAGTTCAGTCTAATCACTTAATAAAAGGCATTCCTCAAAGGGACCCAATCTTACACGGTTATTTCCCACAGGCATCTTGCCCTGGTGGAAAAACAAGCTTGGTTTCCAAATTGTTTTAAGCTTGCATATGAGAGCAATGGGGAGCTTGATTTGGGAGGTAATGAGACCACCAAAGGAAATGAGAGCCATTAGTTGAGGCACAGTGAAAGCATGGAGCGGTTGGTAAAGGAAAATGGTGTTTGTGGAGCTCTGGGTGGGGGGCAAAGGCAGGGACGAAGAGAACAAGAGCGAGTGGTAACTCCTGAGATTGGTAGCAGGAAACCGGAAGATTCTTAAGCACAGAGGAAGATGTTTTTTAATACAACTTTACAAAATGAGGACATAGGTTATTTTTCAGTTTATATCAGGGAGGGTTTCATGTGGAAACAACTTCTCAGCTACAGCTCAGAAGCACAGATCCTTTGGGTGTTTTATTACACTCCAGGGGGTGCTGTTGCAAATAAGCTAGATTTCTTTATGAGCTCATTGGTGCTGTGGATACCTAGGCATGCATTGTGGCTCCATCCATCCTAACCGGACTAGCAGTCGGCTTGGAATTCAATACTGTAATTTCTCTTCTTTAAGATTTCCTCCCAAGCCACCCCAGTCGGTCATGCTTTCTACTCCAAGGAAGCAGGAACCATTCTTAGCAAGAAATATTGACCCTTAAACATTTCAGGACTGACTCCTGTCCCATTCCTCACACATGGTTCTTTGCCCCTGTTCCAGCAATCTGTCCCAGAGAACTGAGAGGCTTCCAGGGAGTTGGGGGGGGGGGGTGGAGCAGGGGTAGGGGCACTACTTATTGGACACAGACAGAAATGAAAAGATAATGCAATACATAACTTTCATGTGACCATAGATCCTTGTGCTTTGGGGAAGGAGCAAGAGAATAACAAAAACACTGTTTTCCAAATGTGTGTGGTTGGACTCTGAGTCATCTGGAACCTGATATAAAGTCTGAAGTGTTTGGAGAGGCCCTCGGTGGTATTTCAGCTGACCCACTGTTTCCATCCTTATGGGGTCTGGTCGGTTACTTGACAAATGTTAATTGAATGATAACCACAGAGACAAAAAGCCAGAAATGTGATTAAAAGTCCCCTAAGGAATGCACTAGCCCCTCAAGCTGCAGGATTTAAGATTTTGATTTTTAGAAACATGTAGTGTGTTCAGGGGCACAAGCCAGAGAACCAACTCTCATGGAATCATAATGCTCAAAGGGGCTGTGTAAGGTCCTTTATTGTCCATCCTTAACTTGGAATGTGACTTTCAAAGCATCCAAGGAGACAGTTTCCTTCATTTCACAAACTTTACTCTATTGAGAATTAAGAGACAATTCTCCTTGTCCTTTGTCCTGTTTCTCATATTCTCTCTTGAATTTTGCAGTTCTTTTCTTGACTAGAGCCAACATCTTTATCTTACGTTCAATGTTTAGAACAACCCTTCCTTAATAATTTGGTGTTTTCCTGAGTACACACTACAAAGATTAATATTCATTAATTAATATTTATTAATTTATTCATTTTGGATCCTATCCCTGGATCCCACTGATTTCAAAACTGGCTTCACGCTGTTGACCCCTATTCAAACCACAACTGTTTCCTATTATTCTCTTACTTTGTAGCTTGCAGTTTGGGGAGCTGCCTTAGGTTTACTATCAGGGATTTTCTCCAGTTTCCAATCCCACTTTTTTTCTGGTTGTTTTACGGTCACATATCCCAGATTGTGAGATACCTAGTTGCCTCACACAGGAATTCACAAACTCAGGTTGCAGATGCTAGAAACCACACTTCTCCAAGGACACCAGTCTGCCCCTTGAAGCAGAACATAAATCCCAATATTATTATCTTTGCACAGAACAGTCAGCCTGTGAAATATTGTAATAAAGGTAACATAAAATTAAAAAGCAGACTAAGGGAACATAAAGGAATGTGAGAATCCCCTATCTCTGGATTTACTGTGAAATTCAGCTGTCATTCCATTACACTCCATTAGGTGATCTCCAAAAAAGAGCCATCATACAGAAAGGAAACGAGAAATAAGATAACATTTTCTCCTCAACTGCTTGTGTGTTTCAGCAGTAAAAACAATAGTTACTACTTGAGAACTTCTTAAATGCTCTGCATCGCAATTACTACTTTACATGCATTAACTTACTAAACAAATTCTAATAGGCTCAGGTTGTAGGCGGTTCATCCCTTTTCACAATGCAATAATTGGGTTAAACAGCTTGCTCAGGGTTGCATGGTTATTAAATCCTTAGGCCAGGACTCTGCCTTGGGTATGCCTGACTCCCAAGTTCACACACTTGACCACCAGGCTTTCAACTCCTATGCTTCATGGACTGTGAAATCTTGTCTCATGATTAACAAACAAAAAAATCAACTTGCTCCCACAGGATCTTCCCGAAAGAAAACAAACCTGACCTAAGCAGATGTTCTGTGTATTCTGACAGTTCAGTGGGCATCCTGCCCCTTGCCTACCTTGGTAGGAAGCCAGGGACGAGTGCACCACATAGAGTCACATCATATGATCATTTCCTACCAGCACAGGCCCTGCTGTCTCGTGATCAAAGGCACAGACCCCACCAGCTTTATTCTCTGCCTTCCCAGAGTCCCACCACAACCTGCAGTGTTCAGGCCGCCCGAGATTTCCTCTGCCTTCCCGTTATCACCTGACGGCCCTCAGGAAGTCCCTTCCAACCTTGATAACAAGATCCTCCGGGAAGGGGAATCACTGTTGCTGAGTGTTGTCTATGCACCAGGAACTTTGCCAGATATTTTGCTTAGGCATTTAATAATAAGCTAATGGTAATAATAATAGTGAGATAATGCGTGTACTAGTGCAGGATTCAGAGTCAGATACGGGTTTCAATCCAGGCTTTGCTACTTTCTAACTGTAAGACCTGGAGCAAGTTAGTTATCTGAATCTCATCTGTAAAAGGAGGATAATAGAGTTCTTGTGAGGACTGAATAAGATACAGTAGTTCCCCCTTATCTGTGGTTTCGCTTTCCATGGTTTTGGTTACCCACAGTCAGCTGTGGTCGGGGAGTCTCCTCCTTCTGACTCAATGCTCATGGCGGTGCCTGTGTCATTCACCTCACTTCGTCTCATCGTGTGGACATTCGATCATCTCACACCATCACAAGAAGAAGGGTGAGTGCAGCACAAGAAGAGATTTTGAAAGAGACCACACCCATATAACTTTTATCACAGCATGTTGTTATAATTGTTCTCTCGTATTGTGAGCTATGGTTGTCCATCTCTTACTGGGCCTGATTTACAAGTTAAGCTTTATCATAAGTATGTATATAGAGGGAAAATGTAGTATATATAAGGTTCAGTATTAACTTCAGTTTCAGGCATCCACTGGGGGGGTCTTGGAAAATATCAGCCACAGATAAGGGAGGCTACTGGGGTGTATAAAAACCCCTAACAAGTGCCTGGCCCATAGTAGGTACTAAATAACTGTTGAAACTCGAGGATTGAAAAGTCAGTTAAAACTGAGATTTAAGTGTCAGTACAACACCAAGAGTGAATCATAATGTAAACTATGGATGTGCCAATGTAGGTTCATCAATTGTAACAAATGTACCACTCTGGTGGGGGATGTTGGCAACAGGGGAGGCTGTGCATTGGGAGTGGGGGTTTGATGGGAAATCTCTGTATCTTCCACTCAGTTTTGCTGTGGACTTAAAACAGCACTAAAAAATAGTATATTCACACACAAAAAAATTTGTCTTTCAGAACTCACATCTCGTTTGCAAAGAAAAATCTCAGTTATCTATGTATTTTTTGGTCTGTTGAAAGAAGACTATCTACAACTTGTATAAATAAAGTTTATCTTGGGGTGCCTGAGTGGCTCAGTCGGTTAAGTGGCAGACTTTGGCTCGGGTCATGATCTCGCAGTCCATGAGTTCGAGCCCCGCGTCGGGCTCTGTACTGACAGCTCAGAGCCTGGAGCTCGTTTCAGATTCTGTGTCTCCCTCTCTCTGACCCTCCCTCGTTCATGCTCTGTCTCTCTCTGTGTCAAAAATAAATAAACGTTAAAAAAAATTAAAAATAAAGTTTATCTTACCATTGGGCCTCTATGTAGGAAAAACTGTAATGAAACTTCATTAATTCTTATTTACAGAAATTAGACATTCCAGGCTGCCATCCAGGTTTTTAAACTTTTTTTTCGCGGCACATGTCACCACACGTTGCTTCCTGCTGGCCAGATAGAAGACGGTGTGGTACAGACATGGGTCTCCAACCTGGTGAGGGTACAGCCTAGACACAGGGACTTTGAAAGTCTCCAGTGATTCCCATAATTAGCAGCCAAGTTGTCAAAGCACTGGTCCAGGGACAGCCTGGTCACAGCTCTGGTGCTTGCTGGCTGTGTGGCCTGGGTAAGTCACATGGCCTCTCTGAGGCTTTGTTCTTTTATCTATAAATTGAGGTAAAAATCGGGGCGCCTGGGTGGCTCAGTTGGGTAAGCCTCCTATTCTTGACTTCAGCTCAGGTCATGATCTCACAGTTGGTGAGTTCTAGCCCCACGTTAGACTCTGTGTTGACAGGGCAGAGCCCGCATGGGGTTCTCTCCCTCCCTCTCACTGCCCCTCTCCCTCTCATGTTCTCTCTGTCTCAAAAAAAAAACACTAAAAAAAATTGAGATAAAAATAACTACACTTCAGGGTTGTTTCAAGATTAGAAATATATGTAAAATATCCAATGCCAGTTTCAATATATAATAGCCACTTTTAACAGTTTTATTGAGACATAATTTTCATAGAATAAAGGTCACCTGTTTTAAATGTACAATTTCCTGAGTTTTGACAAGTATATGTAGTTTCGTAACCACCCCTCAATCAAGACGTAGGTAGGTCTTAGCTTTGCCCAATAGTATGGAACCATAAAACTGACCATGCAAGCTGAGACCATGCAAAGTGATTTTAAATAAATGATGGGAAGAATTTTTATTGTTCCATGACCTACAAAAATTTTTGCCAAAATACTAAAACCTCTTCTAAAGTCCATTATAAATGAATAGAGACATTTTTTAAAAAGTAGAACAGATATTTATTTAGTACACTGTAGTTTAAAACACCAGAAACGTTGAAAATGATTTTGTTTACTTGTGAAAAGCTTACCAAGAGTAGTTTGAGCAGCGCTGGCCTTCTTGCCATGTAACTTACAATACAGAGTGAGCATCTTTTCTACACCCTGGCCACTGGTCAGACCCCTCTCTGAGTTTGGATCAGCTTCCAACAGTGTATGCTTGGCACCTTCAATGTCTTCCAACTCATGAAACATCCCTCTGACGATGCCTTCCGTGTGGGGGACGGGGTGGGGGGGGGCGGCAGGGGGTTGTTTTGTTTTGTTACCAGCGTCACTTCTGAGACATCTCCAACCTTTCACCGCAACAATTTTCTTCATTTATGTCGACAATACATTCACCTTCACTGAATTCCTCTGGCTGCTTATCCCGAGTCTCTCAGCTGGTGGCAGCTGTCCTATTCCCACCGTCAGCTATTTCTTCCATAGCCCCATTTACATTCTATTTGAATTCCACTTCCAGAATTAGCTCTTTTCATTTCTTTGCTGCACCTCCATATTTGTTGGCTAGTTCCTTCTTTTGATTATCCAGTTATGTAAAATCCTATGGGTCTATCACTGGGAACAAGGGGGTAGCACAAAGATACACTCTGTGAGTGACTTGGAAAACAGGTGGGCAGTGACCAAAAATCAACAGACCGAAAGTGATGTGGTTGGACACTGGTCCTGAGACACCTCCGTTCTTTACACAGTGATTTGTGAACCGAAGAGCTGACTGCAAATTTTTTCCCTTACGCGATTACTCATAGTGAAGGTACTGTGGTAGCTGAAACTTGAACCGTGTTGTTGGGGGGCCAGAGCTATCTAACTGATCTGTGGCAGCTGAGATCTGGGCATTTCAAACACGCACCCACCAGGGACTGCCTCCCCTGAGTGCTTCCAACACCTCAAGTATCTTGCTGGTGCCCATTTGCAGTCACTCCCCATGCCCAGCCCCCGGTCCTTGGCAAACACTGATCTGCTCTCTGTTGCTATAATTTTGTCTCTTCTAGAATTTCATATAAATGGATTCTGTCTGAAGTCTTTTGTGTCTGGCTTCTTTATATAGCATGATGCTTTTGAGATTCAGTTAAGTCATTGCATGTATATGATGGCTGTTTTTCTTTCTTTTCTTGTAAACCACTATACCAATCTCTCATCTGAAGTGCTAAATACGGTGAAAGAAAATAAATAGATAAGTAAATTAGCTTCCCTTGATTCTATAGCTGCCCTCCAGCCTCCCCTCTCTCTCTGTTTCCAGAGTCAACCTTTTTGAAACAGTCACGCCTTTGCTTTCTCTCCTGCCACTCCCTCCTCTGTCCCCTGCGTTCTGGTTTCACCACACCTCTAACACTACCTTTGACAGGATCACAAACAGTTCCCTTTTTTTTTAATGTTTATTTATTTGAGAGGCAGGAGAGGGGCAGACAGAGAGGCGGAAAGAATCCCAAGCAGGCTCCACACTGTCAGTGAGTGCAGAGCCCGATGCAGGGGCTTGAACCCATGCACTGTGAGATCATGACCAGAGCCTAAACCAAGAGTTGGATGCTTAATCGACTGAACCACCCAGGCGCCCCAAACAACACCCTTCTTGTATATCCACACACTTCACCTTTATCTTTCTTACCTTTTGAGCCACGTTGGATGCAGTTGAGGGCTCTTCCTTTACCATCTTCTGATTATCTTCCTTCTCTGAGCCCCACCTGCTCAGGCTCCCTTGTAGGCCCCTTTCCTCCATACGCCTTTAATGTCAGTGCTCCCTAGGGTGTAGTCCTGGGACCTCTGTTGTGGCCACTTACATCTCCTGTCTGGGCAATCTCAACTATCCCCATAGTTTTCTCTAGCTCTAATCTCTTTCCTGGATTCCAGGTAAATGTATGCTATTGTCTAGTAAGCATCTGCATTTAAATGTCCCAGAGTTACCTCAGAGTCATATATGTAAAAATAAACTCATCATTTCAATGCCCCTACTTTCAAGAAACAAAACCTATTCCTCCACCTATGTTCCCAATTTTAGTGAGTGGTTTTAGTACCAACCATTTGTCCAAACTAAAAACCCAGATTCCCCCCCCCACCCTGCTTCCTTGTATCCCCAACCCCCCATGTTCAATAAACTACAAAGACTAGTCAATGCTACCTCCCAGGCCCCAGGCATCTGTACCCTTCTCTCCATTCCTACTGATACTACTCCTGGTTCTAGTCACCATCGTGTCTCCCCACAACCACTTTGTTGCCCCATAATCTATTGTCAGCACTATGTGATGTTTCTAAAAGACAAATCTGATCTTTCGCCTTCTTGCTTAAAACTATTTAGTGCGTCTCCATCCCAAGATCCTAAGGAAGAAAAGCCCTCGTGACGGGGCCCCTGTCACATTCCCTGGCCCCCATCTCACCACCCCAAATTTACAGATAGTCAGTAAATATGTGCCAGCCACTTGGGAGTAACCATTTGACCCTTTGTCCCTTGGGTCCTACACAGCAGAAACTAGGAATGTAACAGAGTGACAGGTTCTTGGTCATTTCCCAGGAGGCTGGGTCTTGAGCAAATGACTGAGGTGCTGTTTACTTTCTGCTTCAGAGGAGAGGGTATGTCCCCCGGCCCAGAGGCACATGAGCTGTGTTCAGGCAGTGAAGGAACTTATAAGGGAAGAGAAGGACACAGTGACGGGAAGAGGAGAGGAATCCAGAGGCCCCATCCTGGAACTGTGGGGCTCAAGGAGATGGACAGAGCCTTCCTTGCTCTGTACTTTGTACTACCCAGCAGCCCCCACTCCCAAAGAACTTGGTCAAAAGGCTCCTAATGGGAACAAAAGCATAAATAATCTCAGAGTTTTTCTCATAATAATTCAGAGCATCTTTTTAATCAGCCAGCTTGGGTTTAGGTAGTGCTGAAGGGGCCCATGAGGCAGACACTACTCCCTTCCCAGCTGTCTGGATTAGAACAAGGACCAGAGATCCAAACCTGAGCTGGGACCGTGGGATTCAATTTATCACTGAATACTCATGGTTCCAGCTTTTTTCTCAGAATTTCTTTCTACTCCGCACTTCACATGCTAATTCCTCTTTTCTGAGCCGAGTTACTTCTTTGTGAAAAAGGCTTACTTACCAGCAGGATGCCTGCAGAGACAGCAAGACTATCTTTCCAGTGATAAGACAACCAGGAGACGGAATAAACCCGCAATCTAGCCTCCTGCAAATCAGGAGCACCAAAAAATTGTTTTTAAAGAATTTGGTGCCTGTTCCCAAGAAAACATGTCAACATAGTCACTGTGGAAAAAATGAGAACTCCACTGCATTTCTTAACATTTGTTTTATAGTTTCATAGTGCTTTAATTTTAAATTATAGCTGAAGGCATCCCAGAGGTTTAGTCCAGCCAGTTCTGCCGTATGATATGTGCTCAGAAACCAGTTCAACCTCTCACAGGCCCTTGAAGGAATTCAGAGCAAGAAACGGTGCTCCTGAGTAAAGGCAGTTTTCCTTTCAATAACTCATAGACATGACTAGAGCAGTCAAGATGTCTTTAGGGTCACCTGACCCCCACCCTCCATTTTACATTAAGGAGAGTGAGTAGCTGTGAGGTCAGGTGACTTGTTCAGGGTCACAAAGTTAGGCTACTGTCAAAGCCAAGACGGAAAAATCTGGTCTAACTCTAGCATAATATTTTCCCCACAATATTGCATGTGGCTCAGCAATGGTCCATGTTTCCCTCCCTGGCCTCTATTCTCAAAAGCAGACACATCCCATTTTGGAACTCGAAAGCTGCATTTGAATCTGTACATCCTTGGCTTACAGAGTTGGGTCACGTTGTTTCCTTCTCTTTACGCAGTGTCAGGGTTGTGGGAGGGGTGATGACTTCATCACAGACCACGCAGTGAGTCAGGGACGGAGCCAACTCCCCAGCTCCCTTATCCCTCATTTTCTTTTCTGTGTCTGAGTCAACAGAGCTGGTCAGCCGCCCACGCTGTAAACACCACAGAGCAGAGAAACAATGAGGCTGCTTATTTAGAAAAGACCTGCTTCCCTGCTGAGGGTCACTACACGTCTCCTTTTATGCACTGGAACAGTCCTTTCCTGAAGTTGATCACTACACAGACAGGCCAAGGGATGCCCACCATAAAATAGCTCCTTGAAGGGACTCGCCCCATGCCCTCATTGACCAAAACAAGCACCAGACTCTCTTCTGCTCAGCATAAGTGAGCAGCCGATCTGAAGTGGAGGCTGTGGCAAAGGACCAAGTCATTGGTCCATAAGCCAGATGCACCTTTATCAGATCATGCCGCCGAAGAGGCACATCAAGAAATAAACATTACCTCCACCGTGGAAAGGAAACTGTCATCTTTCTGAACAAAGCCAAAGCCTAAGCTTGCAAAGTAGCCACAAAGGAGGGAAGAATCCACCCTCCCTTTCCCGTAGGCAATGTTTCTCAAACTGTAGTGAGCACTTCTTCCAAAGGCAGATATTTGGGTCTCACTTCTAGGTGAAGGGAGATCTGGGGAAGGCAGGATGCCTGGGCATCTGCATTTCTGACGAGCACCCTAGGATATCTTAGGTTCCCTTCCCGCTTTCTGCCACTGCCACTGGGTGGCCTCTGAAGGGTGCTGCTCCTCATCTGTTATTCTTACTCAAGTATCTCCCCTTCCACACAAGGCTGAAACATTTAAACAAGACTATGCTCAAAGCCTGGGAATGAAAAACAAGCAAATAAGCAGAGAATAGCTTGCAACTAAACAATCCCATTTGCAAGAGATAGTTTTCTCATCTTCAGTGTGGGGGTCACCTTTGGGGTTATCTCTCAGCTGGACTCCAGCTTGTCCATGCAAGAGGATGTTTTTTACCACCCAGACAGGCATGTGTCCCTGCATATGGAGATGGCTTGAAGTTCAGACCCAGGAGAGGGGAGCTCAGGAGAAGCCGGGAGTTCCCCCTCTGGCCTGCGAACACTTTACCTTCTGAGCCCCCCTCTTATGTTATGAAAATACCCACCTCTTTGCTTGGCAGTTGATTGTAGGAAAATCTATATCAGTCAGGGAAGAAGACAAAATCCCCTAAATGCTCATGGATTTACCTAAGCCAGTGCCACATCTGGATAAATATCAATTCCAGAAAATAGATACAAGAGAAAATTTGGGTGGGGGTGGTGCTTAGTAGAAGGGATCAGTTCCTTTCAACTCAATCTGGACAAATCTTCATGATAAGATTTTGGTGATTTGAGAGGCAGCGGCTTGCAAAAATAGGCCAGGTTTGATATTTCAATTTAGCCACTTGTTTATTGAGCCAGTATTTTTTGAGCACCTACTACATGTTTGATCCCATGCTATGCATTGTAAATACTGTAGAACAATCAACAAGACAGACTTGCCCCAAAGAATAAAACGGAATAATTTTCTTACCTATAATTATATGGTCAATTAATCTTTGACAAAGCAGGAAAGAATATCCAATGGAAAGAAGACAGTCTCCTCAATAAATGGTGTTGGGAACACTGGACAGCAACACGCAGATTGAAACTTGACCACTTTCTTATACCATACACAAAAATAAATTCAGAAGAGGTTAAAAACATAAATATGAGACAGGAGACCATCAAAATCCTAGAGAACACAGGCAGCAACGTCTTTGACATTGTCCTTAACAACTCTTACTAGGCACATCTCTGGAGGCCAGGGAAACCAAAGCAGAAATCAACTATTGGAACTTCATCAAAATAAAAATCTGCACAGTGAAGGAATGCACTTGTGATAAGCACCGAGTATATATGGAAGTGTTGAATTACTATATCGTATACCCGAAACTAATATAACTCTGTATGTTATCTATACTGGAATGATAATAGATAGGTGGATAGATGGATAGGTAGATAGATGGATAAGACAGACTTGCCCTTATAGCCCAGCAGGGTAGACAGTGAAGACAACTAAACAGGAGTTTCTTCTGATGGTCCACGGGCTACATATGGGCTTATACAGAATGTTCAATGCCAAGGCATATCCCATAAAATCTGGATTCCTAACTTCTCTTTAAAAATCAGAAAGATGGCAAAAGTGGGATGGTAATCCCAAATGGCAACACTTGCCTGGAGCTGAGAAGGGACTGTCCATTTGGAGAGCATGTGCCTCTTCAATTCAGTCTGCACCGGTCTTAACTGTCTCGTGTAGGGCCGGTTTCACTCATTTGATTTCCTGTCCTGCACCCAAACAAATGCATTTGAGTTGCAGACTCTTTACAGAAGAATCTGGAAGAGGACCTGATGCAGTCTGGAGAATGAAGGAGGAAGGGGGGTTTCCAGGGTGAGGAGAGCAAGGAAGAGGGCAGGTTTGAAACAAGAGGCAGCGGAGACAGAATCTGCAAGGGCCCAGAGATGAAGACTGGAGATTCTGAGAACAAGGGGACAGGTGTGTCTGAGCAAGCTAGAATACTGCTCACAGCTGGAGCTCCAAGTGAGAAGTGAGACTCAGAGCTGGAGAGGTAGGGGTAAGTCATATTTAAAATGTTACCCTTTGGGATGCCTGCGTGGCTCAGTTGGTTGAGCATCCGACTTTGGCTCAGGTCATGATCTTGTGGTTTGTGAGTTTGAGCCCTGCGTCTGGCTGTCTGCTGTCAGCACAGCTTCTGCTTCAGTTCTTCTGTCCTCCCCTCTCACTGTCCCTCTCCTACCCTCTCTCTCAAAAATAAATAACATTTTAAAAAATGTTGGCCTTCATCCCATTACACAGAGGAAGCCACTGAAGGTGTTCAGGTGGAATAATGACCACCATCTTACTGTTTTTGGAAGGATACCGGGGCTGCTGTGTCAAGAGCAGATTGAAAGGAGCAAGACTGTGTTGGGAAGAGATATTTTAGGACATTTATGAGCAGTCCCCCTGCACAGAAGCCCCTGAGGAATGCCGAAGGATTGTGTCCTATCTTTTCTTCCTCTGAGTGCCTGCCCGTATTACACAGCAGCAGGTGCACAGAGCAGGAAACGGTTCTGGCTCAAATCTCTGGCAGCAACGATGACATAAATGTTTTAGTCCAGTGGTCATCTCGCTTTGCACAAAGAGTATGCTATAGATTTGCATAGAACTATGACCCTTTCTACTTGGCACAATGGAAAGGGGAAATTTTTTTTAAAAATCACAAAAGTGAAGCCGTTCTAAAGCTATTGACCTTCTCCACCAGGTATTCAGCTCATCTTTGATTTGTGTGACCCCCCCCCCCCCCCCCGTCCTAGACATGACTTTCTGAGAAAGAACACATCGGAGCTGTCAAACCTCCCTCAGATGTCCATCAAGTTTAAGGAAAAGACACGAAAATCTTGCAGACTGATGAAAGGGGGAAACGTGCATATGCAAGGGTGCAAATAAAGTGGAAAATGACACAAACGGCTAGAAAAAGGCCAGCTTTTTTATATCAGATAATGGAGGCGGGAAACAATTTCCAAGGAAAACTTATTTTTCAGCGTGACGCACCTGATTGGGCTGGAGGTTGTAGATCCACTAAAAATTGATTTAGAGGGAGAAGAGACTGCTCATTTCAAAGATCCAGCTCCCCCCCCCCCCCCACCACACAAGTGTCACATCCTGGCATGGGAGAAACCCATTAAAACTCAACCTTATAATGTTAAGGTGGTCTGCTTAGATGCCATCTACTGGAATGTTTATTTTGGATCAAACGCAAGTTCTCTGTGGTAGCCTGAGGGAATTCCAATAAGATGGAACACACAAGGCATTTGATACATGCACCCAACCCCCAAGTGGGTGCTCCACTTTAAATTTATTGACTCTCTCGCATCTCTCCTCCCTTTTGTCTAATCTTGGGTTATCTGGGCTTTATTCTGGGATCTCAAAGCTCTTCTTGAGCAGCCATTTTCTGCTTATTATGACAGAGGTTTGAAGTGCATTTCAACCAGTCAAATCAAGACTTCCACTTACCTTGAGGTGAGGGTTGGGGCAAAGTACAGTGTTCCCAGTTGCCTTTGTGCGTCTAACTAATGTCCCCCAAGAACTCCTACCCTTTCAAAGGCTCACAGTGACCATAGCCATTGGCCATTCACACCCCAGATATTAGGGGATCCTTCTCATTGATTATAATAAGAAGGAAATTTAGCTTCCAGGAAGCATCTGGTGCTCTGCAAACCAAGGAATGCCTGGCCTTGTCCTGCTGTTTACTTAAGTCGAAGACCATACACTACAGCCCTAATACCTCAGTCCCCATCTTATTTGCTTTAAGCTAATAGAATAAATCCTAGAGACATCCATAAAGCTCTACAAAAACCTATATCCCTAATTTTCACTCAACAAATATTTATGGAGCTTATGTTATGTTGCCATAAGCTGTTCTGGGGATAGCACTCAATGAAACCGGCAGGTCTCTGCTCACACAGAGCTTGAATTTTAGGGTGGGGGAAGACAGACAATAAGCAGATAGCTACATAATGCACCAGGCAGTGATAAGTCTATAAATGAGAAATAAAACAGGATAAGGGGGTCAAAGGCAGTTGGGAAATGCCTTTCTGAGCAAGGTGGCATTTGAGCAGAGGCTAAGTGGAACAAGGGAGAAGCCACACAATCTGGTAAGTGTTCTGAGGGTAAGAGCCAGCAAAGGCAGAATCCTGAGAGGAGTGCATGTAACACCTGCCATCCTGTTACACGGCCTGTGTGACAGTGCGTTCCACAGGCTTAGCAGAAAAGGGCGCTGCCTTTCCTTCCTTTTCTACGTTTCCCTTCCTTCTTTTCTTTCCTTCTCTCGCTCCCAGTCCAGACCTTTGCTTACTGAATAAGCCTCCCCAAACCCTTTGCTCTGGGGTAAGTGCACTACAGATGACAAACCTCAAATGTGTTTTGGCAGGACGGGTTTCTCTTTTCTGGAAACTGGTGGCTCCTCAGACTCAGGGGTGGAAGGAAGGCTTTTGCATTGTATCTTAAAGTTGGCAGGAAGCAGATACTCTGTTAGCACAATCAGATTTATGGTTCATTGTAGCAGGATATCTCAGCGGGGATTGTGTTTGTAAGGACTTTCCCAGGTCAGGTTCTAAAGAAGCATGGAGCATGTGCCCCATGGAGCAGAGGAGCTTGGGGTGTTATACCAGAGTTCAAAGAAGAGGAGAGGCAGAACCTGGAGAGGGGAGAGAGGACAATGAAAAGGCTTAAAAAGGCCAAGGGACTGTGTGCGTGTGTGTGTGTGTGTGTGTGTGTGTGTGTATGTGTCAGTGGAAAAAAGACAGGACAGGAAGGATGAGTTCTGCTGACTGAGCGTTTAACTACAAGGTAGCCCCCAAGAGTCTAAGGTGAAGTCTATGTATCTATGGAGAGATCTGGGGACAAGACGAATGGCGTAAAAAAGCTATGGCTGAACCTCTTTCAGGTTCTCCCATTGCTTACCAATCCTGCACCCATCTCTTGTCCACTTTATGTGGGTGAGATTATCCCTTGAAGCCCAAGAACTGAACTCAGAATTTTAGGATTCTGTGTATTTGCTGACTTGCTGACGAGTCTTTTTGGTACTCCCAGTCCCACCTCTTCTTCATGTGTTAAGGAGCATAGGGCATGGATGGCATTCTCAAAACAAGATGACCCAGAAGCTGGTGTCCTTGTTTTCCCAGAACAGACTGTGATGAGGGTTTTCTGTTATTTTGCTTCTCTCCCAGTTCTTGCCTGCCTCTCTGCACCTGCAAAAAGCCCATCTCTTCTTTTAAACTTCACATTCTCTCGGAGTTTCAGTCCACATCTTTGCAACCTAGCCATAGTGCTAGCAGATCTAGCTGCTAAATCTGCATCCATATTTCCTCTGTCAGCCTCTTAGCCATTATGTCACGCACACACAGATCACTGTGGAGCCTCCTTGTATTATTCAAGGAGTGAGAGTTATCATGGATTAGTTTGAATGAAACCTCTGTGCTGTGTCCAGCTAGGGGCTTCCCTGCATTGTATGAACTGATAGCAGGGAGAATTACGAGGTCAAGGTTCGAGTAATCCTTTGTTAATCTTGGACCCAGTGCATCTCCGTATTGTCGGATTACGTGCGATAGAATCATTACATGTTGGATGTCAGGATATCCCACCTAAATCTGGCATATTTGGATTGTACATGATTTCTTTTATTTGTTCTCTTTCAGTGAAAGAGATATCCCTTACTTGAGAAAGTCCTTATCTACATGAACACTGATTATCACCTGTCTAGTTTCACTAGATTAAATTACCTCTGTTCTGGCTGTTTTATTTCCCAACCATTTATTCACCTGGATCTTCCCTTCCCTGAGCCTCCACATAGCACTCAGTTTGCATCTTAAAATTCTGTGATCTAGACAATGGGATGCACGTCAATTGGTCACAAAGCCAACTAGACTATGTATCAAGAACCTCAGGGGCAGGCGGACACACAGTTGATCGACTTACTGTGGTTTGGTGGTGTGGCAAGAATTCTTCCATACTCGTGGGAAAGGATGGGACTGCCCTCATAGAAGGAACAATGTCCCTTCCCTAGGAACCAGTTAAGAACCTCCTGGTGACGTTCTTTTCCACATGGCACATGATTTACTGCTGAACACTCCCTCCTCCCCGCGTATCTATGCCAATGGAATTGCTTTGTAAGATGCCAGGTGTTACTGATGGGAACTTATTACGTATATAAACCACCGGGGCCTAAAAGAAGTTGAAATCTTAGAATATAGGTCAACAATACAGATTATGGAAACTGAAATGGAGGAAAAACAGGTCATTTTCACTTTCACTGCCAATGAGCTCCAATAGGTTCTACCAAACTACCCTCTCTTGGGACTCAACCAAGCTGATTAAAGCCCTATCAGATCCAGAGGAATGCTCAGATATGAAGTTTCATCTGTGCCCAGAAAACATGCCTTAAGGTTTATCCCAAATCCAATCTAAGCATTGCAATATAATAAAACCTGAGATAGGCTGACCAACACCCCTTGTGCCCAGGACTAAGGGGATCCTGGGATGTAGGATTTTCAGTACCCAAACTGGGAAAGTTCTGGGAAAATCATGATGAATTGGTCACCCTATTAGAGATCATAATTATGTAAATAGTTAAGTGCCACCCTTTTTATTTCCAGTGCAAGAAGATGCTTTATTTGACTATAGATATGGAGAGCCATGGTACTTCATGTATAAACTATATACGCTTTGAGGCTTATTTAAATTAAAAAAAATTAATGTGTCTTCTGCAAATACTTGGAACTCAATCAGTGACACTCCAAAATTAGTTTGAAGTGATAAAATTTTATGTAATTATGACAACCATCTCTAAAATAAGGGATTAAATGCTTCAATAAAAAAAAGGAATGGTCTGAAAACAAATCTCTCTGGAATTATAAATATTCTCTAAGATATTTGCCCAATTAGGAGCTCTTTGAATCTTGTTTTTACATTTCTTGCCAACAAAGGTTGCTTAGCAACGGTTAAGCCATCTCTTTTCTCTCATTAGTTTCTTCTCCTACCTTTGCAATTACAGACTAAAGGGAAAGAAAGCTACTGCTCTGTGATGACCTCCTCATCTCAGTTCATAAACAGAAAAATGAGGGTTGTTTAAGTGCAATAGTCCCTAATGCTTATACAGTCCAAAAGGATCTGTTACTAAAAGAAGGTAAATTCTCATGGTGCTCTAACTCATCACGACTCATGTAGGAATCAAAGAGGTTTGGGCGCCAATTATTCTGGAAGGGCCATTACTTGACTAGCCTGGCTTTTCTGTGTCCAAGAATTCTGGCCCAATTATCAGCTGACAAAAGGCTGAAGACTAATATTGTTGAGGTCCAGCTTTGTGCCATACCTTAGATTGGACTGGGCTAGCTCAGGTGAGTTGTTTTGCTTTGTTTTGTTTGTGGGAGAAAACCAGGCAGGAATTTGGATGGACAGAAATCACACAGGACTCCCAGAGTAGGAACCCCAGCAGGACCTATCCTCATGAGCCTGGAACCACACTCTAGTCATCCTTGGGGATCTTGGCAGAGATCTCACCTATCTTTCCTCTAGTGTTCCATCTTCAAGAACTCCACTGTGCTTTCCATCTGCTCTATCTGCATGGCTTATAAAGTTTCCTTTTGCTCCCACTCTCTGCCCTTTATCCGTAACCACAAATCTCAGTGTATTTAAGACTCTGCAAAATTTCTGGTTGTCTCTAGACTTTTCAAGCCAAATGCCCAAGAGTGACCTTCTCAATCAGCAATGTCATAGGCCAATGGCCAACTGTAAATCAGAAACGCTGGCCCAATCAGCTGGTACCAGGGTAAAGGAGGTATTGTGGGTTAAATTGTACGCCCTCAAAATTCATATGTTGAAGTCCCAACCCTCCTAACCCTAAAAATTCATATGTTGAAGGTACCTCAGAATGTGACCATATTTGGAAATAGGGTCATTGCAGATGTGATTAGTTAAGATAGGATGAGGTCAAACTAGAGTAGGGTGAGTACTTAGTGCAATATTATGGGTGTTTTTATCAGAAGGGATAATTTGGATACAGACATGTACAGGGGGAAAGCTATGTGATGGGACAAAAGAAAAAGACAGCATCTACAAGCCAAGGAATGAAGCCTGGAACGGATTCTTCTCTCACAGCCCTCAGATGGAACCAATGCCACCAACACCTTGATTTCAGACTTCCAGCCTCTAGAACTGTGAGACAATCAATGTCTGTAGCTTACACCCAGTTTATGGTGCTTTGTTATGACAGCCCTAGGAAACCTCTGCAGATTTGGGTGCCTGAAAGTGGGGGTGCTGCTGTAACAAATACCTGAAAGAGTGGACGTGGCTTTGGAATTGTGTAATGGGTAGAAGCAAAAAGAACTTTAGGGCACATGATGGAAACAAGTCTAGACTTCTCTGAAGAGACTATGGTAGAAATGTAGGTGCTACAGGAGATTCTAGTGAGAACTCAGAACAAGAAGAGGGGAGCTATAGAGAAAGCTTCTATTGTCTAAGAGAATACATATGTTATCATAAACAGAATGTTGCCGAGAATATAAATACTAAAAATGCCTTTTATGAAGTCTTAGCTCGGGCTGCTATAACAAAATACCATGGGCTGGGTGACTTAAACAACAGAGATTTATTTTTCACAGTTCTGGAGGCTGCAATTCCAAGACCAAGGTTTCAACAGATATGAGTCCTGGTGAGGGCCCTCTATCTGACCTATAGGTGGCCTTCATCTTGCTGTTTACTTACACGGTGAAGAGGTAGCTCTAGTCTCTCTTCCTCTTCTAATAAGGACACTCATCCCATTATAGGGGCCCCACTCTCATAACCTCATGGAAACCTAATTACTTCCCAAAGCCCCATCTTAAAATACCATCACACTGGGGGTTAGGGCTTCGACATAAGAGTGGGGAAGCACAAACATACAGTCCCTAACAGAGCCCACAGACAGAAATGAGGGACATGTTGTTGGAAACTGGGAGAAAGGTGATCCTTGTCATAAAGTGGCAGAAGACTTGGATGAATTGTGTTCTATCGGATGGAAAGTAGAACTTTTAAGCAATGAACTTGGACATTTAATGGAAGGGATTTCCAAGCAAAGTATTGAAAATGCAGCCTAGTTTTGGGGCACCTGGGTGGCTCAGTCAGCTAAGTGTCCTACTCTTGGTTTTGGCTCAGGCCACGCTCTCGTGGTTTTGTAAGTTCAAACCCTGTGTCGAGCTCTGCACTGAACAGTGTAGAGCCTACTTGCGATTCTCACTCTCCCTCTCTCAGCACATCTGTGCTGTCTCTGGTCTCTCTCAAAATAAGTAAATAAATAAACTTAAAAAAAGGAAAAAGAAAGTGCAGACTGGTTTTTCCTTGCTGCTTATAGTAAAATGCAAGAGGAGAAAAATAAACTGAAGAAGGAACTGCTAAGCCAAAAGGAACAAGCACTTGATGATTTGGAAGAATTCTTAGCCTATCCAGATAGCCCATTCTGGAAAGAGAGCCAAAGGTGTGACTGGACAGCTATTTGCTAAAGAGATTAAGCATGTGACTCAATGGATCACATCCATTGGATCCAATGGATCCAATCACCCATTTAAGCAGAAGCCAGGAATAGAGATGTGGTTATGTACGAAAAACCTGTGGAGGACCCTCTTGTCTGGTGGCTTGAACCCTTGTGTATTGCATGAGAGGCCAACAAGTTTATTGGCCAATGGTTCTCTATCAACAGAAACACTGCCAACCTGGACCAAAAGGGACAGAGATAGGATGAAATGAAGGAAGAATGAATTTAAAGACAGAGCCATCAATGCTGAGGCTGGCAGCATTACCTCAGCCACTATAGGCCCAGAAGCACAGGCCAGGGGCCAGGGCCATCTCCTCCTAAGGTCCCAAGGATGTGGGCCACCCAGGGCCAAAACAAAAGCAGGACCTGGCTGACTACTCCCTGTCAGTGGGACATTTGGTAAGGAGGCTTTCCTTTGAGTCACGGGCATAGAGAATATCTGAGACAGGAGCATTATATATTTTATATAATTTCATTCCAATGGAAAACTTGGCATCAGTTGTATTCTCCTTGGTTTACCAGCTTGGAGACTAAGCAATGTTCCTGAGGCCTCAAGTCTGGTAAATGGAAGAATCAGGGTTCAAACACGGGTTTGATTTCAAGGTCTTTTCAGTTCACCAGAAAGGGTATTGAACCTGGGAATTTGCAATAAGACCAAAGAGGGTAAGTAAAATTAAGTAAACTCATTCAACGGAATGGAAACTAATGATTACTTAAGCATGAGTGGATGAGTATGTTTGTGTGCAAGTGCATGTGCACGTGTGTGTATAGGAATCAGGTGTACAAAGATACAAGATCCTTCCAGAATGAATGTGCGTGCGTGAATGTTTGTGTCCATTAAACAAATAATAAGTAGCCTAGGCCTAGTAATAACTGCCAGAGTTTTAATCCTTCTTAACTAGGAATTGCTGAAACCATTAGCCAGGGATGGCCAAGGGAAAGGTCTCTTTTTCATTTACCATCAGTCTATAGATTTTTTTCTCTTGGTGAAGGCATTCACCACCCTCATCCCCTGCATTTGAAATGGCTGCTTCCTTTTAGCAAAGATTTTAGTACTGTTTTAGAGAATTCACGAATCTCTTGGCAGCAATGATCTTTAAAGTTCATTCTTTAAGTCTTCATTACATGCTAGACTTTAAGATTTACTCTTCTTTGATACATTCTGCAAAATGCCAGCTGAAGTTACTTATTACCTGGAAGAGGTCTTATCTCTATTTAAGTGGCATGGCACCTCTCTGCCCTTCTTTTTGAGCTTTTTACTCCGATATGTGCCGTATTGCTGTACGTGATGGTAGGGAGAGTTTTATTGACTTGTGCCTTTTGAACTGAAAGGCAAATTCTAGCCTGATTCTTCCCTTTAAAATGTCTCCCTCGTATAATAATGCCTGTATTTTACGCTATTCCCCTGATGTACTCCCACTGAACAGCTTCCTGTGTGTAGAAAAGCAGCATTTTGCAGTTTATGCATTTCCTGGCCATTATGACATAAGCTTCGTTAAGCCATAAATAGCCAAAATAAAATTCCAAGGACTCAAAATAACTATTTCAAGATCCAACCTCAAATAATCACAGAAAGTTAGTCTCTGCTATCACTGCAGTCTTGCTTTTGTTGTGTTGTTTCATTCTGTTTCGTGAACAGAGATGAATACATTTCCCTTTTGTATTTGTCTGTCTTCCAGTGCTGGGTTTTGGGACTTCCTGTAGTTTTTTTTACAAAAATCAATCCAAGGGTACCATGAAGTGGCAGCTACAGTTTTGCCCAGAGGTCCACAGAGACGCCTGTTGGAGGTCCTTTTGTTTTAATGGTGGAGATCTGACAATTTCTGATGTAAAGCGCCGTGAGAGTCTGCTGTGTTTACTTGTATATCTTCAATGACCAGAGAAGCATTTGGCACATAGAAAGTGCTAAATGAAGAGAAGATAAATGAAAACAAATTACAAATTCTAAAAATACCACAGCATAGGCTATAAACTCAGGAGCTCCAGTAAATTCAATTTCATGTGATTTCCATCAAAGAAGGAAAAATGTATGGCACATTTATAACTGCCCATGCTGTATTATCAAATATATTCTGGATAGGAGAGCACTTCTGGTTTGATCAAGTGTTAATGAGACTATCATTACCATTTCCTATATCTGATGCTTGGAAGAATTTCCACAGAGTAACTCCTGACTTCATACATTTCAAACCATGTTTTTTTCTCCACTATCCATCCCCAAGTCCTGGATGCCAATCGGACACACTTGTTCACAGTATGATCTTTGACACTGCATCTTCCTGTCAAGATGTCAGGTAAGTTGGGTCAAAGTCATATAGGAGTATTTCTGGAGCCATTCCTATACTAGAATGACTAGAAACATCTGAGCCATACATGGGAGCCATTGCAAAGCAGGTAAATATATCTCACAAAAGCCAAACCAAATGTATGCTCAAGTTGACCGCCCCTATAAATGCCTCTGGTCACTCAACATTGCTGAACACAAAAGAAGGGTGATGGAGGGGAAGTCAGAGTGGAAACAGATAGGACTAAAATATTCACGTTTGCAAATTTTACACTTCAGCTGCATCGGCTTCATCGTAAACACACCTCCTATGTGTTCAGAAACGAACATGTTACCCACAGCCTGTGAGAGGGCAGAGCTAGTGGGCATCCCAGTCTTTCTTTAGATTAAAATATGGAAGGAAGGACAGGGAATTTCTCCCTCTGCAGAGATTGCTAGAATGAAACACTATGATGAGGCAGCAGTGTGAGCGCTAACAAAGCCACAAAGAGGGAAACAGATGAAAGGGGAGAGAAACAGAGACATTTCAACACCGTTTGAACTCCTAAGCTGGGCCATGTCTGAATCCAGCTACACTTCTGTGCGTCCCTGTTTTGTAGTTTGGCAAACTTCCTTAAAACTTGAATTCAGGTTTCTGTCATTTAAAGCCACGAGTCCTGACTAATACACAAAATGATAGGCTGTCAGTATTATCTTGCTAGAAATCTGAGAGAGTCATATACGCTGAGAAAAATAACGTAGGGGCATTGAGATAGTTTCTCCAACGAAGGTCTGGAAGCTGAGCATACCCTTCAATAATAATGACACGGCATTCTGCAGTTTCCATGGGATTATATATACATTTTACCTTATTTCTTCTTCACAGAAGACAAACATGTTCGTCAAAGTTTTTCAAATGAAGAAACTAAAGACTCAGAGAGGTTAAGCCACTTGCTTAAGGTCATCCAGCTGGCGTAGGAAAGAGCTAGAGCAGAGCCTAGGTCTTGTACTTCTTGTCCAGCATGCTTTCTATGTTATTCCATGTCTCCCTGTGCACACCTGCAGACCCAGAACCTCCATGTCCAGCTGAAATTGTAATTCCTGCCAGGAAATAAACCATCCAATACTTCTGGGCCAGATCCACTCCTGGCCCATGGCTACTACTTCCTTCATCTTCATCATCTACCTTCTAGATTATTGACCCCAACAACTTTAATTTCCGTGACTACATTCTCTTAGTCCTTTACCTAAATTCCAAACTTTCAACCCTTTGTCCATATCCTAAGTGCTGAGAACCAAAAGTACCTGGCCTTTGTGTTCGCAACTTGGTATTAAACCCTTCTTAAATTTTTGACCACTAAGGTCTTCAAGTATGACTTCTGCCCTTCCTCTGGACACATCTCTGGCTATCACATAACATGGGTTCTTGAATCTCTAATGTACCTAACTCCAATTCTATTATTGCTTCGTTCTCTACTCTTGTCTCTTTCTGAAGCATTCAGCCATGTATTATTTCCAGAGGAGAGGGAGACACACATAGAGAGACAGAGGGAGAGAATGAGCCACATAGCAACTGTGAAGCTAGCGTTCCATCTTGTGAGTGAGGCTGGCAAACAGAGGTCTACCAGAACTTAGGGGCTCTATTTCTAGGACTTGGAGATGAGGCTTTTCCTCAGGAATGAAATGCCAGGAAATGGCACAGTTTCATAGATGCCATTTTATTGGCAAAGAAAGAAAGTGTTGATTTTAGAGAACACTTTATTACTGACCATTTCAACCACAAACTGCCTAACTGACAGCCTAAATAGAGAAGCCTTCCTTCTTGCAGCATGGTAGAATCAGAGGCAGCCCAGCATGGACTGCTAGGAAGTATTCAAAGAGGCTACTCTGTGGGTCATATCACTGCCATCCAGTCAAGGGGTCCTCCCAAGGCATTTCCCGCTTGAAAGAAGGGAGTGGCCTCCACAAGCAATGGCGAAGACAGGCCTTCACTGAAAAAGGGTCCTGCAATGCATTGCATCTGAAAGGCAAGATACTGTGGATTTATCTGGGAGTATCTTCAGGAATGGAAGGAAAGCTGGGAACAATGATCCAGCAAGCAATCTCCTACGTAAACACAAGGACCTTATATGAAAAGAGCTGTGCATTTTCAGGAGCAATAAAAGCAGCTAGGAACCCCAAAGCCAGGAATCTCAAAGGATGGGATGGAAGGTGGTATGAGAGCTTTAAAACTTCAAGAGAAGAGCATATAGGGGCGCCTGACTGGCTCAGTCGGTTAAGCGTCCAACTTTGGCTCACGTCATGATCTCATGGTTCATGAGTTCGAGCCCCGCATCAGGCTCTGTGCTGACAGCTCAGAGCCTGGAGCCTGCTTCAGATTCCGTGTCTCCCTCTCTCTCTGCCCCACCCCTGCTCACTCTCTGTCTCTCAAAAATAAATAAATGTTGAAAAAAATTTAAAAAAAAAAGAGAGAGAAGAGTATATAGACTGTCTGTTCCTGACACATGGTGCTAGGACTTAGTAATAGAAACACCTGAGAGACTCTCCAATGGAGGTGGACATGTTTGTTGTCTCCCCCAACCCAATACCTAATACCCTTTTCCATACGAGGAGAACCAGATTTTGTTCCACACCCTCCTAATAACAAATCCTGATTAGACCAAGCTAATTATAGTGGTGCCATTTCCCTTATCACTGATTAACTTAGTGGTAAGCTTATCTTAACTAATGAAATATGTGTGGAATTCTACCGGAGAGCGTGTATCTAGTAAAATGTTTTCTTCCTTTTTTGCTTTTTTTAAAAGCTCTTAAAGAGAAACAAAAGAGAAACAGATCTTACTTTATGGGATGTTGCATATCCATGTGATGTCTGGACCTGTGGCAGCCGTCTTGGAAACATGAAGGGGGTTAGTACAGGGCGACTACACCAAGGGTAGTAGACCAGGTTCCTGATGATGTCACCACAGACTTAGGGAAAAAAACAAACAAACATATATATATGTGTATATACATATACACATATATATACACATATATATATTATAAAATATGTAAAGACTGATATCCAGGATATGAAAAGAACTCATACAACTCAGTAACAAACTGACAAACAACCTGATCAAAATGGGCAAAAGATCTGAAAAAAAAATTACCATAAAACATGTTGAATTCTAGTTTATAGCAGGTGAAGCATTTAAGTGTCTGAAACAAAATTTGAATTATGGAAACTAAATGTTGGGTGTACAAATGTTCAATGTACAACAACATTGTGCAACATACATTTCTTTAAACTTTTCTGTATATTTGAAATTTTTTTATAATAAAGTGTCTGGGAAATAATTGTAAACCTTGACTCGTTAGTGGGAAATGAAATCAATTTAATGGGTTAGATGAGCATTTTTAAAATAGTAAAATGGAAGAGAGCACAAATAGTGATTTCAATTACACATAGCACATACGCATATATACACCCTAGAACATGATATAAAATTATTGTCTTATGGGGATCAGGTCAAAAGTATTTGAGAAATAACTACATTAGTGTCAGAGGTTTCCCAAGATTCTACTTCTTCTCCTCACCATATTGCACTAATATTCTTATTCTCACATCTAATCCATGCATCGTTTGCACAAATTCAGAGTTCTTGTCTAAAACTGCCTGCATCTCCATCTATCTCTGATCCATTATCACAGTTAATGAACCGCATTTTCTTAAAACAAGTTTCTTCCAAGGGAATTCACAAGGCTTTTTGTGAGCTGTATTTATACCTTCAAAATCCCAGGGTAGCATTTAGTAATTTTCTGCATCAGGACACTAAATGGAAGCTTAAAAGAATTAGCAAAACTCTTGCCACATGGTCTTCCTTTGTTATTTTTTGGGAAGACAGAGGCAAAATAAGCTAGCACCTCAAGAAAATCTACTTTTCCTCCAATCCCTTCCAGCTATACCCTTTGGGAGGGGGTCTCTATGCACAACCTGTACTTATGGAGTGAGGAGTTATACTCCACCTCCTTAAGAGTTGAGTAATACATAAATTATTTGAGATTCTTCTGCACAAATGATTTATCTGTTATTCCATATTTATTTTCCAATTATTTATTTGAAGCACTATCAACTCATAGGTATTTATTTTATGCCTTGGGTTATAATCAAATACTATGTTTATTTTGTAGCTCAGATTTTTCCGGCTTTGGCCACTGGGAGCTCTTTCAGTTGACACATGTGTTCCTTTGACACATCCCCATTATTGTGAGTTATTTTTGAGCACTTGCTAACTTTTTGGTACTAGAGAAGCATCTTGTGTATTTCCTGCTCCAGGAAAAGGAGACTTGATTTTTAAGTTTATTTATTTTGAGAGAGAGACAGCATGAGTTGGGGGGATGCAGAGAGAGGTGAGGAGAGAGAGAGAGAATCCCAAACAGGCTCTGCACTGCCAGTACAGAGCCCGACACTGGGCTCCAACCCATGAAACTGTGAGATCATGACCTGAGCCGAAACCAAGAGTCAGACACTCAAATGACTGAGCCACCCAGGTGCCCCTGTTTTTTAAGTTGGAGAATGGTATTGGAAACCAAGATCTGGGCACAAGGTGTATTCATTACTATTGGGGTATCATTGTTTCTAGTCCCTCTAAGCTGACAGAGCAAGAAGATATATGTGTGAATATATTTCCATGTATATAAACGTCCTTGTGTATATACACATAACTATAAATATTTCTAATGTAACCATGCGAATCTCTATTAAGCTAAGCATGAGTTCATATCATATGTCCAACGTAACCCATTACCACAAGGAGCAGTCTAACCTCCTCCCCTTGTAATCTCTAACTTCAACAGTGAAAAACCTGTCTCCTACTCTCTGCCATCTATTTGCTTAATTGTTCAATTCCAGTATAAATACCCAGTGGTTTCAGAATTCTCAAGTTCTACCTCTAGGGAAAACAATGTTATCAACTAGAGTACTCTGCTTATGTACAGTTAATTTTGCCTTTAGTTTTTATAGACTGCACTCATTTTAAAAGATACTTAGATCAGCACTCTCTCTCCCAATGAACAGTAATCAAGACAGTGTTGTATGGGCATAAGGATAGAATTGAGAGTCCAAAAATAAACCTTTGTTTTTACGACCCATTTATTTTAAACAAGGGTGCCAAGACCATTCAATAAGGAATGAATAGTCTTTTCAACAAATGATGTTGGGACAACTGGGTATCCAGAGGCAAAACAGTGAAGTCAGATCCCTACCTCACACAAATACAAGAAATAAGCTAAAATGGACTGTAGACCCAAATGTAAGAGCTAAAACATAAAACTCTGAGAGGAAAACATAGGAGTGAAACTTCATGACTAGACATGGTTCTTCCTTCATGGCATGGCAACTAACTATGGAATCTTCATGGTTAAGCAAAAGTTACTTACATATGACACCAAAGCACAAAAAACAACAAAAATAGATAAATTGGATTTCATCAGAGTTAAAAATTTTTTGTGTTTTAAAGGACATCATCAAGATAGTGCACAATCAACCTAGGCAAAAATTCAGAACACTGACAACACCAAATGGTGGCCAGGACATGGAGCAACGGGAACTCTCGTTCATCGCTGGTGGGAATGCAAAATGGTACAGCCACTTTGGAAGACAGTGTGACAGTTTCTCACAAAACTAAACACACTCTTATCATATGATCCAGCAATCTTGCTTCTTGGTATTTACCCAAAGGGGCTGAAAACATATCCACACAAAAACCTGCACATGAGTGTTTACAGCAGCTTTTTTAAAAAAAATTTTGTTTTTATTTTATATTTGAGAGAGAGAGAGAGAAGGAGAGAGAGTGCAAGCAAGGGAAGGACAGAGAGACAGAGACAGAATCTGAAGTAGCCTCCGGGCTCGAGCTGTCAGCACAGAGCCCGATGCGGGGCTCAAACTCACGAGCAGTGAGATCATGACCTAAGCTGAAGTTAGACACTTAACCCACTGAGACACCCAGGCTCCCCTATAGCAGTTCTAATCATAATCACCAAAACTTGGAGGCAACCAAGATGTCTTTTAGTAGGCAAAAGGATAAATAATTGTGGTACGTCTAGACAGCAGAATATATTTTAACACTGAAAAGAAATGAGTTGTCAAGCCATAAAAACACATAGAGGAAACTTAATTGCATAATATAAAGTGAAAGAACCCAATCTGAAAAAGGCTACTCACTGTACGGCATTTAGGAAAAGGCAAACTATAAAGACTGTAAAAACATCAATGGTTGCCAGGGGGAAGGGAGAAGAAAGGGATGGATGAAGAGCTGAAGGGCAGAGTATTTTTAGGGCAGTGAAACTATTCTGTGGACACTATAATGGTGGAGGTACGCCATTACACATTTGTTAAAACCCACGGGATGTACAAAACCAAGAGTGAACCCTAATGTAAATTATCAACTTTGGATGACAATGATGTAGTAATGTAGGTTGATCAATTGTAACAAAGGTGCCATTCTGGTACACGGGGATGTAGATAGTAGAGACGTTGTGCGTGTATGGTGGTAGAAGGTATCTGAGAACTCTCTGGTCTGGTTCATTTTGCCATGAACTTAAAACTGCTCTAAAAAAGAACTTTTTTCTTAAAGTCGATCCATAGGATGGGAGAAAATATTTGCAAATCTTATATCTGATCAGAGGGCCGTTTCCAGGGTAAAGAACACTTACAACCCAGGAATAAAGGCAAATAACCTAATTAAAAATGGACAAAAGATTTGAATAAACATTTTTCTAAAGAAGAGCTGCAAATGGTCAAAAAGGATATGAAATGATGCTCATCATTATTCATCATTAAGTAATTGCCAATCAGAACTACAAGAAGATAGCACTTCACATCCACTCGGATGGCTACGCTACACAAGACAGATGGTAACAAGTGTTTGTAAGAATGTGAAGAAATGAGAACCCTCATACATTGTTCTGGGAATGGAAAATGGTGCAGCTGTTTTGGAAAACAGTTTGGTAACTCCTCAATCATAAAACATAAACTTACCATATGATCTATAAATTCCACACCTGGGCATATATCCAATACAGCTTAAAACTGTTCAAACAAAAATTCTCCACTAAAGTTCAGGAGCATTATTTATAATAGCAAAAGATGGAAACAACTCAAATGTCCATCAACTGATAAAGGAAGAAATGAGATGCGGTATATCCATACAACAGAAACATATTTGGCAATAAAAAGAAAGGAAACAGTAATGCATGTTACATCAATGAACCTTAAAAACATTAAAATACTAAGTGAAAGAAGCCAGACACAAAGGCCACGTGTTGTATGATTCCATTCACGCGAAATGTGCAAAAGAGGCAAATCTATAGAAATGAAAGATTAGGGTTGTAAGGAGGGGACTAGAGGAGAGGATGGGGAATGACTGTCGGTGTGCGTGGAGTTTCTTTGCAGGGAGATTAATATGTTCTGCAACTAGATAGTGTTGAAGGTAGCACAACTCCACATGGGTAAATACCACTGAATTTTATACTTTAAAAGGGTGAATCTTAGGGCATATGAGTTACGTCTCAATAAAACTATTGTAACAACTGACTGGCTTGGCAAAAACTCAATAGCTAGAGTGTGGTAATACTTTATTAAACTATCCCAGAGATTCCAGGGGATTAAAAGCATACTTACCATTTCTAAGAATATGTATGGTCAAGTTAAATAAATCAAGTAAATACTTGATTTGTGTTTAAAACAAATTAAAAGTCTGCAGCACAGTCCCCAAACTACTCCACAAAGATTATTATTTGATTTGTTGTTTGGCAATGAGTACTGCATTTTCCTTATCAAAGTGCTTCTCTAGACAGACACTATAGAACTGTGTGTATGGGAGAATTAAGTTCTGTTTATTTCCTGAAATCCTACAAAAAATTTAAATGGAGATCTTTCAGAATAGCTCATTCAAAACCTCTTTAATCTTCACTGAGTATAAAGCCATAAACATTGCCAAATTAAGTGAAAATTTTCTCTCCCCAGGATCTTTCATTCAAGAACATAATTTAATGCCTGATCAGCCATGTCTATGAGCTGGTCGCCTTATCAACTGCCCTTTTAAAAAGTTCCAGGTGGAAAGTCTATCCATAGTTTGGATCTACTCAGCCCATTGTCCCTCTTCTTGTTGCTAGGATACCACTTGGTAGTGATGTCAACCTATTGGAATATTAAAAATTTATTTCTAATCAAGTTTTTATTCTACATGGCCTTAGGAAAAGAAGAAAACAAGGCCTGTACTCACCTAAAACAGCTTCCAGAAGGACTTTAAATATCTGGTAGTAAATCTAAACTCATTTTTTATTTAAAAATTGAAAAACCTGACTTTATCATTAAAATTGCAAGTTTTAGCTTTGTGTATTAGTTTGTCCATAAGTGGAAAGGGAAAAGTTTCATATCACAGAAACTTTTCCTTCCTTCTAAAATGGCTGACTCATTTTGTCACTCAAAGATGAAATCCCCAGGGTACAGAAAAAGTCCTCCTTCAGAGAAGATTCATTTCCTCCTTATTTCTTAGGGCTCTCTGCTTCAAAACTGGAAACTGAAACAATTTATTTCCCTGAGTTCTAAAAGTGACAGTTTAGAAGGTAAAAAATAGGATATTATACAATTTATTTTTATTCCAATTAATTCAGTTCAGCAATGTGTATTGAACACACTCTATGCATGAGTTCCTAACCAGCCTGTAAAGATGACTATGCAACAATTATGGTCTTTAAGATGTTCATAATGTAGTGAAGACACAGACGTGTGCACAATGTCCAATGTCAGTCTACAAAGGAGCAGGGGACTGAGCTGCTCTAGGCCCAGTGGGTAGAGTCCCAGTACTGCTTTGGGGTCTGCAGAAACACAAGTCTGGAGCCTGCATTGGTTAGTTATGAACCAAAAGGGACAATTAAGATATGCTGCATTGTCAGGGTACCAGAGTAGCATCAGAGTTACAGATCAAAGTGGGTTACCACACAAGGGAAGCCAATGTGTGAAAAGATTCATAGATCAGGGCTCATTTGAACATTCTTAGGTGGGGCCTATGGCCTCTGCCTTGGGCACTGAGGGGGCCTGGTTAAGAAAGACATGACCAACCCTCACCTATGGTAGTCTGGTTAATATTGTGGGACAGGGCGAGTCTATCTGAAAGGAGAATGGCTGGGGTTCAAGGAGGCTTTGCAAGCAGCATGGTAGTTAGGCTGGGTCCTAAAGGATAGATAAAAGACTTCATTAAGCGGAAGTAACAAGGAGTGGGCATGCAAAGTACAAGGAAGAGGAAAGCAAAATATGAAGGCTAGAGAATGCTGCTGTACTAAGGTTATGACTAGTAATGGTAGACCAGGAATGTGGAATGTATGCAGCTGTGGGGAGGAGACAGGAGATTAAAAGGGGATCTTGGTCTAGATTAAGAAGGGCTTGAAATGCCATGCTAAGTAATTTGAACTTTATATGCGTAATGAGGTTCCATCCAGGATTGTTGACTAATACAATGTGAAATACGACCTTTCCGTAATTAGCTGACTTATCAACCTAGCTCAGGAACAGTTAAAAACTATTTGCTTTTAAACTTATCCTAGTTACTCTGTCCGCTCAGATCCATTCTTCACCATCTCTCTCTTACACTGTGCCCCAGGAGGCTGATTCCAACAGGCTCCCTTGCCCTCTGCCTCCCAGTAGAGTGCAACCGATGGGAGGTACCAGCTGAGTGTTGGAGGTCAGGAGGAAGGAGAGGTAGGGATGTATTTGGTCACGAATTGTATTTTCCCACCAAGGTATCAGCTCTTGTAAATTGTCTCCCTTCTACATCTACAGCTCTCACCAAGTTCTGCTAACTTCTTCCTTTTCCTGCTCCTTCAGGTTGTAAGGAAGGTAATGGCTTCCTGCTGTTCCTGGTCGCTGGATGAGCCCTCCCCTAATGTTTCTCTTTACTCTGCTATATTGGGAGAGGGGAGCTAAGACCACCCCCAGGTAACATGGCTCACTATGAGGACACACATGGCTCAACATAGAGTCATGTTCATGGTTCAGATTTATTACAGCAAAAGGGAAAACCTGCGAAACTGAAAGGAACACAGGGTGAAGTCTGGGAGAAACCAGGCACAAGCTCCAAGGATGCTCTCCCAGCAGCTCTCAGTCACACAAGATGTACTTACCTCTGCCCACAATGAGTTGTGTCAGTGTGCGTGAACTAGTGCCCAAGATTTTTACTGGGAGCTGGCCACATAGGCACCTGTTGTATAGCACCTACCACAATCCCAGACTCTTAGAAAGACAGTAGGTGTTTAACATAACCACTGTTGTTTGCGGAAAACGTGTGTGCACAGTGAGCCATTCTCATCAGGGAAAAATGGAAACCCTCCAACCCAAGCTCCCAGGTGCCAGCCTAGGGCCAATTTGCAAGCAGGCCTCTTGAAAGATAGCAGTTCACTATGTTAACTCTTTTCCGTAAACCTGCCCACACTTCTGTAAATGACTTCTCCGTTTAAGACTTTTTTTTCAGTTTATTTATTTTGAGAGAGAGAGACAGAGAGAGAGAGAGAGAACACACACACAAGTGGAGGAGGGGCAGGGGAGAAGGAGAGAGAGAAAATCCCAAGCAGGCTCTGCCCTGTCAGTGAAGAGCCCAACTTGGGGCTCGAGCTCGCAAACAGTGAGATCATGACCTGAGCTGAAATCAAGGGTCGGATGCTTAACCGACCGCCACCCAGGTTTCCCCTCATTATTTTTTAAGTTTATCTACTTATTTTGAGAGAAAGAGAGAAAATGAGAATGGAGGAAGGGCAGAGAGAGAATCAAGACTTTTTAGTCAAATGCTTTCAAGTATGTCCCACCTGGGACCCTAACAATAATAAAAGAATATCTATATCTATCTATGTATCTGTTCATACACCTGTGTAAATTGATGGGTAGTCACTTCTGCGAAGTCACAGCCTTTCTCTTCTGGTTTTCTTCAGCATTTCCTAGATCTGAGACTCACTAGGACATGGAGCATCCAAGGCACCCCTAGGCCACTGAGGCACAGCCTCCACTGTGAGTCTCCTCTGTATTTGCACACTCACATGATTGAGTGTCTCTCTCAATTTGTCCTCTAGGGACCCTCTGGGGATGGATTCTGTTCCTGACTTTCAGGCTCTTCATCTGAGGCTCTGAAACACTTCCTACCACTTCCCATCTCTTTTTTGGGGGCCGGGCCCTGCACCAACCAGTCAGAAGATATGGAACCCAATGCCCCCACCACCTGACTCTGAGTTTGTCCTCCTTTAGAATCTTCTGTTCTACCAACATTGACACTGTCACTGCCTAAATGGGTCTGGAGTTTTCAAAGCCTCAGAAGATGCAAAGTTAATTAAACTTTTAGGCGTTTTGACCCCATGATACCCTCCAACTGGGATAGTCCTCCTATGACTCATCCACTAGTCTCTAGCCTTTTTACTCCCTTCCCTCAGGTCCAAGCCCACCCCACCTTTCTTTCCTGCTATCGTGAATATTTTGGATATCTATTGTTACATGTGAAAACCGCCTCAAATTTAGTGGCTTAAAACATCAACCATTTATACCTCATGCTTTTATAGGCCAGGAGTATGGGCAGAACATGGCTGAAGAAATCTGCTCCCCATGGTGTCACCTGGGGCCCCTCAGCATATTCAAGCAGCAGCCGGGCTGGGTTGGAGGGCCTAAGATAACAGGAAGGCTGGCTCAGTGGGTCTCCTCTCTACTTCCATTTCAGGCCCTCTCCATGTGTTTCTAGCAAGTTAGTCATATTTCTTGCACAATAGGCAAGGGCTCCAAGAAACCACAATAGACACTGCCAGTCCTTTTAAAGTCTAGGCCTGGAACTGACACAACACTACGCCTGCCATATTCTATTGCTCAATGCAATCAGAGGCCAGCCTGCTACAGGGAGAAAAGGAATAGACCCTACCTCTCACTGGGACGAGTGTCAAAGAACTTACGGTCACCTTTGTGGAGGTTCCTACATATGTCACGGCCAAATGCATTCAGGTTATGACCAAGAGACTCTTTAAATAAATGACCCTAACCCACATCTTGTTATTCCCAATTTGAGAATCATCCACCAGCCAGAAGTGGAACACTAATAATCATAGCAACAGAGCCCACATTAGCACACAGCTGGTGTAACTTTGCTCTTTCTTCTCCCTTCTCTTCCCTGTGTCATTGTGCACGGTAATGTCGCAGTCTAAAGAATCATTTTCCCCTCCGGGCACTAGAGTCTGAGTGCTTCACACCAGAAGGATTATAAATCACAAACACGAGATTGGATTTTGCAACAGAACTGGTGTTGAAGATCCTTTGGCAGTGACTTTTTCTCGCCTTGTCTGTTTTTTTTCAGAGGAGCATCTGTCAGGGGATTGGGGTGTCCTTCTGTGCTTATGATTTCTTTCCCTCCTGGTTCAGGCCAGACTACCCACCCGAGGCGTGGGATGACTGATCTTCTTGAAACCTTTCCAGGAGCCTGTGTTTAGGCCTTGTTCCCAGGGTTACAAGGAATGAAACCACCATATAAGAAATCTTCCTGGAAAAGCCCCAGGACTCAGCCTATAGAACTGCACCAGACCCAGGTGACTTCCTAGTTCACAAACCCCATTCCCTCCTCTTGCTGTGAGGCCTGTCGAGCAACAATTTCTGGGGTCCTATGGGGCTGACGGTCTGTCTTACTTACACCCAAGAGTATCCTCATGATTAATCTCCTACTATTTGAAGTGAATTGAGTGAGTCCTATTTCCTGCTTCCAGTAAGACAAAGCAATACAACAGTTGTAATGACAAATTACAACTATGTTCTTTACAAACCAGGTACATGATAAAGAAATGTCAGTGTTCTTAAAAGTTTGGTTTCTCAAATGAGGCTTCATGCTTTTGTGAAAATACAGATTTAAGACAAAAAATAAACACCTTTAAGGATAATTTTTACACCTTCTCCTTAGCTATCCTAGTGATACCAGTGACAACACAATGTCACTGGTTCAAGCCTTTATTTTCAACCCAGAGCCCAAAACAGTCAATATGCACTAACCATGGCAGCTAGTTGAAGATTGAGCTTCAGCTCAGGTCAGGATCTCAAGGTTCATGGGTTGAAGCCCCGCATCAGCTCTGTGCTAATAGCTCAGAGCCTGAAGCCTGCTTCAGATTCTGTGTTTCCCTCTGTCTCTGACCCTTCCCAGCTCATGCTCTGTTCTCTCTGTCTCTCAAAAATGAATAAACATTAAAAAAAATTTTTTAAAGAAACACTAGACCTTTGCACATATGTATGTGGTCACCAAGCTAAAATCTATAACCTGTAGCCTGCCTGATCCATGGCCAAACAACACAATGGCATATTTTAAATCATGATTACTGCAGAAAATTCATAACATGTGCTAATTTAGCTACAGACCAATCCCATTGCTTGTGTTCTAGCCTCTGCCTTAAAAGGCCATAAACTCCCTTCTAGGAACAATCTTATCCCAGAGCAATAGACCAGAAGATACATTTGTCAAGGTAAGAAGACAGAATATATTTTGTTTAGCAGTTTTTTTTTAGCTTAATTTATTTCTTGTATATAATGAGACTCCTGGTATGTGGGCTTCCATTAAAAAAATTTTTTTTTACATTTATTTATTTTTGAGAGACAGAGAGAGATAGAGCATGAACAGGGGAGGGGCAGAGAGAAAAGGAGACACAGAATCAGAGCAGGCTGCAGGCTCTGAGCTGTCAGCACAGAGCCCGATGCGGGGCTCAAACCTACGAGCCGCAAGATCATGACCTGAGGTGAGGTTGGATGCTCAACCAACTGAGCCACCCAGGCGCCCCAGTGGACTTCCATTTTTAGTGTTGCTCAAGTCCTGCATAAGTTAGGAGTGAGACCGCGCCTGCGCTGGCTCATTGGCTGGTCTGTGTGTAATTAACAGAAATAAAGGACATTGTAAGACTCAAAGAAATAGTCACTGACCTTAATTGGTATAATTGACCTACAATTTAAATCTCTTCCCTCTGGGTGCCTGGGTGGCTCAGTGGGGTTAAGTGTCAGACTTAGCTGAGGTCATGACCTCGCCCGACTTCAGCTGAGGTTATGACCTCATGGTCCATGAGTTTAAGCCCCACATTGGACTCTGTGCTGACAGCTCGGAGCCTGGAGCCTGCTTCAGATTTTGTGTCTTCCTCTTTCTGCCCCTCCCCACCCTCTCTCTCTTTCAAAAAAAAAAAAAAATTAAAAATTAAAAAAAAAAACTTTCCCTCAAGGAAAACTGTGGGGAGGGTCTCCTTTCCAGATCACATTGGACAGATGCCCTCACATTCGTACTAAGGGACCTGTCCCTTGTTGAAGGTTTGCAGGTTTTGCAAGGGCTTTTTGGGAGTCAGCTATGCCCCTGCCCTTGTAGTCTCTGCTTCCCATCCCAATTTGAGAAAACTAGAATCTTTTGCTCACAAAAAACCCTGTGTTCCCTTATTTTTGATGAAACAGCTGCCTACCAAACATGGTTCATCACTCATACTCTAAAGTACAGGAATTGAAAGTCTAATCACTGGCTTGCCTTGTAATGACATTAAGAAAAATTTCTCAGATGAATAATCCAAAGCTTGCTAATGCTTTTATTAGAGGTTGAGATGGGAAATATGTCTTTCCTTCCCTTAAGAGCTTGCTTGGATCACCAGAAATGTTCGTTTCACTTCAGTTTCAACCTCAGGGCATTTTTTTTTCTTTACATTTTGGTAAAGTGTCAGTTTCTATTTGCTTCCTCTGATACCCTTGAAGGTAAATGAATAAAATAGTGTGTTTGAATTTTTTTTTCCTGCTTTAAGCCTTAATGCACAGAATATTCTTCTGACTTCTTTAAAAGACATCTAAAACAGCCTCTTTCTCAGAAATCTGTCTAATGTACAGCATAGAGAATGTAGTAAATAATATTGTAATAACTTTGTATAGTCACAGGTGGTAACTAGACTTATCATGGGGATCCTTTCATAATGTCTAAAAATACTGAATCACTATGATGTATACCTGAAACGAACAGGATATTGTATGTCAATTATACTTTTAAAAAATCTCAACATGGTTTCTACACAGATAATCATTTTTTTCTTTCCCCCTTTTTAAAACCATGTGTTGTTATGACAATCACCCACTTGATTTCAAACAGGCTTTGCAGCACAAATGTGACTATTCCCTAAGGAGCAAGAATGCTGATTTGTCCTTTGAGCTGAAAAAAGGTGCCGTGTATGTGGTCTCTAGCTCAAAATCAGAGCACCAAATTAGGAGTTAGGAAACAGCTCAGACACCAGTTAGATGAGGCACTCTCTGGATTCCAGCCTCCTCTTCAGAGCAGGAGACTTATCTGAGGTCACTTCCAACCCAGAAGGTCTATGATTCCACAGGTTAATCTCCTTATTCTGGAGGAAATCTCTGGCAAGTTCCAGAGAGGCTCAGTCCAGTAACTCTACCAGGGAAGCAGCTAATTTTCTTCCTGTTACTCTCCAAGAGAAAGGTAAAGACAGAATGAAGTGCACAAAGAACAAGATCATTTTACCATAAACTCTCATAGAAGTAGAGATTTCTTAAGAATATCAAGTACTTGTACAATGTCCCCAATGTGGCAGAAACTGTTCTAAGAGTTTCAAAGGTATTACCTCATTTAATCCTCACTGCAACCCTGTAAGATGGACAATGATACTACATCCCAGTTTACAGATAAGGAAACTGATGTAATTGATGCTAAGTGACTTACCTAAGGTCATTCAATTGTCAATGGCTCACTGGGATTTGAAGCAGAGAGATGCAGTTCCAGAGTCCAGATACTCACTGACCACAGTAACCACTTCCATCTGTAAATCAGCAGACGGGTGCAGTGGGAAATGTCTGAAATTTGGCGTCTAATTGTGTTGAAATCCTGACTCCACTACTTCAGTGGCTACTTAATCTCTCACAGTCTCAGTTGTCTAACAGTAACACATCACTTCAAAGGCTGGTAGTAAGGTTTTAAACAGATAATGCATGAAACAGTATTCTGTAAACCTTACAACCTTGAGCGAAAGGTAACAATGAATCTATCTTTGGTAGATAATAGCTTAAAGCAGCAGTTTCATTAAGCAAACTTAAAGTCATAAGCTGAAAGACATAATTCCAACTTTAAAAATACAGGTTTCAATTTCCTTTTGGGGGGACAAGAAATGAGGGCCAAGGGCAGAGAAAAGTATGGCATTTTAGGGGGATTGAATCTTCCCAAGGGCCTAAAATAACACTACTTTGCCTGAACCAAAATAAGAGGAGGCAAAATGGCTTCTGAGTCACTTCTTTCAAATCATCTCAGTGCCATCAAATACTGGGAGGATTTTGGAGCACCTGGGTGGCTTAGTCAGTGGAGGATCTGACACTCAGTTTTGGCTCAGGTCATGATCTCACAGTTTGTGAATTTGAGCCCTGCACTGGGCTCTGTGCTGAATGGTGCAGAGCCTGCTTGGGATTCTCTCTCTGACCCTCTCTCTCTGCTCTGCCCCCACTCACACTATCTTTCTCTTTCAAAATAAATAAACGTTTATAAAAAAAAAAAAAAGGACAAATACTGGAAGAATTTGGGCAGCATTCAGAGACCACTGCAAGGGGGTGGGATTCATTCAATAGTTTGATACAGAAGCCAACAAGGTCTAAGTGGGAAAACACAGAAACGTCCAACATGGGTTTGGCCCAGTTTCCTTGGCAGTCTGGTCCTCTCCACCCTCAGACTACTCACCCCAGATGGATGCTGTGAGTTGGCTTGTTAAAGGGTCCGGAAACCCACCGGCAGGTACTCCCTCATCTTCCCTTCTGTTCTCCATTCTTCCCAAGGGTCCCAAGAATTCAGTCTGGGTTTATTTCCTTTTCAGAGTTGCCTGCTCTATCTCTTACTCTATACTTTGGGCTTCCTCTTCCATTAAGATGCGATCTGACAGAAGGGCAGTGTCCCCGGCTTCCCTTGCCATACTAGCTCCCCAAATAAACATTTAAGCCTCTTATATTTTGAAGATTTTAACACTACCCACTTAGAAGAAGCAGCCAATGGGTAACCAAAGGATCTTAGAAGCTCATGTTATATCTTCGCTAGTCTTCCCTGCTTCCCAAATGGCCACAGAACCTCCTCAGAGAGCAGAAGACAGTGTGAGCTAGACCAGACCTCACACCAGCCAACTCTGTAGATTCTGGTTCCTACAAGCTACTTCCTAGTTTTGGCTCCGAGGGTCAACCCTTCACCCTCTCTTCAGGTCGATGGCTTGCGTTTCTTACACGAGGAAAGTTCTTTCCCCCTTGGCTTCCAAGGACACATTCTCTGCTTTCAGGTAAGTTTGCCCCACACAGCAGACATTTTCTTCACCTTCCCGCAAACTCCCTTTGTCTCGGGCTCCTACCCCTTCCCCCCACCCCTCCAAGCCCTTTCCTGTGTGTTTTATCTGTAACCAGCTACTCAGAGAGGAAAGAAAGTGAGATCATATTTGTTCTAAAGTGGTGCATTTTTGTTTCAATTGGAGATTTTTCTCTTCTTTTTTTTTAAACTTTTCTAAATTATGAAAGTAATGCATACCCACTTTTCTAAGTCAAACAGTCCAGAGAAAGTTTGTAGTCTCCTCACCTGCTAACCAATCCCGTTCCACTAACTTTACTAATGTCATCAGTTTGTTATGCATTTTTCCCTCCAATCCTTCGAAACTGGGATCCTATTATTCACATTAATAGCTATTCTTAATCTTTTTAGAGTCCCAGGTCTCTCTGAGGATCTGATAAAAGCTATGGACCCTCTTCCTAATGCCTATACACAGATAATGTATGCACACACACAGACACATTTGCATTCGATTTCAAGGGGTCTGTAAACCCTAAGGTAATAACTCCTATTTCTGAACTTGTGCCTCGGTATCAACTTTTGTTGCACACATGTGCTTTCAGGGACTAGTCCCATAATCCCTGAAATTTACTCGTATTCCTCCAAGAGTTGCCAAACAGATGCCTCTTTGAAATGTCTCTCCTATGAGCAGTCCTCACTCTGGAGACCCTCACTACAGTCCAGTTTCCTCTCTGAGGAAGCTCTGTCATTGGCAGCTCTTTATAAGAACTGACAAGGAAGCAGAAATGGAACAGATGCTAAACTAGTTGTTCTAGTGCTGACCTCCTGACTGCTTGGTAATGAAGGTCTCCACCCACCCTCCCTCCACCATCCTCTAACCTTGCCCCATCCCAAATGTCATTCCCCCCCATCCCCCGCCCATTGTAAAATCCCTCACATCTGAAAATAACTGAACTCACAGAAATGAGAATAGATGGGTGGTTGTGGGGAGGGGAGAGGTGAAGGTGGTCAAAGGATATAAACCCCCAGTTGTAAGAAGGATAAGTTCTGGGGATGTAATCTAGAGCATGGTGACTATAATTAACAACACTGTCTTGTGTATTTCAAAGCTACTAATAAAGTAGATCTTCAAAGTTATCAACACACACACACACACACACACACACACATCTACATAAAACTGTCACAATGTAAGGTGATAGATGTACTAACTAACTTTATGGTGGAAATCATTTTGCAATATATACACATATCAAATTATCACATCTCACACTTTAAATCTACACATTATAGGGGCACCTGGGTGGCTCAGTTGGTTGGGCAACCGGCTTCGGCTCAGGTCATGATCTTGCAGTTTGTGGGTTCGAGCCCTGCATCGGGCTCTGTGCCGACAGCTCAGAGCCTGGAGCCTACTTCAGATTCTGCGTCTCCCCCTCTCTCTGCCCCTCCCCTGCTCACGCTCTGTGTCTCTCTGTCTCTCAATAATAAGTAAATGTTAAAAATAAATAAATAAATAAATAAATAAATAAATAAATTTATTTACACATTATATGTCAATTGTAGCTCAATAAAGTTGGAAAGAATTAAGATAAAAACAATCTTTTAAATCTAAAAAAATAAATAAATAAGAATAAAACCCTTCATACTCAAAGAGACATTAATACACAATTTTCAGTAAGGGAAGGACAAGATCCTTCCATTCCACAGTCACTCACAAGTCTTCCCTCTGACACTGAGGACAGAATAAATCGACAGAAACCTTTCAATATCTTCCTTCATAGCAAAAGGTTCAGGGTATGGGCAAGATACAGAGGAAGTCAAGGATAGATCTCAAATGGCACTTATTCCCAGTTCTAGTCCTTTCTGGTGCTATAGGTGCTCCTGTGATTAACATGTCTTTTTAACAACATCCTCCGAGGAAGAACTCTGGGAGAAGCTCTACTTAGGAAGCACATAGTGTGAGCTTTCAGTCTTAATATAGTTGAAAACCCAAACAGTTTGAAGCTGGAGAAAAACTCTTGTTGACTTGCCAAGAATCACTGGGACGGTGTGCTCCAAACGGTATCATATAAGTAATAAACTCACAGTGGTGAGATTAGCCTTTGCTTATTTCTTCCCTGAGGAGGAGATATCGATTGTGATTTAAATTCCTCAGGAATAAAAGCCTTTAGTTGGGCAGCAAGTCCTCCCTGTGGGGTAACCAAAGTCAATGGCCAATGGCCAATTTGGCTCTGAGATTGGATTTGAAGCACCTCTGAGATGCATAAATACTGAGCAAAATATGCAGAAGACATACTCTATGATCACCTTGGCCCCGGACAGACATCACATAAACACTTGAGTCTGCTTTTAGGTAAAGGAGACAGGATGGGAGGAGGGGCAACTTGACTGAAATGCTGAGCTATTTTCTTGGGTGTTTGGAGGGATGGAGGGTGTTGTGAGCTGCAGACCTGCAGCCTAATCTTTTCCAAACTCATGCCATCTCAAAAATGGTGACACTATGTTTTAAATCCAACCTAACCCTACAGAGAAATTCTCCTAAGAATATTAAGTAAGAGACATCTACAAAGTGGACCAATTTTCCTGCAGTCAGAATTAAAAGACTTAGAAGCATAGTTTGAGTGTCCTCAGCCTGCTTGACGTGGGGAATTCACTGGGGGCTCCTCCTATGTGACCTTGGACTCCAGCTATATTCTTTCTTTTTTTAAGGAAAACTCCTTTCTTTTTTATTATTTTTAAAATTTATTTATTTTGAGAGAGAGAGGGGGATAGCACAAGCAGTGGAGGGGAAGAGAGACAGAATCCCAAGCAAGCTCCTCTATCAGTGCGGAGCCCGAAGCAGAGCTCAAACTCACAAACTGTGAGATCATGACCTTTGCTGAAATCAAGAGTCAGACGCTTAACCCATTGATCCATCCAGACACCCCTCCATGTATATTCTTTAAAGGAAACAGTCGGTATCTCTATCACTTTAGACATAATGTGTTCATCATTTCTCATATCTGTGTCCTGTTGTAAAGGACTCATCCAAGCCAGTGGCTTCCCCCTTCAGACCCAATAACCCAAGGCATTGACTTCTTTTCTCCTAATAGTGCTTCTCCATCTTCCAACAACTATTTCCTCTCCAATCACACACACACACACACACACACACACACACACACAAATAGAAACAGACTCCAGAGGAGAGTCATATTGTCTTGGTGGAGCGGTGGTAGAATTTGTTGAGTATATTCCCAAATTACAAATCCTAGCAAGAGAATAAAGTTAAATGTCTCTGTAAGAACAAACAATCCTAAAATTTGTGTGGAACCAGAAAAGTCCCTGAATAGCCAAAGCAATCTTGAAAAAGAAAACTAAGGCTGGAGGCATCACAATTCTGGACTTCAATCTATATTACAAAGCTGTAATCATCAAGACTGTATGGTACTGACACAAAAATAGACACATAGATCAATGGAACAGAATAGAGAACTCAGAAATGGACCGACAAATGTATGGCCAACTAATCTTTGACAAAGCAGGAAAGAATATCCAATGGAAAAAAGATAGTCTCTTCAGCAAATGGTGCTGGGAAAACTGGACAATGACATGCAGAAAAAATGAACCTGGACCACTTTCTTACACCATACACAAAAATAAACTCAAAATGGATGAACGACCTAAACTTAATACAGGAAGCCATCAAAATCCTAGAGGAGAAAACAAGCAACAAGCCCTTTGACCTTGGCCACAACAACTTCTTACTAGACACATCTCCGGAGGCAAGAGAAACAAAAGCAAAAATGAGCTACTGGGACCTCATCAAGATGAAAACTTCTGCACAGTGAAGGAAACAATCAGCCAAACTAAAAGGCAACTTACGGAATGGGAGAAGATATTTGCAAATGACATATCAGATAAAAGGTTAGTATCCAAAATCTATAAAGAACCCATCAGACTCAACACCCAAAAAATAAATAATCCAATGAAGAAATGGGCAAAAGACATGAATAGACAATTTTCCAAAGAAGACATCCAAATGGCTAACAGACACATGAAAACATGCTCAACATCACTCATCATCAGGGAAACACAAATCAAAACCACAATGAGATACTACCTCATACCTGTCATAATGGCTAACATTAATAACTTAGATAACAACAGATGTTGGCAAGGATGCAGAGAAAAAGGAACCCTTTTGTACTGTTGGTGGGAAAACAAACTGGTGTAGCCACTCTGGAAAACAGTATGGAGATTCCTCAAAAAACTAACAATAGAACTACCCTATGACCCAGCAATTGCACTACTATGAACTTATCCAAAAGATACAGGAGTGCTGATTCAAAGGGGCACATGCACCCCAATGTCTATAGCAGCACTATCAACAATAGCCAAAGTATGGAAGAGTCTATATGTCCATCAACTGATGAATGGATAAAGAAGATATGGTATATATATACAATGGAATATTACTAGGCGATCAAAAAAAACCCAAAATCTTGCCATTTGCAACAATATGAACGGAACTAGAGTGCATTACGCTAGCCAAAATAAATCAGTCAAAGAAAGAATAATATCATATGACTTAATTCAGATGTGGAATTTAAGATACAAAACAGATGAAAATAAGAGAAGGGAAGCAAAAATAATATAAAAACAAAAAGGGAGACAAACCATAAGAGACTCTTAAATACAGAGAACAAACTGAGGGTTGCTGGAGGAGTGTCGGGTAGGCAGATGGGCTAAATAGACAAGGAGCATTAAAGAGGGCACTTGCTGGATGAACACTGGGTGTTATATTAAGTGATGAATCACAAATTCTATTCCTAAAATCATTATTATGCTATATGTTAACTAAGTTGGATATAAGTTGAAAAAATAATAATAAAGAATAAAGAAAGCATAAGCTCAATGTGGTATATCCATATGATAGAATGTTATTCAACTACAAAGAACAATGAACTATTGACACATGCTACAACATGAATGCACCTTGAAAACATAGTGCTGAGTGAAACCAGACACCAAAGGGTCATATTTATGATCTCATGTATATGAAATGTCCAGAACAGGCAAATCCATAAAGACAGAAAGTAGATTCTTGATTGTCAGGGACTGGGGAGAATGAAAGGGACTGCTAACAGGTACAGGGTTTCCTTTAGGAGCGATAAAATGTTCTGGAAGTACACAGTGGTGATGTTTGCAAAACCTTTTGAATATACTAAAAACCAATATGGTGTATATTTCAAATGGTTAATTTTATGCTGTATAAATTATATCTCAAGTTTTAAAAATAAAATTTAATTGTGGTTATGGTTGTATAGCTCTACAAATATACCAAACACCATTGAATTGTATGGTACATGAATTATATCTCTCAACCGATTGAGCCACCCAGGCTCCCCTTATGAATTATATCTCAATAAAGCTACTACAAAAAAAAAATGAGTGTTTCTGTAATAAGTTCCCAAGTTAGGGGAAAAAAAAAGCCTTGCTTTTAATCTAGTAGAAGAAAAAAATAGAAGCAATATGCATAGATCACTAGCCCTTTTTTTATTTAAAAAATTTTTAAAATATTTATTTATTTTTTGAGACAGAGACAGAGCATGAGTGAGGGAAGGGCAGAGAGAGAGGGAGACACAGAATCTGAAGCAGGCTCCAAGCTCTGACCTGTCAGCACAGAGCCTGACATAGGGCTCAAACTCATCGACTGCAAAATCATTACCTGAGACGAAGTCAGATGCTCAACTGACTGAGCCACCCAGGCCCCCCTTTTTTAAGTGTGATGTCTAGGGAAATCCTAGAGCCAGACTGCCTGGGTTCAAACCCTGGTTCTGTTATGTATCAGCTGTGTGACATTGGGCAAGTTATTTAACCTCTCTCTGCCTCAGTTTCCATCTCCAAATAATGTTAAGTACAAATATTAATCCATAGTGTTATTTTGAGGGTTAAATAAAATAATAGATGTAAAGCACTTAGAATAGTGCCTGGGATATACTAAGCACTGTACATATCAGCTTTTATTAAACTTGGCTTAAGAGGTTGGTTTGTTTCAACACGGATAATTAAAAGTTACTTGAAGGTAGGGGCGCCTGGGTGGCGCAGTCGGTTAAGCGTCCGACTTCAGCCAGGTCACGATCTCGCAGTCTGGGAGTTCGAGCCCCGCGTCGGGCTCTGGGCTGATGGCTCAGAGCCTGGAGCCTGTTTCCGACTCTGTGTCTCCCTCTCTCTCTCTGCCCCTCCCCCGTTCATGCTCTGTCTCTCTCTGTCCCCAAAATAAATAAACGTTGAAAAAAAAATTAAAAAAAAAAAGTTACTTGAAGGTAGAATAAAAGAAATACATGCATGTGAGATATATAATGGCTTAGCAGTGCCTGACACATAGTAAGAGAACAAAGAAAGTATTACTATCATTGGGATAGCCACAAGCTCAGCTGGCTGGAAGACAGTGCTAAAAAGCTCTGTGTCTTATGGGTACAGATGCTGGACTTCAAAGGAGGTCCAGTTGAAAGAAAGCAATAGGTGGGCAACATTATGTTGTCAACCACATAAAAATCACCTTCACAAATGTCAGGATGAGTGTCCAAATTTGTGAAGGTCAGCATATTCTCTGGAAATAACACTATTTATTTTATTTTATTTTTTAAAAATTAGTGTTTATTTTTGAGAGAGACAGAGACAGAGAGACAGAGCACGAATAAACCTAACCAAAGACGTAAAAGATCTGTATGCTGAAAACTATAGAAAGCTTATGAAGGAAATTGAAGAAGACACAAAGAAATGGAAAAACATCCCATGCTCATGGATTGGAAGAATAAATATTGTTAAAATGTCAATACTACCCAAAGCACTCTACACATTCAATGCAATCCCAATCAAAATTGCACCAGCATTCTTCTTGAAGCTAGAACAAGCAATCCTAAAATTTGTATGGAACCACAGAAGACCCTAAAGTAATGTTGAAAAAGAAAACCAAAGCAGTAGGCATTACAATCCCGGACTTTAGCCTCTACTACAAAGCTGTAATCATCAAGACAGCATGGTATTAGCACAAAAACAAACACATAGACCAATGGAACAGAATAGAGACTCCAGAATTGGACCCACAAAAGTATGGCCAACTCATCTTTGACAAAGCAGGAAAGAATATCCAATGGAAAAAAGACAGTCTCTTTAACAAATGGTGCTGGGAGAACTGGACAGCAACATGCAGAAGAATGAAACTAGATCATTTTCTTACACCATTCACAAAAACAAACTCAAAATGGATAAAGGACATGAATGTGAGGCAGGAAACCATCAAAACCCTAGAGGAGAAAGCAGGAAAAAAACCTCTCTGACCTCAGCCGCAGCAATTTCTTACTTGACACATCCCCAAAGGCAAGCAAATTAAAAGCAAAAATGAACTATTGGGATCTCATGAAGACAAAATTTTCTGCACAGCAAAGGAACCAATCAACAAAACTAAAAGGCAACCAACGGAATGGAAAAAGATATTTGCAAATGACATATCAGACAAAGGGCTAGTCTCCAAAATCTATAAAGAACTCACCAAACTCCATACCTGAAAAACAAATAATCCAGTGAAGAAATGGGCAAAAGACATGAATAGACACTTCCCTAAAGAAGACATCCAGATGGCCAACAGGCACATGAAAAGATGCTCAACGTCGCTCCTCATCAGGGAAATACAAATCAAAACCATACTCAGATATCCCCTCACGCTGGTCAGAGTGGCTAAAATGAACAAATCAGGAGACTCTAGGTGCTGGAGAGGATATGGAGAAACAGGAACCCTCTTGCACTGTTGGTGGGAATGCAAACTGGTGCAGCCACTCTGGAAAACAGTGTGGAAAACAGTTCCTCAAAAAATTAAAAATAGGTCTACCCTATGACCCAGCAATAGCACTGCTAGGAATTTACCCAAGGGATATAGGAGTGCTGATGCATAGGGGCACTTGTACCCCAATGTTTACAGCAGCACTTTCAACAATAGCCAAATTATGGAAAGAGCTTAAATGTCCATCAACTGATGAATGGATAAAGAAATTGTGGTTTATATACACAATGGAATACTACATGGCAATGAGAAAGAATGTAATCTTGCCTTTTGTAGCAACATGGATGGAACTGGAGAGTGTTATGCTAACTGAAATAAGTCATACAGAGAAAGACAGATACCATATGTTTTCACTCTTATGTGGATCCTGAGAAACTTTCAGAAGACCATGGGGGAGGGGAAGGGAAAAAAAAAGTTAGAGAAGGAGGGACCCAAACCATAAGAGACTCTTAAAAACTGGGAATAAACTAAGAGTTGATGGGAGGTGGAAGGGAGGGGAGGGTGGGTGATGGGTATTGAGGAGGGCACCTGTTGGGATGAGCACTGGGTGTTGTATGGAAACCAACTTGACAATAAATTTCATATTAAAAAAATTAATGTTTGGGGCGCCTGGGTGGCTCAGTCAGTTGGGCAGCTGACTTCGGCTCAGGTCATGATCTCGCGGTCCATGAGTTTGAGCCCCACGTCGGGCTCTGTGAGCCTATTTCGGATTCTGTGTCTCCCTCTCTCTGACCCTCCCCCGTTCATGCTCTGTCTCTCTCTGTCTCAGAAATAAACGTTTAAAATAAAATTAATGTTTATTTTTGAGAGAGACAGAGACAGAGAGACAGAGTGCAAATGGGGGAGGGGCAGAGAGAGAGGGAAACAATCTGAAGCAGGCTCCAGGCTCTGAACTGTCAGCACAGAGCCTGACGTGGGGCTCAAACCCATAAACTGTGAGATCATGACCTGAGCCAAAGTTGGGTGTTTAACCAACTGAGCCACCCAGGTGCCCAAACACTATTTTTTAAAAATGTTTATTTATTTATTTTGAGAGAGAGAGCAAGAGAGAGCGAGCAAGAGAATACCAGACAGGCTCCATGCTGTCAGCTCAGAGCTTGACATGGGGCTCAATCCCGTGACTATGAGATCACGACCCGAGCCAAAATCAAGAGTCCAATGTCCAACCAACTGAGCCACTCAGGTGCCCCTGGACGTAACACTATTAAAATGACAATGACATAATGCATCTATCTCCAACACACACCTACAATCCTTCCCTCCACAACTCCCTCTAATGTACTCAATTATTTCGTTGGAAAGAATGTGACAAAAATCCCAAGGAATCATTAAATTGTGAGTCATATAATCTCTAAAGGTAGAGATGAACTCATCCAACCCCACTTGTTGAGTGAAGGTGAGGATGAGGAAAATGACTGGTGGGTCGTATTGTAAAAAGAAGAGTTGCCCCAGGTCCCACAGCCAGCCAGTGGCAGAGCCAGATTAGATGCAGACTTCCTGATTCTAACTCCTCCCTGTGCTACATTGCCTCCTATTCCATTCTCTTCACCACTCAACTCAGAATCTTAAACCCTATAGCACAACCAGTGTCTCTGTGCATCTCTGGAACATACTCCTTCTCCAAGATGCCACACCCTTATGGACTTTTAAATCCTTGTTGGCTGCTGCCACCTAGGGAATTAAAGTGAGTTATTTTCCTTGGGCTGTTGCCTTGGGACAGCGGCCATACATATGAATTCTGTTCAGTGTCTATCTCCTTAATGATCATCCTTAATGCTCAGGTCATCAATTAGAAGAATTATTCATATCCAAGATATTCAGATAATACCCATCTGATTCTTGTTGATGAACATCCTTTTGTTTGTTCTTTGGAATATTGTTATTCCAAACTCTGGGGTTTAAGAATATTACTCTGGGGTTTAAGAATATTACTCCAGGAGTGTTGACTGAGTGTTGAGCTGAGATCCAGTTTGATGTCTGATCTTTTTCAAGGTGCTGGTAAGAAGGGACTGATCTACTTCATCCCCAACATTGTAGATAGGAGCGTATCACACCAAGTGACTCAGATTCAGTGTGTTAAGACCAATTAACTCAAGTTCAGTTTTAACCATACTTCCACATTCCCTCGATCACTCCTCACACACATCATAGTTTTATACCCAGAGGCTAGTAGTTGACAACAAAATAGCCATTCACTCCCTCAATCTCGGTAACTTGAAAGCATTCACTGAACCAGAAACACCCACAAACTACTAGATCCCGAGGGATGAGCCCCTCGACTTGTCACAGAAATGATGAAAGGGACTTCTGACAAACAATCACAGTCCAGGTTGGCTTCCTATGCAATTAAAACCAGACTCCAGAAATTTCCAATTCAGGAAGAGGACAAATGAAAATAAGCATAGTCAATTATTTTTCTAAGCAGGGAAAGTTAGAAACCTTCCTGTTTTAGCATGTAAGCTTTTTTGCCAGCTGCATCATTATACAGTGCCACACAGAGATATCATCGTTCCCCCTTTTGCTATTGTTTTAGATTTTTAAGAGATCTTCTAAATAATCTTATAGGCCTGAGATTTTCTCCATAGACTTAATGCTCTCATGATGCAAAGGATAACACAGTGGTTTAAATACCTGGACCTATAGACAGTTACACTTCAGTTCAAATCCCCACTTGACCACTTGCAAGCTGTATGGCCTTGTGTAAGTTTCCTAACAATCCTAAGAGTCAGGTGCCTCATCTCTGAAATGGTGATAAGAATACCAATGTCGGTGACAGCTGCTGTGAAGGTTGAGGGTAAGGAAGGCTTGGCCCTCAGCACATTGCTTGCTTGGTCTGCAAGTAAGTGATCAGTAAAAGTCAGCTGTTATCATCATTTGCATAGTCATTGCCAATATAAAGATCCTGCATTACACGGGGAAGCTAGAGAATAGGGAGGAAGATTTCAGGTAGTTCTGGAAAAGTAGACGAAAGCGTTGAAGCCAGGACTGGAAAATATGCTAGTTTTTAACTCAGAATGTCGAAGTTCATATGCCAGATCTGGATGACCATGAGAAAGGTACTTAGCTTCTCTGGTCTTTGGTTTCCTCCCGTGTCAAACGAAAATAGTACTAGAAAGCCTGCAAATCGGAGCAAAGATTAAGTGACATAACGACACTAAGAGGGTTCAGCCCAATACCTGGCCCACAGGGAGCAAGCTTCCCGCCCTTGTCCTACAACTCTCAGGGTCCTTGCCCTTTGCCCTACCCCTGCGGAGAAGGTGGGTGGGGCTAGCCCTCACGGAGAATGCTCTGGGGAAATCTGGCTTCATGCTTTCAATCTTTTTATCCCATAATCCCAAATATAAAGAAGGCCCTCAGAGGTTCTCTCTTAAGCATTTGAGGGAAGAAAGCAGGTTACAGTGTCTGGAAGACTTGAGATAGGCAGGCCCAAGAACGTGAGGAGCACGAGCAAATTCTGGTGCTGGCCATGAGCCACAGATTTGTGTATGGGGCCAGGAACGGATAGGGGACGGCTGTGGAAGTAGGACCTGGGGTTACCTCTGACCAGTGTCCCTGGCTTGGTTGCTCCCTCTCCCCATGGGTCTTGGCAGCCTGAGCTGATATACCACTGTTTACTGAGAGATAAAAGCTCTCTGAAATATAGGCAGTATTTTCACTCCAGGTGTATTTTTAAAAGACGGCTCGATTTGGATGCAACATTTTTTCCAAACTGAAGCAATATTTAGACAGTGTGCTAATGTATTTAAGTCAGTAAGCATGTCCATTAGTGAGCGTGTGCGTGTGCGCATGCACACGCACACATGCGCCTAGGTGCAAAATGTTCTCCTGCACAATGCACAGCATGCTCACACAAGTAAGTTAGTTGTCTTAAAGTGAACAGTTACATGTTTGGGACATCACATCCCAGAACTCTCCAAGGACTAGGATGTAGGGACTGCTAGGTTTATAAAGGTCAAGGCCAGGTCAACACACACTCTATCATTCCTTAAGTAACTAGCTCTTTGACCTCCCTCCCCCAAAAGCACAACAGCTTCTAACCCCCACTCTCAATACCACACTGAATGCTCCACCCTAAAGTCATATCCCCAGCGATGCGGGTCCTTCCATCACTCTTCTGAAGTGAGCGATGTCGAGCGCGCCCCCTAGTGGCTTAAGCGTGGTAATTGCACTCCCAGGCCTTTTGTTCTTTGTTGATTGACGGTTTTACCAGCCAGGCTGTGGTCAACCTCAAGGATATTTTTGGGTTGCAGTGCGGACATTTAGTCATATCTAGTGAAGAGTGTAAAAGCCTTTGGGTTTGTGTGGCGCACATTTTTCTGTTTGGTGTATCTTCTTTAGAGTTTCCTTTTTCCACAAACCTTGTTATGTGAAAAGGGCTGGTTGGCCTCCTCCTTTCGTACCAGCTCGCAACCCAGATTTTCCCACTCGAAAAGTCTGTCCCTTCTACCAGGGTGCCTCTCCACGCTAACCTGTAGCTACAATCAAGGGAATGGTGCAGTGCACATGAGAGAATTTGTCCTAGACAGCCAAAACCTCAGGACTCCAGGAAAATCCTGTGTTTAAGTTTTGGTTCTGCCGAAATTCATTCCCGTCTCTTAATTCAGACTTCCCAGAAACTGATCTAATCGACACTTTTATGAGCCTTCATGTACAACTTCACCACAGCAAGCAAATAGCTCTATCACCACTTACCAGAATATTTGTGGAATTTGCTTGCTCAAGATATCATTCCCGTAATAAAGGCCACACAGGAATTACCATGTAATGTAGACATCTGTTTTCAGGGGCCCCACAGTTCGTTGTACCCCCTATGACTCTAATGGCTATGGAGTCAGTCCCTAGAGTAGGAGCTCCTTAGCCCAGAGATTTATGTCTTCATAAATCACGATTCTCAGCACCTAGCACAGGGCCCAATACATGCTACAGACTGAATTGTGCCCCATCACCAAGTCCGTATGCTGAAACCCTAACCCCCAGTATGACTATATTTGAAATAGAGCCTTTAGGCAGATGATTAAGATCAAATGAGGCCATGGGGATGGGACTCTAACCCAATAGGACTAGTGTCCTTATAAGAGAGATAACAGAGATCTTTCTCTCTCTTCGTGAACATAGAGGAAGGGCCATGTGAGGACACAGGGTGAAGGTAGTCTTCCACAAGCCAGGCAGAGAGACCTCATTAGGAAACAACTTGCTGGCACCTTGACCTTGGACTTCTAGCCTCCAGAACTATGAGAAAATAGATTTCTGTCGTTTAAGCTGCCCAGTCTGTGGTATTTTGTTATGGCAGCGTGTGCAGTCTAATACAGAAAGGAAAGCTCTTTAACAAAACTCCTACAACCAGACCACAGTACAGTTCTAATTTCCAAAGAAGGAGAAGGATGGAAACTAATACGTATTGAGAACTGATGTAAGGGGCGGCTCTGTACCAGCTGCTTCTCAGAGACGTTCACCCATTGTTTTCCTATCAACTAAGCCCTCCAGGGAAACTTGTGTACATCCATCAGACGCCCATGGGTGAAGCATTTCCCCTGTGCTGTTTTCCCCCCAACTAGAACTTTCCCAGATGTTGACTGTCAGTGATTTCATGGGTATGTGAGCTTGAAATCAACTTTTCACTAGGTGAGATGAAAATTAGGCAGCACGAAGCTCTCCCCTGTTCCCCTCCAACCCGTGTTGCTCCTTGACATTCTCATGAATGTCTGCGAGCTCCCAGGAGGGAATGCTGCGTTTCTCACACTGCGTTGGATTTTATGGCCTTTGTTCCATTTTGATCAACAAAATTTAGTGAGAAAACCAAGCTTCTTGTGAGGAATGAGCCAAAACCAGTGTCAGGTTCTCACCATGAACCTTATCTTTCCCTTTAATAACAGATACCAGGCCACCTGAAAACATACCCACAGTTACTGATGACTTTTCAGAAAATAAATATTCACTACAGCTTTGTGAGGGAGCAAAGGCTGTTGCCTCTGAATTTCAAGTGGCCATCTTTGATCACAGAAGCCGTATACGTGGGTAAGAGCAGAGAGCTGTGCAGGCTCACATCCCATGCAGGGCTCCTCTGGAGATGCCGGCCTTGAATCCTGAGTGCCATTCACCAGTTGCCTTGAGCACGTTACCTCATCTCTTCATGTCTTAGTTTCCGATCTCAAAACTGGTGATGATAATACCATAGTGAGGATTAAATGAGCTAGGGCATACAAAACACTCTCGAGAGTGCCTGGCAAAGACTAAGTGTTCAATAAGTGTTCAGTAGTAGCTGTCTTTCCATCAGGAAGAGAATAAAAGGGAAAGTGATTGTTAAAAAAGTGTAATCTTCTGGGGGGCCTGGGTGCCTCAGTTGGTTAAGTGTCCAGTAAGTGATCATTAAGCATCCAATTCTTGATTTTGGCTCAGGGTATGGTTTCATGGTTTATGAGTTTGATCCCCGCGTCAGGCTCTGCGCTGACAGCCCAGAGCCTTCTTGGGATTCTCTCCCTCTTTCTCAGCCTCTCCCCTGCTTGTGCTCTCTCTGTCTCAAAATAAATAGATAAACGTAAAAAAAAATGTAACCTTCTCTATAAAATAATTCTTGCAAGATTTTTCCTGCAGCTTATTTTGTTGGCTTATTGTAAACATACACACACACACACACACACACACACACACACAGTACATGTAAAGGATAGTATTTTAAGATGTTAACATCTTTTCCCCATGTTTTCTTAGGAGAGCCTCTCCCTCCCCCATTCAGTTGGAGGTTTTGATCAAGCCAGGTAAGGGTAAAACCAGAGAAAAGGACAAGGTATGCCCTTGGTGACTAAAGTCATAGTTTGATTTGTAAATCCTAGACCAGGACAGGAAGCCCGTGAATAAACAATAGATTTGGCACACAGCAGGTGATGCAGGAGGTAGTTTGCCTGCTTCAGGGAGCAACACATTCTCTGGGTAGAAACACAAAAGATCGCACTGAGAAGAGGCTCCGTGCTGTGCCCACGCCTGCCCCAGCCCCCAGCCAGTCTTGGGGGAGGGGGGCAAAAACCCACAGGAGGGCTCAGGATATCCCGGTGAAGCTGAGGAGGGCAACAAGCGTTTTGCAGCAACCCCAAATGCAACATGAGGCATGGCTACAGGAGTACCCAGGCAGCGGGGGCTGAGATTTTAGCAAGGACAATGTTAGTGATGAATTGCGAGACTTCGCGCCTTCCTCGCCTCCCTCCTAATCCAGCCTCACCACAAAACTTTCTGGAATTTGCCTACAATGTTGGATAAGGAATTAGGGTCCTCAATTAGCTGAGCCCAGGACCATCATACACAGGAATGCAGACTGTTCCTTGCATCGAGATCCCCAGTCCAGGCAGCAGGAAGAGGCCAAAATCTGGTTGGCACTTGGCCATCACACGTTGCTGGTTATGGGGCTGCGTTGGCCTGAAGGGGCACCTGTTCCGATTTGCATAGTGATGCTATAGGCTAGTGGTGGCTGGGCTGAGCGAAGCTGGATTGAAACAGAGATCCTTCTGGATTGACTGAAAAGTTTTCATCACAAGCAGATTGGGGCTCACAGTAGAAATTAATTTGTACTATATAAAAATAGAGTCAAATCTTTTGCACATCTGAACCCATGGCCTGAGGTTTGTTACCTTTATATAGAGAAAAGTGTAAAGAAACCCACTCCTCCCTCCCCACACACAAACCCACCTCTAATTGCATCACAGTTAATTTGGGGGTAGATTTTTTCCAGCCTTTTCTTGCTGTATTTTTCTCTAATTAATATCACACAGAATCTGCTCTTTGGTATCACGCATTTTCTGCCTACAGTTCCATCATGAGGGAAATCACGTACACAGTGGACCTCGACCTTGTGTGCATTTTTGAAACATTGGGGTGCTTACATAAGTGTCAGTCCCCAAGGCCAACTCCCAGGCCAATGGAATGAGAAACACCCATGTCACCAGGTGCCAGATCACTAATTCAAGGTGCACAAATATTTAGAGTAGAGAAGGTGTCTGAAGATTGACTCTTTGAGAGCTCCTTACTTGGATCAGTGCTTTTCGAAAGTTAATGTGGTGTGACCCACCTGGAGGCGTTGTTAAATGCAGACTCTGACTCAGCAGGGCAGGGGTGGGGTTTGAGATTCTGTCTTTGTCACAGATGATTCCACTGGTCAGTGACCCACATTCCAAGTACCACAGGCTTAGAGGTTGGGAAGATGAAGAAGAACCAGAAAAATCATTTCTTTTTTAATTTTTATTTGAGAGAGAGAGAACACGTGCACGCAAGCAGGGGAGGAGCAGAAAGAGAGGGAGAGAGAGAGAATCCCAAGCAGGCTCCACACTTTCAGCATAGAGCCCCATGCAGGGCTCAGTCTCACAATCTTGGGATCATGACCTGAGCTGAAATCAAGAGTTGGATGCTTAACCGACTGAGCCACCCAGGTGCCCTGAGAAATCATTTATATTTGAAGCACTTTCTAAATTTACTAAAAACTGCTTCTTAATATTTATGTATTTCATACAATGAATAAGCCATATATTTTCTTTTTTTAAAAAAATTTTTAATGTTTATTTATTTTTGAGACAGAGAGAGAGAGACAGAGCATGAATGGGGGAGGGTCAGAGAAAAGGAGACACAGAATCCGAAGCAGGCTCCCAGGCTCCGAGCTGTCAGCACAGAGACGGACGTGGGGCTCGAACTCACAGACTGTGAGATCATGACCTGAGCCAAAGTCGGATGCTTAATCCACTGAGCCACCCAGGCACCCCCATATTTTTTCTTAACCATTCCCCTATTGTTTGTCATTTAAATTGTTTTCAACTTTGTTATAGCGGATGCAGCAAAAAACTCCTTTGTGTGTACTTCTTTGTCAACAATTTTTTTAATGTTTATTTATTAAAAAAATTTTTTTTTAACGTTTATTTATTTTTTGAGGCAGAGAGAGACAGAGCATGAACGGGGGAGGGTCAGAGAGAGAGGGAGACACAGAATCTGAAACACACTCCAGGCTCTGAGCTGTCAGCACAGAGACCAATGCGGGACTCGAACTCACAGACTGCAAGATCATGACCTGAACCGAAGTTGGACACTTAACCAACTGAGCCACCCAGGCGCCCCATAATGTTTACTTATTTTTGGGAGAGAGAGAGAGACAGAGACAGAGACAGAGCATGAGTGGGGAGGGGCAGAGAGAGAAGGAGACACAGAATCTGAAACAGGTTCCAGTCTCTGAGCTGTCAGCACAGAGCCAGATGTGGGGCTCGAACTCAGGAACAGTGAGGTCATGACCTGAGCCAAAGTCGGGCACTTAACCAACTGAGCCACCCAGGCACCTCATTCTTTGTCACCAACTTTTAAATGAGCAACTAATTGAGGAAGTGATGGAGGTGGTGAAGCAGGCCCAGAGGAGCACAACCATTCAAGGCACACATGCCTTTCCAGCATGGCCAGTATCACTGTGTCCTCGGGGAAGTTGAACCATGTTTCCTTGCCTCAGTTTTCTCTGCTGTAAAATGGGCTCTTTCTTTTCTCATATCTTAGACTGAAAGGAATGAATAAGTGATCTCTAAGTCAGTACTTCCTTCTGCAGAGCCACAGTGTTATGAAATATTTGCCACAGCTCAGGAACAGTGGCCGAATATGCCCACTGCAATCCCTGACATCGCCTGGCCCCACAGCCTACCAGATGCAGGATCATAGGTGCCACAGTAGTGAATAAACATGGGAATTTGGCCCACCCTTGGCGGTTTGGATTTCAGGAGTAGGAGGTCTGAAAGACATGAAAAAAAAAAAAAAAAAACAGCTGAATTCCAAGGCACTCCTTCAGATAAAATTTCCTTTAAAACATTTGTACCATTCTTCATCAATATTTATAAAGTGATCACTCGATGTGGCTACATTCCTCTCAGGCTATGTGTATGACACACCCATAATACCTGATCAAAATACAGTTGTTGTTTGCTGGGAGAGAGGGGCACTTTTACAGGCAAAGTCCTGTGAAGATAAAGAACCAAGTCAGCCCCACACAGCAAAAAATTAAAATCAAAATCAGGTACATGAGCACAAAAAGATGAATGCAATTTTTCAAGGTTAGAAAAATCATGGGATTCAGGGTCCTGGGTTTGATTCTTGATTGGCCTCTTGTTGAAGAGATTAACAAGCAAGGTAATTTGCCACTTGGAGCCCCAGTTCCTTCCTCATGGGGTACTATGGAAGTTCTCATGAGTGCAGAGAACAGTACAGCTTTTCTAGAAGGAGTTAGTTGATCTCTCTGGCCCTTTACGCAAACAGAATGTTAGTAACATGTTGAAGATTGAGGCCTCTTAGGATTTCATCCCATATTCTCAGTCGAATCTTTGAGACACAGCAGGAAAGGGATCTAGCTTCCAAGTAAGCCCATCAGGAGATGTCATGTGGTGCCCGCAATTTCCAAACCACTCATCTCTGGGGTTGTTATTCTCATCCCTCGCTTCTATCAGAATTGCCTGAGAAGAATTTTTTAAATGCCAGTGTGCAGGCCCCACTCGCAACCAACGATGGCCATGCTCAAGGTGTTGCTGAGAGTTCTCAAATGATGCTGACGTACAGACTGAGCTCAGAACCACTGACTTATATACAGTCTTAAGACACCTATTAAAAATCCAGGGCAGGTAAAACTGTAAGTCATTTTCCTTCCAACGACCCCAGTTGCAAGAAACTTATCACATTAGCTTGTCACTCCCTTGCAGTGCACTGTAGGAAGGGACAGAAGCAGATGATTCTGAACATCCCAATGAGGCACAACAGAAAGAAGTCTAGAGCACCATGGAAGCATTGGACCTCTATGAAGATTCAGAGAGAGGAGGGAAGAGGCAGTGAGATAATAAACCTGTACGTCCTCAACTACCATTTATTGAATCATTACCAGGTACCAAGCTCTGTACATGAAGCATTTCATGTTTTGTTCTTTTTTTTTTTAAATTTTTTTAATGTTTGTTTTTGAGAGAGAGAGAGAGAGAGAGAGAGAGCATGAACAGGGGAGCTGCAGAGAGAGAGGGAGACACAGAATCCAAAGCAGGCTCCAGGCTCCTACTTGTCAGCACAGACCCCAGCACGGGGCCTGCACCCCTGAACCGTGAGATCGTGACCTGAGCTGAAGTTGGACCCTTAATCGCTGAGCCACCCAGGTGCCCCTCACATTTTGTCCTTACAGTACTCACATGGAGGCTGGAGACAGGGGCAGACAGAGATAGTGGTTATGGAGTAATAAAATAGTGCAGGTTTTCTGGAAACCAATTGGACAATATGTGTCAAGAGCTCTCAAAACGTTTGCATTCTTTGGCCAAAGAAATTCACGTCAAGGTGACAATCCTACGAAAAGGGTCCCAAATGCAGATGGTCCTTGTGTTCGCAAACATATTCATTGCAGCATGGTTTATATTAATAAGAAATTGGGAATAACCTAACTCCCCAATGAAATGGATGGTGACTACATAGATGTTGCCACATCGCACACCGGAGTTTAATGCGACCATTAAAGACGTTTTCCTCCATGAACAAATTTTATGACACTGTAATTTTATATTATAAAATATGAAGTAAAACAGAGTAAGAGAGCAAATGGTCACGTGATTCAAAATTCAACTATGGAAAATGACTGTAAAATGTGTGATATTTCAAAGCTGGTTGCCATTGGCAGAACTCCATTTGTACCCATGTCTCCTTCAGAGAGCAAAACTCCCAAAGGTTGCGAGTATATTGCCGAAACGAAAATCTTTTAAGAGTAAACACTGGAACTGAGCGCGCTGTGGTGCCCTGTTTGGGTTGATGCGCTGAAGGCTGGAGCGTGCGTTTCCCCCTACAAACAAACCCAGGCAGGGAGGCAGATGTAAACAGGGAGAGGAAATGGAAAACAAATGACAACTGATTTGTCATAGGACCAAAATATTTGTTTCCCAAGTTTTCCTCACTCCTGGAATCGGGTTCTCTGTGGGTGTGAAAAGAAGAGCTGCTGAGAAAGAAGGGCAGATTTGCAGAGGAGAAGACAAAAGGACGCGGAGAAGGTGGGGGGTGGGAAGCAAACAGAATCCCGCTGCGTGCTTGTGTGGGCATCCTGGACTGCCGACCCAGGCTATTTTTATGACAGATAGACAGATGATACATAGTAATGATGTGCATGGCAGTTATACGATGAAGAATATAATTGTGACATACCAGAAAATAGGATACTTCTTTCAGTTCTTCAATCTGGAATCTTTAATTCAACGCAGCAAAAGTGAAAATATGGGAAGCTGAGCCTCAAAAGAAAATACAAGACTCTGACAGTGTGTCAGGTTGCTGTGTACTTGAATATAAAATCGCTTTCCCGAGTATTTCAGAGCCAGGCAGATGATTTTTAGTCTAAAAACTACGTGGTTAAATTAAACTGGGCTCTGGGGTCCTTCAAGAATATCAGTGTCTTTTAAAGATTTCTTGTATTCCAGATGTTTAATTTCTTGTCCAAATCTCTTTGATCAGAGCGAATCCACCTGGAAATATATCAAAATGCAGCTTTCCTATGAGGTTTTCTCTTTCCTTGTCACATCTGGGCTCCTATTAAGTCAGAGCCCTCTCAGTGACTTGTCCTTCAGCATAATGGCCCCTTGTTGCAAGGCAGATTGTATGTACATTTAAATTAGTTATAAAAGTTTGTAAAAATTGCTTAAAGTATCTACTCCTCTTTTCCACCGTTAACAGGAATCACTATCCCCCAGCCTTTGCGATCATCTTTGCTTTGCTTTTTTTTTTAATGTTTATTTATTTTTGAGACAGAGAGAGAGAGAGAGAGAGAGAGAGAGAGAGAGAGATGGAGTGTGAGCAGGGGAGGTGCAGAGAGAGAGGGAGACAGAATCTGAAGCAGGCTCCAGGCTCTCAGCTGTCAGCACAGAGCCCGATATGGGGCTCGAACCCACAAACTGTGAAATCATGACCTGAGCCAAAGTCGGATGCTCAACCAACTGAGCCACCCAGGCACCCCTCATGTTTGCTTTTAATTGCCAAACCAAATAACTGTAACTTCAAGAAATCCAGCACGGGGCACCTGGGTGGCTCAGTCGGTTAAGTGTCCGACTTCCACTCAGGTCATCATCTCACGGTTCTTGAATTTGAGCTGTGCAGACAGCTCAGAGCCTGGAGCCTGCTTTGGATTCTGTGTGTGTGTCTCTCTCTGCCCCTTCCCAGCTCTCTCTCTCAAAACTAAATAAATGTTAAAAAAGAAAAAAAGAATCCAGCACCTTCCACAAGTTTTTCTGGGAGCACTTACATTATCCTGGTATTCCCCTGTCACCTGTCACGCCAAACCTCTCCTGGTCTCGTTTCCATCCCCTCTGCTTTCCTCATCACTGCTCTTACCAGCTGTGTCCTTTCCATGACCACTTTGTGCCCAGTGTGGACACACTACCCTTTTCCTCATTCTGCAAGTCAGTGCCGTTTCCTATAACAGACCTGTACTGGATGTTTGGAGGTAAGAGAGAAGAATCCTAGCACAGATTAAGGAAAAATTCAAATGGAGATATGCAACACCAGTGTTCTTGAATTTCGCTGGGCATGCTTTCCCAGCTTGCTTTCTTGCCATGTGTTAGAATGAGAACTAGAGGATGGGATGTGGGGGAGGTAGAAGAGAGCCATCATCACTACTGCAAGACCAAGTCTGGGTCGCAGATCAATTCCAGGACCCACATGGCCCAGACTCATACTGTATTATATTCAAAGAAACGGTTCAGGAGCAAAAGGACGTTCGATCTATAATTGCATCTGCTGAAGGATTTGAAAGGCATTTGGCCCATTGCCCTCAGAACCCTCCTCCCCTCTGCCGCTCCTGCTGTCACCTCCTATGGGTATTCTGGAGCCTCCCACTCTAAAACTCCTTGCTCTCAGTTCTCCTCCATGACTCTTCCCAATGCCCAGCCAAAGTGGATTCTTTTTTTTTTTAAGTTTATTTTGAGAGAGAGAGAGAGAGAGAGCAGGCAGAAGAGGAGCAAAGGGAGAGGGAGAGAGAGAGAAGCCCAAGCACACTCCATGTTGTCAGGGCAGAGCCCAGCGCGGGGTTCAAACTCGTGAGCTGTGAGATCGTGACCTGAGCTGAAATCAAGAGTCAGACGCCTAACTGACTGAGCCACCCAGCCAGCCCCTGACATGGATTGTCTCCTTTTCTATCAGACTCTCCTGTTTCCATCAGTTCAGCCTCTCGGGCCTCTTTTAGTTTTGGTTTTGTCTAGTTCCAGGATTCAGCATGATAGAAAAGAACGCAGGAGTTGATCATCAAGCAAGAATTGTCACCTACTGAGAAGCTGGGAAGGGGAAGAGGAGCAGGGGGCGGAATCTGAACGCATCTACATTGAGCATCCCTGTCCCTGTGCATTCATATTTTTCTCTGCTGTAGTGTAGCAGCCGAACCCACCTTGGGAGGTTAGGAACATAATAAGGGCCTATTAGGAAGGCCGCATCAGGACCATCCTAGTAGTGGGGAGTCGATAGAACAATGGTTCTCCGAGTGTGGTCCCTGGACCAGCAGCCTCAGCACTGCCTGGGAACTTGTTAGAAATGTAGTCCTCCAGACCCCACTGCAAACCTACTGAGTCAGACACCCCGGAGTGGAGCCCACCACCGTTTCAACAAGACTTCCACGCCATTCTGAGGCAGCTAAAGTTTCGGAAGTAAATTTGTTTTCCTAGCCTGGAATTCTCCAGACCAAGGAACCCATTGGACCTAATTCCTGTTCCGTCTCTGCCTCTTTCTAGCTCCACGACCTCCAAGCTTATTCTTGGCCAATTGTGGGGTCAAATTTGCTTCCCCAATGCCCACAGGCTCTGTGAAAATCAGCACCCTTGAAATAGGGTAAAGCTCTCTGATGAGACGCAGAAGTTCCATTAGGCAAGTGGCTCACTTATAGCTAGTACAGGACCCCAGCAAGGGGTTAAAACAAAAAGTTGAAGCAATGTTTCAATTTTAAATACATCTCTCTCTCTCTCTCTCTCTCTCTCTCTCCTCATCACTTCCTAACCTCTCCTTCTCTCCAGCAAGCTCCTAACTATTATGAGTTAGAGTCCTCAGTAGCATTTTTTTTTTTCATTTTAAGTCATTTAAAACTTGCCCTAGAAGCTCTGTCCCTGGGGAGTGCAGCCTTAACCCATTGCCCTTTAGTGCCTGAGCAGAAGGGTTTTGGCCAACTAGAGGACTGCTTCTGCCTGGTTTCTGATTCTTTGGGCTCTGGGCTTTTCTGGAGAAAGTAGCAAATAACCCTGGTTGACGTTGGGCACATCCTCATATGCGGCATAAGCCAGAAGTCATAAAGGGGGAATGAAAGTGTGGTTCCAGAGAGCCAAGAGATACACCCGGAACGGACTTGCACACATGCTGGAAAGAAGAAAGGCAGGAAATAGAAAGCCATCTCCACACCCTGGAAATGCACTCACGCTCTCCCAAAGAAATTTTCTGCTACCTAAACAAAAGCTTCCCAAATATGAATGTGCATATGAATCACCTGAGGATCTTATTAAAATGCACATTTTGATTAAGTCGGTCCGGGTGGGCCTGAGATTCTGAGATTTCTAACTGGCTCCCTGGAGATTCTGAGTCTAGTGGTGCAAAGACCACATTCTGAGTAGCAAGAACCTAACTCCTCCATTTCTGAGGTCCTTCACTAAGGGAAGGAACTGTAAAAACCCAAGAGATTCATTAGCTGGGAATAATACCAAGCATTTCTGCTGAGTGTTATAATCAGCAGAGTATAAATTAAAATATTATTTTGCTTGGATTCTGTTTCCACCTCTTTCAGAAAACAAGTATTTTGAGTAGTGCTGTTGCTGCATGTGCGTCTATGGGTATTATAGTTCCATTGTTTTAGCTGAGTTTCTGCTTGAATAGAAAACTAATTCTAAGGAGCATGATACAGGGGTATAAGTGTTATTCCTAGCGGTTCAGTAGGTAGACCACGGGGTTCAGAACCAGGTAACTGAGGTTCCCGGCGTCGGGCCAGCTATTTTCCAGAATGCCACTTAGGTCAGTGCTTCTCATGATAACACTCCCTCACAGAAAGAGACCTTTGAATCCTTTCGTTGGAACCAAAGACACGCTGAAGATCTTTGCTTCTGGTGCTTCTGCAGTGACCTAATAAAGCACACCAGGACTTCTGTTGCTCCTGGCTATCATTTATTTAGCACCTACCATGTACCAGATACTACGCTGAGGGCTTTGCAAATATCTCAGTGAACTTGACAACTTGCTAGGTATTTTATTACCTCTATGTTAGAGATGAGGGAAATAAAAATGCCTCCCTGCTAGAGTTTGCTCCTCATTCATCTTTCTTTTCATCTTTTTTTCTTTTTTTTTTTTATGCTTTATTTTATTTTTGAGACAGAGACAGACAGAGCATGAGCGGAGGAGGGTTAGAGAGAGAGGGAAACACAGAATCCGAAGCAGGCTCCAGGCTCTGAGCTGTCAGCCCAGAGCCTGACGCGGGGCTCAAACTCACAGCCGGTGAGATTGTGACCTGAGCCAAAGTCGGAAGCTCAACTGACTGAGCCACCCAGGTGCCCCTCGTCTTTTTTTTCTTAATGTGTATATATTTTGAGAGAGAGAAAGAACGAGCGGGGGTCGAGGGGAGAGAGAGAGAGAGAGAGAGAGAGGGAGACACAGAATTGGAATTGGAAGCAGGCTCCAGGCTCTGAGCCTTCAGCACAGAGCCCGACGGAGCCCAGTGCAGGGCTTTGAACTCATGAACTGTGAGATCATGCTCTCAGCCGAGGTCAGATGCTTAACCGACTAAGCCACCCAAGCACCTCAACTCCTCATTCATCTTTCAATGGGCTACTTACCAGCCCATGATACCAGCTCCTTCTCCCTTGCTAGAAATTTGCTTTCTTCACCATGTAAGTAACTTGTGGCTTTTGACGAAGCAAGTCTCCATGGCAGCATTAACCCTTTCTGAGTCAAAATGCCTTCGACCATCCGTTGGAGAACATGGGCCCTCTTACCAGAAAAATTCATACAAGCAAATACACCAGGTTGCATTCAACTTCAGGGTGCCAAGTGAAGAACTTCTATCCTGCAGAGTTGAGGAAGACAAAGAGAGCTTTTACGGGCTTCGAACTGAACACGACCTGCTATTCCAAGCACTGATCTGAAATGTTTTCCTTAGCCATTTTCCTGATCATTTTAGTTTTCAAATATTTATATTGATAAAAGATTAAACAAGCCCTAAATGTCAAAAATGTTTCTTGGCACCAGGGTGCCTATAGAGTTTCCAAATTTTTTTTAGGCACCAGTCATCAAAGAGACTGTCTTTTATAAGTAGGCAACATCAGTTGAGACTAGCGAATGTCCTGAGAATGCTTGCTTCTCTTTCTCTTGGTATCTAAATGAAACAAGATACTTAAAGCATAACAACATTACTGCTCCCTCCTGGTTTTTTGACATAAGAAGAGACTTGAGCTGTTGACAAAAAATACAGAGGTGGGAAACACAGAGTTTGGTGGTTTCTATAACCCCCAAATATGAAAAAACTGAAGCAGGAGTGGGGAGAGAGGGGGAAAGGGAGGGAAAAAAGACAGAGAAGAGATCAGATATTTATACTCAGAGTAATTTGAAATTAACCTTTGTTGTGCATCTTGCACAGCCATCGTTCTCCAAGGGTGCCCTCTGGACCAACAGCATCAACATCACCAGGAACTTGTTAAAAATGCAAATTCTCAGCCCTCACCTCAGGCCTGCTGAGTCGGAAACTTTAGAGATGACACCCAGCAGTCTGCTTTGAACAAGCCGTCACAGTGGTTCTGACTCATACTAAAATCTGCGAACCACTGGGGTGGACAGACCTTCTGTCCACAGACAGAAGTGACAGAGGGACAGACCCTCCCTGCTGATCCTAAATCAAACCACTGACTCTGTAATGAGCAGGGAGCACGAAGAGCATAATGGTGAGACTATTGTTCACTGAGTAACAACTACAAATCGGGCATCGTGCGCTCATGGTCTCACTTCACCTCTTCCATAAGCCCTAAGAGGTGTTATCTCCATTTTAAAGATTCTTTTTAAAAGAGAAGGATTCCAAGAGATAATATAACTCCTCTAGCTGACAGACCTACTAAGTAGTGGGCTCATGTTAGTATAAAAAGTTATAAAGAAGAGTGTAGGAATACCCACAATGCCCCTCAAAACAAACACTACTAACATTCAAGGTACCTCCACACAGTATTTTTCCCTGATGTAAGACTCCTCTGGATTTAAAAGCTATTTTGTGATCTCTAACGGAGTTCAGGCTCCAGAGAAGGTTCCTTTCTCTGAGATCTGAAGACCAAGGAACCAAAGCCGTAGCTCCCAATTTTGTCCTCTTCCCCCACTAAAAGCTGATGTCCGGATCCTTTAGTTCTCCGGCCATCCCTATGTTTGATAATACACAGAAATAAGAGCTTAGTGAATTAAACAAGTGAGTTACAGTAAATGCTGAAAGCTGACCTAAAATGAAGTGGGAGCTGAGACCCACCTCTAAAGACTGAGCAGAAATGGACTTTAAGCCAGATGTAAAACAAGCCATTTATGCGCAGTTCCCTAGAAAAAGGATGGAGGCTTGTTCTACGACGTGTGCATCTTGTGGCAGGGTTGGGGGGTGGGTGCTAGAGAGAACTGCTGTTTCTGGCACCCACTGCAAATATCTGTCCAGGGCAGGACATCACGGTCTCTGCACCACGAGCCAGGCATTGTGCACCAGAGTCAGGGAATGGAAGTCATCAAAATTCTGGATGGCGCTTTGTGATGTTTGGATGGTTCTCTGTTTAACCCCCTGTGGAGGCTGGTGTATGTCTGTTTCATGCCAGACTCAGAGAAAATAGTAAAGATGAAAGACAGGAGGCTTAGGCTTATAGATGTTGTTTTCATAAAGTGTTTGTTTTCCTTGCTGTTAAGACCACTTGTCCAAGTGAATCATTTTGAGTTGTGTTTGATTAAAGTACCTCAAAAAAAAAGCCAAATGTTTTTAGAATATATAGCTGTGGGAGCCCAAACATAATGAGCTTCTTCTTTTGGAAAAGGAAAGGAAAGGAAAGGAAAGGAAAGGAAAGGAAAGGAAAGGAAAAAAAGAGGGAAGGAGGGAAGGAAGGAAGGAAGGAAGGAAGAGAGAGAGAAAGAAAGAAAGAAAGAGAGAAAGAAAGAAAGAAAGAAAGAAAAAGAAAGAAAGAAAAGCTTAGTTTTTTCCTCTGCCACTGAGTCTATGAAATCTGGAAATAATTGCTGTCCCCTGAACCCACAAGCCTTTAGTTTTCTCCTAATATAAAATGAAAACGAAGATAACCTGCAAAGATTTTACATGACAGCAATTTGCCATATTTAGTCTGTGGATAATTGAAATTTACAATCAATTTTGTCAGAAGAATGCCCCCTATGTAAGTCTCGAGGGATCTTTATTATATATGCTAAGAGGGCAGGTTAGGATAAGGGCAGGAAGTGGTTCTAAAAAGAAAGCCACCATTATGCAAGTTAAGGAATAACACAAGAAATTCACTATGAGAGAAAAGTTCTCACATATTTTGCTTTACGACTTTTGGATAGGCGCTGCATTCATATGGTACAAAATTCAAACAGTGCAAAAGGATTGAGAGTGAAAAAGATCTGAACACATTCCTGTTCTCCACTCTCCAGTTTTCCTATCTAGAGCTTCATTAGAGCCACCGGAGAGTCTTTTGTGTTCTGTCAGAGGTACATTACACATAAACAAGCAACACATATAATTCTTAGACTCCATATTCTTTTTTTTTAATATGAAATTTATGGTCAAATTGGTTTCCATACAACACCCAGTGCTCATCCCAACAGGTGCCCTCCTCAATGCCCATCACCCACCCTCCCCTCCCTCCCACCCCCCATCAACCCCCAGATTGTTCTCAGTTTTTAAGATTAGACTCCATATTCTAATGCAACAGGAACACACTGTTTGACACACACTGATCCACGCCTTGTTTTTACACTGAACAATGTCTCGAATATGTTTTCATTTCAATATCTAAAGGACTATTCCATATGTGATCCCAACCTTAAAATCACACCCCATACTGGAGGATCCGTCTGTTTATGCCTGTTTTGTCCCTTATTTTATGATTTTTCCGTGCTTTTTTGTTCTAAGCCTTCTTTCTGTTCTTACATTTCATCTGGCTTAAAGGACGATCAGGTCTTTGTGCTGCAGTGACCCTATGCTTCTAAGAACTCTGGTGATGGTACCTCTGAAGAACATTCCTGAGGTTGGAACTTGAACATTTCTGTAGGCAGATAAGTGACAGGATAAGGAACAACAAGTAGGGACAGGAGAAATGGAACCAAGATTAAAGACAAAGGTAATGTGAGAGGACTAACATTTGGGGTACATATATCGTTAATATAGTCATTGTTGATCATGATTTGGATGACTGGACCAATGAAAGCTACTCTTCTATGAGACGAGTCTGGTAATATGCAGAGGGGCTAATATGCTAAATAGTATGAGAGGGATTATGCTTGACAGGGAGATGGAAGAGTGCACAGATCCACATCATCTTTACAAATGTGATTCAAAGTCGATACATTTCTATGGCCAATTCGGGGGAAAAAAGCAAAGGGATGAAAAATGCCCATACCCTATGAAATTGTTCAGAAACTCCCATTATTTTAAGAAAAGAAGGATAAACAAATTTATCCCATTATCTCTTACTTAGAAACCATCTAAATACCAAACACAAGGGATTAATGAGTAAATTATGGTGCATCCGTAAACTGAAATATACCAGCTATGACGCATGTTTACAGACATGAGAAAATGTTCTCCATAAATTTCTAAACTTAAAAGAAATTACAACAGCAAAAAGTCTCACTCTCTATGTTTATTTTAATGTAATAATAACGGCAAATGTTCATTGAGACTCACCAGGTGCCAGACATTTGAAATATGCTAACTCATTTAAACCTTACAACAACCCCATAAATTAGGAGTTAAGAGTTTTTCCAATTTGCCCGTGAGAAAATTGAGATATAGAGCGATTAAGCAACTTGGTTTAGATCACACAGTTGGCAGGTGGAAGGCTGGGACTAGGACCCAGGTATTCTGTCCTATACCCACACATTTGACCACAGGGACAGTGCCTACCTATGTATCAAGAAATCTAGGAGATAAAACAGAATTAGGCTTGTTTTTCCCCCTATGGCAACCGTAGGGGAGAAATGCATCTCTGCATGGAAAGAAGTCATCCTTTGAAAGCAGCTCAGAGGGATGCTGAGGGAGGTGGGTCCAAGGTCAGTCTGCCTGTGTAGCAAAGGTTCAGTTCTGATAAGGCTGCATGGGAAACTGAAATCAAGGATAAACAAATAACTTTAAGGAGAACTGCAAGGGACCAAAATGAATCAACTCAGTATTTTAAGGATAATTTAATCACAAAATATACCATGAAAATGTCTGGATTAAAAAGGAAAAACAACATTCAAGTACTTATATATTGAAACTTGCAAAAGTGATCAACTACTTATTTATTTATTCACATAACAGTTTATTTCATATGTGATGATTGCTTTAGGAAGTGAGTTCTCATCATGCACTCAAAATCAAACTAAATTAAAATATGCAAAATAAAAGAGTAAAATAAGGTTCTTTGATGTAAGATGAAACCAAATCCAAAAAGTCTCAATATTCACCTTATATATTTAATAATTGTTTAGGCAGACATTGATCATAGTTTGTAACTTTTCCTTGGAAATGCGTTCAAGCCACTTTTATCACTAATTTATTATTCTACATTGTTTTTAACAACAACAAAAAAACATTTCACTGATATCAGTTACCATATTTGTCACCAAATGACTATGTTTCTAAAAGTTCAAACCCACTGACAAATAATGATGACTTTGCTACTGCAGAGGCTATTTTAAAAATAGACTAAAGCTTTTCGAGACTCAAAGAGCTATTCTCCTAACGTATCTAGTAATGTCAACATTGTTAGAATACCTGTATCTTCCTAAGATGGCTCCTGAGAAGTTCTGACATTTTGCTTGTGAACAAAATTACTCACGTTACTTTTTTTTCACATATGTAACTTCAAGTTTAAAAAATCTATTGTGTACATTGAGTTATATTCATATACACATACATAGAATTTATTTCAAGGCGCGTGGGCACAGGACTCCTTAAGGTACACCACACTATTTTCTTCTTCATTGCATAGTGGCCTGGGGCCTTGAACAAACTAAAATAAACTACACTCATTTTTCAGTTGTATGTTAAAGCCTTAAATCTGCCACATAAATATTCCAAAACCAACTCAGAGCAGTAAGCTGATGGCTGGATTGAAAGCACAATCAGAGGGATTATTCCAAGGCTTTGAGGGAGCAGGGGAAAAGCCTTCCTTGACCTTCTGTACTGAAAGGCTCCGTTTCATCTGGTTTCAATTCTCTTGTTTGTGCACCTTGCCATATTTATTATTGAATTCCTGATTTCTTCTTCTTGTTTCATGTTCCATGTTCCAATGATTTATGAGAAATTGCTGATCTAGATGTTATCTTTGGCATCCCGCGAATGCACAGAGTCCCTTCAGAATGCTGACAGAATAAACGTGTTTTGAGCTGTACCAATGCCCAAGCTGAACAGATGTCCATCAATTCATGAAAAATGCCAGGTGAAGATGCTTTAGTAAGAAACATTTTCTTCTTAAACACAATAGTAGCAAGGATCACAGATATGTTTGCCCTCTTTGGTGGATGATCGTTATTAGAAATGATGATTTTGTCCTAAAATAGTGATCTAAGGAGAAATCTAGCCAAAGATAGATTTTTTTTTTTTTAGTTCAGCTCAAGATGAAGTAGTGTGTTTTCTATATCAGGGATCTGTCCTGTTTGATTTGACTAAGAATTAAAATATGCTAATAACATTTCAGTTAATTTCTAAATATCCCTGTAAAGGTGATTTGGTTTATAATTGTGTGGGCAATGAGTGTGTGGGTCTCTTGCTTAACTAAGTGAAGACTAATTAGCAAGTCTAATGTGCTCAGAGAAAATCATCTAATTAGATAAATTTTTGCAAGCGTATCAAAATATTTGGAGAATTTTCTCTACACTTCTTCTCTCCACTAGAGGGGGTTAAATACATCCCCAGGAAACACTGAACTTTATCTTTGTAGGCAAGTCCTCCTGTATTAGCAAACACCCTAAAGTGGACATGTATACAGATTCCCTAGCAGGCTTCGTGTTTTTGACCATGCCTGTATAATTTTTAAATGTTTAAATTACCACAGGGTGAGATGGGTAGTAATAATCATTAGGATACCAAGTCCTCATTATTCAAGGGGCACCTGGGTGGCTCAGTCGGTTAAGTGTCCAACTCTTGATTTTGGCTCAGGTCATGACCTCATGGTTGTGAGATCAAGCCATATTACAAATTACAAATGCAGTTATATTTGAATTTTATGACAGCACAAAGTACACACGTGCCAGATAGATTAAAGAAGCTAGAGCTGGCTGTCATAGGCTACCTATGTCACCTAAAAGCTGTTATGAGGCCAAATGGAAATAATTTGAAAGGAAAAAGAATCCATTTTATTTTTTTTTTAAAGTTTTAATGTTTAGTTTTTGAGACAGAGCATGAGTCAGGGAGGGGCAGAGAGAGAAGGAGACCCAGACTCCAAAGCAGGCTCCAGGCTCTGAGCTGTCAGCACAGAGCATGATGCAGGGCTTGAACCCACCAACCATGAGATCATGACCTGAGCCAACTGGGCGCTCAACCAACTGAGTCACCTAGGTGCACCCCCCAACAAAATCCATTTTAAAAGTATATTTCAGAAATCTATAATTAAAAAATTGTGTCTTAGAAGAAATTAAGAACTTATGTACTGTGAACAAGAAATCCAACTGAGCTCCCAAAAAATGTAGGTAAGAAAGAAGTCACTATTTCCTCTTTTTTTTTTTTACTTTTTGATTTAACTTTCTTTTTTATTTTTTAAAATTTACATCCAAATTAGCATATAGTGAAACAATGATTTCAGGAGTAGATCCCTTAGTGCCCCTTACCCATTTAGCTCACCCCCCCTCCCACAACCCCTCCAGTAATCCTTAGTTTGTTCTCCATATTTATGAGTCTCTTCTGTTTTGTCCCCCTCCCTGTTTTTGTATTATTTTTGTTTCCCTTCCCTTATATTCATCTGTTTTGTCTCTTAAAGTCCTCATATGAGTGAAGTCATATGATTTTTGTCTTTCTCTGACTGACTAATTTCACGTCGCATAATACCCTCCAGTTCCACCCACGTAGTTGCAAATGGCAAGATTTCGTTCTTTTTGATTGCCGAGTCATACTCCATTGCATATATACCCCACATCTTCTTCATCCATTCATCCATCGATGGACATTTGGGCTCTTTCCATACTTTGGCAATTGTTGATAGTGCTGCTATAAACATGGGGGTGCACGTGTCCCTTCGAAACAGCACACCTGTATCCCTTGGATAAATGCCTAGTAGTGCAATTGCTGGGTCGTAAGGTAGTTCTATTTTTAGTTTTTTGAGGAACCTCCATACTGTTTTCCAGAGTGGCTGCACCAGCTTGCATTCCCACCAACAATGCAAAGAGATCCTCTTTCTCCGCATCCTCGCCAACCAACATCTGTTGTTACCTGAGTTGTTAATGTTAGCCATTCTGACAGGTGTGAGGTGGTATCTCATTGTGGTTTTGATTTGTAATTCCCTGATGATGAGTGATGTTGAGCATTTTTTCATGTGTCGGTTGGCCATCTGGATGTCTTCTTTGGAGAAGTGTCTATTCATGTCTTTTGCCCATATCTTCGCTGGATTCTTTGTTTTTTGGGTGCTGAGTTTGATAAGTTCTTTGTAGATTTTGGATACTAACCCTTTATCTGATATGTCATTTGCAAATATCTTCTCCCATTCTGTTGGTTGCCTTTTAGTTTTGCTGACTGTTTCCTTCGCTGTGCAGAAGCTTTTTTATTTTGATGAGGTCCCAGTAGTTCATTTTTGCTTTTGTTTCCCTTGCCTCCGGAAACGTATTGAGTAAGAAATTGCTGTGGGCAAGATCAAAGAGGTTTTTGCCTGCTTTCTCCTCGAGGATTTTGATGGCTTCCTGTCTTACATCGAGGTCTTTCATCCACTTTGAGTTTATTTTTGTGTATGGTGTAAGAACTATTTCCTCTTAATTTATTTGTCTCTGGATTTCAAAGTAGAGAGATGAGGAACAGGAAAGAAATATGATATTACTTATAGGCATGTTTCTGAAATGACTCCCTTAAGAACTTCAGAGACAGGAGCGCCTGGGAGGCTCAATTGGTTGTGTCCGACTTTGGCTCAGGTCATGATCTCGTGGTTTATGATTTTGAGCCCCGTGCCAGGCTCTGTGCTGACAGCTCAGAGCCTGGAGCCTACTTCGGATTCTGTGTCTCCCTCTCTCTCTGCCCCTGCCCTACTCACGCTCTATCTCTCTCTCTCAAAAATAAATAAACATTAAAAAAGAACTTGAGAGACAGAAGATATTTTAGAGATCATCTAATCTCAAGGTTCCTAAACGTCAATGCACAGACTTGTGTCAGGGTTTTAGTGTGAGAAAGCACCCGGCTGAGATTCTCTCTTTCTCTCCCCCTCTGCACCTCCCCTATTTGCTCATGCTCTCGAAAGAAAGAAAGAAAGAAAGAAAGAAAGAAAGAAAAGAAAGAAAGAAAGAAATCCTAATTATGTAAAATTACTTTCTTCAGGGGCACCTGGGTGGTTCAGTGGGTTGAATATCCAACTCTTTATTTCAGCTCAGGTCATGATCTCATGGTTCGTGAGTTTGAGCCTGCCCTGATGCCGGCTCTGTGCTGGCAATGTGGAACCTGCTTGGGATTCTCTCTCTCCCTCTCTTTCTGTCCCTCCCCTGCTGGCTCTCTCTCTCTCCCTCTCTCAAAATAAATAAACTTAAAAAAATAAAATTACATTCTTCATTTATTTCCATCTTATTTCTTAGAGTAAAATCAGAATAGTAGCACAGGAAAAAAAGACAACATGTAAAGAGGTTAAGACAAGATAATATATGGTGCACTTGCAATATAAGGTGTATAATCATCAAAGGAGAAAAGAAATCCCCTTTTTTCAAGATAATAAGGGAGAGAATGAATGCTTTTCTTATTGTTCCTTCACACATGTGTATCAGATATGCTAGAACACCTCAAGCAATTAATACATTTCTAGTTGATAAACAAATTAAGCAAAAAAGTAATTGGTTGAAGATGATTTTAATGAATCAAATGTTCATTTCCAAATACTTAAATCCTAGGATATTTAAGGAGCAATTGAAAAAAACTGAATATTCCTCCTATGAATTTCAAGAATTTTTAAAGGACGTATATTTCGATCTTGGCTAAGGTCAAATCTGTGATTTCCAGATTTTCTTTACAGAGCCCATTAACGTAATTTCCAAAATTCAAAGGTAAACACAGTAGGCCACAAAATCTTTATTTCTGGGTGGTGGAATTAAGTATGATTTTTATTTTTTTTCTTTAGTAGAAAATTTTGTATTGTTTTTAGAATGCTTATTCCTTTTGTCATTGGGAAAAGGATATTGAAAATAAATCCTGAGTTGCCAAACACACACACAAAGTGCAAATCACAAGTGCATGGCACAATGATGAAGAAATAAGTTTTATTGAGATAGGTTTTCATAAACATGGCTACTTACCTACTCTACATTTAGGGATTCAGAAACATAGCCATAAACATAACCATGTATCTATCTAGGGTAGGTAGCTAAATGTCTTTTCTAAGAATTTTATTAAAACATTTCATTAAGAATACCTAGGAATAAATCTAACCAAAGAAGTGAAAAATCTATACACTGAAAACTGTAGAAAGCTTATGAAAGAAATTGAAGAAGACACCAAAAAATGGAAAAAGATTCCATGCTCCTGGATAGGAAGAACAAATATTGTTAAAATGTCCATACTACCCAAAGCAATCTGCATATTCAATGCAATCCCTATCAAAATAACAGCAGCATTCTTCACAGAGCTAGAAGAAATAATCCTAAAATTTGTATGGAACCAGAAAAGACCTCAAATATCCAAAGCAATCTTGAAAAAGAAAGCTAAAGCAGGAGGCATCACAATCCCAGACTTCAGGCTATACTACAAAGCTGTCATCATCAAGACAGTATGGTACTGGCACAAGAACAGACACTCAGATCAGTGCAACAGAATAGAGAATCCAGAGATGGACCCACAAACGTATGGCCAACTCATCTTTAACAAAACATGAAACAATATCCAATGGAATAAAGACAGTCTCTTCAGCAAGTGGTGCTGGGAAAACTGGACAGCGACATGCAGAAGAATGTACCTGGACCACTTTTTTACACCATACACAAAAATAAACTCAAAGTGGATGAAAGACCTCGATGTAAGACAGGAAGCCATCAAAATCCTCGAGGAGAAAGCAGGCAAAAACCTCTTTGATCTTGCCCACAGCAATTTCTTACTCAATACGTTTCCGGAGGCAAGGGAAACAAAAGCAAAAATGAACTACTGGGACCTCATCAAAATAAAAAAGCTTCTGCACAGCGAAGGAAACAGTCAGCAAAACTAAAAGGCAACCAACAGAATGGGAGAAGATATTTGCAAATGACATATCAGATAAAGGGTTAGTATCCAAAATCTACAAAGAACTTATCAAACTCAGCACCCAAAAAACAAAGAATCCAGCGAAGATATGGGCAAAAGACATGAATAGACACTTCTCCAAAGAAGACATCCAGATGGCCAACCGACACATGAAAAAATGCTCAACATCACTCATCATCAGGGAATTACAAATCAAAACCACAATGAGATACCACCTCACACCTGTCAGAATGGCTAACATTAACAACTCAGGTAACAACAGATGTTGGTTGGCGAGGATGCGGAGAAAGAGGATCTCTTTGCATTGTTGGTGGGAATGCAAGCTGGTGCAGCCACTCTGGAAAACAGTATGGAGGTTCCTCAAAAAACTAAAAATAGAACTACCTTACGACCCAGCAATTGCACTACTAGGCATTTATCCAAGGGATACAGGTGTGCTGTTTCGAAGGGACACGTGCACCCCCATGTTTATAGCAGCACTATCAACAATTGCCAAAGTATGGAAAGAGCCCAAATGTCCATCGATGGATGAATGGATGAAGAAGATGTGGGGTATATATGCAATGGAGTATGACTCGGCAATCAAAAAGAACGAAATCTTGCCATTTGCAACTACGTGGGTGGAACTGGAGGGTATTATGCGACGTGAAATTAGTCAGTCAGAGAAAGACAAAAATCATATGACTTCACTCATATGAGGACTTTAAGAGACAAAACAGATGAATATAAGGGAAGGGAAACAAAAATAATACAAAAACAGGGAGGGGGACAAAACAGAAGAGACTCATAAATATGGAGAACAAACTAAGGATTACTGGAGGGGTTGTGGGAGGGGGGGTGAGCTAAATGGGTAAGGGGCACTAAGGGATCTACTCCTGAAATCATTGTTTCACTATATGCTAACTAATTTGGATGTAAATTTTAAAAAAAAGAAAGTTAAAAAAATTTTATTAAGAAGAACCAATCATACCCTAAGAAATGATTAGTGATGAACTTAATTAACATTTAAATAAAGGCCAAAACAAAAATAATATTCTATAGTATACAAATAAAACTGTAGTATCCCCAAACTGTTCTCAATACAGAAGAAACTGTGAATCAGAAGCGATTAGGTACATTACTAGGGAAGCTTGGCCCCATCTCGGTTCTTGTATTCTCATAGCCCATATCATCCACTGCTACCTCTCTGTGCCCCTCACGGAACCAGATCACATGCTAGGCTGAGTCCTCCCTCAAACATTTCATTTCATTATGTTATGTGTGAATTCATAGTCTTTCTGTGTCCAATTGTTCAAGTCTCAGACTTTAAGAAACAATGTCTTCTTTAATTATACTGCTAATCGCCAGCTATTCCATCTCTAATTGCTGTAGCACAGACCTTTGCGGATACAACTTTGTTCAAATGTCATAAATGTCCACTCTTGTTCCCTATTACAAAACACCTTCTTCTCTCTCAGACAGCGGGTGCAGAGAGGCTTTTAGACCCCTGGGCCTGCCAGGCAGTGCACCGTTTTCCTTTATAACGAATATATAGGCTGTCACTCATCCTTACAGGCTGACTCTGTCTTCTCCAAATACCAGTGAGGACTCAGGCCCCTGCCCCTGTTTTACACAAGAAACACAGTCATTCTCAGCATTTTGAGGTTAAAAAATATATAGATAGATTACTACAGATCTCAAAGGGGAAACAGAAAAAAGGTCCTACATGACACATTCTCAGCAAACTGCTGCAAGCATTCAAATCCAAGCTGACTCTCCCCAACCCCTCTAGTGTTGCTGCCATCTGGGGTTTTCCTCATCGCTCTCATCCCCCAAAAAGCACCTAGCCCCGCTGGCTGCCTTTCCTTCCTCCAGTCTCTCACCTGCAAACTGCATACTTGTATACCTGTCATCAGCAAATTAGAAGCCCTCTTTATAACGTGAAGGGGAATTCTTTATAACGTGAAGAAACAATTCTGTCTTCTGTCACATTCACAATAAGCTCTCACAAGAAGCCCTCCGAATGGATTTCCTTCCCCCAGTTTACACTGAGGGAGCTCCTGGAGACAAACTCAGGTTCTCTCCAGAGCTTCATTCTAAACTACTACACAATGTCTATTTCCTTGCACAATGAAATGATGTCTGTATCATCCTCGCATAAACGAAAATCCAGACAAAATACCCAAATCAAAATCCAGGCAGCTACAGATACAGGGATGGCTTTTATAATGCAAGACAGGAAAAAAAAATCACCACAGAATTTTGTTTTTGTTTGTCTCTTTAATAATGGAGGAAAACATCTCAAGTTCAAATCCAACTTCCAAGTTTTCTCCCTTAAAAAAGAAGTCACAACAGCTTATTCTCCCTACTTGAGTCACATAAGGAGAAAATATCATTTTTAGGCATCAAGCATTTATGCAGAGTAACAATAAACCACACATTTGTAACTTCAGCATTTATAAAGTTGCATGCAGTATATCCATATATGCCAAACAAAAAAGGAACTCTAAGTAACTTGCTGAGAAAAACGTATTTTCAAAGTTGATAGAAGAAACTGATGTGGTAAAAAAAGACCTATCAGGAAAAGACCTAGTGGACACATCATAAACACCAACACTGGTCTGGAGCATAATTCTTGGATGTGTGTGTGCGTGTGTGTGTGTGTGTGTGTGTGTGTGTGTAATCTTGTATATATATGTACAAGATTAAGGGTAATTTTTTAGTAATAGTGATAAAGTTTGGTAAATGGTTACAATGGAAGAATTTTGAAGGGAACTGAGATGATTTATAATCTCATATTATTTATTATTTATAATCTCATATTATTTTTTCAATTATCAGAGTATTTATTTATTTAAAAAAATTTTTAATGTCTATTTATTTTTGAGAGAGAGAGAGAGAGGCAGAGTGCGAGCAGGGGAGGTGCGGAGAGAGAGGGAGACACAGAATCCGAAGCAGGCTCCAGGCTCTGAGCTGTCAGCACAGAGCCTGATGTGGGGCTCGAACTCATGGACCATGAGATCACGACCTGAGCTGAGGTCAGATGCTTAACCGACTGAGCCACCCAGGCGCCCCTATTATCAGAGTATTTATAATCTCACATTTATTTATAGGCTGAAGATAGAAATCTGAGAAGAAAATCAATAGGTATTCAATAAGGTAAAGGTGTATTTGTGAAAATGTTGATGAGCAGTTCTCTTAATTGTCATTAACATTAACTCTATTTAATATGTACTGAATGCAAACAAATTTAAGACAAATGAGAGCGCATTTCCTAAGTAGCGAAATAACAGCATTCTGGAATATAATGCCAAGGAAGTTAGGCAGTCTCCTGCACAGGGTTTGTTTTGTTTGAAGGAAAGGAAAGAGGGTCATCTCTCTTTCAGAGACTAAGTTGATTTTTCTGTCTGAAAAGGACCAAATGATTTCTCTACCACTTCTGCAGTTTGAATTGTAGCGGCACCTTCCTTTGCATTATTTTTCTGCTTTTTGAAGACAGCATAAAACTGAGACACACTTTTCAAAAGGAAATTAGAAGGTTTATTTCTAGTCATATTACCCACAATGAACTGATGATGGATTTTCAAAATTTCTAATAGTGCCTTCAGAAGTAACCTTTGGCATAACTATTTTTCTTATTTACTAAAAATAATTTATTACAGGGGCGCCTGGGTGGCGCAGTCGGTTAAGCGTCCGACTTCAGCCAGGTCACGATCTCGCAGTCCGTGAGTTCGAGCCCCGCGTCAGGCTCTGGGCTGATGGCTCAGAGCCTGGAGCCTGTTTCGGATTCTGTGTCTCCCTCTCTCTCTGCCCCTCCCCCGTTCATGCTCTGTCTCTCTCTGTCCCAAAAATAAATAAACGTTGAAAAAAAATTAAAAAAAAATAATTTATTACAGATTCATAATCTCTTTTCTAAAAGCCTTGGGGGAGTGCCTGGGTGGTTCAGTCGGTTGAGCATCTGACTCTTGATTTCGGTTCATTTCACGATCCCAGGGTCGTGAGACGGAGCCCCACATCAGGCTCTGTGTTAAGTGTGGAACCTGCTTAAGATTCTCTCTCTTTCCCCCTCTGCCCCACTAGCATGCGCTCGCTCTCTTTCTAAAAAATGAAATTAGATAGATGGATAGATAGATAGATAGATAGATGGATAGATAGATAGTTGCCTTGGAGGCAACTGTATTTTTGAATGTAGTACTTTTCTTTTTTTTTTTTTAATGTTTATTTTTGAGAGAGAGAGACAGAATATGAGGGGGAGGGAGCAGGGAGAGAGGTAAACACAGAATCCAAAGCAGGCTCCAGGTTCTGGGCTGTCAGCACAGAGCCTGACGCCGGGGCTCGAACTCACAAACCACGAGATCATGACCTGAGTCAAAGTCAGACGCCTAACCGACTGAGCCACTCGGGTGCCCCTTGAATGCAGTACTTTTCTAATTTTGAAAAGATAGTATGGCACAAATACCTTGTATTATGTAATACCTCCAGTAAAGTCAGGGTGGTATCTATCATCAAATGTGTTAATATTTCTGCAGAATTCATACAAATATTCACACCAAGTGGGGAAAAGACTATAAATAGCATCACATCAGTATAAGTTACACTTTCCAATCAAATAAGCTACAAAATCTTTGGTTTGCAGAATGGGTTCCATGCTAAAATACAGAATGCCCAATTAAATTTGGGCATTAAATTTGAATTTCAGGTAAACAACAACTAATTTTTTTGCGTATGTCCTAAATATTGCACTGAACATACTTACACTAGAAATGCTATTCAGGGTTTATCTAGAATTCAAATTTAACTAAATTTTTTGGTTTTATTATTTGCAAAACCTGGTTTTTAGATTTCAGAATCACAAACAAGTGATTGTGGACCTGTATCTTGAAATACCCTAACTGAAATACTATTAACAGCTATCCGTCTAGGAGAAAAGTTTGGCTTGGGTCTTTTTGAAGGGGGTCACAAAAAAGCATAGTTTTATTAAATATATTTCATATCAAGAGCATGCAAAAAATATAAGATCTGTGCAAATGCACCTGTATTAACAACTCAAGATATTTTAAAAGTTAGGAATAACATGACTGCTCCAAAAACAATTTTAATATGCAGTTCTTTCCTATTTCACCTTAAAATTCATCATCTCTGAAACATTCCTTTTAGAAAACTCATAAAATTGTCCGGTAACAAAGATGTAGCTCCATCTAATGGAAATAATATCCAATTACAGCCCTTCATGAAGCTAGAAATATTTCCACGAGGGTTAGTAAAACTATAAAATGTATATACACTACACACACACACACACACACACACACACACACACAGTGGATGCTTTTCTGCGCCTTTCCTTTTTCTTTTCTTTTCTTTTTGAAGCCAGATAGGACCCAAAGGTAACACAGTCATAGTTTTTGCAAGATCTGCTCTTGCCTTAGATTTCGGTTATGAAATATGAATGTATTTTTATATTTCATATTATATTTTGTTATATATATAATGTATATAGAAAGTATATATATATATTTACAGAATGTCCAACTAAATTTCAATTTCAGATAAACAACAAATAATTATGTATATTATATATCTAATTTTATATATATATATATGTTTATAATATATATGTAGTTTCTTGTGTAGGCCTTCTAGGCCAAGGGCCGGAAAGGGCTTATAAAACATACGGATTTGAAGGGGTGATAATGTGCCACCCCAAAACATGCTTCTTTGGCATATTATATTATGATTTTTTTGAATTAAAATTACTTGGGAACAGCCAAGGCAAGAAGGGCAATCAGAATCTCCTCTGTCTCCTGAAAGCAGGAAATACATTCCCCATATGTAAGTCACTTTTGTTGTACCAGGAGGGTAGAAGGGATCCTTATCCCCAGAGACAGAGTTTAGGGCTGAGAAGGCTGCATAAACAAAACTGGTTACTTAACTAATTTACTACTGGAGGCCCAAACCCCTTTGGCTTGTCAATTCGTCATAAATTCATTGTTTCCTTGTGTAAAAGGCATAAAAGCTTCCTGCCTTGGTCACTTCTTTGAGTTTTATATTTTCATGGGGCTCCTGTCCATGCAAAATTAAATTTGTTTTTTCTCTTGTTAACCTGTCCTATGTCAATTTAAGTATTAGACTAGCCAAAGAACCTAGAAGGGAAGAAAGAAGTTTTCCTCCCCTAAAAATTGTATGCAAAATATTGTGTTACTTGCGGGTGTGCATTTTATCTGGAGAGACCTTTAGATTCTTACTAAAGAAGCCACTAAAGGTTACAAAGTTTCCCCTGAACAGCCACTTGCTTCTCTCCAAGGACTAGTCACCTTTGCTCCACTGTTTTTCCCAGATGACCACAAACTAACCCCACACCAGAAGTTCCTTCTCAGCTGCTGGCTCTGCTCAGCACTTAAATACTGAGCCTGAACCAAACACAGGCTTCACTGTCAATAAGAAAAAGTCTGCCACATAAAGTTTATATGAATTTTTATTTTTATTTTTTTAAGATTTTTTTTTTAAAGTAATCTCCACACCCAATGTGGGGCTTGAACTCATATACATTTTTAAAACAAACAACAGCAAGATCTAGCAGAGGAGGAACCAGGGACTAAAAATAGGGTCAGAGAGAAATGGCATCCAAGTAAAAAAGCCAGTCTTTCAAAACTTTCAGTTTATCTCATTAGCCTTCTAGTTAAATAAGGATAATTCCGTTTTCTTTCTGATTTTATTTTTCTGAAATTTATATTTATTTATCGCACCGTTTAGAAGGGAAAACAGTTTATTCTGGAAGTACTTCAGTTGACATTTCTCAGTATTAATTTTATATGTAAATAAACCACGTCTTCCTTGTTTAAGGTATACGAATAAGAACTGTTACAATCAAAGGTGAGTTTGTTTTGGAAATATCTCCCTCTTGAGGGCATTATTATGTATGCAACAGTACATCGTGAACTTGAGCACTCTATTATATACTGGCGGGGGAAACCGAGGTTAATTAGTGCAAACATCTTGGAGAACAATTTGGCCAGATCTGGTAACATTTCAAAACCCATAAATATTAAGACCTGAGGGTAAGGACAGTCATGCAAGCACTATGTAGAGTCACAAAAACTGTAAGCCATCTAATAAGGTCCAGTACTAGTGACTACTCAAATTAAGTATGATAATGCTTACAGTAAAATAACATAGAACTATTAAAAGTTAGAAAATCTATGTATACTGACATGGATTTATCTCCAAGCCATGCTTGCACATATATTTATACATGTATAAAATTAGCTCCAGGTAAATACTGGTAATAGTTATTGCATCTGAGAGAAGAAACCGGTCAGGAGGGGTCAGGGAGAAGATATACTTTTCACTGTATATCCTTTTAAGTAAGGACGGAATTTTTAACCATCTGTTTGTATTACTTGTAAATTAAAAAATACAACAAATTAAATGTTTTGTAATATTTTTGAAGTAGAACTTATACACAAAAAGTACACAAATCATATGTGTAAAGGACAAGAAATATTTACAAAGTTAACATATCCATGTAACAAAAACTCATACTGAGGAAAAAAGCACTACCAGTATATATTTAAAAGAAAATCCTAGAAGTTTTATCATTTTACCTGTAAATATTTCAGTATGTATGTTTCCTGAAAGAATTGCAATCTAAAATAGAACCAGAGGAAATGAAATGGAGAATCTCAGGCAGTCACCCTCAGGAAAAGAAAACTTAAGAACTGAGAGATTGATTTCCTGTAAATGCCTGATTTACAGAAAACTGAAACTTATCTCCTGACCAATGAACATCCACCAAGAAACCCTGCCCCTTCTCAAGCCAATGAACTTACTGCATGAACTCTGGCTAGACTCCACCCTCTTTGCACTCCCTGCGCATAAATACAGTCCACCCCAAACAGACTCAGCTGTAGTTTCTACAACATACATTTTCCAAATTCCAGTTCCTCTGCTATGGCTGAATAAACTCTATTACTAGTAATTTAAGCTCATCTCAGTTTACCTTTTTATTTGGGTTGACAGTGTTAGCAGATAAAAATATAACCATAATACCATTTTCAAACCCAATGAAATTAACAATGATAAAAATTTTAAGTAGTTAATGCTTAGATTTTTAATACCCAGTTCATGTTCAATTTTCTTTGCTTTCTCAAAAATGTCCATTTACATTTTATTTGTTTGAATCACAATCCAAAAAGGTCTACACATTATATTTGATTGATTTTTCTCTTAAGTCTTTTTATTCCCTCAACAGTCCTATCCCCTTTGGTTAATGCTACTTCTCTATTGTTGAAGAAACTGGTAGCTTATCTTGTAGAATTTCTCACATTCTGGATATGGCTAATTGATTAAATCCTCCTGGTATGGTTTAACATGTTCTTTATCCACTGCATTCTTTGGAAGCCAGTAATTAGAACTAAAGACTCAATATGCTTTCTTGAGTTGGTAAGTAAACATGTTCTATCATGCAGTATGTTTAGGAAATGCTGTACATTTTTGTAAACCAATGAATGAAAGTTCAAATAAAGACCCGAAAAGTCCCCACGTGAGGTAACGTTGTTTGTGTTTAACTGAGCATTTCCCCATGTGTTTTGTCGATGTTGTACTACACATTACATTCACATGGGAACTAGAGTTGTTTTTCACAGTCCGATAAACTCTGGAATAGAAGATCTGAATGATCTTTTCAGAATTCTGTAACGTTGTATGGTGCTCATGAGTGTTTGTTGGTAGATTAATCCAACAGACATTTACTGTGCGTTTTCTGTTCACAGAACTATACTTGAAAACACTATTTCTGTTCTCAAGAAAGAAGACTGAATGGATGAATTAGCATGTGTTCAGAAAGTAAATGCATATATACTTACACATGTATAAAATTAGATCCGGGGGCGCCTGGGTGGCTCAGTCGGTTGAGCATCCGGCTTCGGCTCAGGTCATGATGTCGCCGTCTGTGAGTTCGAGCTCAGGTTATGATCTCGCAGTCTGTGAGTTTGAGCCCCGCGTCGGGCTCTGTGCTGATAGCTCAGAGCCTGGAGCCTGCTTCAGATTCTGTGTCCCCCTCTCTCTCTGCCCCTCCCCCACTCATGCTCTGTCTCTCTCTCTCTCTCTCTCTCTCTCTCTCTCTCAGAAATAAACATTAAAAAAAATTAAAATAAAATAAAATAAAATAAAATAAAATAAGCTCCAGATAAATACTGGTAATAGTTATTGCATCTGAGAGAAGAAACTGGTTGGGAGAGGTCAGGGAGAAGATATACTTTTCACTGTATACCCTTTTCAGTAAGAACTTATTTTATTTTATTTATTTTTTATTTTTAAACATTTATTTATTTTGAGAGACAGCGTGTGAGTGTGAGAGGGGCAGGGAGAGAGGGAGACACAGAACGTGGAGCAGGTTCCAACCATCAGCACAGAGCCTGACGCGGGGCTAGAACCCATGAACTGTGAGATCATGACCTGAGCCAAAGTCAGTTGCTTAACTGACTGAGCCACCCTGGCTCCCCTACACATGCTCCTTTAAAGTGTAAGGCAGTAAAAAAAAAAAAAAAAAAAAAAAAGTCAGTGGTGCATATTGTAGAATTATGGAGTGAAGTGGCTTTGTGGGGTTTATTGGGTAAACTCCAATGGCAAGATCAGCTTTGCAGTTGAGGGACAAGAATTGGAAGCGGATTTGAGCCAAAAAAGACCCAGAAATCATCTGTCATTACATGAAACCAGGAATAGCAAAGGACTCTCATGGCTGATGAGGGATACAGTTTAAGATTAAAACCAGATATTCCTGCTGCTAAACTTACTGAAACCCTGGGTAGGTCCCATTCAAGTTAATTTCTTTGTAGGTGAACTGTTCTGTTTTGTTTCCCCTCTGGAAGCTTTTAGGATTTTCTCTATATCCTTTAGAGTTCTGAAATTTCTTCAGGATGTGTCTAAGTATGAGCTTTTCCACATGAGCATCCTGCCTGGCTTACAGTTGACCCTTTCAGTGTGGGGATTCAAGTTTCCTTAGGCGGAGGAAAACTTTCTTGTGTTCCTTGTATTTCCATGTCTGGGTCAGTTGTTTCGAAGTACTCATCCCATCTGGTTTTCTGTGATGTTATTTGTTTTATTCATTTGGGGGGGATACTTGGTTGATCCTTCCACATTCATGAATAAGAAGTCATGTTAATTAATTGACTTGGGATTCTTTTGCTATTAGATGAGTTCACCCAGAAATGCACACAGAGATCAATTTGACCTCAGAGTATTCACAGTCTAGTGAGGAAGGAAAAAAGTAACCCGAAAATTCTGTCAAAGTATCAGGACGCCTGTGTTGCAGCTTGAGCAAAGAGAAAAGGTTGTGGGATGAGTTTGCGTGCCAGGGGGCTCCAAGTGTGCCCCTCCCCCAACTTTAGTAGCTGCCTCTGGCTCCTCCAGGGTTGTCCTGAAAATGCAGGGGGGCTGCAGAGAAAAAGGGAGGAGCAGAGAAGTTCCGACTTAAGAGCTATGGTTTGGTGGTGTGGCTATCTGGACTAGAAGAAAGTTTAAGCCTTTTTCTTTCTCTTGAAGGATACACTTCTTAATTTCTCAAAGATTTATCAGTGAGAATCTTTAGTTGCAACAGTTGTGACCTGCGCAATGCGTTTTCCTAGACTTTGCACTTACTACCTACAGCCCCTGAGTATTTGGCGGCCCATTCTACACAGATTCTTTTCCTTTGAGGTCCCATCTCTCTTCCAAGTAGTTCTCTAAGGTGGAAAAAAACTTGGGCCACGCCGGGTCTTTCCCCATGGACCATATCTGTCCAGGGGAAATGCTTGCTTATATAACCCTGCATTTGTGAAAACACACCTCTCATCACTCTGCTGTTGGAGGTAAGCGGCTCCGGCCGTTGCTTTAGGCCTTCATTTCTCAAGGATGAGTCAAGCATTCTGGAGTCTTCAGCTTCTCATGTCCTGCAATCAGGTAGTGAACTGAGGCTTACACAACTGGAACCGGGGCATCTCTTTTGTAAGCTCTGTGGAGACTGTAAACACCTCGCTTTGGAAAATGGACATATTTTTAGTTTTGTTCTCAGTTTTGGGGACCACAGCTGGAAAGGGAGAGAAAAGGGAGAGAAGTCCCATTGTGAAAGCTTGTTTCATGCCTGCATGAAAAGAATAAGGGTGATGAAATAAGGAATCTTCCAATCCCGTGCCTTCCGAGCAGTGGGCCCGCTCCCATGATTGATTTTATTACAACAAAGGCGTGTGCCAGACAACCTCTATCAGGCCAATTGGTGGGTCTCAGGCAGGAAAAAAAAAAAATGCTTGATTCTCCCAAGAAGCTGAATGGAGCCAGTCGAATGTGCATCACTCTGAGAAAGGATTGCCTGGCCGAGAAAAGTTTAGAAACCTTTTGACACTGAGCCATTTACAGAGCATGAGCATTGAAATCAAATAGGCCTGGGTTTAAGTTCCAGTTTGGAACTTATTAGCTGTGTGACCGTAGGTAGTCTGTTTAGCACTCTCAGTCTTTGGTTTTCCGATTTATGAAAGGGAAATAATAGCAATTTGCAGGATAGCTATAGAGATTAAATGAGATATAGTGTGTAAAGATTCTAAAAGAGAAGGCCACTGGTGCCTAGAATCCCTTTCTCCTTCTTTGTCCCATTAACTTCCATCGTTCCTTAAAGACAGCTCAAGGTCAGCGGCCTCCTCCAGAAGGCGTTTCTGGGTTACCTTTCCCACTCTGCAGGGTATAGGTGCTTCCAAAGCACCTTGTTATGTCTCTATCATGGCACTGACCACACTTACCTAAATTGTGTGTTCCTATGTTTGCTGCCCCCCTTAAAACCGAGGCTCTTTGGGTACAGAAAGCACATCTAAGTCACGCATAAGCTTTCAGGACAGAGCCTGGCAAAATAGCAATCAATGACCACACATTTGTGACATGCCTAGGATCTGTGGAATTCACCATTCTGCCTCAGGGAGAAGAGGGAAAGAACATTTGCATGTTAATGGATCCCTCCCTTGGGGGAAAAACATATCCAATCAATCATAATGGAGATAGTAGATCCTGATTCCCAGGTCTGGTTTTTTTGAATCACACAAAAATCTAGGACAGGGAAAAACTTTAGACAGTACCACATCTTGTGGGGGAGGGGACATATGCTACTTTCAAGGAGCATGCATGTCTTAAAAACCTTATTTAATATTGTAAGTTTATATTTAGGAAATTTAAAGAACCTTACTTTGTTGTGTTTTGGAATAGACATACCAAAAAACTGGGGCACCTGGGTGGCTCAGCAGGTTGAGTAACCAACTCTTGATATCCATCCATGGGGTGCCTGGGTGGCTCAGCCGGTTGGGCGGCCGACTTCGGCTCAGGTCATGATCTCGAGGTCCGTGAGTTTGAGCCCCGCGTTGGGCTCTGTGCTGACAGCTCTGAGCCTGGAGCCTGTTTCAGATTCTGTGTCTCCCTCTCCCTGACCCTCCCCCGTTCATGTTTTGTCTCTCTCGGTCTCAAAAATAAATAAACGTTAAAAAAAAAATTAAAAAAAAAAAAAGTGATATCCGTCCATGGTCCCAGGGTCGTGGGAACAAGACCGGTGTTGGTCTCCGTGCTGAGTGTGGAGCCTGCTTAAGATTCTCTCTCTCTCTCTCTCCCCCTCCCTCCTCTGCTTGCGTGTACACACACGCACGCACTCGCTCTTTCTCTCTCTCAAAATAAATAAACTTAAAAAAAAATACCAAAAAACCTTGGTTGGTGTGGATATTTATAGGCATCAGCCATATCACGGGGAGGGCAATCAGACCTGAGCAAGGCAACAGGACGGGTCTGTGTTCATCAAAAGGAGGCGGGGTTCCTAAACCGAGAAATGCCGGCCTATTTACAACCACTTCTTTACACACAGATGCGGAGACTCAGGTGGCAAAGAGGGCTTGTCTGAGGTTGCATAGCCAGTAGTCAGCAAGGCAGAGCTCTCAACCCCCAGATCAGTGCTCCTCCTCCGCCCCATGCCTGACCATGGCCTTGTGCAGGGAGCAAGCGGCCCGCCCCAGGGCAGGGGAAGCACTGGGTCAGGACTGAGAGGTGGATGGCACAGGGAGATCCTGGGGCAGTCAGTTCATCCGAGACTCGGTTTCCTCATATGCAAAATGGGGAAGATAATATTCTGCCACACGGGGCTGGTGATGGATCAAAAAAGAGGAAGAGAAAGCCCTTTACAAATGGCACCACTGTATTTAAAAATGGCCCTTCTGGCATTTATATCATCCAAGCACACTAAGGCTGCAAATGTAGACAGTTGCAACCACCTCAGCAGCACCACGGGAAGGATTTCCAGACAAGTAGGAAAATCAATGCTAATCCAGACTTCCTGAGTACTTTGTAATCAGGGGTAACCATGTAAGTGGGTAGCCACATGGGAAAAAGAAAGGTTACATTGGATTTACTTTTCAAATTGTAAACCAGGATAAATTCAAAATAGAACATAGACTTAAAGTTTAAAAATGAAACCATACCAGCATTAGAAGAAAACATGAATTCTTCTGCAACTTAAAAATGGGAAAACTTTTCCAACCATGGCTCAAAATCCTGAAGTAATAATCGGTAAAAGATTAATAGATTTAATTACATAAAAATAAAAATAATGCCTCTAAAGCAACAAGACAAAAGCAAACACCATAAGTATGGGGAAAAAACAAATGACAAACTGAAAAGAAACTGTGCAACATACATCACAGACAAGAGTTTAATAGCCTTAATATACAGGGAGTGCCTAAAAATAAAAAATAAAAAGACCAAGAATCCTATGTATGCCCTAGAGATAACAAACAGGCGATGGTCCTTTATTAACTTATTAAGTGGCATTTATCCTCACTCATAAGATAAATGAAAATTTAAACTATCCTGAAAACAATGTCTCACTTATCAGATAGACCAAAAAAACCAAATGGACAACATAATCTGTTGCTAAGTCCATGGGAAAATGGGCATTTTCATACACTGCTGGTGGAGAGGATAGTGTGTGTGAGCAGGGGGTATAAAAGGGTACAAACCGCATGGGGGGAAATTTGGCAATATATATTGAAATTACACATTCATTTATCTTTTGACCTAAGAGTGTCACTTCTTGGGATCTGCTCCAAAGATTTAATGGCAAAAATAAGAAAAGGCATGTGATGGAGGCTTTTCACTGCAGCACTAATTATAGTAGCAAAAGTTTGGAAACAATTCAAATGTCTATCAGTAAACAACTGGTTGAATAAACTATATATATATATATATATATATATATATATATATACACACACATATATATGTGTGTATATATATATATACACACATATATATATGTGTGTATATATATATATATATATATATATATACACACATATATATATGTTATTTTGAGAGAGAGTATGTGAGCAGAGGAGGGGCACAGAGGGGGGCAGGGGGAGAGGATCCCAAGCAGGCTCTGCACGGTCAGCACAGAGCCCAATACAGGGCTTGAACTCAACAACCATGAGATCATGACCTGAGCCAAAATCGAGAGTTCTACACTGAGCCAACCGGCACCCCTAGTCTTCTTTAAATATACTGTTTGGGACTTTGGAACCTTGTAAACATTTTGCACAATTATAAAATAGAAAAAGATTTTAAGTGAACTTTTTAAGATCAAAAGTAAAATGAAACAAATGAACCTGTATGTCGAGTTTGTGCCCAAACCACAGAGAGATGAATCATTTCTAGTGACTTTAAAACACAGGACTTTGTTCATTCCTGGTGGGATATACAAGAAGGACAAAAAGAACTGCAAAACAATCTTAAATTGCAAAGTATATTAAGGGTAGTAATATTGGTTTTGCTTTTGGTGACTATTACATATGTATTGTGAGGTAAAGCAAATAAATACTTGTGTTGGTGTCGCTGAAATTTTTAGCATAGAGAAAGGAAATAGGACTATACAATAGATGACGTAAAAACTGTCATGGTAAATTTGATTGGACGTATCAATATAAATTTTATTATTTTGAAAAACAAGTTTTTTGAGAGCCAGCTGCATATTGCAGTATCAGAAAGAGAAACACTTGTCTTTGGAAAGCTTATACACCAGTGGAGGAAGACAGAGAGTAAAGTAAAATGCCATGGTACATGGTAAATAGGGGAAAAAGAAGGGAGATAGGGAATTACGGGAGTGCTGCACTTGTAAATAGGGTCAGGAAAGGCTTTACTGAGAAGAGCTCAGAGTAAAGACCAACTAGACATCTAGGGGAGAAGCATCCAGGCAGGCACAGGGGCGAGCAGAGTAAGCCCTGAGGCAGGGGTGCCTCTGGTATATTCAGGAACAATAAGGAACTCTCTGCGACCTGAGCTGAATGTGTGGTGGAGAGAATGAGGTGACACCTCTGAAAACCACTCTCCACAACACAAAGATCTTTTTCAAAATGTGGATCGCATTGTATCACATTAGTTTATTTAAAATTCAGTAGCTTCCCATTGCTCTCAGGATAAAAGAAAACATGTATTTCTGTCCTGCATGGGGCTGGTTTCCACCTACCTTTCCAAATTCTTCTCATAATCACGACTCTATTCCAGGTAGACTCTATACTAACCAGATTCTCAATGTCCTGAGAATTTTACCTATGCTGTTCTGCCTGAAACACCCATTTTCCTTTACCCAGGTAATACCATGTCTGTTCTAGGTTAGCTCAAATACTTCCTGTTACCTTGACTAGATCAAATCCCTTTTATAAACGCCTCTCCTTTGTTGTACTCAAGTTTTTATGGGATTATCTAGTCAGTTTCCCTCACCATACTAGAGTAGGCTGTTTTTACTCCCTTGTATCCACAATGCTCAACAAAGGAAGCACAGTAGGATCTTGGTAACTATTGGTAGAAAACACGAACAATTCAAACAAGGCAGTTAAGAGGTTATTACTATTGTCAGGAAAAGAACAAAGGAGTTGTACTAGGGTAGTAGGTTAATAATATTAAGGACAACTTCAAGTTCTTAAAAATCAAGAGAATTAACATTTAAAAATATTTTCTTAGTTTATTTTGAGAGAGAAAGAGCAGGGGAGGGGCTGAGAGAGACAGGGATGGCATCCAAAGCAGGCTCTACGCTGACAGCAGCAAGCTTGATAAAGAACAGTGAGATCATGACCTAAGCCCAAGTCAGATGCTCAACTGACTGAGCCACCCAGTAGCCCTTTTTTAAATGTCTGAGAGAACAGTGGAGGGGCAGAGAGAAAGAGGGGGACAGAGAATCCCAAGCAGGCCGCATGCCGACAGCAGAGCGCCTGATATGGGGCTTGAACTCATGAACCATAAGGTCATGACCTGAGCCAAAGTCGGACACTTGACTGAGCCACCCAGGCGCCCCAAAAGAATTAACATTAATTATTCCAAACATTCCCAAACCAATTAAGTAAATGTGTACATCAGGTTGTTATAGTCAAGATGCTATTTTTGCAACATGATTCTACTGGTATCAGGGCCTGTGTTCCAAGTACCTGAGTTACCACCTTCAGGTTAGAAAAGGAAAAAGACACATTACTTAAGACCACTAGAAAACAAAATTGGTATGGCTCTAGTACCCCCATCCCAGTATTCTTTTCTCCTGCAATCTCAATTTTACCAAACCATTCTGCTTTGCTCAGACTACTTTATTCGGGGGAAAGGGTCCATCCACTGAGAACTAATCAACAGACAACCACTTTTAGAATTACCAGTAAGGTGTCAAAGAGGGGACAAGATTCTCACTGGCTAAGTAAATTATTCAGACAAGGAACACAAACGCAGATTTAGTGGGTAAGAGATCAATGGTTGACTTGGAAGGTTTTGAGATTCTAGTGCTTACAAGGCATCTGGTTTGAGATGTCAAACAGGCAATTAAACATTGGTTTAGAGCCGTGCCCTGCTCACGCATAGTTTTTATGTGAATTAGGAGTCCGCATCCTCTGAAGCAGAGGGCACAAGTGCTTCAGTTGTGAGCACTTACGTGCAAGAACTATTCTAGGCACTCAGAACTGCCATCTTCAAAATGTACAAAAATGTTTAAGATTGTCAAGACAATTTAAAATATTTCACTATATAATCATACACAATACTGCCCTTCATTATTTCCTCTGCATCACTACATACTTTGAGGACACCCATAAAAGGAGTAAAACTTCAGAAATCCTGGAAAACAAAAAAAATTCTACCAGCTATACGCAATTTAAATACTGCTCAGGAGCACCAGGGGCGCTCACCTGATTAGGAGATTGAGCCCTTCATTGGGCTCTGTGCTGAGCCTGCGTGGGATTCTGTCTCCTCTCTGCCCCTCACCCCATCCACACTCTCTCAAAATAAGTAATCTTTAAATACTGCTTACAAAAACTATCAAAGGAAAGGCCAGAATCATGTAAACAACATACACTTAAAACAGAAGAGGCAGAAGCTTAACACACAGGGTACAGTGTTTTTTATTCACAAATAAACTAGAAGTCCATTTCTAGATGTTTCTTTCCTTTGCATGCTTCATTTGTTTTATTAGCGAGCAAAACCCTGTAAGAGGCTGCCTTATCTAGTCTTCAGATTCAGATCCATCTTCATCTTGACTAATCTGGAAGTAACGAAGTTCGTAAGTCTCCTTGTCAGATGCAACCACACGTAGCCAATCACGAAGATTGTTCTTCTTAAGGTATTTCTTGGTAAGATATTTCAAATACCTGTAAGATAAAAACATGAATTTCACTAGGAAACATAATTATCTACCACGCACAGGATTATCATATAAGACATGCAGTTGTATTCATCTTTAATGTTCCCTCCAAAATATTTCATTTGTATCAAACACTGTGGAAGGTTGCTGGGGACAGAAGAATAATTAGGCAGCTTCTCAACCCCAATTAGAATCAGTTCATGTCCTACAAACCCTATTCCCCCACCTCCCTAAAATAAATGTCCTTTATGTTGAAGCTAAAGAGAGAGCCACAGTAGCTTGCTCTTCAGTTTTACTGCCATAACAAGATTACGTTTTAATTAAATACATAATCTCGTTAGGGTGCCTGGGTGGTTCAGTCAGGTAAACAACTGACTTGATTTCGCTCCAGTCATGACCTCAGGGTTCTGGAATCGAGCCTGGTGGAGGCTGCTTGGGATTCTCTCTCCTCCTCTCTCAAAATAGATGAACCTAAAAGATCAGCACACCTGCAACTAGCATATGGCTCAGTTCTTACAAAAAACTTTCAGCATGGTCTTATTTCATCACTCCAGCCACTCTCTTCCATTTATGCTTTACGGTAATTCTGAACTACCAAGCATTCCTCAAGCTTCTGTTTTTCTTTCTTAATGCCGGTCCCTCTGGCAGGAATTACATCATTCGACTGGCAACACTGCTGATCTCAGGTTCTCTGCAAATTCTTAGCCCGATCTCTACCTTCAACACAGCTATTATAGCACTGCATTTTACAATTATGTGCCTATTATAAGATCCCTGAGAATATTACGTTTTCACCCCTGAATCCCTAATGATTAACCAAACAGCTAACAAGCGTCACTACTTTAGTCCAAGCCACTACCATCTCCTCTATTCTCACATTAAGTTTGTTGTCTTCAGCTTCACTTCTCAACTACTTAATACTGCACTTCACTGTCTCCACTAGAATTTAAGCTCCTTTGGTGGTAGGTACTTGGCTTCTTGGCCCACTGCTGGGCTATCCAATCCTACAACAGTGCTACCATATAAATTTGTTGAGTAAATTAAATGAACCTCTGACTACCTGCCTATACTAAACCAACCACCAAAACCTTTAAATTACTTATATATATGAAAACATTTACATTAGGCAAATTGAGACATTACTTTCCAGTTACACATTAGACACGTTTCTTGCAACATATTCTAATATTAAATCATCTAACATCATTAAAGTTTATATATAACTTGGATTTCAGGGACTATAATGTACTGGACAGGAGCCTATATTCCAGCAAAAATTTATGCTTACTGACAACCAGCCTAAGTAATTGGCCCAGTTACTGAATATATTTTCCATTCACGCAGGCTATTAGGAAGTTCAAAACACTTTTCATGTGCATCTCTGAACGTATCAACACATCTATCCCTGCATATGAAGAGAAAATATTAGGATTACGTATTCTGTAATATTCACAATTACCATCATTTCACTAAAATATTATGGGAAACAAATACCAACCTTTTAGAGAACTGTTTCTCAGAAACAACTGTGATTTTATTCTTGATGCGTTCAATGTGAACAACATTCCCCAGATTTCCAGTTTTTCCATTGACTTTAACCTTCTCCCGTAGAAACTGTTCCTATTTTAAAACAGAAAAAATGCAAAACTAGGGAAGAAAACCCTAGATTTTCACTAGGGAAGGTACCCTAGGAATAGAGCTTAGGTTAAAATCAAGAATTATATACTTAAATCATTAAGCACTCTAATACAATGATAAAAACAAGCCAAGGAGAGTGATACTTACAAAATTTCCAGAATCAAAAATTCCATCTTCTACTGGATGAGTAAGGTCCAAATTAAATTTCCAGGTTGACTTCTTAGGCTTCTTGTCTTTCTGCTACAGATAGTTAACATAATTAGGACTAGTCCATTCACTCATTTTTATATTGCAAAACTTTAAAATCTGTTATCAGCCCAAAGATGCAGTGTACTGTGATGTCATATTATGAAATGGTGCAAAATTGTAAAAAGTCGCTGTATTTATCTATTGGGTATACCCCTTTTTCTTAGTCTGTCAGAAAAGGGTACACTCAACTTGTTTAAACCGGGTTTTTGTGAAATCCAATGGTAATTCTCCCTGTTCACCATGCAAGTGTCTCAAAAGTGCAAAACTCAAGGAAGCATGAAGCGTATGGGTAGCCACTATTAGTTCTCTGAATGAGAAAATTCCAAAGAATCCTATATTTACAACTGGAAAAGATTAATAAGAGAATCAATTTACTTTCTACTGTAAATTAAAATTAAACCACGACCTGGGGTTGGTTTGAACCTCTAACCAAGTCTATTCTGTTCCAATCATCAAGAAAAGTTTTATGGGCTTTTAGTATTTTCCAGGTCACTGATGTTCAATTTTAAATTATCAGGTACTATTTACTATAGGCCAGGCCCTATGGGAAACAGGTAGTATACACCACTTTGCCCAAGCTCAATTATACACCAGAACAGGATACTCTATCCACTCAAGCCTACAGAATTAAATCATTATTGTGTTATGAGAGAGGAAGGAGATATTTAATCCAAGTATGTAATTTAAAAAACATATGTAACTTTAGTTTGCCATACCCCAAACTCAGAATTATCACATAATCAGGCTGTACAAGTAAAACGTTGCTCTGGCTACTATCAGTATACATTCAGACAATATCCTAAAAACAGACAAATCAGTATTCATCAGAGGATGCATCTCCAAATTAGATCCACCCAAACAGATACCAAGTACTAATGCCAGTTTGCTTTTAGGTAGACGAGTAATTTGCACCAAAAAAAAAAAAAAAAAAAAAAAAAAAAATCCCCTCCAAAACTTAGAACTGGTAAATTGCCGACGTATACCTACCTTTTCAAATGCTCTTTAGACTGGTTTTGGTATCTGATTCCCTAATTAACAACGTAAATAAGATCTTTTCACGCTTTTTTATCTGCCTAAAATCGTGACTTTTACCTTTTAAAAAAATTCCTTCATGAAGTAACAATGACAATTCTTCCTTTAGTCCTAAAGTTCTCTGAAACTTTTGTAGCCTCGGAGCTCCCTCCGCGCTGGCGAGGCTATCAGACCGGCCCGATTACCCACATTTCTTTCCTGGTGCAAACGAATAGGACTGCATCGGCATTTCCAGAAGCGAAACTGAAAAGAAAAAGGCCCCAGTGCTGTCCTACTACCCTTGTTCATCGTCGTGCCTCCTCCTTCCTTGCGCTGCCACAGCCACCCATCCCAAGCCAGTTCCGGACGGGACTCGAACTCTACTAGACCGCATGGCAGTCTCCAGGAATCTCGAAAATAACAACTTGTAATTTTAACAACGTGCTTGTGTTCCTGACCTACTCTCCATTTCAACTCTTCCTTTATCTCGAATGAGAGGTCCCCAACTCGCAAAATTTTTGTAGATGTAAAAATCATCTACACCGGGGTAACACCCAAAGAACGCTCCCACCCAAAGAACGCTCACTCACAGGCGCCATGTTGGAGGCCAACCGTGGGATCAGAGAGAAAGCTACAGGCGCGCGTCACGTATTTATAGCAAAACGTGCTGCGTCACGCGCTGAGAACGTACGCTCGCTGCCTCCCGGAAGAGAACGTGTGGAGGCCGGTAACCCAGGAAACTGGGGCGTGGCCAGGGTGGATACGTTTCCTACGCAGTCAGGTTTCCCGGGAGCGCCGGCTAGTGGCCCTTGTAAAGTAATTCACGATTTTCCGCTAAAGACAACACTAAGCCACGGACCTCCGAGGTCTCTGCAGTTCTTGGGAGGTCGCTGTCAGATAAACACAACCGAGGGATGCAGGAATCATCTTTCATTGATCACCTAGATCTTCTTTCCAATCAGGGCAAGACAATGTCACATTTCAGGGTGTTTTGGGATCTTCTGTCTTATATTGTAATTACAATTATGCAGAGAAAAAGTTACGTCTGTATTCATGTTTCATCTATGAGTCTTGTTTACTAAATGACTGTTGAGGGGGGTGTTTAAGGGAGCCAAAATAAATTGGGTTCTTGAGGAAAAAAGCTTCTAAGAGAAAAAAAAAAAAGGATTGCTCTCACTTGTTCACTTGTAGAGTGTGATTTAATTTTATCATGGGTTTTAGTTAGCCCTGTGTAGAAATTAAGATGGAGTCACTCTTGTGAGGCAGAACTTAGGTCAAGCAGTGATGTAAGCGGCCAAGGGCAGTGTAGGTAAGACCAGGTACCTTCCAAGCCAGTACGACTGACCACACCAAAACTGATAACCAGCAGAACCAGAGGAGGTCTGGTTGAATCCCTTTAAAAAGGAAGGATTTTGGCAGCAGACTGTCCAGACTTTCCAGATGCTGACCCTTTCACCTCTGACCACACCAAAAAGGCGACTACCCCAAAGGTTCTGCCTAGATGGTCTCTGGGCAGAACAGAGATCCTTCGCTGCTTGAACATAATAAGCAGCAAGTGCTGAGAGCTGGCCTAGACCCAAGGGAGGCCTTATCATAACTCCACACTCAGAAAATGATTGCAAGTTTAGTTCATTAATTTCCTACCTCTTGTTTTATCTTGTTGTGTGCTTGCCTTGTGCTTTAATTTGTGTGATGGGTAAGAAACCAAGTTAAACGTGAAATGTCATTGAGTTTGGAATCCTGAACCTGATTTACAATTTAACTCTGCTTTATGATTGAATAAAGCTGATATTATGGAAAGACACAACTCATGTGTGCACCTTCATAGCATGCCCATGATACCCTAGGGCTCCTGACTTCCATCCAAAATGCGTCCCAATTAAAGTTCAACAAATATTTGCTGAGACCTAACTACTGAAATGCATAAAGCACATGAAGGTGAATGTGGGGTGGGGACAGTTTTGATGACAAAAGGAAAAAATAGCCTTTGAACTTTGAAGAATTGTAAGTTGACAACAGATCAGAAAAATGATATCCTTCTCAATATTTTGCAATTTGTTTTACAGAGGTGAAACTATCATACTGGGAGCCAGAGGTATGGATGGGGGGACTTTTGTTGTTAATATTCAGAAATTTTCCTAGAAAATTTCCTGCATATATTTTTTAAAAATTTGTTTAATATTTATTTATTTTTGAGAGAGAGACAGAACATGAGCAGGGGAGGGGCAAAAAGAGAGGGAGACACAGAATCTGAAGCAGGATCTAGGTTCTGAGCTGTGAGCACAGAGACTGATGTGGGGCTTGAACCCATAAACCCTGAGATCATGACCTAAGGTTGGATGCTCAACCGATTGAGTCACCAAGGTGCCCCTATTTTTTATGACAGTGGTTAGTCATAGTGGAAACTATGCTTTAATAAAGCATACAATGTGTAGGATCTGAATATAACTATTGAATTCCTCGGAGAAATCCATTTCAAGAGTTTTTTTTTGGTCGTTTGCCTCAAGAACCAGAATTTCTTTCTCAAAGATTAAGGGAAAAAAAAAAAAAAAAAAAGGAAATTGGCATTTTCTCCTCAAGGGCTGCTCAGGCTGCAGAGCAGAAATTATCCTTGCAGTATTGGGTATTTTGAAAATAAACTGTTAATTGATACACTATTTTATTTCTGTTGTTTTTGGCAGACTTCCACGTTATGACTGAAAAACGAAACAAAGAAATAAACAACAACAACAACAAAAAACCCTTTAGGAACTATTAAGTCATTTGTACACAGGAGATATTAAAATGTGCTTCAAACTAGTTAGTAATCTCAAAATAACTAACTTGAAACCATAGTGGAAAAAAAAGACTTCTCTAATTTTTTAATGCTGAAAAGAATATTAACTAGAAATGTGCAGATGGTAAGATTAAATATTGTAAATAACATAGTATTTCCCAAATTTTACACATGAACTATAAACACTCAATGCCTGTCAACACCCCCTCCCAGACAGTTCTTACTTTGAAATGGATTCTAAAACATATGAATTAAATGTCTGAAAAGAGTCAAGAAAATTTAGAATAAGGAAAAGTTACCTTTACACTCATTCAACTATAAGATACTATAATATATGATAGACATAGTTCTAATATAAACTTCAATCATTTGATCTACATGATTCTGGAGCCTGAATAGATCAATATAAATAAAATACAGAAGGACAATATGGCAGATTGGATGGAGAAATCCCTCCATATGTAGCCACCCTAAAAAAAAAAAAACAAACTGGATAAAACACAGTGTTATACATAATTTCTAATGTATGATCAAGTTGGTTGAAAGTAAAAATTTTTTGGAGGCGGAGATGACAAGGCATGCTCATGTAACTTTGGGACTAGGATCAGCTCTGCTCAAATAGCATGAAAAAACTTCAACCTAAAAATATTGTTTAAAGAGTGCTTGGACTGATAGTGCTAGGCAAAAGTAAATGTAGATCCTATCTGTATAGATGTACTTTAGATTCAGGCACAAAGGATTCCCTGAGATAAACTTACAGAAATATGAGTTGACAATTTTTTTTTTTAAATCACTAAGTACAAAAGAAAACAAGCTACTATGAATGAAAATCAAACTCCTCCAAAAAAACTATACAATCAGACCCATTTATATTGGAATTATATAGAATATAAAATAAGTGTCTTGAATATATTTAGAAGGTAATGGTATTTCAAATATGGTGAGGGAAACAGGAATAATCAAATTGGCTAGTACTAAAAGAAAATAAGTTCTAGAAATTAAAAATAGAAAACTTTAGTTAGAAAGAGTCGAAGAGTTAAACAGGAGAGTAGCCACAGCCGCAGAGAAAATTAGTGAATGGGAAATTACTTAGAGTGCAACATAGACAAACACTACGCATCTCCAGAAGAATATACTCAAATGACATTGTAGCACAAACAGTCCTATGGAAGCAAACTGTGCAGCTTTTTTTTTTTTAATTTTTTAAAAAATGCCTTTTGTTTATTTTGAGACAGAGAGAGACAGAGAGAGACAGAGCATGAGCAGGGGAGAGGCAGAGAGAGGGAGACACAGAATCCAAAGCAGGCTCCAGGCTCAGCTGTCAGCACAAAGCCTGATGCGGGGCTTAAACCCACAGACTGTGAGATCACAACCTGAGCTGAAGTCAGCCGCTTAACCGACTGAGCCACACAGGCAACCCTGCACAGCTTTAACAAAGGATGTGCTACAGCCCTTCTATGCAAACTGTGAGGCACTGAGAGAAACTTACTACCGCCTAAGAATATTGCTTTTGATCCTCCAACCTTGAATGTTCTTTGTTAAATATTTATAAATGAAAGTTAAGGGCGCCAGGCAGGGGAAATAAATCTGAAGTCACTCCTGCTTGTCTTTCCTTTACTAATTTGATTAGAAAGCATTAAACATTAAAACATTAAAAACTGAGATGAAAAAGTTTGTGCTTGCTTCAATGCATCTTTTCTGTCTGTGTATATTTAGGAAAACCTTAAATGGTTATTTACTTTTATTATTTCTAACAACTGTAATTTCAGAAGTAAGATTTTCTTGTTAGTGCTGTAGGAATTCTGAATAATTGATCAAATTTTAAAAAGAGAGCAAGTATCTTTTTTCATTGATTATTTTCTGTAATTTTTGTCTTGTTATTTTTAGCTTGGTCATTCAAATTATTGCCCATTTAAATTTATTTCCACCTTTTCACCATTATAAGCAATGCTTTAAGGAACTTTTTAAATTAAAAAAATTATTATCTTAAGTCAAAAGAAATTCTCATGAAAAGAAATACAGAGAAACAAAAAAGAGAATGCATAAAAATATCTAAAATCCTACTTGCTTAGAAATAGCTTTTTAATGCATTGGGGGCATGCATGTTTGTGAATATGTATGAATAAATATAAATAATTTAGATTACACAAGTAATTACATTCATGTATAAAAATTGGATGGTACTATACATGATTTTTGAATTAAAAAACTTCTTTTTGAAAAAATTACTGTACCTAAAATTGTAAAAGTTACAAAAATAGTTCAAAGAAAGCACACACACACATACACACATATAAATATAAATGCATAAAAATCCGGACAAAGGCTATATAAATACATATATGTGTCTATATATCCTTAATGCGGATTTTTACTTATTATTGACATTTTGATCCATTTATCATTTGTTTGTCCTCTTTCTCTCCATCTATATCTACATCTATAAATCTTTGTCGGGCGGGGGCGGGGGGCACCTGGGTGGCTCAGTTGGTTGAGTGTCTGACTTCGGCTCAGGTCATGATCTCACAGTTTGTGAGTTCCAGGGCTGCATCAGGTTCTGTGCTGACATCTCAGAGGCTGGAGCCTGCTTCAGATTCTTTGCCTCCGTGTCTCTGCACCTTCCCCACTCTCACTGTGTCTCTCAAAAATAAATAAACATTGAAAAAAAATTTAAATCTTTGTGGGATGTTTTCTTTATAACTTTCTCATTTATTAAATTTGTTCTGTTTAGGCTCTTTATTTTTTTTTAATTTTTTTTAATGTTTATTTTTGAAGGAGAGAGACAGAGTGTGTGAGTGGGGGAGGGGCAGAGAGAGAGGGAGACACAGAATCCGAAGCAGGCTCCAGGCTCTGAGCTGTCAGCACAGAGCCCGACGCGGGGCTTGAACTCACAGACCGTGAGATGGTGACCTGAGCCGAAGTCAGATGCTCAACCGACTGAGCCACCCAGGTGCCCCTAGGCTCTCTATTTCTACTGAAGCTGATTCTAATAACCATATTTTCCTAAGAAATTATATCATTTAGGTTTTCAAATGTATTTGCATAGAATTTCTTGTTTTACTTTTCTTTCCTTTCCATTATTAGTCATTCCTATTATTTCTCTTTCTATACTTGTGTTTTCTTCCTTTACCTTAAATAAATTGGCCAATGGTTTGTTGTTTTGTTAATTTTTTGAAGAACCCCAATTTTATTTATTTTTTAATTTTTAAAAAATATTTATTTTTGAGAGAGAGATGGAATGTGAGTGGGAAAGGGGCCGAGAGAGAGGGAGACACAGAATCTGAGGCAGGCTCCAGGCCCTGAGCTGTCAGCACAGAGCCCAATGTGGGGCTCGCACCCACGAACTGCAAGACCATGACCTGAGCCAAAGTCGGATGCTTAACTGATGAAGCCACCCAGGCGCCCCAAGAATAGTTTTCTTTTTAATGTTTATTTATTTTTTAAGAGAGAGAGAGAAACAGAGTGCAAGCAGGGGAGGGGCAGGGAGAGGAGACACAGAATCCGTAGCAGGCTCCATCCAGGCTCTGAGCTGTCAGCACATAGCCCGACGCGGGGCTCAAACTCAGAAGCCAGGCCATGACATCATGACCTGAGCTGAAGTCAGACGCCTAACCCACTGAGCCACCCAGGCACCCCCAGAATTTTATTTTTTAATGTGTTATTTTTCTATTCACCTAATTTTTGCTTTTATCTTGATCATTTCTTCCCTTGTGCTTTAAGTTTATTTTTCTGTTATTTTTCTAGTTTGATTTAGGACTTTAATTTCACTTATGTTCATGCTTTCATTTTTATTGATATAGATGTTAAGGCTACAATTTGTTTTCTACAGCTTTACATACATTTTCTTCATCATCTTTCAGGAATTGCTTCTGTTGTAGTTCCCTTTCAACATAGTATTATGTAACAGGTTTTTAAATTTGCAGGTAGAAAGGTTTTCTTAAATATCAATTTTAATTTCACTTGGGATTGGTATCAGAATGCTATTTTAAATATTTCTACCTTAGGGGCGCCTGGGTGGCACAGTCGGTTAAGCGTCCGACTTCAGCCAGGTCACGATCTCGCGGTCCGTGAGTTCGAGCCCCACATCAGGCTCTGGGCTGATGGCTCAGAGCCTGGAGCCTGTTTCCGATTCTGTGTCTCCCTCTCTCTCTGCCCCTCCCCTGTTCATGCTCTGTCTCTCTCTGTCCCCAAAATAAATAAACGTTGAAAATAAATAAATAAATAAATATTTCTACCTTAAAGAAACTACCGTTTTCTTTGTGCCCTAAATATTCTTTTTTTCCCCAAAAGTTCCATTTGCCTTTGGAAGAAAGGTATATTCTCTAATATCACAGTGTTAATGATATGTACATAAAATCCCCAAAAGATTTACCTTATTGATTGCACAGCAATTAAAATGAACTAGAGTGACAGCAATTTTAAGTGAAATTCACACACATAATCGTGAACAAAAAAGGGCAGACAGGCTATCAGTGTTGGGTAGGTGAGCCTCTGTTCTCCCAATTAGAATCTGGTTAGGGATCTGATGGCAACCAAGGTTGCCAAGCTTTTCTGGCCCTTCCAAACACTGGGGCACAAGTCATTGTGATGCTGGGATGTGCCCATGGTGTGGCCAAAAATTATTTTACTGGATCCAGAAATAAATCTCAAATTGGACAACAGATTGATATGACCTTGTAGGTGAGTCCTTTTCTGCAGTATACACCCAGTGGTTGTAACTGATCCTGCTGAATGTATCATGGGAACATAAACACACCTCATCTTGTGCTTAGCTTTATTGCACTTCACAGATACCGCATTTTTTGCTTTTTAACAAATTGAAGGTTATGGCAACCCTGAGTCCAGCAAGTCTGTCGGCACCATTTTTTTTTTCCAACACCATTTCCTTACTTCATATCTCTGTGTCCTTTGGTAATTCTCACAATACTTCACACTTCTTCATTATTATTATAGTTGGATTACTGAAATTTCACAAAACTTTAATGGATCAGAGGTTGCTTCCTATGGATGAGCAAGGAAAGTGGGTTTCCTGAGATGGAATCTACTGCTTGTGAAGATGCTGTGAAAAATCGCTGAAATGGCAGCAAAGGATTTAGAATAGAACATAGTCAATACAGCAACAGCGAGGTTCGAGGTTTGAGAGGATTGACTCCCATTTTGAAAGAAGTTCTATTGTGGGCAAAATATTATCAAGCAGCATCACATGCTACAGGGAAATAGCTTATGAAAGGAATAAGTAAGTGATGCAGCAAATTTCATTGTTGCCTTATTTTAAGAAATTGCCACAGCCTCCGAACCTCCAGCCGCCACCACCCTGACCAGTCAGTAGTCATCAACATCAAGAGAAAACCATCTACCAACAAAAAGATTGACTTGCTGAAAACTCAGATGAGGGTTAGCCTTTTTTTGCGGTATTTTTTTTAATGTTTATTTATTTTTGAGAGACAGAGAGCATGAGCGGTGAGGGGCAGAGAGAGAGGGAGACACAGAATCTGAAGCAGGCTCCAGGCTTTGAGTTGTCAGCACAGAGCCTGACACAGGGCTCGAACTCATGGACCAGGAGATCATGACCTGACCGGAAGTAGGAGGCCGGACGCTTAACTGAGTCACCCACATAGCCCATTTTGCAATATTTTTTAATTCGTGTGTGTACATTATCTTTTTAGACATATGTGACTGCACATTTTATAGACTACAGTATATAGCGTAAATGTAACTTTTCTATGCACTAGGAAACAAAAAAATTCACCTGACCCACTTTGTTTCAATATTCACTTTCTTGCAGTGGTCTGGAACCAAACCTGCAATCTGAGGTATGCCTGTAGATGTTATTTTTGTTTATTTTTAATGTTTATTTCTTTTGGGAGAGAGAAAGAGTGTGAACGGGCAAGGAGCACAGAGAGTATCCCAAGCAGGCTCCACACTGTCAGTGCAGAGCCTGACATGGGGTTTGAGGCTGGATCTCATGAACCGTGAGATCATGACCTGAGCCTAAACCAAGAATCGTATGCTTAACTGACTGAGCCACCCAGGCTCCCCTGCCTGTAGATGTTTTAAATTCCCAGTGGAACACATACTTTAGATAGGCAGCCTGAGTTCTAAATGTGGCAATTCCACAGGACACCTCCTATTTGGATAGAATGTTTAACTAAAAGGTTGGGGATGGAGGAGGGATTAAGATAGGCTGACACATAACAAATAATTAGTCTTTTCATGCTTTTTCCCCCTCCCATGCCTCCCTCTGGGAGCCTAGGCCACTGGTATTTGCAAATGGCAATAAAAGAGTAGAGCTGAGAGGTGGAAGACTCTAAACTGGTGCCTCTCTTACTGCACAATTATCTTGCTGATTTTGGAAGGTTATGGATATCAGCAATACTAGTTATGGATATGAGGTCACAACTGCCATGGTAGTCCTGGCATGGATCAAATGTCAGGGAGTGAGAGTGTTCTAGAATGGTACAGTGTGTAAAAGGAAAAAAGAGTTGAGCCATCTAGGGATGAAAATGTCCACACGGTGTTGATTACACACAGAATTGGAAAAAGGATGAAGCGTTTGTTTCAGGGACTCATCACACCATTCACATCACTAGGGAAAGAGAACAGCAATGCTGGTAGGGAAGGAACACCTCAGACACTGGGAAGGTCAGGGGTAGGGGAGGAACCATTAATTGCCCTTGCATTAAAGATCTCTGGAAGAATGCAAGGAAAAGGATGAAGATGGAAAGATGTTTTTACTCTTGTAATTACAGAATTTTGAATCATGGGGCTATTTTACATATTTTAAAACCATTAAAAATTTTAAAATGAAAACAAAACTATACCTAAATCTGGAACTAAAATGTAAAAATTACCATTCCCAGCCATAAAGCTAGGGTACTGTCTAGTAAGGATCCAGAATATAAAAACACAGTAAAAATAAGTTAGATTTTCTTTTAACAATGATCAACTCATAAATACATACTATTTTCTTTTATTTTCTAAAAAAGTTTTTGAATGTTTATTTATTTTTGAGAGAGAAAGAGACAGAGCACAAGCAGGGCAGGGGCAGAGAGAGGGAGACACAGAATCCGGAGCAGGCTCCAGGCTCCAAGCTCTGGGCACAGAGCCTGACGCGGGGCTTGAACCCACGAATCATAAGATCATGACCTGAGCTGAAGTCAGAAGCTTAACCGACTGAGCCACCCTGAGCCACCCAGGCATCCCCATACTATTTTCTAGCATAAAAATGGTTTTAGGAATGTATATGTACAACAATAGGGCAGGCTGTTAAGTTAACTTTATGTTTATTTAATATAGCTGATGAAGTTACCAGACAAATATATTTTAATGTAACAAAAAGTTATAATTGATGTATATCATCTACAATGTAAAGGATTTTAATAATTTAGTATACCCAAAGACATTTGAATTTTACCCATTTTTGAGATGTAAAATACACAATTATAATACTCATACTACATATCTTATAATTTTAAAGTTTTAGCTAAAACATGAGTCTCTGTAGATAAAAGCAAGAATTCTCCTGTACCTAAGACAAATAAAAATGTATTACTAATAAAGTGCCACTGGATTAGACAATGCCATTTCAACTATTTCCTTTTTGGAGAGGAGAACACAAGTACATAATAATATGGAACTAGCCATTTTCATTATACTAGCATAGAACTAGTAATGTGCATTGTATTTTGTAACAAGCACAAGAGTGCTCATTTATAGTAGGTATTAACCATAATAAAGAATTCCTTTCAAGAAAGATCACAATTATGACTTATGACAAGCTGTACAGTCATCACTGAATATAGTTTGGTGTCCAGAGTTTTTGAAAAATACAATCATGAACTGAGATGAACCTAAGTCTACCAATACCAAGAAATAGTTTTAGGGACTTCATATAAATAAAATAACCTCTCTCTCAATTGTAAAATAGGTTTCATCCAATTCTAAGGCGAGAGGAATAGTAGTGGTTGGTAAAGTTTGGCAACAAGTATGTTTCTAGCAGGTGAAAGAAAGCTCGATATGCATTGCTATAAGATGCCTCTTTCACACAAGGAAAACATGCTAATTAGATGTACATAGCACTTTTCAGGCACTTGACCTCACTTGGTAGTTAAGTTGATGTTCAGATGTATACTTAATGGAGAAACATTAAATTATATAGTGACTTCAAGTCATGTTCTCACAGAACATCTGTGTTCCATAAGCTAAATCCAAATGTTCCCGCTAAAATCAAATAATGATGCCATATATCCAGTTCAGAGAAAAAAAATTTAATAGATTAAAGTTAATAGATTGAATTTTCTCAATTTTAAGATTTTCCACAATAAATTTTTCATAAGCCTTTGTTGTCTAGTACTTGTCTGAATGCTAGGAGAAAAAAAGGCTTAAAAACTATAAAATATTATGCCTAAGTAAAGTTAGAAAATTTTCAACTGTTGATCAGTTCAATATAACATACGGTTTATGGAAATATGCTCAGAGTTTGCTCTTATACTGCTTAAGAGCCATATTTTCTCATAGCAAATTTGTTTGTGGTTCATATTATAGAATTCAGTATGTAAACATTTTCATGTACCCAAAGAGCATTATGAATTTTTGATCTGTTGTCCCTAGATATGTTTGAGAACCACTACCTATTTGTCTGGCTCTAAAAACTATCTTTGGGGTCCATGCCAAAGAATTGCTTTCAGATAGATCATTAAGGTTTGGGTTCTAAGATAAGACTACCAAAGTCTATTCTACAATGAAAACTATATGGCAAGATTTCAGTATAGATGTTATCAATGTTCCCATTTTGTTTTAATACTTAGGTTAAGTATTTTGATGTTAAGGATTTTTATTTGCATGTTATCATTGTATTACAATTTGGGAAAATTTGGCAATATACTTTCAGGCAGCTTTAAAATAATGCAACTTCAGCTCTTAGCACAAACAGCCCTGAGAACAATGCATTCAAATTACAGCTCAACTAGAAATAATCTAATTGAGAAACTTTAAAGTTACAAAAACAAATTCTGGAAAAGTTGTAAATTAAAAAAAAAAAAAGTCACAACATTTGAGGCACTACCAGACTACAGTACTTTTAAGAGTTGAAAGGACTTTGTAAAAAGAACAAACATACAAAGCTGGGTGTGCATATGCACACACTCCACATTGTGCTATAATGAAAAATTGTGTCCTCAAATTTTATAGCCTAAACATTTAATTATAGCATCTCCTATTAAAGATATCATGCTCCGGCTGCAGGAGAGTTTTGGTAATTGTTATAAAGCATTGGTACAGAATTTTGTACCATAAATGGTAACGGATTCAAGAGCTTGGTTAGCAACAATTTCAAGTGACAGACAGCCCTTGGAGGGGAGAATGAAACATCATAATTATGTTTATGACGCAAATGCTAAGTCAAAGTAGCAATGATTTGATCTATTTCAGAGGGTATTCAACTTTGTAGTAGCAAATAAGGTATAACAAAGTCTTCACAGTAGAAATAAAATATGTTGCTCTAGAAAGAAACAAATATTCCACTTGTTAATATTGTATACAAATTGGTGAAATGCCTGCCGACAAAAATGGTGTATCATCGTATAATCTATCAACATGACAGTCTACACTCTATACATGGTAACCTGTGATATTTAACATTTGCTACAAAAAAGTACAACAAATACTAGGAATCAACTTTTAATATTTCTGATGTCAAAAAGAATGAAGTTACTGCTGTTCTATGTTAAAAAATACGTTTACCTGCTTCCTTTTAATACAATTTATAAAGCTTTACTAAATGAAATATTTTGTTCTAGAGAAACATGTACTGACTTATGTGAAAATAAACAGTCCCATATCTTTAAAATCTATACTTATACTTATATATCAGAAGAGTATTTACATTTCATTATGGTACTTAAAATATTTATGCATAAATAGCTTTTGCCATCCAAGGTATGAAGATAGAGATGCATTATAATTCACATATGCTTACCTCACAACTGAAATGTATTTATGTGAAGTTTGACAAGTTAGGAACAACAAGGGCATGCTAATCCAGAATTAACAGTAAACCAGAACACTAGTATGGTTAACTGGGGTCATGTGAGTGACCAGCAAGCAGCACAGATTGAGAACTTCCTGGAATTCCTGTGGCTAACAATGCCAACCAGTAACAAGTAAAACACACAGAACAGACTACTAAAACACTAGAGCAGTATGAAGTAGATACTTAGATGGAATACTGGAAAGAATTTAGCCTAATTTCTAATTGTGCTTCAGATGGGCAAAAGCTAAGATGTTACGCTAAAATGGTTAACTATAACCTCTATATTTCTTGTGCTTTAGAATTCTCCTTGCATTTCTCTTAAGTATCCTGTTTTCCTCTCCAAATGGGTTTGCTGAGGCCTATACAAGATTTAAAAATGTGCACAAATTAAGTAACTAAACCTTTGGGATCTTCTGTTCCTAATACTATTTTCAGTATCGCTTCTCGGCCTTTTGGCTAAGATCAAGTGCCTAATACTATTTTTAGTTACTGATTAGATCGGTTACAGCATCATATATGTTTTCCTCCAGATGATAGGAACAAAGGTCTTTCAGAGGTCAAGGCATGATGAGAAAGGTCTCATAATCAGTCTTAGAGAATGATTACTGAAGTAGTGATTTTGTTCTAAGTTTAATTTCAATATAATGATTGTTTTTAAGTCAAAGGTCCTTGCAAACCCTGTGACAGTGTCTAGAATCCCGGAAATAAGATATACGAAGAGAAATGTAGCTGAGTCACCTAAAACACTTTTTAAAATTATTCAGTTTTTAGAATTCTTTCCTAGTTATGTTTCACACTGGTAACCGAATTAAGTACATAACAATCAGAAAAAAATATATGTACTTCTCAAAGTAAGAAAAATAATCATCACAGAAAGTAACTCTTGCTCCATGATGCACTTTCAATTCACTTTAGAAAAAGTGTACATAAATTTAACAAATATTCCAAATCAACTTAAAGAATATCCAGTTTTGCTGGACAACTAAATATTTTAATGCCAAAAAATGTACTTAAAAATGGTTAGAAAGGAGGGACTACTATAAATACCAACAATTTATTCAACATATTGATAAAGAGCACTGCATAGCATCCTATAAAGCAGGTCACTCCTTTAAATACAGAGAGAGAACAAAAAGCAAAAACATAACTAGAAAGAAACTTTCTATTTTTATGCCAGTTACACAGGCCTCAAGTAAAAACCTATAGCTCTAACCAATCCCCTTTGCCACTGTCCCCTGTAGACTCCTCCTTTGTAATCTGACTTGCTAATAACAGTCAATCTATAGTTCAATGTCTGTCAACTATGAGCAGGTAGCAAAATCACTACATATAAGGTTATGTTTAGTCTTGCAACAATTTGGCAAAGGAAAGTATGACTGAGGTAATACAGGTGGCTGCACATGCCTACTAAGAAAACTGACACTTTTTGATAACATGATTTTTGGTTAAGGATTTGTGCTTGCCACACACAGGTTGAAACTGTGACAATTCCAATCCATAATCAACTCATTCTATATTAGGTCTGAAATTAATGCAGAACAATTCAACTTAAATGTGGTACTTTGATACCACTAGATGCTACATTGTCTGATTTTAAGCCCTGGTTTATCTATCAACTAAAATTCAGGAATGATTTGCTCAGACAAATCATATCTGCTGAAGCCATCTTATCTATTTCTTGTACTCACTGAAAACCACAGGAAAGTTATAGGAAAGACACCTACAAAATTAAAAAAAAAAAAAAGAATTACAAACTTGATGATTTTAAATTACCAATTGCCTACAAAACTGAGTACAATTTCAAAACAATTTAAAAAAATGAGGTGGCTTATGAAGGCCATAGCTTTGGTGACAACTTAGACCCAAACTTTAGATCTGTGGTTGATCCAGACCTAACATTTTGCTCATGCCTGATGTTCCCATTTATTTGCAGGGCTTTATGGCTACAGCATATTCTTCACTCATTGCACACATAACAGACACCTAGAAGGGAAAAATGCAGGCAAAAAGTTATTCAGAAGGCAATACATACATAAGATATGTTATTATATACGGGTATTTGTGGATATTTTATACATGCTGACTTTGGAAAGAGGTATTCCAAGACCAGATAACCTACTTTCTTTATAGTTTTCCAAAGTAAAATTTCTCAAACTGTGGTTTTTAAGGTGACTTCCAGGAAACAGGAAGAATAAGAGCTATGAATGTCTCAATACTTATCAGATGTCATACTTCTGAGAGTCATAGCAAAGACAAAGAGTAAATCACCTTCACGCTTTAGTATTCCCATACCATCTTTTCTTATCTTTCATAGCTCAGGTGCTGGTCTTCAAAACAAATTTGGGGTTGGCAATGTCTGCTTAGCAAAAAGTGAACTTTGATACTTTCTTTGGTAATGGACCTCTCGGGGTATCATGGGAAAACCGTCTCATAGAGCAGTATTTAAAAACTACATTTCATATTTGCCATTTTTTGCTAACTAGTTTATGCCACAGTTCTTATAAAAAGCAATCTCCCCTTAGGTCTTTACCTGTACATCTTCACCTGCATTGTATTTTCCTTCTATTTCTTTACCTAGTTCACCTTCTGGCAGCTTAAGATCCTCACGAACTTCACCGGTTTCTGTCAGCAGGGATAAGTAACCATCCTGAATACATATCAGCTATTAAAAGAAATTATATCATTTGCAGTGATTAGATTATATCACTTTGTAATATTTACATAGTTAAGTTGCAATCCACATTAATTTGTACAAGTACACAGTAATACGTTAATATATTCTGAGCTTAAATAATGCTAAACATACAAAACCATAAAAGATGTATAGACTAAAAGTATAAGTTCACTCCTTCCTGCACACCATGTCCCCCCAACTCTCTCTCTCTCTCTCTAATATGCCCTGAAGCATTTATGTGTATGTGCACAATACAAATATAGTTGCTTTAGAAAAAATAAATGAGAATCCAAGGTGATTCCGTCTACATGGGGTCTGCTCATGTCCCTCTTCAGGAAATTAGTAACTTGGAAAAAAATCTGACATGTCTTAGGTTGTTGGAGGGAAGGGGATGTTTGTTTCCTTTGCCTTCCTTTGGCTGCCTACACGTATACTTCAACCCTTTCTGGATAGGTTGCGTCTTCTTAAGCCCTTGACCTAGACCAGAGGCATTGATACACATCAGGTTTCTTTAGTCATCAACTATGACCTTCCCACCAACAGGGGAAACTATCCATAGAGTTGGTCCTGGTGGACGATTTGGCCATAAGGGTGTGGCCCTTAACATGGTGACAGAAGAAGACAGGAGGACTCTTTGAGATATTGAGACCTTCCACAGATCCTCAATTGAGGAGATGCTCGTCAATGTCGCTGACCTCATCTGAAGGACTGTCCTGTTACCTAGCCCTATCCAGGATTCAGGCCCTGGGAGCTGAAGAGGAGCAGGAGTGGGGAGGGAAGGGAGCCATGGGATAGACATCTTGTCAGGTTTTTTTCTTTTCTTTGAATCAATGTCACTTTTTGTGTCAAAAAAACATAAATGGGATATTACAGGTATTTTTCAGCAAGTTGTTTTCACTTAACAGTATGTCTTAGAAATCTTTCCAAATTGGAAACTATAGGCCTACCTCCGTCTCTTTAACTACTTCACAGCTGCATAAATAGATTGTAACTGATTTAACTGTTTTCCATGATTACAATGTGTTTTATAATTTGATTATGAACAAAATTCTGTAGAAAACTTTTGGTGTCCAGTTTACTATTAACATTAGATTTTTTTTAAAGACAAACATTTGCTTGTTGATGACATTAATGAAACAAACCCAGTCTAACCTACAAAGAGACACAGTTTTGATATTGCTGATTTTTTTTTTTTTATTACAGGAATGATGAAATAGCCAGGCTGTACTTATTTATTCTAAAAGCATATACAGTATGTCTAGATTTCTTTAAGTTTATTTAAATTTTAGTTAATGTATAGTGTAGTACTGGTTTCAGTAGAATTCAGTGATTTATCACTTAAATACAACACACAGTGCTCATCACAAGTGCCCTCCTTGATGCCCTTCACCCATCCAGCCCATCTCCCACCCCCTTCCATCAGTCCTCAGTCTCTTCTCTCCCCCCCACTGCCTTCCCATATCTGTTTTGTTTCTGAAATTCCACATATAAGTGACTACTGGGGGGAATGCAAACTGGTACAGCCACTTCCACTCTGGAGAACAGTATGGAGTCTCCTCAAAAAAACAAAAATAGAACTATCCTGCCATCCAGCAACAGGTGCCTAGACTTCTAACAGATTTTATAAAAGGCAATTGTTCGGAATACCAGATGCTAACATTGACAAACACAAAAGGAGTTGAAGATTTGGTCCTTACTCCCCTTTACTGCTTTGTGTTACTGTTTGTAACACAAACCTACCATAGAGGTAGATTTCAAAGCTCCTCTCTATGGCACTACCAAATCTGGCTATGGCTTCCCACAGATATCTCATCAGATTTCAGCTTTTGCACACGTCTAAAACCTCAAAAACAAAAAGCATCCTCTAAGCAACTACAAATCCTTTTAATTCATCTTTACATCACTCAAACATTTGTGAGGTAGTTGGGAGAGGAGTGGGAAACAAGGAGGTTGAGGCAGAAGTGTAGTTTTTTTAATTGTACCAATCTTTGTATACACTACAAAGTGATCACCAAAATAAGTCTAGTTACCATCCATCACCATACAATTGACCTCCTTTACCCATTTCACTCATTCTCCAATCCCCTTCATCTCTAAAAACCAACCACCAATCTGCTCTATAAGTTTTGTTTTGTTTTTGTTCATTTGTTTTTTACATTCCACATAGAAGTGAAATCATACAGTATTTCTTTTTCTCTCTCTGACTTATTTCTCTTAGCATAATATCTTCAAGTTCCATCCAGGTTGTTGCAAATGTCAACATTTCCTTTTTTTCATGACAAAGTAGTAATCAGTTGTATATGTATACCACATCTTCTTTATTCCTTTATCCATTAATGGACATTTAGGCAGTTTCCATATCTTGGCTACTGTAAACAATGCTGCAATGAACATCTGGGTGCATATAGCTTTTGAAATTAGTGTTTTCATACCCGAAAGTGGTATAGCTGGATCATTATGATAGTTCTACTTTTATTTTTTGAGGAACCTCCATACTGTTTTATGTAGTGACTATACCAATTTAAATTCCCACCAACAGTCCAAGAAGTTCCTTTTTCTCCAGATCTTTTCCAATAATTGTCACTTTTTGTCTTTTTGATAATAACCATTCTAACATGTATGAAATGATATCTCATTGTGGTTTTGATTTGAATTTCCCTGTTAATTAGTGATGTCGAATATCTTCTCAGGTACCTGTTGGCCATCTGTGTATCTTCTTTGGAAAAGTTTGTTTTGATCCTCCGCCCATTTTTTAATCAAATTGCTTGGGTTTTTTTTTGTTGTTGTTTTTTGGTTTTTTGTTTTTTTGTGTTTTTTTGCTATTGAGTTCTTTATATATTTTGGACATTAACCCCTTATCAGATATATGATTTGCAAATATTTTCTCCCATTCAGTAGGTTGCCTTTTCATCTTGTTGATGGTTTCCTTTGCTGTACAGAAGCATTTTAGTTTGATGTAGTCCCACTCACTTATTTTTGCTTTTGCTGCCTTTGCTTTCGGTGTCAGAACCAAAAATGTAATGCCAAGACCAAGGTCAAGAAGCTTACCACAAATGTTTTCTTCTAGTTTTGTGGTTTCAGGAATTATATTCAAGTCTTTAACCAATTTTGAGTTAATTTTTGTATATGGTGTAAGATAATCTAGTTTTATTCTTTTGCATGTGGCTGTCCAGTTTTTCCAACATCATTTATTATATAATTCTAAATGGCCACAGGCTTACAAGGCAGAATCTTTTTGATTTTGGCTCTTTTAGCAATTCCCTGAAGTAGAACTTGTCTATTTCGAGAATTAAAGGTTCCCACTGCCATTAGTGACTGAAACATAAAAGTCAAATAATACTACTGATACTTTGATATTTATTTATATAATGGTGGTATTTTATTTTTAAAGAGTTAAGAATTCATCAGTTAAACTGCGGGATGAAATATAAAGCATTTCAAATAAAATATGTATAGACATTATAAAATATCTAGTAAAACAACATTTTAAAAAATTAAACATCTTATTAAAATAAATTGCTATATGAAATAAAATTAAAATTTTGAAAAATAAAACTGTAGAAAAATAAAATTAAATAATGAAAATTATTTGATCTTCTTACACAAATTATTTTTAAAATTTCAGATATACAGTAAAGTTACAAAAATAATACATCAAAATCCCATATTTTTCCCCTTGATTCACCCATTAACATTTAACCGCATGTGCATTTATGTATATATGAATACATAAAATACATAGAATATACATTCTTGTTCTTTTCTTCTTTTTACTAAACCATTTGAGTATGTTTCAAAAATCATGATTCTTTAGCAAGAAAGACAAATTTTTTTTCTTTCCCAAAAAAGACAAATTCTTATATAACCAACTTATTTTTTTTAATTAGGAAATGTAATATTGCTAAAATATTATTTAATATGTAGTCCATATACAAATTTATCAATTGTTCCAATATTGTCTTTGATAGAAACTATTTCCTCCCAACTCCAGGTTCATACCTTGTACATATTTGGCATGGATACGTGCATGAAGACCACCACAGCACAATAAATATAACTGAAAAGGCCCACAGAGCTAAATTTTTTAAATGAACAGAAATAAGTATTACATGGTGACTTGATAACAAAGGGGTATGATTACTGAGTACTTACGATGCAAGGCACTGTTCTAAGTATTAACTAACTAAACCTCCCATGAGGTTTACTATTCTTATCTTCACTTTATAAATAATGAAAAAAAGGCAAGAGGTTAAATAACTTGCCAACCAAGGTCACGTGATTAAAGTGTTAAAGTAAGGATTCGGACCCAGCCTATCTGGCATGAGTCATTCTCTTATCCATGATCCAGTACAGACTACATACCAAAGGCTGACACTAGGATGAGGAAAGTGAAGCACTTGTTCTGAGTGCAAAATTTAAGGTGGCACCAAAAAAACTCATCAGTGATCACATATTTTAAAACTAAAATTAATACAAAAATTCCATGATGAACAAAGTATCAAAATTTTAAATAAAGACAAAATTTGAACTACTGATTTTTCCTTTTAGGTGGCTTAGTCGGTTAAATGTCCCACTTCTGATTTCGGCTCAGGTCATGATCTCACTGTTCATGGGATGAAACCCTGAGTCAGGCTCTGTGCTGATATCACAGAGCCTGCTTGGGATTCTCTCTCTCTCTCTTTCTCAAAATAAATAAACTTAAAAAAAAAAAAAATTTGTGCTCTAGGCAAGGGCATCACTTACCTCATTCCCCTTACCCTGGTCTGGGTCCTGCTGTGTCCCCAAATAAAACCCAAACTAAATTTTCCTTTATGTTAAATCTGGAGCTCCAATCAATGATTGACTAATTTTTTAAAATATTTATTTATTTTTGAGAGAGAGGGGGAGAGAGATAGAGACGGAGAGATTGTGTGTGCATGGGGGAGCGGCAGAGAGAGAGAGGGAGAGAATCCGAAGCAGGCTCCCAGCCATTAGCACAGAGCCCCGACGGTGAGATCATGACCTGAGCCGAAATCAAGAGTCAGATGCTTAACCGACTGAAAAGACTTAAAGGAAAAATTTGGTTTGGGTTTTATTTGGGGATACAGCATGGCCTAGACTAAGGTAAAGGGAACGAAGTAAGTGAGCCTTTGCCTAGAGCACAATATTTTTTTACAATTAGTCAATCACCCAGGTGCCCCAATGATTGACTAATTTGATCATGGTAGTAATTATATGAATTACTGATACTGTCTTTCTGAAACACTCAAAGGCAAAAGCATTCTATGTTGAATGCGTATTAATGTATATAATGAATATTGAATATTCAAAGCATTCACATGTTAAGGATAAAAAAACAGAAATCCATTTTTGGCAAAAGAAAAGTCTATGCTTAGCCTTAGCTGCACTATCCTTACTTCAATGAATAATCACATATGCATTTAACAAATGTTTATTGAGCACCCACTATAAGCCATGTCTAAATTAGGTGCTCCAAGCATAATGGAATGATTAAATGGAATTTTTATACAGGAAAAGGGGGAGCAGAAAAGGACTACTTTTTGGTACATATCTACTTATGAGGTAATTACGGTATACATTTTCTCATTTAATCCTCACATTATCCTTCCTTTGTAGATGGGAAGACTGAGTCTCAGAGAGATTGTATAATTTGTCCAAGGTTGTCCAGCTAGAAAGTGGCAGAACTAGATCCAAACCCAAATTTTCCTGATTAAAAAAAAAAAAAAGCCCATACGCTATTATTATAATAAGACAATTCAAATGTCTACAAAGACTCCAAGGAAACCTAGAAAATATTTATAAATGGGAAAATGAAAATATAAAACTTACTAGATTAAAACTATGTAAAAATACGTTTACATTATGTGTGAATAAAGAGTAAAAGGAAGTCATATGGGAATTGCAGCTGAAGGTAACATGCTCTAAAAATTACATAATACAATATAAGATATAGCAAGAAGTCAGTTTAAAATGAATTTAAAAAATCTAGGTATCACACTTGTATTTTTCACTGTGTAAAATATAACAGAAAAGAGTTCTGTATATGGTATGCTTGTCACTGAGATTGAAGAGTTACAAGAGAGACTTTAGTTATGATTAATCTGAGCTCCCACATCCTATGAGGTCAATGGTTTGGTTACCATCAATTCTCCCAAACCAACAAAATGTTATCATTACACATGACCTATCCAAATATATAATTGGAACTAAAACTTGGAAGTTTATACCTATAATTTAACAAAAGGTCACAGCATGGTCACTGAATGTAAATAAAACAATTACATAGTTTTGTATTTTCTTTACTATATGCAGTGGCCAGGTACTTGATCTTTTATATTAATGGCTTTCGGCTGACTTCCCTATTTAAGAATACCAAATTCTAACTCACATTCATTAATACACAAACTTGGTTGGTGGAACATGAATCCCAAAGACTTCATAAAGTCTTAGGTTTGAGAAGTGAAAAGAAATAAAATACCGGGGAGGGAGTTACCTACATTTGAAATAGTTTACAACAAAGAGCAGTTTTACCAAACATTGGACTTATTCAGTCACAAAATGCAGTCACTTGATCTGAGGAACAATAAGACATGTTCAACTTTTTAAAAATTCAAAATGTTAAAAAAATAGAAAATTAGCAATAATTATAGATAAGGTACAAGTGTTAAATATCACTATTTTTCCAATTTTTAGGATAAGTGGTGCCTAATATTTGGTTAGAAAAACCTACAAAACTACTCCCAGGTTTTGTTAAATTACAGTTAACAGTAGAATGTATTTGCAACTTTAAGAAACAACCAGCATTTTACAGGAAATTGGTACTCACTTGATAATCATTTCTCTTAATATTTGGAACATCCATGTTGTGAGTGGAGGGACAAATATCTTCATATTTTTTGCCCGTGAAAATATCAATTCCAACAAGGTGAACCTAGCAGAAAAGGGAGAACAGGAAACCTGTTTAATCTTTGCCAAGTATATCACTCATTACATACACAAGAGCACAATACCAAAGCTGATTATGACAGATTCTTTCTCCTTCCAAGGTCATCTTATTTTATTTTCTTAAAAAAAAAAAAAGTAGTGGTCATTGACTTGAGAAGCAGTGAACCAAACTAAACAGTATCATGACATATCCAGACCCAATATCATATATAGTCCAGTAATTCAATTATAAGATGCATAAGAAAAATGAAGTTATGTTAGAAAACGTTTTCTCATCTGAATAGATTATTCTAAGTCACTAGGATTTCAGGAAAGTTTCATTTCCCAGTTAAATGAAACATTATAAGGGCCCCAAAAGGAAATGCTATATTTCAGTATGCAAAGCAATAGCTGGTCACCCGGTAACTGTGGGGAGAAAAAATTGTGATTATTACAAAGTTATAAATATGGAAATCTCATGTTCCGCACTGTAATTCAAATGATTAAAACCCCAACGCAAAGAGAGACCTGGAAGGGCACTTACCTTGGCATGACCGTGCTTTCCAGTTTTGGAAGTTGACATCTCCACTATTTTGCATGGTCGTCCTTTGAGAACCACGAAGCCGTTTTTGCGCAGGGCCGAGCACTGCATTGGGTAAGTGCTGGAAGCCCCAGCATCTCCAGTAGTGAAATCAATTTCATCCGCCATGGTGGGCTGGGGAGATGCTAGCTTTTCCCAGGGAACTACACAAAAAGTTTGTGTTTGCTTTTTAACAACGGGAACGCAGGCAGGGAAACATCACATTTCGGACAGGTTACGTACCAAACATCATGGATCTATTATTTTTTCATTTATAGAACACCCACAAAAGAATAGGGGGCACTTCTAACTCCGGCCTCTACAAACTTTTCCATCCATTGGTGGGGAGGTAGGGAGGGAGGTCGCAGATGAGCTCCTAGCGGGTGGGGGATACCCACCCTGGGCACTCACCGGCGCGGGGAGCAGCAAATCTTGGCCCCCGTCGTCCCACCGCAGGAGAAACCGGCGACCTTCCCGCACAGCGCCGCGCCGCGCCACCCGGCCCTCCGCCGCCGCCCTTATCCTCACTGCGGGGGACCCAGCCCAGGCCGCACATCCCCGACAAGGATGGGGATAACAGGACCTGGTCAACAGCACCTGGCCCCCAGGCAGCAGGCGTGCACCCCGCCCTCCAGCCTGCGGCGCCGTCGCCCCGGCCTCTCAGGCGCCCCCTTGTCCTGCCGGCATCCTTGGCTCGGCCCGGCCCGGCCCCGCAAGGGCCTGAGCCCTGGCGGGTCCCGCGCTCTCCTCCGTTCCCCCATCCATCCTTCCTCCTTCCCTAGTTTTGGACTCGGCTCCGGTCGCCTTCTCCGGCCCTGCCTCGCTCCGGTCCCGGCCCTACCAGCTTTTCCCCATGTCTTCACCTTTCAGCAGGGAAAGAGCTCCTTTTGCCTGCGCACCGGCGCCGGTCCCCTACAGCTGCGGCGGCGGCAGCGGTGGCGGCCCCGGCAGTTCCAAGAGACGGGGCGGGGCCGCCACACTTTCCACACCCCGGCCTCCCCGCCCTTTCCCGCCCCCACCACAGCCCCACTTCCGGGATAGGTCCCGGCGCGTCACAGGCACCGCCCTCTCGAGCTACCATTGGCTACAATGTTCACGAGGTCCCGCCCAGTCACGTGAAGAGCGCCCTGGCAACCCCACGTGCTGCGGATTAGTGCACTTCCGGCGTGAGGAGCACTTTTTGGAGTCCGATTGCTGAGGGTGACCTGAAAGGCAAGGAAACTTGCTACCTCAAACTTTTATGTTGGTTGCACTCGGGTCCAAGTTGAAGTTAACAGGAGCCAAGCCACGCGTTCTGTGGCCCCTGCCATCGGGTGCGTGGTGGTTGTCACGTGACAGTTGTCAGGCCCTGTGAGGGACACGGATTCAACGGGTGCCCTGCGTGGTTGTGGGAGGAGATTTGGGGTCGAACTTCTGGCTCAGGTTGATGGTCGAAACCACATTTGGCTCCTCAAGGAAGAGCCCAAGTGCAGTATTTTATTACCGGCTCTAGCCTGTCGGCTCACAGGGGACCCTGGCCATCCGTGATGAGGTTCTGGCAGTGACTGCCACTGGGTGCCTGGGCAGGGTCAGCAGTGCCTTCTGGGGTGGGAACTCCTGAGACATCTGCGACCCAGATAACAGCAGTGAAATGACCCAGCTCATTCTTCACACTAGGCTGTTACAGAGTTGTGAAGGTGAATGGTGAATGCCTACCTCCTTCCTTCGTCATGGTCCCATCCAGAAACTCAGACCAGTCCAGTTCTGAGAAACTCGGCTCTTCTTTCCTCTTGGCATTGGTATTTGAGTTTGAGGTATGTTCAAACCTCAGTAGAGCTGTTGGGTTGTCTTCAAAATAGACCAGGAGCCAATAGAGACTTGACTAGGATTAAGGACCAAGGTTCTTAAAAGAGATGCGCCCCCTTGTGTTCCATTTCACAACGCACTGCATTCTACCTTGGGGAGGTGACCTATACTCCCCAGGAAGTGGTCCTGTAATTTTGTATTGCTGTCTTTTGAGTAGCCAGTCACGTTCTCACATTACTATGTGGCCCTATGGTTTGCACAGGTATTTGACACATGTTGAATTCAACCTTTATTATAAAAAAGTGGACTCCCATGAACGGAATTCAGCTTCTAACTAATATATGAAAGAGTCGAATTAGAACCCTGGTTCATGAGTCCACTCTGCTTTTCCTTACACCGTCTAACCTTTCCCTGTCTAATGTTATTAGAATGATTGCTAATATGTAAAGAGTATCTATGCAAGTAGGTAGACATAAAATGTCTTATGTGCATTATTCCTTTAATCTTAACTGTTACCCATTTTTTAACCTCAAATTTATTTTTTTAAATTTTTTTCATCTTTATTTATTTTTGAGAGAGAGAGAGAGAGAGAGAGCATGAGCAGGGGAGAGACAGAGGGAGTCACAGAATCTGAAGCAGGCGCCAGGCTCCAGGCTCTGAGCTGTCAGCACAGAACCCAATGCAGGGCTAGAACCCGGGAACCTGAGCTCATGACTTGAGCTGAAGTTGGACGTTTAACTGACTGAGTCACTCAGGTGCCCCTTAACGTTAAGTTTACTACGTTATAATTTCTACAAATTAAAACTTACCCTTTTCAGTTTTGTGAGTTTTTAAAAACATAAGTAGTTCTATAACTATGACTTCAATCAAAATAAAGAATATTTCCCTGATTCCAAAAGTTCCCTCCTTTTTGTGGTCAGTCCCCTCCCCCTACACCCAGCCCCTGGAAACCATTAGCAACTACTGTTTTATCTACATTTTTAATTGTGAGAAAAAAGCAGAGAAAAGTATTTTGGCCAAACTCACACAGCTAGGAAATCAGAGAGCCAAGATTGAAGTCTAGGCAGCTTGGCTCCATAATCACTACTTTAACTACTGCTGCATTTGCATAAGATTTGGATTTGGAATCAAATGATCCAGCTTCATTCATTCAACAAATACAGTCAATTCTAATGAAGTTGCTGGAACACTGAATCAGCAAATACTGAACCATTGTTCCTAGGGGAAGTGCAGAGTTAGGTTCCTGTGAGTCTCTGGTCACAACATTTTTGTGAACTGACCAATAAATAATCTTGTTTTATGTGTGTTTCAGTTTCACCTTACTTAATACGTATTGGTTCATTAACATTTAACTCACAGCCAACAGCACTATAATTATTATGCCTGAGTGGAGCTTATCTAGCACATGTATTTTCTCCATAAGGTACATCACAGCCTTCTTGTGCTTAGAAGCACTAGACGGTGTTTCAGTACTATGCTTCAGAGCCATCGTAAACAGCCAAGTCACCAACAAAAGTCACAAAAATGTGAAAAGTGGTGCTAATGGACTGAAAAGAAATACTTGCTGAATTTGACAGCTGTAGCAAGAAGGCAGAGCCTCACCTTGTTTGACCTCAGCTAGGAAAATATGCATTGGATGACTTCTATCTTTTGCTGTTCTGTGCTTGTCCATAACTGACTGAAAGCACTGCTAGTCCTGATTATAAGTAAATTGAATCCATAGGCAGAGCCACAAATATGGAATCCATGAATAATGGGGATTACTGTTTTTATTTTAATACCTTTAGCACTGGAATTACCATGTTTACCAAGACAGCCCCCTGTTCGTTAGGTGCTTGCAGTCTACTATATGATGCAATTTAGCAATTTTAACAGATAAAATAAATACAAATAAATAACTACAGGGTTCTGAAAAAAAGGATCTCTTCCTCATCTAGGTGTAATCCAATAGAAATATGATGTTAGCCACATATAATTTTGAGTTTTGTTGCAACCATATTTAAAAAGTTAAAGGGGATAAAATTAATTTCAATAATATATTTTATTTAACCCAGTACAGCCAAAAGATTTCTTATGTAACCAATATAAAAATTATTATTAAGATAATTTTATAGTTTTTTTAAACTGATCCTTCAGTCTCTGGTGTAGGGTACATCTCAATTCAGACTACCCAGACTACCCATATTTTAAGTGTTCAATAGGTATGATGGTGTCTATCATATTGGACACATCACAGGTCTAGAAGATTTCAAGACTGCTTCTCTAGCAGTGAATATATTAATCTGACATGAAAAAAAAAATTAGTAGAAGTTAGCAATGAGGAGAGTTTTGGAAAAGGTATTTTAGGCAAAGGGATACAAAGACTTGTAGATGAAAGAATTATAGCATCATCCTGGACTGTAAATGTTTCAGTGTGTCTGGTGCATACTGTAAAAAGAGATAAGTGAACTTGAATTTTCTCCCAAGTAAACCAGAAAGATATTGAAATAGTACATATAAGAAAATAACAAGAATGTAGCTTTCATTTAGAAAGACACTTCTGGTTATGGTATCGAGGATTTGGGTGGAGGAGAAAATATTGGAAATAGGAAACTGATTAGGAAGAAATAGTTATGTTGGTGAACAAAGGTGGTGACTATGAGAACATAGAGAGGACATATTCAAGAGAATTACGTGAAAAATGGAAATAGTGTTATAATTAATTAAATGTTAGGGGTCAAAATGGAAAGAGAGATGCAGGGTATGAGGAAGAGGATACAGTAAAAAACTGGGAGAATGATGCTACCATTCATTGAGATAGAAAATATAACAGAAAGAGCAAATTACCAGGGAAAGTTGAGTTTACTTTTGGGAAGATTGAATTTCAGCTTCCTATGGGAGATATATGTATATATCTTAAATAGAAATGGACATTTGTGAATCATTAGTATATAGATGATTATTAAAGCTAAAGCAGGAGACTTACTTCAGCCTTAAGGGCACAGACTGAAAGTGAAGGGATGCAAAAAGATAATCCATGCAAATAGAAACCAGAAGAAAGATGAGATAGTTATTCTTCTATATCAGACAAAATAGACCTTAAGACAGACTGTAATAAGAGACAAAGTTATATAATGATATGGGGGTGAATTCAGAAAGAGGATATAACATTTGTATATAATTATGCACCCAACATAGAAACACCTAGATCCATAAAGGAACTATTAACAGACGTAAAAGTAGAAGTGGACAGCAATACAATAATAGTAGGGGACTTCAATACCCCACTTTCAACAATGTATGGATCATCCAGATAGAAAATCAATAAGGAAGCAATGGACTTATACTACACATTAGACCAGATGGGCTTAACAGACATTTGCAAAATATTTAATTAACAGTAGCAGAAAACACATTTCTTCTCAAGTGCACATGGAACATTCTCCAGGATAGGTTATATATATGTTAGGCCACAAAACAAATCAATACATTTAAGAAGATTATGAGCATATCAAGTATGTTTTCTGACCACAAAGGTATGAAACTAGAAATAATTACAAGAAAAAAACCGGAAAATTCACAAATATGTGGAGATTAAACAACATGCTACTGAACAACCAATAGATCAAGGAGAAATAAAATATCTTGAGACAAATGAAAATGGAGACACAAATTACCAAAGCAAAATGGAATACTACAAAAAAAATTTGAAAAATATTAGTATAATTAAAAGCTATTTAAAAAAGTAAACAAAACAGATAAAAACATTTACCTAGACTTACCAAGAAAAAAGAACAGTTATAAATGAAAAAAAGTTATAAATGAAAGAGGAGGCATTACAGCTGATACCAGAGAAATAAGAGACAACCATGAACAATTATACTTCAAACAGTTGGACAACCTAGAAAAAATAGATAAATCCTAAAAACATACAGCCTACAATTACTGAATCACACAGAATAGAAAATCTGAACAGATCAATTACTAGTAAGGTGACTGAATCAGTAATCAGAGCCTCCCAACCAAAAAAAAGTCCAGGACCAGATGTCTTCACTGATGAATTCTGCCAAATATTTAAAGAAGAATTAATATAAACTTTTCTTAAGCTTTTTCCAAAAAATTGAAGAGGGGGGTTACTTTTAAATTCACTTTATAAGACCATATAATACCCCAAGCAGACAAGCACACTACAAGAAAAAATTATAGGTCAATATCCCTGATGAGCATAGATGCAAAAATCCTTAACAAAATATTAACAAAGTAAATTCAATAGTACCTTAAAAGGATTGTACACCATGATCAAGTGAGGTTTATTCCAGGGATGCAAGGATGGTTCATCATCTGCAAATCAATCAATATGATATGCCACATTAGCAAAATGAAGGATAAAAATTATACAGTCATCTCAATAGTTGCAGAAAAAGCATTTGACAAAATTCAACATGCATTCATGATAAAAACTCTCAACAAACTGTGTATAGAGTGATTGTACCTCAATATAATAAAGGTTATATATGACAAACCCACAGTCAATAATGAATTAAGACAAGGATACCCACTCTCACCACCTTTATTCCCCATGTTTTTAGGAAGTCCTAACCAGAATATTTAGGTAAGAAAAAATAATAAAAGCCATCCGTATTGGAAAATAAGTAAAATGATCTCTGTTTGCAGATGACATTATATTGTATATAGGAAACCCTAAAGTTTCTACCAAAAAAACTGTTAGAATAAATGAATTCAGTAAAGTTGCAAGACACAAAATTAATATGGAAAGATAGTTGTGTTTCTATACACTCGTAATGAACTATCAAAGAAATTAAGAAAACAATCCATTTATAATTGCATCAAAAAGAATAAAATTCTTAGGAATAAATTTAACCAAAGTGGTGAAAGACCTATACACAGAAAACAGTGTTGATGAAACAAATTGAAGACACAAATAAATGGGAATATTTTCTGTGCTCATGGATTGTAAGAATTAATATTATGAAAATGTGCATACTACCCTAAGCAATCTACAGATTCAGTGCAATTCGTCTCAAAATTCAAATGGCATTTTTCACCTTAGGAGAAACTCCTTAAATTTGCATGGAACCACAGAAGCCCCAAAGTAGACAAACTAATCTTGAGAAAGAAGAACAAAGCTGGAGGCACCACACTTTTGGATTTCACGCTGTATTACAAAGCCAAAGTAATCAAAACTCTATGGTACTGGCATAAAAACAGATACATAGATCAATTGACTAGAAGAGGATCCTGGCAATAAACCGATGTCTATATGGCCAATTAATTTACAACAAAGGAGGCATAAATATACAATGAATACAATGGAGTATACAGTTATATACAATATAATCTTTCAATAACTGGTGTTGAAAAAACTGGATAATCACATGCAAGAGAATGAAACTGGACCCCTGTCTTACACTGTATACAAACATAATTCAAATGGTTTAAAAACTTGAACGACAGACTCAAAACTGTTAAACTTCTAGAAGAAAACAGAGGGGTAAGCTCTTGACGTTGATCTTGGGATTGATATTTTGGATTTTTCACTGAAAGCAAAGAAAACAAAAGCAAAAATAAACAAGTGGGACTATATCACAGTAAGAAGCTTCTACAGCAAAGGAAACCATCAACAAAAAGAAAAGGCAATCTATGTAATCAGGGAAAATATTTGTAAGTCATGATAAGGGGTTAATATCCAAAATATATAAAACTCATACAATTCAATAGCATAAAAACAGTCTAAATGTAAAAAATGGGCAACGGAACAGAATAGATATTTCTCAAAGTAGATATACAAATGGCCAACAGGTACATGAAAAGGGGCTCTGCATCACTAATCATCAGGGAAATGCAAATTTAAAATCATAATGAGATATTACCTCCCACTTGTTAGAATGGTTATCCTCAAAAATGTATTTGATAACAAGTTTTGGTAAGGATGTGGAAAAAAGGGAACCCTTGTGTACTGTTGGGAATGTAAAGTGGTGCAGCAGCTATGGAAAACAGCATGGAGGTTGTTAAAAAAAAATAAAAATAGAACTACTATATGATCCAGAAATCCCACTTTTGGGTATATATCCAAAGGAAATGAAGACAGGACATCAAAGAGATATGTGGACTCTCATGTTCATTGGTATTCACACAGTCAAGATATGCAAATAATTTAAGTGTCCATTGATGGGTGAATGGATAAAAAAGATGGGAGACACACACACATATGGCTGAATTATAATTCAAATATATAATTCAGCCATGAGAATGAAGGAAATCCTGCCATTTGTAACACACAGATGGATCTTGAGGGCATTATTCTAAGTGAAGTAAGCCAAATGGAGAAAGACAAATACTGCATTTAGATTGTTATGTGTGGAAACAAAACAAAACAAAACCAAAAACAAAAGTCGAATGCATAGAAGCAGAGAATAGAATATTGTTGCCAGGCAATAGGGGACAGGGAAATAGAGACAAGTTGGTAAAAGGGTATAAATTTTTACTTATAAAATGCATAAGGTCTAAGGATCTAATCTATAACATGGTGACTATAGTTGATAACATTTTATTGTATGAGAGTAGAACTTAAATGTACTCACCAAACAACAACAACAACAACAGTAACAAAAAATAACCCCCAAAGTATATGAAATGTATAAGTATAAGTGTATGAAATGATGGATGTGTTAATTAACCAAATGGGGAGAATCATTTCACAATGTGTATGTATATCATAGCATCATGATGTACACTTAAATTTTCTTACAAATATATTTGTCAATTATACCTCAGTAAATTGAAAAAAGAAGATAAATTATCTAATAATGTCCTATATTGATCACATATTGAAATTATATTTTGGATATGTTACGTTAAATATATGTCATCAATCTCAAAAGAATCAGATGGGGCAAATAGGAACAAATAACAAAGAGACCCAATCCCAATTAACCAGATCAATAATTACATTAAATATAAATGGGTTAAACATTCCAATTAAAAGGTAGTGATTGTCAGACTAGAGAATCTCAATCTCATAATACCCAACTATATGCCATCTACCAGATACACTTTAAAAAATTTTTTTTAATTAAAAAGCATTGAATTTTATTTAAATCCAAGTTAGTTAACATATAGTGTTACCAGATACACTTTAAAAGTGAAGACACATATTGGTTGAAAATAAAGGGATTAAAAAAATGATACCAATCAAACAGTAAGCATTAAAATGTTGGACTGGCTTTATTGATATTACATAATGTAGACCTCAAGACAAAGAGTTATTACCAATGTAAAAGAGACATTGCATGATAAAGGATCAAATCATTAGGAAAACATAATTTAAGTGTGTACATGACTAATACAGCTTAAAAATACATGAAGCAAAAACTGACAGAACTAAATACATAGCCTAGTCTACAATTGTAGGTATTTTTCAATACCTTTCTCAGCAATATATGAAACAATAGACATAGCATCATTAAGAATGTAGTATGGTTTAAAATCACAATCCATCTTGATCTAATGGACATTTTTAGAGTGCTGTACCTAAAATCTGTAAAATACACATTGAATTCAAGTATACATTGATCATCATCCAAAATACGCTTGATCAATTTTCAGAAATCTTTGGCTGACCTCAATAGAATTAAATAAAAAAACAGTAAGACATATTTTAAAACTGAAAATATTTAGAGATTAGGACATCTGTAATTAACCTGTAGGTCAAAGTAGAAAAGGCAAGGAAAGTGAGAAGAATATATTAAATTGAATAACAAAAATACAATATATTAAAATTTGTAGGCTATAGTTAAAACAGCTGTAGAGAAAAAAGTGATAGCTTTAAATGTTTATTTTAGGAAAGGAGAACGGTTTAATTCAATGGCATAGATTTCCACCTTATGCTAGTGAAAGAAAGGCAAAGAAATTTTTTTCAAATGTTAAATGAGTTTCTCATTTCTCAAAATGTTAACCACAGAGTAAGCATCTGACTGAGCAATTCCACATCTAGTCATATAATATTCCATTATATTCTATGCAATGAAAAATATTTCACAATAAAAAGAAAGAAGTACTTATGAATAGTACAACATGGATGAGCCTTGAAATATAATGCTATTTGAAAAAAGGCTGCATATTGAGTGATTCCGTCTATATGAAGGGTCTAGAATAAGCAAATTCATAGAAACACACAGTAGATTAGTGGTTACCAGGACCTGGATGGAGGGGAGAATAAGTTACTGCCAATGGGTACAGGGTTTCTTTTGGGGTGATGAAAACGTAAAGTGAAACTAGTGTGATGGTTGCATAACTCTGAATATACTAAAAAAAAGTCACTGAATTGTACACTTTACTAGGGAAGTTCTATGGTATGTGAATTATACCTCAATAAAGCTGTTATTTAAAAAAGATAAAAAGTAAGCATTGATGCATAAATAATTTTGCATACCATAGTGAAGGTTCTTTCATAAACCTTTTCCTTTATATGCTTATATGAAAAGTTCCATTTGTTATGACTTTCCTAAATATTAATTAAAAAGATAGAAGAAAAATTCAATATAATTCACCACATTAACAGAAAAGTGTTGAAAAGCCATATGATCATCTCAATAGATGTAGAAAAAGCATCTGACAAACTTTATATACATTCCTGAGAAAAACTCAGCAAACTAGGAATATAAAGGAACTTCTTTAACATAGTAACATATAAAGGACATCTATGAAAAAACCCAACAACGAACATACTCAGCAGTGAAATACTGAATATGTTCCTTTTATATTTCTTTTCTATTGCGGCCATAACAAAATTGTCACAAATTAGGTGCCCTAAAATAACTCTCACTTAAAAATCATTCAGTTCCAGGGGCGCCTGGGTGGCGCAGTCGGTTAAGCGTCCGACTTCAGCCAGGTCACGATCTCGCGGTCCGGGAGTTCGAGCCCCGCGTCGGGCTCTGGGCTGATGGCTCAGAGCCTGGAGCCTGTTTCAGATTCTGTGTCTCCCTCTCTCTCTGCCCCTCCCCCGTTCATGCTCTGTCTCTCTCTGTCCCAAAAATAAATAAACGTTGAAAAAAAAAAATTAAAAAAAAAAAAATCATTCAGTTCTGTACATCAGCAGTCCATGCACAGTGTGGCTCAGTTCATTTTCTGCCCTGCATTTTAGCAGGCCAAATTGAAGGTGTCAGCAGGGCTGTGTTTTTTGTATTGTATTGTTTTGTTTTTCTGGAGGCTCTAAGAATGAATCCACCTCTAAGACCATTCAAGTTGTTGGAAGAATTCAGTTCCACACAATTGTAGTACTGGGGTCCCTGTTTCCTTGCTGTCACTTGGAGATTATTCCCAGCTTGTAGAAGCCACTTGTGTTCCTTGGCTCATGCCTGCCTTCTTGCGTTCTCAAAATCAGCAATGGCAAGTCAAATTCTTCTTATGCTTTGTTTCTCTAACCTCCCTTTTTTCATCATCTTTCCTTTGCTAACTTCCTCTTCTTCAGCATCTCTCTGACTGACTTTTCTGCCTTTTTCTTCTAAGTGCTCATGTAATTACATTGGGCTTAATAGGATAATCTTCCTAATTTAAGGTTAGCTGATTAGTAACCTTAATTTCATCTTCAGAGTCCCTACACAGCAGTACCTAGATTAGTATTTGATTGTATGATCACAGAATGAGAATTTCGGGGGATATTTTTAGAATTCTTCCCACTATGTCCTCTAAGAACAAAAACAAGACAAGGATGTTCACTGTAACCACTTTTATTCAATATTGTATTGGAAATCCTACCCAGTGCACCAAGATATGAAAAAGAAATAAAAAGTATACAGATCAGAAATTACTTTATTCATGATGTCATGATCATCTCGGTTGAAAATCCAAGACATCTATTAAAAGCAGACTAGAATTAACAAGTGTGTTTACGAGAATTAATATAGGCTCAATAGGAAAATCAATTGTATTTCCATGTTAGCAACAAACAATTGAAAATTAAATATTTTAAAAGAGGGACCCATTTATAATAGTATTAAAAATTAAATACTTAAAAATAAAATGTGTATAAGACCTATATATTGAGAACTACAAAATATTCAAAATATTCTAGAGATAAGCTAAAGATGAACTAAATAATTGGAGAAATATACTATGTTCATGGATCGGTATGCGCAATATCACTATGATGTCATTGCTTCCTAAATGGATCAATATATTGAATGCTATCCTAATCAAAATCCCAGTAGGTTTTTGTATAGAAAGTGACGAGATTATTCTAAAATTTACTTGGAAATTCTAAGGACCTATAGTAACAAAATTAATTTATAAAAATATGAAAAGTTTGAAGAAATGCAAGGCTTATTATTAAGCTATAATAATAAAGAATAAAACTCGTAATCAAAAGACAGCCATTTTTCAAAATGGGCAAGAGACTTGAATAGACATTTCTTTAAGGAAAATATAGAAATGTCCAAAATGCACATAACAAGATGGTCAAAATCATTTGTAGGGAAATGAAAATCAAACCCACAATGAAATACTACTTCACCCCCACTAGAATGGCTATAATTTAAAAAAGGAAACAAATATTGGTTGAGAAATTGGGGAAATTGGAACATTGCACATCCGTGTGGGAATGTAAAATGGTACAGCCACTGTGCAAAGTAGTTTGGTGGTTTCTCAAAAAATTCAATTCAGAATTTTTATATAAACTGGCAATTCCACTCCTAGGCATATACTCCAGAGAACTGAAAGCAGATACTCAAACAAATACTTGTACACAAGTTTCAAAGCAGCACTATTCAGAATAGGGTAAACATGGAAACAACCCAAAAGTCTTACTAACAGACGAATGGATGAATAAATGTGGTACATACATACACTGAAGTATTACTCAACCACGAAAAAGAATAAAGTACTGCTACATGCTACAATGTGGGTGAATCTCAAAAATATTATGCTATAGAAAAGAAACCAGACACAAAAGTTCACATATTCTGTAACAACATTTATATGTATCCAGATTAAGTAATACCACAGAGATAGAAAGCAGAATAATGTTTGCCAGAGCTGGAAAAAAGGATGGAATGGAGAAGAACTGCTTAATAGGTATAAGGTTGTCTTTTGGGGTGATGAAAATGTTATTTATTAATAATTGCTTCTATTGAGGCGATTGTTGCATACATTGTGAAATGTTCTAAATACCACAGATTTGTACACTCTAAAATGATAGATTTAGAGGCCGCCTGGGTGGCTCAGTCAGTTAAGCGTCCAGCCCTTGGTTTTGGCTCAAGTCATGATCTTGCGGTTTTGTGAGTTCAAGTCCTGCATCAGGCTCTGCTCTGGCAACATGAACCCTGCTTGGGATTCTCTGTCTCCCTCTGTCTCTCTGCTCCTTCCCCACTCACGCTGTCTCTGTATCTCTCAAAATGAATAAACTTAAAAGTAATTTTAAATGATAGTTTTTATCATTTAATCATTTATCATTTATCAAAAAAATGATGAATTTTACATCAGTAAAAAAAATGAACTGCAATCCCTACTTCATATGCTACATAAAAATTAATTGAAAATAGATTGTGGACATAAACATAAAATAAAATTTATGGAAGAAAATATAGGAAAATATGTATATACCCTTGTGAATAGGCAAATAATTTTTAGAAGACATGGAAAGCAATAGCCATAAAAGAGAAAATTATATGTTAAACTTCATCAAAGGTAAAATTTCTTACCAAAATAAATAGGCAGGTTATAGACTGGAAGAAAATAATAATTTTTAAAAAAGGTAGCCAAGATACCTTTCAATAGGTGAATGGATAAGCCAACTGTGGTATTTTCACACAATGGAATATCTCTCAATGACAAAAATAAATAAACTACCAACCATTTAAAAGATATGGATAAGCCTTAGATGCACATTGCTAGGTGAAATAATCCAGTCTGAAAATGATTCCCATTACATGACCTTCTGGAATAGGCAAAACTATACAACCAGCAAAAGATCAGTTGTTGCCAGGGATTTGGGGGAAGGAGGGAGAGTTCAATAGTTCAAGGCAAGCAATATATTTAGGGCTGTGAAACTATTCTGTATGATACTATAATGGTAAATACATGAAATTATGCATTTACTAAAACCCATACAGCTTCACAGCACTGAGTGAAACAATGTATGCAATTAAAAGACATCATTTAGGAGGTTGGGGGATTCAGGAAGGAATGCAGATGAGACAAGAGACTCTAACTGTATTACAATGTATAAAACCACTTCCTTGCTCTGTTAGCAAGGAAATAAATATCACAAGTGTATAGGAATATAAGTAAATGATTGAATAGGGAAATGAAGGAAGGAAAAGAGACAAATATCCCTTACAGAAGAATTCTAATTTTTTTACGTAGATGATCTGCCATGAAGGAGCATAACTTCCCACTGTTCATTAAGTGATTATCTTCCAAAGAGTACAGTATGGAAGGGGAGAGGGGAGAGTAACTTTATAGAGGAGAAATCTGACAATACTATCTCAGCCATATGAGCAAGGTCAATATCAACAGTGATAAACCATATTCATAATATGTACCTTTGATATGATGTGAAGAAAATAGCAATTTACCTCTGGGGTCTTCATCTCCATACCCATATCCCCAGTCTAATCATGAGAAAAAAATTAGACAAATTCCGTTAGAGGGATATCCTGCAAAACGCTTGACCAGTACTCTTCAAAACTGTAAAATTCATCAGAATAAAGGAAGTCTAAGAAATTCACAGCCAAGAGGAGCCCAAGGAGACATGACAAGTAAATGCAATGTAGAATCCTGGGTAGGATTCTGGAACAGCAATATATATTAGGTAAAACAAACAAACAAACAAAAAAACCAAAAACAAAAAACTAAGGAAATCTGAGTCTTCTATTGACTTTAGTTAACTGTAATATAAAAATACTGGTCCATTAAATTGTAACAAATGTGCAATACCAACATAAGATGTTAATAATAGGGGAAACTGGGTGAAGGAGTATATGGAAACTCTCTGTACCATATTCTAATTTTCTGTAAATCAAAAACTTATGTAAAAAAGAAAGTGTATTAAAAGTATATGGCAGGGGCGTTTGGGTAATTCAGTGGGTTAAGCAGCCGACTCGGCTCAGGTCATGATCTCATGGTTTTTGAGTTGGAGTCCATATGGGTCTCTGCTGTCAGCACAGAGCCCACTTCAGATCCTCTGTCCCCCTCTCTTTCTGCCCCTTCCCTGATCTCACTGTCCTCTCAAAAATAAAATTTAAAAATCTTAAAAACTGGTTGATCTTTTCAAAGAACTAAATTAAAAAAAAAAAGGTATATGACAGACATATTCCTATTAATGAAAGGAATCCTACTTAATGATAAATAATACTTAATGATAAATAAAAACAATAAAAAAGCAAATGACTTGAATAGATACTTCACAAAGGAAAATATATGAATGCCCAGTAAGTGCATGAGTAGTTAATATCACTAGTTATTAGGGAAATGCAAAAGTAAAACTACAATGAAAAGCCACTATTGACCCACTAGATTAACTAAAATTTAAAACACTGAAAAGACCAAATGTTGGTCAGGATGTGTGACTCCCATCCATTGTTGGTGGTATTATAAAATGGCACAACCACTTTGGGAAATATTTGACAATTTCTCATTAAATAAAGCAGTTCCAAGTTTAGATATTTACCCCTCAAAATAAAATCTCATGTCTACAAAAAGGGCTTGTACATGAAAATGTATAGCACCTTCACTCATAACAGCTAAAAACTGGAAATAATCCGTATGTCCATCATTGTTTATTAGATAAATAAACAGTGTTGTATTCATAAAATGGAACACTACTAGGTAATAAAATGGAACAAACTATTGATAACCACAGTGGTATGGATGACTGAAAGAAGCCAGGACATTATGCTAAATGGAAAAAGCCAGATACAAAATAATTCGTACTGTAATGTACTTTATATGATGTTCCAGAATAGGCAAAAACAATCTATGGTAGAAAAAATCAGAAAAATTATTTACTCTCGGAGAGGGGTGGTACATAGCCTGGGAAGAGACATGTGAGCACTTCTCTGGGTGATGCAAAGTTTCTATATGTGGGCAATTGTGGATTACCTGCATACATGAATTTATCAAAAGTCATCATGTTATAAAGTGAAGATATGTGTATTTCAATATGTAAATTTACTGAAATAAAAAACTCTGAAGGGGAAAAAAACTCTTAAGGAATAACTGGATTTTGAACTGGTAATTTTAATAAATTGAATAATTATTTTTAAAACTCTTGAATAATTTTTGTGCTTAAAAAACTATCAACAAAGACATTATAAAAAATTCAAGATTAGATAATTTTGGCAAGAGATTTTGCCAAGAACGGGAGGACAGAAATATAATGTTAGAGTCAGATGTGGAATCCAGGCAAAGTTTTTTATTTTACCTATTTATATTAAACTTTTTATTTTGAGTGAATTTTTAAATGTATAGAAATCGTGATGATAGAAATGTTTCCATATACCCTTAACCTAATGTTATATATCATAGAATCACTGTACATTTATATAAACTAACAAATTTATGTTAGTACAATATTATTACTGAAGTAGAAATTTTCTTTGACTTTTCCAATTGATTTTCTTTTTTTGTTCCAAGATCTGATTTTGGGCACTACACCATTCTATTTTATTCGTCTCCTCCAATATGTGACAGTTTCTCAGTGTTTTCTTGTTTTTCATGACTTTGATAGTTTTGAAGAATACTGCTCAAGGTATTTTGTAGAATGTTCTTCAATATGAGTTTATGTGACGTTTTTTGTTCTGCATTTTCTTAGATCCTGTATTCATAGTTTTGGCATCCATTGATCATAGGGCCAAACTAACAGCCAGAGTTCTTTGCATCTCCTTTGTGATCCAGCATTCACAGGTACATGAAAATCATATTACAAACCCTCACCAGTTCTGGTCCATGCTCTGGATAACCTCCTTTATCTAACCATCACATACCAAGCCAATATTTCCACTGCTTTAAATCACCCAGGGCCAGGAACCAGACCACACCCGTAGCTGAGAGCCAGTTGATATTATTTGAAGTAGTCATTCCTAAGCGGTTTCTCCTGTCCTGTCTTGCCTGTTCCATTGAAAATACAATAAAGTTTTAGGCCATACGTTGCCCTTGCTCCTACTTCTGTCTCTTGATCAAAACTGGTGCTTTCCCATGTAGTCCTATATGGCATGGCATAGCCACTTCTCTTGGGAATTATAAGTAATAAATTCTTTCACTCACATTAGCCTCTCCATGTCATCACTCAGTTACCTCCATAAATTTAAATCCCACGTGTACATTTTAATACATTTTCTCATTATTAGACAAGGGCTATGAATTAGGGGGAAGAATACTGTAGAAGTAAAATCCTCTTATCACATCATTTTAGGGGCACATGATACCAACATTACTTATTATTGGTTATATTAACCTTGACTCCTTGGTTAAGGTAATGCCTGTCAGGTTTGTCTGCTGTAAAGTTAATGTTTTTCCCATTCTATATTCTTTTTTTAAAAATTAAAAAAAAATGTTTATTTATTTTTGAGAGAGACAGAGAGAGAGAGACCATGAGTGAGGGAGGGGTAGGGAGAGAGGGAGACAGAGTCTGAAGCAGGCTTCAGGCTTCGTGCTATTAGCACAGAGCCAGACACGGGGCTCCAACCCACAAACCGTGAGATCATGACCTGAGCTGAGGTCAGATGCTCAACCGACTGAGCCACCCAGGTGCCCCAATACTTTCTCTATTCTGTTCAGTAGAAGCAAATCACTAAATCTAGCATATAAGAAGTAGAATTACGTTCCACCTTTTGGTGGGAGAAATATCAAAGATTTTTTGGACATATGTTAAAAGCACCACAATTATTAATAAACATGTTGAGGTAGATATTTCAAGGCTATGCACATACCCTATTTCTCCTTAAAGTTTTGCCCCCAAATTATAGTGCTAATTTTTATTGTGGTATTCTAATGGTGAATTTCTATTTCCCTTATCTTTCTGCATTTATTACTTGAAATTCTTTTCTAAAGATTTGTCCCTTCTCTTTTTCTCTTCCTCTTTCTCTCTGTTTTCCTTATTTATTTGCATGAATATGAATTCATGGATAATTTATTTTACTCACAGATGTATAATCAACACTATTATTATTTTGTTATTTAAATTGTTCCAGCATTGGCCATTGGGAGCCTGTGTCCTTTTGACATGCCCCCATCTCCCCATCCTCATCTTTTTTTTATTTTATTTTTTTAATTTTAATTTTTTTTAATTAAAAAAAATTAATGTTTATTTGTGAGAGGGAGAGAGAGACAGAGTGTGAGCAGGGGAGGGGCAGAGAGAAGGAGACACAGAATCCAAAGCAGGTTCCAGGCTCTAAGCTGTCAGCACAGAGCCCGATGTGGGGCTCAAACTCACAAATCATGAGATCATGACCTAAACTAAAGTCGGATGTTTAACCAACTGAGCCACCCAGGTGCATTGCTATTAGGCACACTTGCTGCTTTTCAGCTCTCTGTAGACAAAACTAGAACATAAATGTATGTATACTAACCCATGCATACACATTGCATTGGTGGTCCTCATGACCACTTTCAGGTTCAGTGTTTTGCTAGAAGGACTCACAGGCCTCTGAAATCATTATATTCATGGTTTATTACATAAAAAAGATACAAATAAAAATTATCAAAGGGAAAAAGCACATTGAATGAAGTCTGGAGGAATTCAAATGCTCGTTTCCAAGAGACTTCTCCTAATGGAATTTTACAGGATGCACTTGATTCCTCCAGCATTTAATTGTAACTGCATGTTCAAACTGTTGTCTACTAGGGAAGATTGCTTAAGCCTGGGAATCCAGAGTTTCTATTGGGAATTAGTCACATAAACACACAGTGAATGCAGTTTCTGAAGTTCCCTATGCCCAGAAGGAAAGAAAATATTCACTATAAGTCATACTGTTTGCACAAATTATCTAAACAAATTGGTATAGGGGTTCAGGGCTTCTTTCACTTAGAAATGTAGCTGCATGAATCAATACTTCGTTCCTTTTTATTGCTGAGTGGAACTTCATTTTCAGGATATACCATAGTTTGTTTATCACCTTTTGAAGGATGTCATCTAGGTTTTGTTGATTAATATAAAACTGCTATGCACATTTGTATACAAGAACATAAGTTTTCAATTCTCTTGGGTAAATATCTAGGAATGGGATTGTGGGGGGTCATTTGTTTGAAAAGAAATGCCAAAATGTTTTACAAAGTGGCTGTACAATTTTGTATGTACACCAGCAGTGAATGAGACTTCCAGTTCCATTCTCAACAGCATTTAGAATTGTAAGATATTTTGACATTAGCCATTCTATTATGTGTTTAGTAGTAGTTCATTGTAAATTTAGTTTGCGTTTCCCTAATAATCAATGATGTTAAGTGCCTTTTCATATACTTATTTGCATGTGAAGTGTCTGCTCAGATCTATTGCCTACATTTTTATTCAGTTTTTTGTTTTCTTATTGTTGTATTTTAAGAACTCTATATAGAATTCTGGGAAGTTGGAAGGGTAGAAAGCACCAGTCTCTACCTAGACCACAATTGCTTTGGAGGAATCTGTCTGATGTAACTATTTTAGAACCCTGGAGTCTATTGAAGGATTGCAACTTCTGAAGAAAGGCTCAACAGTAAATTTCATTTAATTTATGTCAATTTCAGTTTAGCACAGTAGTAGCTACCCATCCACCCATCCCCAGATCCATGGCAGGCAGCTGTGCACATGTTCCAGGAGCAGCTTGCATGCAGTTTGTGGAAGCCACAGTGGACAAAAAAGACCCTGTCACCTCCAGCATTACAGATCTATCCTCTGATACAGGTTGGAGCTCCTGATCTCAGAGGTGGGGGCAAAGAGTTGGGTGACCTTTGTTATTTTACCTCCTTTATTGTTGCAAACCCTTCCTGCTCCAGTCAAAGTGACTTCCACAGGATTTAAAGGGTCAACGCCCTCCTCTCTTCATTTTTCTCTTATTCCTCTTTTGGGAACCAAACATTAGAAATGAATACTCAAAAGCAATTGCATATATGGGGGAGATTAGAAAGTCACCATGCATGCCCATGGATAGGCTTAAGCTCAGATAAAATCTGTGATCTTTAGCACAGACTTTGCCTACAATAAAAAAACAAAAACAAAACCCCCCAGCAAATTATAGGGGTAGGGAGAGAATCTAACTTCTGGACTTATCACAGTTTTGGATTCAAGTTCCCAGCTGTCAACAGCAACAACAACAAAATCACAAGACATATAAAGAAACAGGAAAATATGGTTCCTTCAAAGGAAAATAAAGCATCAGAAACTGTCCCAGATGGCAGATCTATTAGACAAAAAATTTAAAGCAACTGTTTCAAAGATCCTTAAAGAATGAAAGGAATATGTGGAGACAGTCAAGAAAATGATGTATGAAAATAAAATATCAATAAAGAGATAAAAAATCTAAAAAGAAACCAAAAAGAAGATTTCGAGCTGAAAAGTACAATACTGAAATGAAAAGTTCACAAGAGAGAATGAGGGTAGTATTTGAGTAGGCAGAAGAAACAATCAGTGAGCTTGAAGATAGAATGATGGAAATTATCAAGTGTGAGAAACAGAAAGAAAAAAATTTTGAAAAGTGAATAGACACTAAAGGACTTGTGAGCACCATCAAGTGGACTAACATCCATGTTCTGGGAGTTCCAGGAAGAAAGAAGAAGAAAGGAACAGAGATTCTTTGAAGAAATGATGGCTGAAAACTTCGCAAATTTGATGAAAGATGTGAATATAAACATCTAAGAAGCTCAGCTAACTCCAAGTAAGTTGAACTCGAAGAGATCCACAGTGAGATACATTATAACCAAACTTTCAAAAGACAAAGACAGAGAATCTTTAAAGTAGCCAGAGAGAAATGTTGAAAGCAGTCAGAGAGAAGTGACATGTCAGATCCAAGAGCTCCTCATTGAAATTATCAGTAGATTTATCATCAGATACTTTGGAGGCCATGCCAGAAGGCATGATATATTCAATGTGCTAAAAGAAAACAAAAAACCCTATCAATTATGAATTTATATCTGCAAACCTGTCCTTCAAAAGTGAGGAGAAATTAAGACATTACCAGGCAAACAAAAACTGAGGGAATTTGCTACCATTAGGCCTGCCTTGTAATAAATACTAAAGGGAATCCTGCAAGTTGAAATGAAAGGGCACTAGATAGTAACTTGAAGCCCTATGAAGAAATAGAGATCTCGGTAAAGATAAACAAACACCTGGGAAATTATAAAAACTAGTATTATTGTAACAATGGTTTGTAACACTTTGTTTTCTATGATTGAAAAGACTAATACATTTTAAAAATAGCAGTTTAAAAGCTAGTATTATTACAACTTTAGTTTGTAACTCCATATATTTTTCTATGTAATTTAAGAGATTAATGCATTTAAAGAATTAGTAGATTATGGTTGGGGCATACAGTGTATAAAGATATTTTTTTGTGACATCAACCACTGAAAAAGTTGTGGATGGAGTTGTAAAGGAGCAGAGTTTTTGTATGTTATTGAATTTAAAACTGAAAAATTTTCCTCTTAGATTAGGAATAAGGCAAAGATGTCCACTTTAACCACTTCTATTCAAATACTAGGGGTCTAGCCAGAGCAAGTAGACAAGAAAAATAAGTAAAAGACATCCCTGTTGGACAGGAAGAAGTAAAATTATTTATCTTTACAGATGATAGGATCCCATATGTAGAAACTCCTGAATGGTCCACAAAAGTGTTAGAACTAACAATGCTGGGAAAACTGTATATCCACATGCAAAAGAATGAACTGGACCTTTACCTAACACCATATACAAAAATTAACTCAAAATGGATCAAGAAAACAAATGTGAGAAATAAAACTACAAAACTTTTAGAAGAAAACAGAACAAAAATCATGACATTGGATCTGGCAATGATTTTTTAGATATGACACCAAGAAAAAATAGACAATTTAGACTATATGAAAATTTAAAATTTTTATTAAAAAAGAGTCAATACACAGCTTGTATAGTTACTACCTTTTATATGAAGAGGTCAGTGTTAATACTATGTAGACTAAGAAAAGTTAAGGATAGATGTTAAAATCTCTATAGTGACCATTAAAAAATTAACAGAAAGCTGTATAACTAAAAGGCAACAGATAAATTAAAATGAAAATTTTAAAGTAGTTCATTCAAAAACAGGCAAAAGTAGGAACAGAGGAACTAAAAACAGAGAGCACAAGCAGAAAGCAAAATAATGGAGTGGAATACTTAAACCATATCAATAATAACATTTAATAATTATAATAAGACACCTAGAAATACTCTGACTAAATGTAGAGATTTTCAAAATGGATAAAAAAGGAGGACCTGCCTATATGTTATTTCCAAGAGAGGACATAAATAACATGTTGCATGTCATATATATTTATAAATGAATATCATACACACACACATGCACACACACAATGTTTTTGAAAGTAAAAATAGAAAAAGACACATGATGCAATAGGTGAACAAAAAACTGGAGTTCTATATTAGTATTGATAAAGTAAACTCAAGGAAAAGTATTACTCTGAGATACTACTGCAATAAAAAAAGATATGTTATAAAAGAAGTAATTCATCAGGAAACATAATAATCACAATTGTGTATGTGTGTAACAACAGAATTTCAAATCATGAAATAACAATTGATGGAATTAAATGGAAAAATAGACAACTCCTTAATTATAGTTGGAGATTTTAACACGTTTCTGTCAGTAATTGATAGAATTGTTTAAATCAGGAAAGACATAGAAGATCTGAATAACTCTATTAACCACATTTACCTAACTGACATTAAGTGGAACAATACACAACAACTGGAGAATACACATCCTTTTCCAGTGGACATTGCTAAGTTTACCAGGATGGAATGTATGCTGGTCCATAAAACAAGTCAATAAGTCTCCAAGCATTGAAATTTCACAGAATATACTTTCTGATGAGAAAGCAAGTATATTAAAGAACAATAACAAGATATACAGAGTAATCCAATTACTTTGAAATTAAATAACACATTTTGAAATAAGCTGTGGGTCAAGGAAAAAATTTCAAGGGAAGTTAGAAAACATTTCAAAGTAAATGTTAGTGAAGATGAAAAATATCAAAAATTGTGGGATGCAGATAAAGGTACTTAGAGGGAAATTTGCAGCCTTAAAGGCTTATTTTAGAAAACAAGAAAGGTCTAAAAAAGTAAATAAATAAACAAAGGTCTAAAATCAGTAACCTAAGGTTCTGTCTTAAGAAGCCAGAGACAGAAGAGCAAAGTAAAACCAAACTAAGTAGAAGAAAAGAAGAACTAAAGACTGAAGTAAAAATCAATGAAATAGAAAACATAAAGACAATATAGAAATTTCATAAAGCCTCAGTTTGTTCTTAGAAAAGGTCAACAAAGTTGATAGACTCCTATCTAGACAGATTAAAAAAAAAGAGACCAAAATCACCAATAGGAGTAATCACTACAGACTCTAAAGAAATTAAAAGGCTAATTAGAGAATTAAAAAAAAAATTTTTAAGTTTGGTTATTTATTTATTTATTTATTTATTTATTGAGAGGAAATGAGCATGAGCAGTGGATGGACAGAAAGAGAGGGAGACAGAGGATCCTAAACAGGCTTTTAGCTATCAGCGCAGAGGTAAACAAGGGGCTTGATCTCATGAATAGTGAAATCATGACCTGAGCCAAAATCAAGAGGCAGACGTTTAACCGACTAAGTCACCCAGACACCCCAGAGAAAGTTTTAAACAACTTTAAAGCAATGCATTTGACAGCTTGGAGAAAACAGACTAATTCTTTGAAAGATAAACTTACACAAATTGGCACATGATTAAATAACACTACATCTATTAAAGAAATAGAATTATTAAAAACCTTCCCACAATAAAAAGTGAAATCCCAGATGGTTTTATTATTTAATTTTCTCAAGCATTTAAGAAAAGATATCAAACTAATCCTAACAAACAAACTCCTTCAAAAATAATGGAGTGACTACTTTCCAATTTATTTTATGAGGCCAGCACAACCCAATACAATACCTAACAAAGATCTTACAAAAAAAGAAAATTACAGCTCTATATCCCCAATAATCATAGCACAAATATCCATAACAAACAATTAGTGAGTCAAATCCAACAATACATAAAAAAGATAATACATTATCTAACAAAACATGTTAACAAAACTAACATGACAAGTTAGTTTTATTCTAGGAATAGAAGGTTGGTTTATATTTGAAAATCAATGAAAGAAAGTCAGCATATTAACAGAAAAATGGGAAAACTATATTATTATTTCAATAGATACAGCAAAAACATTTGATAAACTTCATTCATTTGCTAGTAAACACTCTCAGAAACTAGAAATAGAAGGGAACTTGCTCATTCTGATAAATGGACTATATGAAAATGGCATATATGAAAAAATAACAGTACTGCTTAATGGTGAAATATTGACTGCTCTCCCAGAAATTAAGAACTAGGCAAGAATACTCATTCTCATTACTTTATATTCATTCTCTCTAAGGTTGTAGCCATTTCAGTAGGGCAATAAAAAGCAGTAAAAAGCATAAAGATCAGAAGGGAAAACCTGTTATTTTTGTTGTTGTTGTTGTTGTTGTTGTTGTTGCTGTTTTGGGCAGATGACATGATTGTTTATATAGAAAATCTTAAGGAATTTACAAGATAACTATTAGCAAAATTTCAGGATACAAAGTTAATATACAAAAATCAATTGTATTTTTGTATATTATCTTAAACTACTGGAAAATAAAATAAAAAGCTAATTTCACTCACAATAACATAAAAAAGTTAAAATACTTAGTAATAAATTTAATAAAAGACATGCAAATTATTTTCATTGAAAACTATGAAACATTGCTGAGAAAAAAGGATTACATTATATGAAAATATATACCATGTTCATGGATTGGAAGACTCAACATTGTTAAAATGTCAATTCTTCCCAAACTGATTATAGATTCAACACGATGCTGGTAACAGTTCCACTATGCTTTTGGTAGAAATTGACAAACTTTTTCTAAAATTCACTTGGAAATGAAAAGGATTTAGAATATCCAAAGCATCTCAAAAAAAGAACAAAGTTAAAAGACCTAACTACTTAAGTTCAATACTACTATGAAGCTATGGTAATCCAACTGTATGGTATTGGCATAAGAATTGACATGTAAATCAGAGGACAGAATAGAGAGAATTAGGCTCACACTTATAAGCTATTTGATTTTCGACAAAGATGCCAAAGTCATCTGATAGGTAAAGGAAAACCTTTTTAACAAATAATTTTGGAATAACTAGATATCCATATAGAAAAATTAACTTTCATGCTTATTTCATATTATAAACAAAAATTAATTTTAGATAGATTGTAGACTTGTGCATAAAAAGTAAAACTATAAAGATTTTTTTGAAATTCAAATAACTTTTATATAAATTGACAAAAATTCTTAAAACTAAAACTATAAAGATTTTAGAAGAGTATCTGTGATTTGTGAATAGACAAAGGTGTTTTGGGCAGAACACAGAAAAGCGATAACCATAAGAGAAAAAAAATGTGTAAATTGGACTTCATCATAATTAAAAATTGCTCATCAAAAAAACACTAAGAAAATAAATAATATAGCCATAGAATGAGACAAAATATTCACAAAACAATATATTTGATAATGGACTTGAATCCAGAATACAGAATAAGTCCTTTCACTACATCATAAAAAAACACAGACAATCCAATGAAAATAGGTAGAAGATTTGAGTAGACATTTCATGAAGGAAGATACGCAAATGTCTGGTAAGCATATGAGAAACCAAAATCTGGGTGCTAGTTCTGTTATTGCTGCTGCAATATCTTTGTTTAAATGATTAGTGGACAGAACTAAGGAGTTATTCTTTGTTTCTTTTTGTAAGATTTTATTTTATTTTTTATTTATTTTATTTTATTTTTTTTTACGTTTATTTATTTATTTTTTTTTTTAAATTTTTTTTTTTTTCAACGTTTATTTATTTATTTGGGACAGAGAGAGACAGAGCATGAACGGGGGAGGGGCAGAGAGAGAGGGAGACACAGAATCGGAAACAGGCTCCAGGCTCCGAGCCATCAGCCCAGAGCCTGACGCGGGGCTCGAACTCACGGACCACGAGATCGTGACCTGGCTGAAGTCGGATGCTTAACCGACTGTGCCACCCAGGCGCCCCTACGTTTATTTATTTTTGAGACAGAGAGAGACAGAGCATGAACAGGGGAGGGTCAGAGAGAGAGGGAGACACAGAATCTGAAACAGGCTCCAGGCTCTGAGCTGTCTGCACAGAGCCTGATGCAGGGCTCGAACTCACGGACTGCGAGATCATGACCTGAGCCTCAGTTGGACGCCCAACCGACTGAGCCACCCATGTGCTCCTGTAAGATTTTATTTTTAAGGGTCTCCTGGGTGGCTCAGTCAGTTAAGCGTCCGACTTCAGCTCAGGTCATGATGTCATGGTTCCTGAGTTTGAGCCCTGCATCCGGTTCTGTGCTGACAGCTCAGAGCCTGGAGCCTGCTTTGAATTCTGTGTATCTCTCTCTCTCTCTCTCTCTCTCTCTGCCCTCCCCCACTTGTGCGCGCGCTCTCTCTCTCTCAAAAATAAATAAACATTAAAATTTTTTTTTTCAACGTTTTTTATTTATTTTTGGGACAGAGAGAGACAGAGCATGAACGGGGGAGGGGCAGAGAGAGAGGGAGACACAGAATCGGAAACAGGCTCCAGGCTCCGAGCCATCAGCCCAGAGCCCTACGCGGGGCTCGAACTCACGGACCGCGAGATCGTGACCTGGCTGAAGTCGGACGCTTAACCGACTGCGCCACCCAGGCGCCCCTAAAAATTTTTTAAAAAAGGTTTTATTTTTAAGTAATCCCTATAGCCAAAATGGACCCCGAACTTACAACCCCCAGATAAAGAGTCACATGCTCCACTAACTGAGCCAGCCACTCACCCCAGAAGTAACTTTTTTTCTCCTGGAACTTAGAACCCTGAGATAAAGAGCTGCATGCTCTACCAACTGAGCCAGCCAGGCACCCCAGAAGTAACTTTTTTTTTTTCTTAAAGCATGAATTAATATTGATAATTCTAATTCAAGTGTAACATTATAGCATTTTTCCTTAGCTAGTTATATTTGATTTCTGTATTTCTTTGCTCTTCCGGTGAAATCTTGGTTCCTAATTTTATGAATACATCTGTTCATTTGCTTAATTTTATAATTACATAAAAAGTTTCAGAATTACAATACCATGATTACTAATAATATACAAACTAAGTTAAAATTTAAAATTTCTTATTTTTAAACGTTTATTTATTTTTGAGAGAGAGAATGAGAGAGAGAGCATGCACACACACTGGGGAGGGGCAGAGAGAGAGGGAGACAGAGGATACTAAGTGGGCTCTGCGCTGATGACAGAGAGCCCATTCATAGGCTTGAACTCAGGAACCACGAAGTAATGACCTGACCTTGGCTGCTTAACTGACTGAGCTACTCAGGTACCCCAAGTTCGAAATTTCTTTTTCAGTTCTTTTTGTCTTTGAGATATAGCTCACCAAGGGTGTACAGAGTACTTGGTGAAAATCTGCTTGTATCAGTTTGATTTATAGCTAGGTTAATTTATTTGTTTCTCTTTGATAATTAATGTCAAAAGAATGATAGAAATAGAAAATCATTTTGCAATTTCCAGTATAGTTAACTGATTCGATTAAGGCGTGTCAATGTATGTCAAAACCTTTGTGTAAAAATTTGTTGGAGTGAAGATATTCATTTGGTCTCAAGGTAACTCTCCACTTACGGCATTAATTATGTGGGGTAAAATTTGCAGTCACCACTTTAACCAAGTTGATCAAACTTGGCAACACCAATAGTAGGACAAGCTGCAGTAAGTTTTCCTGAAGAGATGCGATAAAAACTACACAAAGTCACCTATGAAGTATTCAAAATGTTTACTATGAACTTAATCATGGGGATAATAATCAGACAAATCCAGAATGTGGGACGTCATTCTAGATTAGAAGAGACCTCAGAAACAACAACTAGTTGAAAAGCATAAGTCTTGATTAGATCTTGGATTAAAAACAGAAATGTTTTACGACAATTGGGAAAATTTGAACATACATAGCATATTGTATGATGATGTAAAATTATTATTAACTTTTCAGGTAAGGTGATGATATTATAATCATGTACAGGAAATCCTTTTCTTAGATTCATGCAGGAAATTTTGGAGCTTAAGTGGTTTTGTGTCCACAATTTACTTTCAAATTGTTCAGTTATGAACACATATAGAAACAGATAAAGCCAATGTAACAAAACACTAACTATTTGTAAATATAGATGATAGTATAGGGGTGTTTACTTTAGTATTCTTTCAAGTTTTATGTATGTGTGAAATTTTTTCAAAAAGCAATTGAAAGTAAAAAAGAAGGAACCAGGACCTTTGGGGAGGGGCAATCTGAGTTATTGTCACCAGGTGGTGCTAGTGCTTTTCAAATAAAAGCTAAATAAAGAGCTGAACAGTCTATGTTGACAATTAATTGGATATTTATTTAGGAAAAAAGTTGGGTGTGTGTGGAGGGGAACTATAAATCCAGCTTTTTAATTTTGCCAGTTTTCACTCTTGCTTGCATGATTTTATTCTACGTAACTTGAAGAATTTCTCCATACATTTTCTTTCCTCACAGTCTGCCTCTACCTGCCCCTTTCCTTTTTTCAGGCCCTTATTTACTTCTTCTGCGACTACTACAATACTTCCCTCTACCAGATGCCTCTGTGACCCACATTGCTGACACACTAACCTTCCTGCAGCATATCTCTCCCCTTCATTAGCTCCCCATTTCCCTACAAATAGTTTCTACTTCTCAGCAATGTGTTAAAATTTGATTATCAGTCTGCTTCCCCAGTATATCTCTCATTATTGCCTTGCATTAACTGTACTCATGGGACACCTCAATTGCTGCCGCCCCCACCCCCCGCCTTTGTTACAAATGTCACACACTTTCTTGCCCTTGGTCCTTTTGCTTGGTATGTCTCCATACCCAAGATGCCTTTCTGCCCCCTGCCAGTCAAAGTCTGACCTTATCCTCATCAAAGTCCAGATTAAATATAATTTCCTTTATATAAACCTCCCAAACATCCTATTCAGAAATATTTTTATTCCCACAGCATTTTGTAATTTTCTTATTGAACTTATTGTATTTTGTATTATGTAATAATTATGTGTGAACACTAAATTGTAAATACTTTCAGGGTTGGTGGTTCATCTTTATAGTCTCCACATTGTTTTTAGTACTATGTGGCATTCACTGCACTTCAGTGGAATTGAATTTCAGGATTACTCGAAGTTAGTTTACAGTAGGGGTGACAGTACTGACTAATCACCACCAATTGCCGGCCTTACTCTGGCTTTCATTTCACAGATACTCGATGAGGAGCCACTATAGTGAGAAACCAATCAGGATGAAGAATGTCCATGGCGTGTCAACACCCACTAACCAAAAAATTCATTAATTCAAAGTAAAATTCCCTTCAATTTAACAATATATGTCAAAACTCAAACTTTTGCATGCCATTTGATTCATTTATCCCACTTTTAGGTATGTGATAAGAATGCTCAAAGATTTGTTTTAAGAATATTTGGAAGGGCATGTTTATAAAAGATAAAAATTGGAAGCAGCCTAATTACTCCAACAACACAGTCGGTTAAACAAATTCTAATACGCTTGTACAATGGCTTACTATGGACCCATTAAAGATGATGTTAGATAATAATGTTTAGTGACATGGAAAGAGGTTACAATGTATTAAGTGGGAAAAAATTACAGAATAGTGTTGACATCACAATGCCTTTTAATGGAAGAAAAAAAAAGCATTGAAAAAAGACAAAATGATGGCAGAGATATTTCTAGGTTTGGAGACTGAATGTTTTCAAATTTCTTTGTTGCTATCTTTTTAAAAGTTTTACCGATTGAGCAGCAATGTTAAAAAAGCAATAAGGAAAGTTCGTTTTCAAGAATTACAAAACAATTATATACTAAAATTTATTCTATTGTATACATAAAATTCAGGAATACATGAAGGAATTTCAAGCTCTAACACTATTCCTTGGGCTTCGCATAGAACCAAGGGACACTGAAGGTCAAATGATGACACAAGGGAAGACAATATTAGAGGTTAGAACAGGTAAGAAACCCAGGCAGAAAAAGAGTGAGGGCTAAGGAGTATGATTACCATGCTCTGGAACAGACAGAGTCAGGAGTGCAAGTAGGAGAACATAGAAATTAAGCAGGTACCAAGATTGTAATGTAGCAGAAAGATAACTACAGTTAGAAATCTGGGTCCGGTATTCAGTATTGTTTAGTATTATTGTCTATGAGGTAGGTGATTTTGAGTAAAAAATTTATATTTTTAAGGATCAGAAAATACTTTGATGGTATTTTTATTTCCATTTTACAAGTGAGTAAAATGGCCCTCAGAAAATATAAATGAAGTCCCATATACATGTAAGCTGAGGTTTCTCAACATTAGCACTTCTGGCATTTGGGGCCAGATACACTTTTGTTATGGGGAGCTGTCCCGTATGAACAGGTAAATTAGTAGGGGACAATAAGTGATGATGCCAATTTCAAAAAAAGAAAGAAAATTGCTCAGTGAGAAGGAAAGCAAGCAAGAGTGATTCTGTAGGTCATCAAGAAACTAGAAATAATATGCCATTTTACACAAAAGCTCCCTAAACACTCAGTACGTATCTTGCCAAGGAGTACTCTCCCCTGTGGGCGATTCGAGAGAACTTCAGTGTCTGTAGTTGGCAGGCATATGCCCCAAATCTATTCAAGTCGCCAAACCACCAGCCAACAGAGCATCTCATGTGAGTGATTTTATGTCCAATCTTCGTCAGAAAGGGGCCTCATATCTTTCTTGTCTATACAGAGATGGGTCCCCAGGGTGGGTGGACCTGGTTCCCAGGTTATTGTTTATATGACTCCAAAATGTAGAGATATGGAGCTGCTTATCTGCTGATTACCTCATGCTGTCCTTTGGAGTGTCAGACCCACCACTTTCTGTTCCTTCTCCCAGTCTTGGTCATCAAATCTCAACCCTTTCCACAAATAGTTGGAAAAAGGGCCAGTTTTCAATGACTTTCAGGCACACCCTCTTTCAAACATGCTCCCCTCCTTTAAAAAAAAAAACAACAACAACTTCCTAAACATTACTTGTATCAGTTGACAGTTGAAATCTTTTACAAGGGCCAGCAGCCAGCATTGTTCACCACCTTTTTCCTTCTCTCTTACCCTACTCCCCTGTCTCTCTCCACCCTTTCTTTCTTGTTACAGCCAAGGAATAAATTAAAGAAGGTGGTGGGCACCTGGGTGGCTCAGTTGGTTAAGCGTCTGACTTCGACTCAGGTCATGATTTCATAGTTCCTGGGTTTGAGCCCCATGCCGGGCTCTGTGCTGACAGCTTAGAGCCTGGAGCCTGCTTTGGATTCTGTGTCTCCCTCTCTCTGTGCCCCTTCCCTGCTCACGTTCTGTTTCTTTCTCAAAAATAAATAAACATTAAAAAAAAAAGTAGTTGGAATCTTGGCATAACATTTTTCAGAAGTTGCCAAATCTGGTATCATTGGAGAGGATAAATAAGAACTAAGGAAAACTTCTAGAAAATATATTTTGCCTGGTTTTTGTTCATATTTTTCCATAAAACATGTAGTTCTAGGCAAAGAACAATCACTGCCTTACACCTGTTTATTTATTTTTTATTTCTACAACTAGCACTCATTTTTCTCTTTAGTGGTACTTGTTATTATGAAGGATTTGTTATTGCTTGCTTGTTTGTTTGTTGGGTTTAAATCACTTCATAGGAGTTAGTATAATTATTACAATGCATGGGGAAAGACAAAACCATGAGGAGATTCACACCAGCACAGTATCCTCTGAATATGTCAAGTTTGGGTAGGAAAAGTCTACTGTGCCTTTGATTCCACTTTGAAAAAATATTTCCCAAGAGCCACCCCTCCCCTTACAACATGCCTATGTATGGTATTTCAATTAAAGTAGTGGGGAAAAGAGATAATTGAGTACATGAGTAGAAGTTGCACCCATTCCTTTCTAACTATTTATACAAGTAGTTCATTTGTATTTAGCAAAAAACAAAACAAAAGCCCCAACCCTTTATTTTTCCTCTTTCTAAACGTAATACAAGTTCACTGTGGAAAATTGAGAATATAGAGATCGGGGCGCCTGGGTGGCGCAGTCGGTTAAGCGTCCGACTTCAGCCAGGTCACGATCTCGCGGGGTCCGTGAGTTCGAGCCCCGCGTCGGGCTCTGGGCTGATGGCTCAGAGCCTGGAGCCTGTTTCCGATTCTGTGTCTCCCTCTCTCTCTGCCCCTCCCCCGTTCATGCTCTGTCTCTCTCTGTCCCAAAAATAAAAATAAAAACGTTGAAGAAAAAAAAAATTTAAAAAGAGAATATAGAGATCAATGAAATAGGAAAAAAAAACTTGACCTATAAACAATAAAAATTTATCTCTAATTCTGTAACAGAAAAAAACATTATTGCTATTTAATGTTATAACACATCCTTTCAGTGATGTTTATGTATATATGCCATTTAATTTTTTCTTTTTTCTTTTCTCACATGAGCAAAAAGTGGGTTTAGTGGTTAATTTTTTAAAAAGTTGAATGCATCGAGAATGTGTTTCCATGTCATTAACTATTATTTTTCAACATCATTTTTTAAAAAGTTTATTTATTTTGAGATGAAGAGTGAGAACCAGTGGGGAAGAGGCAGAGAGAAAGGGGGACAGAAGATCCAAAGCAGGCTGTGCACTGAAAGCAGAGGGTCCCATATGGGGCTCAAACTCATAGACCCTGAGATCATGATCTGAGCCGAAGTTGGACTCTTAACTGACCGAACCACCCAGGCATCCCTCAACATCATTTTTAATAAAAGCCCAATATTCTACTGGGTGAACAGATAGTAATTTATTTAACTAATCTCCTATTGTTAAAATAGATGTATATTTAAAAAAATATATATGTATTAGTAAGCAACGTACAATAAGCATAAAGCAATATATGATATGCTTTTTAAAACACTTCTAGTGTAGGTGTATCTGTTTCCTTTTAGTCTTCATTCTAGAATCTAGTTCTGCAGTAAGACCTGACAAAATTTAAATTGTAAAACAATGGGATGTTGCCCTTGATTCATGATATCTTTTACTCACTTATTCAACAAAACACTCATTGACTGCCTACTCTGTGCCAGGAACTGTGCTAGATATTCAAGATATAATGATTAAGAATGTAGAAATAGTCCTCATTCTGAAGAAGTTTAGTTTGTGTGGGAGAGACACAATAAGTAATTACAATAAAGTAATTGGATAGGTGCCATCACAGAGGAAGTACAAACATCCAAGGGAGCATAATAGAGAGGTACTCTGGGGAAGGAGTGGTTAAGTGAAAATGTTGACATTGCATGAGAATTCTCTGTGACATATTCTCATGGTTGCAAAAGGCTTCAAATATCATTTAGTTCAAACCTCCTCTGCCACTGGAATTCTCTGTCAAGTGGTGATCTCATAACACAGGACTTTGCAGTATGGTCAGTGGATTTAGATCTGCATGTGTGATTTGGGACACATTGCTTAAAATCCCTATGCCTGCTTCATCTGTAAAATGGGATAATAATAGTACCCACTTAAAGGTGTGGTTGTGATAGAAGATATAATATAGGCAAAGCACTTAAAAGAAGGTCTAGCACATAGTGCACATGCAATTCATGTGTACTCAGTTCGTGCAGTGGTCATGTTGACGGGGAACATTTGAATTGTAAGAAAGTCATTCTTCACGACAGGCTGAAATTGGGCCATTGTAGCTTTAAAATTTTTTTTTTTTAATGTTTGAGAAAGAGAGAGAGAGACAGCATGAGTCACGAAAGTGCAGAGAGAGAGACACAGAATCTGAAGCAGGCTCCAGGCTCTGAGCTGTCAGGACACAGCCCAATTCGTGAATCGCAAAATCATGACCTAAAATCGTATGCTTAACCGACTGAGCCACCCAGGCGTCTCGGGCCATTTTATAGCTTTTACCTGGAAGGTGTTCTCACCTGAAAAATGGAAGAAATCTCAGGGAGGTAGATTTTGGTTCAATTTAATGAACTAGTTTTCAACATAGAGCTAAAAGAAATGGACTGCTTCAGGAGGGGTGATTAAAATAACCACACCTCTTTTTGGTTGCAGAAATTTCCTTGGATAAAATTCAAAATAGCAGATATCTGAGCTTATCTGTACTACAAATGGACTCTGAAATGCATTTGGAAAGCACGTGAACACAGACACATTAAACTTTGAATTTGTACTAAGTAACACTGTTATTGGCAAGCTCAACTCTAAATTACAGATTTGCATCAGAACATGAGCGTATTATCTTGCATTTAATTCCACAAATGAATTAATATTCCCACAACATTCAGATTAAATTTGGCTCTGTAACAGAAAATTGGGAGCCACTCTCTTTTGCTGTTTTTGAATCAATCAGTATTTGTGGTGAAATTTAGATTATGGCATTGGCAATTAGAACCAGCCTTTTACCAGACCCCTCGAATTATTTTTTCTGCAATAAAGAGACATTGAAAACAAGACAAAAGGAGCCATTTTATATATATTTTTTAATAACCTTGTTTCCAAGGTTTAAGTGAAATAAATATGCCTACTGTTGAGAGAAATTCTCACCATGGGTTTCCTAGTATGAAAGTTTTATGACAAATTTTAAACTAATGGAAACAACTACGCTTTGGAACAGAATGTGAGTGGGAATTGATGAGTACTTATCAGTTTTGAACTGATTTACAATTCATGAAGCCTGTAGATGACAGAAAAGAATGACTACTGCCTGAGGGACTTTGGTGAAGGTCACAGGAGTAATTAATAGAGGTCAGCGGTGCATGAGGTTTCTGAATGGAGCCTAGCAGGAGCCTGCTGTTACTGCTGCAGTGGCCATTCGATAACAGGGAGGGGCTGATTGTGTGGCCAGTCTCATCTCTTCACATATAGTATTTTTATGTCCTTCAAGATATAATCTGTCTTGTACAACCGAGAAGTTTATTCTTTGAGGATGTTATTTACTTTGGATTGTTTCTACCAAAGAACTATGAAGGGATTTACATTTGAAAATTAGAAGTGGTGTCATAGAATATATTGTGTTTTTTTCTCCTTTAAAAACTGTGTGGGTCTTCTGCTTTTAGATGAGTTTACCAACTTTGAAGGGGCAATTTTGGGGGACTCATTTGAATTCAGAACTGACTTCCTTAGTTTCCTCTTGAAATTACTTCCACTTCTCACTTCTCAGTGAAGGTCAGTATTATCTATTCAAGCCAGAGAGGCTCAAATCTGAGTCTCAAAACTGTAGTATCTCTGAGGCACCTAGGTGGTTCAGTCAGTTAAGTGTCTGACTTTGGCTCAGGTCATGATCTCACAGTTCATGGGTTCAAGCTCTACCCACCCTGGTTGGGCTCTGTGTTGACAGCTCAGAGTCTGGAGCCTACTTTGGATTCTGTGTTTCCTTCTCTCTCTGCCCCTCTCCTACTCGTGCTCTGTCTCTCAAAGATAAATAAATGTTTAAAAAAAATTATGAAAAAAAAAGAAAAAAAAAAACCCTGTAGTATTTCAGAATTGGAAGGGACCTTAAAGAGTCTCTCGTCCAATCACTCATTTAACCATCATCTAATTAGGCTTAACCATTATCTTAAAGGCTTAACCATCATCTAATTTGTGATTCCTCAAGTATTTGAGCATCTATTCAATACTAGTCACAGTATTTATTCTTCTGAATAATAGTTTCTGCCAGATATTGAGCATCTCTGGAAACAAAGATTTAGTCATAACAAGATACAGCCTGCCTCAGAGACAGGAACATTTTAATATGATGTAGCAAGTACTTTGCAGAGGTAATGCAGAGAACTGAGGAAAGAGAAGAAGGGTGCCTAGCCCACAAGAGGCTCCAAGAAGGGAAGATGTCTGATTTCTGAGAGTAGGGAACACTAGAACTAAGTCTTGAAGGATGAATAGGAATGATCAGGTGACTGACAAATGTGTGTTCCAGGTAAGGAAACTGTGAGGGCAAAATCCTCGAGGGAACAAGTATATCTCTCTAAATCTTGGTTTCCTTTTCAGTAATATTGTTTACTTTATAGGAATAAAGTTGTGAAGAATAAATGAGAGAATATTTATCCTTTTAAAAGACATAGTGCTCACCAAGTTATTAGTATTAGTATTAGTATTAGTATTAGTATTAGTATTATTACAACTACTATAGTAGATCAGTGCAGGCCAGATGACCCTCCAGGCCCATAATTCTTGCCTGATAAATATACAAACATATCTATAGTAGGAATGTTCCAATCTGAAATCATTTCAGAGCCTAATGCTACTAGACACTTAAATCATAACAGCTCCCCTCACTTTCTAAGAACCATATTGGTTTAGCTTCCCTTCGTGTTAGGTCAGGTCAACAGAAGTATACACCCAGGTTACCTGACAACTCTGTTTCCTCATGTAAAATAATTTACCACTCTGATATTATGACCAGTGTCTTATTAGTTTGGCAGTAACACTGATTTTAACACTTAGGTCTCATAGTCCTTCCTCAATTGAGAGGAAGAGTGGTGGGTCATCTCTTGCTTTCAAGATATCAAATGCACTGGTCTTTGCTCAGATTTCAGCTGTCCTTCCATTGGATCCAAAGTTTGCCCTAATCTAAACTGGAAGAACCCTCAACTCTGAAAAAAATGGTCTCTGAGGCAAACAACAGAACAGCTCTTTAGCCATATTCTGAATGAGAATTTACATTTCTTTGGTTGGAAATGGTTATTCCAGGGGTGCCCGGATGGCATAGTTGATTAGGCATCTGACTTTGGCTCAGGTCATGATCTCACAGTTTATGAGTTCAAGCCCCATGCTGGGCTCTGTGGTGACAGCTCAGCACCTGGAGCCTGCTTCTGATTTTGTGTCTCCCTCTCTCTCTCTGCCCTTCCCCTGCTCATGCTCTGTCTCATAAATAAATAAACATTAAAAAATTATTTAATAAAAAAGAAATAGTTATTGCATTCCAATGGACAATCTTATGGTTTGAATTTTTCTCTGATGAAAATAGAGGTGGCCAACCGTCTACCATTACAGCTTCCCTAGAGATTCATATACAGAAGCCATCTTTTACGAGAATACACATTGCTTTTTTAGGAGTTACACATTGCTGTATAACTTTGACCCTGAAAGTCCTGTTGACCCCAAGACATCTTGGTCTTGCTAAACCAGATGAACTGTGAGTGAACCAGGAAGACTCCTTTTGTCTTTCTAGCCTAAGGCCAAATCTGAATAGGCCTTCATTGCCTCTTTCTCAAAGCCCATACCCCATAGTTGACCTTTGAGGTAAGACCTCAAGGTTTTACCACAATGATGACAAGAAGAAGCAAGAGCAGGTGAATTGCTGAACCCCAGAGTAGTATTGGCTTTATCTCCCCACCTCCAGGCCTCTTCAGGAGAGGGGGACCCTCTAAAAGCAGGACTCAGAACTATCCACACCAACATCCTGGAAGAGAATAAAGCTAAGGTAGCTAAGAAGGTGGAAAGAAAGCCATAACCCCCATAGAGCCCTTCATGCCAAAGCAAGGTCTTTTACCTTCTGACCCACTGAAAGCTGTATCTCCTAACAACATACCCTTAGAGTGTCCCGTCCAATGCTCCTTGAAGGGAGGATAAAATTGTGTTGAATGGTGGTTGAGATGGGAGAGAGTAGAGGCTGGGATGGTGCTTGAACAACCCCAGAAATTGGCTTGTGCCACAAATAACTTGTAAAGGGCAAATAGAGTCATCTTACCCACTCTTGAAATTCACAGATGAGACAGAGTTCAGCATATCATGGGAGTGAAGAGCAAGGACTTTGGAGTCAAACTACCTCAATTTGAAATCCAGGTGGCCTCATACATTTACTTAGCCTTCCTTTTGCCTTAGTTTCCTTATTTTTAAAATGGTGATTATAATAACAGTAGAGTTTAGAATGGCTAAAAATGTTGGGGGGAGGAGGACATATGGTGGTGGCACAGGTTATACAACTAGGCAAATCCAGTTACAGTTGGAGATTTCAATACTTCTCTCAGTAATCAGAAACAAGTAAAGGAAAAATTATCAGTAAGAAAATAGGAGACCCGAACAACACCTGATTGACATTCATAGAACACATAGAACACAACTAGACTCCACCAGCTGATCCAATGCCAGTTATTAGAGATTTTCTTTGTGTGTAACTTCTAACTTGATAAAAAATGAAAATGTACATAATTGCAGAACCAGTAGAACAATGATTCTTGCTAGCATATATTATATATATATACACATATATATATGTATATGTGTGTATATATATATATATATATATAACTCATCTCATATTTTTTCCCCTTCTGACTGCTCTATTATCTTTACATGATTTTGATACTTTCTGCTTTTGGAATGTATAGTGTGAGGGACACCTCATTCATCCCTCTCCTGCCCTGGAATGTGGATGGGCAATGGAGGGTGGCAGAGATGGGAAGGAGCATCTGGAGAAGGGCACTGAATTTCCAAAAATATTTCTATGTTATTATTTGACAATAATAATGAGGTAGGAGATGACTATGGGCCTTTGGCCATGTTCTCAGGCTATTATTTGTTGTTATTTTCTTGGCTTTCACTGAACTGCTCTGATTTCATCATCATCTGTTTCTTATTCCAGCAAAGTAGGGTTAGATGATGTAATAGTTGTCTAGGACATCCAAGATTGGTTTCCCTAACTACAAAATAGACTTTTTAGCACCAATTAAGAATAGTGGGACAAAGCAGATCCTATACACAAGGAAATGAAAGTCAAAAAAAAATTAAATAAAACAATGTGAGAAGAACATGAGATAGTGCAAGCAAATGAAGAAATCTATACTGCAGTGGATGAATCATTGTCCTGACTTCCCCTGGGTGTTGCTTGCTGAAGCCCTCCTGCTGAGATGTGCTTTTTGCAAGGCAGAATTGGAGATGAGTAAATAAGGAGGTGGTTATTCACTTTTATCACCACAGCAACCCACATGTCAGTTCAAGAAAATGCTCATGAAGAAAATTCTGTGAGGTTTTGGAATCAGAACCCAAATGACTTTCAGAATTAAAAGAATCAGAATAAGGACAGCACAATCACTTATCTGATGAAACAAGAGAAGGCCTGATGGAGATCATCTTGGCGCGTTAGGAAAACAACCTCAGGGCTCCTGCTGACCGGACACTTTTCCCGAGTACTATTAATTATAATGCATTATTAGCTAACTGCAGGCAGCGGACACCTTTTGCATGTTAACTAAAGTGCAGCAGCCATTTAGCTAGTGGGGCCTGCTCAGTCTTTAAAATTGTCTTAATCATTAGTGAATTAGTTAAACTATAACGTTAGCAGATAAAAATAATCACCCGTGTCCCTTGGGAACAAGTCTAAACTGGAACTGGTTGTCAGAGGCTCTGAATACAGACGTTCCTGACTGTGCAGATTGATGGATGACAATCAACACAGTTCCAGACAGAGCCAGCTTCACCTTGTCTCCTCAGGGTTATGCAATATCGTGAGATCATCATTATAGGGTTGATTGCTGCTTCAGAGTGTTGTGGGTGTGTGAAAGGGCAGCGGTACCATGGCCTTTATATTCAGTTCTCAATCATTCAGAGATTGATGATGCAGTTAGCAAATTTTTGAAACTCATGTTCCTTTCAGTGCTCTTTTTGGGCCATTTCACTGATTATTAATGGCTCCACCTGGGGAGGTCTGGAAATAATGCTGAAACTCAATCAAGCCTCCTTGGCAGTTCTGGAAAGAGGTTTTGAGTGTAGCTCAGAGACTGTGAAGAGAAACTAAAATTGTGCTTTAGGATTATCTCTGGATTTTGTTGATTGGCATATTCCTTTTCTGCTGCAAATCACCTAGAGTTAGCAGAATAAACAAGGCTTACATTGTTTGGCTTGGGTTCATGTTTTGATAATTGACCATAGGCAGAAAACATGAAAAAAAAAAAACTCTCCTCAAGTAACCTGAGAAGTTCATTGCCTTTTATTTTATGCAAATTTTAAAGAAACATTAAATGGATGTTTAAAATTTTATATACAATAAAATTCACTCTTTTTGGTATAGTTCTATGTGTTTAGACAAATATATAGTCCAGGAAACCACCACTACAATCAAGATAAAGAACAGTTCTATGACTCCCCCACGGTCCCTCACGCAGCCCCTTTACAAATTAACCCTGTTCCTTTGCAAATACTACCATAATCTGATTTCTAGCCCTATCCTTTTGTCTTCTAGATACTGTGTTCGTGGAATCATAGATTATGTAGCCTTTTGAGTCTTGTTTTGTTTATTTAGCCTATTATATCTGAGATTCATCCATGTTGTTGCATGCGTTAAATTAATTAAAGGAGGCCATTAGACTGAAGTGGCTTTAATGCCTTGGCAGCCTATATGAACAGATCAAACAAAACCTAAGCCTGTAAATCCTTCAAGGATAAGAAATCAAAATCTAAGGATGGCCAATCACAACCAGCCAACTAGGCTTTCCCAAATAAAGCAACCCTATAGCCAGTCCAATAATTATTTGCTTTGTCTCTGTGTCTTCTCCATGAAAGTCTTGCCCCTAGCTCCTCTTGATGGAACACTCCTAACCACATCTTTTTGGCACTTCACAATTCAAATTGATTTTTGCTTAAATACACTCTTAAAATTTTTAATATGCCTCAGTTTAACTTTTAACACATTTTACACTCATTCTTTCTTTTTTATTGCTGAGTCGTATTCTATAGTTTCTCTATCCATTCCTCAGTTAAATGACATTTGAGCATTTCTAGTTTTTGCTGATTATGAAAAAATCCACTATAAACATTTATGCAGCATGTGTGTGTGTGTGTGTGTGTGTGTGTAAACATAAGTTTTTATTTCTTTTGAATAAATGTCTGAGGGTAAGATTGCTGGTTCTTATGGTAAGTATATATTTAACTCTATAAGAAACTGCCAAACTATTTTCCAAAAGGGCTCTACAATTGTGCATTCCAACCAGGAGTGAACAAGAGTTCCAGTTTTTCTGAATCCCCTCCAGCAGTTGGTATTATTAAGTAGTTTTCTTGTTATTGATTTCTAGCTTAATTTTGTAATGTTTATTTTTTATTTTTCAGAGAGACAGAGAGAGAGTGAGCAGAGGAGGGGCAGAGAGAGAGGGGGACAGAAGATCTGAAGTGGGCTCTGCACTGACAGCAGAGAGCCCGATGTGGGGCTCAAACTCATGAACCATGAGATAGTGACCTGAGCCAAAGTCAGACACTTAACTGAGCCACCCAGGCACCCCCAGGTAAAAATTTTAAAAACAGTTATTTGTGCTTCAAAAAAATCCTGTAATTTAAGCAGAATTCATGCCATCGTCACTTTAATTTTACGTAGGAGCAAATGATTGAAACTTTAGAAGATTATGTAACCTACCCAGAATGACTCATCTGATAACTTAATAATCAACGCTGAACATTGGAGTGCAGTTGGTTTACTGGGGTTAGTCCAGGTACCAATTATCCCCTGGATTCCTGCTCAGGGTGTGAGCTCACCTAGCACTTTCTCTGCTGAAAAGGGACAGTTCATTTGATACAAGCAACCTCAAGTTTTCTACTCTTTGTCCCCAAATATCTCCATATCTTTATTCATTTTTTATTTTTCTCTCACCTTTCTGTCTCCTCCTTTTTAATATCACTACCTGTGATTTTTGTAACAAACTTTCCCACTCTTTGCTTTTCCTCCTCTTCCTCTTCCTAAAAGCCTTTCTCTTTTTTTCTTTTTCTTTAGTCTATAAACACATTCACACACTTCCCATTATAATAAAACCTGATTGTTTTTCAAATTGCAGACTCATTTCTCTTCTTTTTCTCACCATCTATTTCTAAAAGAAGGTTAACATCCCCACATTTATTTTTATCCTGTTACAAACATAATATACATGCACAATGAAGATGATTTGGACCACACACACACTGTCTGAAATCCTACCACCCAAGGATAACCACTAACCTCTGTTAACATTGTTCTGTCTCCTTCTCTCCCTCTCTCCTTCCTCACCCATCTCTCTCTCTTTCTACCCATTTTTACTTTCTTGATCTCTCTCATTTGTCTAAAACATATTGTGTATATATAATCTCATCTACTTTTGTGCTATATAGCTTTTTGAAGGTCGATTTAATACTTTAAAATGTTATTTAATTTTTATAAAAGAATGCATGTCTATGATTCAAAGGTCAATAATAGTACAAAGTTTATATTAAAAATATTTTAAAAACTACAAAACATAGTTTCTTGCCCCATTCTTCTCCACCCACAAATCTTGTAGATGAACACTTGAAAAGTTTTTAAATATCCCTTAGAGCTTTAATGTTCATGTTCTAATTCATGTGCTATATTGTTCAGGGTCCCAGAAGAAAAAGAGATGATTAAAGAAGTTTAATGAAGAGATGATTTACAAAGGAGGAAGGATGGTAAAGCACCGGGACTTGTATTAGTGGAACTAATAATAGTAGGACGCCATTACCAACTCTAGGATTTAGAGGGGCAATGCCAGAGGAATGATTACCAGACAACAGTAAGAACAGTAGCTGGAGGAGAGGGCCCACCTTGCAGGATCTGTGACCATAGGTGGAGGAATGCAGACACTGCCCAGCCAAGGGTGGGCAGGTGGAAGCTGCAGGAACCAATAGTCTGCTTTCTACTGCTTCTGTCCTCCCATTTCCCCCAGTACGTCCCCTTAAGCAAATCCAACTAGAAGCTAAAGATAAGGAACCCAGATGAGCAATGGTGTGAAGAGACCAGTCTCCTGAGGCACAGGTTAGAAAGGGTTACAACAGATCTGCAAGAGCACAGGGAAAATTACCAGCACTTGGCTTATGCTAATATTTTTTTGCTTTATGGATTTATGTGTTGACAACTTACTATGATAATAATTGAGCTTCTTTTCCTCACACTTGCTCACCTTCTCTGTCCATATGCCTTGTGATGTAGTACCTTGTAAATTTAACTTGGAAACAAAAATTGTAACAATATCCAGTTTTACATAATTATGGAAGCAATTATTCACTGCCAAGCCAAATAGTGTACTATGATGTTTCCTTTTTATGCCATTCCCTACCCTACTCTCTTTCCAGGAATTCATAATTGCCCCATATTTTCATTTTTTAGTTTTCTATGTGTTTGTCACTTTTTTCCCTTAGTGTTCCAAATTTTTCTTCATATGGCCAAATGCATCAGAGAATCTTCCGGTTTTATTTTCCCCCGGAATGTTCTTTTCCTTACTTCACCTTTGAATGAGTTGCTTTCTTGGCCCTGATGCTAGCTGTCCACCCATGACTTTTGTCCTGAGATTTATCTTTCTTTCTTCTCTTTTGCTGAATTCCATGTCTTACTCTTTCTCTTGGTTTCTTCTTTGTTTTGTAGACTACACCATCTATGTGTTTCATGAGAGAAGGTGCAGAAAAGATAATATTTTGAGTCATGCATTTCTGGAAATATCTTTATTTTACTTTCTCACTCAATGGGTAATATGTCTGGGGATGGAATTCTAGGTTGAAAATCATTGTCCTTCAGAATTTTACAGGCCTTGCTCCACAGCCTTTTAGCTTCCATAGTTGCTGTTCACATATCACATGCTGTTATGACTCTTGTTCCTTTGTGTGTGACCTGTATTTCCCTTCCAGATGCTTTAATATGTACTCTTAATCTCTGGTGTTTGGAAATTTCATGGTGAAACTCTGGGTTTTGTTGATTGTATTTGACACAAAATGAACAATCTCATCTTGTATTTCAGCTCAGCAAATTTTCAGTATAAGGTATCTTTAATAAGTTTTTCCCTCTATTTTGTTTTTTCCTCTTTTGAACTCCTGTTGTTTGGAGTCTGGATCATCTGATTCCCTAAGTTTTATTCTGTACCCTGCTCCAACCCCAACATTTAGTTCCTGAATAACTTGTAATAATTGTTTTCAAAGTTTCATGTTTTAGCTCTTATTATGGGCCAAAATATACACTTTTGTGCCCAATAACGTGCCTACTGTGCATTAAGCCAGTTCTTCTTTCCAAATACCTCTTTCATAATCAACCTTCTCAATAGATCCCAACTCTCACTATGTTGCATTGTCCCAGAGTGTTAAGATTTTAGAGGTGCCAAACAAAAAAATATTTGGGAATAATTTTTAGTTATGAAGCCTGCCTTAGTTAAGGTGGCATAAGAAATAGTATATTTTGGCCCAAGTTAGAATATTTTGAATTCAGGCTTTGTAGGACAAGATAATGACCACTTTTGTTTAGCAGAACTTACCTAATTATTTTCAAAGTGTATTGCTCCTGAGGGAATGACCCATAAAAGTAAAGAAAGTAAAACATCTGTGAGAAATGCTGGAGACAGACTTATGGCAAGTATCCATGCCTAATCTCTATTTACCTGTGGAAGTACTGGAATTCAAACATGAGATGGCTGTCACAGGAAAAAGTATGAAAGTACTTATGGGAAGTGAAAAATTAAGTCAAATAGAAAGTAAATCTGATTTGGAAAATTAGTTTGACAGTGAAAATTGAAATTTGCCCATTAGGTTATGTTAGATATTTTCCATGAGTTGAACAAGCTCATAAGCCAAATCCAAGTTCTAATGGTTTGATGTATATAAGGCATGTGACAAAACAGAGAAATTTTGTTATATATGTGAAAATATGTAAAATTAGTATTTCAATTCTCCTAACCCTTTCTCAGTATATCAGATTAAGCAAGTTGCCTTTAAGTGAAAGATTCAATGGTATTATTAATAGTCTTTTGTTAAAACCTTTTTGGTTTTACTGCCCACAAACTAAATGAGGAATGACTATAACAACTGGATAACAAATCCTTACACAATATAATTTGTTTGATTTCAACAAAATTAAAGAATGTTCAACTAAGCTGTTAGCTGGTTATTAAAATTTCTTTTTGCGATCAATTTTTATGTGCTTTTTGGCTATGATTTGGAAATAGTTTATGGAATAAATGTTCTATTCCTATATTATTATTTATGAAAACAAGATTTTAATATATCAGTAATAACACAGTAATATCAGTATTTATGCTGATCACTCTTTAATTTTAGCTGTATGAAATATCCATCCATTAATATTTAACTGATTGAAAAATAACTCCTGCTTTTCACTGAGATGAAATTTAAATTAATGATTTTAAAAATTAGTAATTCTATCAAAATCTGCAACACAGGTTTTTTTTTTTTCATCATTTGTGTACCACTAACAACAATAAACTTAACACAATCCAGAAAAAAATGTTAAACGTTTGGACCTTTATAAACATGGAACATTTTTTTTCTTTTTAAATTTTATTTAAATTCTAGTTAGTTAACTTTCAGTGCAATATTAGTTTGAGTGATTCATCTCTTACATATAATACCTGGTGCTCAGTATAACAAGTGCCCTCCTTAATACCCATAATCCATCTAGCTCACCCCCCATCCACCTCTCTCCATCAACCCTCAGTTTGTTCTCTATCATGAAGAGTCTCTTATGGTTTGTTTTCCCCCTCTCTCTCTTTTTCCCATTCCCATGTGTTCATCTGTTTTGTTTCCTAAATTCCACATATGAATGAAATAATATGGAATCTGCCTTTCTTTAACTGACTTGTACACTCTAGCTCCATCCATGTCCTTGCAAATGTTAAGATTCCAATTTTTCATGGCTGAGTAATATTCCATTGTGTGTGTGTGTATGTGTGTGTGTGTGTGTATATGTATATGTATATGTATATGTATATGTATATGTATATATATGTATACATATATACACCACATATTCTTTATCCATTCATCAGTTGGACACTTGGGCTTTTTCCATAGACATGGGACATTTTTGAACATAAAAATTCAAATTATAGATATTTTTGTTGCAGAAACTCACAATAGAATCATCAGAGTTATTTTAAAGCATACAGATTTATTATTTAGGATGAAATTCTTTGGAGGAAATGAGGAAATACGAGAATAGAGAAGAATGCAGTAAAATTTCCAACTGTTAATATATATGTATATATATATATGTATGTATGTATGTATGTATGTATATTTTAGAGAGAGAGGGTGTGCCTGAATGTGCATGGAGCAGAGTGGCAGAGAGAGAATCTTAAGCAGTTTCCACACTCAGCATGGAGCGCGATGCCAGGCTTGACCCCATGTCCCTGGGATAATGACCTGAGCTGAAATCAAGAGTCAGACACTCCACTGACTGAGCCACCCAGGCACCCCATATGTGTGTGTATATATATATTTTAATGGTTGTTGTAACCAATTACTATGGTATTTAAATTCCATTGGATAAATAGAGGAAAGAAATTTTTTAAAAATTGTTTTTAAGTTTCTTTATACTGAGAGAGAGACAGAGAGAGCAAGTGGGGGAGGGGCAGAGAGAGAGGGAGAAAGAGAATCCCAAGCAGGCTTTGCACTGTCAGCCCAGAGCCTGATGTGGGGCTTGAACTGTGAGATCATGACTTGACCTGAAATCAAGAGTCTGATACTTAGCCAACGGAGCCACCCAGGTACCCTAAGCAGAACAATTTTTAAATATCAATATATACTATATTTAAAAAAATTACATCCTTTGCAGCTATTTAAACAAAACTTTTATATATCAACTTAAAAATGTAGTAACCACTATAGTTGTTTTCTGTTTTCTCCTTTTTACTGTATTTTTTTTCAACTTTTATCCCTTTTATGAGAATGCAAGTAATTGAGGATATGGACCTTTTTTTCCAAATTTTGTGTCTTTCACAAAATTTTAACAAAGTGTCTTATTCATAGTGAGAGCTCAACTAAATATTTACTGAATGAAATTATTTTTATTTTATCAAAGGGAGTTATTTATTTCTCTTCAATTATTTTTACCTAGCCTTCAAGTTAGTTTTTCCTACCAATGATAATAGAAACAACTGCCTAGGGGAAATAAAATTTGGATTTGAAAAGTAACTCACAGGGGTGCCTGGGTGGCTCAGCCGGTTGAGTGTCCGACTCTTGATTTCAGCTTGGGTCAGGGTCCCAGTGTTGTGGGATTGAGCCCTGCATCGGACTCCATGCTGAGTATGGACCTACTTAAGATTCTCTCTCTTTCTCTCTCTCTCTCTCTCTCTCTCTCTCTGCCTCCACCCCAGCTTGTGTGCTCTCTAAAAAACTAAAATAAAAAAATAAATAAATGAAAAAAAGTAACTCACATATTATCTTTAAAATGAGAATAGGAACAATATTGTGAGAAGGAAACAGGATATACAGAAAAACCAATATTTATTTTCTTAAATGTAGTTATTTTTAATATAAAAGGAAGCAACACTAAGCATTCAGAAATGTATTCACTGACATAAAACTCTAGTGGATATATACCCCTAACTACAAGTCTCTTTTCACTATGATTCTTTCTAATGTGCACCAAATTAGAAAGCAGTAAAAACACCAGCAGATGGCTGGAGTGGTCATGGATAGAATTATAAAGAAAAATATATATTCTTTTATCCTTTACTCAACACCTCTGCTTAGGACACCCATAAACACAAGATATCGCCTAATGTTGCCTTATTTCCTGCATGTGTTTGTTTTAATAAGCTAGCCAGAAGTAGCTTATGCACGCACACGGGTTTACGTGTACATACAACACTTTTGCAATTTTTGAGGTTTACCAAGAAGGTTTGGTCTTGTCCTGTGATTATAATCTTGCTGAATTACATTTAAATAGACAGCATTTTACTGTGTACTTGGTATTATCCAAGACATAATATTACAGTGACCTCTTAAAAAATAACATAACTTAGGCAAAATCAAACTTTAAAAATACAATAAAAACTCATAACCAACTTAGAAATGTTTGGGTTTAGGAATTAGAATAGCCTAATATCTCCCCTAATTTTTACCATTCCCCTGTCATTGTAAGATTGTTGCTTGAAGTAAGAAAATATTATCTTGAATTTATAAAATTTCTTATATTCAAAAGATACATTTGGGGGAAAACTTTAAAAAAAGAAAGGAAAAATTTGGAACTATCTTGTATACGACAAACTTTTATCTTAGCAGTATCTTTATGAATACTAATTCTAGGTAACATTTATTGAGCACCTCCTGTGTAGCAGGAACTCTACTACAATGCTCACAGCTCTCTGAGGTAGGTAATACTGCTGTGCCCAGTTTACAAGAGAGGCCTCCACGTCAAGGTTCATGCATGGCAAAAGGCACAGATGGGAATATTCATACCCTGGTCTTCCTGAACTGCTTATTAGACTGTGAGCTTCTGGAGGAGGAGGCGGGCAGTGTCTTAGTGTATCTCAGCCCCATCACAGTGTTGACTGCATAGAGGAGAAAGTTAGAGAAGTCCCTTTCACTGAGGTGATGGCAGTGGGCAATAGCTAGGAGAGTGGCCAGACCAAGAATTGCAATCATGCTTCTAACAGGCTAAGAGAAAAGTCACATTTGTTAGGACGTTAGGGTATGAAAACACTTCCACAAACGTCATAGACTACTATGAAAATTAAATGTTCAAACTCATAGCTAATTCCCTTGGATTCTATCTAGTTAATCAGGGCCAATTTTAGTATTTGTTATGAGGTATCCCATTGAAGACCTAGGAGTTTCTATTAGGTGAAGCTAGTTCCTTTGTCCGGCTACAACGCTTTTACTGCTCATTACTTGACATTAAGGTTTCTTTTCAACACACTTGTATCTCTGCAAGGAAAAAAATAAGGAAGGGAAACATTGTAAATTACTTTAGTTTCTCTGAGGCAGAAAACTTCAGGCTCTGAATTTCTGGTGTTTATGTGTCAGTTGAAATAACCAATTAGAAGTTAAAAGTGATCTTTTGGGTTCTTCATTTAAACTTAACTTTTCTTAGTAAATGAGATCAGGAATAGTAATTTGATTAAATCACACTCATCACCTAGAAAAATGTTAAATTTCTTTATCAGTGTAACTTTGGGCTTCTCAAAGACCACCAACAAGAGGACAGACAAGAGCCACACAAGAGCCATTCCCCTGATCCTGCCCTGTTCAGAGTCCCCATATTTTTACCTAGATTCACAAGTTAGTACAAAAATCTGCTGAAATATTTAAGCTCTCTTTAACTGTATCCTGAAGTCTTAACTAAAAATAATTTATTCCAAATTGGCCCAAAGGGAATAAAAAGCAAAGTGAAATGAAATAATTTTATGTTGTTTGGACTGCCAAATTATGTAAAAAGTAAACAACTTAGGGAAAAAAACCAAAACCAAAAAACTAGTGTTCTGCATTTTTTTTCCCTCCACTCATAAAAAGTACTCTAAAAAAGTGCCTTTCTTTTAAGCACATTAAAGCAAACATTGAAAGGATTGACTCAGTACTCCACGTTGTGGGGAAAACAGCCTGGAGATATTTTAGCTGCCTGCTAAGCCTTTGGTATCCATCAGAACTGTATTTCCATAGTTGTGAAACTGACTGTAAGTGAAAGTCTGTTTAATCATCTGTGTATTTCCAATTTGCCTACATAGGTAAAAGCACTTAGGACAGTGCCTGGCACATAGATAGTACATAGTAAGTGTTAGCAATAGCAATAGAATAGCTGAGATAGCATCCATAGATTGCCATGACAAAGAAGAAACATCAAGAGGGATGATCATCTAACCAGAAATGTAAATAGGGATTTTGATGAAGTCTGAAACTGAACATTCAGGAAGTTTCAGAAGCCCCCATTGAGGAATCCTCCAACCTCCTCTTTCACCTTGTCTTGAAACATAATTCAGAAAATCCTTTTTAACAAACAGAGCAAACCTTTATTTCAAATTTCCCTTAGGCTGCTGTAACGTATTTAGCATTTGAGGAGATACAAAAATGCCCAACTTAATCACTATTTGGATGTATTTTATAAAAACACAGCTCAGAAAACCAGGCTGTGTTCAATATTAAAAGCAAACCAAAATATAGCTCCAAGGATTGAACCAGCAAAGAATTAACATAGTTTATAATAGTTAGTAATATTAACTGATAACCCAGGCTACATGACCAATAAACTCTTTTCAAGTGTTTAATCTTACAAAAAATCAAGCCAAGGAACTAATGTTTTTCCCTGAGTTCTGAAAGATTTGGTAAGCCTACCAAAAATAAAAGTTTTTCTTTTTTTTTTCTTTTTTTTAATTTTTAATTTAATTTAATTTTATTATTATTATTATTTTTTTAACGTTTATTTATTTTTGGGACAGAGAGAGACAGAGCATGAACGGGGGAGGGGCAGAGAGAGAGGGAGACACAGAATCAGAAACAGGCTCCAGGCTCCGAGCCATCAGCCCAGAGCCTGACGCGGGGCTCGAACTCACGGACCGCGAGATCGTGACCTGGCTGAAGTCGGACGCTTAACCGACTGCGCCACCCAGGCGCCCCAATAAAAGTTTTTCTTTAGCACATATCTTAATATATTCACAAACCATTCCACATGAAAATACAAAATAAAACATTAAACAATATAAATTCAATATGCAAGAAAAAAAGCTGAGTGGGAGAAAAGGAAAAGTTATCAATTTTAACACGGACCTTATTGCCACTAGCCAAATCTTTAGTATGAGGTCCATAGGTAAGAAAATTCCAACATAATCATATGCAAATATGTAAATTAGTTGCATCTTCAGGTTTCTAGCTACACGCTTAATGAAGCATTAACGTGATATATTGAAACAGCTTTCATTTCAGGAGAACCTTGTTATAAAAAATAGAACTGGGGGAATACCTGAGTGGCTAAGTCAGTTAAGCATCCGACTCTTGATTTTGGCTCATGTCGCAATTTCACAGTTGTGAGATTGAGCCCCACGCTGGGCTCCGTGCTGAGTGCGGAGCCTGCTTAAGATTCTCTCTCTTTCTTCCCCTCCCCAGCACTCCCTCTTAAAAAAAAAAAGAGCAGAGCTAGCAACATTAGAATGTACTTGCCCTTTGGGAGAGCAAAATGAGCTAGACTTTTGGTTTACTTAATTACAGAGTCTTACTATCAAAAATAGATGCTCTAACTTAAAAAAAATACTTTTTTTGGTAATATTTGATGACATTACTGAGAAGAACCCAGAAACGTTCTCTAAAAAAGAAAACAATCCTTCAAGATGTAGATATAACATTCTCAAAGAACTGTCATTTAAAAACACACAACCTCCTTTCTATTCCTTTTTATGTCCCAAATCAGATAATCTTTACACAGTCTCTGAGGCTCCAAGGAATTCCATTTCCACGGCGGCTTTGGGCGCTTGGGCTGAGCCACTCTTCTTTCGGAATTCTGCCGCGATTTCCTCAAAGGACTTTCCTTTGGTTTCCGGAACTTTGAAAAATGTAAACAGAGTAAAGGCCAGGACCACTCCAGCGAAGAGGAAAAACACATAAGGTCCACAGAACTTCTGCACAGAGAACAAATAGAGTTCCAATTAGCCGTCATTCTACTCCACTGTTCAGCAAATCTGCACAATATTAGGCTGCTTACCGCAATGTACTGGAAACACAGAGCTACAATGAAATTGCAGGTCCAGTTGCTGAATGCAGCTATTGCTAAAGCAGCAGGCCGTGGTCCTTGACTAAAGAACTCCGCCACCATGAACCAGGGGATGGGGCCTGGCCCAATTTCAAAGAAACTGACAAAGAGGAAGATGGCTACCATGCTCACGTAACTCATCCAAGCCAACTTATTCTGAGGAATAAACAAAAAGAGTGGAACTGGGATTATTGGCAGCTTCTTCCTTTAAGTAGGCTCTCATTGAGTTCAGAGGTGACATAGCTCTCTTCTAGATATGTTTATGTGCAAATAACTACAAATTATTCTAGTCTGACACAAGTTTATTCTAGTCTGAGTCATGCTTAAATCTTTTGAACTCCGTTATAGGAAATCCTCGGGATTAGGACTCTATATGACTCTCAGTCACTCTTTTCCTGTGAAAGAGGCAAGGCAAGAATCTATTGACCTTCGCTCCTATTCATATCAATGTTGCCAGATGGAGTGCATTACCCTCCATGAAGTGGTGGATGAGTGTGCTAGGTTGGAGAGGTCCTGGGACTTGCCCTAGGTCACACAGGTAGCCAAGTGGCAGAGCCAGTGTTAGAACCCATTTGGGGCTGACCCCAGAGACTATGCTCTGACCATTTTGCGACACTGCCTCCCTTGGTAACAAGTACAATGATAAATTGCAAGTAATGTGATGTTGAAGTCTTTAAACCTAAAACACTAGTTCCCTTTTTCTTTACATTCCTCCTTTGCATTATATGCTGTTCCTATGGCTTTATCTCCTAAGTCAGTCTCAAATGTTTTGACATGCAAAACACTTTGACCTGGAGCATAGAAGTGCTATCATATGGTAACCAAAAATCTCAGGACCAAAATCTACACTTACCAGTAGTATAAGTCCCACGGACATGAAGATAGCACAGACAAACATCCCACTCATTCCTATTAGAAACAGAGAGCGTCGCCCTGCCTTCTCCACAAGGAATACCTAGGAAGGTTTCAAAACATACTGAATTAAATGGTTTTTATGGCCAAAGAGGTCGTTTTAATTTATACAGCTGGAAACAGGCAGTTCTGTTATCCCATTTTTACAGATGTGGAACTGAGTGGGGGTAGAGACTCTTGCCTGCGGTGGCAGAACTGGTCTCAGTGAGCAGAAGTAATTAACAGATACCAGCTTCACTCAGTCACATTGCTTTCAACAGGCGATTCTGGAGAAAGAGCCATGGCCTTACCATCACTCTACAATTATCACTTGAGTACAGTATTAAGAGGCTGTACCTCTCGGATCTCCAGTAGATTTCTTATACATTTAAAATGACACTACATAAGAAATGACGTTAACTTATCTTTTGATAATTATCCTGTTACAAGTACAAGGTTTTGTGCACTGCAGACACCTGAAATCATGTAACTGTTGGGTTGCCAACCATTCTTATCCAACTTTCTCACTGCTAATAAAGTCAAATTATGGCCATTCACGTGGCAACTCACAGAATTTGATCACTTTACCAATTAGTCAGATATGCATTTTTCTGGTGTCCCTAAATGTATTTGGTGCTGGAAGTGAATTATCTATATGAAAAGATAAGACTTCAAAGCAAAAGCTTAAAGTGCTTTCTTATCCTAATTCAGGAGATGTGTCATTGATACCTTTGGGTCTGTGGACCTTTGCAATTAATGGTTAAGATTTACAATTAGCCAAGACCAATATTTGTTAAATAGACTCTTCTTCTTGGAATACTGCCAAGGTTGGTGAATCACACACAAAAAACTATGTCATAATTTCTCACTTCAATGACTAAATTGGCTCGGCTCATAAATCTATCAGGAAATCTATAGCAATCCAATACCCTTGAGCTCTGGCTCTGAAAATACCTGAGAAACATTTGTTTTCACCCATAGCAAAAACCCCTTTCATTTCAGAGGCATTGCGTCTTCAGGTTTCAAATCACTTCAGGGTAATGAGCAAAGAGCCCACGTTTACTGTTGAAAAGGTAATAGGAGAAACAAATCTTTTCCAAGTTCATAACATTTCTCTATGTAATCTGATTCTGTCAGTATAACTTTCCAAGTTGACTTGATGACACCATGTCAAACTATCAAGAAAATAGAAGCATTTCTTCAAGAATGAGGGCTTTTACTATGTTTCTGCTGTTTCTGAACAATTATTACTAATAGGATAATAAATTCTAAAACCACATGCCTTGGAAACTGAGTTGGACTCATTTCTTGAGGCTAGGTAAGCAGTTGGGGAGGAGTGTGGCCCAGGGTGAGACTTGGTCAGGGGTTAGAGATGTTTGCCTAACCAGAACCCTTGTCTTTGCCCAAGACAATGTGTGTCACACAGGTTCTGGATGCCTCCTTGGAGTTTAGTAGCCACTGCTTCTCCTCTAGATCCATCTGTCTCCCCATTCCCTCCACAATTCTTCCTGTTTTGTTTTCTCTCAACATTATAGGCCCTCTTCTCCCGGCCCATTAGTGTGGAAGAAAATATGGAATGTGGAAGCATAATTCAGCATGGGGTTAGGAAAATCTTTCTTTTCCCAAATACTCATTCAAGAGAAAAAAATTGATTATGTCCCTTCCAAGTCAATGAAACATTAATATCCTATCAGTGCATATTCCTACGTGCATATCTTTATTTGAAAGGATATACATTGGTTAATTTGGGGGAGAGGAATTGGGTGATTTAAGGACTATCCTTTTTGTACTTTTTCTGCCTTAACACAACTTTCCAAAAATACATGTAATTAAAAAATTTAGCCCTGGAGGGTTAATTAGGTAGCTGATTAGAGTTTATTTTTAAAATTATGTCACTCATCTGTTCAAAATCTGTCACAGAATAAAAGGATAAACTCTCAGAGGGTATATTCAGAATAGTCAGGATACTTTTCAAGGCAACAAGCAACTCCTCCTATTCCAACTGGATTGGTGGGGAGGGGAGACAAAAATGAAATTCTGCAGTAGTTTCCTTATTAGGCATTTAGAGTTTTGGTTACTCAATTTTGACAACCTGATGCTTTACATAGCAAATCCTGTTACATATAAAATGTTTTAAGCATAATCTCTATATTAAAAAAAATATTTTGAAGTGGGGCTTGTAACAAACATAGCTCAGGAGACAAAAGAATGTGAGTAGTCCCTTGGATCACATCCCAGTAGCAGACCTTCATTGATTTCAAGTGGCCTTTTGGCTTGAACAGGCATTATCATGAAAGGCATATCTACAGAACTGCTGGTATTCCCTTGTTATCTGTTCTCTTTCCTCTTTCCAAGGTCCAGCACTGTTTAATGTAGTCTGGACAAATCTGTTTTTTGATCTAGGCAACCGGGCTGTAATTTATTGACCATTCTAAGGTAATAGTTAAAAGTCCATGTGCAGAGAAAGAAAAACAACTGACTAAAGTATATTGAGTACAGACAGCATTGTGACCAACATTGAAAAGCATGAACTTTTTGAATATCCTGCATTTGAAGATAAAAATCAGCCCAATTGTCCTCATCTTAGAATGAATTACATGAGTTGGGAAGTTTGGGGAGTTTTTTGTTGTTTGTTTACATTAATTCTTCAATTGTTTATGTTATATATCATTGTCAAGATATTGAATCAGTCCTTATATAAGGTACTTGGTCTTAAGTGGACTGTATCACTTTTTCCCCTTGTCAGAAAAAAATAATAATAACATTTCAAAAACAGTAACATTTCAAGTTATACCACTTCTACTTCGTCTCTCATAATATCACAGACTTTTATGCATCACCTCATCACCGGAAGTTATGGCCTTGTGAGCTCTCTGGAAACTCTGCCCAATCGCCAAATATCGTAGGAATTTGCTGAGGCTGTTTAATTCTGTTACAGACAGATATATCTATTGCAGAAGACCTTTTTTTTTTTTTTTTAAGTATTTTCCCCAGGGCATCAGGATAAAAAAAAGAATTTCAACCACGGAAAGAGAGGAGCCCAGGTAAAAGACCCGATATTGATAGAAATGACAGACTGTCACCAATCCCAATAGATTTAAGTACAGAGCAAAGGAGGACTACAGGTGTTTTTACAAGGAGGAAGTCCTCTGTGTCCCAAGTGAGTTATTAATTCACAAATGAGTGACTAACTGGCATCCCTACTCTGGGGATAACCAGTGATCCACCTGCTCGGTTATACTTGGTGGTTCATTATTTGCAGAAAGGACTCTTCTTGTGACTCACTTGGTTCTCTGCCTCTATAGAACAATAAGTGATTGGTCACTTTTGGATTACAAGGTTCTCCCCTCTCCCATTTCTGAACTGAGAAACAAACAGCATACTTATCTAGGGTATGAACTCACAGAGATAGCAGTGAAAACCATGTTGACGGCACCAACTCCAATGGTTGCATAAACAGGTTGGCTGATTCCAGCAGTCTGAAAAATGCTGGTTGAGTAGTAAAATATCTGTAAAGTAATAACAGTTTAGCCTTAATCAAGAATCCTGGCACTAATGGCTTGAAAGCAAGAAATATTTTAAGTTGTTTAGTTTTAGTTGTTTCTATGGAACCATGGTCCCTACAATGCCCTAAAGATTTTGTCTGTCCTCTCCTTCCGGGCGATGAGAAGCCACTATCAATCTTTAGTATTTAAAACTCCCGATTGCTTAAAGTTCTCTTTAAATTTAGCTGAAAACTCTGAATCTGCATTTTCTTTTTATATGTACTTAAAATTTTAAACTTTTTGTTAAGGTATAAAATACATACAAAAAATGTACATATAGCATAAGTATACAGATCAATTAATTTTCACAAACTGAACACACCTGTGTAAGCAGCACACATATAAAGATATAAATCATGTCTAGTCCTCCAGAAGCTCCCAGAATGTCCCCCTATTCTCCCAAGGAAATGCTTCAACTTCTAACATCATGATAAATTTCACCTAGTCTTGTACTTGCCATAACTGGAATCATACTGTGTGAATTATTTGTTATCTGGCTTCAACATTACCCTTGTGAGGATCATCCATATGGTTATGTGTGCTTGTACAGTGTTGATTATCATTGCTTAGTACTTTGTTGTATTAATATACCACTATTTATTACCCATTCTACTACTGATGGGTATTTAGGTAGTTGTCATTGGCGATTGCGAAGGGTGCTGTTGTGAACGTTCTAGTATAATCCTTTTGGTGAAAGACGTACATATTTATGCCTGGGGATAGAATTGCTGGACCATAGTGTATGCATGTGCTCACCTTTACAGATACTGGCAAACAATTTTCCAACTGACACTCTCACCCATGTGTGTAAGAATTCTGGTTGCTACCACGTTTAATCCAACATTTTTCATTAATCCTCAGTGGACATGGAGAAATCTTCACAATCTCTCTAATAGCCTTTCTTACTAATTATGTTTTTATGTTTATAGCGGTCTTGTTTAGGCCATTCTGTCATTCTGTCATCCTCTCTCACTGCTTCCCCGGTTAACCTGTCCTGCTGGCTGGCACCTCTTCCTGTGGGTGGGGCTGATAGAGGAGAACTGTACCCACTGTGTTCAGTGAGGAGCGGCTTACAGCACACTAGACACTATCCCACATTTGTAGGCTGCCCAACAGCTTCGGCTCACATTTCCTGGATGCCTCTAAGTCAGGCATGGGGATAGTAACTAAAGCAGGAAGGTTTGGAGAGATTAAGTATTGCGCCTCTGGATATATACAGGCAGAACTGAGAGAAAGCCTACAAAATTGGTCTCCAAACCCCAAAGGTTTATAGAGTATTAGATTAAAATGAACATCACTGACCCCTTAAAGGAGAACAGAGATGACAGAAGAGCAGTATTCAGCTTGTTGAGTGAGGTTCAGGCCTCCTTTTCTTCAACTGATGAGAATTACTATCTTTCCTTCTTCCAAGGCTCTGCCCATCCATCAGTCACCCTCAAAGTGTCCCCTGTGGATCTGTGATTGGCTCATTAAAGAGGAAACCCAAACAGCATTTTTAAAAGCAATAAAAGGGGTAAGTGATTTTCTGTATCTCGTTTTTTTAACAAATGCTTAATTATTTTCTTCTAGTAGTTAATTGCCAGTAGAATAATTTTAGTTTGCATAATGCAATGATTTCAGTTCAAAACCTAAAAGCTAGCTAGTTTAATATTCAGTATGTTTTTCAATCATGTCTTATCTACTACCCTCACTCACCCATATCATATCAGTTCACTCTATTGTTTATTTTGTATGCTGTCTCCATAAATACAGTGAAAGTTTCTTGGATGGCAGGAAATTTCTTTGCACCTGGCTACCTGGTATACTTCATTTAAATAGATAAAGGGAACCACGGGCTCCTTTTTCCTAAGCCATCAGAAATCCTAAATTTGGTTCTCAAGTCTAGAAGCCCCTTGTAATTCAGGTGGGTTTTTTTTTTCACAATTATTCTCCTTTTCCTTCTTTTGTATTAAATGTGAATTTTGCCTTTAACCTTCCATCTTAGTGGACACACAGAACCAGTGATTGTCGTTGACGTTTAAAAAAATTCTATGCCAATTTTAGAAAGCAGATGAAGCGAAACAAAGAAAATTAATGCTCACTCATTATATGTTTATTGTAGTGAAATGTGATGTCAACATTTTAAAATGTCTTTTAGCTATTTAAATTTACATCCTTTTCTTTCCTTATTTCATTCAATTTGCTTTTAGAGTTAGGGGGTATTCTTAAACTTACCGCATTGATTCCAGAAAATTGCTGGGCCATATGCAGCATCAATGCCACTATAATAGACTGTCGGTAGCTGGAATTGGTGAAGAGCTGAATTATGGAGACCTTTTGTTCACTTGATGCTTCTTCCTTTTCTTTTCTCATCTCAGTGATGTCTTTGGTGACATCATCACTTCCTCTGAGTCTTTTCAAGCCTGTCCCCCAAAATGATCAGGTTGACACAACTCAGGTCAAAACAAAAGTAAATTTACTTTTATTATGTTTTTGAAAGAGTTACAGATCTGCATAGCTCTTTCTATTGCTTTACAGCATGGGTGTTGGACATTCTTTTTGTTAAATTAAATCCTGTTTTAAAATTTTTAAAAGCACATTTGTTTTTATCTAATGACAAAGAAAATTATGATCTTTATTATCATAGAAGCGTAATGCAAGTAAAGGTCTTTTAGAAACCTCTGGTTGAGTCCAATACCCTGCACGTGGGTTTCCCATTTGGGCTCGAGTGTTTATGGGTTTGAAATGGCATGCATGAGTCATATTGAGGTGATCTTTCACATTGTTCTTACATGTAATCACTGACTTCATTTGGAAAGCTCTGGTACCAATTTGATCAGTAAACATTCATGCTCACTGCTTTTCATTATCTGCTAGTTCCAAAACAATAGGAAGGGGGAAAAAAAACCCACCCACAGACTTACTTTTCTTTGCTTTGACTTCCTCATCCAACTTGATGTAAAGGTATCTGGGGCTTTCAGGACAGAAGAGGAGCAGCAGAGACTGGAGGATGGCTGGCAGAGCAGACAAACCAAGCAGGATATGCCACTGCTCATGACTGCCCAAGATGAAGTTGAGGCCGACAATCTGAAGAGGCAGGGAGGAAACATAGCAGGTGCACAACATGTTGGGTCTGCTTTCTGCAACTATTTGTTGAAAAAGCACATTGACTGTTTAATAGTATTCCCTGGTGGGGAACCTGGGTGGCTCAGTTCGTGAAGCGTCTGACTTGGGCTCAGGTCACGATCTCATGGTTTGTGGGTTCGAGGCCGTGTCGGGCTCTGTGCTGACAGCTCAGAGCCTGGAGCCTGCTTCGGATTCTGTGTTTCCCTCTCTCTCTGCCCCTTTCCCACTTGTGCTCCCTCTCTATCTCTCTCTAAAACAGATAAATAAACCTACAAAAATAGTATTCCCTGACAACTTGGATTCAAGTATGCTCAAACAGAAACTATTAATATTGTGTCCTACCTTAACTGAATTAGAGACTATTTGTTTTACAAAGAGTTCACTTAGGTTTGTTTTCATTAACTCATATGGGCCATTTAGGATGGGAAACAACCAAACTTTTAAGAACACATTTGACATCTAAAGCAACACCAAAAATCATGTGTAAACTTTGTACATTAAAAAATTTCTTCTTAGATTACCCAGAACTTAAATAAAATGGTATTCCATAGATAGAACAATTATTATAATGGGAACCCATTTTGTCATTCTTATTGCAGTGGTTTACCCCCTGGATAGTCGTAGGCTAGGGGCTCTGAAGACTCTGAGGTCCATGGGATAGAAGGGAAGGATAGAGCTGGCTGAACGAAAAACTGCTATGATAATCATATACATCTTAATTTTCCAGGTAAAATGCTCAAAACAAAGGAAACCCAAGCAGTAAAAAAATGTGAAGTTTCCTATTCTTTGAAATCTAAACAGAATAATTTAATTCTAGAATAGCTCCAGAAGTTCAAGATCTGGCACGCTGGGTCATCTCTAGTGCCAATCCTACCAAAGATCCAAGGGGAGAATTGAGGAGTGGTGTACTAATCATTTAGCTTTGACATAAAAAGCTTAAGTCTCTACACCATCTCTACTCCGCTGGTGGAACTGGTTTTTTCCTTGTGTTGGTCTACAGTGAGAGTGGACTGTCAGGGAGGGAGAAGTTGGATAGAGGATGGGTGAAGTAGGGGATCGAGTTTTTACCTGACTAATGAGAATGCCTGTGACAATGGCCAGCTGGTGAAGTGTGCCAAGGGCGCCCCTGAGTGTGGTCGGAGCAATTTCACCAATGTACATTGGAACCAAGCCTGAAATTAGCCCTGCATAAAACATGAATAATAAATGTGAATGCAATAAATAAATAAATGTGAATGCAAGTGAATGCAAGATGAAGTTGTAGTTGAATATAGGAATGGAAAGAACTGATGAGTCGTGGATTTGGCAATCACTCATAGCACTGCCTTATTTAGTTAAAACCATGTTAAAATGGACTGTACATCATAAAGGCCTTAAGTTGTCTTCAGAAAAGAGATGAAAAAATGCTTTAATAATATTCTTAATCCAAACTCCTGGTATGAAAGGAAATGAGCACATATGTAGGCCAACCTTTTCACTTCAAAGAGAGTTTACCTGGGATCACAGTGCAACAGAGAACTACAAGCCCTGAGTGTCCACAACGTGCAAGTGCCTCAAGATCACTGTTAAAGTGATGAACAGGAGTGTGGAGAGGTGGGAGAGGTCAAGGGGTTCAGGGGTTCTTCCTCCATTTTTCCAACCAGAGCAACCCATCTTCTTTATTCTCTCCCAAAACGGGCTTCAGAAAAGATTTTGGTGCTTAAAGGAATACAAAAAATTTGAAAAGCACTAGGCAATTCTGGCTTCTATAGCTTTCTTAAATGCAGATGTCATCGGTCATGTTGGAGTAGCTGCCAGAGTATCCAGCCATTTGCTGAGTGCACAGGAAGGTCAGACACTATCAATAAGCAAGGCTGAATGAGATGTTTGGCATTTTCTTAAGAATTTAAAAATAATATTTGTTAGAGTCTTCCTCTTAGAAAGATTGTCTATAAAATGGAAATGTATGGTTTTTTTGTAAAAGATGCATTCGGAAACTTTTGATATTTCTTTTAGTGCTTTAAATCGTTCTAAGATCTCACATGAACAGTTGCATGATTGAAATGGCATCTAAATTTTGGTTGACATTTACATGTGACTCTATTGTGTGGTATGTTGATCTTAAATAAGAAGAAAACCTTTTTTTTTTTTTTTTTTTGGCTTTATTCCAGGCTGTACTCTCTGTGTAATACTTACCTTTATATCTCAAGAACATAATAATGTAGATAAGCTCACAGGTCTGAAGTGACACAAATTTAAAGTCCAAATGTATTTCCTATTATTTTTAGCAATTTTAATGCTCAGAACAGGACCAGGAATAATTTTAAAAGCTAGTTGGGGAGTACAAGTTACTTGGCTGTGCTAGTGTCCACAATGTTGATGGCATTTCTTTTCAATTTTGCCAAAATATTTGTGATTTTTTTCCTACTGTATGTTAAAAATTGGAGAGAGAAGAAAGAGGAATCATGATTTGGGCCTCCTCAATAGTGTTAGTATTTGCATTTTACAGAAGGTTCAGTTAATATATCTAAGGCCAGGCCAAGATAGTGCCAGAATTGATACATGCTGAATCTAAATCTTGCCACATGTGGGTTGACTCTTCACCTTGATAAAGCTATCCTAACTTTTAGCTATTTATATTAACATTGAAAATAACAAAAAAATACTTTTAATTAAGTTATTAACTTATGGATATTTTATACTTTTGTTTTACCTGATCATTGAAGACACATGAAACTATATAGTCTTTTCTCTTTGGAAGTAAATGTAAACATTTTATACATCATTTTGCGCTCTCTCACGTCCCCTCCTCCAGCGTCCCCAGCCCCAGTGAATATTAGTGCTCTGAAAGGCAGCTATGATTTGGGACAATGTAAAACCTTGGCTCCAAACCACCAGAATCAGGGCTTCACTTGCACTGAGAAGCTAAAGATTTGGCTATTGTAGAGATTAAGTGATCCTCCCTTTGTTCACATCCCTGCTGGTTAAATTTGCTTCTGAAAGTTTGAAACCTATAAAAGTTTGAAAAGCTGTTTCCCAGAACTAGTCATTCCAGATATTCAGATATGAGGCTCACAGGGGGAGCATCCTTCGTCCATTGTGAACTCTTCAATCATCTGCTGCTGCGTGACTCCCTCTCCTTATGGTCACCGTCACTGTAATGCTTCACCCAACCATGTCTGGAACCCAATGGCTAGGGAATGTGGTCTGAGAGGTGGGCCTGAGTGTCAAGGTCTTTCCAGAAAGGAGAGACAGAGACATAAGTGGCCAAATAGGCCCGAAGAGCTGAGTTGGGGGTTGCGGGTGTAGAAGCATGCTACTGTCTCCCGCACAACAGAAGCGATAACGACAGCTAGCTTTTCTTGGCAGTTTGCTGTAGTCAGATCCTATGCTGAACATTTACATGTATTCTCACAAGTGCCTTACATGGTAGATATTATCTCCTTCGTTTAACAGATAATGAAACTAAGAGTTAAATAATTTATCTGAGATGATACCACTAGAAACTGCCATGAGCAAGAAGATAGCTTCACAACTCCCACTTACTGGTCCCAAACCTGCTTGACTCTGGACTTCAATTTCATGCTATTGCCTTTCCCTTTTGTGACGCCACCTTAGGCTCAAAAACTTCCCTGCATGTTACCACATCTGCCGTTAGAATTTTTCAGACAGATGTGTGTGTGTGTGTGTGTGTGTGCGAGCACATGCACATGTATGACTTACCACAATAGAGTCCTGATATGCTTCTTCCTGAAATTATAAGAATGTGAGATGGTCCCAGTTTGGAAAACCCCATCAAGAGAGCTCCAGCTAATGAGAGAACATTTGCTACCAACATGGCTTTGATTCTGAAATTTTAAAAAGCAAGGATTATAAGTTCAGCATCAAAACTTGATAAAATTATTTGCCCTCAGAGTATGCTAAGGTATTTACTTAAGAGCAGTTATTTTAATTTTGCTGAAACAGCTAGTTGGGGATCTTAAACCATGACTGCTAGTTTGACTTATCTGTTGTCTAAAGCATTAACGATTAATGTTTATAATGAGAAAATCTGAGTTTCATGCACATGATCTCCACATTTTAATAGAGATGATTCAATTGTGGTGATGACTGATTTGCTTTAAGATAATACTTCTGAAACTTTTTCAAACAATTAACTAATTAAGTTTTCTTCAAGAGGGCACCTGGCTGGCTCAGTTGATAGAACATGTGACTCTTGATCTCAGGGTGTGGAGTTCAAGCCCTACATTGGGGGTGGAGCTTACTTTAAAAAAAAAGAGTACAGATACCATTAAAAATAAAAATAAATAATTAAGTTTTCTTCAAGTTGATTGCTGTAAGGCATAATTGCCTGTTGATAGCTATATTCAACACTGTAGTTGTAACTTATGACTTTCTTTCTTTCTCTTTCTTTCTTTCTTTTCTCTCTCTCTTCCTTCCTTCCTTCCTTCCTTCCTTCCTTTCTTTCTTAATGGTGCACATTTTTAGTTGATGTAGGTCATGTAAGGAACTTTCAAAGTTAAATTTTCTTTAACATGAATTACTTGGAAATAAATTAAAATATACTTTGACTTTAAGCCTTATCAAAGAGAATTATAATTATTCTTATTTTGACATCGTATGTCATATTTCCAGAATCAATGAATTAGTGTCAACCAATGTAAAACATGTAATCAAGTTGACAATAGTAACAAAAATATCATTTTCAAAATTAATCATATGAAAATTAACATTTGCAGACATCTGATACTTTTACTCCCATTAAATGGAAAATTGGGGCACAAAAACCTTCTTTAAAGTTCAGTAGATGATGATAAGGACAATAAAAGAATCTAAATGGGTAGGTGTGGAAATATTTGTGCCACAAACAAATGTCAGCACCTTGTTATATTCTATGTCAATGTTTCAAACTTGAATAGGTGATCTTTTTCTAAGCAAGTATCTTTAACTCCAAGGAGATTTTTTTTTTTTCTGGAGAGTAAAACTATGTAGTGTTATTCTTCAGTGATTGCCCACAACTATAGGCTTAATAATATCCTCCAAGAGTCCACATCCTGATCTTCAGAACCTGGCAATACGTTACCTTGTATAATAAAAGGGATTTTGCAGGCATCATTAAATCGAGGACACTGAGATAAAGAGATTACCTTGGATTATTCTGGTGGACCCAGTGATGGAATCACTAGTATTCTTATAAGAGGGCAGCAGAGAAGAAGATAATGTGATGACAGAAGTAAGATTGGAGTAATGTGTTTTGAAGATTGAGTGAGGGGCCACAAGCCAAGCAATATAGGTGACCACTGGAAGCTGGAAAAGGGCACGGAAATGAGTTTTTCCCTCGGAACATCTAGAAGGAACCAGCCCTAAAGGCATCAAAATTGGCAAAGATGAAGTCAAGCTTTCACTTTTTGCAGATGACATATTATACATGGAAAATCCGATAGACTCCGCCAAAAGTCTGCTAGAACTGATACATAAATTCAGCAAAGTTGCAGGATACAAAATCAATGTACAGAAATCAGTTGCATTCTTATACACCAATAATGAAGCAACAGAAAGACAAATAAAGAAACTGATCCCATTCACAATTGCACCAAGAAGCATAAAATACCTAGGAATAAATCTAACCAAAGATGTACAAGATCTGTATGCTGAAAACCATAGAAAGCTTATGAAGGAAATTGAAGAAGATATAAAGAAATGGAAAAACATTCTGTGCTCGTGGATTGGAAGAATAAATATTGTTAAAATGTCAATACTACCCAAAGCAATCTACACATTCAATGCAACCCCAATCAAAATTGCACCAGCATTCTTCTCGAAGCTAGAACAAGCAATCCTAAAATTTGTATGGAAACACAAAAGGCCCCAAATAGCCAAAGGAATTTTGAAGAAGAAGACCAAAGCAGGAGGCATCACAATCCCAGACTTTAGCCTCTACTACAAAGCTGTCATCATCAAGACAGCATGGTATTGGCACAAAAACAGACACATAGACCAATGGAATAGAATAGAAACCCCCGAACTAGACCCACAAATGTATGGCCGACTAATCTTTGACAAAGCAGGAAAGAGTATCCAATGGAAAAAAAGACAGTCTCTTTAGCAAATGGTGCTGGGAGAACTGGACAACAACATGCAGAAGAATGAAACTAGACCACTATCTTACACCATTCACAAAAATAAACTCAAAATGGATAAAGAACCTGAATGTGAGACAGGAAACCATCAAAACACTAGAGGAGAAAGCAGGAAAAGACCTCTCTGACCTCAGCTGTAGCAATCTCTTACTCGACACATCCCCAAAGGCAAGGGAATTAAAAGCAAAAATGAACTATTGGGACCTCATCAAGGTAAAAAGCTCCTGCACAGCAAAGGAACCAATCAACAAAACTAAAAGGCAACCAATGGAATGGGAAAAGATATTTGCAAATGACATATCGGACAAAGGGCTAGTATCCAAAATCTATAAAGAGCTCACCAAACTCCACACCCGAAAAACAAATAATCCAGTGAAGAAATGGGCAGAAAACATGAATAGACACTTCTCTAAAGAAGACATCCGGATGGCCAACAGGCACATGAAAAGATGCTCAACATCACTCCTCATCAGGGAAATACAAATCAAAACCACACTGAGATATCATCTCATGCCAGTCAGAGTGGCCAAAATGAACAGATCAGGAGACTATATATGCTGGAGAGGATGTGGAGAAACAGGAACCCTCTTGCACTGTTGGTGGGAGTGCAAACTGGTGCAGCCACTCTGGAAAACAGTGTGGAGGTTCCTCAAAAAATTAAGAATAGACCTACCTTATGACCCAGCAGTAGCACTGCTAGGAATTTACCCAAGGGATACAGGAGTACTGATGCATAGGGGCACTTGTACCCCAATGTTTATAGCAGCACTCTCAACAATAGCCAAATTGTGGAAATTGTGATTTAATACTGGGGCTCCTGGGTGGCTCAGTCGGTTAAGCGTCCGACTTCAGCTCAGGTCACAATCTCGTGGTCCGTGAGTTTGAACCCCACGTCGGGCTTTGGGCTGATGGCTCGGAGCCTGGAGCCTGGAGCCTGCAGCCTGCAGCCTGCAGCCTGCAGCCTGTAGCCTGCTTCTGATTCTGTGTCTCCCTCTCTCTCTGCCCCTCCCCCATTCATGCTCTGTCTCTCTCTGTCTCAAAAACAAATAAACGTTAAAAAAAATAAAAAATAAATAAAAAAAATTGTGGTTTATATACACAATGGAGTACTACATGGCAATGAGAAAGAATGAAATATGGCCTTTGTAGCAACGTGGATGGAACTGGAGAGTGTTATGCTAAGTGAAATAAGCCATACAGAGAAAGACAGATACCATATGTTTTCACTCTTATGTGGATCCTGAGAAACTTAACAGAAACCCATAGGGGAGGGGAAGGAGAAAAAAAAAAAAGAGGTTAGAGTGGGAGAGAGAGCCAAAGTATAAGAGACTCTTAAAACTGAGAACAAACTGAGGGTTGATGGGGGGTGGAAGGGAGGGGAGGGTAGGTGATGGGCATTGAAGAGGGCACCTTTTGGGATGAGCACTGTGTGTTGTATGGAAACTAATTTGACAATAAATTTCATATATTAAAAAAAACTTAATAAAAAAATAAAAAGTAAATTGAAAAAAAAAATAGAAGGAACCAGCCCTGCTGACACCTTGGCTTCAGCCAAATGAAACAATTTGGGCTTCTAACCTCCAAAACTGTAAGAAAATTAATTTGTGTTGTTTTCAGCCACTGCTTAGGGTAACTCATTAGAGCAGTAATAGAAAAACAATATATGTGAATTGTCAACTACTCAAAGGGAAGGAAAACAGTGATTTAGAGCTGACCAACTTCAGAGCTGCAGAGCAGAACAAGACAGGGATATTTCTCTGTGAAGTGCCTTTTCTTTACACAAGGACAGAAGACAAACAAATTCAATAATTAACCTTAAGAAAATTGTTATTGGCTGGCTAGTCGTATATTCTATTAGGGAGAATATTCTATTAGGCAGAAAAACTCTTAAAAGAGATAGCCTGAAAGTACTTTTGGTACCAGATTGCTCTTAAGTCCCTCTTCCTTAACCACCAAGGGATGCTAGAGCACTTTGTACAACTTAGAGGATTTTAACTTCTGCTCAGACGGGAGAAATGGCCAAGAATGAATAATCTAAAAATACATGACATTGTTGAATCAGAGAGAAAGAATATATTTCTAAGTATATTTCTTTAAATTTTGCTCTAAATATTCCTGTTAGCGTAGGCATTATCACTGTCATCCTGTCATCATCATTGTCTTCATCATCATCATTATCATCATCACCATCAGCATCACAGTAAGGCTACATTCAGGGCTTGCTTACTATGTGTTGGGCATTGTGATAAACCTCTGTGTATGTTCTCATGTAATCCTCGTAATGATGCTACGAGTTAGGTATTATTTTTTTCTTACATTGTAAATGGAGGGGGAAACATCTTAGAGGACCTAAGTAACTCGTTCATTTTCACACAACTATTAAGTGACAGAGCTGGGAGTTGATCTGTGTGAAATGAGAGGTTAATGTTTGGTTTTAGTGAGTTCCATTGTTTATATAAAAGAAAGAGTGTATTCAAATGCAAGGTATGTACACCTTATGTACAACTTATGGTAGCATGGATTGATTGCACAGATCATGGTCTCCTCCACCATATCCTTGTAATTAAATTTTCAGAACACAACCTCTGGAAAAATTGACCCTGAGAAGCCAAATCTATAAAACAGTGGCCACAGACATTTATTACCTATTTCACAATTACAAGGAAAGAGTTTTTAAAGCAGTAATAGAAATATACATTTTTCTTTATTTATTTTTAACTGATGGAGCAACGACCTGGTCAATAAGGAAAATCATGGCATTTATCAGTGACTCTTCCTAGAAAAATAGTTTTATAGGAGAGACTAAACCCTTTTGTCTTAATTTTGATGTTAAAATTATTAATTTGTGGCTGTTTTCATGGAGAATCATTTTTCTACTGAGAACTGGAAGAAGCATCACTTTTAGTTTACCATAAGTCATTTGATAAATAATCATTTGACATGGTTTTGGGGTATGATCATTGTTGATGCTAAATTCTAAGACTTGAGAGGGCATGCATCTGTTTCCTTCAGTAGGACCTGAAATAAATGTTTTAGAGTATGTCACTGGACCTGTCAGAATCTCATCTCTAAATGAGATGACAATAAGGACTTAAGTTCTCTTTCTTTTCTTTTCTTTTCTTTTCTTTCTTTCTTTCTTTCTTTCTTTCTTTCTTTCTTTCTGTAAGCGTCATGCCCAACTTGGGGCTTGAACTCATGACCCTAAGATCAAGAGTCACAGGCTCCACCAACTGAGCCAGCCAAGTGCCCCTTAATTTTTTTCTTTAAGAATGGGAAGAGGTAGAAAATATCAGTAGCTGGTGAAATAATTGGTTGGTTCATGTTATAAAATTTAACTTTGGTTAATTTTATTTATTTTAGAAATAATCTAGAAAATCTTCCAATTACTGCTTAAACCAATTTGGTTCAAATTAAAATGATTTAATTTTTTTAAACAATTTAAGTCAGTTTATGAACCCTGTAACTTATAGATTCTAAGTTAAGCTAAACACGTGTAAATTGAGAAAAATGTGAGAAACAGACTCTTTTATGGTAGAGGAATGTCCCTTTCAAATAAGAACAAGAATAAAACTTAGGTTATTAGGCTATTCAGTATTTAAGAAAACCTCTTACAGTCTTGTTATATAAAATCTCCAGTGCAAGAGGAAGAAATTTTCAGTACTTTAATAACCAGAGAGATAAAATTATAATTTAAAGTAGGAATTTAAAAAACTAAATTAATTTTAATCCAGAATTACTAACATAGATGCCTATATCATTTACATCTTTAAAGATTTTTGCATTTTCTAAATTGTCCATATTTGCATATTTATTTTTATCATCAGAAAAAAATATAATTAATAAACAAAAGGTGGCCTCAAAAAGTAGAAAATAAATCTAAAAAAACCCAGCCATTTGATTTTTCTGATTTTTCTGATTTTATTTCCTCTCTCTGGGGGTGGGGGCAGAATCCCAACTTAGTATGTCACATGACTAAATGAAAGAAATTTGAGTCTGAAGGAGTTCCTGTGATGTTTTAAATCCAAAACACCTGGTAAAAACTAGAGTAAAGAAATGGAGACACTATTTGTTTCATCTCTGGTTCGGGCTTTGACATAGCAGTAGCAGCAGCTAGAAACCCAGGCCAACTGTATTGGGCAACTGAGAGTTAGGGATATTGGTTTGACCTTAGGACTTGACTGATCCAAATGCCAAATTCTAATTTGAAAATGAAAAACTGGGGGTCTGAGAAATGGAGTGATTTGGTGAAGCAAACAATGGATTCCCTGGTTAAAAATTTCACTCTTGGGGCGCCTGGGTGGCGCAGTCGGTTAAGCGTCCGACTTCAGCCAGGTCACGATCTCGCGGTCTGTGAGTTCGAGCCCCGCATCAGGCTCTGGGCTGACGGCTCAGAGCCTGGAGCCTGCTTCCGATTCTGTGTCTCCCTCTCTCTCTGCCCCTCCCCCATTCATGCTCTGTCTCTCTCTGTCCCAAAAATAAATAAACGTTGGAAAAAAAAAAAAAAATTCACTCTTGGCTTTTCCATAGTTCTTGAGTTAACCATTTGTGTAGTGGTTTCTTAACATATTTTTAAAACTAATGAATTTAGAGAATCAAAGCATTTCTGTGGAAATACACACCAAATTCAGTTTTGCTATGAATGCCTCCACAATTAAGCAGACTAGGGCAAGAGCTTTCTCCATTATTCAGTCTAAAACCAACCTAACTGATAGGGTCATGAATTGAAAAACAAACAAACAAACAAACAAAAAACGACTTCAAAACTATTCCACAAAAGGAAAGATGATTTCTTCCTAAACAAAGTCTTAACAAACCCCAAATACTAGTTTCCATGTTTATGCTTATTTATGAAACTTGCCTACCTTCCAAGCTGGTCTCCAAGCCACCCACCAAAGAAGGATGCAATCATTCCACCAACTGCAAAGCTAGACACAGACAAGGACCAGAGCATGGTGATGAGGCTAGTAGATGTTGTAGTCTCTTCCTCCGCCAAAGAGGTTGGTGTTGAATCCCTTAGGTATGGGATTGTGGGCAGGTCATTTGTACTGTTGATAGTATAGTTGTTGATAGCTTTTCGGTCTTCCAGTGGAATACCCAAAACATATTCATAATGGGATATTATTACCTGGGGAAATAAAATAAAGAAAAATAGCTCCAACATCTCAAATACTCTATACATTTTTTGTTTGTTTTTCCTTTAAAATGTTGGTTAGGTGTTTAAAAGTGTCATCCCAGTTATGTGTGTTATATACATGCAGTCACAGATAGATTTATTTACAGTTGACCATATCCTGTAAAACAGAGGTCGCAAATTCCAGTCCCTACAGGAACTAGGCAGCAACAAATAAGTGAAGGAGAACCTTGATAGCTAGGAGAACTGAAATACAGTCTCTACTATTGAGACTATAATAGTAAGTGGGCAAGGTTATAGCACCGGAGAGCATTTGCCTCACCTAAAGGAGGAAGCTGCAAATGTGAGACTAGTGTTTCATGACCTTTAATTCTTAAAAAGAAGCCAGAAATCTTGGGGTGCCTGGGTGGCTCAGTCAATCATCCAATTCGTGGTTTCGGCTCAGGTCATGAACTCTTGGTTCGTGAGTTCAAGCTCTGAATCGGGCTCTGCACTGGCAGTGTGGGATTCTCTCTGCTTGGGATTCTCTCTCTCTGCCCCTCCCCTGCTTTCTCTCTTTCTTTCTCTCTCAAAATAAATAAATAAATAAATAAATAAAAGCCAGAAATTTGTATTTTTCTATAAAATTCTTTAAGTTTTAAATGCAAGCAGCTATTCAAATGGAAAATATTCTGCAGGCTAAAAAGACTAGGTGCTGTATCCTTGCTAGAAGTATGCTATAAACTTAGCAATAAACTTCCTGGCAGCCAGCTCAAAGAAAAGAAAACAATCCTGTATCCTGATGAATTTCAAAGATAAAAACAACTCAGTGGCCCCTCAGAAGGTGTTGGGACCTGAAGGAATTTTTTTCCTCTGGGTCCCCACAGAGTTCGGTGTGTAATACAATGACCAATTCTCAGAACTAAATTTCACAGCACCATTATTTTATCATGTGTTTCTGAAGAGGCAAAGATCCTACCAAAATATAATTTAGTAAAGGCACAGCCTTCAGGCTTCCTTCTTTGTCCTTCCTCTCAGTGATGATTTGGTCACTATTGAGTGGACTGGGAGGACCTCTGACAAGGACCGGGAATACAACTGAATAGGTTGCCAGTCATAGGGTAAAGCCCTATGTGGTAAAGTCAACTGAGTGAGGGAGGGATGTGACGTCCTCTTATGATAAAAGAAGTCTGACCATGACATTACCTCATTAGCAGACCACTCTATAGGGATAATATACATAGAAAAAAGGCTAGAAGGAAACATCCAAAATGTTCTCAGCTGTTTGCTCTATGTGGTAGAATAATTATAGATGATTGTTTCTAACACTTTCTGTAACAGGTATGTGTAGCTTTTTGTTTTTCTTTTTTAATTTCTTTTGAGAGAGAGAAAAGGAGAGTGTGTGCATGTGCACGTGTGGGCAAGTGGGAGGAGAGGCAGAGAGAGGAGAGAGAATCCCAAGCAGGCTCTGTGCTGTCAGTGCAGAGCCCTACTCAGGTATCGATCTCGTGAACCATGAGATCATGACCTGGGTTGAAATCAAGTCAGACGCTTAACCAACTGAGCTACCCAGGCACCCCTGTATAATTTTTTATAATCATAAAAAAGTGTGACTTTAAAATACCCTAAAATAATGCCACATGTCATCCCACTAACAAAAACAAATGAAGCTGAATGATTATTATTCTATAATGGTGTTTAAGCGGCTTGTTAAACACAGAAAAGGGGCTCTAGCTAAGGCACTAGGCCGGATGCCAGTCGGGGATCCTGTTTTCAAGTCTGGCTCTAGGACTTGGATTGAAGGAGGGGAAACCTTAGACTAATTTTCCCTCTCCTTCCCTGGAGAGGATGGTTTAAATAGAATGTGAAAAGATCTTCCACAAAAAAGAGGCTTGCTGATTCTGAATTATGGTGATGTTGAACCAAATTTCAAGAAGCGTGGTAAATTGGCATGAGTTGTCATCACTCAGAAAAAAAGCCATGACCCCCAGCATTATCATCTAAATCTCTCACCCTCGTCAAGACCGTCACACCCATGAGAATGTTATGCGGCACCTGACCAAAGCACATCTTCTGGTCCAAGGAGCAGCCCTTCCAGGGTTGTATATTCTATACATACAATCACAGGTAGATTTATTTATTGTTGACCATATCTGTGGCCAGCACACATTTTCCATGGAGCCCAACATTGTAAGAGAAGCAGATGAAATATGATTTATTCATAGAAGGCACCCAACAAATGCCTGCACTTTCACCTTCTGCCACTCCTTCCCCCCACCTTCTCTCCTCTCTCTCTTTACTCATGGAACACTTTATTGAACCCCGTTATGCCAATGACAGGAAGAGGAATGAGACATCAATCCTGACCTAAATGACCCGACAGCCTTCATTAGAGCAAGGGGGGGTGAATTCCTGGTTTCCCCGCTTACAAGCCGTGGGAGCTGAGAAAAAAGACAACCCTCTCCTATTTATTCATTGGATACCAGAGTAGGGATGCACAAAATAAATGAGAAAAGTTATAGAAATTATTCAATATTAAAAAATACCCATCCAAATAGTTATTATGGAGGAAATCCAAATTTTTATTGGACTTCTTGACTATTATTAAATAGTTTCATATTATTTTTCTTTGAATTAGCTATGGGAGACAGAAGTAGGAGGAAGGACTAGGATGTTTTTAGTGTTAAGGTTCCTAAAGGTTTTCAACTGACCTAGAATTGGGTATAATAAGGTTTTTAGAGGTCAAACTAGGGAGAACATATGTTAAAGTGCCCGATGCACAGTGAGTTGGTGCTCAGTAAAAGTTAGTGCACTAAAATCCTTCTATTGATTCCTCTTATTCCCTGGCATTTTTCATTCATTTTTCCACTCACATATGGCGGGGGGCTCTGAATCAAGGCTGCAATAAGCTCTTCAGTTTTTAAAAACAACATCAATAGGCATGCGGTATTCTGGCTAGAGTTTTCTGTGAGCTCAGCAAACAGCAGAGTCAGAGATCAGGAGTTGTTTATTGCCCTTTCTTTCTTTGTGAGGGTGATAGAGGAGTCAAGGCCAAGTTATCAGCTCTGAAACCACGCACATGGTGCCTGACAGAATGCTGGGATTACCCTGTGTTCTCCACGTGGGCACACTTTATCTCTGTGTATGAGGAACACAGATCTTTCAGTCACTGACAGAAATCGCCAAAAAGAGAATTGAATTGTACATGTTTCACTTGCCTCTTGAGGTGCGTTGATCACGCCAATATCATATCCAAACTGGAAGGAACCTAGTGCAGCTGTGACGACAGCGAAAACCAAAGTCCCGGTGACCTGTGGGGAATGAAACACAGGGCTGGGAAACACTAGGCAATTTCAGTTACCTGCCATCCTGTCAGTCTGCAGCTTGGACTTCTGACAGGCTCCACAGGCTGGTTCTTGATCCTTGATACTCATTCACAGTATGCCTTATGTTCCCAGCAGGCGTCATTCATACAGGAATGTAAAAGACATTCATCATGTCCTCTACACTGCTAAAGCTGAGAGAAGTTTGGGACAATTTCTTCCAAGAGAGGAACGAAACATCCTTTTACATATATATATATATATATATATATATATGTAATACATATATATAATACATGTATATATACATGTATATATATGTATATATATACATGTATATATACACATGTATATATGTATATACACACATATATACATATGTACATATATACATATATACATATATACATGTATATACATATACAATATATATGTATATGTTTATATATATATACACACACACAAATATGTACATATGTGTGTGTGTGTGTGTATATATATATATATATATATATATATATATATTTAAGATTCAAAATCAGGACTGAGGACTAGAATTGCTACTGACTGAAGGCAACTGCCATGACAAAAACAGTCAGTTTATATCATTGGGAGAAGTCAAATAAGACACCAGTAACAAAGAGATAGGGCGCGCTCCTGGGCATTGCTGTTGTACAAAACCACCTCAAAACTCATATAAGAGGCATAGGCCAGGCTTTATCACAACCACATCACCTTCCATGTAAGGATAATTTTCAAGATTTGCAACTAGTTAAACCTAGAGCTATGGATTAAAGCATGTTCTTTTCTTCCCAACTCCATGTAGCTACAAAAAACAGTGTAGAAAGGAACATTTATTCCCTTCAACTCATAATTACACGTCTGACCATCTTAGAGAAATCATATCATACATATGGAATCACGTTTCAGGATATTTGATGAAGCAGTGTGTGTGTGTGTGTGTGTGTGTGTGTGTGTGTGTGTGTGAGATAGAAAAAATTGTAGAAAGAACCTAAATGTCATTCAGTGGAAAATAGCCAGATAGACTCAAATACATCATAAGACCTATAACTTGCTATGCTGCAGTTAAAAAGAATAATGTGACTGTTACGTACTGACTTATTGTTAAGTGACAAGTGAAGCTGTGTAATCTCATTAATATTTTTTAAAAAAGGCTTAAACCCGAGTGTTCTTTGATTTGTGCATGTTGTATGTAAGTCATAGAATATTTTCTTGAAGAAAAAATAACAAAAGGATGATCGTTGAGGAGGAATATGAGACTAGAGAAGAGGGTATTTTTTCTTTTATTTATACTATGAGTCATTTTATGAGGAAATAATTTCATATATAATTACACAATTTAAATGTTTAAATAAATAACATGGACTATTATAAAAATTCCATTGAACAAATGAATGAGTCATATCAACATGGATTGCAGTTCCCACTCTGATATTTAGGGAGTATGTGACCCAAGCCACTTCTCCTATAGGATCCTCAGTTTTTCTCTAAATTGGGGGGATGATTGTAAACCCCTACTCCAGCATGAAAAATAGCTTATTAGTCAGGTCCCCTCATTCCCTAATAAAGCTAGAGATCAGAAATTTCAGTGTCCTCATCCACAAAGTATAATCACAGAACCAGCCCGAGAGCCCTTGAGGTTAGAGTCTAGTGGTCTTATAACCAGACCCGAGTTAGAGAGCTTGTTACAGGTATAGCTTTCTGGAGTTCACCCCAGACCTATTACTGGGTTGGACTCTCTGGGGAGAGAATTGGGAATCTGTAGGTTTGTCCTCTTTCCACTAATTCAGAATCAAGTTCAGGTGGCACCTCTGTAGACTTTTCTTCCCAGCAACCTCCTTCCCTGAAAGGACTTAAAAACTTTCCCCAAAGATATGATAATATTATATATGTATATCTTAAAAGAAGCATATACATCTCATATAATATACACTATATATTGAGATATAAACCATATGTATATTTATACATATACATGATAAAATAATTGTAAATAAATTCAAAGTAAAATATACATGTGTGTATACATACACACAATATGCTACATGGTGTATGGGATTACCAGAGATTTTGAATTATCCTTTAGCATGTAACTAGATCTCTAATACCTGGTGCCTCAGGCAGCCAAAGCTAAAATGGGTTCCATTTACTTGGTTGGTGGTGTTTCCTCAAATCCTTTTTCCCCTTCAGCTGTTTCCAAGGACAGGGAATTTCATCCTTTCATTTTATGTATAGGGAGTAACCAGCAGCAGCAGTGAGGGGCCCAGTGGGCACCTTGAGAAGGCTTCAACCCACTTCCCTGATAGTGTCTATCACTACAATCTAGACAATCTGATATTAGGTGCAATGCAAACACAGCTTCAAGGCCTGATACTGAATATTTATGCCTAGTGCATGCCTATTCATTGCTCTATGTGTATCATCTCTGTTAACTGCTCTCAGTTTTCTCTTATTTGTCTAATAAACGAAACTAGTTTATTATCTTATAGTTCTTGTAGGTCAAGAGTCTGGTATGAGTCTCACCAGGCTAAAATTAAGATGTTGGCAGGTTGTGTTCCTCTCTGGAGGCTGTGGAGGAAAATTCGGGTTGATGGTAGAATTCTGTTCCCCATGGTTGTAAAATCTGTGTTTTTGTGCTGGCTGCAAAGTGAGGGCCATTCCGAGCTCTAGAGGTCACCACATTCCTCGGCTAGTGGTGCCCTTCCCCTGTCTTTGTGGCCAGAAATGGGTCAGTCAGGTCCTCACGCTAATCCTGACCACTGCCGGAAAAGTTCTTCCCTTTGAAGAATTTGTGGGGTTAGATTTGGCCTAGCTGGATAATCCAGGGAAATCTCCCTATCTTAATGACATTTGTAAAGTCCTTTTTGCCATTTAAGGTAACATATTTACATATTCTGGAGATAAGGTAATGGCCATCTTTGGAGAGCCATTTTTCTACCAACCACACTTCTCATGACAGCACCATCAGCATCCCTATTTTATAGGTAACTAGACTAGATTAAGGTCTCAGAGGCAGTAACTTGTATAATAATGACATGGATCCAGACCTTATGCTTTTAACTAATGGGTTATTTTGCATTTTTCATTGGTCAGAAATAGACATTCAAAATTTCATCTAGTTGGTCAGATAAGGAGCAAACATCTAAAAATCTAGGATCATTATCTTTCTCAATAAAAAATATATATATCTGGGGTGCCTGGGTGGCTCAGTCAGTTAATCGTCCGACTTCAGTTCAGGTCATGATCTCACAGTTTGTGGGTTCAAGCCCTACATCAAGCTCTGTGCTGAAAGCTCAGAGCCTGGATCCTGCTTTGGATTCTGTGTCTCCCTCTCGCTTGGTCCCTCCCCCACTCACACTCTGTCTCTCTCAAAAATAAATAAACATTTAAAAAATATATTAAGAGTGCACATATTTATAGAATTTGCAAGTGTGACGCTGAAACCAAATCACCAATACTCCCCAATTTCAAGTTCACTTTCCCACTACCCACCACACAAATCCCCTCCTTCCTCACCTACCCACAGAAAACTTGTGAAGTTTCTGTACAAAAATACAAAAGGGCCAGAGTTACTCAACTGCTCATCTACAACTCAGTTGAAGAACCTCATGGCCTTCCCACCACCAAATCCAGGGCCATGATATACTCACCCAATTTCTTCCCTTCATCTCCTTTTCTTCCTGTGGCAGAATGTCCAAGTACTTGGTGTCTTAGTGACTGCCCTTCCCACTCCATCCCTGGGCTTCTGCTCTCTGCTGGCTCTCTCCTCCTGCCCCCACCAGACAATCATATAGTTCCTCTCTTCTTATTTTAACAATCCAACTAGTCACCATGCCAATGGTGAGCAGGGGTGCTATGGAAATGGAAGTTGGTGGTGAAGGTGGTGGCAGTAGCAGATTTGGTCCCCCATAATCTCCATTGGCCCGCCCCTGCCACTCCAAACAGCGTTAGCTGCTCCTACATTACTTTGATAAAAACGAAATTTAATTTTCAGAGATCGAAGTTCTCTGGAGCTCCGGTCCCATTACTTTCTAATCACATTGTTCTAAGTCATTACTGTAGCAATTCTGGGGCTGCCCCTAAAACCAATTTCTCATTTTATAGGAATAACAACAGCAAAAACAACCAAAAGGAACTGTGAAGGAAATAGTTTTTAAACATTTAGAAATCTTAGCGTGTTCTTAAAGTCCTTGTCCTCTGGTCTTCCTGGCTTCTTTTTTAGAGTTGGCTCTGGTCTTGTCATGCCAAGGGAAGCTGCAGTCTCCCCACTTTAGCTTCCTAAGATGGAAATTTCATCTAGTTGGTCAGATAAGGAATAATGTTATCAATTTGAAGCAGGTCACTTGAATTCCCAACTGAAGCGATAGTTCTAAATATAGAAGTCTCTGGAGCTGTTTGATTTCCTTCCTTCCTTCCTTCCTTCCTTCCTTCCTTCCTCTTTTTTTCTCTCTTCCTCCCTTTCTCCCTTCCTTCCTTACATTCTTTCCTTCTCTTTCTTTGTTTTTCTCTTATTTCAGGTTTAATTACCCTCTCTAAACTTCACTTTAAACCGGTTCTTTGCTTCCCATCTTTTCTTTTTCAGTTGTGAAATGAAAACAGATAACATTTATAGTCAATCTTCTGTGTGGTTTGGCACTAAGCTTGGTCAAAGAAAGTTTCGTTTATGAGAGGGACTACGTCTGCAGACTGCTACCTTTGAATTAGCTTGTTAACCCCATCCATTAAATCTGATGCCCAAGAAACTGACTCAAGGTTAGGTACATAGGAGCTAATGAAAACAGTGAGAACTTAGGATCTTACTCTGTACAGGTTCTAAATGGTTGCCTGTTCTTTCAACAGCCTTGTAAGTAGTAATTATTATTATCCTGTCACATATGGAAAAACCAATACACAAAGGGTAAAGAATTTGTCTGAAGGCTAAATACCTACAAAATGGCTGAAGATCTTCAAGCCTTTTCTCTTAGCTTCTTAGATATCTTAGATATGGGCTACAAGATATCTTAGAATGACTACCTTCACTTAGAGCTTAACACTTTTAAGTTAGAGAAACTAGATTCCACATCCAATTAAAAATCTGCTGCTGGATAAATGTGGAAGTATGTAGACTAGGCAAGTGGCTGAATTCTAACATAAAACAAAATGTAATGTTTAATTTGTGGCTTAGAAATCAAAAGGGTTTGTTAAAAAACAAATAGAATTCAGGAAACCTCAAAGAGTCCCAGCTAGGCCTTTAATAACCCTGAGCCTGTTTCTTTGCCAAAAAAGTGGGTATAATAATAGTTAATGCATAAGATTATCATAAAGATTAAACAAGATGCATAATATGGTCTTTCTATAAACAATAAAAGGGCTATAAAACAACTGCATCTTTAATCACATTAGGATCTCATTTATCTCTCTTGTCAACCAATCACCTTTCAACTTTTCATACATCGCCAATAATCTTCACAGCAATACTGCAAAGTGCAGAAAGTTATCTTCATTTTGCAGGTGAGGAAATCAGAGCTCACAGAAGATTAAGCAATATTCCAACTACAATACAGCTAGTAACAGATATTCTAGTGTTGGAACCCAGAGCTGGTGTTTGTAAGCTCTCACTGATAAACACAAAAGCAGATTTTCAGCAGCTACTGATTGACTAGGTCAGGAGGAAAAGCTGATGTCTTCCCTCTAAACTGCATGACTCCAAATGCGAACCTAAAGGTGATCTTGCATCCAACTTGAGAAAACCCCACGGGCCTCTCAAGCCATAGGATTTTCAAGCTGAAAGGGACCTTAGAGAACAGAGGATTCTAGTCTAATTTCTTCATTTTTTACTTGAAGAAAATGAGTTCAAGTCTCTTGTCTGAGTTATATAGTGCATTATTGGGCATATCCAAGGTGGGAACTCAGGTCTCCTGACCCTCAGTTCCATGTTTATCCCACTTCTTTCAAAGTCTGGGCAGATTTACAGAGCTGCAACATTGTGCTTTCCATCAGTTCGCATTATTTCCGGGTTCCATTATTAGGCAATTCCTTAGTTCTCAAGAAAAGCCCTACGACAGTTTCTCAAGCTTCCAAAGGAAATTTAATCATAGTTCAAAATGAAGCTTGAGCACTTACTACGTGCCAGACACTGTGGTAAGCACATTATCTTCCCTTTTGCAGTATCTTCCAAACTCTAGTTATTTGAACACTACCTTTATTATTTTGCCAAATCTACATACCATCTGTATAGTTATTAACGTAATATTTGTCTTCATATCATCTTGAAAGTGTTAACTGCTTTAGCTTTATCCTGGGCTGTGATAGGAAATCAGGGTGTCCTAGTTATTTTTAAAATATGCATCACATAAATACATAACTGTTAGCATTAACAGTCATCTGAACTCTGTAATATTATCTCATTTAAATACCCCCAGACCATAAAAAACTATTGTTATCCCTGCATATCCTATATCATATCCTTCTATTGTATCCCAATATGTTTGCATTTTGTCACAATATAGAAAACCCAAGCTTGCTTAAATAACTCTGGTCTCACGGCAAGTAAGTAGCATCACCATACTCTAAATCCAAGCCTGGCTAACTGCAAAGTCTTTGATCCCCGCCTCGTCACTTACTGACATGAAGAAGTGCTTACAGAAAGTTACATCAGGTCAGAACTTTAGGGGTCCTACTCTTCCAGGGCCACAGATTTACCCACATGTTTGATTATGTGCAGGGGTGGGTGAGTTTGGTTGGGGAAAACTTATAAGGGAACAACAGTACTATGACCTTTTTCTCTTTAAGTTTTTATTTTGGAAAATATCATATCTACAGAGAAGCTGAAAAAGTAGTGCAATGACCACTCCATAACCTGTGTTCAAGGATGGTTCACATTTACACTTATTAAACTTGCACTGTGTGTGTGCGCACGCGTGCATGCACACGTACGTATGTATATCTGTTGTTTTGTTAGAATCATTTGAAAAGAATTTGCACATACTAGTGCCATTTCATTCCTAAATACTTTAGCATGTACTCGTTTAGAACAAAGACATTCTCCTACATAATTATAATACCATATCACACCCAAGAATGTAATAGATATACTAATATTATCTAATAAGCAGCCCATTTTCAAAATTTCCCAACTGTCCCCATATTGTCCCTTACAGCTCTTTTCTTCTTTCCAGGATCTAAGATCACCTGTCCCATTTGGTTGTCAGTTCTTAGTCTCCTTTTATCTAGAACAGTCCTTCTACCTCTTGTATTTCATTCATTGTCATTTATTAAAATTTCAGACCAATTTTCACGATTAGTTAGATTCAGGTTCACCTGCCCCCTTTTTTGCACATTCCTTCGGTAATATGGTTATGCAAAATCACTTGAGAAAAAGTTACACAGATTGGTCAGAAAACAATAAATATCCTTAAAATCCTGAATAGATACATGATGTAAAATCCTGAATAAAATATATATTTTAGCAGCCAGATGAACTATCAGTTGGCCAAGAGAAGTAGCTTTGATCTGTGGTAGCAACACCCAACATTCCCCAAATCCTCCATATGGTCACCAACTTGAACGAATCCCCCTATTCATTTCCTCTAGCCCATTTAAAATAAACATAATGCTGTTTTACCTTATCTTTTGTCATTTTACCAGTTGGAGTCCTCCTCTGAATTCCAAGTCCTGTAGTGAGTGTGGCACACGCAGCTGGCCAGCCTCTGCCTTTCTCCAGCTTTCTACTAGTTATACATTAGAGGAGGAGGAGCAAGGCAAGGAAGCCGTGTGGCCATGTAAAAGTCCAAATCTAATCTTGGCAGAGGCTGATATTGATGAGAATGTAATCAATAAATGCTTTGTCTTAGTGACTTGTGGCTTCAATGCCTGTGCACCAGCAAAAGAAAATTGGAGTAGGTCCCTTAGGCATGAGTTACAAAGCAGAGATGGTCACACTTTAAGACACGTTAAGTATGCCAGTAATCAGAGATAGGTGAAAAAAGAAATCGTTGGGGTCCTTTGTAGAAGGTAAGATGTGCTGGGCCAACATACCATGCTGTGGGGATGACAAAGACAGGGAGAAGGGAGGACACTCCACTCTGCCCCGTAGAGAACCAGTACAGTGATGTTTTTGCTTTCCAGCTGGGTTTGTGTAGCCAGAGGCCATTGCAGTCTTGAGTGGTTCACCTGAATGAGCTTTGGAGAGCTGAGAACTTGGGTTTGAATCTCAGCATTTACTGGTGGTGTTATTAAGCGGCTGGCTCACAGTGACTTTTCTGTGCCTTAGTTTTTTTCACCTAATAAAATGAAAATAAGAGAACACACGTTGTTTTGTCATGTGGATTAAATGTCATAGGAAACTGCTTAGCATAATGCATAAGTGCTCAGCAGTGTTGGCTATTATTATTATTGTTTTGGTGTATGTCAAGAGACACTTGTTGGAGTGAGGTTCTTAAATAAATCTGCCCATATGGCTTGAGTTTGTGCCCTTCTGTGTCTCCTGTATGATATTTAGTCCCTATGGGGGACTCCCTATGGGAGCCCAGGTGGCATGAAAATTGGTTGAACTTGAACTGTGTTTGGGACGATTGTCACTGGCTCCACTGAGGCTCAGCTGGAACCAGGTCCTAGGGAGGAAATATAACAGAGAGTCCCCCAAGCCAGGGATGTTACAAAGAATCAGACAGTGATAAAGTGAAGAGGTAAAGGAGACTCTGGTTTCATGTGTCTTGTATTTTGCTGTCATCCTTTTATTTCAATTACCACTCTCTGCAGGGTAACACAACTGAGTAAATAATTCAACTCAAACCACATACTTTTATTGAGCCCGGTACAGTCCCAGGCTCTGAAATACATGAGATAAATAAAACACTTGGAGCTCGTAAGGTATAAGGACAGATGAATGGAATCACAGACACGCAACACAGTTTTTTTTCTTTAGTAGAAAGGCATGAAAGAATATTATTAGCAATGATAGTTAATCTTTATTGAGTTCTTGCTTGTTGCCAGGTGCTGCTCTCAGCATTTTACATAGATTAACTCGTTCATCGTAACATAAGGCACTCTCCGTTGTTGAGCTAAGCTTTGGGGGAGCAAAGTTAGCCCAGGTAGCCACCTGCCACCACTGACGTTAGTGCGTTGCCAGAGTCTGCTTTCTGCACCAGTTTCAGCGGCTGATGCGAACGCTTCCCCGTCAGAGCCTCTACAATCAGAGGAGAATTTCTTAGCAATCATCTTCCAGTGACGTGACATCGCAATAAAGAGTCTTTGGGCGGCTGTGGAAACTGGGTTACCTTCCAGATTTTTCCCATCCTCTGTTTTTTGAATCTTCCTTTTTAAGAGGCAGCATTGGCCTTGAATGCTGCGTGGGATCAGGCGAGCCTTTAACTTCGGGTGCCGGTCGGAACAGCCCGGGCGGTGGGAACAGCGCGCGCAGGGCGCTGTCCTCCTCGCCGTTGGGAGCGCACCCTCGCTAACCCGGACGCGGGGCCTTGAGCCGCCCAGACCAGCTTTCTCTGGTTTAGCGAGGACCTCTCTTGTTCTGCTCTTGCTCAGAAATGAGTCATCTCCGCACCATTTAGGAAAGGGCTGAAACTATCTCCGGGGTGGGGGTGGAGGGTGGCAGTCACGGTGATTGCCTTGGTGGATTTAGCCCTCGGAGGACTGATACTCCATTTCGGCCTCTGGGGAGAGTTTGCTGGGGCGCCCACTGGAGGAGCTGCGGGTCCGATCGATCGATCGCACGGAGGCGTCCTCGTGTTTCCCCGGCTGTAGGATAAAGTCAGGCTTTTTGTGCTTTGCTGTCGGGTTGGGGGCCTCTCAGAGAGGTGCTTCGGTGCCCAGAATCACCCAGAGATCCCTGCCAGGTGGGGTGAACCAGTTCTGTGTGGTTGTTCTTTAGGCTTCACACTTTAAACCCGTCGGGTCAGATTCTGATTACTTCTTGCTTAATTTAACCTTCGTAGTAGATAACCAGTATCTCTAGGTGGTGAGAGTTTCCAAGTATAGAGAAGAGCCGCTCTTTATTATTATTATTATTATTATTATTTATTATCCTTTCATTCAGCAACACGAAGTGTTTAGTTTATTTCTATAAATGGGAAGAAAGAAAACCAGCTATCCCAGCATGCTGCATTCCTCTCTCACTGGGGCAAGTGCGGGTAATGCAAAGGCATCTCTGGGGAACCAAATCAAGTAAGTTCAAACTGGGCCAAGCCAGGAGCGCAAGGGAGTGTGGGAAACTCCTGTTCCCTGAGGAAGTCTGGTGTATTTTAAGATTTCCGAGTCAGATTTGCCCTCATCGTAGCCTGCCTCTTCTCGCCCTCTCCAGATACCTCTCTGGTCCAAGCTACCAGCGTCTCTTCTGACTGTGACTATCTGGCCTCCCTGTCTCCATTCTTACCCTACAGTCCCTTTTGACAAAGCAGCCAGCAGTGATTTAAAAATTAAACCAGACCATAATACCCCTTGCTTAAACGTCTCCAGAGGTGTCCCAGTCACCTTTAGAAGGAAACCCACATTCTTTACCATGGCTGACTTGGTGTAGCATTCCTTGACACTGAGATTTGCTCCCCTACTACTCTCCTCCTCTCCTGCTTAGCCACACTGGCCTCAGACTTGTTTAATGTGTTCCAGGCTCAGCACCTTTGTACTCCATGGGTGGCTGTCTAGAGTGCTGTGCCCCAGATTTGTCTGTGGCCAGCACCTCTACATTCAGATGACAGTTCAGACTCTCCAGCCAGTCTTTTTTTTCTTTCTTTCTTTAAAAATTTTGAGAGGCAGCATGCACGGGAGGGGCAGAGAGAGAAGGAGAGACAGAATCCCAAGCAGGCTCCACACCAATAGGGCAGAGCCTGATGTGGGGCTCAAACTCATGCAAGATGATCCTGAGCCCAGACCAAGAGTTCGATGCTTACCTGACTGTGCCACCCAGGTGTCCCTCTCCAGCCAGTCGTCTTCTTTTTTTTTTTTTTTTTAACGCTTATTTTTGAGAGACAGAGAGAGACAGAGCATGAGCAGGGGAGGGGTAGAGAGAGAGAGAGGGAGACAGAATCCTAAGCAGGCTCCAGGCTCCAAACTGTCAGCATAGAGCCCTATGCAGGGCTCGAACTCATGAGTTATGAGACCGTGACCTGAACCAAAGTTGGACACTTAACCAACTGAGCCACCCACGTACCCCTCTCCATCCATCCTGTCTTCTTAAGGTGAACACCACTACCCCTTCCAACTCATTCTCGGTCCTGTTACTCTATTTTCTTCCTAGCACTTATGCTTGAAATTTTATTTACTATTATTTTATAATCAAAATATTAAACATTAAATATTTATATGTAAATTAATAAGTAATAATTATAACACTATATTATAAGTGTAATATGATTGTTATATATAATATAAATTAATAATTACATATTTAATTGTTTAAATATTAAAAGTATTTTAATTACAATTTATTATTATTTTATTATTTATTTGTGTATTACTTATCGTGTTCCCCTTTCTCCACCATATATGGGTAGACCTTGCCCATCTTGTTATTTCTAGTACCTGTGAGAGTGCCTGGAGTACTACTGTGAGAGTGCCTGGAGTAGAGTACTACTTCATAGTAGGCACTCAGTAAATATTTGTTTAATAAATGGAGGAAGTTCAAGAAGAGTTGCCCCATACTTCCTTGCAATGGGGGAGAAGGCGTCTGAGGCTGGCATTGGACATTGATTGATTTAAGTGTCAATAAATTCACTATTTACACTGCAGTTTGCTAAGCGCCTGTTATAACAGTGAATGGAACAGACAGGTTTCTACTCTAATGGGGTTACATTCTATGAAATAAATTAAATAGTACTGACGAAGAGAACAACAGGAGATGCCCACTTTAGAAAAAGTGCTCAGAAAAATTTTTTTTGAAGAGGTGTCTTTTTAGCTGATACCTGAAGAATGGGCAGGTGGTGTGGAGGGGGCAAGTATATGCAGCAAAGCCTGAGAGAGGAAAGGTCTTGGTGGAAGAATAAGAGAAGTGTAGTTAAAGCCAGAGAGCCAGAGGAAAGAGATGTTATTGGGGAAATAGCAGCTGTACTCATGCAGGGCCTTGAAGGCCATGGGAATGAGCTTGGATTCATGCCAAGGGCAATGGGAACTCACTGGAGGGGATTAAGCCTGGAAATGATATGATCCAATATATGTTTTAAGATCACTCATGCTGTTGAGTGGGGGGTGCATTGGATGGGGCGTCTGAGAAAGAGAAGAGACATGATTGCAGGGCTCTTTTAACAGTTCATCCTTGCTGTTAACCACTAGAAATAATGGTGGTAGCAGGGAAAGAGAAGTAACAAATTCAAGATGTATTTTGGTAGTTTAGCTAGACTTTTCCCTAACTGCTTGAGAGAGGAGTGAGGGGCAGAACTGAGGGTGATAGATAGGTTTCTGGCTGGTTAAATTGGGATGACTGTGATGCTATTTAAGGCTATAGGTGCTGGATTGTTTATTCATCTGAGTGATAATCCAAGTTCATCTCCCAGACCTCAAGGAGGGTCCCAATAAAATAACCAAAACAGACATATTTTGTTTTACTTTTTATTTCAACGTTTTTAATTTATTTTTGGGACAGAGAGAGACAGAGCATGAACGGGGGAGGGGCAGAGAGAGGGAGACACAGAATCGGAAACAGGCTCCAGGCTCCGAGCCATCAGCCCAGAGCCTGACGCGGGGCTCGAACTCACGGACCGTGAGATCGTGACCTGGCTGAAGTCGGTGTTTTACTTTTTAAAAGTTAAACTTTTTTCCAAACAATTGTAGATTCAAATGCAGTTGTGAGAAATAATACAGAGAGTTCCCATATACCTTTTACCCAGTTTCCCCCAATGTGACATCTTGTAAAATACAGTGTAATATCATAGTCGGGATATTGACATCAGTAGTCAAGATACAGAACATTCCCATCGCCACAACGATCCCTCATGTTGCCCTTTTATAGCCACACCTACTTCCCTCTTACCCCTACTGATTCCTAAACTATGGCAACCAGTAATCTTTTCTCCATTTTTATAATTTTGTCATTTAAACTATGTTATATATAAACGGAATTAGCTAGTATATGTATTAGTGTTCTCCAGAGACATAGAACCAATAGGACGTGTGTATATATATGAGAATAGGAGAGAAAGAGATTTATTTTAAGGAATTACCTCACATGATTGTGGATTTGGTGAGTCCAAATTCTGTAAGGCGAGGCTGGGAGGCTGAGGACTCAGGAAGAAGTTGCAGTTCAAGTCCAAAGGCAGTCTGCTAGAGAATTCCCTCTTGCTCAGGGGAGGTCAGGCTTTTGTTCTATGAGACCTTCCACTGATGAGACCCATCCACATGCTGAAAGACAATCTACTTTACTCAAAGTGCACCAACTTAAATATAAATCTCATTCAAAACATTGTCCTGGAAACATCCAGAATAGTGCTTGACCAAATATGTGGGTACAGTGGTCCTGCCAATTTGACACATCAAACTAATCATTACAGCATGTAACCTTTGAGATTGGCTTTTTTTGCTCAGTATAATTTCTTGAGATGCATCCAAATTGTTGCGTGTATCAGTAGTTTGTTGGGTTTTATTGCTGAGTAGTAAGTGTTCCATGGTGTGGATGTGCCACAGTGTATTTAACCACTTACCTTTGAGAACATCTGGGTTGTTTACAGTTTTGGACTATTCCAAATAAAACTTAAGACATTTATGTAAACAAAAAACAAAAACAAAACTTTTGTGTGTGTGAACATAAGTCTTTTCTCTGGAATAAATGTCCATGAGTACATTTGCTAGTCCATAAACTTGTTGCCTGTTTAGTTTTTAAGAAACTTCCATTTTTACTTTCCTACCAGCAATATATGGTTGATCGTTTTCCTGCAAGCTCATCATCTGATATTGTCATTATTTTTTAATTGAGACATTCTAAAGGGTGTGTAGTAATATCTCATGATGGTTTTATTTTGCATTTCTTTATTTTTTAATTAAATTAATCACTTTATTCAAAAGAACATATCTAGATTTCATTTCATTTCATTTCATGAGACAGCTACTTTTTTGTTGTTGTTGTTGTTTGTAAGTATAATTGACCCAAAATGTTACATTAGTTTCTGGTGTGCAAGTTAGTGATTTGACAAGTTTATATATTATGCTGTGTTCATCACACGTGTGGCTATCATCTGTCCTGTCACATCATTATTACAATATCATTTACTGTATTCCTTATGCTCCTACTTTTTATTACTGTAACTTACTCATCTCATAAGTGGAGGCCTGTGTCTCCCTCCTCTTCACCCATTTTGCCCAACCATGCATCCCCCTCCCTTCTGGTAACCATCAGTTTGTTCTCTGTGTCTATAGTTCTGACTCTCTTTTTGTGTGTTTATTTAAAAAAATTTTTTTAAAGTATATTTATTTTTGACAGAGAGAGAGAGAGAGAGAGAGAGAGACAGAGCATGAGCGGGGGAGGGGCAGAGAGAGAGAGGGAGACACAGAATCCGAAGCAGGCTCCAGACTCTGAGCTATGGGCACAGAGCCCAAGTCCGGGTTCAAACTCACAGACCGTGAGATCATGACCTGAGCCGAAGCCGGACGCTCAACGGACTGAGCCACCCAGGTGCCCCTGTTTGTTCATTTTTTTTTTAGAAGATTCCATTTATGAGTAGAATGGTGTAGTATTTGCCTTTCTCAGTCTGACTTATTTCACTTAGCATAATACCCTCTAGGTCCATTCATTGTTGTCTCAAATGGCATGATCTCATCCTTTTTTATGGCTGTATAGTATTACATCATGTATGTGTACCACACTTTCCTTATCCGTTTGTCTATTGGTGGACGCTTAGGTGGCTTCCATGTCTTGGATGTTGTAAATAATGCTGCAATAAACAGAGGGGTGCATATAAGTTTTTGAGTTAGTGCTTTCTGTGGGAAAACAATAGTGGAACACTAGTATTTTCCCTGGAAAAACACTCAGTAGTTGATTTGCTGGATTATATGATATTTCTATTTTTAACTTTTTGAGGAACCTTCATTCTGTTTTCCACAGTGGGTGCACCAATTTACATTCACCCCAATAGTGCACAGGTGTTCCTTTTTCTCCACCTCTTTGTCAATGCTCGTTTCTTATCTTTTTCATTTCTTTAATGGTTAATGATGTTGAACACATTATCATCTACTTATTTGGCATCTATATATGCTTTTTGGTGAAATGTCTCTTCCTGCCTTTTGTTTATTTTATAATTAAATTATTGTTTTGTGTGTTTATGTATCTGTGTGTTTTCTGTTGAGTTTTGACAGCTTCTTATGTATTTTAGCTACTACTTCTTTGTTGGATACGTGATTGACAAATATTTTCTCCCGCATTCTAGCTTGTCTTTTCATCCTCTGAACAGGATCTTTCATAGAGCAAAAGATTTTAGTTTTTCCGGAAGCCAATTTATTAATTTTTCTTTTTATAGATTATGCTTTTGGTGTCATATCTTACTTTTGGATAGCCTTCATCTTGAAGATTTTCTTTTACGTCATTTTTTTTTTCTAAAAGAGTTATTATGTTACACTTTATATTTAAGTCTATGATCCACTGCGTTGTTTTTGGTATAGTGTGGGACCTAGACTGAGGTTCATTTTTGTCTATGGTTGGATGTCCAATTGCTCCAGTACCATTTAATGAACAGGTTATCTTTCTTCTATTGAATTGCTTCTGCACCTTTATCAAAAATCACTTGAGCATATTTATGTGGATTTATTTCTGGGTTTTCCATTCTGTTGCATTTATGTTTGTGTCTGTCCCTCTACCAATAACAGAGTGTTGCTTACTATAGCTACATAAGTCTTGAAATCCGGTGAACTGATTCCTACCACTTTATTCTTCTTTTTGAAAATTGTAGTTCCTTTATTTTTCCACATATAATTTAGAATTTCATACAAATTAACAAAAACCTCTTGCTGAGATTTTGCTGCGAATTTATTTTAATTCCATTAAACTTGCATATCATTTTGGGAACAATTGACATTTTTACCATATTGAATCTTCCAGTCCATGAACATGCTCTTCATTTATTTGGATCTTCTTTGATTTCTCTTATAAAAGTTTTATGATTTTCAGCATACAAATCTTATTCATGTTTTGTCAGATTCATGTGCTGAAAAAATTTTAAATATTTATTTTTGTGAGAGAGAGAGAGACAGACGAACAGACAGAGCATGAGTGGGAGAAGAGCAGAAAGTGAGGGAAAAACAGAATCCAAAGCAGGCTCTAGGCTCTGAGCCGTCAGTACAGCTCAAACCCACAAACCGCGAGATCATGACCTGAGCTGAAGTCTGATGCTTAACCTACTGCGCCACCCAGGTGCCCCTGTTTTGTCAGATTTAAACTTAACTCTTTTATTTTTCTCGGTGATTTAAATAATATTGTATTTTTAATTTTAGTGTCTATGTGTTCCTTGCTAGAATATAGAAGTATAATTAATTTTTGTGTGTGTTCATCGTATATCCTACAACCGTGCTGAACTCACTTATTCTGAGAGTTTTTAGTAGATTTCTTGGACTTTTCTATGTAGACAGTCATGTCACCTGAAAATAGGGAGAGCATTATTTGTTATGTTATGACCTATATGCCTTTTATTTCCTGTTCTTAACTTATGACACTGGTAACAACTTCTAGCACTGTGATGAGTAAGAGTGACATAAGTGAATATCCTTGCCTTGTTCTTGATCACAGGGGAAAGCATTAACCTCTCACAATTAAGGATAGTGTTAGTTCTGGGTTTTCTGTAGATGCTCTTTATCATGACAAAGTTCCTCTCTATAACTATTTTTCTAGGACTTAAAAAAAATTATGAATCAGTATTGAATTTTGTCAAATGCTTTTTTTTGTATCATTTGGTATGATCATATGATTTTTTCTTCTTTAGCCTGTCAATATGATGGCTACATATCATCTTTGTTTTTTTAGTGTTTATTTTTGAGAGAGAGAGACAGAGAGGGAGAGAGCAAGAGAGTGTGAGAGCACAAATGGGGGAGGGGCAGAGAGAGAGGAGGACACAGTTTCTGAATTGGGCTCTGTGCTGACAGCAGAGAGCCTGATGTGGAGCTCAAACTCATGAACCATGAGGCCATGACCTGAGCCAAAGTTGGATGCTTAACCCACTGAGCCACCCAGGTGTCCCTGTCTGGTTTCGATATCAGGGTAATATTAGCTTCATAAAATGAATTTAGAAGTCCTCTCCTTTCTTTAGTTTTCTGGAAAGGATTGTGTACAAATGATGTTTGGTAAGATTCTGCAATGAAACAGTGTAGGCCTGGAGATTTCTTTTGGGGAGGTTTCAAATTATAGATTCAATTTCCTCAGTAGTTACAAGACTACTCAAATGATCTATTTCATATTGGATGAGGTGTGGCAATTTGTGCTTTTTCAGGAAGTGGTATATGTCATCTAACTTGTCAAATTTGTGTCTTTCCTAGTATTCCCTTTTCATTCTTTTTATGTCTGCATGGTTTATAGTGATATACCTTGTTTCATTCCTGATATTGATAATTTTTGTCTTCTCTCTCTCTCTTTCTTTTTGTCAGTCTTGATACAGGTTTGTAAACTTTATTGATTTTTGCAAAGACTAAGATTTTTATTTCATTGATTTTTCTGTTATTTCTCTGTTTTCAATTTTATTGATTTCTACTCTTATCTTTATTAGTTTCTTCCTTCTGCTTGCTTTGGGTTTATTCTGTAATTCAGTTTCTAGGTTCTTGAGATGGGAGATTAATTGGTTGATGTGAGAATTTTCTTCCTTTCTAATGTATTAATTTAGTGCTATAATATTCCTTCTCAGCATTGCTTTAACAGTGTTTTACAAATTTTAACATGTTGCATTTCAATATTCATTCTGTTCAATTTTTTTTTATTTCCCTTGAGACTTCCTCTTTGATCTCTGGATTATTTTAGAAGTGTGAAAGAAGTGTTTGCACTCAACAAGTGTTGAGAATTTTTCTGTTTCTGTTATTGATTTCTAGGTTGATTCCACTGTGGTTAGGAAAAACACTGTACAATTTCAGTTCTTTTAAATTTGTTAAGGATTGTGTTGTGGCTCAGGATATGGTCTGTCTTGATATATGTTCCATGGACTCTTAGAAAGTATATCTCTTCTGTTGCTGTTGAGTGGAATGTTCGGTCAGTGTTGATTAGGGTCTGTTGTTTGATGGTATTGCTGAGTTCTTCTAGTTATGTGTCTAGTTGTTCTATCAATTGTTGTGAGAGAGGTATTAGAGTCTGCAACCATAATTATGGATTTATCTATTACTGCCAAGTAAAGGTAGAAGTCCATGTTGCCCATTCAGCTTACAATGATACTCAAGGTAGTGGGAGAGTTCTTCATTTATACTGGGCGGGGGTGAGATATCCTGCTCCCCATGTGGTCTCCACTGATGCCATGGTGGGGATGACTTCGTTCCTGATGGGCAAGGTAAAATTCCTGTCTCTCCACTAGGCCTCCTCTGGCAATACCCCAGCAGGAAGGGAGAGGGGAACTTCATTAATTCAAGTATGGGGGAAAGTCTAGAGTCTTCACGATTACCACTGATGCTGCTGGAGGGGAGTCTCAGTACAGCATGGATAAAATCATGCTCCTTATTTGGCCTTCTTTGACATCACCTAGGTAGAGATGTTGGGATTTTTTGTTAGTGCCTCCCAAGGATAGAAGTCTAGGTTCCCTACTGAGTCTTTGTCAGCTTAATTTGGGTCAGGGCCAGTTTTGTCTGTGGATGATTGGATGGAATAAAGCAGTTATTATCCAAAAGTGGTTTTTTTTTTTTTTTTTTTTTTTTTTTCCTTAGTAAGTTTTCCTTTTCCTTTGGCTAGAGAGAGCAGATTTTTGAAGAACTTTTTTTTTTTTTTTTTTTTTGCTTATTTGTACCCATTGGCATTTCTGGGTTCTTCATTCCAAATTGGGGATATATGAAGCAGTGGAATTCACCACTACCATTTTTCAAATTTTGAGGTTTCTAGCCAGTTAGCTCTCTACTCTCCACCCTCTATAGTTTTCTTCTGTTTGTTTTATATTAATGTCCAGGGTTTTAGTTGTATTTAGCAGGGGGAATAGGGAAGAGTTTGTCTACTTCATCTTCCTGGTAGCTGAGGCCTTGTTCCATTTTCAAAAGACTTTAGGGAAAGAAACCTAATGAATTATAAAACAATCACAAGAACAAATAAACAAAAGATGAAGTCAAACCAAACTAAAACAAAACAAAAAAATTTATGGCATTTAACTTAACTTTCTCCTACTGAAACTTCAGGTCTCCCCACTCATTTTGTTTTTTCTTATCTCATCAATACTAGAGTTGAGAAGTTACTGTTTTTCATCTCCTGTACTTTGGTTCATCGTATGTAATGGTGAGATACGGGGAAAAGAAAATGGGCTAAAAAGGTAAATAAATGTGGGCTCAAAACTCTCTCTTTGAGCTCTAAACAAAAGGGTATTAACTGCCTCCTCACTATCTTCATATAAGTGTCTAATAGGTACAATCTAAATGTTATCATAATTAAACAGAAATCTTGATTTCTTTGTTTTTTAAAATATTTTTTAGTGTTTATTTGTTTTTGAGAGAGAGGGAGAGAGGGAGAGAGAGAGAGAGAGTATGAGCAGGGGAGGGGCCAAGAGAGAGGGAGACACAGAATCTGAAGCAGGCTCCAGGCTCTGAGCTGTCAACACAGAGCCCAACGCGGGGCTTGAACTCACTAACCATGAGATCATGACCTAAGCCAAGGTTGGGAGTACAACTGACTGAGCCACCCAGGTGCCCCAGAAACCTTGATTTCTTACCTTCCCACCCTCGAATATGCCATTTGCTGCTAATGTAGCTTTAGGCCTCAATATCCACTTCCGTGAGACTGATATGATAATGTCTACTTTTTGGATTAGTTATAACAGAGAGTATGTGTAAATAAAGAGGACATGGCAAATACTAGCTGCTCAGTACTGATAGTGATTATTATTGTTATTGTACATGCATATGAATCTTTCTATACATGTGAAATTTCATCATATCCTCCTTTATCTCCATACAACCGATTCCAACAGTTGGCCCTTCTGTAGTTTGCCCTACCTGTTAGAGTGGAAGACTATGTCCCTCTTCGTCTCTAAAGGCAATGCCTACACTCCTGTTCTAGACCTTCTTTAATCTCTTAAGGACCTCATTCCTGCAATTATCCACTTTCTCTTCTTGCAGTCGTGAGAAATCATTACTTTCCCCATTTCTACCAAATTATTTACTTCAGCAATATAAAGCACATTAACATGGCCCATCTGGGGGGAAATGCTCTCTTAATGTCTAGACGTTTGCTGCATTTCTCTGCTTCCCTTAATGGCAGAACTCTTCCAAAAAGTTGTCAGTGCTAACTATCTTCACTATTCACCAGTCTTTTCTCTTCAATCTGCTTTAAATGGGCTTTTGTCCTTCACCACACCTCTGAAATAGCTCTTTATGAGTTTCCCAACAATCTACATCTCCCTAAGGATAATGGACAATTCTTTGTCCATTGGACCACTCTCCTTTTTATTGAAACGTTTTCTTCTCTTGACCTCATGACAACTGGATCACTTGAACTCATTTTCTGACTCCCTATTCCTTTCCAGACTTCTTAATGGTGTTATAGTTCAGGGCTTAGTCCTTGTCCTATTTCTCTTTTTACCCACATTCATTCTGTATATAATCCCATTGGATCTAACGGCTGGTATCCAAAAGAATGTTCTGTGATGATAAAAATGTTCTGTATCTGTGCTGTCCCATATAGTTGTCACTAGCTACATGTGGCTATTTGAATTTAAATTAATTAAAATAAAAAATTCAGTCGCTCAGTCATACTAGTTACATTTCAAGTGCTCAATATCCATGAATGGCTAATGGCTATTATATTGTACAACACAGAAGTACAATATCTATCTCTAGCATTGCACTTCTCTCTCCAAGCTTCAGAAAATACTCAACATCTCCACTTAAATGTCGAAGAGTTTTTATCTTAAGTCAATCCTGTGTAAATGGAACTCCTACTTTCTCTAATTTTTACCCTTAAATTTGCTACCCCACAAGCCTTTTCTTGTTCAGTAAATGGCATCAAAAATTATTACAAGCCAGGGGTCATTTTTTGTCTTTTAAGTCCTATAGCCAGTTCATTGGAAAGCTCTGCCCATTATGCCTTCCAAATACACCCCAAGTCTGACCACATCTCACCATTTCTACCACCATCACTCTAGTCCAAGGGAGCACCCTCTTTGGCCTTGACTATTGCAATAGCCTCCTAACTACTCTCCTTGTCTCAATTCTTGCTCTTCTGCAGTTCATTTTCCTTGTAGTAGACAGAAATATCTTTAAAACATAAATATATCTTTAAAAAGTAAAAAAAACCAGGAGACATTTCCCTGTTTAAAATGCAATGTCTTTCCATTTAAATGAGAATAAATCAAAACTCCTAACCTTACCTAAAAAGCCTGCATGATTTGATCTTTTGCTTATTTTTTTAACATCTGCCCTTCCACCTTCATTTCTGTTCTTTTTACAGTAACCACCATGTTATTTGAGCCCATTAAGCTAGCTCCTTTCTATCTGGAACACTCTTCCCAGGATGGATGCCTCCTTCTTATAATTTAGGTCTCAATTCAAATATGTCCCTCTCACCGTCACCTGTTTCTACCTTCACCCCCCGACCTACTCCTACCATCCTTCTTCCTGACCACCCTGGCTAAAATACATCTTCCCTCCATTCACTTATTATCATTATTACCCTATTGTAATTTGTTCACTGCATTTGTTAATGCCTAAACCCAACTTATGTATTTGTTTCCATGTTTATTTTTATTATCTCCCTAAAGACCATACAGAGTCCTTGAGGAACAGACTCTATCATGCCCACTGTTGTATTCTCAACTCCCCAAATAGTTTTAGTACACACACACACACACACACACAGTAGGTGCTCCTAAAAGACTGGATTTTAGGGTATTTGTTGATTAATATCAAATATAAATATTTGTTGATTAATTAATAATTAGGCAATATACACAATTTGCCAGAATCTTTTTCTACCATACATCTGGAGTAGACTGCCTAGGTTTGAACCACAGTTTCATTGTTTAGCTATGTGACCTTGGGAAAGTTACTTAAACCTTCTGTGTCATAGTTTTCTCATCTGTAAAATGGGGCACATAATAGTGCTTCTCTCATAGGTGTGTAAGGATTAAAGAAGTTATTACATGTACTTGGAATGTTTGGAACAGTACCAAGCCCATAATAACTATTTGCTGCTGTTATTATTAATTACTGAATATATGCTAAATTTCATTAAAGGGCACCTTCATTTTGAAGATTTTCAATAAGGACATTGGGTTTCAAGGGATGATGATGATACTTCAAGAATTCCCTGACTCTGATCAAAACATGCCAACTGTAGTGATTATTATAGATTTTATTTATTTAATAAATACTTACTCTCTTTTTAATCAATGATGCTTAGAATTAGTCCCAGGAAGCAGGTCAAAAAGATCATCTTTTGCCCACTTAGAGAGAAAGGGAAGAATATTTAACTAATTAGTATGGCCTTCCCACTAGGGGATTCCTGATGGGCATCTTTAAACCTTGGAAGAGCCCACAGGACATTAGCATCATCTCATTGCATTATTTGTCTGGCAATGAAAGATCTTGATATTATCATTAACCTTTAGAAAATCAGTAAAGCAAGAAGCAATTTCACAAAAGAACTAAGAATTAGAAAAGTAATCAATAACCAAATTCCTATCACCTCTTTCTAAACTATTGAATGTCTACCATAGTTCAAAAATGTTACATATTGTCACTTCATCCCTGTAACACCATTTGAATAGGACACTATTTTCATTTAACAGTGAGAAGACTAAGGCTCAGAGCACTGAAGGATCTATCCCAAGCTTCCATGGCTAATCAATGGCAAAGCTGCTCAAAAAAATGTTTATAGATTATCTTTTATGTTCCAGGACTGGAGGGAGCAGTGAACTAATCAGATAAGATTCTTGTCTTCCTAGAATTTACATTCTTATAGGGATTGGGATCCAAGTTTTGGAACCTATCTTGAGAGCACCTCAAATTTGTGAAAATGACAACCTATAGGGGATGAGGTAGGAAATTGACAAATACATCAAAACACTGAACAACCACCGTAGCAGTCACAAATATTTAATGGACACTTGATGGAAAACATACTCTTTCTTTTAGTTCTACACACAATCCAAATAGAAAGTCATATATTGCATGGATAATCTCCATATAATAAGAGTATGATATTTTTCCTTGTGAAAACATAAAATGAGGACTTCATTGAATGTATTAAGTTTGAGCATTGAAACTAAAAGGTACTAAAGAATTTGGGTAAACAATTTAGAGATAATTTAGAGGCCACAAAAATATTACAGATTCAAGCCTTAATTAAACTTTGTGTGTGCAAACAATGTAAGGCAGTTGGGCCAATAATATTAGACCCTTATTTCTTAGAGTAAGCCTTTGAGATAAATAAGTCAATGAGCACAAAAGCCTGAGCTCTGATGTGATAGACTCAAGGGAGAATGATGAAGAATAGATATTTCTCTGATAGACAGTAGTATGAGTTTGGGTTGTGTAGGGCAATGAGTAGAAAACGAAAGAGGGAGAACACCAAAAAGAATGGAGTCCAGGTCTCTAGGAAGGGCTGCTGAGGTTGGTGTATTGTTCCTGTTTGGATGCTGTGGGATTCAAATTGACCTCTTGGACTTTCCCTGGAAATGAGTCACAGCAGTGGTCCAGAGAGGTCAAGTTGTGGTCCAAGTGTGGTCATGGTCTCTATCTTCAGCCACACCCATGACTAGGGGAGACTGTTAAGACCTAAAGGGTAGTGTCCCATGCTGGGACTAAAAGGAAAGAATCTGGGGCAGATTGTTGGTGCCAGTTCTGTCTGTGGCAGCCAATAAATTGGCCGGTTTCCTATATTCCTTATCTTCTCCTTCCTTTAATTTTACCTATAATTGAGTCGATTCAATAGATTTAATATAGGTGGATGAGAAAGAATGAATGGATTCTTCTGGCTAGCTCAGTGGTAACCTGGAGAGACTCAATCTAAAGTGACCAATCCACATGTACACAGAGGCCTGTGGGACCTCTTGACCCCATCGCAGGGACAGACCTTTGGCCACCAAGTGCAGGGCAGAGGAAGTAGCCCTGGTCACTGGGGCTGTGACTTTAAGACTTCATGGACAGATGCAGTGACCTTAATAGCCTTACAATGACCTGCATTGGGAGTCACAGACACCAGATAGTGCTACCCAGTGGCTTGTACAAGTCTAGGCACCTTTCCCACTTTTCTGCTCTTTCTTCTAGTCTGGAGCTTGTGATATTTGGCAATGAGGACAGCTCTCATGAAAAGAGCAAGAGGTCTACTGAGTGGGCAGTCCCCTGGATTTGTGCCATTCATGTCACGAAGGTTTGACAATCTGTGGCTAATTCCTTTGACAGATGCACATCTACAGCAATTTTTCAGCAAGCACTGTCCCAAATTAATTAATCATTGGGTAATTCAGTCTAAATTGAATGGTGCTGCTGCATGCAGAAAAGTTTTTGTTTGCAATTTTTAAGTCATCTCAGTTTAAATTAAGTCTATTAAAATTCTCTGTTCCTAACCAGTTTTCAATCAAGGATGCCTATATGGCCACAACACTCCGCAGGGCATCTTTCTGTTATGAGTTTGTGTCTCTTTAATGTTTGCGGGTTAATCATTTTCAGACAGTGTTTGTGCTATTTTCTACCATTGCCTTCGGTACCATTTGCTGCTAATTTGTGGGGTGCTAAGGAAGGCTTATGAAGTTGACATAAAAAAGTGGGAGCAAAGATCATGAGGTCATCATGGAGGTTTCACAAACAATGTTGTTCCGTGTTGTTGACCAATAGGTCACCAATAAAAGGAGCAGTGTCAGGGAGAAATGGTTCTCGTGACAGTTGTTTACCAGACACAGAGGAGTTCCAGGAATGTACTGTCATAAGCAGATGGTGCAATTCGGTGGTGGGCAAGTTGTTGACCCAGGCACTCCTTTGTCTTGTAGATCTCTAAGAGACACAGCGAGCTTCAGTTTATTAGGCCCATTCTCCTCAGAAAATCCCCAGTGCTTACCAACACCAAACGTGGGCTTCTGGAGTCTCTTTAGAGACATCTGAGAGTCAGTGGCAAGACTGGCAAATGTGAAAGCAAATAGAATGTCTCTCTCTTGCAACTTGAAGTCACCTCCTCCCTTTGAGCATGGCAAGCAGATTTGGTGAAGCACTTTTCGGTGGTTGATTGGAGGAGGGAGCAGTGTTTATTTTTCTTCAGTGACTCAACTGAGCATACCGGAATTGAAGGTCAGAGCCTCAGTGGCTCTGTGCAGTAGATGACTCAGTTTCCCCAGCCCTGGGAGCAACCCTTTGGGCCTCTAGGGATGTTCAAGGTGGCCTGAGAATGGAGTCCTCCTTTTTTGGCAGCTATGGTCTCCCCTTAGAGGAGGAGTCTGCCCCGAGGCCACGTCACTGCCTTTCTTCTCACCTTCCCTCCCCCTTTTTCTTCTCTCTTCCCAAACTCTCCTCAAGTGGCCTATGCTAATGTGAAGGGGAAAATTGGTTTGCTACAGCAAGGGCACAGGTGCCCATCTCTCTTACCCTGACCGAACTGCCAGACTCTAGCCGAACCTTATAGGTGGGCTCGGTTGCCACACACAAAGCCATTGCCTGATGGGAGCAGGGCGAAGAAAGTCAGGGGAGCAGCTTGTTGGAGAAGAAAGAGTGCTGTCTTAGGAGTCTGGAGACGAGCCTTCTTGTTCCATTGCTGCTGCGGCCCTTCAGACCGCCTTGAGCCACTCAAGGTCTCTGAAGGGTGAGGCTCTAAGTCCCTTATAGGGATGCAATTTTGTCCTTTCAAGACATGTAAGGTCACAGCAGAGATAAGGGGTAGATTCCTTGTGATGGCTTCACACTGAAGGGCAAAGAGACCATCTGAGTGTTCCCACAGGTAAGGGTCTTGAGTGCCAAATGCTGTTCTAGTTCAATTCTGGTGATTATAGCTCCCACCAAGAGGCAGCCCTACCACTAGAATGTCCCTGGTCCTTTTGTCCTCATCAGCACTCGACCTGACTCAACCATTGTCCTTATGGATTTCTTGCCAGTGAGAACTCACTTAGCATTTTAATTCATTAATTTGCTGCTGCAGAGCCAGCCTTGCCTAGGAGATAACCACTCCAGATGCCGCGGCACCGAAAGTTCGCTGTCGGAAGAGTTTATTGGGTAATGAAATTAAAAAAAATCTCAAACGCCAGATGTACAAGGTAATGTTTTTTTTCCGATTGTCATTGTTAACTTCCACAAAGATTGTGGCTGGAACATTTGTGGGAATGTAGGAGTACAAAATAGATCAGGGAGGAAATTATGGGATTGCCACAGAAGCCACTGCTTGATTGGTAAGGCTAAATGCGAGTCCAAAGACAAACATTCTTATAAAGTATCTCTCATTAAGGTAGAGTTATATTCATTTTTTCTTAACCATCAAAGCTTAAGGAATGAAGCAGGCAAATGCATGCATATAATGCAGGAATATAAACCTAAGAGCACCAGATGGAAATGTGCAAAAAACAATAGAAAGTCAATAAAAAGTAATTTGGTTTTTTTTAAGGAGGAAAGGGAAAAAATATGATTTTGGGTATTGAGTGGCACAGGCACCTTCTTCTTTCCATCTTTAAATAGATAAAAAAGTAACAATGGTATTCTTTTTATGTAGTTATTCCTCTAAGCTTTTGAATCTTGTGGTCATTATAAGAACAACTACACACAAAATTTCCAAAGAGTTTTTTTTTATCTATGACCTGATGTGATCAACATAGCACAGTTGTTTGGCGGGCAGAAATGGTCTCATTATCCCCATGTTAGAAATAAGCACACACAGAGCACCTGGGTGGCTCAGTCAGTTAAGTGTTGATTTTGGCTCGGGTCATGATCCCATACTTCATGAGATCAAGCCCTGGTAGGGCTCTGTGCTGAGTGTAGAGCATGCTTGGGACTCTCTCTTCCTCTCTCTTCCCCTCTCTTGCTTGTACTTTCTCTCTCTCTCTCAAAAGAAATAAATGAACTTGAAAAGGAAAGAACACAGAGGCTTGAAGACGTGCGTTTACCTAGGGTCACATATTGTATTGGCTTTGGATTCTGTTCTTCGTGCAGTTTAGGAGTAAAGTTCCACTTCTCGGCTTTCCCCTTTTCATTTGACTTTCACATATCCTTTTGGTTAAAGGCCAAGGAACATCCTTCTCCCTGGGTAGTCACTGGCATTGAATCAGTCTTGACTCTAGTGTCTCAGGAACCAAATGCTCTTTGAAGAGGTGCTATCAGGTGTTCTTTATTTTAAAGAAGGGTCTTCTTCCCACAGTAACTGTTATTGCTGTGGTTTGATAGAGCACTGGACCAGTCACCAAAAAAATCAGGCTTCTTATGGAAGTTCTACCATTGTCTCCCTTAAGATCTTATTTCCCTTCTACGCATCTCAACATCCCCAGTTACCAAATGAGGGGATTAAGTAGAATGAGTTCTAAGTTAAAATTAAAATCAGGGAGAAACAATTTTTTTTTTTTTTTTAAATTTTTTTTTTCCCAACGTTTTATTTATTTTTGAGACAGAGAGAGACAGAGCATGAACGGGGGAGGGGCAGAGAGAGAGGGAGACACAGAATCGGAAACAGGCTCCAGGCTCTGAGCCATCAGCCCAGAGCCCGACGCGGGGCTCGAACTCACGGACCGCGAGATCGTGACCTGGCTGAAGTCGGACGCTTAACCGACTGCGCCACCCAGGCGCCCCAGGGAGAAACAATTTTTAATACGGTGGAAAAATAACTGTAATGAATAATTAATCAATAATTAGGACATAGAACAGACAAACCCAAAAAGGCAAACCAAAAGACCAGTAAATGAAGAGAAACAAAATTAAAAGGAATGTAAAAGCAGATTAGAGCATATAGATAAAATGCAAATAAAAAGAGGAAAAAGTTAAAAATAAATAACATACAGCGGTACGTGCAGAAATTGAATCATAAAAATATTCAAAGAAGCAGAACAAAGTAAAAAGAATTTAAAGTCACAAAGATGTAGAAATCAAGACAGTTGCCAAATAAGAGGGAAAGGCACAAAAAAAGCACCCCTCCCCCAAAGTAAATAGGTAGGTCAAAGAAATTAGAAGGTGGGTATAAAAAAGAGAAGTACTAAAAATAAATAAATGGTAATAAAACATTTTTATCTCAACTGAAATCTAAGAGACGATAAAAAGGATGGTAAAAATAGGTGGAGGTTTGAAAATCTGAGACAGAATGAGGGTAAGAATGGCAAAAGAAGTAGGCAGCTCTGGGCTGTCTGGGGAGGGTGCCCCCAGCAATGAGGGCTATCTGGGGAGTCTCACTGCAGTAAAGCGGCAGGTCTGTGGCTCAGAGAGCCACTTCCAAGTGATTCGTCACAGCAGCCTCTAGGCAGCCCTCTCTTCCCAAAGCCCTACTTGGAACAGAAGCTGGTACCTGAGGCCTGCATAACATAAAAAAGGGGTGGCTTTTGGACACACTTTCCATGTCTAGACATGCTGGGAGCATAAAGAATTGTTCAGAGGGGAAGAAGAAAAAACTCAGAAGTGTATTTCTCAAGGCATGGGATTGGGGGCTGTTCAGGACCTGCGGCATCACAATGACAGATTCCTACTCACAGCAGGGTAGGTGATCCAGAAGTCTGCCTTCGTAATAGGCACACAGGTAATTCTTACTATCAGGAGAATTTGGGCCAGTAGGGCCACAGGACAGCTTCATGCTTCAAAGCTGGGGTGCAGTGAGGAAATCTGGGGGCTTAGTCCTACAGGCAGAAAGCACAAGAATATGCAGAATTATAGGCACAAAATGATCCGTTTGAGGGGCTCCCACTATCAACACACACAGGAATCACTGGCCTTCCTAACTGATGTGATTCATTCCCTGGGCATTGCCCACGGGGCCAGGCAGCTGGCTGAATCAGGATCTGGAAGGCTCTGCGGCCTATGTCAGGGGATGGGCGTGGGGTAAAGAGGGTAGGTTACATATTCATGTCGTCAGGTGATTGATTGCTTTTCCTGCTCCACCAGCACCGTGTGCTTGTGCAGACCTACTGTCCTTTCTGTGCCCACATGCTCCTCATTCCTCTGTGCCTTTGCTCAAGTCTCTCCCTTCCTTTTCCTGTCTCATAGCCTGGTAAGGGCCACCTCCTCCTGGCAGCACTCCATAACCCTTCTCTTCTGTCCTCCAGCAATCCCTGCATTCCTCTATCAAATACTAGGCTCTGCTGTTTTGGTATTGTCTCTGTGCATGTTGGTATTCCTCCCCACTCTTCCCATCTCCCCCGTAGCAAAAGGTGACTTTGGATCCTTGAGAGCAGGGAGCATTTCTTCCTTAGGCGTTTCTGTCTTGGCATCCAGTGTTGGGCCTGTGGTGTAATAAGCAACTGACAAATAAATAGCTACTTTGCTTTTATTCACACAGATGGTATGAGCTGGGTTTGCTTTAGTGGCTTGTCAAAAGTCTGATCATAGATGTTGCAAATACTTGAGAAATTAAGATGGCTTATAAACCGGCAAAAATGTAAAAATACTATGATGATATTTTTGTAGTTCTCTGATACCTGAAGGTGATCAGGGCAGCCTTATTAAGATGAACGGAACCAGTGACCATTAACATATCCACATCAAACGTTGCCATAAAACACAACAAAGATTCAAACGGGGTTCTTAGGGAAAACGTTTACAGTTACATTTCCCAAATTCTGGATCAGGGACCTCAGCAGGGCTTAGGGTGTGGAACTATAACAAGGGGTCCAGTAACCCTCGTGGATACCATACGTTGTTTGCAGACTAAATACATGACTCACGTGTCTTAGTACTTTTCTCCAAATGAATGTGGCTTATAAAATGCAGTTTCATTTGAAAGTGTTCTTGGACTTCTTGCCGCCTTTTTCATAGGTGGTTATGATGGGAGGTCATCATAGTTGGGATTGGGAACAACAGGCTGATAAGGTGGCTAGGATGCTGTTGGTTGGTATCCTCTGTGTTTTGCGACGTCTTCTGCCTCGCAGCATGTCCGCTGAGTGATGAAACTGCAGGCAGTGGAAGTGGCTGGAATTCTGCACGAGTTTAAGCACCATTTGCCTTGATAAAGCCAGCAACATAAGTCTAAATCACAGACACCAGGTGGGACGTCTGCTTTGTTCCTGGTCCTGAATGATGCTGGTTCCACCCACTTTTTAAAAAATACTTATCCCATCAATTTTTGAGATTGTTAGTACATGCTATCCTGGAAAAAAAGGTCTGGACTTTTATAAGCACTCTGGAGCAGTCATTCCCACACATTTTTTTTTTTTTTTTAATTTCACTAAGCAGCAAAATTTCAAAAATAAAACCAAAGACTCCTCAATCCAAACCCCAAATCTTGTTAAGACTGACAAAAAAGCTGCCAACATTTAATTTTGCCAAATAGAACCATGGGTAAAAACAAAAACTCTCCCCCCCCCCCACCAAATCTCACAAATCATCTCTACTCCCTCCCCTCAAGCCCAAACTAGAACATCTTATAAAATGAACGGCTATATATTATCAGCGTCAGCTCTCAAATACATCTCATCATTATATGATGAAAGCATGCCATCTCCAGATAAGAGTGTCTTTGAATGAGCTTTATGGAAAACTCACTATGTTGTCCTTTCTGATCATTTTGTCTTGCACTGATGGTAACTTTGGCATGCTCTGTTTTTCTTTTTTCCTAAGGAGGAAGGATGAGATGGGGGGAAGTCTCAGGTTAATCTGAAGGCTATGCTGATTCTTTCTGCTCCAGGGATGGCTTCTCGTTCTAAATTCTTTCATCTTCCCACTGCCATCTATTTTTGAGCTTAGTAACACAAGATAACCTGATCACAGAGATCACGGAGCACTAGGTGTAGGGCTGAAAACTCTGATCAGACCATAATGCTGCTAAACTGTGTTTCCATGAAATCCTCTGGTAAATTCACTTTGAACTCTGGAAACCAACATGACCATTCTAGGGGGAGAGGTGACCATCCATCACATTGTTGTCACAGAACGTGGAATTAATTGCTTATGGAAATATAAAAACATAGTCAAGCTGGTGATACTCCATTTTAAAGAAAACCAAACCCTAAAATGATTTTTCACATGAATTGTGGAAAGCTCATTTTGAAATAACACCTAAGAAACCTTAGCATCTGTTTCACATTCTCCACCCGTACCCAGAACCAGTGCCTTGTCTCTTTTGTAAAGAACTTCAGGAATCTGCAACTAAGCACCATGGAATCCCAAAATGGCGCTGGTCCTGGAAAAGGTTGATTAAGACCTTGACCCTGGCTATTTAGCATGAATTACACATTATCTTTCAGCTTGACAGGTTTGTGAAAAGACACAGAAAATAATAAAAGAACAAATAATTATTTCATTGTTATATTGCTTCATATTATGTCGTTTCATTATCTTCTTCCTTTATTTTTAAATATGTTTCTTTTATTAAGTGAGCAGGAAAATACATAATTGAACAAATCGAAACTACAAGTGTGCCCTTTACAAGATTGAGTGAAACAATAAATTCATCAGAAGGCATGTTTCAATTTCCTAAATGAAACTTCATGCAACAACATTCAGTGGCGCTGAATATATACAGATGTTAGAGCCTGCCCAGGCAAGCTTCAGAATTATCACTTGGACAAATGATAAGAGCCAAATGTCATTAGGTTTTCTTGAAGCTGCCTTGGGCAGGAGATACTTTTCCTGTTGTTTATTTCTTGTTTTAGAAAAAAAAAATGTCATTTTTAAACATTTAGACCAGAAAACAAAATGCAGAATCCTCTTCCCACTTCCAATAACTCTGCAATACCAAGAGTTGAAAACGGATCGTTATGTGTATAAACGTAAAGGTTTTGAAATGCTGCTTTTCTTCAGGTTTTATACAACAGTCTCTCCTCCAGCCCTGCGACTTGGTCTGTTAAGATGAGTAATGGAAAAAGACAGTACAGCCAGGATCATAGTGGTTTCCATCTACAATAGCCTTCCAGGAAAGAAAATCCATGGGGTTTTCTATTTTCGACATGAAAGCAAACCGATCTTTTTATGATATAAGCTTTGGATATAGCTTTTTGTTCTGATATTGAAATGAAAATGACCATATAGTTCTATAACCTTTTTTGATTCCCAAACTCTGTTATTGTTTACTTTCATTCACTCATTAATTCATCCAATAAATATGTGTACTGTTTGTCAGCTAGCTATTCTTCAAAGCACTGGAGATAGGCCAATGAACAAGGCAGATGCTGATAAGTGCTGTGAAAAGCAATAGGGCCGAAAATGAGTGGGCGATTAGAGATTACATAGGTCTCTGACAGTAAAGGAGTATTTGTGCAGGGACCTAAAGGAAAGGAGGGGCAAATCACGCAGAGGTGTGGGGGAAGAAGTTTCCAGACAGAAGCAGCAGCCAGGACAAAGATCCTGAGACAAGAGCACGCTCTGAGGGTGTTCTGGATAAAGCAAGGGCAGGGTGGTGGAGTAAATGAACTAGGGAAATAGGTGAGGTCAGAGAAGTGGTAGCAGTGGTTGGAGATGGGGCAAAGGGTGTGTCAGATTTATTAGGGGCTTTAGCGCTATTGGAAGGACACTGCCACTTTGAGGGAGGTGGAAAGACATTACAGACATGAGCAGAAAAGTGGCAGCACCTGTACATGTTTTATGTCATCCCAGGCAAGATGTGGCATGGACTCCTATATCCATGGATTGTGGATACATTCTGAAGCTAGGAAAAACTATATATTCCCCTCCCCCCAATGGATTGTATGTGGTATGTGAAGGAGAAAATTTAAGGGCAACTATACAATTTTCCAGTCTGGAAGAATGGAGTTGTTTACTGACACAGAACATACTGTACGGGGAGCAGATTAGTGGGTGGGGTGCACATGAGGTGAGTTTTGGACATGTTGAGTTGGAGATGGCAACTACAGACCCAGATGAAGATATCAAGTAGCAAGTTAGACATAGACCTCTGGCATTCAGGAAGGAGGTGAGGGCTGGAGTTGGAAATGTGGGTGTTTCAGTGCACTGATGGTGTCTAGAGCCCCAACACCGGAAACAGATCAGTGCTGGGCACTCCAAGGACTTGGCAAAGGAGACCAAGAAGCAGTGGCCAGAGGCATGAGAGAACATGAGGGATATTCCAGAGCTGAGAAAGTATTTCAGGAAAGAAGTTGTTATTAACTGTGTTAAAGACTGCAGAGAAGTCAAAAGCATGAAGCCAGAGACCTAACCTTTGCAGTTGACAGCATGGAGCTACATTTTTCTTAGCAATAGCTACTACCGTGGGGACGAGAGCCTGATTTAATTTGGTTCAAGAGACCAAAGGACAAGAAGACTGAAGATAGTAAGTTTATATAATTCCCTCTGAGGAGTTTTTCTGTGACGGGGAGCAGATAAATAAGACGGTGGTTCGACAGGGTTAAGGGGGCCAAGGTGTTTTATAAGACAAGAGGTAGCAGCATGAATGTAGTGAAATCCTCCAATAGGTTGGGGGAAAATGGCGATGCAGGAAAGGGAGGGAGTTCTGTGGGCAGTGACCTTTGGTGAGGTTGGAGGGGACTGACCCAGAGCAAATACGAGGAGCTGCCTGCTATGAATTAAGGAGGCGGTAGAGTGGTCATGTGTTTCACGACACAAGACCAGGAAGCAGAGAAACCAGGGTATTTATAGGATTGTCTAAGTGGATATTGAATCTCCAAAAGTTGGAGACAGTGATGGTGAGCCAAACCTGAAAATACTTAAGCAATGAGAGGGAGTGAAGGAAGGTAAATAGGGACTCTGTAGGTTGATGGCAAGAGCTTCAAAGCACCGGGTGCTTACGAGGGATGGGTCACAGTCTGGAAGGGGCAATGAGGGACAAGCAGGCATCCTACTACTATTAATGTTTTATTACTCACATTTTGACAGTGATCATATAATATATTCCAAGGCATGGCATTGACTCTATGGGAAAACCCTGGCTTAGAATCTACCAGATCATTTCTAAATACTGCTCAGAACAACTAGAGACAACAAACTGAAGGCTTTTTGTATGTAGGAAAAGAAATATTGGAAAGTAACCCAAAGGTTCAGACTAGAAAATACACCAAGAATACTCTTTTTTACCCTAACACAGGTGAGACTTACCCAGTTTCAGCATATTTTTGACAATTTAAAACACTTTAGAAAACCGGAGATTTAAACCATGTAGACATTTGTAGGCGTAGCAAAATGATAGTCTCCCTTCCCAATCCTGTAAATCTGGCATCTCTATGGTTATGGTGACATTGTAAATAAGACAGCTACAACGCCCCAAAATAGTTTCACAACATCCAATTTTAAAGTTCATCCAAGCTGTCATTTTTTTTCCCCCTGCTGTGATTTCTTGCTGTCACCTAACACTTGAAATTCTGATTCAGGGTCATAACTAAGGTTTTAAAACAAAGCATAATACAATATTACTATTCCTTAACACTAACCCCAGGGGAAGAGACTGAGAGGAAGGGGCAGCTGGGGCATGGATAGTTGTCATGTAAATAACGAACCATTGCTGGCAGGTGAAGACTCACCTCTCCACGAGCCTTTGCTCTGCCTCAATAGCACAATGCAACGCGGTGATGATAAACACAAACCATCGAAACCAAACCCTGTCATGCAAGGTGAGTTAGTTTGAAGGTATCTACACAAAGCCCCAAATCTGTAATCTTTAGAACATTTCTATTTTTAACTGTGTGTGTGTGTGTGTGTGTGTGTTTTCAGTCTTCATCCAAATGTTTGGCCTCACGGACACAGAGTCTAAGATTTTGATCCAGATTTAAAATATCTCAAAAACATATCCAGGGATTTTTGTTTCAAAAAATGCTTTTATGGGGATTCTAGTTTTGGTGCATTCGGGCACTTCCTGAAATGGCAGGCCTGGAAGGATAAAGTTCACAGCAGAGAGTTATGGTCTCATACTGTTTAACACTGCAATTTTTAAAAAATATTCTAGTCGTCTGTGGAAAAAATTCCCACAAGAATGAGATGGCATGAAAATCAAACAACACTAGAAAATGCTTAGTAGAAATGTACAAATGGTCAGTTTTGAACCTGAAAGTTCTCAAGGGATTTTCTTCTTTGCTGAGGCTTCTGAAAAGAGCTCAGTTTATACCGTTTTGAGACCCATGAAAGCACAGCACACCTTTGGATTTCTGATGCCCCTATGCTGATCAGAGCCAAAATGTAGTGGCATTTGAGAAATATTGGCTGGTAAGTGAAATCACATTTAGACTTTTGGGTTTTATGTTGTAACTACGTAGTTTCAAGGGAGAAGCCAGTTATAGATTGGTTTGTTGTGCTTTGTTTGATTTGGTGAGATTGAAATTTGTGAGGCATGAATTAAAAGGTAATTAATAATTCACAGAAACTGTTGAGATGGCCAGAACATACTTTCAGAAAAGGATTTTGGAATATCAGGGGCTTGGTAAGATGATTCAGGATTGTTATCAGTGTATTGTGGATATTCTGTTCTCCTCCATTGGGTTAAAGAGTTTTATTTTCTTTCCTAAAAATAATGTGGCACATCTTCCATCTTAAAGCAATCAGCACAAATGCAAGTGATGCCTGTTCAAGCGGACTTTCAAAGACAGCACACACTAGTAACACAAAGAGCTCTTTCACATTTCAAGAATACAGTGACGGGAACTGGTACACATAATAGTAGAGAAAAAAAAAATTTTTTTAACTTCATGGAATGGGAGGTCAGGCTTCAGGCACTTCTTTGTCTGGCAACGGACAAAACCAAAAGGGCTCTGACCTGAATCTCGCATCTCTTTCTAATCTACCGCACATGGACCAGAGACACCAATTACCGATGAGTCACAGAGCAGACAGAAAACTGTTAGTAGGTCTTGACAACCAGGAACGAAGATGCTTTGGAAAAACATGTGCTGGATGCCAAGTATGTAAGAAGTGTACCTTAGAAAGCGATGCCATTGTGTTAAGAAAAATGGAATTCCTGTCCAAGTGGCCTTGTGGGATTTCATCTGTGCCATCATCTATACTGGCGAGGCAGCTCTGGGTCTTGAAGCATCGTTTAAAAGTCTTCAAGAAAAATCATGAGGTGTATATAAACAAAACCATAAATTTTATGTGGAACTTGGTGCAAGTTGTCTTCATTTATCTTGTGTGCACTGGCAGTGGTCGGAGTGCAATTGGCCTTGGGAGGACTCTCACCATTTGAACTGAGATCCTAGTGGTCATCTGTTTCTACCACCCACTGGAAGCAGGAATCCATACTACGGTTCCCCGGACTGGCACCCTAGAATGATGGCCACCTGCTAGAACCTGGGTCAAGACTATGACACGGGCAGGCTCAGTGGATTTATGCATGATTATCAATTTAGAGCAACAAGAACCAAAAAGATCTAGTGAAACTTACTTTGGGGGGAAGGCTCAGTTTCTCTTTGTAAAATAAAAATAAAATGAGCCAATTCTACTGACAAAATCCCCTATGGGAAGAACTAAAACTAAAAACGGAAACTAACTGGTTTCAAAAGTAAAGAAATTTTTATTAAAATGGAATTAACATGAATGAAAAGCACAATCCACCCCCCCCCCAAAAAAAAAGAAAAAAGGGGGAAAAATGGGGCAAAAAAGGAGGCGGGGGCGGGGCAGGGGGAAGAAAACAAACCAGAAAGCTGAGGATTGTTATGAGCCATGAGAACAATAGTCTGAAATACTCCGTATGGCACACTGGGTCTCCACGGGTCAGGGCTATGGCCTGTCCTGATGGAAGAAAATATATTCTTGAAGATAAAAGCTTCCAGGAGTGATTTAGGTATCTGTTAAGCAACACAGCTTTGGTAGGGGACCTTTTAAATTTAGTTTTGCCTTGTACTCAGTGTAAAATATTTGTACAAAAATATAGAAGGCATGGCTTGATGTTTAACGTCTGTGTTTTATTGTTGTTGGCACCAGAAAAAGCTCATGTTCTATGTTATGTCACTGTACATACTGTAAACAAGACTGCATTAATATTGTTTTATGAGTTTTTGTTTCAATGACTCTAGACTTTAAAAAATACATTCACAAACTACCTTATGTTTAAACACAATGATTCCCTTTTATTTCTTAACTGTACCCAAAATCCCACAATAAAAAAATCATTTAAAGCTGTGTGTTTCAAACTCATCACTTAGAAATAAAAACAAAACATAACACAAAAACAAAGATCAGTTTGCAACATAATTTAAAGAAGCTTCTGGTTCAAAATACCACAGCAGCAATATAAAGAGCTGGTGGCAATCGCATTTGGGGGTGAGACCCAAATCAATATATTTTGTCCACGTTGGCATCCAATTACAGTAGTTGTTAAATTCAATCCACAAAGTTATTGCTGAATTTGTTGCATGGAATTTGTGAAGATAGATTGTTCAGCAGCAGAACCACAGCAGTAAAAATGAGAACAGGGGGGATTTCATTGCTTTTGAGAGCTAAAGGGACCATGGTGAGGACATCTTGGTGATCACCTGAAGATAATCCTCAATTCCATTCTTGTGTGTTACCTGTTTAGAATAAATGCAAATGATAACCACCTTTACAGGAGGGGAAGAATCATTTACTTCAGAAACTGGAATAATTCCCCATGCCCTTACCCTGTTTGCCTAAACCACCAGATTGAGATGGCTCCATTTTCCTAACGTGTATTTCGTTCTCATTAATAGTACATCAGCTGCTAATGTATTTAGGCAAAATCAGTAGGATCACAGACTTTAAAAAGAAAATCTGTTTACATTAATTGTTTTCTTCAGAAATAAGCCACATTTGTTTTTGTTGTTGGATTTTTTTTTTTTAATTTTTCCAGAAGAACAATTTGGTCAACTACTGTTTTGTTTAAAAAAATATTAAATACACCTGAGATTGCCAGTTGAGCTCTCTATATGTCTCCTGGAGATAACACTGCTGTGATGAACAGTGAAACAAAACAAACAAAACGAGGTAGGTTAAAACAGGAAGCGCAACACAGATCGTTTTGCAACACCTCGATACCACAGGCGGCCATGCTTGTAGCTTTGGAAAAAAAAAAACCCCAGACAGTCACGTAAAAGTTCAAATCATCCGAGTAAGAGTTTATAAGGACACAAGTCAACCTGAACTAAATACATACATATCTCTGCACAAATGTTGTTTACCGTATGTTGGGTAATTTGGAGGAAGGTAAAATGATTAGGGTCTCAGAAATTTGGCCAAAGCCTTGTTTTTAAGTTCTATCAACTCTGAACCAATGGTGCCCGCTGTGTCTCAGGCAGACTTGGTAGTCTTGTCCCTTCTCTCACCAACCCAGAGAGAACACAGGCAGCTCAGAAACATTTATTGTTATTATTTTTTTTCAGTCATAGTTTTCATTTTCAGAAAGTGGCACCCTCAGGAGAAAGCTGGGAATGACCAGGGCTTGGATGTTATTCACTCCCCAATTCCCAGAAAGAACTCGACAAAGTCTCCCTCCTAATGAAGCCCAAAGCAAGTGACCTCTTAGCTGGAGGCTTTATGCATTAAAAAAAAAGAATGTGTATATATATATGTATATATATATGTGTGTGTATATACATATATATATATATATATATATACATTTTTTTAGCTTGTTTCCCAGAAGCTCTTTTTGTCTGACCCCAACAGTCATCCCATCTTTTGCCCTGATCTGTTGCATAATAGCTGAGGGAAAGTTGTGTTACGGAGTCCCTCAATCGTTAGAGCCAACTCGACTCAATGGCACTACTATCCCGTTCCACACATTCCATTCTGTACAGGGCCATATAAAAACAGGGCCTGTCAGACTCACAAAAATGGTAGTTGATTTTATTAGTCTAAGGCTAGTAGTTTAGCCATTTAAAATCTATTTCCCCAAAGAGGAGAAAACTAGTATTTTTCTTCTCTTAAAAATTCATTAGCCAGTTGCTATCAAAAAGCAACCTTTTGGGTTGGTGAAGGCAAAAGAGTTCTAAAATTACCCCACTATGCAATTATGGCCTTCAGTGTAAGGAGATAAGGTACATTTATTGTGCTGTCTCTCACCATTTGAAATTGGAAATTTTACAACATCTCGTATACTTAAAGCTAGCAGGCAGAAGGAATTAAAAAACAGACTCGTTTTCTCGGTATGCATTCTCTCCCCATTCTTACAAAGTAAGGGGGTAAAGAAAAAAGGTAACAAAACAAAACAAAACAAAACTCAAAATCCACCATAACACAGCTGAATCATAAGAGCACACAATATTTGTTTTTATCCCTAACTCCGAAGGGCACCATGGTCCATCTCTGTCCACAGACAACGCAGCATTCTTGGGGATCTCCTGGAAATTCCTGCCACCTTTTTCTCTCCTTCTCAACCAGGCTGCAACACTGAAAGATGGACTGTGGGCTGTACTGGGACGGGCGGAGAGAGAGGAAAAGGGGAAAGCGGGATGTTCAACCAAGCCTTCTGATTCTGCCTCTAGACTGGCATAAGTCCACATGAGTTATGTTCTTTTTAATTAGAAATAACGCCATGAAGATAAGTGCCAAGTGCTCTTCTGTTACCAGTTCATCATGGAATTTCTGTTGAGGGTCATGAAAAACACTTGGCTACTTCCTCCAGATCGCACGGATGCAAAAAATACCTGTTTGAAATTAAAAAGAAGTTAGTTCAACTGCATGGTTTCTTTTCCTCTTTTCTTCAACCGTCCATCCATTTTTTCTCACATGTTCTATCCTTGCCATGTGTCAGCTCTTAAGACTCAATGGCTGGTGTTTATAAAGTGCCTTTTAATACAGTGCATCCTCTGTAAACACTCCTGACTTTATTACTATGATTGTTACTATTACTTATTGTGGTAATGGCCTTCGGGAACATGGGAGGGGCTATATATTGATTTGCAACATCCCCTAGGATGCTTATGTTTTAAAAGGGAGTTTCGTGCCAGGGAATGTGCTAGACTTCTGGCCTGGGACACAACAGGTCTTTTGTTAATTTCTGGAAAGCCATAGAGGCTTTCTCCCATACTGACAAGAGGGCAGACTTTGGGACTGAAGAGAATCTTTTCAAATTCCCAAAGTCAGTGGGGGGGGGGGGGATTTTGGGGTCTACTGACTACTATACAACCTCAGTTCTCAATTTTTAAAGTTACGAAAAAAATTATGTCATCAGATAGGATAAGGTGTTTAATGCTTATTCATTTGGTATGCCAAAAGTTAATTCTTGGCTTGTCAGCTGGTGCAGGCATATCCTAGGCCAAAGGAGATAATGGCATTAATAGAACCACAGTCCATTAGGTCTGGGTCTGTGAAATCATTTTATCAAACAACTAAGAGAAGTGAGCAAAATTTGGGTTATTGCTTGCTTGAATGTCAGTGAACCACTGCCCGAGCTAAATACTATTCCGGGCTGTGGCCTAGCCCTTCAATCAGCCAACGCCAAACTTTGGTCCAAGGCATTTACTTTTGTCACTAGTGTAAAGTCTCTGCTACCTCATTTCCACAACTCCTTCAGAAGAATGTTGTCTCTCCCAACAACGACTTCTTACAAAGTTCTGTGGAAATGCTTGGCATTCAGCTAAAGCTACGTATGTAAGTACAGCTACTGTTAGGGTCAATGAATCAAAATGTGGAAGTACAGAGGACCCATGGAAACACAATGGGGGAAAGAAAGGCTGCTGTTCTCTCTAGGTTGTGTGCACCCTCGGCTCTAAACCTTGGGCCCCAGATACTGGTGTGGTCCCAGCCGGCTCCTGAGGGCATGGGCATGGCTTGAAATCGGCTTGCTGGGGTGGGTCTTCTATGAACTGGAGCGTGGTGGTCTACGCCCAGATCACTCCTAGTCTTATGATCCCTAGAGACTGGATTGGGCTGGAGTTTTGCCAGGGGTCAGGTCTGCTTCCTGGCATACTCTGGTAAGGCCCTGGAACCATCTGTGCCACCCACAGCTACTGTCTATCCAGACCACACCAGGTCAGACCAAGAGATGTACATCTGTTCAACCCATCACATTCTTTACTACAAGTGTTTATTCCTGCTGTTTGGGGGACAGCATTTCTAAGTTGGCCATAGTCACAAAGGATGAATTCACAAATGAGCACAGCTTAGCTACTAACACTAAACACTCTGGGTTGGTCTACACGGAGGGCAAAGGAGAAGCAGTGTTGCTGAAGAATACCCTTCTGAGGCCACTGATCATGCCAGACGGACCCCACCAATTTCACTGCAAAACAGTCCCCCTATGACACTTTGGAAGAAACATGGCTGGAATGACACAGGACATGGCACTAGTTGAGTTTGTGATGGTGCATTTGTTAAGGAATGGGTGACAATTTTTGAAAGTTTATATTTCTATATGTCCAATGTTTTACATTTAAAAGTGGATATAATGTGATGGGTTAGGTTCCCATGGCGACTTTGTGACAAGTCTAAAAGTGGAGTGTGAAGCTGACCCTGTGTGAATGATTAACGATGGGCCAAGCCTCCCAAGTGCTTGGGAGAATTTGGGATGTCTGCTGAGTCATCGCAAGGCCTGTGGGCCACAAAAGTTACTACGGGTTTACAAGAAATTTTTGGAAGTTTTAATGTCTTTTTTAATATGTGAATACTATATTTTGAGGGTTCACGTGAGTCAAACCAAATAATGCCATTTGAAGATAATATTGATTGTTTAACACAGATGTGATTCAAATCAGTATAAAGGAAAATGAAGGTTTCACAGGTACCTGGTGGTCTCTTAAAATGCAAACACTAATGCAAATGTTGAAACGGATTTACCTTATCATTTCTTTCACATAGAAACTTTAACCTTTGAGCTCGCTTATGCATAAATACTCCATCCAAATGTCCTGTTTCCACTGACCGGATCTCAATAGCTTTCTCGCCCCAGCCCATTATCTGATTGGAATGAATGTAGGCTGTCAAAAGGAATTTCCAAAACTGCATTAAAAACATTAGATGGGCAATAACTCACAGCATCTGTTCACATCTTAACCACAAAAATGACAAACGACTTGAGATAAACAGACAAAGCAAGTCTTACAAGTGTTATTCACAGACTTTTTTTTTTTTTTGTGGGATCAAATGGTTGTTTCACATTTCTTGACTTTCGTTTCATTTGGGGGGTGTAACTGCTGAAGGAGATAAGGAATGGTTAACCTACCCACAGACGTGGGCATTTCTCCCCATTGGAGCACCACATCCTTAGTTATCCGGCCATAGGTGTTTACATACACCCCCTCATCCTCATAGCAAACAAGCATTTCCATTCCATCTGTTTTAGGCAAGATGACAATGGCATGAGGAGTGATATTGCCCTGAATCTAGGAGACAAAGAAAGGCCAGGTATTATTCTTTTTAAAAAATAAGACAGCACCTTGACTATTAATCTCTAAGAATTGTACAAAAGGATCCCTCCCCCACCCCCATTTTCATTCTAGAGACTGGCATTTTGCCCTGCTTTGCTTAATTTAACCACTGATCTGTCAGATACCCCAGCATACAAATACAAACTTAGGCACTAGGTTGAGAATCCAATTCACTTGTTCCTAAAACAAACGACTACAACTGTGGAACACCTACTATGTGCCAAGCACTGGGCTCTTTACATGCATAATTCCTAGTCCTTAGGACAGCTCCCCGTGGTAGATATCCTTTTGGATGAGGCACCTGCATGTCAGAGGGGTTATGTAAATTGATCGTAGTTGCACTGATATTTGGTGGTAGAATTGGGATTTGAGCTCCTGCTTCATGGACATTAAAACTCAGGTGTTTTCCATCTACTTCTAAAAAAGATGAGGGGAATGAAAATCAACTGAATCTAATGGGAACAGCCTAAATGGGGTCAAAGGGTGGGACCCAAACAGACGCCTACAAATAGGCTATGAGCGTACAACACAGAATATTTTTCTGGGTGCCTACATAATGCAAATTAATGGCTTGTTTAGAAAAAAAATTTCCCCGAGCCGAGATGTCATGGTGGTCCAGTAGTTGCCTGGCTGGGTAGATGAGAGGATCAAGGATGCTCACAGTGAGGCCCCAGTCACCTCACTGAGAACATGAGCCGTGAGTCCTGTGTGCGTTTGCACATACCTGTGTGAAAAGCTCTGACACAGCAATGAGTGCTGTGTGAGGCAGCGTGTGCGCGTTAGGCACTGAAACAACTGTTTTCAATTGTTGTGCTTCTTTGCAGTAAAGTCTTTAAACTCTCAAAATACCAATCAGCAACAGATCAGGCCTCAGACTTTCCTGACAGCGTCTACAGTACGTTAGCCTTGGGATTACGTACAGGAAACACAACTTGCACCGCACCAATCCTAATAAGTGGAACCATGTGCGGCATTTCTGTTTAAAAGTCAGGTTTGGGGCAATGTGTCAGTATTGCAATATTAACACTACAATTTGCAGGGGCTTACAGCAAGTACCTTAGAGGTATTGCCTCATTTAATGCTGACGATAACCCTCTGGAATAGGTCCTTTAATCCCCGTTTTACAGATACGCAAGTCAAGGCTTGGAGGGACTGTCTAATGTGCCCATTACTGCACAATGAGTACATGCTAATGCCGGGGATGCACTCCAGTGTCTGATTCCTCTATACGACGCTCCCCTCAAGTTGAAGAGAGCAACAAAGACAGCACAAAGGGGCCACTGACTTCCCATGTAAAATGAGCCCATCTCCCTTCAAAAACTGAACATAGGAACTCATCTACTACACTTTTGCTTCAAAAACACAATTTATGCCCCTGAAGGAAAAATATCATATGCATTTTCATCTAAAGTCCAATGAGACGACATGTCTAATACATGGCAAAGAATTGCTGTTATGTGTTACTCAGTTTCAAGCAGTCATAAAAATTAAATTCACATGTTTTGTGTATTAAAAGCATTGTATATTTAGTGGAGGCTAAAAGTCCATCTGCTTAACCGATTAGTAAAAATTAGCAGGACTTCTGCTAAAAATTTGCAGGAGCAAATCTCTTTCCGCATGCACGTTGTTGTACACAGAACCTGGACAGCGGGCTCCCAGGAACTTACATGAGATGGGATGTAGATATCATAAGAGTTTCCTGAATCAACATCAATTACATGGAAACCAGTGTGTGAACCAAAAATAACCTTTAATCTTTGACCTTCTTCTACCGTGAGATCAACAAGCAGTGGCTTGTGCTGGAGATCTGCAAAAGACTTTAAAAAGCACCCCATGAGTGTCCACATCGTTCAAAGAGGTTATCTGAAAATTTTTTCTTTTAGCCACAGCCTGGTGGAAGTTAATAACTGATTTTCTTCCACTGGAAGTCCCGGAGATCTCTCTTTCAGCTTCAGGTCTATTCATATTCTGGCTCTAGGAGGAAGGGTCTAGCATCCTTTTGTGCCCCCTTCTCTACCCCTTGTCCTCTAGGGCAGAGAAGTGGTTTACCGTTGTCAGTTCTGATAGTGTCATTATACTTTAAAACTTGGCATCTGGGTGCTGCTGTTTCTTCCTGTTTATTTCTGGCCTTTTCCCTCTGGGGAAGGTACAGTCACTTCTCTCTGACTCCTTTTCTCCCCATGGAACAGCCGGGCCCAGGCATGGCCGTTACCCTTTCAGAGATAGCCTGGGGTAGACAGCTGGGCAGCTCTGTGCCTAGTCTGTTGAAGATTAACGGGCATGCTCTGTTTCTGGTTTTCCCTCAGTGAGTGAGTGAGCATCAGACTGGCACCTTCTTTAAACTTACTGTTGACATCTGAGACTTAGACTTGGGCAATAGAGAAGGCAGGGGAGGCTGGAACATCATAAGACTCATGACTTACGTTGGCTAGTTGGGCTTAACTAGGAAGGAAAAAAGAGAGCTCCAGCCAAGTTTATCAAGGTCCCATGTGTTTGAATCCAGAGCCCAAGCCCCAACAAGCTGTCAAGCATTCCTCTGTTTTCTTTTGCCATTATTCCTGCACAGCCGACCTTTATTGGGTCTTGATATCTGGGAGAGACTTTGTGAAACTACAAGTGCCTTAGCTATATGGCCATCGCCACCCAAACAGAGCGCCCTTTCTTCATCTTTTGCTAAAGGAGTCTCTGACTAGGGGAGGCCCTGGCCTCATCTCCTGCCAGCTCCAGTCCTCCCTGCTCCAGTCCTTGTCTTTGCACTGGCCTCCTTACGGGCTGGGTGCCACAGGTGGCATTTTGGCTGGTAAACCGACAGCAGTAACTTCCCAACCTGACTGGGAATGGGAACTTTGACTAAAAAGCATTCACGGACAGAGATTTTGGCAGGACAGCAGCATTGCTCTGGCTTAGTTAGGAGTTATCCCTTAAGTGTTATTACTAACTTAATACATTCCAAAAATTTCTCTCCATGAAAGTGGAGGGTAGCCTATTTCCTTTGATGTACCTGCCTTCCTGAGCACCTCGCAAACGAGCCCCTTGCACTAACGGAACAGGACAGGAGTGGGGTGATTCCGCCCCAAAGGGCGCCTCCTAATGTTTCCAAGGCAGCTTCTGCCTTTACATGGCATAAATGGCAAGAAAGAGTACACAAAGGGTCAACGGGAGACAACAGTCACAAGGATGGGGAGGAAAAGTGAGGGCCAATGTGCTATAAAGAAAGTGAGAGACACAGGCAGACAGAGACAAGGAGCAGAAGATAAATTCACGTGGGCTGTGGATAGACTCTGCAGCTCTGTAAACACCAGAGTGCTAGCAAGTACTGGTCCTTCCAGCATCTGGGGGGAGGGGTCAGCTTTCAGGAGCTGGGGTCCACAACACTAGCATATCCTCATCACACCCTTGCTGAGTGCCATGAAGATTGATCCAACCATGGCGGGTACAGACTCAGATAAGGTCAAAAACGAAAAAGCAGAATGCAGAGAAACCAAGCCATTTTTATGTAACCACATTCAGTATTCATTTCAGAGAAGTCCGGTAACATTGGGGATATATGCTCATTAGGTGAGTTTTAGGGATTTTACCCCAAAAAGCTTATAAGGATGAGAAGATTTGGAGACATGGTTCATCCTTGAGATTTGGTGCTGCCATTGGTCTGCCTTTTTCAGATGACATATCAGAGAGCACCCTAGTTAGGTGGCTTAATAATGAAGTTCATTGCCTAATATCACAACTAATGCTTTGCTCAGTAACCATCCCATACTAAATGTCCCTAGGAGATGATGATTTATAGACCTGAAATGATGGAGGGCACACCCCAGTTTTTTCCCCTTTCATCTATCCCCCCACCTCCCAGTTAATTTTAATTTGACTAACTTTATAGCATTGATTGGTGCTTAGTCTTTGCTTATGGAATAATAAATCTGTATAAGAGTTCCTATACTTTTAAAAGGGGTTTATTATATATAGAAAAATTGGTACTGGTCAATGTGTGAGACAGATCACTTTGTTAACTGATAGGAACCCAAAATCTAAAAAAATCCCTTCTTTAGATAATCACATGCCCACTTACCTTAAATGCCATGAACTTATGATACGGTTTCGGAGCCCAGGCATATATCTCCACAGCATTCTTTAAGGCAATCACTAGGAATTTAATCCTTTCATATTTAACTGTAATAGAAAAACTATGAATTAAAAGAGTATATCAACTTATTCAGGTTTTTGCATTACTGACTGCGTAAGCCACGATATGGGAATATACATTATAATTGAGGGTGATGTTCTTGGTGTGAGATCTGCTCATAGATACAGGTTGAACTTTCTTTATTTTTTTCTTTAAAAAAATTTTTTTTTAGCATTTATTTATTATTGAGAGAGAGAGAGCGAGCGAGTGAGCCTAAGCATGGGAGGGGCAGAGAGAGGGGGAGACACAGAATCTGAAGCAGGCTCCAGGCTCTGAGCAAGCTGTCAGCACAGAGCCTGATGCGGGGCTCGAACTCATGAACTGCGAGATTATGACCTGAGCTGAAGTCGGACACTCAACCAACTGAGCCACCCAGGTGCCCCTGAACTTTCTTTAAAGTACTCGGTCTGCAGATGCTTGGGGTCTTTGGCTTTACACTGAAAGCTCTTCATCTGAAGGCTTAGGACTCTCTTTAATCACTAGGTCTAGATGTGAATTACTCATTGTAAGAAGAATGTGCATAATAGCCTTCCTGTTCCCTTGCCTGGCTTTCATAGTCACCCACACGGAAGATGCTGAGAGCTGGTATGGTCAAATGGTAGAAAAATTATCAAATGGGTAGAGACACAAAGTGTGCCATTTGCTTATTATTCAAATTTGAATTCCAATTATTAGGAATTAGGAATAAGTGATGAGTGCCTTTGTAAAAAAGGCCCTAGAAAGATCCCCCTCTCCAGACACTACATGAGGTTGTGGCGAAAAGACAGCTGTCTATGAATGAGGAAGCAGGCCCTCACCAGACCCTGAGTCTACCAGCACCTTGCTCTTGGACTTCCCAGACTCCAGAATTGTGAGAAATAGACTCTTATTGTTCACGGTATTCTGCGGTAGCAACCTGAATAGGCTAACAGTACTCTCGGCAGTTATTGACTTTATTGAATACCTGGATGAACAGAATACTTGTGTCCTAAAGAAACTGGACAGCCCAGGGCAACGAACTTAATTCTTGCTCTCTGAGCTCTCCCTTCTGTTTACATATTCTGTCTTTAATATACTTGCAACTACTTCTTCAGCCACTTATTTCCATATTTCTAAATAACATGTTTATAATTTTACTGATTTTTTTTTCATTATAGATATTATCTATCGACTTGAGAGTATGGAAAGGATTTAGCTGATTAGAACTGTCTCCTCTCTGCACTTCTCTCTCTCAAACACACACATTTCTTCCTCACCCACACCAGTGATACAGTTATATTTTAAATTTTTGGTGAAATCAAGATCCCATGTTGAGATTATTATTGTTCACAGCTAACACATAATAGTATGCCACAACCACATTTCCTTTTTGGTTTTCCGTCATTTTTTCCCACTTCCTTATTGTCTATGTATCTATCTCTGACCACGTAGACTTTCTGCTGGTACTGTAAAGGCCTTCGGTACAAACATGGCAGGGAATCTATTAGTCACATTTGATTTTTCCTGGAGGCATCCCTTTTGCAATGCTCCTTGTTCTACGCTGCTTGGACTGACTTCTCTCTAGGCCTCTGTAGAGTTGTCATCTAAATTTCTTTCCCCCTCATTCTGGGTATTTTCTTCACCTTTTACCTGGATTCCTAGGTTTATTCCTTTATTTTGGTGGAACGCATCGGTCAGTAGTTTCCTGAGAAATAGGGTATGGAACATAAATGTTTGGAGAACCTGCACATCTGAAGATGTCTTCAAAATTGACTCGCAGTTTGATGGCATGGTGGTTAAGTTCTGTGTCAACCTGACTGGCCACAAAGTACCCGGATATTTGGCCAAACATTGTTCTGGGTGTGTCTGTGAGGGTTTTTCTGAATCATGTTAACATCTGAGTGGGTACACTGAGTAAACCAGGCTGCTCTCCCAATATGGATGCGCCTCATCCAATCAATTACAGACCTCAATAGAATAAAAAGATTGAGTGACAGGACACCTCCTGTCTGACTATTGAGTTGGGAAACTGGTCTTTTCCAGACTTCAGATTGGGATTTAAACACTGGCTCTCCTGGGTCTCCTGATTGCTGACTACAGATCTTGGGACTTCTCAGCCTCCATAATTGTGTGAGGCAATTACTTATAATAAACCTCTCTCTCTCTCTCTCTCTCTATATATATATATATATACACACACATATACACACATATACACATATATACACACACACATATACACACATACATACTTGTGTATATATGTTTATATTTATATACCTCTTTATATATATATATATATATATATACACACACGTGTGTGTACGTGTGTATCCTATTAGTTCTGTTTCTCTGGAGAACCCTATTTAATACAGATGGTTTATAAAATACTAGTTGAAGGCTTTGTTCCATCTTCTAGTATTGCTGCTAAATCTCAAGTCACCCAATTCTGTGCGTATTATATATAAACTATTCATTTATTTAAAAAAAAATTTTTTTTTCAACGTTTATTTATTTTTGGGACAGAGAGAGACAGAGCATGAATGGGGGAGGGGCAGAGAGAGAAGGAGACACAGAATCGGAAACAGGCTCCAGGCTCTGAGCCATCAGCCCAGAGCCCGACGTGGGGCTCGAACTCACGGACCGCGAGATCGTGACCTGGCTGAAGTCGGACGCTTAGCCGACTGCGCCACCCAGGCGCCCCTAAACTATTTATTTTTTAATTATAATCTGGAAGCTTTAAGGACCTCCTCATTTCCTGGGTACTAAAATGCCATGTTAATATATCTTCCTGTGAATCTTTTTTTTTCATTCACTATACCAGGGACTCAGTGAATCCTTTAAAAATTTTTTTTTTAATGTTTATTTAATTTTGAGAGAGAGAGGGAGAGAGAGATAGAGCGCGAGAGAGAGAGTGAGTTGCTCGAGCAGGGGAGAGGCAGAGATAGAGGGAGACACAGAATCTGAATCAGGCTCCAGGCTCTGAGCTGTCGGCACACAGCCTGACGTGGGGCTTGAACTCACAAACTGTGAGATCATGATCTGAGCTGAAGGCAGATGGTTAACCAACTGAGCCACCCAGGTGCCCTTATGTGAATCTTTTAAATTTGGGATTTCAAGTCCTTATTCTAGAAATTTTCTTATATTTCTTTTTTGATACTTTCCTCCCTTTCCATTTCTTTTCTTTTTCTTAAAACTCATGTTACTTGGGTAACTCATGTTACTCATGAAGCACTTGGATTGATCTTTTTACTTTCTTACCTTTTCTTGCCCGTTCTTTATGTCCTGCTTTCTAGGAGACCTCTCACCTTTATCTTCCGATACATTTCTTACACTTTTTATCCCTACCAGCATATTTAATCTCTAAGATTTTTTCTTGGTCTCTGAATGACCTCCCCTGACCCTGCTCCAAGGTTCTGTTTAATGATCCTTATGCTTCTGTTCTGGAAAGAGTTTTTCTAATTTCCCCGAGGTTATTAAAGTTTCCTTAAAATTTTTTTCACTCCTCATTATCTTTGGTTTGTCTACCGCCCTTTCTTTCTGTTTAATTTTCCTTCCTGTTAGCGGATGTCCCCACATCAGGTAGTGGGCTTACTCACTGCCAGGCTTCATGTGTGGGTGGTTAGATAGCAAGCTTTTTCATGGCACTTCAAATGTTAGTACCTGAACATCTTTTCTTTCCGGCTGTTTAGTTTCTCCAAAAACAAATCTTTCAGACTCTTGCTTGGGAATATAAGTATGGTCGCCAACATTTTGGGAGCTAAACAGGGCTAGAAGGGGTGCATCTGTGTGCGTGCGTGCGTATCTGTCTGTCTTTCCTGGCAATGCCGTATTCCCACAATTCAGATTGGTTGTGGCAACTTCTCATCCTCTGTTGCAGTGGGGGAGGACTTGTGGTCATCACCCATCCAACAATCCTATTTGCAGTTCCTCCTTCCACCTCTATCTCAGATACACCTGGGGCCTCAGACCCTGGGCCTTCCTGGGTTCTGTTATGTGGTTGGATTGATGTTGATGCTGTTCCTCACTGCAGATGTAGACTTCAGCATTTCCTGGTCATCTAGGTTAGGTCCTCGTCATTCAACTGTTCTTGTTCGATTCTGTTGATATCTCTTGTTTGCTGGTCTCTCTTCTTCTGGTCCCGTGTCCTTATGGGTTTATGGCATTTTTATTCCTTCACTGTTATTTTAATGAGTATTTGGAAGGGAGTGGACATAAATGTTTAAACTGGAGCACAGGACTTTATTCTGAATGTACTCTTTGAACTTGATCAATCTGATGTTTTTGGAAATAATGCAAGTATACCTTAAGTTCCAACAACATCTTAAACTGGTAACAAATGCGTCATCAATATCTGACTGGAAAAAAATGGAACGATTCTGATTGAGTAAACAAGTCCACGTCTTGACACTTACCAACTTTGTAATGTATGCAGCCTTCCAAGTCCCCAACTGTGATCCAGCCTTGTTTCTTTTCTACTTCTGGGTCGTTGTGCAGTATTCTGTTTCTTAGCCATGAAAGATAGTAAACTCGTAGCTTATTCTTTTTTCCTGTTGAAATAACAGAGCTCTAATTTCACACCCCTATGACAGCATTTTCTCTCAGTCCTTCCCCATCTCTGTTTTATTTAATTCATTTATTTTATTTACAATTGTGTATGGTGTAAAGGCACAATAACCAGTGTCCCCAGCATCGTCATGCGTTGCCTATGCCAAGACTTATGATTAAAACACCTCCAAGTGTTTTGGACAAATAACCATTTTATAATTTGTCTTTACCTTCAGGTTGTTTCTTATCTGAGCAAGCTGCTCTTACTCTCTCTTCTCAATGCAAAGGGCAGTTTCAAGACCTAACTGTGTAACAGAATAGTTGATCAGAGTTCCAGAACATTCTAGATCTAATTACATGAAGGAGCGTTGATAACTGGACATTTTACTATGCTTATGTGTGACTGCCTTTCCCTCACCTTCTAACCTAATAACATATGTTAACAGAGAGCTTCTTATTCGCCTCCTCTATTACTTTAAAGATGACAGCTGGTGGTAGTTTTATTTTACCTAACAACAACAACAAAAGAATTGTATACAGAGACAAGAGAAACAATTAATGAAGGCGACCTGGGCTCACAAGATAACCCTGGACATGTTTATGATTCTGAGATCACTTACTAGACAAAAATAGGAGAGAATGAGATGTGTACTTGGAAAATACAACATTCCCGTTGGTAAAGCGCTCCTGGGGTAAGGAATTCTGTGATAAGAAAACATCTTAAAAATGTTTTTAAGCAAAAAATTTAATATACCCTATGAGATCATCTGAGTACCAGATAAGAACACGTGCCTTGGGGAGGCTCTTCCTAAGTGATCAGACATTTAGGCCTGTGGGCTCTACTTCTTGGGTACTTATCTTCCCTTGATTTCTCTTAGGCATCAAAAGATGTTTTATATTTTACAGATGTGATATATATAAGACGAAGAACATTTATTTATTTTTTTAACTTTTTAGAAAAATATTTATTTTTAAGAAAGAGAATTGGGGGAGGGGCAGAGAGAGAGGCAGGCAGAGAATCAGAAGCAGGCTCCATGATGAAAGCAGTGAGCCCGACGCAGGGCTCAATTTCACGAACTGTGAGGTCATGACCTGAGCCTAAGTCTACTGCTCAACCTACTGAGCCACCCAGGCACCCCCAAAATTTATCTATTATTTTTATTTTTTAAGTGTATTTATTTATTTTGAGAGAGAGAGCGAGCAAGCCTGTGTGCATGAGTAGGGGAGGGGCAGAAAGAGAGAGAGATAGAGAGAGAGAGAGAGGGAGAGAGAGAATCCCAAGCAGACTCTGTGATATCAGCACAGAGCTCAATGCTGGGTTCGATCTCATGAACCTTGAGTTCATGACCTGAGCCGAAATTAAGAGTCAGACGCTTAACAGACTAAGCTGCCCAGGAGTTCCAGAAGAAGAAAATGTATTGAAGCATTACACACTGGATTTGACAGGAGAGTGCATTCATAAATGAAGGAAGTCACTGTGCAGTTGCTATTCCTTTTTATAGACAGAGGCCCAGAATTGATCCCAACAGCTAGGATGGGCAGAAAGGCCAGTGCTTCCTCCTTTCTGTGCCAATGCAGATCGGAGGGCAGTTCAAGAATCATTTGCTCCTATTTTCGTTTTCCACTTTCCCCATCTACACTTCATGATAAGAGGAGACGGTTACGTTTTTTAAGAACGGGGGTACGTCACTAACAACATAATGAAGCCAGAATGTGAACTTTCTGGTATCATTTCCACTTTCGGTAGGTGAGTGACAGTTGTACGGTTTTAAATTTGATTTGCCGGTGTAGCAGTCAAGAAAGCCATTAGCAAGAACAAAAGACTACATTGAATTAAACTCGAATGATAATGCAAGAACAATTTACTCAGTTAACTCTTATTTGGAGAGAATAAAAAGGGATGAAACTTTTGTGGAATGGCAAAAGAAAGAGGGAATTGTAGCATCAAGTGAAGGTAGTTTTTCAAAATGGAAATACAGCTCAAGAGTTAAACTTTATTCAAGGTTGAACCCAGTAGCCCTGTGTCTTCTCTTTGTGAAATGATGGCTGAGTATAGAGCCCTGGTTCTCAAACTTCGCGGCGCATTAGAAACAACTTAGGAACTATGAAAGCTATTGATACCTGGGCCCTTCTCCCAGGCATTCTGACCCCACTGTTCTGGGCTTCTCCCATCCATTCAAGTGGTTCTAATGCACAGAGGTGCAGTGGTTTCATACTGGGTGGGATGGGAAGGCAGGGGAAAAGGGATATTGATTAAACTTCTTCAAAGATCATCAGAAAGAGCTTTCAATAAATACAGGCTCCTTGAGGTTACATTTTTAACCCTGTCAAAAGGTTAACTTGTTACATTTTTAACTTCACTTCTGTGTAGGCTTTTTTTATTTTTTTGAGTTCTTTTTGGGAACCAGAAAGCTGCAGAGTGTAGCAGGAATGATTCCCACATCTGAATCTCTTTGCAGACTCAATCACCCAATGGGCCAGCTGCATTTGCTGGCATCAGTGGAATATAAGCTAGAGCAGTTCTTGAGAGAAAAGAGACCAGAGACATTTCTGCTTATAAAATTTCCCACCTTGAGAAGCCTACATTTTGATATTCTCCACCTGAGAGTAGGTAGCAATGACTGGAGCTCAGACATCTTCAAAAGATCCTTGCTGAGCCCTGGCAGAGGTTAAAGGCCTATAAACATACAGCCTTTGTGGTACTTCTCCTTGATTCAGAGATCGTGCAGAGGTGTGAGGCTTCCCTTTGGAGGTCAGTATCTCCGGAGTTACAAAACCTGAGTGATCTCTCTGGCTATCCTGCTATAATTTCTTATGTCACTGTTAGCTGGGAAGGGCAGAGCTTACTGTTTTTTTCAGAACCGAGGGGATGGCCTTTCCTACCTGTGCAGACTCAAGAGGACTTGGTCATTCCGGTGACATCCCAGTAACATACCTGATATCGTCACCAGGACATTCAGCCCTTCTAGCACGTCCATCTGCTGAAATCGCCTCCGGTTGATCAGATTATAGACTTTGCCTTGCCCGCTTCGGTCCAAAAGCATCAGGCCATTTTCCGTTCCCACCAGGAGGTTTACACCTGCAAATATAAGAAGCACCCCAAGACTGACTTTTTATTGCTTTAACCTTCTGCATCTGGGGTCCCTGTAAAACCTAAGAAACTGTGCCTTGTTAATATAAACTAATGGGCAAGTAGGTACCCCAGGAGGGAGTGAAGAAGTGGAAGCCCTGCCATAGTAATTAAATCACTGCCCCTCTGGCAATGAAATTACTTCTCTTTCATAAAGTGGTAGCAGCATTCATTACATCTGGCCATTTACTACCTAGTATAGAGTCCTTCTTAAGAGATGCTCTGGGCACAGCTGTGACACTAGCATCATTACCTTTATTCCTTTCCTGTAACACCCATCCCTTTCTGGGCTCTTTCTATAAATCCCACCTCAAGACTTCTCCAAGGTGCAGCCCCCCCCCCCCCCCCCCCCCCCCGTCCACGCAGTGATCTCTAGCCTGCCCACCTTCACCATACAGCAGAGGGCCCCATTTCCATACCCCACTGGAAGAAAAGCCCTTCCTCCTTCTCACACAAAAGCTTACGAACGTCTCATGCCCTCAAGGTTCTGCTGTCTGTCAGGGAAATGATAAACCAATGCAAGTGAGGTGTTAAGAGCCTGAGAGTTGCAGAAAGATTGGCTGTAAGGGACCACTCAGGTATCTAAACCTAGCCCAGCCTGTCTCCCATGCAATCATCCCTATTAGAAAAGCTCTAGCAGGTAAGTGGTCTTGTCTGGATAGTTGGCATCCTAAAAATTCATCCGTAGACAAAGTAACTCCCACCTGCCCCTGTAACACACCACACCACACACACACACACACACACACACACCAACACACTGAGGGTCCACTGTGTACTGAACTATATTCACAAACAGGTAACTCTGTGACTTCTCTTGCTTTTTGTACATGTATTTTTTTGAGTAACATACATGTCTATTCTGTCCACAAATTACTCAATATCAAACATGGTCATCTTGTCTTCTGTCTCTTTTCCAGAGGACAGTGCCTTATTCCCTCCATCACATCTCCCATGAAATGGTTTCTAGGCTTCATCTACTTCCCCAAACATCTCAAATGCTTTTGTCCTTATAAGATTGTGGTGCCCCAAACTAGGCCTAGTATTTTAGATGGATACAGATGGGTCATGTCCTTCCTTCATCCATATGTGATGGTTGCAGTAACACAGACCAGGACTTTGACAGAATTTCATCCCAACTATACTGAGTTTGAGGTCAGCTAAAACCCGTGCACCATTTTTTATAAGAACCGTAGGTTGATGTTTTGAACTAAAAGGGAAGGTTCATCATCTGTTGTCCTTTTCCAGTTTTCTCTTGCTACTACTAGCCTTCAGCAATTCACTAAAACATTCTAGGCTGGCTTGTCCGCTGTGAATAGGGGTCATATTTAATTCCCCTTGAAGGGTATTGCATAGATCATACAAGGCAGAATGGGGGACACATCACACAGTGCTGGGCAAATAGTGTGTGGTACATGGTAGCTGGTTCAGCAGCCGACTTTAGCTATCACTATTATGTGTCAAGGTCATTTCTGAATCTGATCTTGTTATCTTGGGCATTAGGTTATCAGCTTTTTTTTTCATGTTTATTTATTTTGAGAGAGAGAGTGTGTGTGCAAGCACGAGAGTGGGAGAGGAACAGAGAGAGAGAGAGAGAGAGAGAGAGAGAGAGGATCCCAAGCAGAGCCTGACATGCGGATCGATCCCACAAACTGTGAGATCATGACTTGAGTCGAAATCAAGAGTCTGACGCTTAACCAACTGGGTCACCCAGGCAGCCCTATCAGTTCTTGCTACATGTAAAATTGCTCTTGATTTCTCCTGAGGCCAAGATGGTCTCAAGTCAGGACTCGACACCCCTGATTCAACCATTGCTCTTCAGATAGTAAGCTCCAGAGGTTTTTAATGTTTGAGGGTCGATGTGTTAACGAGTGGTAAAAAGAAGAACTTACCCCAGAGAGCTGCACAAAGTATTTCTGAATTGAATCGTTTCTTGTATTTTCTGATTTCTGGTGTGTCGCTGTGAGGTCGAATGTTGGTTGGGTTTACATTTACCACTGAAATCTTTCTCGCTTCGTTGAGTTTGGCCTGTTCTTGCCTAAGAAGTTCGCTAGTAAACAGAGCTTTGAGAAAGAGAATCAGAGAAGTCAGTGGCATCTTAAAAAACAACCAGTGGAGGTACGGAGAAGGGGCTTCAAAACACTATGATTTCTCCTCGTTTAGTGTGCATTATGGGAAAGGCACAGAAATTCTGAAACTATGTACATTTTATACTTTTTTTTTTTTTTTTAGTAGACTACAGTATAAGTCATTCACAGAAGCAGGATTTTAACCATTAGTAAAACAGACTTAAAGATACTACTTGGGTAGTTTAGAGAATACATACACACCACCCCCATCTCATAGAACACGGCAATAAAGATTTACTTTTTAAAATTCCGTATCATCAACTGACAGACTAGCCTAAGCCTCCCCTGATGATTAGTGAGCTGCATAAGTCCAGAAAGCAAGGCTCTCCTCTAAATCAGCCAGATCTGTGCGGTAGGAAGCACACACCTAGAGCTCAACACAACCCAACACGCACGGATTAAGTGTCTACTGCGTGCACAGCATTGTACCCAGAAATTGCTTTTGAGAAGTATGTGGTAAGTTTGGAGATCTCTGAGGAACAGCTTTTCCCAGGGCCCCTGGATACCTCTGGGTTCCTACCAGAAGCAAAATAGAAGAGATGAAAAAAAAATGGGAGACAAAGATATTTGTTTTAGAAATCCTACAAAAATAATAATGATAAAAACAAAACAAAACAAACAAACAAAAAAACCAACCTCCCTTTAAGACAGGGCCTAAGCAGGAAATGGCTTAAGTACTAAACCAATAATTCATTTCTTTATCACGTCACACCAGGAAGGAAAACGAAGCTGTTTCTAAAACATCTGGGCAGTTTTGCTTACCCGCGGCTGATGATTCTTCATCCTCTTCATCTTCATCGGTGGGAGATGTCTGGTAAACTCTGGGGTCCACAAAGGGGGTGAAGGAGGCCTTCGTGCTGCTCCCCATGCCATACTAATGGAAAGGCAAGAGGATTAAGAAGAACAGATAAGTACTACAGGAATGAACAATGCCAAGAATACTTTGCTTGGGCTTTAGAATGGTTACAGATTCTTCAATCTATTTAGTTTGTTCACACTCTGACCCTTGGAGTCAAGGTGTGCCTCTCTCTCCAGCTTCTCCCGGTGCTGGCTACTCACTGGCCATTCTGCCTTTGCAGGGCTCCATTAATTGTCAGATTGCAAGAGTTGCTGGGGGCAAATTATATTTTGGACCACATGGTAAGATGACCGTGATGACAGAGCTTATCTCTCCCTTGAAGTACAAACAATCGCATATTGACCAAATGGTCTTAAGAAAAGCTGACACAATAAACTAAGTAAGCATGCCCACATAGCAGTATTTCATCCTGAACATCCGGTCCACCAAAGTCTCCCTCTTGGAGCCTTTGGGCCCTTGTAAGCTGACCTGGTGATGCAGGTGGATTGGTGTCGGCTCAAGAAGCCTTAAAATCTTTAATTCAGGGACAATTTCATCCAGGGATTGAATATTTTTCCCTCCCAGAATGGTCGCTTTAAAAGGATACTCCTATTTTCATGCCTTATTTAGGGACTTCATGAAGATACTAGATTTGCAGGCAATGCACAGAGGGCTTGCTAAAAAAATAAATCTCAATAAAGACATGAAGGCAGACTCGACTAGGGGACAGCGAACTAAATATCAGGGCTTCACCTGGTGAAATTCCATATTTCAGCTCTGCCAAAGAAGGTACAATAACCACTTCCTCATCTTGTCTGTCATCTCTATTCCTTCTACTATGCTCAAGTCCTCTTAATATCACAAACAGACCCACATTCAATATCAGAATATCTCCTTTCAGACAAATGTCTTTAACTGAGTTTTCACTTTCTAGCTTTATTTTCAGGTTGCCATTTAAAAATAAAAACATCTCAGGACCCCTAAACATGTACGGAGGAAACCACGAAGATCCAATTGATTTTCCCTCCACCTTATGAAATTAAAATGATTTCACCCTCTACAAGGTAAGACTCCTTCCAAATGAAGAGCTTTCACATACATTCTCTCCTTTGATCTTTAGAAGAAGTCTGCGAAGGAGGTGGGGCAGGTACTAACATTCCCACTTAGAGCTGGATTAGCAGAAGAATTTGAACCAGAGTCCAATCCCATGGGGTTCTTCTAGGTTCCGTTAGACATGTTCAGGCAGAGGAAACCTGACCACACTGTGGGAAGCCACAAGAGGATATGCGGCCTCCCAAGGCACCTCTGTTTTTTCCCTTGAGGTAGAATTCAAAGGGTGTATCATAAAAAATTAATGTGTGGACAGCATCAAAAACACCAGGGCATATGCTTCATGATTTCCTTCGGGGCCTCCGTGTGATTCATGAAACATGACCAAGCCCCATGAACTCATCCACTGGTCGGGCTTGGATAACTACACCTATGAGCACTGCCTAACAGACTGTATTTATTCAGGCTGTCTCCAGGGACTGTTTCTATACAGGCAAGCTAAATATCCCATTTCTCCCTTTCCCACACAATTTGGAGTTTAGGAAGATGGATGAGAGCCTATCTATCTATTGATTTTTATCTTTCATTTAACAAAGAATTTCAACCTCATTTTAAGTCAAACCTAGTTTGACTAAATCAATATAAACATGAACCTCAACCGTTGGCCATGGGATCTTATATAGGCTAAAGTTTCTCTCACTGGCCTGGGAGATAGGAAATCCAAGTTCTAGTCCTAGATCTGTCACAAGCTAGCTGTGTGCCATGGGCAAGTCACTTAACCTCTATGAGCCTCAGTACTGTCATTTGTAAAAACAGGCATTGGGCCAGATGGTATCAGATCTTTTTACCCCTCAGCTTTCATGATTTTCGTCCATTAAAGTATTTGTGTAAATAGTTATATAGCAACCGAACCAACACATCTCAGGGAGCTTACAAAGCCTTATTCCTGAAGACGGCAGGGTTTTGACACCCCCTGCACCCCCAGGAGAACAGAGCTGTCACGCCTGTTGCCCAGCACCTACCTCAGTCCCAGACTCCATCTCCTGCGGATGGGTGGAGACTCGTCCCAGGCCCTCGGTTGGTGTCCCGGCCGGGGAATGGCTCTGCTGCACCAGGTCTGGGAGGTTGATGTGGCCGGCAAAGCCATTGCTGTCACTGTGGCCAGACCGCTTCTTCTCTCCAGACGTCTGAGGGGGCACAACACATGGGGAGCATCAGAGAGGGATTAGAGAGGGAGGGTGAAGGCCACCGAGTGGTGTCACCCCTCACACAGCACAGGCACAGTCCCCAAACGGACCTGCTGGGGTGTGTGGAAGATAACATTTACATTTATATTTTACTAAGAAAATAAAAAAGAAGTTAAACTTTGTTCATGCTTAGTATATGGACTGACCCTGCGGCCTTGTGCTTCTGCATGAGGGCAGTCAGGGTCACACAGGAAGTGGGAGTTCCCATGGGAAGGCAGGCGGAGGGGCTGAGCTCCTGAGGTCTGCATTTGCACAGTTCTCCCCTGCAGTATTTGTGTGTGTGTGTGCCTGTGGGTGCACCGTTGACTGGATTTGCAGGTATATTATCAGGTTACAGTGATGCGAACCCCTAAGACACATACATGACCTAAAATACTGCTGAAACACAGAGGCTGGGATGAGATAATACTAATAACCCATATACCATGTACGCCAAGAAAACGCAGAGATGCCATCTGCCCAGATCATAGGGCTCTTTGTCAGTCATGAGGTCAAAACAATGATTAATTCACCAGATTGGACAGGAGTTACAAAAAAAATGTACTGAAATAAACTACAGATTATTTGAAGCTACAGGTGTGTGTCTGCTACTGAATCTGAATACTGAATCTCTTACAAGCAAGTATGGTGCCTTGCAGTAAAAAACGGAAGTCATCATGACTAACAAGGAATAGTCAATAACAGTATTTGAACTATTTTGTACAGCATCCCTTTTTAACATCTTTTCAAGGTATTTTGTAATATATATAATATGAGAAGTAGGACAAATGCATGAATTATAAATAAATACACTGCAATTAAGTGGCATGCTCTCAAATTTTTACTGATAGGATTGTATGACCTAACAAGTTTGGAAACCACTGCTCTGCGAAACAAAGCCTCCTCTCAAAGATCCCAGGGAAGAAATACAGGATTAAAAGACAGTTCTGCTTCCTAAAAGCCAGTAGCTACACTGCAGGCCTGGCCAGTATTGTGCTTTCTGATTTAACATTTATGCGACTAGCTCACTGAGGTTTCTTAGAGCAGATCTGATTAAGCAATGATTCCCTTCTTTGCCTTTTCTTTCTTTCATCCATTTAACCAGCATTCCTGAGTGACTACTAAGTGTGAGGCATTTTGTTGAACATGGAGGGATTGGCCAGGATCAAGGCAGGTAGACATACTCCCTGCCTTCCCTGGGGCTGGCTGGCTTGGGCTCACTGGCCTGGCTTCCCCCTTCCAGAGCATGTCCTTGTCTTACAATGACCACTCTGCACCTGCTTCTGGCTAGAAGTGAAAGGAGGCAATTTTGGGGGTAGATGAAACAGATTCCCAAGTTCCTGAAGGGGTGCATGTAACGGATGTTACCAGGGAGCTTAAGAAATAACTGTAAAGCTGCGGTTCTCTCTATTTCTTGGCAACATGCTCCTGGCCTGCAAGCTGCCCAGGAGAGGGGCATTTTCTGGATTCATTTTGTCCACACAGTCTTCATGCATCCACAGCTTGTACTAGTGCCTGTTCTCAGGATCGAACATTTTGTCTTCTCAATGACATTTACAGGGTTCGGTCCTAATTTATCTCACTGTCTCCTATTTTATGTGTACCGGGCAGCTTTTCCCTTCTTCTAACTTCTGTTCAAATACTGAAAGGCTTTTTAACATTTCCCCCCAATCTCCCAGTAGCATAAATCACACATGGCCTCTTTACAGTTTTACGGGCTCTCTATTCTATCCCCAGCATTCTGCCTCGAGCCAAAAGCTGAGGCAGACACACTGGTTATCAAAGACCTGAAGAGGCTAACGAGGGAAACGGCCCAGACAGTGAGAAGCTTGAAGGAATCCAGTGGTGACCGACCCCTGAATCTCCCCACTCTGAGTCATCGGCCTTTTGTCCATTCAACCAGCTCCTTTGAATTAAATACCTTCTGTGTGCCAGGCACTTTGCTAGGAATACAGAGATAAATGAACAACAGCCTGGCCCTCTAGGACCTCCGTAACAGAGCCCAACAATTTCTACAGTCTTCACGCCCTCACCGTTCCCATGGGGGTGGGCACTAAGATTTCCCTGAGTAACAACTTGTGCCTGGGACCATGCCCAACCTTTAGGTATGGTATTCCCCCCAGTCCTTCAAATACCACCACAGGCTAGCTCCCATTATCCTCACTTTACACATGGAAAAACTGCAGTGCAGAGAATTCAGCTGACTTGCTCCGAGTGACACAGGTTGTAAGTGCTGAAATCAGGGGCTGTCCGTTGGGAGAGCCCAGGTGCTCTGGGCTGCTGCCGTGATAGGTGGCTCTGCTCTCGGCCGTAGCTGATTGGAGCTGGAGTGGACGCCTGTTTTAAGCGGATTCTTTTTCCTATCACTTCCCATTACCAGCTGGTCAGTAGGAAAGGTGCTATGGACAGAGGCCCATGGAGTCCCAAGAGAGGCTTCAAGGAGTAAAGGAAGGCTGAATCAGACCCACGGGGATCTGCTGGGTGAAGAATGGGCAACAGGGGAAGTTGGGAAGGGAGAATAGCTCTTCTGACAGATGGGTCCCTATAGACAATGTGGTAGATGACAGCTGGTGTGGTTTGTTCTAGAACTAGAGTAGGGAAAGGTCCTCTGGGACCATAGGTTAGGGGGAGGTAGAACCAGAGGGCCAGGGTATGCATTGATAGGGCAAATTTGTGTGTCTTGGCAGGACTGTGGGCAGTACAGCCAGTATTTTCCTCTAGAACCATCTTGTCCACTCCCATGAGAATGCTGTCTTGAGTGAGTTCTCTTTGATGTTCATCTTGGGGAACTGAACTATAGCACCCTATAAACTAAGCTCTATTATGAGTTTTCATTTTATTTTCTTATTTTTTTTGTCAGGGACATACTTTTATTTGCATTTGCCTTTGTGATACCTGTACTTTTAATGATTCCAACTCAAGGTTGTTATGTTAAAAGCCCACCTTTGGGAAAGGTGGCATTTAGAAACTGAGGGACAAAAAGGTTTTGGGGCCCTCATTATATCAAATTCATAGAAGACACTGGTGAGTGCTATTTTCAAAGTGACTGGCTGTGGTCACAGAATACTGGGGTGCTTTAAATAACACAGAGCCATTTGGATATGCCTGGCAACTGAACTGAAAATGCGCCTCCCAATATCTTCTTCAAGGTACTGACTCTGTCATAACGACTCTAGCAAATTATAAACTGCATTAGAAAGCAGAGTCAGAGAGTCACTCACTCAGAACATTTCCCCTCAGGTTTTCCAAGCAGCAAGTTAGAATGACAGCAGCCTTCTATACTGCCATCAGAATTATCCATTCACCACATTGGGAGATTTATATACCAGCACTACACAATGTCAGCTTGTGCAGCCAAGTCCATTTCTTATTTCAGGCTTACAGGATAGGGCTCTTCAAAGCCTACTTCAAAGATTCAGCAGGGCCATATCATGAAATTCTGGCAAGTTGCTTTGTGAACTACTTTTCCAGTTACTGACCTTCTGCCAATTATTACTTCAAAGGCCTTATTCATCTCAAAACTACACTTCCTTTCTTTCCTGGGAGAGCAAAGCCTGCTATTATGGTTTCCCAAACTATCCTGGCTGTAGAATGACAGATGATATGCATTGTTTCAGAGGCAGAGTAGGAAGGGATAACAAGTAAAAGGAGAGTGAAATGAAATAAATTACAGTTGACCCTTGAACACATAGGGGTTAGGGGCATGGTCCCCCAGTGCAGTTGAAAATCTGAGTAGAACTTCTTACTCCCCAAAAGCTTGACTACTAATAGCCCACTGTTGACTGGAAGCCTTATCAATAACATAAACAGTCGATTCACACATATTTTGTGTATGTATTATACACTATGTTTTTATAATAAAGTAAGCTAGAGAAAAGAAAATGTTATTAAGAAAATCATAAGGAGGAGAAAATAGATTTATAGTATTGGACTGTGTTGAAAAAAACCCACATATAAGTGGATTCACACAGTTCACACTCGTGTTGTTTGGGTCATCTTATGAGTCATACACTATTATTTACGAAATTTTATAGAGGATAACACAGACCCGGGGGGGACATCAAGTAACTCTTGCCCAATGTTACCAGCTATTGTTTTCCTTCCAAGCAGAGACTTGTCAAATTTACACGGTGATGATGAAGTGTGAAAGAAGAGAAGACAAATTCTGATTTGTCAAGGCCCTTCTGGCTGGCACAGATGCAGTGAGGAAGTGCATGTGAAGCGAGCACATGCCTCCCACTCAAATGAAGTGATGTTCCTCGAGTTTAAACACACAAAATCAGGAGTACCTGGGTGGCTCAGTCGGTTAAGGGTCTGACTTGGTTTCGGCTCAGGCCATGATCTCATGGTTTGAGAGTCTGAGCCCTACGTCGGGCTCCACGCTGAATGAGGAGCTTGCCTGGGATTCTCTCTCTCCCCCTCTCTGCCCCTCCCCACTTGCTTTCTCTGTCTCTCTCTCAAAATAAGTAAATGAGCTTAAAAAAATAAAAATACAGATAAAAAACCAAAATCACCCAAAGCAATAGGTATGTTTTTAAGTAGATCTGCATATTTCTTTTTTTTTTTTTAAATAAAAATAGCTCAATAGCCTTTTAATGTTGGTTTAATCAGATAAGATGATATCACCGTTTCTTGGAACTTCTAACCATTTTCTATACATACAATCCACAAGGATAAAGCCATGGGGAAAAGAGGCATAACAAGGCCTCAGATGCTACTGAGTGAGGCCACGCATTCCCGTTCACTGCCGTAGGAAACATCTGGGTTTGCCAGTTTTATATCCTCAAGCTCAAATTCTATACTCTGATTTGCATAGCTTCTACAGAAGAATTCGGACTAATGTAATTAAGTCACACTGCGGAAGCTTAGAAGGATACAGGAAAGAAGGCGGTGGACAACTGAAATCACTCAGCCATTTAGAAGCGCGTGTTTCTTCTGGCTGCCCACCCCCATTCACTATGCTGAAAATACACGCTGCCAGCATTCTCTGCGAAAGCTCTGATATAAATACCACTTAAGGAAGCACTTCCTCTTCACAGTTTTTATACCAACTTACCTCTCTTATCATCAAGGTTCCTTCTCTTGAAATACTGCTGCCGAAAGTGTCTGCGTGAGAAGTCTCCAGCCCGTGCGTGCCGACCATTCCCACATTGTACTGCTCGGTGCTCCCGGGGGCTCCTGTTGGTCTGAGATAGGAAGGAACGGTATTAACAGCAATGTGTGTTTAGGGAATGCCTGTTTCCTGCTTATGTGAATTTTTCAAATTGGGGTAAAATATATGCAACTTAAAATTCACCCATTTTAACCATTTCTAAGGGTACATACAATCAGTGGCCTTAAGTATGTTGTATTTAATTTTTAATGTGGTGCTGATGCCTGAACAGGTGTCCTGCTTCTGCAGCATCCTCTCTCGACCTATTCTCCATGCAGCAGTCCTAGAGAGCAAGCTTCAGACTGTCCAAGGAAAAAAACACTGCCGTCGATGTCAGAGCCCCTTGCAGGCTCTGCAAGGCCTCCAAGCCTTCTCTACTCCTTCTCTGACCAGCAGGCACCCTGACCTGTGCTTTGCTCATGCTGTTGCCCCTGCTGGAAAACTCTCTCCCACTCTGGCTCTTGGCTGGTTGCCTCTCTTAAGTAACAATATTTCATCTTAAATGATACTTTCCTTGAGATGCCTTCTCTTACCACCTAGGTTTTATCCCACCAACCCCTCTTTTTTCTTTCTCTTCATCCTTTGTCTTATTGGTTCTTATCACAATTTATGATTCTTTCTCTTTTTGAGTCTCTTGGAACTTTCTCCCCCTGTCTCATTAGAACATATGCTTATGAAGGCAGTCTTGTCTCTGTTCATTACTGTATACCTAGCGTAGAGCTGGTCACAGAGTAGGAGTGCAACATACATTCATTTGATAAATGGTTTTACACTATTTATGGAGAAGAAATATCAATTAAGGGCATTCTGGCTTACTAGGACATCCATTAGGTAGGCTGTTTAAAAATATGCAGCACTTTTTAAAACCTCTGTAATTACTCCACACTGTGGTATATCTATTTTTAGTTTGTTTCTTGTTCTTGTGTTTAATATCTAACGGAGAAGGTAACAGGACCTTCACATACACCCCGAGAGCTGAGACTCACGTTTTCTACGTGCCCCGTAACACAGACCACAAGATCAAGGGAAAATGAGAACCAGGTAGGTGATGTGATTTGTCTACAGGATTTTAGTTTCCATGCAATCCTCATTGATACCCTGTATCAGCAGCTGCCTCTTTTTTAAAGTGGGTTTATCAAAAATAAAAAAGGTATCAAGGCTTCTCTCATTAAATATATTAATTGTATCTTTTACTATTTTTTTTTCCTTTTAACTGTTTCTTATGTATTTGAAAAAGACATTTCTGGTCTCTTGGATCCTATCAAAGTCCAAGTACTTGATGAAATACTCAATTCAAGAAAGAAGAAACATGACAGACTTATGACATCTCTGGGACAGAGAAAGCATATGTTAAGGATCCAAACAAAGAGGTGATAAAATGGGAAAGGGAGTCCAGACCAAAGAAAAGTGCATAGCAAGATGCTTACTTCAAAACTACTAAACTGGAACAGTGGATTGAATGAATCTAAAGATGAGTTAGAACTGACGTATTTGGGAAGAAAAAGCAGCAATATTTCATTCTCAGAAAGGAGCCATTTATAGCGATCCAGAGACATGGAATAAGAAACTGCTGCAATGAATGCCTGACATATTGCTAGACTGGCAAATCAGAATAGTTCTCAAAACTATGATATCTTCACTCATTTATTTGAAATTTTATTTTACCGTGTGTGTGTGTGTGTGTGTGTGTGTGTGTATGTGGCATATATATGGAATGTAAGGCAGCTAAATATATATATTTATATATTATATATATTTATATATTATAATATTTATATATTATATATTATTATATGATATATATTATATATATAATAGATATATATTATATATTAAATATATAATACATATAATATATTATATATTTATATATTTTATATATATTTATATATGTATATGTACGTGTGTGTGTGTGTATATATATATATATACACACACACACATATATATATATATATGTATATATATATTTAGCTGACTTACATTCTTGTTTGGGACAAGATGGTGTGATACAAATAAGTCCATAAATGGAGCATTTATCAAAAGCTAAAGCCTTCTGGGAAAGGAGGCACTTTCCTTCTTTGTCACTCAGACATCCTTGGCCACTGTCAGAAGTGTAGGTACACCGATGGTGACCACCGCCAGGCTGACACTGTCCAACTGAGTTCCCTTTTACCATTAAAGTTCATGGGAGTGAGAAGATCAAAGATATTTCGGCCCCACTTATTTTTTTCACCCTGATGATGTTTGATTCCCCCCAGTTTCATCAGAAACATGTCAATATGAGTGAAATTTTCATAAGAAAGGTATTTTCTAGAGCTAATTCCATTAAAACAGTTCCTTGATTAATTTCCCATATATCTCAGCTAAAACCTTCCTCAATTTATTTATTTTCAGTATTGTTTTACTAAAATTATCATCATAGGTTCCAATTCTTCCCTATGTAAATTTTATGACAAAGATTTAATCAGCCAATCAAGATGTTTATCCCTGTCATCTTTCAAAGGCTTCTGTGGTCACTACTTCTACCAAGTCCAATGTGTTTGTATTAGTTTTAAAGGTGTAAATTGTATTAGGAAGGTTTGGTTCATCTGCCAAGTTTTAGTCAGTAGCAAGTTTTACAGTGTAGAGTGTTAGCCACTTCAGTTTTACCTCCTGCATATTTTTAGTGAGATTATCTTTTTTCTGGGTTAATTTTTATACTTAAATTTTTATGAGTCAGAACCGCTTCATCTCTGATAAACTTTTATGGTGAACAGTTCAGGCTGTTTTGAGTTTTTAAAAATATTACTTCTACTAGTAATATTCCTTATATTGAATAAAAGATAATAATCTGTATTTCTCCGTTGGCCAATTTTATCTAAAATGGTGAGCAATTTCTCTTAGTAAGGTTAAGGTTGTCTAAGGATTGGTCTGTTTTATTCTGAATCTTTTGTACATTCTGGATACCTTGTTTTAATTGACCACACCATTAATTTTTCTGTTATCAATAGCGGCTTTTGATTATGGAAAATTCCTACAAACTTCTGCATGTTCTGAATCACTTTTCTACAGAATTCTTTTTTTTTTTAATTTTTGAGTTTATTTATTTAAGTAATCTCTACACCCAGTGTAGGGCTTGAGCTCACAACCTTGAGATCAAGGGTTGCATACTATTGCAACTGAGCCAGCCAGATGCCCCAGAATTCTTTTTAAAAGGCATAGTGACCGCAGCAATTTCTTACTTGACACATCTCCAAAGGCAAGGGAATTAAAAGCAGAAATGAACTATTGGGACCTCATCAAGATAAAAAGCTTCTGCACTGCAAAGGAAACAATCAACAAAACTAAAAGGCAACCGATGGAATGGGAAAAGATATTTGCAAATGACATATCAGACAAAGGGCTAGTATCCAAAATCTACAGAGAACTCACCAAACTCCACACCTGAAAAACAAATAATCCAGTGAAGAAATGGTCAGATGACATGAATAGACACTTCTCTAAAGAAGACATCCAGATGGCCAACAGGCACATGAAAAGATGCTCAATGTTGCTCCTCATCAGGGAAATAAAGTCAAAACCACACTCAGATATCACCTCACGCCAGTCAGAGTGGCTAAAATGAACAAATCAGGAGACTATAGATGCTGGCGAGGATGTGGAGAAATGGGAACCCTCTTGCACTGTCGGGGGGAATGTAAACTGGTTCAGCCTCTCTGGAAAACAGTGTGGAGGTTCCACAAAAAATTAAAAACAGATCTACCCTATGACCCAGCAATAGCACTGCTAGGAATTTACCCAAAGGATATAGGAGTGCTGAGGCATAGGGGCACTTGTACCCCGATGTTTATAGCAGCGCTTTCAACAATAGGCAAATTATGGAAAGAGCCTAAATGTCCATCCTGATGAATGGATAAAGAAATTGTGGTTTTGGCACAAAAACAGACACATAGACCAATGGAATAGAATAGAAACCCCAGAACTAGACCCACACACGTACGGCCAACTCATCTTTGACAAAGCAGGAAAGAACATCCAATGGAAAAAAGACAGTCTCTTTAACAAATGGTGCTGGGAGAACTGGACAGCAACATGCAGAAGGTTGAAACTAGACCACTTTCTCACACCATTCACAAAAATAAACTCAAAATGGATAAAGGACCTGAATGTGAGACAGGAAACCATCAAAACCTTAGAGGAGAAAGCAGGAAAAGACCTCTCTGACCTCAGCCGTAGCAATCTCTTACTCGACACATCCCCAAAGGCAAGGGAATTAAAAGCAAAAGTGAATTACTGGGACCTTATGAAGATAAAAAGCTTCTGCACAGCAAAGGAAACAACCAACAAAACTAAAAGGCAACCAACGGAATGGAAAAAGATATTTGCAAATGACATATCAGACAAAGGGCTAGTATCCAAAATCTATAAAGAGCTCACCAAACTCCACACCCGAAAAACAAATAACCCAGTGAAGAAATGGGCAGAAAACATGAATAGACACTTCTCTAAAGAAGACATCCGGATGGCCAACAGGCACATGAAAAGATGTTCAGCGTCGCTCCTTATCAGGGAAATACAAATCAAAACCACACTCAGGTATCACCTCATGCCAGTCAGAGTGGCCAAAATGAACAAATCAGGAGACTATAGATGCTGGAGAGGATGTGGAGAAACGGGAACCCTCTTGCACTGTTGGTGGGAATGCAAAGTGGTGCAGCCGCTCTGGAAAGCAGTGTGGAGGTTCCTCAGAAAATTAAAAATAGACCTACCCTATGACCCAGCAATAGCACTGCTAGGAATTTATCCAAGGGATACAGGAGTACTGATGCATAGGGGCACTTGTACCCCAATGTTCATAGCAGCACTCTCAACAATAGCCAAATTATGGAAAGAGCCTAAATGTCCATCAACTGATGAATGGATAAAGAAATTGTGGTTTATATACACAATGGAGTACTACGTGGCAATGAGAAAAAATGAAATATGGCCTTTTGTAGCAACGTGGATGGAACTGGAGAGTGTGATGCTAAGTGAAATAAGCTATACAGAGAAAGACAGATACCATATGGTTTCACTCTTATGTGGATCCTGAGAAACTTAACAGGAACCCATGGTGGGGGGGGGAAGGAAAAAAAAAAAAGAGTTTAGAGTGGGAGACAGCCAAAGCATAAGAGACTGTTAAAAACTGAGAACAAACTGAGGGTTGATGGGGGGTGGGAGGGAGGAGAGGGTGGGTGATGGGTATTGAGGAGGGCACCTTTTGGGTGTTGTATGGAAACCAATTTGACAATAAATTTCATATATATATATATATAAAAAAAAGAAACTGTGGTTTATATACACAATGGAATACTACTTGGCAATGAAAAAGAATGAAATATGGCCTTTTGTAGCAATGTGGATGGAACTGGAGAGTGTTATGCTAAGTGAAATAAGTCATACAGAGAAAGATACCATATGTTTTCACTCTTACGCGGATCCTGAGAAACTTTCAGAAGACCATGGGGGAGGGGAAGGGGAAAAAAAAGTTACAGAGAGGGAAGGAGGGAAACCATAAGAGACTCTTAAAAACTGAGAATAAACTGAGGGCTGATGGGGGGTGGGAGGGAGGGGAAAGTGGGTGATGGGCATTGAGGAGGGCATCTATTGGGATGAGCACTGGTTATTGTATGGAAGCCAATTTGACAATAAATTTCATATTAAAAAACGATCCATAGCATAGGAGGAAATAAAAATGGATTATGGAGTAAAAAAAAACCCAAAATAATAAAAACCAAAAAAAAAAAACAAAACAAAAAAGGCATAGTGAGTGCCTTTCTCCACATACTACAACTCTTCAAACTGTTGCTCTCTATACTTGACTTCAAGCATCTCAAGGAAACTCAAGTCATTTCTTAGCTTTCAAGTACAATGATTGCTTTTCGATACTTTGAGCGTTTGGCCTCTTGTCTGTCTACTATGACTGACCCTCCAGTCCATCCTTCTCTGCTCCCCTGACCATGTCACTCTTCTGCTTTCAATTTATAAGAGTTCCCAATTAACCATAAGATAAACCTGTGGCTTACAAGCCTTCCTGTATCTGGTCCTTGTGTATTTCTCTAGCCTCATGGTTTCAATGAAACCTACCTTCTATTTCTAACTCTAACAACATATGATTTCTAGCAGTTTCCTGCACACATCATGCTACCAACACCCTTGGGCAACTTTAGTCTATCTTCTGTCCATGAATGGTTCCCTTACATTCCCTGCCTCCCTCTAGGTATTCCATCCTTTACACTGCAGTTCAGGCACTCTCAAACCCCACCTCAGCCCCACTGGGATGGTTCAGTAGGTGGCTCTCCATTCTGCTTCCACAGTATCCCCTGTTCACTTCTAACCATGCACTCAATGCACAGTCCTGCAGTTATCATATCTCAGTAATGTTGGTATCTTCAGTGCCAAGCACTGTGCCTGGCATGCAGGTGAGATCCAGTGAATGTTTTATAAGGCCACAAAGGCTTTGTTTAATAACCCCAGTAAACATTTCATTCAAGTTTATTATCCAAATATACCTCTTTTGTGAAGTGATGAACAGTCAGCTATGAGAAGAATTATTACCATGCTTAAATTGTCCTGAATACCTAATGTTGAATTTTGTCTTTTTAAAATTGACAAAATAACTTTAGCATTGGGTTCACTTTATATACAGGATGTGCCAAAAACAATTTTATTATAATTGCTATTAGAGGAAAATGAAAAAATTTGTTCAGCTATGTCACAGAACTTTATAGCATGAAGAGTGAACTTTGATGTATGCAAATTAAAAAAATCATTTAGGAGGTTGGAGGATCTAAGGAAAGAATGTAGACTGTGAAGAGAGAGAGAGAGAGAGAGAGAGAGAGAGAGAGAGAGAGATACGGAGCATGGGCAGGGGAGGAGCAGAGAGTGAGACACAGAATCCAAAGCAGGTTCCAAGCTCCGAGCTGTCAGCACAAAGCCTGATGTGGGGCTGGAACCTACAAACTGTGAAATCATGACCTGAGCTGAAGTTGGATGCTTAACTTACTGAGCCACCCAGGTGCCCCACAAATGTATTTTAAAAACGTGAGTGGGAGATGGAAAAAGGTTGACCTAAGTAACTCTGGAAATAAATGGAGTCCCCTAAGATTAAAGGTAAAAGAAGCAGCTTGTAAGCACTGTACTCTGACTGATAAAGTTGTTTCCCATAGGTATATTGGTTAACCATTCTGATCCTGCTCTACATGTGTACTGGAAATGAACAACTAAGCAAGAATTGGCAGATTGTGACAGCCAGGTTTCCCGCTGTTGGAGTGGAAATTGACAGGTAAGGAAGGAGAAGGGGCTAGAAGGATCCATGTGGTAATGAATCAGAGTTGGAGATATCAGGATAAACTTTTATTTAATGTAGACACAGATGGATATATATAGAAATATTTATAGATATGTGTACATAATGGGTTAATATACACAATATATATTTCCTTGCTCTGTCAGTTGAGAGGGCCTAAAAGAACTGACTCACTAGTAGCAATGAGCACACCTAGTGCCCAAATCTTGGTTCTAGTATCAGTTTTTAATAAAGGGAATCAAGGCTTCGAGGAGGAACGGGTGATTCCAGGACTAGAACAGGAAATACATGAGGTAAGCCTGGAACATCTTGTAGTGTCAGAAAGTAAAGAAGTGCTTGGTGGGGGGTAGGTCAGCCACAGGCGTACAGAAGCCAATGGAAAGAGCTTCCAATGGTTGAAGGTGGAACAATTTAAGCAGCAAAATGAAATAGTGGATTACAATCCGAAATATTAAATAAATATTCATGAACCTATACTGATATAAATAAATGACCGAATAAATTAATAAATGGAGAAGAGATAAGTTCCTGCAGAATAATTTCAAATAAATTATGTAAATACTCTACCCTAAAGGAACATAACTCCCTACTCCTTAAGTGCAGGCTGTGTGCACTGGCTTCCTTCCAAAGAGTACAGGATGGAAGGGGGGGGATTACATTACAGTAGAGAAACTTGACAAGCATTACCTCAGCCAGATGATCAAGGTCAGTGTCAACAGTCTTAAGTCACACTGGTAGTACATACCCTTGATATGAAGTGATAAAAGTCACATGTGACCTCTGTGATCTTTCTCCTCCAAATCCATAACCTTGTTCTAATCATGACAAGAACATCAGATAAATTCCAGTAGACGGGAATCTATGATATTCCTAATCAGTATTCCTCAAAACTGCCAACTTCATTAAAAAGAAGGTAAGTCTGAGACACTGTCACAGACAACAGAAGCCTAAGCAGATATGGTAACTAAATAACTAAATGTAACAAGATGGGATCTTGATACTGAAAAAGGACTTTAGGTAAATAAAAACTAAGGAAATCTGAATAAACTTACTAAAATGTATCAATACTGGTTTATTAAGTGTAACATATATACATACTAATCCATAACGCTTATAATAGGGATAACCGTGTGCAGGGGGTAGGAGGAGTAACATGGGAACTTTGTACCATCTAAACTTTTTTGTGAATTTAAAACTGTTCTAAAAAAATAAAGTTATTAATAGTAAAAAAATGAAAAAAAGCAATGATTTAAAGAAAAAACACTAAGGCAAAAACAGCTAAAACATTTTATAGTTAAGGTAATCCTTTGTTCTAAAAATTATTTCCGAGGCACAGTCTGGGTGGGAACAATGAGTTGTCCAAATTCCTATAAAGACTATAACAAAACAGAACAAAACACTTCTACTGATTAGAAGGTAAACTATAGGAAACTTATAGTGATTAGGCCACAGTTTTAGAACAATAATTTTCTCTAATTGGATTTGTCAAAGTGTTCCTGCAGGTACTGATTTAATTCAATTCAATACAATACACATTTATCGAACATCTGCTATATGAAAGGCTCTTGGTTTGGCATTGGGTGGTGGCTATAAAAGTTGAGGAAGACATGGCTCCTGAAACTAAAGAGATTAGCATCCAGAAGAGCTTAAAAACGTAACATGAATCCTCAAAAACAAGGCAGGATGTAAATGGGAATGCAAACTAGAGGGAGAGAGAGGTCACTCCAAGAAAAGGCACAGCACTGGAAAAGTGCAAGGCATTTATTTGCAAGAATTGATAGGTCAGTTCTGCTGGAGCATATGTTCAGGGAATCATGAGCCGCAGGGATGAAGAGGGTCATAGGGCACTAGGATACAGCATGACCAGGGCCACGCTTCTGCAACACTAATAAGACCAGAGCTTGAAAAATGGATGGAAAGGCAGAGAGGACCACAGGCGAGGAAGGGGAGCATCACAACAGCCTGGCAGGGCAATGGGGTCAGAAGCTCGGCTTTCCAGTGAAAACAGAATGAAGAAAACACACGGCATGTGGCTTTCATTGTCCAGACTGCATTTTACAAGACTGTACACAGCTCAGGGACTATTCTAGCAGCAGGTAGTCATAACGGTTAAGACTGTGCCTCACATGTACTGTTCTGAAGCAGGTGCACGTACTTGAGGGAAGGTGCTGATACAAAAGGGTGTTTTTTCAGCTTGCTCGAGCTGATGCATATTCACTTAACATACCTTTCCTTCCCTTCTTCCTGTTCTATACAGCTCTTATTTTTTCCTGACTATAAAAATAGTACATGCTCATCATAAAACTGGGGGTCTACATAAAATAAAACCCACTCACAATTGTATAATCCAGTGATAATCACTTTTATAATTTTAGTCTATTTCGCTCCACCCATTACTTTTCTATGCATGAAGCATTGGGAAATAGTGCAGTTGGTTAGTTAGAGAAATAATCTTAATTATGTGCACTCTTAATAGGTGCGATCTTCTACTATAAATATGAAACCAGCACTGTACATAGAAAACAGTTGTTGTTTTTTTTTTTTAATTTTTTTTTCAACGTTTATTTATTTTTGGGACAGAGAGACAGAACATGAACGGGGGAGGGGCAGAGAGAGAGGGAGACACAGAATCGGAAACAGGCTCCAGGCTCTGAGCCATCAGCCCAGAGCCTGACGAGGGGCTCGAACTCATGGACCGCGAGATCGTGACCTGGCTGAAGTCGGACGCTTAACCGACTGCGCCACCCAGGCGCCCCAAACAGTTGTTGTTTTGAACACTAGGATCTACAGCTGCTTGTCTGAATGGCTGGACTCCATTTCTGAGAAGCTCTTTTGTATACATTTCATGGCAGTGAACTGTGTTGCAATCCCAGATATATATGTGTATATATATGGCTCTAAAAATATATAGCACAGAATGTAAAGGCTTATCTTAACAAGATAAATCTTAACAGAAAATAAAACTTATAAGAATGTACATAAGAAGTATTCTAACTCTGAAATACCCTATTCCAAAAGACACAATTGTTTTATAATGAAAATTTTTAATAGTGTGAAGTATACAACTATCATGCTATAGCACAACAGGCTGCTTATATTTTATATTCACGAAAATGCATATATTTACCAAACTGGAATAAACACATATAGACACACCCACACACCCACACCCTTGTCTCTGATTTTAGCTCATATACAAATAAATATTTTTAAATGTTCTTTGTGCACTTCAATCTGTCTAAAATTTACCAATTCTTCAAGAGCCATGTCAACTTTTGCCTCCATTATAAGCATTCAGTGATAGCCTATTTATTATTTCTGGATGATAGCAATAGATCCTCTGAATTGCTTTACCAGTGTCTAGCCTGTTCTCTTTACAAATCATTTTGCTGAAATGATTTCTCTCAAACATAGCACTGATCATGTCATTTCCCAACTCAAGAGGCCTTCTTACCAGTTCCTAATGGCCACATGGTGAAGCACATACTTCTTGGTCTGGTTTCACTAGTCCAGACCACCCCCCAACCCTGCCCAGCACACCCTAAATTCCTACCAGAGTCAACCTTCTGTGCCTTTACTTCAATTTCCTCCTGCCTGCGATTCCCATATTACCCCATGTTCTCTTCTGTCTTGACAACAGTTATTTGTGAACATGTCTTTCTTCTGGATTGGGCTATAAACCCTATGAAGCCAGGACTTGCAATTTCAGTTCAGTGCAACTGAATATAAATCAAAGCCACTGAAGACCACCTCTATTCCAGACATTGCGCAAGGTGTTAAGAGTAGAGAGATGAATGAGACGCAATCTTCACCCTCAGGGATCTCACAACCCAGAGAGGGAGACCATGTAATAAATAGCCTGATTCAAGCACTACCCGAAACTGCAGGGATACACTCAAGATCCAGCGGCCACACAGCAGAAGATACAGGCTCTATCTGTGCAGGCTGGGCTGCGAGTAGGTGATTTCCAAAGGGACAGGAGAGTGCCAGACAGCAGAGAGGAAGTGCATCATGGCCTATTCAAGCAATTCTAGAAAGGTGGGTATTTCTGCAGTGAGGGAAGAAATGGATGTGCCCTTAGTGGTAGCAGGTTGAACACTGTCAATAGCCTTGCAAAATATGACAGGGCTTAAAAACCAAACGTGACTGAACATCTCCTCCAAGGCTGTCTTTGGTCATTCTTCCAAATATTTATATTAATCTGAAGTTTCCATATATAATTTTGTTTCTCTCCAACTAGCCTACAAACTTTTAGAAGGCAGAATTTGCATCTGCACTTGCTGAATGTTTCAAAGCCCTCAGTATGGTATGTAACACAGAGTGGAAATTTTATCAATATTTTAAATACATAATCCACCCTCATCCTGGTTGTTGTAAGCTCAGTGTTTAAAGGGAATTCAAAACATCTGTTAGAAGAATTAACCGATGCTGAGTCAAGACAAAAACTGAAAGGACCAGCATATTTTTCAAAAATGTTTTAGAATAGTGATTTCGCCTCTAGAACAATTTTATTTGCTGTTAAAAAAGCAATTTAATGCAAATTTGTTGCAAAAGTCATATTTTAGCATATTTATGGTTGTCAATAACTGTGTAATCAACAGTAACCCAACAAGTACAAATTTTCAGCTGTGATAATTGGATTTGCCTCTCAGAATTGCTTGTATATAATGATTGTTAATCAATGGATGACGTTCCCTACAGACTGGCCAGCCCTGTCTCTCCAATCTCTGCTGGACAGGACAGTAACCGGTGGCCCGAAATGGCATCTTATCTACAGGGAGCGAGTGTGGTGTGATGGCCAATACTAGTAGGTGGGCTAAAGAAATGGAGGTGAATGAAGAGTGAAGTTGGAATAATCAGCGTCCCACTCTGTTAGATTTATACCAAGTCAGAGTGACAGCACCTTGTGTTTATTCGGGGGAGAAAGCAAGAAATGTATGTGAGTGTGACTGTATGAATCCGTTTGCTTAAACCGGAGAAGCAACAGGGCAAGAGGAATTCTCTCATAGGACCCTATCCAATGAGAAAAAGAAAAGTGAGCCTTTCCTTCACTTAACCAAAGAAAAGACGTAAAGGCTATAAATAATAAGGGAGATATAGGTGGGCATGCATACAGGTATAAATAGCCAAAAGAAGACTGCAAAGAAATGGACAGATGTATGTGGCAAAGTCACAGGCCACAGAGAAAAGGATCACATGAGAGAGACAGCGAAGAAGAAGAAAATCACTACAGGGATATATTTAAGTCAGACACTCAGAAGGTTCTCTGCAGGATTATTTGACCCCTGATTCTTTTGCTGGGATGCTAACCCACACTGCCACATATGTTTGTGTTCCTCATTCCTCCTCGTGTCGAGGTGATGGTGAGGAAGGAACACATGTCTATGCTGTTAAATTTTAACTCCTAAACGTCATTGCCCATAATTCCATGCTTTCAGTTCTTTTCATTTTTTATAACTTTTTAAATGTTTATTTACTTTTGAGAGAGAGAGAGAGAGAGAGAGAGAGAGAGAGAGAGAGAAGCAGAGCATGAGCAGGGTAAGGGCAGAGAGAGAGGGAGACATGGGAAGCAGACTCCAGGCTCTGAGCTGTCAGCACAGAGCCCGACGTGGGACTCAAACCCACGCACTGCGAGATCATGACCTGAGCTGAAGTCGGCCACTTAACAGACTGAGCCACCCAGGTACCCCTCCACTCTTTCAGTTCTAAGGGGGACAGGCAAGTGCCAACGGTCTGGTTGTCATCATTTTCCCTGGAGATGAAAAGAACCAAGAAAGTGTCACCAAAGAGAGAGTCAGTCCAATGAGAGTACCTAGATAAAGCATATGCAGGTACAAATGCCACTGTGTATTATTCTAAGTGACCGTGTCTGTGGAGAGAGGTACTTACAGAACTATGCTCTAATAAACACTCCAATCCCAAAAGTCAGTTGATCCTGCCAGAGACCCATAAACGATCCTATATTTAATTCCTATTTCTTGTCCTTTCATTTTGGAGACCTAGCCCTCCCCGGCCGACATCGGAAAATCAGCCCTCTTACATCAGTCTGGGTATGTCACTGACAGCCACTGTCCCGTCATGGGCCTCGCTCTCTCCATCTTCCTCCTCTTCATCACTACTTTCCGACTCCTCACTAGAGGAGGAGTAATCAGTCACCTTCTTCAGCGGGCGGTTTGTTTCTTCAATCCGGAGTTCTCTTAATTCTTTGGCTAATGCCGTCAGATCCTACAAAAGAAAAGTTTGTTCAGCATGTAGGAATTGTAGATACAACAAAGTCACATCTCTCAGCAAGTCAGTGCTCCAGCTTAAGCAACAAGAAAAGAAAGCTCTATATAGAACGGTTACAAACATAGTTGCTGCATGGAACTCAGAAAACGATGTTTGTAGCACAGAGAAACTAGAAAAGAAAGATGAAATAAATTTAGACTTTGCTCAAAACCAATTGCTAGACTGAGACGGCTCAGTTCTGAATATACGCGTGTATATATGTGTGTGTGCGTTGTGTGTATACACATATATACAAACATCGGGTTCTCATTTTATTTTGGGAAGGTGAAGTCGGTCACCCTCAGAGTTTATGGGAAAACACAGGGGATTAGCAATTGTTCCCCAGTATTTTGGGTCTCCTGCCAAAGCCACGGTCATGGCCTCTCCCCTCTTTGATTGCTACTGTACCAAAAATCTAGCATCAGTCACAGAACAGAGCAATTCCCAAGGTTCCAGCTACTACAATGGCTCATTTGGTGGGTCATCATTCCCTGGAGAGCAGAGGCACCACATCAAATAATGGCCCACCCCAAAGCCTAGTGCCACTGAAATTTATAGCCACGGAGCTGAATTAATCAAGAGGAACAACAACAACAACAAAATCGAAAAGAAAAAAGAGAAAGGAAAAAAAACAAAACAAAACAAGGAAATTCTCTTCCAGAACGATAGGTGTTTCATTTTCTTTTGTTTAAAATTACAGTCACCTGGCAGAAACCCTTATGAGGAATACCAAAGTGCATGTGCAAACACCAAAAGAGAAGAGATCGTTTTTCAGTTTTCCATGAGTATGATGCAATCTTTAGCCTTATGGATGTGATGATGTGGTATTTAATCACCAGGCACATTGCAGGCAGTGTGCTGAATCTCTGACTACCTTTTATTTCACATGCTTTCAGAGCAATGCAGAGGGAAGCAGTTCTGCAAAAGCATGGCCGCTCTAATTTGCATGGGTTAAACTGCCCATGGCACGTAGCATGCAAATGAGGAAAAAGCAATTTGATATCAGTCTTACCATTTCTCCCTATATTAGTGACCCATGTGGGAATCAGAGCATTCAGTGAGAGACAGGGGATTAGGGAGAAAGAAACTCATTGAAAGATACTAAATCCCACAGTTTTCTTATGGCCATATTCTCTCTTTATTTCAATTCAGAAATGTATTTGTCCAATTCACCTGATGTAAGATTAGAGCAATGTAGGTGATCTAAATGATACCTGATAATCTATCCTAATTGGTCAGAAGAAAAACTGAGATAAATGTGTATCGTTAAATTATAAATATAATTTTATTTTGAGGAGATAACAAATCATCATGTTTCTTTACTGTCACCTGTATATCAGGCATTACTATGTTGGTTAAATGCTTCAGGTATTTTATTTGGTGTAGAATTTAGGAAGGTCAAGGGGCTAAGTGAAGGTCCAGGGTCATTTCTTTCTCATTTCATAATAAAGTCAAAGGAAAGCACGACTTTTAAATTTGTTCTGAAGTCACTTGAATTGAAGCACTTGGAAAAGGGTAGTTTCTGAAAATTCAAATTGTGCATTTTCCACCCAAACATGCTTGCTGGGCTTTTACACACATGCACACACGCATGGCCTCAATCTCAGTGGATATATTTACCCCATCTGTGAAAGTGAAAATAGAATTCTATTAAAAAGACTCAAAGGTGTTTAAATATAACGTATACCATTAAAGACGAAAATTACCACAGAGACAGAATTTTATGCAAATCTACTTGTTTCTTTGGCAATGGGCCAAAACAGGAAAAGCCAATATTCAGATTTCAGCTTATACTCCTCATTTCCTCTTGACATTGCCAATGTTTACCTTTATCAATTGAGAAGAAAGTGAAGGGTAATGCAATACTTGAGCACAGTGGGAAATATAGTTTGGATATTTGTTAAAGCTATGAACAGAAAAGGTATTACAATCTTCCGAACCAGTAAAATAATAACAAAATTTATTTTCTATTTTGTCTTCTATATTTTAGGAGCATGTTAGGTCTCATCAAAGAATATAAGGCATTTAAAATGTTACTTATCATTAAAAAAAGCATTTTATTATAATTTAAAGAGAGAATATGGTTTAAAATAATTTATTTCTAATGTCAATAATTCTGAGTAAAATATAATAGTATTAGCTATGATTTATTTAAATTTATAATACGTTTTCCCCGTGGATTCATTTTCCTTATCTTTGACATTTCATGACAAGATAAAAGAGATTTTTAAAAAGTCAAAACTATTTAGAAATGTTTAGCTTGTCCAAAGCCCATTGAATTAAAGAAACTCTCATTTGTAAAAATGACCTGAATTTTTCTAAACACTGTATCTAGGAAAAGTTTAAAGTTCTGACCTGCTTTACAACTTCACTTTTAATTAGAATTTTTTTTTGTTTCTTCATTATTAAAAAGTTATCTTTCTTGAAACACTGGAAGTAATTGCAAATTCCTTTTAAGTTTACTTGGTAACAGCTTGGACGGTGAGACGTATATGAGACTCCCGAGGTACCAATAATGAGTAACTCGAAGGTAATACCCCAGTCAAAGAAAATTAATCTTCCATTGCCAATAGTCTACATGCTTAGCTGCAGTTTTGTTCCTTATCCATCCACTCTGGAAAAATTTACAATAGCAAAGTTATAGAAAATAGACACAATCTAAAATTGACACCATTGGGTTCAGGTCCACTTTCATACATTTTATTTTCTGACAATACCAATTTTCTCCATATAATGAGTTTTTGTGGTAATTTATTGCTTGGCTGTCTCAAGCCTGAAGCTAAAAAAAATTTCAAAGAAGAGAAAAAAAGTGCTATTTAGTATGGAAATATTTGAGAAATGCACAACTAAAAAAGAAATACGGCAAAATGGTAAGATTTTTTTGACTATGGAGTAAATGTGAAGATAGGAGACTCTTACCCAAAGGCTTGTTTGATGTAACACTTTTTAGAATTAACTGGATATATATTTTTTCATTAAAAAAACTCTTATTTAATCTGACAATTATGTAGACTTTACCTCAAAAGGTGCTCTTTTGGGTCTCTTTTTAGAAACAATGTAGTTTATTCAGACTTTAGTTCAATTTTTTGAATTATTAAAATAAAGGTTAAAAGTTTTTAGGCTGGTTTTTTTTTTTTTACATATGAAAATAATTTATCTCCTTTTTAGGAAATCTTAAGAAGTGACATTGGGGAAGTTACTTAACTCCAGCATCCTCATCTGAGAAAAAAAGCTTTTAGATCACTAGCTACTGTTCAAGTTTTGTCCTGTCTATGGGTGTGCGATGGGATTTTTCAGATTCTTACACAATAACAAAAATATAGTGCTAAAGCCAGTATTTGCTTATGTATCAATTTTCATGTCATATGTTTAACTGCTAGAGTGAACAGAATATTTTCAATGATTGTATTAAATAATCACAGACTATATTGCACAATCTTATATCCCATTAGAAAGGAATGCTAAATTAATGGACACTCCTTGAGACTGATTTTCATGAAAAATCAAACTGTTAAATTAACAATAATAAGCAACATGTTTTCCAAGAGTTTTGAAACTTCTCATTTCAATCCTGGGTTATCTAAATGGCAAATCAGTCACAATGGAAGGAAGCCATATTGAGCCCTGTGACTGAAGATGGGAGAAAGGTTTAATTTAAGGTTTCTCAGCTGTGGCACTATTGATGTTTGGGGCCAGATCCTTCTCTACTATGGGTGGCTCTCTTGGCATGGTAGGATGTATAATAGCATCTTTCTGCTCTACCCACAGGCTACCAGTAGCACTGCCCCCCACTTCCAAGTTGTGATGAACAAAACCACCCCAAACTTTGCCAAATATCTCCTAAGGGGAAAGAAGGGGATGGAAGGAAAAGGAGAGGTGGAATCATCCCTGGGGGAGAACTACTGAGTTAGGCAGAACCAAGTAATCCTGTATTTTTAGTGGTTTGGATCAGTAATATTCAACGGATAGGGTTAACAGAATCACCTGGAGGATATTTTCCAATCACACATGGTCCGAGATTTTGGTGTGCCACTTACATCACCTCAATTACTTATACTTCTGTTGCTATCTCTCATCTGTGTCCAGGGTATGAGAGTAAAGCAAAATAAATAAAGCAATTTTTAAAAAGCCTAAAATATCCTGGGTTAACCAGATGAAATCCATTTTCCTCATGACAACCACCTTCAAGCTGAAATCTTGTGAGATTTCCCTTGAGTTGCGCACACACACAACCCTTTTTCTGGCAGCCATAGCACCAGAATATCGCTTTCTGTCTTCAACCATGTGGGAAAAAACTGATAAAAGGTGTAATAATTGCTGTCCTTCTGACTGTGATGAGGGAAAGTTCAGGGCTGTGGTACAAAGCAATGAAAAACGTTCCTCATTTTGCTCTCTTATAAATGCCGTCCACACACTGTAGACACATAGAGTCATTCTTTTATGAGCAGTAATCTTTTACCTAAGAAATAACATTCTAAACCACTCTGAATGGTAAGGCAGTCCTAATTCTGAAAAAGAGAGGCTCTTTGGTAAAGGTCAGAAGCATAGGATCCGGCTTCTCCCACCTGCCAAAATGGCACCATGCCGCGGGCTCAAACTAGCATGAGGACTGCCTCTTGGCTTTTTCAAAATGTTCTTGCACACGTGATCTTGAGTGATCCTAATCAATCTTACGACCAAGGCAGAGCAGGTGCCTTCATCCCCATCTTACACATGAAGAAACTGTGGCCCAGAGAGGTTAGGAAACTGGTCCTGGCCAGTTATTTACTCGGGGGAGCTAGAATTTGAATGCAGCTTGCTGATTCCAAAGCCAGCGCTTTTTCCATGTCGTTTCACAAAAATAGTGCTCAGCAGAGCTACAGCCTTAAAGCCATAATAGTAGTCTTCAGATTCCATGCACTCAGGACTCTTTGCAAGGCCTGTCTCTGAAAACAAACAACAGCACAACTCCACTGTGCTGTATTCATGCAGGTCTGACAAACAGCAGGAAGGCAGTCATCCTTCTTAGCAAGCTACCTAAGATTGACAAAGCCATATATTTTTCTAATGGAAAAATGTCTCCGCAGATAAGGAAATAAAGTCACTTAACTCGCCAGGATTCATTAACTAAAGTTGATGTTGCTGCCGATGCTGTAGTTAATGTCCCACAAAATTAATCTAACAATACCCAGTAACTCCTTGTTCACAAATCACACATTATAAATTTGGAGTGCTTTAGAATGATGTCTCTTTCTCTGTTAGTAAAACCGCCATCCCCTCGCGAGGCTGGTGAGCACAGGTTAAGAGCTCGGGCTTTGCTATTGGAAGATGCTGGAATGAAAAACTGCCAATAACAAAGCACTAATGTTTATCTTTAGCTAGATTGGAACATTGGAAAAGTGACATTTTGGCTTCGAAGGAAGGTCTCTGGAGCTTTACCCGAGTGTCTGAGGGCCTCAGGCTGGCTGCCATTGAAGGGGCTTGCCTTCCAGCAGACCACTCCAGAGGAGTGAGCTTTAAATCTGTGATCCAACAGGCCACTTTTCTGAATGCCAACATCAGGAAATCACCTGTATATTTACATCTTGTGACAGCATGACCAAGAAAAGGTAATACTAACCTCATCTATAGCTTTCTTATAGCTCTGAAAAAGGAGGAACCCAATCCAGAAGAATCCACAGGAGGGGGAAAAGCCAGAAGAAAGAGAGCAGGTTAGACACAAAATGGGAATTGTTAGTACACAACTGATAAATGCAATAGCAGAAAGGGCGTCAACCCCAAATGGGGCAAATTCCCTTCATTATTACTCTCACTATGCTTCCTTACTTAAATATGTAAAAACCAGAGTAAACCAAAAAGGCTTCGCATTCATTTCATAGAAAAGGTTCTAAGAAATTTTCAGTAAAGTATGTGGATGGATAATAACTCATCCCAAGTTAATTTCCAACTTTCAAATATCAGCCTCCATGCTCTTATTTCTTTTGCTAAAACTATCTGGGGTCTGTCATGTCACAGCAGTGAGGCTAGATTTCAAGTTGTCAGGCCCATGGTCAAACCACGCTTATCATGTTTTGGTCCAGAAAAATAGAGTCCTAAAGGCATGAAAAACAGCATAAATTACATTAATTCATATGGAAAATAATATGGGGAGAGGACAGAGTAGACAACAGAAACCCAAAGAAAGTGCCCACATCCCTTCAACTGCTAGCTTGAACATCTTTTTGCCAAAGCTGCTGAGTAGAAATTATGTTATGATAGGAGTTATTTCCCGCCTTTTTTATTCTCTAAAGTAGTGCTAATGATTGGCAGAAAGCCTAATGGCAGATAGGCAATCTGAGATCTGTCCAGTTCTTTCCTAATCAGGTATTACTTTCTTCTGGATACTTCTAGCATCCATTCTTCTTCTTAATCTCATTAAGTTTTGTTTCATAGTCATGGGTGTATCCCCAACTACTGTGTCCTGTGGCTTTTCTGGTAATTTAAAAGAGTTCAAAAGCACTCACAGCTGGTCGACTAGGTCGGGTAATGTCCCTGGATTCTTCTGGCTTCACCTTGGAAGGCTCATGGGGGAGCACAGGTGATCCTTCCGACTTACTGTTGGCTAGGTAGAAAGACAGGGAACAAGAAAAATAATGACCATCAAAAGTGTTGACTCAAGTTCTAGAGTTCTGTGGTGAGTCATCCTTCGGGATTACTCGGGATACATCATTCATTTAGGCAAATCCTCAAACACATCCATGAAAAAATTGTTAATATTTAGGCAAACGCACTTAGGCTTGTAACCTGGAAGTCACTAATAATAGTAAGAAAAACTAGCACGTACCAGCACCACCACCATTTACTGAGTGCTAAATGTGTGTCAGGCTTAATGCTAAAAGCCTTCTATGTCAACTGTCTCATCGAATTCTTGCTGCAACCCAATGTATGGCCCTCTTTTCCCATTTCACTGTTCAAAACAGACTTAGAGAGATGGCATACTAGCCTAAGGTCATGCTGAAATTATGGGCAGAGTTGGTATTCTGTCTGGCTTACCCAAGTCCTATTCTCGGTAGTACACTAGACCAGCTTCTGTGTTAGCATTCTATGGTTGGTTTCTTCTTGTACCACTTACCCGTCAGAGTAGGTTATTTTGAGGGAGTGTTGTGGGAAAAAATAGAAACCTATTTTATGTGATGGAATGGTTTTTAAATGGGGGGCAGAAGTTGTCTGGGTCCTTTAAGGAAGAAAGAATGAGGTGGGGACAGGAAGGAGAGTATTGGTGACAAAGGGGAAGAGCCCCAGAATGGAGGATGGGGGAGGTCCACCAACAGCTACGGAGTGAAGAGTATCTCTCAGATTTTTTTATAGGTACAGAAAAAACAATCTGGCATCAGAGATATTCTTTTACTGTAAAGTGGTTTTTCATGGGCAGAAACACATCAGGGATACAACAGTGTTTTTAACCCAGAGGAACTAGGGGCCAAAGGAAAGAAGATAAGAATTAAACCCAAACCGTATGAGAGAATTACAATGATACGCATAACTTTAGTTTTCTTTAGTTTTCTCTAAGGATATTAAGATGGCTGTGAATAGAAAAAAGATAAATGAATGGCACTTTTCTCAATTAAGTAAATTTATATTTGAAGTAAAGCAACAGAAGTACACATAGCTATGTGCTGCACCACTGAGGTCTGAAGAATGCATATGGAGGCAGCCATATCCCGGTCCAGAGAAATGAGCACTGCACGCCAGATTTCAACCTTTTCAAAATGGAAATACAGTGACTCTACTTATTTAAAACCTTAAAAAGCTAATATGTGGCAACCTATGATTGTGGCTAATGAAGAGGCTAAGAAAAAGGGCTGGTGGTTTTTCTCAGAGCACAGTAATTTGTTAATATTTATCAAATTGCACTTAAAAAAGTTCTGGTGTTTATTACTTGGAAGCAAAATTATCTTCTGAAGGTTATTCAGAAAGAGTAAATTTTGATTAGCTAGAAGCAATGTGTTGTCAGGTGTAATTAGCTGGACATGCTAATGTTTTTCACAAGCTTCCTCATTAATGAAAACTAAACAGTGATAAATGACTTGAATAAATGGTCAGAGAGGCTCATTTTTTATCCCTCTTTGGTAGGAATAACTAGAAGAGTGAAATATACTTTCTAAGTCAAAGAGTTTATTTCTTCTTTAAAATGTGTATGTGTTCTATGTTAGTCTTTACCGAATCCCACTTTGAGAGATCCTTTGTATCATGAAATATATTCACACACAAAGGGAAGACTGGCATAATGGGAAGAGGATACTTGGGGGTACATGAAACTCTAAACAGACAACAAATGGAAATGGGAATTCAGGTGACTCAAAAGTAATCATATTTTCAAATAAGACCAATAGTCTATGATCATCCCGGAAAACGTGATCTGCAATTAGAAAAGATTTAGTCCACACTGTGACGTCACACATGTATATGACTGGGGATGGCGGTTCACTCATCTAAGGAGACTGAGGCTCCGGGAAGTCAGGACTCTGTGGCATCACACAGCGGTGGCCATGCCAGGAGCAGGAATCACGAAAGTCAGGAAGTAAATGGATTCCATGCCCCCGGCTCGCTCCTCCAGGCAATGTTGTTGGGAAAGGTGGGGGAAGGTTTACCTCGAACTCTGGTTCGCTCGCTGGAACCCGCTTGCGATCCAGGCTGAGAGCCTCCTTGGGAGCTGGGCTGGGAGCTGGGGGTGCTGGAGCTGGAGGAACTGCCGCTGCTGGTCCTCTGTAAGGGGCTCTCCAAGACAGGCTCCGTTCTCCGGAGGTCAGGGTTGCTGTGTGGAAGGCAGAACACGGTGACTACACCCTGGACACCTTGCCATCCACAGACACAGTCCAGTCCAGTCCCACCCCCGGTGCAAAGGAGCAAAGAGAGCACATGTGTGACACTGCACAGAAGGGGTCAACGGAAATGACAGTCATGTCGTCCTCTGTGGAGCTCCCAGCCAGATACTGCTGGATGAGATGAACTCTTGACCCAGCTCCTGGATCATTACACTAAAGTATTAGCTCTGAAATGGTGCTCGTCAAAGGAGGCTTTCTTTGAAACCCTTATTCCTGTGTTCATTGTAAAAAAAACAAAAAAAACCCCCAAAAAACAAAAAACAAAAAACCTTGAAAAATATTAAAAGATAAAAGAAGGAAGCAACACATTCAATCTCTGACCCAAGAGACATCCAGCTATATTTTACTATTTGGTAGAGTATCTTCTAGACTTTTGTATATACAGAAGCATGCTGTATGTTCGGTTTTGCAGCTTTTTTCCACCCTCCCTTAGCACTGCTTTGGGAGCAGCTTCTTATGCTTACAAAAATAATAATGGCTGCATAATAATCCAGTATATGGATGAATTAGTTTAACTATTCCTCTACTGCTGGATATTAAGCTACTTCCAATACATTGCCGTGACACACGACATTGAAATAAGTATCTCCAGGCACCTGCACATCCCAGTCACATCTCTTTCCTGGAACTGGGATTGTTGGGTGGAAGGACATGAACAGGGATGAGTGTGTTGCATATGTTTTTGTATGTGGGTGTGTAATGTTATTACTGGTTTTTGCTGAAGTGTATGAAACGGACCATCTTACTGAATTCTTACCACACTTTAGGATGAGCAGTTTGCTACTTTGTAAAAAAAAAAAATCTATCTTGTTGTTGTAATGTTGTTTTAAAACATTACTCTTGAGGTAGAATAATTCTTATTCACATTCATTTGACATTTATAATTCTTCTGTGAATTGCTTAATCAAGTTCTCTGCTTACGTAGTTAGTGGTATATTTGCATTTTAAATTTCTTTCAGGAAGTCTTTATATACTTTGGCTATTATCAAAAGGAGGCGTGTTTTAAAATAATTATTGGGCGCTAATTCAAGAATAAATATGTTTATAAAATCTTATTATTATTCACCTTTATATGTAAACTGCCCCCAAAATAGTGGTATTTATTTGCTCACTCAGTTGGTCTATACCAAGCACTGGGTCAGGCATTTGAGATATGGTAATGAACAAGACACAGTCTTGTCATCTGCCGGTTTAGCCGGACGCACGCGGCCAATTTCCTCCATGCTTTGCCTGCAGTGAGCACAGGGCAGCATGGGAGCATGGACAGAGCCACGTAAGCCACTTTTGGTGATCATAGAAGCTGTCCTAAGAGAGTGGTGGGAAACAGCTGCTGAGGTTTTTATGATTTTGTTATAAAAATAAGCAGCATCCTCAAAGTTTCCACAAAGCTCTTCCTTTTTAATTTATACCTTAGAGACCTTTTCATTTATATAATTCTGGGCCTAAATTAGTGCATGGATAATTTAGTGAAACCTGCAACTCAAAGCTCAAATTCACTGCCATCCACCTGCCGAGGGCCCCTACATGTTTCCAATGTCTTCAGTTCTCCAAACAGAACTGCACACCTTAGTGTGATCACAGACTATGATTTTAATGCAATAATTCATGTTAAAATGCAATTTTAAGTCTTCATTTTGCTCCCCTCATTTCAAGACTGTCAAGTGCACACTAAACTGTGTGGGGTGTCCCATGTTTCACGTATAAAAATGGAAATAATATGGTCTCTTCCCTTGAGACGCTTGCATTTTAGTGTACCAAAAATCTGGCCACAGAATGACATCATTATAGCAGCAACTGGACCAAATAATTTCTGTTTTGAAAACTTAAGAACTTTGCTTTTGGTGATGTACCTTCCAAAAACATTTGATCAAGTGAGAAAATGTTTTAAATATTGGGTTATTGTAAGACATGGCTGGTGGCTCTGGAAAACATATGTGAAAATAAATATGTCCTCATAACCTAGTAATTTTTATCACATAAATATAGAATTTATGACAATATTTATCTTAAGGTTTTATGGTAAAGGAATTGCTAAGTCAACCCAACAGTATGATCGACTGAAGCAGAAGTGATTATCAAATTTAAGGAAAATGTTTAAATTCTCAATATTTTTATAGGACTCCTTTGCATAGTAATTATTTTTGTGAAAACTGCTAGCACTTACTTAACTGGCTAAAATAGATTTGGATCCATACTGGAACTAGCCCTGATTTGGAGAATACCTAAAATGATAAATGTATAATACTTATGCAGTATCCTACCTTTTGAATTTTCCTTAAAGAAACAATCTTATCTCCTTTTATTCCCAATAATAAATTATTTCCCATGGTCTTGTTTGATTAAACAGTGATGGTCAGGAATTATTTATACATAATTAATAAAGTCCAAAGGTTTTTTTTTTTTTTCTAAAAATTGCATTGCTAGCCAACTGTATCACTGATTAAAGGTAATGGACATGCTAAGGCTTCTTGGTAGTTGCTTTCGTTTTGTAGAATGGTAATGTAGTGTTTTTTTATTTTTAAATACAAAGAACACTTTGTTCTTGTTAGTCTATTTATCTATATAACTATTATCTATAGTTATCTATGTAACTATATAACTAGATGAATAACTATTCATCTAGTCATTGCTATATAACTAGATGAATAACTATTCATCTAGTTATTGTGAGAAGGGTGGCTGTGAGCTCTGAGATATTTTTCTCTGGTGACTGTGGTGTGGTAGCAGGATCCAGCTACTTGCTTGAACACAGCACTCCTTTGGTAATTTAACCAATACCTTTCTGTGAAACAGCTGCTTTGTGAGACTCGTTGGACCAGTATGAGGGATGGAGGACAGCACAGGTCACAGGTGTGAGATGCAGCAGAATTCTAGACGTGAGAAACAGGCAGTGGAGACAACAGTGAAGAAGGCAAATCTCTGCATGCTATGTGTGAAAGAGCCCGTAAGTATTGTCGGAGTTTGGGGAACGATGAATGCAGCCTGGGGTCGTTGAGGTGGTGTCAAGAAGGAGACAGGACTTGACTGGGACTTTGAGGAATAAGCAGGAAGTCTGGGGGAGCGCCTGAGTGAAGACGCAGGGGCTGTGATTTTTCTGGGGCTAGATGGTGTAGAGAGGACACCCACCCTGATGGAGTACTAAGTCTGTGTTAGGATAGCCTGGAAGAGTGGGTCATCAGAAGAAATGGATGCTTTATGCAGCAGTGCCTGTAAAGCTTGGTAGAGCACACGGGTCTCCCCTGTGTGCAGGCTTATGGATGACTGGGGAGGAGACATGCAGGCTGACCAGGTGGGAGGCTGCTGCCATATTGATGATATAAGGCCTGGGCCCAGGCTGTCAGAGAGGGGCCTGGTCATTGGCAGAACCAGCTGGCAAGTGCATGTGTCTCGGATGGAGCTCAGAGCCTCTTTTGGCATGAAATTAATTGAATCCCATGGGTATTAAATCTGTGACCTGGGCCTCATTAGCACAGGCCCTTCTTACTGGAGCAAACCAGCATGGGTGCTGATCTCAATAGGTTGCTATTTTTGCTGCTGGAGACTGAAAGAAGTATTTAGTGTCTATACAAACACACATAGAAATAGGGGAAACTTCAAAATGCTTTTTCTATGTTATTTTTTTTTTTTGGAAAATATAAGTATTTAAAAAAATTTTATTAAAAAATTTTTAAAAACATTCTAATTTATTTTTGAGAGAGAGAGAGAGAGAGAGGAGGGGCAGAGGGAGAGGAGGAGGGAGAATCTCAAGCAAGCTCCGCACTGTGAGCACAGAGCCTGATGAGGGGCTCAAACTCATGAACCGTGAGATCATGACCTGAGCTGAAATTCAAGAGTCGGACACATAACCAACTGAGCCACCCAGGCGCCCCAGAAAATATAAGTATTTTGATAAAATGTCATACGATTCATATTTTTCTTTTCCTTATTGTATAGTAATCTGGTCTGGCCTTGGGGCCAAGAAGTCTGAGATAAATGCTTTTAGAGGGAATTTCAGAAGAATTCTATGAAATAATAGATCTCTCTTGTTCACGTATCAACTGAAACTACTCAGATCCAAATGTGTAAAAACTTGAAAACATTCATATATACTTCTTCAAATGCTAACTTTTGGTTCAGACATTTGCCATCCCACAGACAATGCCACGGGCCTGTAAAACACACAGTAAAGTGAAGATGTGGCAATTATTTCATTTACTTGAATCATATAAAAAGTCAAAACAGAAAATTAGGATTACAAAGTGATTTCTTGGCCCAAATACTTGGGCCAAGTCTGTAATTAACTGGCTGACTGCCAAAATTCACTTTACTTTGTTCTGTGATGACACAGCCAATGAGAACAAATGAGCCATAGGAAGAGAGGTTTGGGATGGGACAGAGAATTGTTTTTTTAAATTAAGCATTTAGTCATTGGGTTTTGACTCGGTGCTTCTGGCTTACTTTAAATCTTTTCATATTCTGAATGTACTTGTTTGATAAAATTTTAATTTGCTTTAAAAGAACACATGAATCAAAGTTAAATATTAAGGTACCTGGAATTTTTTAAAACGGTATTTTAAAAAATGAACAAACCAAATCTTGATTTAAACTCAACTAATCACTCTGACACCATAAGGCATCTGGGAGCCCACACAGCAGGTAGGAACTGCGCACAGATCTGCATATGCATGAGACAGAAGGGCAGGAACAGGTGTGTGGGGTTATGGTGATGGGGTGGAAACTGTCAAAAGCACCTAATGATATCAGTACCAGCTTGAGTAGGAAAGTTTGGGGGCTATAAATAGGTTCTATGGGACAACAACCACTAAAAGGTAGTCAATACCACAAGATGAGAATCAATAGCCACAGGATTAAGAGGAGCTATTAACATTCTCACTCAATTACATGGTGGGAAAAATGGAGGCAAAATGGAGGCAAAATGAACAAATCAAGAACCCTCTTTCCTTTGGGAACACGATGCAGCAACACCAGCCGTGTTTATTGCAAAACAGGTAAGCATGGCATGGTACTTAAGAGTGTGGACTTTGGTGCCACAGAATGGTTGTGGACAATGGTTCAAATGGTGACTCTATCACTTAATAGTCTTGTCACCTTAAACAATTTAGTTAACTTGTGTTTATCTCAGTTTCCCTTCTATAAAATAGAGGTGATTATAACCACTACCTCACAGAGTTGCTATATGGTTTAAAGTTTATTTATTTTGAGAGTGAGAGCATGCACACGCACGAGCAGGAGAGGGGCAGAGAGAGAGAGAGAGAGAGAGAGAGAGAAAATCCCAAGCCGGCTCCGTGCTGTCAGTGCACCAGATGCAGAGCTCGATCTCAGGAATGGCAAGATCATGACCTGAGCTGAAATCAAGAGTCAGACACTTAACCAAATGAGCCACCCAGGCGCCTGTTAAATGGTTTAAATTAGTTACTATTTGAGATGCACACTGAAGAGTGCCTCACAAATAAAGATGTTCCAGATGTGTTTCTTAAATAAATAAATAAATAAAAAAAACCCAAACCAATCAGAAGGCAGGGGTGCAAGGGGGTTGCCCAGTAACACTTTCCTGACCAGCTAATGTCAGCACAGCTGTATTCCTTGACACAAGGATTCTAAGACATGTTCTTTACAGGGCTCTTTTTGATTTGGTGTAGTGTGTGTAGATAGGGGAAGTGACATAATAGGGAGTTTTTTTCTGGGAGAAGGAAGGCTTTTGAAAATAGTAAAGCTCTGCTTTTTCCTCACGTTGGAGGCATGCTTGCATCTCCCATTTTAACTCACCTCCAGAATCTTCCATTCAGGGTGCCAAGTAGCTTACTGACTTACACATACTGTTTCCTACATTCTCAGAAATTAGCATACATTCTGCAGTTACTGAATATACAATATCTTGCTTGGAGTTCATTAGTACTTAAATTCAGGAAGCAAAAACTGAGCTCTTTAACCATTAGTCTCTACTTTCTAGTCTTCCTTTTTCCTGCTGGCTTAGCACAAAAGTGGCTTATTTCTCACTCATATCACAATATACACAGATCAAACTGGTCTCCTTGGTGGTTCTTCCTCAGGTGGGGACTTGGGGACTCAGGTTCCTTCCATGTTCAGACATTATTGTCTTAAATTTGTGGTCCCTACATTTGCTACAAAAGAAGGGAGCCTCTGCCTTCTTCCTATAATTCACATATTTACCTCAAAGCAAAGGAAGAAAGCAAGGCAAGAAATAGAATTTTGCCCCTAATAATGCCTATAGCTCCAAAGGGTAGCAGGTATGGTATATCCTCTGACCCATGGGCCCTAGACTCAGGTGGTCTTGGTTGAGTCACTGACTCCCAAGGTCCCATGTAGCCCTGAACACAGCAGGTCCTCAGTATACATTTGCTGAATTTAGCAAATGAAAATAATAACAACAAAACATCGTGAATTTGTCCTTTATTAGATGTGTGATTTTTCTTGGGATCCATTCTTACTTTGTTAATTTTCTACTTTCCCTTGAGGATCAATTTAAGGAGAAGGGCCAGGAGGATAAAAAGGAATACTGACCAACAACAAGAAGTATAGTTCATAAACATGGTAAAGGATGAATTCTTTAAAAGCAACCCTTTGTCATGGCTTCGTGGATGGCCAGTTGCCCGAAGAGTGGTACAAAAAGAACTATGAGAACTTCATTAAGACCAATATAAGATAGGAGAGTCTGTTTTACAGTAATGCCCCCAGCCAATCACATCTCCCATCGTCCGTGCCCTGTGTATTTTCTTTAGCGCACTGACTCAGGGCTTGCCCACATGACTTGTGGTTGTCAATGGGACATCAACAAAGATGACGCAAGCAAAGGCTTGAAAAGTGCTCCTGTACTGGGGCTCTCCCTCTCGGGAGGCTGTCCTGAGATTGCCAAACAGTAAAGAAGACCAGGATGAAGGTCCACATGAAGGTACAGCTGACCCATCAGCTCACCGCAGCTGCATAAGTAGCCCAAGTGAGACCAGCCGAAAAACTTATTAGCCAACCCAGAGAATCGCAAGAAATAATCAATTGTTCCTATTTCAGACTACTAACTTTTAGGATGTTTTCTTATGAAGCAAAGGCAACCGACACCAATAAACCAAAATCCTGAAGTAATAAACAGTAAATAACCAAAGAGTAAATAAACCAAATCCTGAAGCTTTAAAAAATGCAATCCAATCTAGACTGGCAAAGTCTGATTCACATCTTAAGTGTTGGTCATTTGGTGATAGCAAGAAGTAGGGGGTCCGGGAGGATTACTCTAGTTGGCAGAGATGGGGATTCTCCACCCCCTCCCCCCCAGTCCCTGATTTTCATTGTAGGTAAATAATTATTACCTCTTAGCTCCCTCCCTCCCTCCCTTCTCTGTAAGCAGAAAAATGTTAGCTGTCGCACAAAGTTTGCATTCTTTGGACAAAGTACAAATTTAAGTGGTTCCGCGGGAAAAGCTCATGTTTTACAAGCCACTGACCATCAAAAGCCAACTATCTTAGGCCCTAGTGTCATTAAAATAACACTTCAGAGGGAACAAAGAGCTGCTTTTTATTTGATTATATAATGATAGTTCTCTTTCTTTTTGGTTGATAGAAAGGAAAAAGATTTTAGTTGAAATGACGCTTGATCTACAGCTGCTAAAATTCTAAGCAACTGATCCCATGACCAGAGCCTCGAGGGCAGGGTCCAAGGGACCAAGAAGCACGGATAATTGGGGGCTTATTGCTGCTCGAAGAGGGGGACTGACAAAGTTCACGCCCACAATCCCAGGGCTGATGCTCCTTTGGCTCCCAGTCACAGTACACTCTGGTCTTCCTCAGCGCTGCTTAGCAACGCCAGCTCAGGCTGGAGCTGACAAGTCACTGGGAAAAAAATGGCTCATTCAGAGCTTCCTGCTATTGGCAATCCCACTCAGAACGGGCTAACTTCTTCGCCCTGAAGGGATTACTGTTCTTAGTACAGTTCCATCTTATTTTTGGACTGACCTCTTTCTAAAGCTCTTCATGTGAAGAGGAATATTAAAGGTTCACGATCAAAAGCATTCCCTATATTAAAGATACGTACAAATAATCATAACTTTCATTTCCAGTCTCTCATTCTTACTAGCTAGGGAGAGTCCTTCTCTCGTGAACACAGTGAAGAAGAACATAACGGCCTGCCCAAGCTCATCCTTTTTATAGTCTCAGTAGAAACCATTTGCTATTTCAGTTGATCCTAAAAAGTGGTGTATTCATCATGAAAAATCTGAGGGAAGCTCGACGAACTGGAGAAGCAAACGGCATAGAATCAGCTCAGATACAGTACAGATATTGCTTCCTTTCCAGATTCTCTTGAGACCTCTACACCAACCGGTAGGTGAATGCAGTTTCCTCACTGTAGGAATATCCACTGTTGATGGAAAATTCTAGGAGAGCACAGAGTAGCGGTGGAAGCATAATTGTATCTCAGTGACCCTCCATAATGCCAAAGAGGTGATTTTTTGCTAAGAAATAGTTCTTTTGTAATTTGTCAAGCTAGGGAGCTCTGCAGCTGGCCACTAATACATTTCTTTGGCAATTACTTTGTAATGTCTTAATGGCTCCGAGGGTACATTTCTTGACCTGATGCTAAAAATCACCTCAAACCAGGCTGTCTTGTTCTGCTGACTTCATGAAATGTGGCCTCTTAAGTAATGGTTTGGGGTATTCCAACCAGACTTATATTTGCAATTTTACTCTCAAATTTTAAAAATGAGGTACACTTGGTTGGCTTCTGGGATGCCTCACTCACTCATTTATTCATGAGCCCTCACTCTGCACTGATTTCTGTGAAAGGTGACTGAAGAAATAAAAGGTGTATCTTCCGGCCCCACAGAAGCTTACAGTCCAAGTGCCCAGTCAACATGCCTCTGAAGTGACACAAGGACAAAACCAATTTTTAGGAAAGCAATAATGACAGTGGCAGGTGGGGTTTTTTCCTCTACCTTAACCATCTTCCTTCCCTTACCTTGCTCTGATGGGTTGAGATCCCAGTCTGGGTCCCAGAGCACTACCATTTCCAGGAGAATTCTTTCTGGCTAATGCTGGGGATATAGAAGTTGTTCTTTGAGGCACCTGAAAGAAAACCGGAATTCAGAAATATTTTCCATAAAATAGCTCCCATAGGCTCCTACCTGAAAAGCAGCCTAACCCTTTTCTAAAATTTACCAGGAGTTACAGAAACAGGCAAGCAACAGTGTTCATTTTTCAAAGAAATATTTAACTCCCTAAACACAATCAGACAAAAGACACTGGCTGAGGCACATTCAGCCATCACGAAAGAGTACGGTAACTATAAAAACAAATTAAAAAGGAGACCAAGCTAATTATTTTGATTCACTGGGTTAAAATAACCGACCTCCTTTGCTTGTGTAAGAGTGGTGAATATCAGATATTTCTTTGGGGGTACCATCAACTCAGCTGATCACTGGAAATTTCATCAGATGAGAGTCATCCAGAGAAGCTGAGCTACGTCACAACTGATAAACAGGCAAGGAAATGATGACATCTGGGGAGAAACTAGGGTATCACGCTAGAACTTGGGACATAAGCCACATGTTGCTGAGCTCAGAGAAACTACTTCAATAGATTCTATATGTCAATTTCCTAATCAACTTGCAATCACTAATTAGAAACAAACCCCTAGACACTGTGCTTTGGAAGGTCAATTTGCAAATGTAACACAAAACAGGATTAATATTGAAAATACTGGCAGGGTCTTCAAAAAGACTATGTGTGTATCATCAGACACAGAGTAGGAACATGTATCATTATTAGCTTATCTGACGAGGCCTAAGGTGGAATTTATGTATGTCTCATTTCATTAAACATTTTTAATGAAATCAAATATTGTAAGTGTACTAAAGGGGCCCAACATGAGGGAGGAGAATAATACTGTATGAAAGTGAGGAGGAAATGAAAATGTAGATATTCCGTGATAGCTAATTGGGTTAAACATTTGTCAGGTACTTCCGTTTCATTCACTTCTTGGGGCTCTTTTAAAGTGGGTTTGTGGTTTTTTTTTAAATGTTTTTATTTATTTTCTAGAGACAGAAAGACAGAGTGTGAATGGGGGTAAAGGCAGAGAGAGAGGGAGACACAGGACCCAAAGCAGGCTCCCGACTCCGAGCTGTCAGCACAGAGCCCGACACGGGGCTTGAACTCACGAACTGCAAGATCATGACCTGAGCCAATGTCGGATGCCTAACCGACTGAGCCACCCAGGTGCCCCTAAAGTGATTTGTGTCTTGCACTAGATATTTTAAAAATGTGCTTTGTTATAACATTATTGGTTAACACATTAAGTGATATTTAAGATTAATATAAATTTTGTTGGTTATTATGATGCATTTTAAGATAAAGACCTAGGAAGATTAGTCAGTGAAGTGAAGCAGAATGGCCAAATCAGAGTTTCCACCCGCTCAAATTAAATATTCCTTTTTCTTTTTGTAAACTTAAATAGTTGTAGAGAAGAAAGAATCTAACAAATTATTAAAACTAAAACCTTTGGGGGCGCCTGGGTGGCGCAGTCGGTTAAGCGTCCGACTTCAGCCAGGTCACGATCTCGCGGTCCGTGGGTTCGAGCCCCGCGTCGGGCTCTGGGCTGATGGCTCAGAGCCTGGAGCCTGTTTCCGATTCTGTGTCTCCCTCTCTCTCTGCCCCTCCCCCGTTCATGCTCTGTCTATCTCTGTCCCAAAAATAAATAAACGTTGAAAAAAAAAAATTTAAAAAAAAATAAATAAAACCTTTGTATAGATGTAAAATTTTCTCCCAGAGTTATAAATGTATGCCTACATGCTTTCAGAGAGTGGACCACTCACTTCCATTTTCAGTTTTTCTGGCTCTCGTGACACTTCTCTGCCTGTCCTATTTTCCATATTGGACTTTGCTCACTAACTAACCTTTTCTGATGGCATCTCGGCTTCCACAAAAAGAGAGCACCAACAAAAAAGCCATGATCAGCTATTTTCATTTCCAAAACAATGGAAATCCTGTTATAATATCCTTTTGAGTAGAAGATGAGGAAGCATATTTGAAGATCATTGGGTAAAAAGTATTATTTCTTCCTGGAATCAACAATGGCACTGATCTTTGGAAATTGTGGGACATTCCATTTGTCATAGATCCTATGCTAAGTTCAAAAGAAAGGGGAATCTTGGACCAGGAAAAATCTAATGCAAACATTTCTCCAGTATTTTGAAATATTTCCAAGATGTCTGTAGTGAGATACATGACCACATTACATAACAACTTTTGGAATGAGCAACAACTGGTTTAGGTAAAAACAAAAGAAACCAATCCCAGGGTTATTCTGTCTGGTGGATGGCTAGTCATTTCACCCTACAGTTTTATCCTCAGGAATTAAATTATGACCCGGTCTAGAAGGAACTTGCCTTAAACAGCCAATTTTAAGAGCAATACTATCTTCTGAACACCTGCAATCTGATTTCACTTTGTGTTCTTATTAAAAGTAGGAACAAATCAATTTTCTACTTTTTATCTGCAAGTTTTCAATTAGTCTAGATGTAGATTCAGTCACCAGTGAAAATATCCATTTTTCTATTTCTCCTTTTTAAAGAAAGCTATATACCCAATGTGGGACTTGAACTCATGACTCTGAGATTAAGAGTTGCCTGCTCTACTGATTGAGTCAACCAAGTGCCCTTATTATTCTATTTATTAATATGGATAGTAAAATAATAGTTTGGAATGCTTGAGATTGAGAGTTCTAATTCTGGATACAGGATAGATGTTTCCAGGTCACTCAATCTCTATGAGCCTCCATTTCTTGGGAAATGAAGGTCAGAAGTGATAAATGATAATCCAAGTCTTAGCTTGGGAATGAGGAGGGATGAAAACAAACATGGGCCGTGCTTTGACATTCTCGTGCTCCTCATTACCATAAAAGGTCTGGAATAGAGGTAATAATACCAATAAAAAACAATGATGACCATGACAGTAATGATGATAAAAGCAGGCCACACCGTTACCTTTGGTGGAATGTCTTCTTCCTGTCGTAACCAAGAGCTTCGGTCAAACTTCTCAATGCGGGTGGGGAGAGGAGGGTTTTCAGAGGTGGGATCCGAGTTCTGGCGTGGCATCTCAACACGGTGAGAGGTCACGTTCAGAGCCTCCTGAAACCCAGAGAGGCCCTTCGTGGGCTGCTCATGCACTGACTGGGAGGCGGTCAAGGCAGGTCCCTGGGATTTCACAGCTACAAGATGAGGAATCTAAGTGTCGAACCAACATTAGAGCAACAGGATTAGAAGAAAGAGTAGATCAGCTAGTACCTCATTCAGTGGAAGGGAAAATAAAATCTTAGGGAGGACAAAGAGGCCATCATAGTTATCTTCAGCATACTTTCAGAAGCTTTTCCAAATTTCCCATTTACAGACATATGTAGGGCTGAACCAGGGTGCTCGGCAAAAATTAAGTGATTTACTCGGGATTGCTAAGAAGTCAGTGAAATGAGTGTGGTGACAATGAGAGCAATTTTCAGTGAACATTTACTGACCAGCAAGATAACGTATTTAAATATTTTTCTTCTAACATGATAAACTTCCTCCTTCAACACCCTTAACCTGACATTAGAGAGTACTCTGTAAAATAAGAAATGCTCTGAATATCTTACTTCTTAAGAACTCACTAAATTCACCATGAGGTAGACACAATTATTTCATCATTTTACACATGTGAATGGAAGGTCTAGAGAGGTTAGATAACAACCTAGATCTCACAGCTTATAGGTGCTGGAGCTTGGATTGGAACTCACACATACCTCATGGTCCACACACCTAACTCTGCATTATTCTGTTTTCTGGTAAGCTGGCTCTTACCACCCATGATACTAATGTATCTCTCCACACCAAGATGTTTTTTTTCGAGTTGTAAGTCACACAATTTGGCATGCATTGATATTGTTCATGCAGGGAAGACATGCCATCTTCTGGTAGAAATGTGGCTCTTTAAGACAAATCATTAAACTCAAGAGTTCACAGTGCTCTTGACCATTAGAACTGCTCACATTTTATTGCTACTGCTTCTGTAAGCCTGTCTACTTCTCCACCACAAGGGTAAATTCCCTGGAGATGGGAGCCATGTCCAACATGGTATCTCTGAGTCTAGCACTTTGCCTGGCATGTGGAATGTGGTCAATAAATCTTGGCTGGGAAAACACCTACAGTACTTCCTAAATTCAATAAACACTAATCTAATATCTGATTTGTGCAAGGGGCCTATCAGGCCCTCTCAGTGCCAGACCCCTGGGGGGTATTTCTACAGTCCTCTTCCATTAGCCTAGCCCCATTCCTTTTGCCCTTGAGGTCTTACCCCTGGAGCAGCCTTGCCCTAGCCTCTTCAGACCATCTTTGGTCTGAAATCTGAAATATTATTAATTATAGTTCAGTGAAAATTCTCAAAGTCTAGTTCAGGTGAATGTTATGTTTCAACCAGAATAGAACTGTAACCAAATTGTTCTTAATGTTAATTAGCATGAAATATAATAAACAATAATATTAAAACAAAGCATATTTTACAAATAGAGCACAAAACCACACACCTACTTCAAAAGAGTTTTCAAAGACGTGTGGGTGAAACCAGCTGCATTATCACCTTTGTTTTTCATAAAATTCCATTCTTTACTTCACTTCCTATTTCATTTTCAGTATTTAAAATTTAAGAAGCCTCCTAAAACCTCCAGAAACATCTCCCGAAGTGGAGTACCTTTTTTCTTTTTTAAATAGCTTACAACAGTGGCTCTCGAGTCCTAGACTGCATAGGAGCACCCTGGGGACTTGTTAAACCACAGACTACCAGGCCCCCACAGAAGGTTGGAGCAGCAGGTCTGAGGCAGACCCAGGAAACTGCATTTCTACCAACTTCTTGGGTGACGCTGATGCTAATGGTCCGGTTTCCCTTTGGGAAACACTGGCTTGGAAGACACAATTTTATCCAAGTTCATTTACTTTTTCTGGTTAAAGATCATACCAAAATCCCAATGAACAAAAGATAATATAATAGTTTATATATAACATATATATATATATATGCATATATATGTATATATATATATATATTTGTGTGTGTGTATACATATACATAATATACACGACTATTAGCTTGGTAATTATAACTACAAGTATGCTTGTTTCTACCTTGCAGACACTCCCATAGGTCTCCAGTGAGGCCAATTTACCAAGAAATGACTTTGTGGTTGGCTCAAAGTTAAGGATGGTTTTTTTTTTTCTTTCTCACCCCTTCCCCGTCCCTCAAATCCAGTGGGGTCTCCTCTATTTCTATAGATTCTGTATTAAGGGCCATTGTTTGACTGGTCCGATGTGTGAATCCAAGTTACAATCCCCTGTTGTTTTCGTAGGCTTAACTGTACACCCTATTGAAATGGCTAATGGAACAAGGGGAGAGGTACCTGGGGATCGACTGGTCTGAGCATGGGAGGTGTCCGAGCAGGCTGAACCCCACTGATACTGAAGGACTCCGACCTTGGAGGCAGGTTGGGGTCAGATATTCTGTTGGCAACCTTGTGAGGCATGGCAGGTGAACTCTGCCGGTTGAGCCTTGACCGCTCTTCTACCTGGAAGCAAAAAACAAAACAAAACAAAGAAAAGAAAAACAAAACAAACAAGAAAAAAAAGGTGCTTCAATGGATAAATGGATAGAAACTGATTTGCTTCCTAATAAGGATTATCTGTAGTCACCTGCACAGCCATTTTTGTGTCCCTCTGGTCAATTTGTTTTAAGGAACCCAAACTCTTCATACCTGTTCTGCATCAAGAACTTCTTAAAAAAAGCTATTTTCTGTCACAGTAAACCCTAGCCCCAAAAACACAGAACACATAAGCCATCTGGTACCCAGTTATCTTGTGCTGTTTCAGTTAACTGGGAATTTGGGACCCACTTAAGAGTTTATCTTGCACTGACTGGATATTGTCTTACTGACTGGTCGTTTGCAAAGCCATGGCGTCTGTGAAGGAGACACTGGTGGGCATTAAGATTGCTTGGGAACAGGGGTGCGTGGGTGGCTCAGTCATTTGAGTTTCCGACTTTGGCCTCACGGTTTGTGAGTTCGAGGCCAGCATCAGCATTGAACCCTGTGCTGACAGCTCAGAGCCTGGAGCCTGCTTTAGATTCTGTGTCTCCCTCTCTTTCTGCCCCTCCCCCACTCACACTCTGTCTCTCTCTCTCTCTCTCTCTCTAAAAAACAATAAACATTAAAAAAAAAAAGATTGCTTGGGAACAGCAGAAAAGTGCTTTCTCATGGGACAGGAAGGGAAGACCACTAATGGTGCGTTTCCTCACATGCCCTACTGATAAAGCAAGGGGGTGTTTCAAGCGCTCCCTTAATGAGCTGGACTGTCTTCAGCAGACTTCCTGTATTGTTTCTGTCTTTTAGGATCCTTCCCTTTCACTTGTCTCCCTGCTCCCTAAAATATGTCGTTCCATTCCCATCCAGAACTTCACTGCCTTACTCTCCACCCTCCTCCCTGTTTGTCCACGTGTGGCATTCATTCTTGCTTCTCCCCTTCTTCTCTCCCCGCCTCCAACCCTTTCGCTTCTGTGGCCGCTTCATTTCCCTTTCTTGCTGAGTCTCTCCCAACCCAAAGCAGATAACTAATCAGAAGTGTTTCATAGGAAAGGCTCACAGTCCCAGGGAATGCCCTTTTTACAGGTAAGATTCCCCTCGGTACATGTCTGCAGCAGACTGTCACAGAGGATATTTCCGAATGGAAATTTAGATAAACAAGATGTTGGGGCAGCTGGTGGCTCAGTTGGTTAAGTGTCTGATTCTTGGTTTCAGCGCAGCTCACGATCTCACGGTTTCATGAGTTCGTGTGGGGCTCTGCGCTGACAGCACAGAGCCTGCTTGGGAGTCTCATTCTCTCCCTCTTTCTCTGTCCTTCCTCCGCTTGTTGCTGTCTCTGTCTCTCTCAAAATAAACAATCTTAAAAACAAAAAAGATAAACAAGATGTTAAGAACTTTGATGACTTCAAGAGGTCCAGGACTTTTCTTTAAGATCCATCTTATCCTGTCCTTTATTTCTTTAGGGTCAGTTTGACAGCTGTATTTTCCAAACCTCCGGGGCAGGGCACCCACCCTGATGACTCTTCAGTGTGAGCATTAACTCTCTTCTGCTGACTCACTGATGAGTGTTCCAAGTGTCTGTCACAGAACCCACATGCAGGTCAAGATATATTTGCATGGAGCTCTTTATTCATTTCACTGCCTGATTTGAAATTAAAATTTTTTCACAAGAGCTATTCTTCTCCTTCCTTCTTATTTCATTAGGAATCTTTCTAGAGGCAGACTCGGTCTCATATACTGGATAAGTCTTTTTTTTTTTTTAAACTGTCATATAATTGCAAACATTTTAACATAAGAAGATATGCTGCAGAACAGAAGACCATCCCCCACCTCTACTTGGGGATAACTTAACATGTCCTCTCCCACCATGGCTGTGCAGGGTACATACAACTGGCATCCAGCTGACTTTGTTTTTGCAATTCCATGTCCCAAGAGCTTTACCACATACCAAACAATGTTAGCTATAAAAAGCCAGACGTATAAACCAGAACATGTATACTTTGTGTATGCGTGCATACAAAGCATTGCACCAGCAATAATTATTTGGCTATTGCACTGAGCAAAAGAAAAGAATAAAGCCAGTTTTGAGCTGAGGTCATAAAGAAGACAAAGTCCCATGAAGACAGTGGTAGATAAACTAAGAGGAAGGCATTCAATGTATTGCTTTTCTAAATACTAGACTCCTTGAAAAAGAAAGTGACTATTCCAGGCCGCTGAAATTGGTCAAATATTAGCCATTTTCTTATTTCCACGGAAGATCATTAATAGATAAATCACGTGTACAAGCATCCCTCACCGTCCAAACTCCCCCAGTCTAAGCAGGTCATCGCAGTCTGAGCTCAGGAACCCAAGAGATTCAGATGCATTTTCAGAGAAATACCTGGCTATCCAATCGATAGCCACCTGTTACCCAACCCAACAGTCAGGAACCAAATATATTCAGAGAGTGGGGAATACTTGCCATTATTTTTATTTTTTAACTGTAAAATACACTCCTTATTAAACACACACTTAGAGACAGCACATTAAAAACAGCAATTGAAAAAGTCTGCCTTGAGGGGATGGAGATGAAAAAGACTCCATCTTGAGCAAAGAAACCGTTTTTGAGATAAAGAATTTTTTTGGCCAACAGCCCGCAGCAAGCTTCCAGTAAAGGAGGTATTCTCACCACAGGCCATATGGGCCATAGAGCTGCCATGGGAAATGAACAGGGCAGAAAGTGAGGTGCTGATTTTCATAGGAAGTTAATGGGTTTGATTGGTCGTGTATAAATATTACTAATGTACTTCTAGCAAAATCTGGTTTACACACTAAATCCTACCATTTGTATGTGTCAGGTTGTACCATTCTAGAATATATGGCATAATTAATTTATGGTTATATTTTGCAAATTATTTCAGGATGATTCAAAATCTGGTGAAATTTCTTGGGTTGGAACTTGTCCAACGAAATTTGAAAACCTATGAGAAAGGTGTAACAATGAGCCATCTGGCTATATACTTTGCCTCAAGAGAACCTTGTCCCAAAGTTTTTAGGAAGATAATGTTGCCCACTGCTTTTGCACCAAAGGAACAACATGAATATTGGAGCAAAGATATCAAATCAAACATCCTAATATCAGACAAAGGAGAAGTTGGGTAGTGTACTTGGGTGCAGGCCCTTCCTGATCATATTGATACTGGGCAAAGGGCTGTCTCCTGATTCACTACATCTTACTTTCACTAATCGAAAAGGAGATAGATATGTGAGTGAGACAAATAAAGAAGGTGTTTTTTTTCCACACAGAATAAGGATATTTGTGATTAAACAATGGGGTACAATGGAGATATATTTCGATCTGCCTTGCATGATATCAAAAATCTATTAGCTGAGCCTCTGCTCCAAGGAGATGTAAAATGTCAGAAGTACCACCAAAAAAGAATGCTCTAGTAGCAACAGATATAGAAGGTCAAGGTGCCGGACCATGACAACAAAAGATATGTTACAAAGGATTTCATACTTGTAGGGATTATCAATGAATATAGAAAACAAGATTAGGAGAGGCTGATCAGTTTTAGGATAAACACGATTTGTTTCTTATTAAAAGGACTGTTTGAACATCAAAACTAAATTTGGGGAGGTTCAGATCATCTCTGCAGAAATGCTGTACTATACTGGATGGCTCAGTCAGTTAAGTGCCCAGCTCAGGTCAGGATCTCACAGTTCATGAGTTTGAGCCCCGAGTCGAGCTCCATGGTGACAGTGTGGAGCCTGCTTGAGATCCTCTCCCTCCCTCACTCCCTTTCTCTCTGCTGCTCCCCTGCTTGTGCTCTCTCTCTCTGAAAATAAATAAACTTAAATAAAAGAGAAATGCTATGCTATGTTTTATAGCATTATAGGGAGAAATAAAACCATAATTATAGTCTCAGAAATAAAACTCTGCTCCAGGCAGCACTGTGTTGTCCATTGGGTTCAATGGGAGTGATGTCTAAGGCCTCTGAGATGCATAAAGGCTATATGAACACAGAAGACCTGAAAATAAATTTGTTGATTGTAGGATTTCAAAAAATTTCTCAAAATAAATAAAAATATGTTTAAGCATGTATAAAAGGAAATATATCGATGTCAATTGAAGCGTTTTGTACGTTGACAACAATTCATAGCTTACAGTGTCTCACTTAGCAAAAATGAATGATACCTGCCGAGAGAAAAATTTCAAAACAAAATTATAGAAGTAATCTTTTAGATGTTGACAGCAAAAATATATTTACTATGTCACATGGGTGCATTTTTATAATATTTTATATGATGCAGCTTCTGTGGGGTCTACGGAGGCCTGGAAGGCCTTACTTAGAAGCTTACACATGGTGAATTGAACATAATCATACGGGAATTCCTTTTTTTCAAACTGAACAAAACAGTTTGATGTTTTTGTCTTTATTGGAAATGTTGGAGAAAGAGAAAGAAATCAACAAATAACTTTTAAGTTTAGATACCCTGGCCCTGTATTCACTGGTCCCATAAAGAGTTGAGTCATACTGTCCTTTGGCATAAACCACAGGAGCAAGATGGTTACTGAGCGAGACGGGGGACAGCCCTTCTCTGAGGCCCCTCTGAGGATAGGGGAGACTCTCATTCATATGAAATGTTTAAAATGCGGTCTCATCTGAAGACAAGAGCCGGGACTACTCTTCCACTATCTACTCTTAACCAGTGACTCCAAAGAAAAGTATAGGTCTTCATGGGGATGGAGCGTTTAACTTAAAAATAATAAGGCAAATATTATAAGCTGAGAGGGGAATGAAGAAGTGTGCATGTATCACTGGGGAGAGGGGGGGTGGAGGAGATGGGGACGCATGTGGGCTGCCCGTGTGAAGTACACACCGGAAACAACAGAGGCACACACTTACTCCTTGTGGGTGACAGTGACCTTGGAAACAAAGTATGACTGTGTTGAATGCTATCTTTCATTTGTATCTGCATAGTGCTTATGGTTTCAATGGCACATTCATACACACAATGGCCCAGGGGCTTTCCCGAAGGCAAGAAGTGCAGATGGGGAAATTGCACCCCAGGAAAGCTCCAAGGCTTGTTCCATGTCACCCAGCCAGGAGGTGGAAGAACTTGAACTTGACCTCCTTATGCCAAATCTTAAGAGAGAGAAGCAGAAACTGAGGAAAGAAGGGAGCAGAGCTATAAACTCTCTAAATGGTCATTTGAAACCTCATATATAAAATAACATACAAAAAGGAAAAAAAGAAAACCCACATCACTATTGAGTAGGGAAAACCAAGTAGAGGAGTTCTCATATAGAGGATTTCAGAGTCCAATGGGCCGATGAAATATAAAGGGATATCTTGGTCCATTGTTTGCCAAATAAAACCATGGCCAGATGACTGGAATGCATTACAGAGTAAGAACATGATGGAGTATTGAAAAAAATTAAATACAATTTCATACAGCATTCATGTAGAGACAGCATTCTGTCACTTTTGTGTGTTGATGAAAATTTGAAGAAAAAGTTGGGGAGGGGCACACACAGTTACTGCCAGGCCCAATCACATGCCAGTTTAAGGAAAGGAATCTGCTCCATTGTTTAAAAAAAAAAAAGGTATTATAAGAAAATAAATCTCTATCTTTCAAAAAGTGGAAATGAGAAAGAAAAAGACCTTCAAATTTTGCTGACATTTAACAGAATATCATACTGATGTTTTTACAGAACAAATCTGATTTCCATCCCAATCCAGAAATGGCAGAGAATTTGAAAGGAGTAAAAATGTCCTCACCCTTCCTTTCAATAGAGACATAAGTGTTCCTCCCTGGCTGAAATCTGAAAATCACAGTCAATGTAACAATCAGAACAGATCAAGTACTCAGTGAAAGGAGAGAGGGAAGGGGCATCTGGGTGGTTCAGTCGGTTAAATGTCCGACTTTGGCTCAGGTCATAATCTCACGGTCTGTGAGTTCGAGCCCCCGCATGGGGTTCTGTGCTGACAGCTCAGAGCCTGGAGCCTGCTTCGAATTTTTTGTCTCCCTCTCTCTCTCTCTCTGCCCTTCCCCTGCTCACACTCTATCTCTCTCTCTCAAAAATAAGTAAACATTAAAAAAAATTTAAGGAGAGAGGGAAGAGCTCAACAAGATTTTCAAATAATCGAGTATTTTTATTTTTCTTATTACACCCAAGAGATTAATGAGAAGGCTAATGAGAAATGCAATGATGATTTACATTTTACAAAATGAAACAAAAAAATCACAGAGGGTGAGGCATTATAACATTACACTAGCTAATGAAAAACTGTTGACTTGAAAAAAGGAAGAGAAAGAAGGGACGAAAAAGTAACCAAAGAAGGAAAAACCATTCTGGTGAGGAGGTATAGACATGGGTTAGAAAACAAGCACTGGCATAAGTTACAGAGGCTGCCAGGGGAGAAGACAGCTGGGGGTGTCTTCAAGGGCACAGGGGCAAAAAAGGCCCAGACTCTGCATCACAGGGGACCGTGGCAAGGATAATTCCAATTTTATACCCTGGTAGAGGATGCATTAGAAAAAGAAAGGGTGCCTTTTATTCTAACTGCAAAGGAGAGTTTAACCTAGGTTATTTTTCTTGGTTGATAATTAAGATACTGCTAGGCTAGAAATTCCATCCATATCCAAAATTTTGAAAATATTTTACTGTTCAGCTACTTTCAGCCCCATCTACATCACTACTATAAGGACAAAAGTCTTTAAATAATGCTCTAGAAGAGAAGTTCAAGCATTGCTACGAGAAGCATTAAAAGGTCAGGAAGGTAAGGATCCTCATACCCGTTTTTATTCCCATTTTAAGAAGTGGGTGTTAAGAAAATGATGAAACAAACCAAAGCACACAATTATTTGTTCTTATTTGTATACTAGTTGCTCCAATCCCAAATTTAGCACTGTCATTTATTCTGTGATCTAAATGTTTCATCTTCTTCTAACATGTGAACACCCACTCTAAGACTTGGGAATTGTTTCATGGAATAGATTGGTTAGTTGGAAGCTGGATTATGTTAACCACACCCAGAAGTACTGGACTAAATATGAGCCCCAGAAGCATGTTCCCACATATGTCTAGAACTGCATGAAGCCCAAAGAAGAGTGCCAGCTGCCTGGAAACCAGGGACCTTGGAAGATGTCACCCACCAGAAGTGGCTCAGATTTATGACGGCCAGGGAACCTCACATCGGGAGTGCTTGCCGACATAGCCGGGTTGTTTGCATGCCCAACTACTGTGTTTCTTTCACTGCTAGAAGCCTGGCTAGGAAGCACAAGGGAATTAGGAGGTCTAGAAAACCACCTTGATGACATCTGCAAAGATTGGCGCCCAGGAGTGTCATGGCTTCTGAAAGCTCGGGAGCTGTGAACTAGTTCTGAACAGAGAGGATAGGCCAGGAAACTCAGTGAGGAAGACAAAGAATAACTAGATAACAATGAGGTCAAAGCAGTTAAGTTCACATCGGAACGTGCTGGGCAGAGGCGGAAGGTAGGACGTGGGAACTGCTCCAAGCTTTTCCCCCTTCTCTGGTACATTTGTGCATGAGGCAGCTGCATGGGGGAAAGAAGGAATTCTGGGATGCTTCGCAAACAATCACGGTCTTCTCCAACGGGATCTGTAGGTGTCCCTCTCCTAAACTCATGCTGGGGGCTGGGAACACTGAGGACCATGTAGTCACACATCAAGGAAACATCATTTAGCGATGCAGCACTTCTTAGAGGCGTCGAGGTACTTGGAAGGATGCGTGAATTCATGCCCCTCCTGCCCCAAGGTCCACAGGAGTCTCCAAGGCCCTCCTTACTCGCAGTGATGGACAACCTAGGGTTTGTCACTTTGAAGATGTTGGGAGAGGACACACAAATGACCTTAGATCCTAACTCTTGAGTCGAACTACATCCTTGGGAGCGAGATCGCCTGGGGGATCTCACTATGATCCTTGAGGCTTCCTGAGCCTTCAGTTGTTCTTCAAGACCAACTCTGTTAGGACAAGCTGGTCCATCTTTCTTCTGCGAGTGATGCTCCAATAGGAGTCTTGCTCTGGAATCATTAATTTCGGCAGGTGATACTGGCATTAGCTTAGTGAAGCCTAGTTTTTCAGCCTTCTGAACACCTGCCATGATCAGGAGCTGTGAGTCTGGCTTAGCTGAGGGTTTCAACTTGGCAGGACTAGAAAATGGGTTAGCAGTGGAGGAAGGTGGCACATCTCTACCAGCCGGGATGCATGTCAGCTGCTGTTGAACAGCATGGTGATTCTGCTTAGCTGGAAGGATAGGTGGGTTATTAAAGAGTCGGTGCTGGACCTGGGAGTTGGATCACAAAATTGAGTTATTGATCTAAGAGAAAGAGGCAGCTGTTACAGACATAGGTAAATACAGATCGTATTAACAGACTCTAAAAGAAAGTGATCCAAAACATTCTCTATGTGAGATCAAACGATTTTCTCTACAGGTTCAGATTTCTTAAATTTTAAAAGAAAAAAAATGTAATTTCTGTAAGAGTAGCACATGGTCATTATAAAAGACTTACACAATATATAAGAATACAAAAAAGTTGGAAGAAAAATCCCCGCAGCGTCTACTTCCCTTAAACAATCATCATTAACATTAGGGCAATGTCATTTCAAGCATTTTCTTTACATATATGAAAGAGAATAAGAAAACGAAAAGAATATTTTTAGAAAAGGAGGACCTTATGTAAGAAATCCAGTTCTGGTGAGACTGTGGTCTAGATAACTTGAAAAAGCTCTGGCTATAAATACCTGAAGATACTAGAACGAAATATGAAGCGACATAAACACCATGCTCATAAGAAACTACAGGAAATCACTGGGAGCCACAAGCAATGACAGAACCGAAAGCCAGAGTGTTATGTGTGTGAGATGACACAGTGACTCCTGGGAGGGATGTTGATCCTTGGCTGGAGTTATTATTTTGTTTCTTTGCTTTACCCATTTAGTTATCACCTCCCCCCCCACCCCCCACCCCCACCATGCAAATAGTTTTTAATTAGATTTTTAAAATAGCTCATCACAGAGCCAAGTTCCTGAAAATCCATCCTTAGTCAGGTAGTTGAGCAAATGAAGAACCATTGCCCTGGAAGTATTTGCAAAAGCAATACAAATGACCTCTGATCCTAGAAGGGACAACCACAACCACAGGTCTGAGACCAACGGTGTGTCCATTTGTACCATAACAGAGCAAAGGAAGGTTAGCAACGATGCTGATGATAACTTTGAGGGTCTAGGTATGGACAAGAAATGATTCTACCTAAAATTCCTTAAATCTTTATTAAATCATATTCTTTCATGGGAAAGTCACTTAATTCCTCATGCCACAAACTCATTTGGACTTCTGTGAGAAATATGGTTTTTCTACTTCCTGTTGTTGATCACAAAAATCCCCTGTATCCGAGAAGATTAAAAAACAAATACAAAACATGCCAAAACCCCCCAAAACGGCCTGGAAAACAAAAAAAACCACTAATGGATTAAGGTGTCTTGCCAATTCTCTACAGAAATAATACTATGGCCCTTTCAGAAGCAAAGCATGCATTTCTCGTGATGAATTGTTTTCCAACTGTATAGAGCTAGTTCAATTCTCTACTTCTACTGGGTGAACTCACTGTAGCCAATAGCCTGGTCAATAGGACATGGTGACACTTGCTAACGTACTTACCTCCTTGGCCCAGGCTGGTTTCTCACTAGGACTCATCCCTTCTTTGTAATGGTACAGTGGCTTCTTCTCCACAGGCCTCTGCTCCTGCCGCTGGTGCTGAAGAGACACCAAATAGTCTCTCTCTTGCTTCAGCTGTCTCTGTAGTCTTTCTGCTTGTCTCTGTTCTTCCAACTGTTTGCGCTTATATTCCTATCCAGATCAGAAAAGAGGAGCGAAGAAAAGGCCAAATCACCATATGGAAACCATCGGCCAGCACTGGAAAAGCATGCAATGGAGCCGGAAGAGATGGTAACAAGGGGCCTTAGTGCTAACAGGGAGGCGCCACAGAGGTAGGCCACAGCCAGGGGTTAGCACTTAGTGAAAACACTATTGCTTTCATGGAAATCCCTACAGAACACCACCCATTGCAAAGTGACTTGCCCCTGAAACGTGACCAAGAAAGTGGCAATAATGAGGACATTTGGATGGTCAGCACACGACCCCTAGAAGGAGTCATCCACTTCCTGATTTAGTAATTAAACCATTCAAACATGTCCAATTAAGTACAAAACTAAATAAGCAGTTACAGATAATTGCTTAAATCATCTTCTGTTTAACAAAACTTGGACCAACAAAGGCCATTAGCAAGCGCATGCACAGGCTAAAAAATATCACAGTGCCGCTGAATAAGAAGTTCAGTTAAAAAATATATATCAAGAAGCTCATTTGGAGAGCAGTGCAATAATAATAAAAAAAGTACTTCAAGTGGAAGCCGTGTGAGCAGGGAACACAAAATGTTCCCATCATAAGGGTAAAACTAATAGTCTGCAAATGAAATATGACTGCAGAGCTGAGTGGGCTCTTACAGAAGAGGTGCATTTTGCTGTGATTGTATTCCAGCATGTTGCAAATGACCTTAAAAATTACTCCGCAATAAACACAGTGGCTCTCAAAAAACAGTCTGAACTTGTAATAAGACAGGATTCATGCTAAAGTTTCACAAAGAGGCAGAGTTAATAAGGAACACATAACATGTGTCTCAAATGTATGAAGACGGCAAAGTAGGTCAGGAGATGTATTAAGTTTCCATGAGACTTTCTGAGGTCCACGAGGCTTGGAGGATCCCCTCTTGTGGACTGGCATGTTAGGGGGACACACACAGGGACACACGCACACACACGGTGAACACAGAGCGGGTCGCTGGCCCTTGGCTTCCCCATTACCAGAAGTAGAGCTTGTTCATGCAGTAGCTGCTGTTGCAAGATCTCTAACTGTCTCTGCTCCTCCTCTAACTGTCGCCTGATGTACTCCTGGAGAGGTAGGCAGCAGAGAATTCAGAGGAACACAAAGAGAGAAAGAGAGAGAAAGAACCGGTAATTTCAAAGGCGACAAGAGCTGCCGAGTAAAGTGTGGAAGGAAGGAGTGAAAAAAATACCCAGACGCCTCCTCACCAAACAGGAAAAGTACCGAAGCCAAAGCATTTCAATGCAGTCAAAAGCACAAGCCCTCTACCTACAGCAGCCGGCAGAGATGGCTCAGTGCTTTGTCCTTACGGTTTGGTTTTAATCGGCTACATCTTAAAGCTTTTCATTACAGGTTCCCTCTTTATGGGCTACCCGGAATTAACAACGCTATAAAGTTCAAAGGCAACTGTGCAAGCAGCAGGAATAAAATAATTGTTGAATGCCATCGTGCACAGTCTTTGTAACGGAACCATCCCGCAGAGCGCCACCGTGCTGCTGTCAGAATGCGATTCTAACAAAGAGAGAGGGCCCTGCATCCATGGCTCCGTCATGGAGATGGGAGATTGCAGGAGTGGAAAAGCCCTTCTAAAGCAATGAAAGATGTGGCTCGTTTATTACGCCGCGGCGCTACCTTCAAAGTACATACCCAGGGCAGGGAGAACCCTAAGATCAAGGTATGTCAGGGGACTCTGGCCTGGGTAGGAAGCGAGGCTCAATGAGTGGGCATTGCCAAGGCTGTGCATTTGACTTCTTGAATAGGTGAGAAGAGCAGCTCGAGAAAGAGTAAAAACCTGCTTAAACTGAGAAGTCCTAAGAGAAGGTGACCCACACCCCAGGGAGGGTGGGCCCCGGAGCTCACACAGGGGCCATCTGTGGGCTCCGTCCCCGCTGTACCTGCTCGTGCTCCGCGCGCCGCCTCTCCTCCTCCCGGCGCATCTGCTCCTCATAGTGCCGGCGCTGCTCTCTCTCCTGCTGCTTCCGCAGCTCCTTCTCTCGCCGTTGTTGCTGTGGGGCCACAAGCGGACAACCATGAAGGAAAGGGGCCTGGTGCTGAGCCGTCGGGACAGCAGCAGCGAGGGCTGCAGAGCCGCAGACGTGCCCTCTTCTCCGGAGATGCCTACGTGCCCAAAGGCTCTTTCTGTCCCGTGCTACTGGGGGACTCGCTGGCAGGGATAGGCTGATAGCAATTCAGTGTCACGCCCAACACCCTGTCATTTCCGATGCAAGTACTCTCCAGATTTTAGTCCTCCCAAGAAGTTCCTGTTAAGTGCATTCTCCCTATTGGCTAATGATGGTTTTCAAACCAGGGGTAGGAAACATCAATGCAAAGTAAGTTACTCATTACATATCATCAAACTGTTTAGGAGATTCTGTAGGTTTTAAGGGGCACCTGGGTGGCTCAGTTGGTTGAGCTTCCCACTCTTGATTTCGGCTGAGGTCATGATCTCACAGTTTGTGAGATTGAGCCCCACGTTGGAACCTGTGCTGACAGTGTGGAGGCTGTTTGGGATCCTCTCTCTCTCTCTCTCTCTCTCTGCCTCTCCCCAGCTCCCTCTCTCTAAATAAACTAAAAAAAAAAAACACATTTGCAACGCTCATGTCATTCAATTCTTTTGACACCACGTAGACCAATTATTTCGTAGATAAAAGAAAGCAAAATCCAAAGAAATAAAGTGACATATTCAAGGCCATACAGTAATTAATGGCTGAGGGTACAACAAAATTCATTGATTCTGACCCTGTCCATTACTCTCTCCGATACATCATGCTGCCTGTATTTATTTTCTGAAGAATTCACTTGTAAGTGTCAATTTCAATGTCTCACTCAAGTAAGACCTTTAAATTCATCATCATCTCATACAATCACCATGCCTCTGAATATGGACAGTGTGGTAAGCATCTTTCATGCTTTATCATATCTAATCTTCACAAAAATCTGCTGAGGTAGGTATTATTATCATCCCCATTTTATATGAGAAAACCGAAGCTCAGAGACATTAAGCAATTGTTGAAGGTCATCCTCACGTTCAAGGTCATGCCCAGTAAGTGGTGGAGTTTGATTTCAAAGCCAGGCAATATGACTCCACAGTCTGAACTCAATCACTGCAGAAGATGAGGACGCAACAGGGGGTGACAGAAAGATGACAGACGAATCCAGCTCTTCATTACATTCTCAGAAAAGGAGAACATCTTAGGAACAGTTACAGGAACCAGCGTTTGCCAATGGGACAGTATCGTTCCCTAATCCCTGGAGCATCTGGAATGTGTAGGGGCACGTGGGAGTTTTTCTAGTTGTCTCTACGACCAGAGGACATGACTGGCGCTTAGCATGAAGTGTCAGGGATGCTAAAACTCCTGCAATGTACAGGACAGTCACACATTACAAAGTATTTTCCTATACCACGTGCCATCCGTGCTCCTTTTGAGAAATGCTGTAGCCCTTGGTATTGGATCTCTGCACTGGCATTGGGAGTTCTTCTTCCTCAAATATGAGGTTTGAGGGAACCGATTGGAGGGGGGCGTCCGATTCTCTTTTAACATTTTTTTTTCCTCTTTTAACATTCTTAACAACACGTCACTGCCTGGCTGAGAAAATATGAGGTATCGAAAACAGAATGGATTGTGACTATATCACACTGACAAGCTAGCTTTATACAACCAGGGAAAGAGCCTTCTAATACGAAAGCTCTCTGTCACAGCCACAGCTCACCCAAGCAGACATTCAGACCTCCAAAGAAGCCCACAAATGAGGAGGCCTTCTTAATGTGGCCTCCTCCTGCAACCCGTTGAAACTGCTGTCTTCCAATGATCTCTGAGGTTTGGAGATAAGCTACATTTTTTGGGACTCAACATCTGTCACTTCCAGATCAACAATTATCTGTCCTCTTCAGATTGTAGGTGATAGGGAGCCATTGGAGGACTTCCTGCAGTCAAATGCCATAACCAAACTTGCATTTTCAAGGGGCTTCCTAACAGTCATGGGAGGAAGCATAACTAGAAGCTGGAATACAGTGCTAGGCCATTCTGTGGGTACAGACAGAAAATAACAGGGCACCGATGAATTAAGCAAAGGCAATTGGAGAGTCCATATTCATAATCGCTGCTGAGAATGGAGACACAGCCAAAAGGAAGACAGACTAAAAGCTATCCAGGTTTCCAACTCTTCTAACAGGACTGGAGTGGATGCCAAGTTAGAAGTAGAAATTAGAATTAGGCCAAAACAGAATAGGCAGGATTTGGGGACTATGGGGCTTGTGAAGGTGAGTGGAGTTCCTGGCCAAGGAGCAGAGCAGATGGTTTGAAACAGAGAGGAAAGGCAGGTTTAGGGAAAGGAATGAGGGGTGTGTTGGGGGATAGGGATGAGTCAAGCTCCAGACATGTAATTATTTGTTTTACAGAAAAATAATACAGGAAGATGCGAGTAGAAAACATCATCATAGGAACTGACTGAATAATTTGGATTACAGACCCAAAACAGAGATCTTTCCAACACTCAACCCAAGTGAACCAATGCCAACACAGAGGATAAAATAATTATGTGTACAGATCTGGCTCCTGGCAGGAACTAGCCCTAATTTAGCTAACATTTCAAGATTTTTACTCCCACCATCGGTCTCTTTCTTGACAAAAAAAAATAATCAAGGCTTTTGAAGATTTAGCTGATTTTTATGTGAAGGATTTGTACATTTTCAACCCCTTCTCCAGGAATCAATACTGTTTTATAATTACATGCCACTCAGGTCCTTGTGTGAGGTGTACAAAGTATTGATTGCAACTCAAGAGGGTCTGGGCTTCCCAAGTACTCTGTAGTTTCTGAGAAAGACACTCAGAAGTGACTAATAATTAATAATGATCTCATTCAGATCAGCTGCTGCTAACGCATGGAGGCATCTGCCAGGGCTTTGGTTCCCGTGGCGAGGTTGGAAAAATAAATCATTCCCCAACCTTCTGAGGGCACCTTGCCAATTTCCAGCTGCTGTGTTCCAATGTCAATGCCTTTCCCGGAAAAATCTTTGCTTTCTTTCCTCCTGGGCATGGAGCTGTTTTTGGGTACATACCAAAACATGTCACAGAAAGACCAAGTCCCCGACCTCAAGCAGATACCTCTACAAAACCCTGAAGACTCTTATTAGAAGCAGCTCCTTGAGGGAAGGCTTATGCTTGATTCCCTCTGGACCCACAGCCTCTTATGTGGGGCTAGGCAAGTGGCAGGTACACAGAAGATTCTTTGTACAGAACCAAGTAAGAAAGATGGGACAAAGAAGACAACACAATATCTTAAATTCCTTGGGGGCATCGTCTGTCTCATTAATCCTTAGAGTTTGTATCACATTGTGTGTTAAATTATGTTTATCTGAGTATGTCTTACCTACTCTACAATCTAAGATGAAAGCTATTTGTGGGCAGGCTCTCTGTTCCACTCCACTTTTTATCTCCTACTAAATCCCATATTGGGCCCGATACCACTGATATCTGTTGCAATGAATACTGTAAACTGAGTACCAAGAGAAGAGGAGAAAGCCTGGTGGAGCCTCAAACCACTCCTCCACCCTTCTATGCCATTCTCAGACCAGAATGTTCTTTTATGCTGAGCATAGACAAGACCTGAGAGTGTTTATCTAAACAGAGAGCCACCAACAACTAGTACTGGCATGGTACCTATTTGCCATCTTAAAGAAAGGAGGGAAATTAAAATAAGGGAATAAGAGTCTATGCATCTCTAAGTTGCCTTTTTAAAAATTGTCTTTATTTATTTGTTTGTTTGTTTATTTATTTATTTTAAAATTCAAGTTAGTTAACATATAGTGTAACAATAGCTTCAGGAGGAGAATTTAGTGATTCATCACTTACATATAATACCCAGTACTCCTCCCAACTAGTGCCTTCCTTAATGCCCATCACCCATTTAGCTCATCCCCCCACCCATCCACAGCAACCCTCAGGTTGTTTCCTGTATTTAAGAGTCTCTTATGGTTTGCCTCCTTCTCTCCTTTTATCTTATTTTTGCTTCCCTTCCCCTGTGTTCATCAGTTGTGTTTCTTAAATTCTACATATGAGTGATATCATATGATATTTGTCCTTCTCTGCCTGACTTATATACTCTATACATCCATGTTGTTGCAGATGAAAAGATGCTCACCATCGCTGATCATCAGGGAAATACAAATCAAAACTGCAATAAGCATTTCTAAATTTCATTCAAACTATGCATAAAGATGACAGTGGTCCTGCTGTCAAAAAGGAATGGCTTAAACCAACTATCCTAACACTTTTGGCCGACATCCTACCTTTACTGAACTGCCTAGAAGCATGTTTTCATCCACATTTTCTTCACAAATCGTATCACTTAAAATTAGACATTCTGTGGGGTCTTACAAGTGTCTTAATTTTTTTCCCCTGGGTGGGGGATGATTGATAATATCCACTCTGAAAATTTCTGAGGCTAAAATCAATATTGCCCTGCTCTATGGAGTAGGTCATGGGGGTCTTGTTGCCCCACTGTCTTCTATGGATGTTCTCAAAGAATAATTTTGGCTTGGGCAGCTTTGGTTCTCCCCTTGGGTGTTTCCCTCAGGTCACCTCCAGGTGGAGGCTGTGTGGCTGTACTTCAAGTATGTGAACTAGTTAGTTTATTTTAATGAAATAATCTTGTTTCCTTGCTCAGGGAACCCTCAAAGGTTATACATTTATTCCAGACTGATTTTGCAGAATTTTGGCTCCTCAAATTCTTGCAAGAGAATATCACCTCTTACATGTTCGATTCCTATCGAAGTTGTAACAAATAATCCTCATGGCTGATTGTCACCAAGGTTCTGGTGTTGATCTCTCTTTCCTTTTGTTTCTTTAAATACTCCTTTTAGAATAAGTTTAACCAGCAGAAACGTGTTACCTCCACCAGGGTGCTCTGGCTCTTGTAGAAGTGACTTTTTGATGAGCTGTCAGGCCATAAATTGCATTTTATTTTATTTTTATTTTTTTAAATGTTTATTTATCATATTTGAGAGAGAGAGAGAGACAGAGTGCGAGTGGGGGAGTGACACAGAGAGAAGGAGTCACAGAATCTAAAGCAGACTCCAGGCTCTGAGCTGTCAGCACAGAGCCTGATGCGGGGCTTGAACTCACCAACCGTGAGATCGTGACCTGAGCCGAAGCCTGATGCCCTACCGACTGAGCCACCCATGTGCCCCCTATTTTAATTTTTTTTTAATTTATTTATTTATTTTGAGAGACAGTGAGCATGTTAGTGGGGTAGGGCAGAAAGAGAGACAGGGAGAGAGAGAGCCCCAAGCAGGCTTTGTGCTGTCAGCGTGTGGCTTGATTCCACAAACCATGAGATTATGACCTGAGTTGAAACCAAGAGTGGGACACTTAACAGACAGAGCCACCCAGGCTCCCCATAACTTGCAGTTAAAGTGTTATCAGAACAGCTGAAAAAAGCTAACCGCTGTGTTTATGCTAGGAATATCACCTCACACATCATTCATGGCACTACTCCAACCACTACCAGGCAAGGGTAGAGGTTCCAAGTTATCTCAGAAAGCTTACTTGAGTAACAAGTTTACTCTGATCTGATGGACAACATGAATCTCAAACCACTCGTTTGCCTCTCTTCTTAGTTGCTAGGGTCAGACTCTCAGAGTCGGACTGGTGGCCCCCTCAGGCACCTGCACCTGGCATTCTGTGAACTGACCCTACCCTGGCTTTGTCTTGTTTTTTCTCTTCTGCTTTAAAGTCCCTTCTGCTTAATTTTCTCATTTACTTTATTCTTAGTTGCTATATTAATCTTTGTAAGCCACCTTTCATCCTTTTTTTTGGAGCAAAGAAGAATCATAAAGAAGGGTATACACAAACAAACGAGGAACAGATCTTGGATCTCCAGGGATTTTGAAACTTCAAAGCTTCCCTTGGAAAGATCAAAATGAGATAAATAAGAAGTCGTAGACTTGTAATTTGGTTCTTTGCTTATGAAGATGGCATGTGTGTTGATGACCCCTGAGCAAGTGGTTAAAGTTGTTTTTACAACATGGCAGTCAGTTTGCTCTGATCCTGCCACAACCTCTCAATGAAGAGCTGTTGAGGCGAGCAATGGTAACACACACGCCGGCTGGGACCGAAAGGGTAACAACACAGTCTCCTTTCTAATCTAAAAGATCTTACCTTGCACCAGAGCAAACATGGCTAAATAAAGCCCACCCACCATTCAAGGATATGGAATCTTTTAGAAAAAAAAGCACAGGATTACAATCTGTATGTATGGCATCATTTTTACCTAAAAAAGTACTGTAATTGTAGATTATTGTAATCAGAGCCTCACATTAGCTCTGTCAGGTAAGTGAGGCAAATGTCGTTTTCTTTATTTTCCTTTTCAGGCTCTCAGGAAGGTTCATTACCTTGTCACTGGCCACGTGGTAAGTTCAGGGAAAATCATGAAATGAATACAGGTCATCATATTGGGCACTGTCTGTAGGCGTCAAGTGTTTGCTTGGTTGGGTGCTCGGCGTGTTTCAACTCATTTGATTCCACAGCGTGACTACAGACTTTATTATTATTATTCCTAAATGACAGGTAAGCAAATTGAGGCGCAGCAAAGTAAACTGTTCCATGTCACACAGCTGGGAAATGGCAGAGCTTGGAATCAAGCCCAGGTCAGTCTGACTCCATGCTCTTTCCATGAGTCCATCTGACCCCATGCCCAGCTTCTGTTACCTGGAAGAGTATTCCAGCAACTGGAGATGTAGTGGGATGTACAGTTTAGAGTGTGCAGGGAGGGATGGAGCAAAAGATACCTCATCTATCCTACCACCAGCAGCACTTTCTTCAATATCCTTCAGAATTTCCAGATAGGAAACGTGGCTGCTTTTTTCTACTTCCTGAATGTTCAGATTGAAATTGAATCTTGTTCTCATGACATTCTGGTAGATTTGGGGCTCCGAGTCTATCTTTTATATACATCACATTTCCCAGTGGAGAGACTCAGAGGTAACACCTACATTTGGGAATTAATATCCCGTAGCTGCAGTGACGTGTCACTGGAGGATGAGGGGGTAGGCAAGAAAGGCCACAGGGCTTGGGGAAAGAACACTGGATCAGAAATAGTAAGACTAGATTCTGGTGTTGCTCTGCCACCAAAGCAAACATTTAGACCACAGTCTCAAGAAATATTGTTTAACAAATGAGTGAATGCTATATGACCTTGAATAAGTCACCTTAACTCAACCTTGAACATGGGAGCAGATTAGGTGATCTCACAGGTTTGTTCATCCGACTCTAAGCAAGGATGTGCTGCATTGCTAAGCAATCTACTAACAATTCAGAATGAGAAGTGAAACAGAGTAGAATTCTGGTTTGCTCTTGGACAGCTCCACTTGCTTTCAACCTGGGTGACCTCCTGGAAGAGGTGAGAGGGGACCTCATTGAGCGTGGAAGACCCGAGTCAGCCTCCAGAAACAGGCCAGCAGCTGGCACGGGATCAAGTCAGGCTCTGTGGCAAGTACCTTCAACCATCTCCTCAACAAAGAAGCTCTCTGTTCAAAGACACTCGGAATGAAAGGACCCAGTGTGGTCTTTTGAATCCACTGCACAGCCCCCTCACTTAAATAGGACTGTTCTGTACAAGCCATACAGCAGCTGTATCGTGAGGAGAGGTGTTCAAGCATTTGGGCATTCTATTCACCCATTTTAACTTTTGCTAAAATTTCGGTTTTGGAAAGACCAACCACTTGCAGCGCAAGGGCATGATACCTTGCAACTAACACCAGGATTCTGAACAAACACCATGTAGTGCCTTCTATGATGCCAGGCAGCGTCCCAAGCCCTTCACTCATACTGACTCGTTAGTTGTCACCACTGCCCTGTGGGGCATGTTCTGCTGTCACCATCCCCATCTGACCGATGAGGAAACTGTGGCAAACACAGATCAATATCCTGCCCAAGTTCACCTGCTAAGTGCAAAGCCAGGACTATACTCTATGTCTGGCTCTTGCCATGCTCCCTCTAAGGATTCAAAAGAAGCTGTCCGAGACATCTACACATATGACGTGAAAGATGCTGTCTTATGCTTTTACAAGTGGCCATTTCCCCTTCTTTTTATCCTCCCTTCCTTACCCATCTTTTCCTCACAGAATAAGGAGAACCAATGAGAAAGCTAGACCAGCCAGATAGGCCACGCTCTTTTCTTTTTACACTTACTTCATACTACTAAAGTTAAACCATCCAACCTACCCATTCAGAGCTTTCCCGGAAGATTAACTTCCTAAGTGAAGCTCTTCCTTTGGGTTCCCAGGCCGACTTTTGATCGGTAGGCAGCCCTATGGCTAAGCACCATCTGAGTACCTATGTGCTAAGCAGATCTTCACGCGTGTAGCCCAAGGAATGAAAGTTTGAAACAAAGCTGCGAGAAGGCTTAATGACAAATTCTGGTCCTGCCTCTTCTACGGGTGCTATTCAGCATGGTCATGCTCCTAATTATCTCCAAGCTGCAGTTTTCCCCCGGCAGGAAGGGCCACCGGGGTTTTCCTGGTTATCATATAGAGAAGCCAGAATGACATCCTGAGGACCTATGACTCTGTAGGTTAGTGTAAAAGTCAAGTGCAGTTGTGACTCCAAATTCCTTCTGCCATCCTTTGGAAGCCTTAAATGAGACTCTCAGATGGGAGAGTGGTATCCTATGAAAACAAGCCCATTATGGCCCAGTTTATTAACACAGTGCCTACAGAGAGGGCCACTCCAGCACATCTGGGATAGTACAGAAGATGCTAAATTGCATCTTACATGGAAAGGCTGCAGGAACCAGTGACAGTGGGAGAAGGAGATTATCATTGTCACAGACATTTCTGGGGCTGGAGGGGAAGGTCATTTAGTTTTCTTTGGCATCACTTGTATTAATGCAGGAATATCACAAGGACTTGAATCAATAACAGGATGAATTTTTTAACATTAGGAGCCGCTCAGAAATAGGACATCCTTCCTCAAGCCTCTAAACATATAAGCAGAGATCATATGTTAAACAGGTTAAATGACTGAGGCATCTTATCAAAGGGATTCTTCAGGAGAAGGATTGGCTGAGATGACTTTCAAGGTCCCTTATGTTCTCCAGCCTCTATGATTCCACAAAACTGCTCACTGAAGAACACAAAAGGGAAATGAAAACAATCCAATCTAAAAGTCATGCTGAAATTATATTGTCTGGGCAACTATTGCCGTAATAGTTCTATGGCTAGGGACCACTAAGAATACTGATGGTACAATACAGAGATGCAGGCCAGATGTAATAAAAGAGGTTCCACAAAGATCCCAGATACTGGAAGGCAGTCTGTAATGCCCATTCCATGCTGTCACTGAAAAGCCATCCCTGCCATCCACCTAAGGTGCTCTAGGTACATTGATGGTCAGGAACTGGCTAACACAGGCTTTTTTCCAGCATGAAATGCTGTAAGTGTAAAATATGGCATATGGGGGCCCCTGGGTGTCTCAGTCAGTGAAGCATCTGACTTCAGCTCAGGTCATGATCTCATGGTTTGTGAGTTTGAGGCCCGCATCGGACTCTGTGCTGAGAGTGTGGAGCCTGCCCAGGATTCTCTCTCTCCTCCCTCTCTCTATGCCCCTCCCCAACTTGCCCTTGCTCTCTCTGTCTCTGTCTCAAAATAAATAAACTTTACAAAATAATAAAAAAAATAAAATAACATACTAGCATATCTTTCCATTCCTTGGAAATGTAAAAAGGGGTCTGAAAAATAGGATTTCAAATATTAGTAACACTTTAAGCTGCCATTCAGGAATTTCAGCCCAACTGCTTTGTGCTACTGGCAAACCCCTCCCATCACAGTGTCCAAGGGCCCAAGCAGCATGGCAGATAAGTCAGAACAAGGAGCCCTTCTGGGATCCACCGAGAGGCAGTGTTCCATACGGCCGTGCCGACCACATGGCCTCCTGAAGCACCGGTGTGACTTACACAGGCGTGCGACCACAGACCACCGTCAGAGACCCGTGGGCAGGCCCCACCTAGGACAATGGGCACCCAGTTTGCCTGCCTGGCTCCCAGCTGATTCACAATCTCTGTTCAGTTATTGCAATAAAAGAACAAAAGCCCAGCTAGAAAGCATTCAGTCTTCGTGCTGATGCTAATGACATTCAGGGATAAAGGGCTGCTTTGCCTCCCAACTGAGGCCACTCGCAAGACACATTAGGATGCCTATGGCTAATGACTAAGTGAATTAAAGGCCGTTTCTCAGCAGTGCCAATGAATTAATACCCCAGGCCCTGAATGGGGGAGTTATTCTTGTTCATGGTGCTTTCTTCCGGTCGAGGGCCTGGGAGTATGGTCTGGTGGGTGGGAATGTGCACTTGTGAAAAGCCGCCCTGATTTCCCTGTCTCCCGCTTCTGTGCGCTGAGCTTGCTCGGGCCACCTTCGACTGCAAGCACCCTGAAAAGATGACTCAGGGTAGCAATGGCAAGGCAGACCATGGGAAACAAAGATTATTCCCTCCCTCTGCAACTCTCTTCTTGAACTTACTTAGGTACTTGCTCGGTGCCAGGTACTGTTCTAAGTGCTTTCTGTATATTAACTCATTCAATCCTCAAAATTATCACTATCCCCTTTTATAAACAGACAACCTGAGGCAGAAAGAAGTCATGTCTCTTCCAAGATCACAAAGGCAGTAAGTGGTAGAGACAGATTCAAACCCAGGCAGTTGATTACAGTACCTTTGACTGCCTTGGTCCTACCTTCTCGGTGAAAGGGTTCACTCCTAAGGTACAGTGCCCTTGATGCCCAGAAGCTTACTATTGAGACACAACAAGATCTCTATCTTAGGGGTTTGTTTTAGGTACTGGTAGGACATAAAATTTGATGTAGCCATTTGGTGGCAATGATGGGATCATAATTACACAGTATTGGAAATGACAGCAAGGAATACTGATAAGAGAATATATCAAAAAGCAGAATTTCTCCAGGGGAAGGTTCCCGGAGGCTTGGCTGGTAAGAGACTTCTCTAGGTGGCAGTTCATCCTACTAAATGAGGTACACCCGGAAGGGCAGAGAATGGGCTGCCTCCCTGTGCCGGCAAGGCCAGGGCCGTTGGCTAAGGCATCAGCAGACAGACGTGCCAGCAAGAGACAATGAGAGCTGTGCTCTCAGGAAGGGATGGAAAGGTCCATGGGTTACAGTAAATAGAGAAGGTGCCTTGGAGAATTCATGAAGGCAGACAGTGGGAAATGCTATCTATATAGAAAATCCTAACAACAATTTTGAAATCATCCATTGCAAAATAACAATAAAACCATTGCCAATAATGTCAATCATTCTTGTGTCAGGATTGTGTCAAGCCTTCTGTACACGATTCCCTTTACTTCTCACAACAGTCCTGCAAAGTAAATAGTATATTTTTTAAGTTTATTTATTTTGAGAGAGAGAGAGAGAGAGAGAGCATGTACACTCATATGATGGGGGAAGCACAGAGAGAAAGGACAGAGAGAGAGGATTCCAAGCAGGCTCCACACTGTTGGCACAGAGCCAGATGGAAGGCTCGAAATCATGACCTGAGCGGAGATCAAGAGTCAGATCAGCTTAAGGACTAAGCTACCCAGGTGCCCTAGTAAATGGTATTTTGATTGTGTATATACAGAAGCTGAGGTTCAGAGAGGGTAAGTAATTTACTCAAGGCCACATAGTTTGAATTACACCTTTATTTCTATAGCTTCAAAGCTGGTACAGTTTGCCTCTGTACTAAGCTATCCAGTCATTTAAAAACTATTGACATTTTTTTCTCCTAATGACATAAATGCATTCCTACTAGTATAACACATACTCTTCTCAAGACATGAATAAAAGCTTACCTGTTGGTACATTTATTTTAATAAATTCAAGAGGATTTTACTACTGTACATAAAAGCATTTAAACTTTTGGAAATTACACCTCTGACTTCAGCCAAAGGCACCCACTCCAATAATAATAACTAATATTTATTGAGTGCTGCTGTAAGTGTTAGTCACATTCTAAGCTTTTCCAGGAACTAACTCATTGAATCCTCATGACAGCCCTGGAAGGTAATCCTACTATTCTTTCTAGTTTTACAAATGGGGAAACTGAGGCACAGTTAAGTTAAAAACTTGTACTTAATAAGGAAGGTAACTGTTAGACAAAATACTGCTATCAACAGAATCTTCCCCAAGTGTTCTGTTGCCCGTGGGGATTTTCAGAGCTTTATTGTGATGTCCTGCACATACTGGCTCTTTAAGAGCCATACTGGCATCTTTAAGATGTGTGCAGCTTCCCCTGACCCCTGCCCCTTTGCTTTGGTATAAGAACATCTGGGAGAAACGACATAGGTTCCAAAGAATAACCTCACATACCAGGGGCTTCTCTGGGCTCAGGCTGCAGCTGCTACAGCTTCTCTGAGACTAGTCTGCTTACCCTGAAGGAAAGCAGATGATAAGGGAGAACGCGAGCAAAAGCTGAGCACAAATGGGGGCGCCTGGGTGGCTCAGTTGGCTAAGCGTCCAACTCTTGATTTCGGCTCAGGTCATGATCTCACGGTTCCTGAGTTTGAGCCCCACATTGGACTTCACAGTGTGGAGCCTGCCTGGGATTCTCTCTCTCCCTCTCTCTCTCTTTCTGCCTCCTCCTCCTCCTTGCACTCTCTCTTTCTCTCTCTCTCTCTCAAAAATAAATAAACATTAAAAAAAGCTGGCCACAAATGGATGAACTCAAAATTGTTTAGAGTTCTCTAAGCAGAAGCACGAGGTGGGGCTCATTAGCCATATTTAAACTACACTGGACAGGCCCTTCAAAAGAGAGATCTGTCCAGCTTTGGGCAGTTGACAAAGTTCTTTCGAGTCCGTCTTCCTGGTTAATTCCCAACGTGACTTAGGTAGGGGACAAGCTTGGTTGGGGACCTCTGTGAGAGCCCAGGAATGCGAGCCAGAGTGGGGAGACTCAAAGAGTGGTCAGGGTGTGCAGGAGGCACATGGCAGTGCTCAGACCCAAACTGATGTCTTCGCACCCCAAATTCAGATCCCACTTAATGAGCAGATTGCTTCCCTCTCTCTCAAACAGGAAATGAATGCACTTATCTTACTCGACCTTGGGGCGGCATTCTGCAGAGCAGGCCCCTTTAACTTGTTCATTGCCCTCGAATACTCGATTTTCTTTGCAATAACATCAAATTCTACGGGTGTTCCTTCTACACCTCTATCAGTCTTTGCTGGCTTCTCCTCTCTTGCTCGATGTTCTCAGAGTTCAGGCCCACACCCTCCTCTCTTCTTGATGCATACTTCCAGTACCATAAGCCGTGATGTCCCCTTTTCCCCATCCCACCCTCTCTTCTCTGGCTGCCTCCATATAATCCAACTGCCTGCTTGGCATCACCACTGGCCACCTCACAGACATCTTCAATTCACCACATTGCAAGCTCATCTTATCCTCTTGGTCCCAAACCTGGTCCTCCAGCCAGATGCTCCAGTCCACACTGGGAACCATCCATGACATCTACTCAGGCACCACATTTACATATGTATTCTGCATGTTCTACAGCCCGCATCTCTTTCCAGTGTGTCCCCTTTCCTCAATCCCCCTTCCACCGCCACTCACAGAAACACCACCCTCTCTGACCTGGACCAACTTGGCTCTCTTGTCCACTCTTGCCTCCTCCAATCACTCAACCTTGCAGCAGCCACAGTTTCCTTTTAAAAATGCCGATCTGATTGCATTCCCTTGGTTAACACATGTCAGTGGTTTCCCACTATTTTCAGGGTAAAATTTAAAAATCCTTAACTGGACCTGGGAGGCTGTCTAGATGAGTGTGCCTTGGCCTACCTGCCTGGCATCTCTGCGTGCCCCTCCCACCCAAGTCCTTCAGCTGGAATCCCCAGCAGGCCTCCCAGCCAGGCTGGGCTGCTGTCTCCACCCCACACCTCTCTGGTTGATTACTTAGCCGCCCTTGCTCTCCACCACAGCAGTCTGGCAATGATAATGAGTGGTTATTTAGGTGACTATCTGCCCCATGCCTGTTTCCCTCAGAGATCTGGTGAACACCAGGGCAGACTGTATTCCTGGGGTCCAAAATAGCAGAGGTGTGAATTCATGAAATTTGTTGAATGACTGCTCGTCGGAATAGGAAACATGTTTTAATTCTTCCATACCCAGTTGAGCCTAACATCTTCGAAAGCCCAGCCACTGACATTAAAAAGTTAGAGGCTTATGGGGAATTCACCTGTCAAGACTGTTAGGCTCTCACTTTTTAGATCAGCGCTCCACTCTTACTGGCCAACAAGATACTAGTGGTATTTCTTAAAAGATTTTTTTTCAGGCAATAGAACCAAAGCAGTATAACATCTTTCAGCTAGGATTGGTTGTTTCTATAACTGGCTGATGTTATGATGGTCTTGAAGGGCACTAAATAAGACGTAGGTGACTTGAAAGACTTAACGCAATTCTCTGAAGAATGAAACTTACCACCATTGAGCAATTTGGTGCCCGTGGGGTCAATCTGATTATTCTTGTGACTTAAAGATATTCTTCTCCAAACAAAGGCATAGAATGCTCTCAGTGGGTTGGAAAAAAAATGACAAATCACTAAAACCATTCCAAAACTCTTGGGCACAGTTAAGTATCACCACAAATCTGGCCAAGGTTAGTCTGAAAAGATGACCATAGTAAGTGCTGTAGCACTTTAAGGTCATGATTCTTGGCCCCTAACTCTGTGATGGAGAATAAAAGAAGAGGGATTTTGTGTAGGCCAAGTGATAGAAAGAAATTTTTATTGAACTAAATAAAAATAAAGGAGGTCTTCTATGTACTTTTCTCACTATTGATGGATTCATTCACCTTAGCTAGGTTCAGTCAATTGCCTGGAAATTAGTTATACATTGTGCTTTATCACTGGTCAAAAGCTGAAAGTCTTATACCCAACCTATCGTTGGTCCAAAGTCACGTCCTTTTCATGAGGCTGATAAATGACTACATTCAGTGTACAAAGTCCTTCTAAGAATATGCAGATACTGATATAGAACCTATTCAAATCCACATGGTTACCCATAAACAGCAAAGGACACACAGGGCTTCCTTGGAAACTAAAACTCTGGTAGGAGGTGACATCTGAGATCCCCTGTGTACAACCTACACAGCCCTGCGTCACCAGAAGGTCATCTGATGGCCCTTTATTTGAGAATCGAATTGCATTTCCAGGATGCCAACAAAAGCCCACCTGACCCACAATGAAGCTAAATCTGCAAGCCTAACTGTGGGCTTTCACTGCCTCTACATAGTCCAAGCTCCTACTCAAGGCACCAGAAACACAAGTTATCACCACGGGTCAGGGCGGCAGACTTGGATGGGGATCCAGCAGGAGCAGGATGCAGGAGAGGAGCCCCTGGTGGCAGAGACAGTTATTACTTAGGAGTTCAGAATTTACAGCCACCTCAGTAGTTAGTATTTCTTTTTCTTTGTGTTGAGGAATAGGTGCAAGATGAAGGATCAAAAGATAAAGCTGGTGTAATCTCTTAATGCCCTGTGGTCACAAGTGTTCCTGCTTCTGAGGAGAAGCCAGGGCTCATGTGCGTTGGTGCACAAAGCAAAGTGTCCTTGGGCACACTGTTGCCTTTGGTGCAAGCGGGGACTCGGAGGGTGTGTTCTGTGGGTACATGTGCCCCACTGAGTCTGAACTCTGACCTGCCTCCAATATAGAGGCTCCAGAAAGTGCCACACAAGAAGAGACACGAGGAGGCCTTGGCCATAGCTCTGACGGGGCACACCAGAGCCAGAACCCATTTTAAAGAAGAGCACACGCTGGCTGGGTGCAGCTTGTTTGCCTTTGCTCAAAAGTCCTTAGGTTCTCAGAGTAAAAGGCCACAGGACCATGGGCCAGAAAAATATGCCTGGCTAATCAGTGGAGAGGCAGAATGGATGCAGTGACAGCTCTTTGGCTCTGGAGTCCGATCCCCTGGGATTGAAACCTAGTTTTCCTCCCAAGCTGTGTGACCCTGTAGCAAGTTATTAACCTCTCCGAAAAAAATATTTTTTAAGTTTATTTGCTTATTTTGAGAGAGACAGAGATAGCATGAATGGGGGAGGGGGAGGGGCACAGAGAGAGAGAGAGAGAGAGAGAGAGAGAGAGAGAGAAACCCAAGCAGGCTCCGTGCTGTCTGCTTAGAGCCCAATGTGGGGCTCTAACTCACAGAATGTGAGATCATGGCCTGAGCTGAAATGAAGAGTCGGATGCTCAACCAACTGAACCACCCAGGTGCCCCATAACCTCTCTGAAATTCAGCTGCATTATCTTCAGACTGGGGGTTATTGTGAGGATTAAATGAGACAATTCATGTAAAGTGTGGAACAGCGTACCTGTCATATGGTAAATGCTTTGGAAAGCGTTAGAAATCGTTATTTTAGCAACTTGATGAAAAAAAAACATTTAAAGCTCAGATAAATCATATCAGGTAAGAAGGGAAGAAAATACAGATAAAAACAAAAGAAAATAACACAACGCATCCTCTGAAAAGACTTTACATTAATTGAGGATCCAGGCTCAAAGGTCAAAAGTTGTTATGTTAAAATTAAAAAAAAAAAAAAAAAAGGAAGAAAGTTCACATAAGTGTGTGTGTGTATGCACAGGCACGTGGGCATTCTTCAGTATTTTAAATGTTTTATGGGAGGACAGTGGAGATTTTCTAGGGTTTACATGGTAAGTGTCTTTCACTTGAAATTAAGTGTAACAAGTCATTAGGCAAGGAGCCCACTAACTAAGGCTTATGGTCAAGGTTTCCAGGGTTTAACGCCTCAGTGAGGTGGTGCCCTTCAGAAATGCCCTTGGAAGGAATAAACCATCAGGAAGGGAGCAGGAGAGGCGGGACGTGGGGGCAGAGCCCGACAGGGTACTGCTTAGGTGAGGGGAGAGGTTTGGCCAGAGTCTACACGAGTAAACATGGGCTCCAGCCCGCAGAGGCATTTGGTTCTCAGAACTGGCAGACTGGTGGATATGGCACAGCTCTGGACTGGGGGCTAGAATGAGAGGTCCCGACTGACCTGGCTGGGCTGAAGGTGACACCAGGTCTTAGCTGCAAGGGATTTCAATTCGTGCCCAGGAGAGTAACCAGAGGGGGTACAGGCACCTGCACAGCTATACTCCGTGCTTCGCTTCTGAGAGCTGCTTAATTAACACCCACACCTCCCTTTCCCCTGCCTCTGCCTGCTCCTTCCAAGGTCTCCTTTCCATGGCACCGCAGGGTCTCCGTCTACTACAGTGTCATTTTTAGAATAGACGGTGGTGAACTTCAAACTTCTCTTGCACGGAGCATTCTTCACACTGACAAGAAGACAGACTTATAAACTGAAATTGGAACGTGCTTCACTTGCCCACTGATGCTTGCAGAAGCCTGCAAGGTCCTATTGTGAGGGTCGCAGTTCAAGGCTTCAATGACTTATTTCGGGGCTTGTGTGGACATTGAGATCAGATCTCAATGGGTGTGAACACTGCGCACTTAGCGGCCCTGTGATATTGGGCCAATTATTTCAATCTCTTCCTGAACTTCAATTTCCTCTTGGTTAAATGGGGATTGTATGCATTCGGCATGAGAAGCAATGGATATACGCAAAGAGATAATGATAGTAGATGAGATCCTGGATATAAGCAAATAACCTCACCCAGGAGCTGGCGCACAGAAGTCACTTTATAATTGCAACTGTTGGGTATTATTGTGGCCGGTCTGTGTATGAACATTCCAGGGATATATGAGGTTGATAGGATTTTACTGCAAACTGAAACGGAGGCCCTCACCGATTTAAACCAGGGAGGCTGGACCTGGATGTGCCAATTAAAAAGCAATCTGCTCCTGGTGCCTGCAATCCACCAGCCTCGAACTGCCGTGGCTACCTGACAGAGCAAGTGAATTGCTGTAAACCGTTAACGAGGAGCAAGACGGCGTTGGGAAAACTGTAAAATTGCTGCCCCATTATCGTGCAGTCGGTCAACCTTTCATCTGCCATCAGACTTTTCCAACAGCTATGCTCTCAGTTTCCTAACTATCTAGAGGCTTTGATGTGGCCCATAAAGGAAGGAGGCTTAACAAACTTCTGTAAGACCACAAGGGTGAGAGCCTCACCCAGGACAAGGCATGCAGGAAGGTGTGGCTGCTGGTATGGTTTCCCACACAGATGACAGCAATGCCTGCTGGTGAAGGCAAGTGTGGCCAGCAAGCTGGAGGACGGGTCCTGGATACTAAAGGTGTGCTAAAGGACTTGTGAAGTGCTTTCCACAGTGTCCAGAGGGGTGACGAAGGAGTATCTACAGGAGGACCCTGCGTTTCCATACCTGACATTTCACTTGCCTGCCTAGTCACTGCGGTCTACTTAACACCTATATTGTACCTCTCCATATCGACTCATTTATTCCTACATTAGTTCATTCATTCCATGAATACTCACGAGGCATCTACCATGTGCAAGGCCCTGTTCTAGGCGCTAGAGATACATGATGGAGAGATGCATCGGGGACGAAAGAGACAAAATCCCCTGTCCTCGGGAGCTCAGATTCCAGCGTAAGACGTGCAAAGGTACATAGAGAGTACGTGTGAAGGTGGTAAGAGCTATGTAAAAATAATAAAGCCGGGAAGGGCAACAGGACATGCTAGAGGGAGGGGGTGCAAATTTAAGTAAGGTGGTCAAGGAGGCTGCACTGAGGAGGTGACATCTAAGTAAGACTTGAAGAGGCTGAGGTCTTTAGCTGCTTTCCTGAAGTGACCACACCAAGGTCACTTCTCACCAAGGTCGCGCCCTGGCCCCCTGCCAGGCAAGGGAAGTCCTTGACTGGTAACAGCATTCAGGCCTCATCCTCCTTTGCAAGTTAAGGTGTGTGCTCCCAGCGGGCATGGCCCCACACAAGGATGGGACACTCAGGAAGCGACCTGGTCAAGAGGCGTGGGCTTCCACGGTGGCCCGGGCAGGTGCTCACCTCCTCCAGCCGCCGCCGCTGCTCCTTCTGCTCCTCTATGCGCTTCTGGCGCTCGGCCAGCAGCTGCCTCTTGTGTTCCTCGTTCTCCCGCTGCTGCTGTTCCAGCTGCTGCCGCCGCAGGGCCTCCGAACGCTCCTTGTTGGCCAGCTGGAGCCTCAGGAAGTCCCGCCGCAGTGTGGACTCCCCTGGCAGGTTCAGAATGGAGCTGTGGGCAGGAGGGAGAGATCAGGATCCTGCGTGCGGCAAGGGTCATTATTACCCGGGTCCTGGGGAGGACAGCGGGCCAACAACTCCCCTGTCTGCGGGGAAGGGAGCCGCATGTGCCAGCAGGGGCTCTTAGACCCTCTGTTAATTACAGTACTCATCCCCAGGGAAACTGAGTCAAGGCTCAGCCTCCTTTTCAGTGTGACTACTGCATACGTGTTCTGTCTCCATCCCTAGATGGAGATGTCATCACCTCTCTCCAGCACTGTCCACGCTGCTCCCTCACCCTTGTGACATGCAAAGATCTGCTTCTAAAGGCTTTAATGAGTGTGCAAGCCTTAGGCCCTGGATCGGCTGGTTTTCATGTTTAAGAAAAGCACAAAAAAATCCAGCAAATGAAATGAACAACCGGGAGCAGCAGGGAACCTATTCTACTAAGATGAGTACATCACCCCCACCCCCCCACCTCCTCCGTGACTCCCTGCACCAAACCCCAGGAGGCAAAGGACAGGCTGTTCATGTGAAGACATGATGAGCCAGGGAGGGAGAACATTTGAGTCAAGGTCAACACAGAGTAGAATAGGAACCCAAGCCTGCCAAAGTCAGAGAGTTCAGGGCTTGTCTCGCTGCACCAGGATTAAAGAGAAGTGACATGGTTTGTTCTGGAGCAGATGGTGTAGACTTCAACCCAGCTCACTGATGCCTAGATTCTGTTTAAGCACCATGGGCTTCAGTTTCCTCATCTGTAAAACGGTGGTTGTGCATCATGTGTATGTGTGTGTGGGTGTGTGTGTGCGCGCGCGCACATGTAAGAAAGAAAGTAGAAAGAAAAAGAGGATAGAAAACACCATAAAGCAACTCTCCCCACAGCCCTGGTCTAGGGCTGTCCTATTCACATCTAACTGCATGTGAACAACGCAAAGTTAGACTCTTTGGTTGCACACAGCAGCCTAACAGGGAGGTGGGGAAGGCTCTTATTTGTTCACGCAAATCTTTTCATCTTTCTGGCAACTTCCACTTGGGATAAATCCATTAAATAACTATTGACCCTTTCTAGGTAGCAGGCACTGTGATAGGTTCCAGTGGATACAGCAGTTGCTCAATGAATGTTCTCTCTAGTTATCTTGTTGTGGGGAAGAGAGACAGACAAATAATTAGATAAGATACAGATAACAATTTCACGTAGGAGCAGGGCTCTATATAAGACAAAAGATGTAATGGCTTAAGAGTGGCAATGGCAGGAGGCTGGGGCGAGAATTAATGGTTCTGCTCAAGACGGGGGTGATCAGGGAAGAACTTTCTGAGAAGGTGCCAGATGAGCCAACACTCAAATGATGACGGGTTGGTCCCACAAAGACGTAGGGGAAGAACCTTTCAGTCAGAAAGAAAAGCAAATGTAGAAGCCCGTGGCGGGGACAGGTGCGGCATCTTTGAGGAACCAAACTCCATGGGACTTCCCAGAGCACAGTGAAGGAGAAAGGTGGTCCAAGAGGAGGCCAGAGAGACTGGGCAGACCGGGAAGGCACATGGCATGGAAGCCAGCAATGGAAAGGTTATAGTCAGGGTAGTGACGTGATGGGATTTGTTGGCTGCTGAATGGACTTCTGTCTGCAGGGCGTGGGAGGTGAGGGCAAGCAGGGCCACCAGCTGGGCTGGCACTGAAGTGGCTCTGTGGGGGTGGGGCGGTGAGGATGGAGGCAGAGAAGCACTTGCTGGGAGAGCTGATGAAGCCTGTTGATGGATCTGGTGTGTGGAGTGAGCAATGCTTGCAGGTTTTGTCTGGCACCTGGACAGTGGTGGTGACGCAAACGGGAGCAGATTTGGTGGCAGTTGACGAGGGGATTATTCTGTTTTGGAGAGCGGTTAGCATGCCGCGTGACTGCCATCAATGCCAAAAAATGACATGAAAAGGCTTTGTTCATGATGTCCCACAGACGGTGCTTGGATTCTACTAACAAAACTCCTCTAAAACTTACAGCTTTTGTGTAGGACTCTAAACCAAACCCCAAGCAAGAGAGCTTATCCACACAGGCCACAAGCTCCGTGCAAAAAGGCAGGACTTGGGGAGCCCGGCCTCACCACGCACACGAGGATGCACTGGTGTTGAATCAATTGATGTTGAATCAATTAACTGATGTTGAATCAATGTCAGGCGATTTGAGCTGTAGTAGTAGCTCAGTCATAAACTTGGTGTGTGACCTGCTTGCCATCTTTGAGCTCTCAACTCATTTTTAAAATGAGATAACCACTGTCGCTTTCGAGTTTTCAGGATTTCACAAAGATTAATTACATGTGCCCATAAAACAGGACTTGGAACATAATCTTCAGTGTGATATAATGACACGTTACAATTATAGAAGTGTTAAGGCATGGCTAGGTCAGCCGGCTAAGTGACTCAGTTTAGCAAGTACTAGTTAAAATGTGGCTTCTCAGTTCTCTAGAGAGTGATCAGAAGGGCTGACGTGACATCTGGGTGAGCTTTGGAAAAATAAAAAATAGTGCACAACCTCTCTGAATGCAGGGCATTTGGTCCTTTGCCTTTGATCGTCACTACTTGACAGACATTATCTCTATGTAGCTAAACTGGGGGTGGCCCATGTAAAGTATCAGATGGAAGGAAAAACTTTCCTTCAGTTTCTGACCTTGAAAATTCCTGTAGCAGGTGAAGAGAAAAACTGGATGGCTCAGTAAGTCCCTCCTTCTTCCTGTAGTTCAGCAATAATCCAGCTTGGGAGATCTGAGTTAACTCAAAAAAAGAAGCCACTGGTTCATTCTAACAGCAGTGGCTGAGCTGGCCTCTTTCCTGGTCAGGTAGCTCCGCCCCAGCAGTATGGCAATTATGCCTCCCGGATCATTGGAGTCCTCTCCTTGGATGGCTAGAGGATGGAGCCCTATATACCCCACTGAGCTTTCTTCTTTTGCATTTTCCCCGATAAATCTCACTTCCCACACCATGGTGTGTGTGCCTGTCCCCCTCAACTCACCAAACTGCTGCCAGCTGAATTGTCTCAAGGAACAGAAATCCCAGCAATGTGAGTACACTAACCTTAATCATTCATAAACACACTGGAAGAAAGTCGGAATCAATGTCAAGTGAAATTCAAAACGCAGGGATGGCAGCATTGGTTCTGGGATCCAACATGTGACAACTGAGGTGGGCATGAATGTTTCTATGTAGGGTTCCCCTCTCGAGCATGATTCGATTTCCTGGAAATTATTTCCTCTCAGATTAGACTGTGGTGAAAATACCAAGACATGTGGCAAGGACAGTGGCTGCCCAAATGGGCTTCTTAAAGAAAGGTATGATGTAACGAAGTGAATAATTCAAGTCCCAAAATACCACTGAGGTCTCCTGAAAGTCGCAGTTTTAGGTACTTTGAGTCTTGTATTACCCAGATAATTGCCTCTACCCATTCTACACGTTACATACATGAGGAAACAAGGTCTTAGAATAGAGACCATAAATCTTAGGGGACAACATAAAGAATACGCTGATTTCCACATTTTTGTAAGAGTCTGCCCCGGGGAAATTTTCCCAAATTAATGAGTATGTTCATGGGCAATAAATTAAATGAGACCACCTTGCTGGATTCTTAAAAATGAACCTATAAATCAAAAGGAAGCACGTTTCACACAAGCACAACTCAGAATGTGAAAGTAACACTTAGCTTTTGCTCTCCTACCTGGGCTCTCCTGAGTCATTCTCCTCCTCTTCTTCCTCACTTCCGCTGTACTCATACTCTGTCTCATCTAAAGAGAGACTCACAGAATGTTAGTGCACAAAAAGATGCTGCGGCTCGGTCAATCCCCGCCCCCCCCCCCCGACCCTTGTTTTATATATAAGTAATCTGAGGCCCAAAGAGCTGTCATTAATGCTGACCTGGGACAGGCTCCAGGCCTCCTGACTTGTGATTTAATAGTTCCCATCAGCTGGATTCAAGTGCATGGAATTAACAGTCAAAACTGTCCCAGCTGACTCTAGATACCTGTCCCTAATGGCTAGTGTTCACATGAAAGTCAAGACAAGGAAATGCAAAATAACTTTTCAGTTTGTGTTAATTCCTCATTATGGGACCACCTAAACCAACTTTTATTGGCCCAGTATTAACTTATTAATCATTTTTTTAAGTAGGAGTTTTATTATGACTTACATGGACCCACAAACTGTCTTTAGATATGTCGATAAACACCATAAAGAAACTTGACAATGTGTGCTATTAAAAATATAGAGTTGGGGTGCCTGGATGACTCAGTCAGTTGAGCATCTGACTCTTGATTTCAGCTCTGGTCATAATCCCAGGGTTGTGGGACCAAGTCCCTTTCTCCCTCTGTCCCTCTCCTGCTCACACACACGTGTGTGCACGTGCTCTCTCTCTCTGTCTCTCTCTCAAAAAAAAAGACATAAATGGACCACTGGGGACATTCATTCAATTGCCCATTGGGGGCATCCATTTAATTCAGTAATATGTTAAGCAAGTTAATATGTAATAATAAATACGATTGCGTCTGCTTTGGAGGAGATCAGAATCTAATGGGCAAGATGGACAAGTAGGTAATCAGATCCTCCATGATTATGAAGAAATTAATCTTTATTGGGTATCTCCCATGCCAGTCACCCTGCTAGATACTTTACCTATGTTCTTTCATTTATTTTGCATAACAATACTTTAACACATTTTCAAGTGAAGACACTATCACAAGAGGTTAAGTGACCGAACCAATGACTTATTAATAAAAGGTCAGTCAATCTGGGCTTTGAATTTAGAGTTCAATCCAGAACTTTTCCAACTTTGAAACTAGTATTCTTTCCAAGATATTATATGTTAAAGAGGAGTGCATAAAAAGAGCAATGAGATATCAGAGAAAGAAGCAAAGCCCATCGGTCATAATGAGGGAGAGGGGGCAGCAAAGCCTTTGAGGAGGAAATGAGCTGCACATTGTAATTGTTGGTGGCCCCCTTCCAGGCAGATGGCAGCTGAAAGTGGTGGGAAAAGGACATTCCAAGCAACATAACCACGTGGGTAAGGGTGGCAGTATTAAAGGGCATGACATGTTCACAATGAGTTGTTGGTGGCTAGATGTTGGGTGTGAGAAAAGCAGACAGAATGAGTTAGGCCAGCAGGTCTGATATGACTTTCTGATCCTTATATAAAAGTGCTTGCTGAAGACTTTTCTGCGGGGTTTGGGGTATCTTGGAAGAGCTTTTACTTTTAAGCAAGGCAGGGCGTCACATTACTGTTATCCTTTCATAGCTGTGGGTTAGTAATTATAACTTTGAAGGCATTTGTGTACCCCTAAAAAGGAACTAAAACTGCAATTTGGTTGGGCTACCACCAGGAAGCAGCACACATGAAAAGAACTAAACCCTTTGCCTTCCATACTCTTCAGCCATTAAAGGGCTAATGAAAAGGAGCCAAAAGCATGATGATGTCAAGTGCATTTTTTTAAAGTCACAAGTTAGTTTCAAATATTTAGATATGTATGAAGTTTTCAGGCTACTTATTTTTGAGTATTATGTCACCAAAATGTAAAGGACTTCCATAAAGTGTTTCAATATTCCACACTGAAAGTGTACTTTTCCAAATTTACCTGAAATAAATCAATGGAAGAAGAGTAGGAAGTAAACTGCAGAAATTTTATCTAGAGAAGGAAATTCTAGCAAGGAAAAGAAACACCCAATTAATCCAATTATTTCTACTCTCGATGGGAAAACCTGCATTTGTCAGGCCCTTCAACTGTAATACTTCACCAAAATCTGGTCTTATTGTTTTTATATTACTGGCATAAATTAGCATACGTCAACATATCTTAAGGAAAAAATAATATTGGCTTAAAAAAATCATAAATCAATTCTCATAAAATTGTTTGATTGTACCAAAAGCTACTCTTAGAGCCACTAAGAGAGTATGAAAGTATTACAGGAAGCAAATGAAGTAATTTGATGAAACTGAGCAAATGGAATGAAACCTCATTTGATCAATACTCCTTCTGGGGAGCAGACAAAAATGAAGGCTTCTGATGGCTTTGAGCCTAAACAGAATTAGGTTTCTTAAATTACCATGTAACTGTGGAGCATACCTCCTACCAGGAATCTTGCTCTTCTACTCTGCAGAGAAGGAACACATTAAAAATAGTCTTATTTGGGGGCACCTGGCTGGCTCAGTTGGTTAAGTGTCCAACTCCTGATTTTGGCTCAGGTCATGATCCCAGGATTGTGGGATCTAGCCCCTCATCAGGCTCTATGCTGAGCAAGGAACCTGCATGAGATTCTCTCTCTCTCCCTCTGTCCCACTGTCCCTCTCCTCCCTTTTCTAAAATAAAAAAAAATAGTCTTATTTTCATAGAATGGGGTGTTTCGAGTCACATTTTAGAGTTTGTGCCCTCCCAATGTGAAAGCAACCCAAGGCACAAGCTTTACCCATTCTACTCACAGGTCAAAGGCAAAGAGGTCATGAGTTCTCAGGAAGTGATTCTGAATAGTACTGAAAAATTGTAGGTCAAAAAAGAACTGTCTATATGAGAATAGCTAATATTTATTAAGTATGACTATATGCTAGACATTGTATTAAATATTTCAATGCATTATCTCACTTAACCTTTGTAACAATGCCAGGCAATACTAATTACTATTATATCCCCTCTCCTATTTTAAAGATGAGAAAACTGGGATGAAGTTCACATAACTCTTCAGGGGGTCAGAATTTGTTGGAGAGCTAGAATTTGAACTAGTCTGAGTCTGGAAAAGACAGGCCCATAGAAAAATAAATTTCCCTCTTAGAGAAATTGGCCTTTAATGGTTGCATGTCTGACACTCCTCTCTAAAATGTCCCCATTACAATTTTAACTTCCTGGAGTGGAAGGCCACTATTAATAAACAGCAGTTGAAAAATCAGTCCTGTAGCTTTTTGACCTTGACTTACCTGTTTCTCTCATGCCTGGTTCCTCCAGCTTGGGCTGCCCTCCCAGCCCCTTGGGTTCTGACAAACACCCCATCCCCTTCCACCCACTCACAACTGGAGATGGGCCTCCTTTTTTATTGTTTTGTTTTGCTCGGAATTTTTATTTATTTATTTTTCAGTGCTATAATAATTTTGTATTCAATCAAAACAGGCAATGAAGCTTTATTTCCTATTCAGCACTTCAAGTGAAAATAGTTTGATCCTCAAACATTCAGCAATGTATCTTTGTTTTAAATCGAAGGATAGTTGACATACAATATTTCATTAGTTTCAGGTGATGGGCCTCCTTTTTGGCTTCGCCTCATAACCTCCTACTCTGGAGTCTAACCTGATCGCACATTTCCCTGACTCCCTGAGGCCAGCAGCCAAGAAGGAAGGCTTCCCTTGAGCCTTCACTGAGGATTTCCCCTCCTGCCTCAGCCCCCTGCTGCTCCTACCTCTACGGTCTTGACTCCTGCAATGCTTACCACCCACCCCACACACCTGCTTGCACCTCGCCACATTACAGATGGTAACTGCAGAGGCAAAGAAGGGAAATTCAAATAAAAGGAGAGCACACTCTGTCCTGTGGGGCCCACCACCCTCCAATGCTCCATCTGGCTTGGAAGAACAGAGGAGAATGGTGTTGAGGACGGAAAAGAGGAAAATCATGTCGCCAGTTGTGTCGCACCGTCGGTGCCTGGTCTTCCCCTTTACTCTCCATGGCTGCACGCTCAGGGCTCACCTTACCAGCCCTATACTGCCTCCTCACCATCAGCCCTCCCCTTTCCTCCACTGACCCTCCTGCCTCCACTCGGGGAGGACTCATTCTGTCTGTCCTCTGGATCTTTCCCTTTCCTCCCCATACTTCAACCTTCCCCAACTCCCCATCCAACCGGGCACAAAGCTTGCCCCAGACCACGTGAATTTCCTGCTTAGTCAGGATGCTAGTTAAGGAAGTCCGGGTCTCTATTTGAACAACCAGGATACGGCCCCAGGACCCCAAGTTTGAACTCATGTTCTTTCCATCGATGCCATGAAAAGATAGTGTGGTAGAACAGCCAGAGCCATAAGAGATAAGAGTTTTTCAATCTATAAAATAAAGAAGTACATGAAATGATCCTCCAGCTCAAAATTCAATGTTCCAAATAGCAAGTCTGGCATCTCTGTGACTATAAGAAAATTCATTCTGACTTCTGAGCTAAATTCTAAATGAGCCTCAGAGCACAAAAACTTAAATGCTGAAGAGTGCCAGTATACAAAAATGTCAACCAAATGATTTTTTTTTTTTTTAGGTTGTCTTCTGTAGATTTTTAGCCTTCAAAACATGAATATTCATTTGAACTAAGAAAATCACTTGTCATATTAAACCACTTCATAGTATTACTCAACATGTCTCTTTGTTAGTGCCTGGAAGAGGTAATATTCCTTACAGTTCTATCCTTTCATGAAGATTCCATTTCACAGGCTCAATCCATTGATGCCTACAGGCTATGAGCTCAGAGGCAGGCCTTCACACTAAAGAATAATGCAGGTCCATCTGAAACCCCCATGGTCACCTCCAAATACATCAAGAGCCCATGGCTCGCTCCGTCTTTTGTTTCCTTTGCTGAAATACAAACGTGCTTCTAACCTTTTTCTCCTCGCTTTTTCTTTGTTCTGTCAATATGGTCCTTGAGTTGAATGCGGACCTGTCGTTCATTAGGTTGGTCTCGTATAAATGGATGCTTCATCAATTGTTCTGTTGCTGGTCGCTGGCTGTGATTCTTTACCAAGCAGCTCTCAATAAATGACTGGAATTTTTTTGACCTGCCAAACAAAAGAGATGAACCCACAGATAAAAAGAGCATCCAAAAGGAAAGCAAAATTCTATTTCTCCAAAATGCTAGAATAAAAAAAAAAAGAAGAAAATAGGTTCAATTAGCCAACATAGGAATCAACCAATTACACAGTAGGTCTAGACCTTTATTAGGCACATGGGGTTCAAAGACATCATCACCATCAACACACAGTTCAGGCAATGTATGGGAGTTACGTGCATAAAACCATTTTTGCACAGTTTGTATGTAATATCACACAAGAGACCAAAAGGAATGAGAGAAGAGAAAGACCTTGGTGAAAAGTCTATCTGGAAGGTCTATTGTAATGAGGGAACAAGAGCTGAGACTTAAAGAATGAATAGGAAACCGGGGCGCCTGGGTGGCTCATTCAGTTGAGCATCTGACTTTGGCTCAGGTTATGATCTCACAGTTCGTGGGTTCGAGTCCCATGTCGGGCTCTGCGCTGACAGCTCAGAGCCTGGAACATGCTTTAGATTCTGTGTCTCCCTCTCTCTCTGTCCCTCCCCCACTCAAGCTCTCTTTCTCTCTCTCTCTCTCAAAAATAAATAAACATTAAAAAAAAAAGAATGAAGAGGAAGTCACTTTCAGGAGAGAGTTCAGGGAGGCAAGAAATAGTGAAAAACTAAGGACTGGGCTGAGCACACTATATGTCAGGAGAACTGAGATGAGTTGTCTAAATGATGCAGAAAATGCAAGCTGGGGGGAGGACATTAAATCAAGCTTGTATAGATAAAGAGGAGTACATTTGTAGAAATGAGAAAGATTCTTATGTGGTAAAGTGAGCTTGGTTAGGCAAATTTTTTAAATGGTAATTTCAAAATTACTTTTGAACTTTGCTCTCCAATTAATAAGAACAGGATGTATGTGTATGTTTGCTATCAACCCAAGGACTTGGAAACTTAGGAACTAAGTTCATATCCAGAAACGAATTTACCTCCTGCTAGACAGGCACTGTTTCCTCAAAGATAAACCCCGTGCCTCACACAGGGGAGGGGAGAACTGGTGAGGGATAATATACCAAGGAATAGGGCAGCAAGTCCACAATGTGGGAGAAATTAACAGTGGACTTCAGCTATGATTCATGAGTTGGGCATGTATGTTCTTGCTGCATTCCAAGAAATTGTCCAGCCTCATAAATAATTACTTCACAACGATATAGCATGCCTTTCTGATGTGCTACATTGGCATCTTGGCACATGATGGGCAGAGACCTTAGTGGAACTCTGGTCACCCTCTTTGTGGCCCCCACCCTGCTCAGAGCAGGTGGGAATCCATTTTGTGCTCTCCGTCGCCCTCCTGTGGAGTGCTGTGGAATAACAGGAGCGGATCCCAGGAGCAAGCTTTCCTGTCTCCCAGCGGACCTTACACACAGAATTCAGGCTTGAAAGCTGTCTTCACCACACAGAACACAATGGTGAACATGTTATTCAAGATCCAAACACAAGAGGGCACTGGCATATGCACCACTCTGCATTTCTGCCTAGGTCAAAGCAGTTTCTCGTTCCATGTTTTTGAAGGACTGCATTATTAATATTTTTTTCTCCCTGCATTTCTAAGCTAAGTTCATGCTTTTACATTATTTTACATAGAAGCATATGTACCCTGCTATGCTTGGGGTCACCGCAGGATCAATCGGGATCGGCCACCCCGTGGCCTGTGGAAGATAGCGACAACAGCGTGGATACTCTATGTACCTCCTTGTATGTCCTTCAGCCTGTAGCCCTGCTTCCTCCACACTGTTGTTCTCCAAGACCACTGGTGTGCTGTTGGTATCCTGAGCACACTTACCTGCCCTCACATGTCTGATGAATGAATGAATGCAGGAATGGTTATCACATGTAAGTTCCGGACAAATGCTGTAAAATGGCTACCATCAAATCTGTGCATGTGAGGCACAGAGAGGGAGGTTTGGAGAGGAGATAGTATTGAATATGCTTTCTTTTTCAGGTCCATGAGACAAATCTGTAGAGGCACAATTGTGATATCATCTAAGGAGAGACTTTGCAAAAAACAAAACAAAACAAAACAAAACAAAACAAAACAAAACAAAACCATCACGGGATAATGGACTGTCCTAAGGAATAAATACAAGAGAATGAGGTTGACCTGCAGAAAGAGATAGACAAATTCCACATGGCGCTTTTCTAGGTAGAAAATCAGTATTAAAAACACGAAAACAAAAACAAATTAAGACAGGGAGCTGTTAAATATTCATGATAAATGCAAATGAAAGCTGTTTTTTTCTGCTTGCAACTAGAAGGAAGTGCTTTTTATAAAGTGCTCAGCTATTAATTAGAGGGTGATAAATAAAGAAATCACACCCAGTTTAAAAATGAGATGCAGACTCGATAAACTGTATGTTCCATTCCCCGGTACTGACACCCAAAAAATGTCGGTGGCATCTCTAGGGTAAGAGAGTGTTCAAAGAGTTCCGCGGAAGCAGCTGGGGTTCACAGGCCACTTTCCAGGATCTCTTCCGGTGGGAAGGAACCTTCAGGAGAATAACCTTGAGCCCAAAGATTGGGCCAAGATGTGTAGAACTGCAACCCTGGCAATGTATCTGACGTCTTCTTCAAATGGAACAGTTTGTAGAGAAAATAATTCTTACTTAAAATAAATCTTCAGAGGAAAGATTCATTGTCTCTTATTTAAGTTAGTGTGACCAAAGAATCAATATGCTTAATTACACATTTAATTAAAAGTAAAAACCCTTCCCTATGTTGAACACCACTTGACTGTTTGCTGAGCGGTCTAATGGGTTTAAAGTACATTTATATAACTTTATTGTTTGAATCTCTGCTGCCGGTAATTTAGTTCTGTCTATTAAAAAAAATGCCCGAGATTAGTAATACTAATTTCCCCAGGGGTGGCCTGGAGAGATAAATGTTAATGTTTGGTGCTTACAGTCTGAGGCCCTGGTTCTAATACCAGCATCACCAAACACTTTATCTTCCCAGATTTTTTCTGTTTATATATTCAATTGTGTTAGAGGAATTAAAAACGCCTGAAAGATTATTACATTAATCACTGTAACCAGTCAGGCTGAAGTTTCTGATAATTGCAGGACTCCCTAAATGCAATTTGAGCTTTAGAATTTGCATTTTCCCAGAACCACCCTTTCTCTCTAATTTGGGCTCCATCGCTTACTAACTGTGAGACTTTGGGCAGATTATTTAACGTCTCTGTGCCTCAGTTGCCCTGGCTGCAAACGGTGGGATCGTTAGAATTGATCTCAAATGACTGTTGTGATGATCCGATGAATTGCTTCATATAAAATACTTAGCACGGTGTCTGACATGTCATAAACGCCGTATGTATGTTTGCTGTTATTGTTACTACTATTACTTTCATTGTGTTTTCAACGTCCTGCCACCTCTGAACATCACCAGGCTTAACCAACAGCAGTATCTGCCCTCAGAGCTGGGGGCAGAAACAGAAGTTGAACTGAATAGGTCAGTGTTCTTAAAGGGAATTAATTTCACATATATTTGGATTAGATATGCTCACAGAGTCAACGAGACCACTATCTCCAAGGAGACTGTGCAAAAAAGGTTAATTGTAAAAGCCGTGGAACAATTTTTGTTTTGATTTCAATGAAGCCTGAAGTCACATGGTCTACTAGCAAATTCAGTTAATTTGAAATATTTTCTGATATTTGCTTTCTATTATGATTTTATTTAGAACACACATACACAAATAACTTTGTCAGTTCTTAAAGAACAAAAATGCCTGACAATCCACCAAGAATCAGAGCTGTTGTTTCATAAAATAACAGTAGTGACTGTAAGGGGTTCAAGGCTGTGGCTCCAGCAATGAAAACTCTGGGACTCTGGATAAGCCAGTTAACATCACCAGGCCTCTAGTCTTCATCTGGGGCACAAATGGGCCAGACCAAGGAACCTCATGTCTCTCCCCGGTGATAAGCAGTTACGATTTTCCTAATGATCTCAATGAAACACTTCTTTGCCTGTGTGCAATCTTTGCATTTGAAGAGCAAGGAAAAAGAAAAAGACCAGTTGTCTGTTACAGGAATGAAATCATCCCCATCTTTCTCCAGAAACTCCTGCAGGAACCTGCAGCACTGAGTAGGGCAGGGGAGCTGGCCTGAGCACGGTGGGAAGATAAGGGAGGAGGAAATGTGTTGAAGGAGATGGTTCACCCACGTGGGTGGAATCTGACCACGTACAGAGATGGGAGGAAATGGGAGTCCCAACTTATTACGCATTTGCTGGTGGTGACATGGAGACAGCGGCCGAGAGATGCCTGGTCTCCTCTAATTCAGCTGAGGTTATAATCCTCCCTGAGATCTAATTATCGAATGGCTGGACTGGAGCCCTGACTGCATGACCTCCTTGCCATGGAGGCCTCTCCTCATCTCGCTGACGTGGGAGGGAAGAGCCGGGTTCTAGCAAGTGGACTGCTCTCCTTTACCCCCACAATGGAAGGGGCAAAGAACCCTGTTACTGCCCTTCTTTCCCTAATATTAAGGCACAGGAAAAAACTGTTCAACTAAGAGACCAGTATCTCATTCTCTATTACTCTAAGCTTGAACTTCAGAGGCCAGATGGTGCAGGTGGGAAAATGGGGGTTACAAACTTAGAAAATTAGAAGACTGTACAGCCTTGCACAAGGCTCATAACCTACCCAAGCCGTAGTGTTACAGCAAGAGAAGGATGACTCAGAGCATCTGCCTGGCAGGGTTGTGGGTAAAATTAAATTTATATAGGTCTTAAATTTACACACACACACACACACACACACACACACACACATAAATTACTGAGTCTACAGCATGCATATATGCCTTATATGTCCTGTATGTTGTAGATTCAGCAAGTTAGGTGGAAATGACCCTCAACTGAATGCATATAATAAAGAGTTTATGGCCCATCTCTACCACAATGGCACCCCCACACCCACTTTGGTAGTATTTTGATATACACGCTGCGAACGGTGCACTTCATCTGATAATTCATTAGGCAGAGAATAAAAGAACATTTTGGAGTTTTGTTTCTTTTGACGGGTGGGGAGAGGGATCCTCTCCCTTGAAATATAAAAGGAAAATAAATAAAATTTTCACTTCCTCCCAAGCATTAGGGCATGTGAAAACCCTAACTGATTTGAAATATTTTTTAAATGTCTATTTATTTTTTTTTGAGAGAGAGACAGAGTGCCAGTGGGGGAGGGTCAGAAAGAGAGGGAGACACAGAACCCAAAGCAGGCTCCAAGCTCTGAGATGTCAGCACAGAGCGCGATGTGGGGCTTGAACTCACAAACTGCGAGATCATGAGCTGAGCCGAAGTTGGACGCTTAACCGACTGAGCCACCCAGATACCCCATTTTTTCTCTTCTAATTCCTAACTTATTTCAAATCACTTTGGACCTGGTCATTCAGGAAAGTACTCTGCAGTGCTCAATATTCACTTAAAAACTAGAATTCTGTGCAGAGAGCTGGAAGGCACACCCCATGTCCCGTGGCGGGGGGCTGCATTACCATCTTATAAAGGCCGGGTTCTGAGTGAGAAAGAGCACTTGAGCAGGGCCTTTGTTTCCTCACTCACTCTCAGATAGCCACGTCATTTCCCCCTCCCCTCTCTAACAGTGTGGGTCTCGAGCTCCTGACTGGCTTTCCTTTGGAGTCAGGGAGGGTGTGGAGGGAGGCTGGGCAAGATGGAGGCCTGGCCTCCTCACTGTCCCCGGACTGTCCCTGTTCCCTGCAGCACCATCAGATATAGCTCCTGTTGTCAAAGGTTTGACGCAGAAAAGTCAGCCTGTATTTTCCTCAAAGTCTGTATTTCTCAAACAAGGCCAATACAGAGTTGAACTTTTTGGAGCAGGGGCAAAGAAAATTAAAACTGTAGGGCAGAGGCTGTTTACTCGCTTCTCTAGCGAGCCAGAAAGGTCAGACAGAGGGCAGTACAAGCTCCGTATAAGAGGAAAACAGGACAAGTATGGTGGCCGAGTGACTCCCACTTCTCAGTTGGGGAGAGGTGGTGATGGGCAGAAAAGACCACCTGGTGTCACACCTTTGCACAAAAGGCCGGAAACCTAAAGGTAAAGCTCAATCGCCAGATTTTTCAAAGTTGGCAATTAATACAAATGTTCCTGAAACACGGGGTGTGGCCACGCTGTGTTGAGCACACATAACACATGTGTGGATGGCCAGTTTGACTCCTGTGGGTGGAACTCTGGAAACGTCTGTCCAGCAGCAGTTCTGGGAGAGGGAAGGGGAGGAGGGAACAGGCAAGTGAAGTCCGCCCTTTACAGTGTGTGTGTGTTGGGGGGAGGAGGGGAAGGAGGCCTGGCACCAAGGACAAGCAGAAAGCGAGCTGAGGGCTTTGTAGTGCTACCGATGCTTCCAGAGATGGAACTGAGCTGACTGCTCTCCCGAGGAAGTCTGTTCCGGGGAGAAGGGAGGAAGCAGGGCTTCCGGGCCCCACTGATCATGTGCCATACAGGTACCCAATGGAAGGCTGTTGCTGGGGAGAGAACGGCTATCACACAGCGACCCTCCAGAGTGAGAACGAGGAACAGGGGTTGCTCTGCCCCTTGTTGCCAATAGCAACTCTCATGCTCTGTTCTTCTTCTGCAACTCGGGGCTGCCGGTCCCTTCTGGCTGTTTTCCTCTCTTCTTTGGGCAGTATGCCTTCCCCTTGTCACACCGGGGTTGCTATGTCATTACTAGGTGGCTGGTATTAATTAAATTGCTCTCTGTATAGCAGAGGAAAGCTGTGAGTGGGTAAGGGAGGAATATGAGGGTCCCCGTCAAGGGTGATCATGAAGTACTGTGAAAAGGGACAGAGAGGTCTTGAACCTTCATGTTCTAACTGCCCAGAACATGCCTCTAGAAAAAGATAGGAGATCACAAGTAGCCCAGGAATTGATCCCAGGGCAAGGGTGTATCAAGATCCACCATACATACAGGGGAAAGAAAGGACCAATGGATTCTTGTTATGCAATAATAAGATACAAAGACCCTGATGTAAGTAGGCAAAAAAGGCAAAAGTCCAACATCTGGCCTAACCTGCAGAACTGTGTGTCTCAAACTTGAGTCAATTGTATACTATCAGTACAATTTTTAGCCATATTCCTACACCACCCATACTAGTATCCCCTCGGTATTCTTCTTTAAATTAGGCCAATTTTTTAAGTGAATCAGCTTATTCAACGGGAAGGTTGTACCACTACCCAACTTAAGAAGCCAATGTCACTTGCCATAAAGGGAAAGCAGCGGTAAAAGCAAAACTTACAAATATTTATGCACAGACCAATAAAATCATCTCTCACACTGCCAAGTATGTGTGTGTACTTACAGAATTGCCATCTTAAGGAATAGAAGAAAAGTTGGTCCACCAAACCAGCTGACTCTCGGAACTATCGCCCCCTCTGATAAGATGTTTTGTGCAGCCAGGAAGGATACTTCTTGAGGTAATAAATCAATGTTATTTCTGGGGCTCCACTACTCACTTTAGCTAACAGTTCCTTACCTGGAAGGTGTGGTGATAAAGACTTGTGCAAACAGTAGGTACTTAATAGGTGCCTTAAGAGGAGTGATAGTATATGGAAAAACACTCACTAAGTCTTGGTTTATGTTAGTCTACTCATGGAGCCAGACCTACGGATTTGAGCTCATCCAACAGAGCATCACAGGAAACCCTTCAATCTGCAAAACACTGAAGACCAAACTCACCACTTCTTAGACTTCAGGCGAGGTGCTGGGTTCCGGGGAATGAGGAAGAGGGCTCTCATGGGGTGCATGTCACAGAGAGCTGCAAGAGACCAAAACAAAGGGCAATTCAGGTTAGGAGGCCAAATACAGGCCAAGCCCACCCTAGCTGTGCAGCTCACGCTACCGAGTGGCTCCCAGTCGCACATGCCCCGTGAGCAGAGTCAGAGGACTACAAAGCTTCTGTTTGTGGAGCACTTAAAAGAGCTGGTGTCTCATAAAATACGCATCTCAACTAGACATTGTTAACATTTCTACTTGTACTTCATATTTAAGAAAAGTACATTACAGGGCCAAAACCTCTGCTTTGCTATAAATAACCATCGGAGATTCAAAGTAGACAACATCAAGATAACAACTACAATGGAGATGGTAGGTTACTTTTAATTTGTAAAAGCCTAAGTCATAAAATGAAAGATGAATGGTCTATTTCTTATATACCAAAGGCCCATACAAATGCAATGCTATGTACATAGATTTTTAGAGTATAAAGCACTAGGCCAGAACACCTTTCTGTCTGTATTTCTAAATATCCTGATGGCTTTTCAGGTTTCATGATATGCTTATCGTTTGTTTGTTTGTTTGTTTGTTCATTTGTTTGTTCGCTGGCCCCAGAAAGAACAGAGAGATCAAGGCAAAGAGGGTCTGGTAGAAAAGTCATTAAAATATCTCAACTTGTAAACGTGGCATTATGGTTTATGGAGAAAGGACTCATACGTCCTTATTTTAATCAAAATATTTCACAGGTTTACTTTTCAAACATCAGGGGGTATCCTTTCCTTTGTGCCCAGAATATGAATATATTTTCTCTAAAAGCTAAAGGATTCTGTGGGTAGAAGTTTATTTTCAGCCCCCTCTACTACTCATCAAGAATGACAATATGGTTTTCAGACTGCAATATACTATTCTTCTGATTCATAAATGCCTATTAGCATTGTGAATGAAGGGAATTTTGTCATCAAACACTCCAAATCAATCACGCTTACAGATGAATCCTACCAACTCTAGAGTGAGAAATCAGACTATGATAACATGAAGATAAAAAGTCATATAAACAAAACGACCTGCCATGCACAGACGGGGCCTGTTTTGGTTCGGGTCCCCCGCAAAGCAGACACCAAGGCAGCACTAAGCATGAGAAGGTATTACCAGGGAAATCTCCTGCCTGGAAGGAAGTAGGGATGGAGCCAGGGAAGGCTGGGAGAGTTTTCAATTTGCTCTGCATGTCTGATCAGAGTGAAAGGAAGAGGCAGACAAAGTTGGTGGAAGTGTGCTGCCTGAGCAAACTAAGCAGTGAAACTAAGGAGTGAGAGTTGCCTACAAAGGCATCCTGTGCCCTCGAGAAAAAGTTCTGTCTTATATCCCTGCCAGGCTGGGTCACTGATGCGGAGGGCTTTGCGGGGCGGTGGGTAGAGCAGTGGCAGAGGAGGCCCCTTGGTGAGTTGCACTTCCTGTAGGGAAGCCTGTGGGGCACATGCTCACAGCCAGCACAGGACTGGTGGAGGCACTCTGCAGTACCAATACTGCAGAGCTCAAGTAACAGCAGAGGTTCCCCAGATAGCCAGAGCCCTGGCCACTCTGCCTTGGACCTCAAAATCTAAACGTCAGTACTTTATTAGGAGGGAGAGCAACTGAGTATGCAAGTGTCTGCATAAGCTGTGCACTGGAAATCAGTTCTGACTTTTTGTTAAGTTGGAGTTTCTAGTCTGTGTGAATTGGCCCCAGTTTTGCGTTAGGCGAAGGGCAGTTCAAGAAGAAACTACACACTGAATCGGTAAAATAAACAAGATCCCCGAGTTGTCTCCCTTTTCTTTCTTGTTTCCTCTAAACACGAGATCCTCACACCGCTCTGAGATGAATGGATTCCTGGTTGATTTAAGATGACTTTGCTTTCTAAATATGCCAGCTCGAACCCACACCGGGCTCGCTGTAGCAGAAGCAAAGCTACTACAGAGCCTGGCAAGGAAGCATCGCTCAGTCCCTGCAGAGCAGACCAGCAACAGATTTCACCCAGAGGAAGGTACTTACGGGGAGCGCCTTCTGCCATCTCGATAGCGGTGATTCCCAAAGACCACAAGTCACTCTGAAAAAGATAGAAGGCATAGACACATGCATAAATGCAGTCAACAGACAAGAACTTGGTTAAGCCCGGTAATCACTCCAGAACTGCCTGTAGAAAAGCCATATTCAGTCATCTCTTTATGAACCTATTTTGCTCACTAAGCCTAAAAGCAAGAACAGCTTTTTTCACTCTTCGTGGGTAGTATCTCTCACAGTATTTCCGATACATGGTGAGTTTCCAGTAAATGTATGAAAAATGAATATAATGTCTCAAAAATTAATTGATCACCAAAATTTATCTGTCGATTGAACCCTATGAAATTGGTGCTGTTTTAATGTCTTTATTGAGGTAGAATTATCATACAATTAACTGCCTATATTTGAAGTCTATCATTTGCAAAGGTTTGACATGTATGCACCTGTGAAACCGTCATCACAATCAACACTGTAGATATACCCCTCCCCCATGCCAAAGGGTTGCACGTGCTACTCTGGCGTCTCCCCTCCTGCCCTTGCTATCCCCTGACCCAGTTCTGCTTTCTGTCACTATGGATTAGCTGGCATCTTCTGAAGTTTTATATAAATTAAATCATTCCATTTCTTTCACGAACATAATGGATTGAGGTCCAGCCTTGTTGCAGTATATATGAGTAACTTCATTCCTTTTCATTGCCAACTAGCGTTCTATTGTGTGGTTACATTACAATTTGTTTATCCATCCGCTTGTTGATGGACAGTGTTTCCAGTCTGAGCTATTGCACATAAAGCCGCTACAGACACTCATGAACAAGTCTTCATCCGGACATATGCTTCTGTTTCTTTTGTGTGAACACCTAGGTGTGCAACGGCTGAATCATATAGTAGGTACATGTTTGTTTAGTTGATTGTTTTAGACCTACAAAAACAGCAATTTCATATGGCTTAACCAAATCAGATGAGGACAAGGAAACTTTTGGGCTGTATCTGCATGTATCTCCAGGGCCTAGATGGGAGCCAGGCAACAGTGGCAGGTGCTTGGTATGTCTGTTGAATGAATGAATGAACAAAAGCTTCCATCTTGTAAGTAGACAATATGTAAAATAGAGAGTCTGCACCGTTATATTCTTTCTTATGATGAGACTGACTTTTATGTTCTCATTGGAATTTTCGAGGCTAACGTCTCCGCCCCTGCCTATGCAATCTCCGTCTGTAGCAGTATGCTTCTCCCCCACTCTGCGTCCATGGCTCAGTTGTCTCTGAGGAGCATAGGAAGGAGCAAATCAAAAGAAAGGGAAAACCAGGTTAGGAAACCCCAGAAGAGATGCTTGCTGCTTCAGTGTCCTGGTGGATGGGTAAGAAAACACAGTGTGAAATTTGGTTCAGTGGCCTACAATCCTGATGAAGACTTTCATCCTCCTTTTCTTTTCAATATAACCTACGTTTTGTATGTTATTCCAAATTCTCTCCCGGAACCTCACTCAGATTACCGAGGTCAAAGTTCAGTGTCCGTGCTCTTCCCATCAAACACATGTCAAGGCCGCATGAGAGGAATCACACCTGGAAAAGGACTATGAAATCCATGCTGGGCCATTACCCAGGACTAAACTTCTCAGTATCCGGTGAGTGACACCCAGGTGTGTTCAGTATTTGGACCGAGGCCTGCACATAAAGGCAGAGGGCTTTCTGGGGGGCAGGCCTAGCCTCTTGCCTGAAGTATAATCTGCTTTTATTTATTTATTTATTTATTTATCTATTTATTTGAGAAAGAAAGAAAAAGAGTGTGTGTTTGCATGAGTGGGGGAGGGGCAGAGGGAGAGAGAGAATCCTAAGGGGGCTCCACACCCCAGCACAGAGCCAGCACGGAGCCCCACGTGGAACTCAGTCTCAGGACTGACTGTGCGATTATGACCTGAGCCAAAATCAAGAGTTGGATGCTTAAGACACTGAGCCACCCAAGTGCCCCAAGTGTAATCTACTTTAGAGTAGGTGGCTAGGGCCCATGCTAACCCCATACTAGGAACAGAAAGGGGTTCTTTTAATGCATGAGCCCATCAATCGGTTCACGTGATACAAGTTCTCAGTCTAACTTGGGATAATAACACACCTGCACGATACCACTGTTCGCAGACTGCAGGTTACTTCTCTGCGTAGAACACAACTCAAAAAGGCTACTCTTCTCCTTTCACTTTGTTATATTTCAAGATGTATTCAGAGTTGTCATTAGACACACACACACACACACACACACACACACACACACACACACACGTTTGCATAGCCCAGCAGGTGACTGAGTTTTCCCGCAGGCTCCTGGCCTTGCGGAGCTAATAAGGAAGGCCCAGCCTGCCATTGCAGGCTGTAACCGATAAAGTTGAAAACACGGCTCTCTTGTACCTGGGGGTTTATGGTTGATTAACACAGACAATCATTTGAGAACATGACAAAAACACTGAGTCACTCGCTGTGCAGGAGGCATTCAACAGGAAACACAGCAAGAATAGGCTGGAAATGGTGGTTTGTGCTATTCTGATAGGATTTTAATATCTCCAGGTCTTGCTGGTTCTACCATTTCCCTTACATCCCCAGAAATCAAGTGTTTCTGTAGTGTGAAATGAAGTACAAATATAAAGGTGGTGGCCAGGTACCATGTCTCTAAGTGCCACGGCAGGGTCACATTTAAATGGCCCTCCAGTCTTGGAAGCTTGAGCTGGTTTGAAAGACAACTGAAAGCCAATGCATCTGAAAGGAAATGATGGGGTTGGGGTGAGAAGGGCTCCAGGCCAGTTCTCAGATGGGAAAGAAACAGCTCAGAAAACCCAGGCACATGTCGGCCTCTGGGTCCTTGCTCTAGCTACTCTGTCTGCCTGCAGCCACTACCCTAATTAAGTGCCTGCCACGACCCTCCTCTCCATTACGTCTTTGTTCAAATGCCATGTTCTCAGTGAGGGCCACTGAATCTCCCCCGGGGCACTGCCAGACCCTATTCCCTTTCCCACTTTTGTCCCCCAGGGAACGAATCACCTTCTAACGTCTACTAATTTACTCATCACTAGTTTATATTGCTTTGTGTTCATTGTTTGCACCCCCTGCCTCCAACACACCCAGACTGCATAAAACATAAGGTCCACAAGGCATCAAGGATCTTTGTTGTGTTAACTGGCATATTCCCAGTACCTAAAGCAGCACCTAATAAATAATTGTTGAATGAATGAGCAAACCAAAGGTGCAAACAAATGAAAGATACGTCCTAAGATTGTCAGACTCCTTGTAGATCATCTCCGACCCAGACAAGGGAAAATGACTTACCCAAGACCCCAGAGCAACTCAGCACCAGGTTTGGGGCAGAGCTGGGTCTTCTGCCCCCTGGGCCACTTTTATTTTTTAACTGTCATCACTACATAAAAACCTGAGTATTCATCTTCTAAATAAAATTTATCAGGGGCCCATAAAATAATTGCTCTAAATTCCCACTTTGTCTACAGGGAACTGAAGGTGCTGGTGACTGAATGCAGGTGCTGAGATTCAGTGAGTCACCCCAAAAACCAAGGCTAGGAAACTGGCCTCAACTTCCCAGAGGCAGAGGGAATAGTCTTTTAAGTCTCAGACAGGCCTGGATTCAAATCCAGGTTCCTATCATAACTACATGCAGAGCACTGCTCAGACCTTAGCTTTCTCACTGTACAACACAGGTCACCGTGACCTGCATGCATGCAGGCATCCTGCCTTGCAAAGCGTCTGGCACACAGGAAGCTGAAGAATACGAATTTCCTTCTCTCCTGTTAGGTGAGACTGCCTGTGCTTGCCCAATGCACTCTTGTATGATTTCCCCCTCTTGGGTTGTTGCCTAACCCAACAGGCATTTTCAAACCCCATTTCCCTTGCTGCCTCCAGTTCGGAGTATAGGAAAGCTAAACCTGCTTATCCAGACTCCCCTGCAGCCAAGGATGGCAGGTAAGGATGTGACGTAGTTCTGGCCAATAAGACACAGGCACACAACTTCTGGGAGCTTCTGAAACGTTTTGTTCTTCCTGATACAAGTGACAAATACAGATGATGTCCTGACAACTCTTTTCCACTTCTTAGTGCCTTGAATAAACACACGGTATCTAGAGTTACAGCATCCATCTTGCAACCATGAGGCAATAAGCCAGCAAATGAATTATGACAGGGCAGAATGGTAGGAGCCTGGGGTTTGAATGAATCAATGAGTCACTACACTAACCCTGGACCGCCTTCCTCTAGACTACTGATGATGTAAGAAACAGAAGTACAGCCAAAAGCGTCTTTAGTGATAATATGTATACAGCAATAAATTGAGGAAACATATTCTGAGAGCAGGAAAATGGAGAGGTCCCAGTTGTTAGGTGAGCCTGGATTTGCCCCCACAGGAAGCAGAAAAAGTCAGCAAAGTGAGAGGTTTCTTTTATTCAATACATATCACCTCAGATCCCCTCTTAAGTAGCCTTCCCCCAAGTCCCAAAACAACCCCTTCAAACCAGAGGTCACACCATCCCAAGTCTTGTGCAACCTCTGTCACATGACCAGGCCAGAAACTGCCTCTTCTTTAAGGGCTCATTTGATATCATCATAACGATCTTTTTTTTTTCTTTTTTCTTTTCTTTTCTCTTCTTTTTTTTTTTCTTTTTTCTTTTCTTTTTGCTGGGGTTCTCTTCTTTTCCAAAAGGAACATTTACATTCCTGACCATCCATTCCCAGAGCTGCTTGTAAGCTACGCTTAACTGGCCCTGCTAGACAGCAATAAACGTCCTTGACGGGACTTGTTTTAAGCCTTTGGATACATTAGCAAGTCCCAAAGACACTTCAGAACTTAAATACGGGAGAAAATGTTCCAATTACAACTGGCAAGACAGATCACAGGAGACGAGAAAGGGAAGAGGGAGGAACAAGGTGGGGAGAGAGTCAGGGAGAGATAAGTTTCCTTCGTGGCCATGGTGTGACTCATTTTGGCAGGAGCTGGGTAATTCATTATTCTAGAGGCGCTGCTCAGCCTGGCCTGTGGCATGATTAATAGCCCAGTCCTGTGTGCTTTACAGACAGAACAGAGACAAATTCTAGAGCCTCTGAGAAGGCAAGCACGCAACTTCTGGCTGCTGGGGGGCCCGCTGGCACGCAGGCAACTTGGACACAGCATAAGAGCATCTCTTTTGGGGCTGGGTTGCCCAACACATGAAGAAAAGAGCACTTGCTGATGGCTGACCCCTTCGTGGCACAGCAAAGAGCCCCGTGTGCTTGAAGAGGCAGAAAGAGCTCATGCAGTACAGACAGACAGACCTAGATTCGACTCAGCTCTGACACAACTAGCTTGGTGACCTGGGGCAAGCCACATAATTCCTCTGAGCCCAGTTCCTCACCTATAACGTGAAGAGAACACCTACCTTGCAGGGTTAATACCAGAACTCAATAAGGTGGTATAGGTACAGTGCTCGGCACGTTGACGTGCAAATAGTGGGTATTTAACAAACTCTGGTATGGTTATCATTGACTGGCAGTTCAAGCAGCACACCTGCATCAGGTAAGCTGGCAATGAGCTCTGGTACTTAAGGTACTCAAAGGAGTCACTGGGATGATGTAAGCTTACGGGAAGAAACGGGAAAGGGCGTGTTCTTCCTCCTTCGGCCCTGTGGTCTCTCTTCATGGGCAGAGCCTACTAAGAAGCCAGATGGAGTGCTAGCCCCATTATCCCAAAGCTCAGGGTAGCAAGGTAGTCTAGACTTGACAAGCAATAGCTCAATGACGGGCACGGCCAGTAGAGTGGACTCTACCAAGTTTCACAGAGCAGAAAACAGTCTTCTGTTTTGTGAGTTATTGTTATTGTCTTTGTGGAAATGTTCAAGCTGGAAAAAGGAAATTGTATTTATTGTGTGCGGTCTCTAAGGGAAGCACCTTAATCCAGAGGCAGAAGTTATGGATAAGCGGATTCTGACTCAAAATAGGCAGACAATTTTGAATCTTAGAGGCAGAGGTTTGAATCTTAGGATACTGCTGGCTTTTTTAGGTTTAAAAAAAAAAAAGGCCCCAAATGGCAGTCCCTTCATATGACACACAAACAAAAATATTAACTATCATATGTTGAGTAGCTACCAAGGGTTAGGCATGGAATTAACCCCTTTGTGTATGTTAGCTCAGTTTATTCTAATACAACTTTGTCATATACAATTTACTATTTCCATTTCATCGAGGTTCGGGAAGGTTTCAATCACCTCTCTGAGGTAATGGAGCAAATAGGAGGCGAAGTGTACATTTTAAACCACTCCTGTCTAACTTTGAAAGCTTGACTCTGAATTCACTATGTCATACACTTATATTCTACATTAAATATAAACAGCCAAGGTGGTGGGTCACTCAGGGTCACCGAGGTTGCTGAAGCATGGGTTGTGACTAATAATTCCATTTCACACATAAAACAAACTGAAAGCGGAAATCTCCAGTCCCTTGTTCATCTACATGTGTTATCTGATGGAAGGGAAAAGGTTAGAACAGCTTTATTACCTTCGGCTGGGGACTGACCTGCAGGCCAGGGGAGGTGCTACTGTGCCTCACTGAGGAATGTCATACAGGTGGATGTGAACACAGAGCCACAAGGGATCTGTTCAAAAGCGATTTCAGCCTCTTACTGGCGATAATAACATGGTGTCTGTATCATCCTTTCCTCCTTCCAAATAAGGGTGGTGCCTTTGAATCTCAGTAGACAGAAGCCAGGCCTTGTTTGAGAATATAAACCTCATGCTGCAGTCTGAATATCGCTCTCTCTCATCACACTCTGCATGGATCTTGGTGACTCCCAACAAGTCAGATTTCTCCTTCCATCCTGCCTGAATAAAGCCAAGTATCTGTGACACAGGAGAATGAGTCTTTGCCCTACAGCCAGAGCACAACACTCACCTAAACCCTGGAGGAGACATCTATGCCTGCAAATGATCCACAGCACCTGTGTGCAAAGTCTCATAAGCAGAGTTGAGGTGAATGACACAGAACATTAGTGCAGGTGGGGCTAGAGGATGGGGGAGTGGGGGTTGAGGGGCTATGACATGTCACTGGACTTCTCTTACTTACTAATTTAATATGAATGCAAGGCCAACTTATGGGGTGGAGTGAGCAGGACAGCAAAATATATAAAATAAAAATTTTAAGCTCTCCACCCCCATATCATCCATCCATGGGGCAGGGGTGAGTAAGACTGTATCATGTGCACTATGCTGTAAGCTGCTCTTTGTGTCTAACACTCTGTCTTGGGATCTGTCCACTTCAGCACGCATGCTACCCCATTGCTTAAATGACTGCATGGTTTTCCACTGGACAGATGCTCTTGTCTTTATCCCACCAGTTCCCTATTGCTGAGAATTTGGCTGCAGAAAGCTTTCATTAACGAGTAATTCTGTTAAAGCAATAGATACATAGGACTATGAAAAATACTTGACAACCCCCATCCAACTGAAATGAAATTCAAATTTTAAAAATAAGAATTTAAACAGCTTAGGAAGTTTGAACCGTTTTATTAATTTTAAATCTTTTGAATGCTTATTATTAAATGAGAAAGCTTCCATTATTGCCCTACATACTTATCAGAGAAATGAAACCTTTCCTTTTGCTTGAAGTGTTTTGACAGAATTTCTGAAAACAAGAAAGAAAGGGCCTCTAGGGGGAAAGTGAACACACCAGGCATATGAGATTCTAGTACTCCTCCTTCGAATAGGGGTTATTTTCAATCAGTTACTTACTGTGCCTGGTAGATATCAGACAAAACCAGATTGCAAAGAAAACCATGAGCTCTTCAGACTACTTTTCTACAGAGGCCTTTATTTTCTTGAGTTGCTGCAGTTTTAGAAAAATTTACAGCAGTCTTTAAACATATCTTAGACAAAGAGTAGATGGTAATCTATAAATAATAAAACAATAAAACAAAACTATTCTCTTACATTTTGTTTTCATTTCATTTCGTTTTTTTTTTAAGCTCATTTATTTATTTATTTTTATGTTGAGAGAGAGAGAGAGAGCAAGCACGAGCAGGGGAGGGGCAGAGAGAGAAGGAGAGAGAGGATCCCAAGCAGGCTGCGCTGCCAGCACAGAGCCTGATGTGGGGCTCGAACTCACTAACTGTGAGATCATGACCTGAGCTGAAACCAAGAGTCGGATGCTTAACCGACAGAGCCACTCGGGTGCCCCAGTTTTGTCTTTATTTTAAAGGAAGGCCCCTGTGACATCTAATAAAGCCTAGTGGCTTTCAAATCATCTTTTGTTCCAAACATACCCCTAGGTGGAAAGTATTGATAGCACATTAGAGCCCAAAGTGTCGACATAAGTTTCTGAGGTTGGAATATACAGCTGGGTCAAACGGACTACCAGATGCACAGTACTGAACGCCTGAACCTTGATGGGGTTGCAAACTAACTTTATGTGTCGAAAACTGCATGTACAGACCCAGCTTAGTTAATTCTTTACAGGTGGTGGGTATTTAATAAATATGTGCTGAGTGAATGAAGAAATGGTTTTGAAAGGCAACATATTGTCACGTTGTCTCCTGGTGACAGACTACATACCTAAGAATGGTGAAGAAAAAAAAAAGGATACAATCTGGTGCCAAGAAAGAAGGAGAAAGATTATATTTACAGAATCACTGCTTCTCTAGTCCACTGTAAAAGTGTGAAATGGTTGAAATAAATCTTCAAAGAACGCTCAAGCCTTCCTTTTTGCTCAGTCTTCCTAACTTAACCCTTTAGTCATAATCCTTCTTGTACCTCTGACAATGACCGGGGAGGCTCATGTTCTTGCCGTGGCTTCTTCCTCCTTTTGTACCACCTGCATTATAACAGTCCTGATGAATTAATTCTCACTAAGGTCTAAATGACTAATATAGTGAACCTGTTCCTCATCAGGATTCCTTATTTTTTAATAAAAGACACAGAAATTAGTCTTAACTTTATTAATGTTTCAGGATACGTTAATACTTTAATAGTCACATGGACTTTCCAGTACCTCTGAAATCACCTCGTGCAGCATGATCCCCCTGTGGTTACTCATACACCAGGCTGTGTCCACACCTAGAATTATGCATTGGGCTCAAAAGTCTTTTGCTGATTCCAAACTATATTCCTTAGCCTTACTCTGAGGAAAGAGGACCAGAATATCGGTTTAATTCTAAGCTTTGGCTTCGCCAGAAGGAAGTCCTCTTCTACATTATTGAAAACAGTTAAGTCACGGGGATCTATTTTATGTCACAGAAAATAAATGCCACATACAGAACAACTACCCAAAATACTTAAAAGGCTAAGCCAAGGGTAAAAGTTTGAAACACCCTGATTCTCTATGGTATGTTATAAAGTAGTTTAAACTATCTGTGGCCCAGAAGTAGTCTAGTTAGCACTTGTTAAGTATAACTACTGTTTGAAGAATTGCTTACAGAAAATTATGATACACATATCTGGCCTGGGACATATATTTTGTAGTGGCTCCTCTGAAGGGATTTGCAAATTAAATTATTTAAATGTGCTTATCATTAGCAGTTTAAATAAATGACATTTATTTTGGCAAGAGATTAATTTTTAACTTGGCAGCTGTTTTCAGACAGATTGTTGTCAGGTTATTACAGTGCCTAACTTTGAAAGAAGGAAGAAATGTACAGGAGATTATTCTGGTTTTAGACTTTCAGCTTGCATTTCTCCAAAGAGGCAAATAATTTCGTCCATGCCCTACGATACTGGGTCCCAAAGACATTGCAATGTTGGCATCTTTGTGACCTGATTTCAATAATAACCCCACATGTGGAGAACTAAAAATGTTCTTTAAAAGAGGAATTCTTCAAATATACTCTTCAGAAGCTGTTTTGTTGGTAAATTGGAGATTTATATAAGAGCACATCATAGAGGAGCAGGGTAATACATTGGTAATATACTGAAAAGAGATTTGCAAGATGTCGGCTCAAGCCCCAACTCTGAGAAGCCCACTAACTTGGGGTATACTTGCCAAGACCTCTGGCCTCAGTTTCCCATCTTCAAGAGAAGGGTATTTGGAGCTGACTACTAAAGTCCTTGCATGAAAATCCGTGCACCTGTGAAACCAGCCTCAGTAGTATCAGGTTTTGCCCAAGGTTGTCCTGTGGTCTACACAAAGACCACAGGGTATCTCTTCATCTATTTCCCCATCTGAAAACTCACAGTTCCTACATTCCATTTGCCTCCAATTTTAATATTTCAACTTTCAGCCACAATTCATGACAATGTCACCTGACATTGCAGCTGTCAATGGGATAGTAACCCCAAATTATGTTTTATTACTGGCTAGCATAATGGAAAAGAGGGAGGCTTCTTGAAGAAGGGCACAACTACCACCATCTAGTTAAACACTGCTTTGAATTCATGAGCAAATTGCCAGTTTATGATACAAGGTAACAAGCCACCAATCGAATTTCAATGGAACACTACAACAGGCTACAGAAATACCATAAGGTAGCTACCAACACCCCACTTCATTCTCTCTCATTGAAAAGAAACTTCAAAAATTAAACTTTGAGCAATGGAGAAACGAGGAAGTCTATTTTTAATCGGAAAAGACCCAAGACAACACATTGGCCTCTTTTAGCATAAAAAGCTCTCAGCATATACATCCTTTGCCAAAAGTTTAAACACTAATCAAAATAGAAATCTATTGTTTTTTTCAAAGTTTTAATTTAAGTTCCAGTTGGTTAACATGCAGAATATTATTAGTTTCAGGTGTACAATCTATTGATTCAACGCTTCCAGAAGAAATCTATTTTCTAATAAGAAACCAGACTAAGTTCAAGAGAATATAGAAAATGGTTTCAACATTTTTTACAAATAAGCAACCAGATATAATGGGTCAATTCATGAAAAAGATTCTCACTTGAATGTCTTACCATTTTAAATTCAAATAATGCTTTTCAGTTCTCCCTTTGGATTACATAAATCGTAAACCCAGGATTATATAAATTCTAAACCCAAAGGCACATGAGAATTCTCCCACTGCAAGATTCAGGGCAGGATGTGAGACATAGTTTTGAAACAATGAAGAAGTCATACCTTGAAATCATATGTGGCATCTGGGTTTTCATCACAGGCAATAACTTCTGGTGCCATCCAATAAGGGGTCCCAATGAAGGTATTTCTCCTGCCCACTGTTCGATCAAGCTGGGCACTGACTCCAAAGTCCACTATTTAAGAGAAGACAGATGCATGAAGTCAATGTCCTTATATGGTGATAAAAGGAATGTGCATTTTTTTTTTACTGTGGCAAAATAAACCCAACATAGAATTTACAATTTTAATCATTTTTAAGTGTACAGTTCTGTGTCATTAAATACATTCACATTGTTGTGCAACCATCCCCACCATCTGCTTCCAGAACTTTTCTGTCTTCCCAAACTGAAACTCTGTACTCATTAAACAATAACTCCTCATTCTCTCCTCCCCGCTCCCCACCCCTGCCCCTGGCAAGCACCATTCTACTTTCTGCCTCTGTAAATCTGGACTACTGTTGGTACCTCATATAAGTGGAGTCATACAGTATTTGTCTTTTTGTGACTGGCTTATGTCAATAAGCATAATGTCATCAAGGTTAATCCGCATGTGTCAGAATTTCCTAACTTGTTAAGGCTCAATAATATCCCATCATATGCAGGTGCCACACTGTGTTTATCCATTCATCTGCTGATGGGCAACTTAGGTTGCTTCTTCCTTTTAGCAATTGTGAATGTTTATTTTTAAACTCTGTGTATAAATGGATAAAGTATACCAATGAGGAAAGCACAAAATGCTGTATTTGGTTAAACCAAGGGTCTATAGGGACCAAAAACAGGTGTTGAATAAACAGCAAGCTTGTTTGCCATAAAAGAGAATACTTAGAGGATACAAAGGAAGTGGTTATGAGCCAAGTTTCTAGAGTCAGACTGCCTAAGTTTGCATCCCATTTCTGCCACTTACTAGTGATGTCACCTAGAGCTAGCAGATCAACCTCTTTAGGCTTCAGTTTCCAAATTTATAAAATGAGGGTGATGATATTTGCATAGAGTTGCTATGATGGCAAAGTGAGAGAAACTATGGAAGAGTGTTATGTACAGGGCCTGACATAATATTCTCTCAACAAGTGACTGTTGATTAATGATGACTGGATATTCTGAGGATACATTATCTAGCCAGTATACACAAACATATGTACATGCACGCACGTGTGTACACACACACACGCACACACACACACACACACACCCTGCCTACGAAATGTATGCTTTTGTTTTAAGAGGGAATTACTCACAAGATGAAAGTTTGGCCCCAAATGCTAACTAAGAAAAAATGGAAATTATGTATTTTAACAAAGAGGCAAGAACAAATGTTTAGGATATAAACACAGGAGATATTTCAATCTCTTTGAAAATAAACAATCATATGGGCAATACCTCCTTTCTAGATGACAAATTGCATATCCTAGAGAGAGCTGTCAATCCACGCCCTTACTCATAGACGCCACGCAGGCAAATGCATGTGGAGATTCTCTACCTTCTCTTCCCACCAGATTGTTGGAAAGAAGCACCAAGGAAAAGGGTTGCCTCACAGATAACTCTGGCAAGTGGAAGTAGGATATCCAGCATGCATACAAAGGAGAATACTGAACACCCATTTTGTGCACGTGCCCTAGGTAATAATGAAGTCGATGAAAATATAATGTAAAACATATGGGAATATAGCAGGAATTCATTATTCTAAATGTGTCTAACAGGATATTTTTCAGTAAACAAATGGGTCATCACTTTCTGTTATAGCAGCAACAAAGTCAACAAATGGTAAGATACAGGAAACCACTTCAAGGTCAGTCACTTCTAATCTAAAGGGTTTTGCTTAAAAAAAAACCTCATTTTGGGGGGCACCTGGGTGGCTCAGTCAGTTAAGTGTCTGACTTAGGCTTAGGTCAAGATCTCACAGTTTGTGGGTTCGAGCTCCGCCTCGGGCTCTGTGCTGACATGTCAGACCCTGGAGCCTGCTTTGGATTCTGTGTCTCCCTCTCTCTCTGCCCCTCCCCCACTCACTGTCTCATTCTCTCTCTCAAAAATGAATAAACATTGGGGCGCCTGGGTGGCGCAGTCGGTTAAGCATCCGACTTCAGCCAGGTCACGATCTCGCGGCCCGTGAGTTCGAGCCCCACGTCAGGCTGTGGGCTGATGGCTCAGAGCCTGGAGCCTGTTTCCGATTCTGTCTCCCTCTCTCTCTGCCCCTCCCCCGTTCATGCTCTGTCTCTCTCTGTCCCAAAAATAAATAAATGTTGAAAAAAAAAATTAAAAAAAAAATGAATAAACATTAAAAAAAATTTTTAAAAACCTGAATTTTTTCCTACGTATTGATTAAGCAAATGGTTCTGTCTGCTATATTGTATACCAATTCACTCAAGCACTTTTAGAAAATGTTTTGAAACAGACAAAGAAACATTTTCCTCTTCGTTCTGTAGTACACTGACCTCCAAATTCACAGTGACAAATTTACATTCATTAAAAACAAAACAAAATGGAAAAACAATCAGCTGTTGAAATAATCGTATCAGTTCCCTCAATTCCTAGGCTTACTGGATCCTGTTCTTACCTAGTTTAACTTCTGCGTTCTCAGTCAGCAAGACATTCTGCCCTTTAATATCTCGATGAATCACTTTATGCTGGTGCAGATGACTCAGCCCCTGGAGTAACAGAGAGTTGACAAGGGTTAACAGGACAGAAGCCAAGATGCAAATAAACTAGCTGGGTTGTCAGTGATCCCAAAAAGATGTGAACTCACCCAGAGAGACTTTTGTTATCAGACTCACATCTTTCATATGTGTACAGTGCTGTTCTAAACTAGGCAACTGATCAATACAAACTAAAATACAGAAGCAGTCTTTGCAATGCCCGGTGCTGTATTAATGAACTGCTTGCATATCAGCATTGATCTCAGGTAGCATGGACCCAAGCGGACAATGATGCGGCTCTGGCATGCACGAGTTTCGGCTGATAGTACTGAGAAAAGTGAGGGCTGACTGCATGTGCTGGTTTGTAACAGAGTCTAGAGTCTCTTACAGAAAACTAACCTGATTTAACTAAGTACTCCAGTTTGTTTTTTAAATCAATATCTGAATTCAAAAGTTAGAAGTTACATTATAGTGTATAATTTTAACTAAGCACAATGAAACATTTCTCAGTCCAGACAAGAAATTTCCCATTGCCTTTAGCCAAAGTGCCTCACATTAAAAAAAGAAAACAGCAATTTCCCTTTCCTTTGTTTGGCATTCATAGCTGTCATCTTTAGTGCTTTATGATATTTATGACTCTGTGTTCATTATATGAAATAATAATGTGGTGGCATCCAAACCTGATTGTGTTCCCCTTCTCCATGAGTTACTCTCACTTTGGCTTCTCTGTGGTCTGAGTTCTAAAAATCTACAGACTTGCTCTAAGTCAGACAAAGCATAACCTAAAATAATCTCAAATTGGTGTCTTAAAGCAAATTATGTTATGCTAACACTTGCTCATCCAAGGTATTTATACTCAGGTATTGCCATTTTATTATTTATATTTTGCTGTCTTTTTAATTTTCCTGCATAATGACAAAACCCTGGTATGAAAAATGAAGTTGACATAAAAAAATTCTAAATATCTGAATTCCCTTGTTGAAAAGACTCATCAGCAGAATATGGATGTTCAAAAAGATCAATGTGTATCTTCAGGAATATCAGTAAACATAAACCATGAGAGTTTGAAGCATCGGCTTGGGTGCTAAAAAATTACCTTTCTTATCTAGTCAGGTTAGCTCAAGGTGGACATAAAGCAGATTAAAATGTTTTACAGCATCTTAACATCCCATGAATTCTTAAAAGAGGGACTGAAGATCCCTTGGCCTCCTTCACTACCAGAGCTTTTGGAAGCAGGTACCAGAGCACACAAGTGAGCCAAATGCCATATTTTATGACACTGTATGATGCATGGAGGGTTATCTCTGAAACTTCTTGTGATTGAGTGTCTCTTCCAATGAGTTACCTTATCTCAAATGCCACTACCTTTCGGGAGAACGTATTGGAAGAAGGAAGAAAACAGTTTTCACACATTCTACCCAAGCATTGAGGGAGAATCATCAGGTGATGATCCTGCTGTTTTCAGAACCCTGGAGAGCACATGGTGGATTCCCCAGGGTTCCCCAGCAGCACAGAAAGGTATATCGCAGAACCAGCCCTGAAGACCCAACAGATTCTTGGCACCACTGGGTGGTCTCGAAGACTAAATAACCTTTCGTGCTTTCTCTAAATGAGTAAAATTGTAAGTCAGAAATTCAAATGAAGTTGACAAAAAGGCACCTCGATCTTTGAAAATAAATGTCAGATTTGAAGGACAGCAGCAGCCATACCTCCTTGTATCCCACTCAAATTTTGTTTTGTGTTCTTTTGCCATGGAGAGCTTATCCTATGTTTGCTCTTAAGAGCTTTATTTTTTGTGTTTTTCACCTTTATGTCTCTAATCCAGCTGGAATTAATTTTTAAGCAGGATATAAAGTAGGTATCAAGTTACATGTTTCCACACGACTATTCAATTAACCAAGCACTATTTACTGATAAGGGCACCCTTCCCCCATGCACTGCAGCAGTTCCTTTGTCATAAATCAGGGGTCCATATGAAGTGCATCTGTTTCTGGATATTTATCCTGTTCCTTTGGCCATCTGTGTATTTGTGTGACGATACCTCATTCTGTCTTATCTACTCAGTAGCTTTATAATAAGTCTTGGTAACTGGCACCATAACTCGTTCAGCTTTGTTCTTCTTCTTCAAGATTGCCTTGGCTATTCTTGGCACTTTGCATTTCCATTTAATGTTTTAAAATTCAGCTTGTCAAGGGGTGCGTGGGTGGCTCAGTCAGTTGACCGTCTGACTCTTAATTTTGGCCCAGGTCATGATCTCATGATTCGTGGTTTCGAGCCCCACGTTGGTCTCTGCACTGACAGCTCAGACCTTATTTGGGATTCTCTCTCTCTCTCTGCACCTTCCCTGCTTGCACTCTCTCACTCTCTCTCTCTCTCTCTCTCTCTCTCTCTCTCTCTTAAAATAAATAAGTAATTGTTTAAAAAATAAAGCTTGTAAATATCCACAGATACACCTAGAGAAATTTTGATAGGGAGTTCAATGAAACCACGGATCAAACTGGTAAGAAGTAACATCTTTACAGTATTCAATATTCTTATCTGTGAAATGGTATATACCTCCATTTATTAAAGTCTTCTTTAATTTCTCTCACTAATGTTTTGTAGTTTATAGTGTAGAAGTCATTCACATCTTTCTATAAATTTATTTCTAAGTATATGCTATTACAAATGTTATTTTTATGGGTCCATTTTCTTTCTTTCTTTCTTTCTTTCTTTCTTTCTTTCTTTCTTTCTTTCTCCTAATGTGGTTTCAATTTCTTAATGCCTTCTATCCACCCACCCATCCATCCATTCACAGCACATAATCTGTCTCTCAACAGTGTATCTTGGGCACATCATGAAAATAGTTTTAACTTTTATTCCCTTAGACTAAGAAGGCAGAGCTTATAAATAAATTATGATTGTGAAGCAGATCTAGTAATAATGCTCAGTAAACATACAATAGACTCCATATTACTAGCAAGAGATAAATAAACTAGTCTGACTGAACCCTGACCAATTACCTTCTTCCTGAATTGAGCTCAGTACATATGATACTATTGTCCAGATTGACTGACTGAGATTAGTGGGCAAAACTGGACAAATATACGTAGTCTTATCCAGATATTTTGATTGATTTAAGTGGCAACGTCTCAAAGAATTTTTTTTTTCATTTAAAATCAGTTAGATGAGGTTATAAATGCTGGAATGGTTAATATCATGCAATTCGTAAACTATTTTCATAAATGGAAAATTCAAGTAATCGAAAAAGCTCTAAAAAATTCATTTCCTAAGTGAAACCTTATCTCTATGATCTAAAATCATATTTCTAATTGAAAACACCATTGGAAATGGTTAAGGAAAGTCAACCAATGTTAACCCCCCAAATGAGAGTTCACATGGCCTGATCAGAATGACTCTCCCTTCTATTGGGGGAGACCACAAAACCACCACCACTGCCATCATTGTTAGAATAAAGCTTTAGAAAGGTCTACAATACTTTTGTGAATGTCAGTGGAAGGTTGGTACAAAGTTCAATACCTCCCAAGATACTCCATGTTGTCACTTACTCGTAAGATCTCCCTGCAGATGTACGCGATCCACTCTTCCTTCAACGTGTTACCTTTTGTGTTCTTGATCAGGTCAGTGACAGAGCCAGCACCACAAAACTCCATCACCAACTGGCAAAGGAAGCAAACATACCATAATTATAATTATACTTCACAGCTTCCACTGGGTTAAGACAGCATAAGTCATTCCAGTTGGCTGCTTTAGAATGCCATTCCTGTAAGGAACAAGTGATCGTAAGACAATATATAAAACATAAACTTATATCTTAATTTCTTTCCAAAATGATGGAAAAGAAAGATTATTTTTAATTTTCCAATCTGAAAATTATAGTTGGAAATTGAGGAAAATCTCCATATTCTAAGTATTTTTAAAAACGAGGGCAGATGTATTTGAGAATATCTCTGCAGTTTTATCCAGCAATTGATCTCATCTCTCCTACTAAAGCGGATCATTCTCCTGTCTGAAAGAGCTATGGTTTTCTAGGCAGTCCAACATTAGGACAATAAAGTGTAGGCTGTTTATGCTATTGGTTTGTAAGTGGCACTGTAAGCTGTCAGAGTGGGGACTATCTGTTTTTAATTAACTTCAGCAAATGTTCCCGGGAGGTTAGACATATCAAATAAATTCGATAAACAATAAGCCTTAATTTAGCACCTTTCATCCAAAAAGCTTCAAGTTCTCTATAAATATAAACTCATTACAGCACTCAGCAACTTTATCGAATAGGCAGAAAATAATCCTCTCCCTTATTTAATAGAGAAATAAAGACTAGAAGAGGGAAAACAATCCATCTGATTTTATACTCATTTTCTAGGTTGAGGAAACATATCCATTTCCATATTTTCTCCCTTTTCTTAAAACTAAAAGAGGTCTTCTACAAATGTCATCTTATTAAGTACTTATATATTTTTTGTAATTATATGAAAAGAATTCAGAATAACTAGCAATCAATCTCTGACTAGACACTAGAAACAGAACTAAAATGGATCCACAAGAAATCACATTGATGGTTTTGGCTTTGTCCAAATGTCCATTCCCAACATCAACACCATGGTTGCCTAATAGAAACTCAGTAAAACTCTGAAATGAGTTTCATGAATGAGTTTCCAGTGCGTCTTCTGACTTGTCTTATGATTCCACAAATGTCAGGAAATGCTACCATCTTCTCCAGACTGCCAAGGGAAGTAAAGAGACGTATTAGAAGTTTCTGTAAGGAAATTTGAGAAGTGCCACGGTAGCTCACACTGCAACCCAAAAAGAGTTGCAGAGTTGTCATATATGATAGCCAGGAAGCTAGAGGAGACCACAAGATCATGTTAGAAAGAACTCAAGAATCAACTTGAAGAGGTTCTCACTGGCCAACTATGGGATGATTTGAGCATCAATAAAAGTAACAACTGCAACGGCTTGAAACACATTAAATATGCCTAACTAAATGCATTAATAAACAACCCTCAAAAAGAATATATATAACTGGCTCTGTCTTATTTTGAGACTGGTAAATAAAGGGAAAGAATCAAGAGTTTCTACTGCCAATCTTAGACAAGTTTTACCACTGGATAATTAAGTACTTAAGAGGTAAATTTTCTTTTCATAAACAGCAGGCATTCCATGCAATAAATGAAGAGGACAGAAGAGAATTAGAATATTACTATTTCATAGCCCCTAAATAAAAAAATTTAAGCACTGATTATCAATGGCTGCTAACACTAAAATAAATAAATAAATAAATAAATAAATAAGAAGTAACCAGACAGGATTTGCCTGTTGATTAGAATAACAACATCACCTAAGAAGTAGCCTTGCCAAAAACAAACAACAGCAAACAAACAAAAAACCCATAATCTGATCAAGTGTTTAGTTCCAACTGCCAAATTACAAAAAATTCAGAGTACCGAGGAACATGTTACCTCATGGGGACACAATCAAGAAAACCTAGAATAGGAAACTCCATAGGGCAAATGACCCATTTGCTTTAACAAATAAATTGCAAGAAGGTAAAAAAGGAGATGGAGGGGATATCTATAGACTTAAAACCATTAAAAAAGATATACCAACAATGTGCAAAGGATGCAACTTATCTAAATATGATTTTTTTTAAAAAGCTGTTAAAATTGTTGAGGCAATTAAAGCTTTGCATACAGACTAGATATTTGATGATACTAAGGAAATATGAGGTTTTTTTTAAAGTGTGATAATGGTACTGTGGTTATGTAAAAAATTCTTATCTTTTAGTGAAACATACTGAAATATTATGGATAAAATGATATGATGGTCTTTTCTATAAATGCTGCTGGGACAACTGAATATCCACATGTAAAAGAATGATGTTGAACCCTGACCTCATACTATACAAAAATTATCTCAAAATGGATCAAAGACCTAAATATAAGAATTAAAACTATAAAACTCTGAGGAGAGAATACAGGGGTAAATTTCCATGACCTTGGACTTGGCAATGGTTTGTAGCTATGACAATAAAAGCACAAACAACAAAAGAAAACACAGATAAATTGGATTACATTAAAATTAAAAACTTCTATGCATCAAAGGATATAAACAAGAGAGTGAAAAGAAAACTCCCAGAATGGGAAAAATATTTGTAAATCATATATCTAATAAGAGTCTAGTATCCAGAATATATAAAGAACAGATCAACAACAAAAAAATAAACAACATAATTTAAAAATGGGCAAAACACTTGAATAGACATTTCTTCAAAGAAGATATACAAATAACCTGCAATCACATGCCAAGATGTTTATCATCAACAGTCATTAGGAAGTTGTAAATCAAAACAATAAGATACCACTCTATACCCACTAGGATGGTTATAATTTTTTTAATAAGTCAGAAAATAACAAATGTTGGCAAGGATGTGAGAAATTGGAGCCCTCATATACAGCTGGAGGGAATGTAAAATGTTGCAGTCACAAACAGTTTAATGGTTCCACACACATTAAGTTAACATAGAATTGCCATATGACCTAGTAATTCCAATTTTAGGTATATACTCAAAAGAATTGAAAATCAAGTATTCAAACAAAAACTTGCATCAGAATGTCCAAAGCAGCACTATTCACAATAGACAAAAGGTGGAAGTAACCAAAATGTCCACCATTGGATGAATAAACAAAATGTGGTATATCCTGTAATAAAGTATTATTTTGCTATGAAAAGGAAAGAAGTACTGATGCCTGATACAACATGGCTGAATCTTGAAAAGATTATACTAATTGAGAGAACGACCAAAAAGGCTCTATATTGTATAAACCCACTTATATGAAATATCCAGAATAGGCAAATCCCTAGAAACAAAAAGATTAGTGGTTGCCAATGGTTTCCTTTTGGAGTCATGACAAAGTTCTGGAACTAGATAGTGGTAATGGTTGGACAATACTATGTACTTAATGCCACTAAATTATATATTTTAAAATGGTTAAAATGCTAAATTTTATGTTATATATTTTTTATCAGAGCTTAGAAAAAGAGATATAATGAGAAGATATGTTTCAAAATAATAGAAGGGAAGAAGTGGGTAAGCATATGGATGGGCAGGATTGGTCAATGATTGATGGTTTGGGGACTAGTGTTGCACATACGAGTGTCCATTATATTGTCCTCTTTACTATTGTGTATTTGGGGGATTCTCTACAATACAAAGTTAAAGAAAAATCCCATTGTGTAGCAAACCATGGTTCAATGGTGGCAGGATAGACTGAAGAAACATCCTTGGGTTGAAATATTTTCTCAAGTGAGCTGAATATGTTTGTGCTCCTTTCTCTTCTCAAATCTCATTTTGACAAACACAGTGACCAGACCTCCTATGAATCCTTCCATTGCTCCCATATCAGCAGGAGAAAATGTCCCACCGCTGAGCTCTATTAGGCCACGAAATTATAGTTCCCAAGGAAAGCAGTGGAAGCCCAGTGACTCTAGTCTTTTAAAATTAGATTGGACAAAATACTTTCAAATATTCAGTAGGAAACAATCCTGCTCTAGCCAGGCACTAATGTCAGTGATTTCTATAATTTGCTTCTCTATTCAGCTCTAGCTGAAGGCTGCTGAATTCTTTTCATCTCACTATGGAATGAAATGATTGTTAAATTATGTAATGGGATTAAAAAAAAAGAGAGAGAAAGAAAGGAAGAAACCAGCATTTGGTAGCAACTGGTTCCTGCAGCCACACAGTGACACTGATAATTACTGCCACCACACAGCAGGGACCCTCCCTCATCACAAGTAACCTCATCACATTAATAAACAGAAACAGGGCTCAACATGCCAAGCCCAGCAGCAATAAATCAATAACTTCACATCTCACAAGCAAGAAATAATGGATCATTAATATTTTCCCCCAAAGAAAGTTCTTGAAGAATTGACACTGGGGCAACAATATTTGCTAACATTAACTGAGAATTTGCCATGTGCCGGGTACTGGGCTTGGTGATTTGCAGCTACTGATTCATTAATATGCCATTTCCTCAATTCCCTTTTCCTTATTCACTTAGAAATGAAGCTTAGTAATGGTCTGCAGCCTTATCCATGGTATACCTACTCATTAAGTAAGCAGAGCGTGTTGAAAGAATGGTGCTCTCTCAAGTACTAGTTATGTGACCCTGGGCATGTATGTTCTCTAACCACCCTGGGCTCAGCACCCCACCACCATCACTATAAAATACAACATAAAACAATAAAATAAAATAAAATAAAATAAAATAAAATAAAATAAAATAAAATAAAATAAAACAAAACAAAATAAAACAAAACAAAATAAAATAAAATAAAACAAAATAAAATAAAATAAAATAAAACAAAATGTTTGGTGTGAACACTAAATGTGTTTATGAGTGTAAAGGTCCTAGCAGTCCCAAATCTTAAACTATACTTATTACTTTTTATCTGTTGGTCTGTCTGCATTTTTAAAAACGAGCAACCAGGAAGAGTTTCCAGCTTGGAAGATGGTATCAATAGCTTCCCAAGATCCACTTCAAATGGCTGACAGAACATGTGGCACATGCATTTCTATAACCTCTATTAACAAAAGAGCACAAAGAACACATGGCTTTTTTTTAAGCTTGTATCACATGGCAAGAAAAAAACAGTGGTGCATTCCAGGATGTCGGATCTTTTTATTTGAGGCTGAAGAGGTAGAGGGAAAGGTTTAGAAGGAATGGTACATTTGAAATGCTCTTTCCACACCACCGAAATAACTGGGTCAGAAAATAGAATACACCTGTGTGTCACTTGGGAAAAGAGAAGAGAGGCTGGGTTGAAGGTGAGAACAGAACTAAGCTCAGGCAGGAAGGGGCCTGGACCTGGAACCGTGTCACTGAGTAGATATTTAAGAAACAATATGGTGAAGTGAGACCCCAATTAAGAGGGACGGGGTTGGGGTGCCTGGGTGGCTCAGTCAGTTAAGCCTCTGACTTTGGCTCAGGTCATGATCTCACAGTTAATGAGTTCACGCCCTGCATCAGGCTCTGTGCTGACAGCTCGGAGCCTGGAATCTGCTTCGGATTTTCTCTCTCTCTCCCTCTCTCTCTCTCTCTCTCTCTCTTTCTCTCTGCCCATCCCCTGCTGTCACTCTGTCTCTGTCACTCTCTCTCAAAAATAAATAAAACATTAAAAAAAAATAATAATAAAAGGGGGAAAGTGTTGCCTGGATGATTTGGACACGTAGTTATTGTTATAAACATTAAAAAGGTTAACTTTTAAAAACAAAGAGTTTGTTTTTAATGCTTACTTATTTTTGAGAGAGAGAGCGAGAGTGGGGGAGGGGCAGAGAGAGGAAGACCCTGAATCCAAGGCAGGTTCCAGGCTCTGAGCTGTTGGCACAGAGCCCGACACGGGGCTGGAACCCATGAGCCATGAGATCATGACCTAAGCCGATGTCAGATGTTCAACTGAGTCACCCGGGTGCCCTTTAAAAAAAAAACAACAACAAAAAAACAAAGTTCTAACATATGTCACAACTTACATGGTTGTTTGTCATGTATTTTTGTCAGTTGTCTTATATTTCTGTTTTCTCTTAGAGTCTGTGGGGGGAGGGGGCACTTATTATGCCCTCCTCTGCCTTCCCCTCTCCAGGACAATATTTAAGCAAAAGGTCTTAGGTCTCAGCTGAGCCCAGAAGGAATTTCAGAAGCACTGCCTGAGCCAGCCCTGAGCTCACCTCATCAGGAGGGGCCTTCAATATGGAGTCACCTGCTGTGGTCACTTCTTTAAAAAAAATTTTTTTTAATGTTTTATTTTATTTTTGAGAGACAGAGAGAGACAGGGCATGAGCAGGGGAGGAGCAGAGAGAGAGGGAGACACAGAATCCAAAGCAGGCTCCAGGCTCTGAGCTGTCAGCACAGAGCCCGATGCGGAGCTCGAACCCATGAACGCGAGATCATGACCTGAGCTGAAGTTGGACGCTTAACCAACTGAGCCACCCAGGCGCCCCTGTGGTCACTTCTAACCTGCACTTTCCAATCCTAATCACCTCTGAAATACTTTTAAAAGGTTTATCCTCAGAGCCAACTTAAGAAGCTTAGGATGATTTCTGGGGTCCCTACAGTATTCACTGGTCTGCTAGTTAACTGGTTTTAAGATCCTATATAAGAAACAATGCTTTATGATATTTTAGAATTGTAGGCACTAGCCCCAAACACCTCAACTTGTTCCCCTCACATATCACCAGTCAGTCACTCACAAGAATAACTGACTATTAACAGATCCTTCTCTTTTATAGTAAAAGGAGGAGAAAGAGGCAGGGAGAGGAAGACGAGGGAGCAGGATGCTTAAAGTCTGTCTAAAATGAGAGAAGTTCTGGGGCACCAGGGTGACTCAGCCAGTTAAGTGACTGACTCTTGATTTTGGCTCAGGTCAGGATCTCATAGCTCATGAGTTCAAGACCTGCATCGGGCTCTGCTTGGGATTCTCTCTCTCTCTCTCTCTCAAAATAAATAAATAAACTTAAAAAAAAAAAAGAATTGAAATGAGAGAAGTTTGTACTGAGCAACTGAAGGGGCATTCTAAGAAATGGGTAGGAAAGATAAACACCCAAGAATTCACAGCTCTGCAGAGGATAAGCATCTTGACCTTGAAGGTCCAGAAACATCAGAAAGGCACAGGATATTTTTATCATGCGTGGCTGGGAATAGCCACAGATCTCATCTGCATGATTTATGAAGGTGTAAACAAAACCAGTACTTTGTTATGGAATGCTGTCTCGCTTGTCAGAGGTAGTTTAAAGTCCCACAATATAAAATACATGTGCATGTAAGTACAGAAATTGGCAGGTGTACATATGAACGTGTTTACCATTTAAGCCAACTTATGGAAAAGTAAAGTAAAACTGGTGGGAATTTCAAATTTGGAAATGCATTCATTTTTAAGCTAGCATGTATTTGAAAAGAAAAATTCCTTTAACTTCTACATTATATTTTTTAGACTTCAGAACAAGTGCTTGAACTACAAATTCTAAGTTTTGCAAAGACAAAAAATTGAGTCCCAAGGACGTGAAGTCTCCCAAACTTTGTCAATATAGTTTCTGGATAATGAACGACTTTATATCTTGAGAACGACAACGGGAGTTTGAATATATGGAGCCAACTGGTACTTTTAGCGACAAGAAGCCTGTGTAAAGGACAGGCCCACTACAAGGGCTCAACGGTCACCATGTCTAGGGAGAGAGAGCCTCAGAGTTGGCATAGAAGCATTCAGGGAATAAGCAAAGTTAGTTGCATCTTGTATTTGGTTTCTGGTGCTCAAGTTTCTCAGTATGTATGCAAGCTCAGCTGGGGAATTTTTCCTGTTAGGAGTAAACCATTACGTGTCCATTCTGCTCACAGAAACTAACCTTATTAAGGCTGTTAAGAAATGCTCAATGCTGCTGGTCAGAATGTTACAGCCAAATAGAAGAATTTGGGGAAGGGATGGGAAAGCAAGCTTTCGGACAAGTAAAAACAGGAAAAGAAGAGAAAATACTAGCCTCAGAAGATTTATGATTAAGTAGCTTGATAGTTGAGGATTTTGAGAAGCATTTAGGTTAATGAGACACAGACGTTGGTTCAGAATTTATCTAGAAAAGGAACCAGAAGGTTTGTTTAGACCAGTGGCAGAATAACTCTGGGGACACATAAGTCTTCCTTCTGTTCAGGTGAAAAGAAGTTTAAGCACATTTCAAATGAAATTCATTGGGATAAAAGAAGAAATCATTTGTACATTCTTGTCACAGAATCACCCATCGGTTCATAAAAATGGCTCTTTTACAGCTGATCTCAGGCCCTGTTGCAAAGTATCAAATTAGGTATGACTTTAACTCTGTGTTTGTAACTAAGTAACATATCTCTATAGGTCGTGCAATAGGACAGCTCTGAGACTAGAAGCCTGTTTACAATCATTCCTCCTAATATTTCAGGCACTCCTTCTAGAATTACCAAAGTTAGCCTTTCAAAACTTTCTACTCACAAATAATAAGATTCAATTACTTCTCCAGACAAATGACCTAGGCTCTATATATATGAAGAAAGGGGTTCTTTAGTTATACAAGTGACAAATACTGATTAAAACAATCAAAAAAAAATAAAAAAAGGAAAGAAAAGAAAAATAAAGCCTCATTTCTGATGCATAGAACTCAAAAAGGAGAAATATTAATTATTCAAAGGACTCAGCTACAGGTGGCTGAATTTTTAATAATGTTATCTGCAACATTTCATATTTATATCTTAAAACAACCAAAAATGTCAATGGGCATGATCTTTTTGCCAGGCAAGATGCTACAGCAAATGTAAACTCTAGCAGACCTAGGTCTGGAGGTTGTGGCCAACATCACTGCACATTCTAGAAAGGATCTCTCATTGGTTCATCTCAGTATCTTATTTGCAGATGATCTTATGCAGGAGCTAGACAACTAACATCAGCATGTGAAGTTTATGACTTCCATGTATGGAAGTCACCTGGGAGTGGTGGAATTTCTGGTACAATTTGGAGCAGGCGTGTGCTCCCCAAACAGTTATAACCCACTGCTGCTATTGGGGGTTTCAGGCCCAGCATTTTCAAATCATCCTAGTTTTCAAAACTTTTTAAGGAATCCAGACTTTTGCAAGAAATTGATTTTTTCTAATGTTGCCATAACTAAAACACTGCCATCTTATGTGACTAAAACTAAATACATTCACCCAGACAGTACTTAGCCTCTGGGCTGCCAGTTTGAAAACCCAGGCCTATTACTCTAAAGTTACCATTTTTATATGGAAGAAACCAGATGTCAGAGATGCTGCCTCTGCCAATACTAGAACCCAGGTCTCTGGATTCCAGATCAGGTTTTAGCTAACGGTGGCAATGCTTGTCCCCTCAATGCATACACAGTTTCTGAACTCTTAGCTCTGCAAGGCTACACTGTTGCAATCTAATGAATGGCTTACTGAGACATTTCAGTACAGTAATCTGCTGTCTTACTTGACCACCCTACATTTTGGAAACTAATCAGATATTATTGCTTTTGGGGTGCCTGGGTGGCTCAGTCAGTTAAGAGTCTGTCTTCAGCTCAGGTCATGATCTCACCGTTGGGGAATTCCAGCCCTGAGTTTGAGCCCTGAGCGTGCTGACAGTACAGAGCCTGCTAGGATCCTCTGTCTCCCTTTCTCTCTGCTCCTCCCTTTCTCTCTCTCTCTCTCTCCCTCTACTCAAAAATCAATATTATTTAAAAAAAAAAAGAAATTTATCATTGTTTATAAGATATTCTAGTCCTGGGATTGTGGTAGTATGAGAAGACAGCAAAATATGTATGATTTTGCCTTCTAAGGTTAGAGTATTAGTACCCCTAATAGATGGTACTTGTCCCTCAGTCCCAGTGCCCGAATGCTGTGCAGCAAAATGGAGAGCTTCTCATCACTGAGATGAGGTGGAATGAGACGGCCGTGCTGTGTGACAGAGCTTGCTTGTTTCCAAGAGATCAGAATCTTTATTGAAAGAGCTCCTTTTTTTGATTTCCGGTTCAGGCCCTGAGCGGTTGATAAAGGAGAATTACTTAGCCATTATCAGAAGTAGCTGTATTTCCTCAAAGAGCTGGTACTAAACAAGAGTTTATCTCTACAACAAGACTGATAGAATTCACACAGATTATAATTCAATCAGACACCTAAAACAGCACATGTGTTGGCTGGTAGGATATGTGCAAAACCTCTAGCCACAACAAAAGAAATAACTGGGGAATATTTCCTGTAGTCTGGATACTGGGAATGCGTGTTAGAAAGTGCTGCTTTGGAAGCTTGATTGGCTCAGTCAGTTCAGCATCTGACTCTTGATTTCGGCTCAGGTCATGATCTCGTGGTTCATGAGTTCGAGCCCTAAGTGGGGCTCTGTGCTGACAGCATGAGGCCTGCTTGGGATTCTCACTTGCTGTCCCTCCCCACTCACACTTGTGCTCTCTCTCTCTCTCTAAAAAAAAGTGCTGCTTTGGTTGCTACAGGTTACGTCTCTATATAATTCACAATAACATTTTTATATAAATGTAATCCTAACAGAATGCCATTAGTCCAAAGAGTCAACTATCTGTGATCTTTGCAATTGTTTGCTAAAACATTCCCAAAAGTCTTAAGGTACTCCTCAAGGCATACTTCTTAGACTTCCACATCAGTCTTATTAGTAGCTAACTGGTCCTGCTACCCTCTTTGAAAATTGGGGAACTGAGGAATGGAGGTTAAAGATGAAGTCAAAATAAATTAAACCCAAAGCATCAATCCTATTTGGAACACCAACTTTTGATATCAGAATTATTTTTTACAACTTAAGAAAAAAGAATGTAGGGGCGCCTGGGTGGCGCAGTGGTTAAGCGTCCGACTTCAGCCAGGTCACGATCTCACGGTCCCTGAGTTCGAGCCCCGCGTCAGGCTCTGGGCTGATGGCTCGGAGCCTGGAGCCTGTTTCCGATTCTGTGTCTCCCTCTCTCTCTGCCCCTCCCCTGTTCATGCTCTGTCTCTCCCTGTCCCAAAAATAAATAAACGTTGAAAAAAAAATTAAAAAAAAAAAAAGAATGTAAAACTCAAGGGCTTGATTCTAGCATAAGAGAGTTTGGGGTTAGTTAGCACACTGGCTTTATCACTCACCAGCTGTAAGACCTGGGGTAAATTTTTTAACTTCTCTGAGCCAAATTTCCTTATCGGTAAAGTGGGGATAATGATAGATCTAATGTATAGAGTAGTTGTAAAGATCTAATGAAATAATATGATAATGCAAAAACAACAACAACAACAACAAAAAACCCAAAACCATAACATTTGGCATATGAGAAGCAAGCAATAAATATTATCTGCCACTGTTATTATTAACACAGAATGGCTCAAATTTAGTGAGTCGGAGCCCTTGGAATAATGATACACAATCATATTCTAGAACCAAGTTCCCACCAACATTGTACTCTGGTATTAAGTTCCCATTATGTTTCTATTCTGCCTTTACTTTTCCAAGTTCCCCCTGAGTTTGTTACCAAATAGAAAGAGCACAACTAGAAAAAGAAGATGCCCTCATCCTCGTAAGCATTTCATGGCTTGGTATTTTTTTCCCCGGTAACACAGAAGCTAATGGACGATTACTAGTGGGGATGGTCCCTGCTAGGCCCTCTGTCTTCCAAGCAGAATGTGGGTCCTACTTAATTGCAGGTGGTCAAATGGAATGTGAAGGCCTGGCCCTCCTTTGGGGCCTGGGTTTGGGAGAGACCACTATTTGCAGATCTCCCTTTGCCAACTTCAGGAAGGGGATTCGCTTGCTAAAACAGTCTCCTAATTGGCCTCCCTGATTCTACTCTGGCCTCCATCTGGTCTAGTCTCAACCCAGAAATGGGAGAGACCCCTTAACTATGTGGCTCATATTCCATCCCTCCTCTACTTTCAAAACCCTCCAGTGCCCCCCCCCCCCCACCTCACTCAGAGTAAAAGCTGGCATCTTTCCAATGGTCAGTAAGGCCCTGCATGATGTGGCTCCAGGTCTCATCTCCCAGGTTTCTGATCACACTGCTCCCATTGTTATTCTTGGAAACCACCAGGCTTGGAACACGCCTCCTTGAGTCCTCTACAATGGGACTTCCTCTGGATGCAACCCCATCAACCTTTCCCTGCTCTACTAGGCTCTTGTCAGCTTCCAGCACTCTCTACACTTTTCTTACTAATTATATTTATTTTCTATGGTCTGTAGCAGGAGTGTAAGCTACATGTAAGTAGGGGCTTTCTTTAGTTTTGTTCACGGATATATCCTAAGTGTCTACAAGAGTCCCTTTTGTCTAGCAAGTGCTTGATATGTATTTGTAGGATGAACAAATGAATGGTGACTGAATAAATGAATATATACACTTGCAGACTTTTGATTCCCAGCAACCACAGCTATCTTCGTGGGAGGAGCAGCTGGCCAGGGTGAGAACTGGCAGGCAGCAACTGATTCCCAAGAATACGAAATCTCCTGTTCACGCCATGCAGATGCAAATGGGCTTGCTGCTTTCTCCCAGTGCCTATTGGAAAATGGACTGCAGGTCTGCTTATTTAAAAACAATAACAACAAACTTCCAGTGCCTTTCACAGAACTTCAGGCCAAGCTAAATTGTCACATTTCAGGATGCCTGCATTCTGACTCTGCATTCATCCATTAATGAGCTTTGAGGCCCTGGAAAAGTCAATTAACTTCCTGGGGATCCAGCAAAATAAAAGACGACTAATTTTGTTTCCAACTTAAAAAATTGCAGCATTAGGAAAAGGGTAAAAATAAGTGAATCCCTGGTTGACCACTCCTCTCTTTCTTTCAACCAATATCTAAATAAACATCCAGATTTTAACAATTCACTCTCACAAGAAAACCAACTCTCCTATCTGGCCCATCTCACAAAAGAAATGATAAATAGTTGGGTGTGACTCAGCTTGTACTATTGCAAGTGATTCCTGAAGGTGGTGGTTCCAAAGCTACATTAATGCTTTCGTTTAATTTGGAACCAGGGCCCTGACCAAACAAAAAAACTCTCTGCAGACAGCATTAAAACAGCTATCATTCTCCACTTGTTATCTGCTGAAGCTTATGGCAATATGGGGTCATTGCTAAAAAGCTAGATTCTTGATGACGTAGAAGTCCTTTAGGAACACAGAGATATTCCTACTGGAATCATCTTATCACTTCCTGTCGAACTTTTAGTCCACAAATAAAATGAACTCTCAAAGTACCTGCAGCCATCTGCTTTGTACCGACATTATTAGCAACCAGGTCTGTAGAAATAATAATCATTTTCATTTACAGTCCAACTATTCTATCAGCCTCGTATGCTCAGCACCTTCCTGGTACTGAGGCCACAGAGATGCAAACACAGTCCTTGCCTCAGATTGCTGACTGTCTTTGAGGAGCAAAGACAGCCCAGTGGGGAGCAATTAAAAAAAGAAGAAACAGAAGTGGCTCTGATGTTCAACATAAGAGAAAGTTTGGAAGAAAAAAGAAGCAGACATAAGAAAGAAAAAAATGTTTTAAAAGTTAAATTAGTGAAATTACTACCCAGATACAAATATCTTTGACACCATTGGTATCCTAGACATCCCCATCATTTAAATAGACAGTAGATACATTTTTTCTTTTATTTCCTTTTTTTTCCTTTTTTATTTGCCAAAAATGAAAATGTATTTTATCTAATCATAGTATTTTTAAAAGGCTTTAAAAAAATCCCATTATATAAGTTAATGTTTTTGCACTATAAATATAAATCTACATCATTTTAACTGCCTGATGTGTCCTTTCACACTGTCCTTTAATGGATTTACTTAAGCAATTCCCTATTGGTTACCTTCTACATACATCTTTATACAGTTACCCAAATATTTATTTAGGATGCATTCCTGTATATCTATCTGTGTGTGTGTGTGTGTGCGCGCGCGCGCGCATGTGTGTGAATGTTTATCTGTATGTATCCCAAATGCCCTTGAGTAAAGATAGAGTACCAGCCTCCAATCTTCATTTCCATAAGCAGGGGGTATGAGTGTCCATTCTGGGCATAGCCAATCTATAAGTTTAAAAAATGGTATCTAATTCTTGTTCTGTTTTGCATTTATATTGTTGGTATGATTATATTTTACGAACATCTTTACAGGTAATTGATAATTCTTACTTTGCTAATTGCTGTCTCATTCTTAACTCAATCCTTCTTTTAGTTCCATATTATTTCTGTTATACCACATTATTTCTATTATTATTTCTAAAAACTCTTCCTCTCTAAAGGCTACTAAATTCTTTCTCATCATATATAAAATATTTTTCCTAAATTAGTTACTTGCATTTTTACCTTGTTTTTTATGTTTTTTTGTAATGAGAATCTTAAAAAAAAAATGTATACAGGCAAGTCCATCAAAATTCTGTTATGTGGTTATGCCCTTGCATATATGGCCTCATTTATCTTTTTTAGTATTATACAGTTATAGCTTTTTTTCTTACTATTTTTACATTTTTAATTTTCACATTTATATCTACTATACATTTAAGAGGCCACAATTAAAATATTACTATAACTTTTTCAGAAATCACATAAAAATATATAAAATCAATGTGATCATACAAAGTGGGCTTATTTACCCCAAAATACCTTTTTTATTTTAAATTTAAAGATGGGCTTATGGGGGAAAAATATACAGTAGCTCTTTTCACTTCCAAAGATTATAACAATCAGTTATCAAAATACATGAAAATCTTGTTATTCTTCTGAGCTAACATTATAATATTCTTTTTGGTCACCAATTCTGTTCACTGTGTATGTTTTATCTTCTCAACTGGACTACAGACAGATGTCTTTGCATTAAGAGAGTAAACTGAGATTCTTTGATTAGCTGTCCATGAAATAGTAGTTGCTGGATTCACACAATTTAGTATATAATTTGGCATATAGTAAATTCTGTCTAATTAAAGAATTTTGTGTGTCAGACACATAGTAAGAACTCTAGAAAATGAGTAAGATGGTAAGTGGTTAAAAGGGTATTTTTAGAGTAATTAATCCAAACAGCAACATACGGAATGAACAGAGATTCAAGAAAGAGAGAGAGAGGTAGGTCAAGTAGAAGTCTACTGCAAAATCTAGGCTTCCACTGAATGGGCCCACATGAAGTTAGCAAAGGAAGATTAAATCAAGACAGCATTATAAGCCAGCCTGAGAGATAAGAATGAATAAAAGTTTCATGGACAGAAACCACGAAGGTGAGAGGAAGAGCAATCTAAGCAGGGCAGGGATAGGAATAGTGGTTTTGGTAGCAGATATACTGAATTTACCTTCCTTCAGTGGGACAGCTGTCTCACAAACTGTCAAAGATACAGGACTGGGGCACATAGCTAACTAGAAAAGAAAGCAACCATGAGAGTACGTATATGGTATCAGACACTGTTTTAGGTATTTCATTCACAGAAATGGAATTTAAATTTCAGTCATCCACACATTAGCCAGAGATGAGGAAAAGACCCATAGAACTTGGTTAGATTATTGTTCCACCATTTCCAGCTACATAGACCTTGGGGCAATTTACTTATTACCCTCTTTGTAAACCTAAGTTCTGTCATCTAAGAAATGAGGCAAACTCTGGAAAACAGTATGGAGTTTCCTCAAAAAATTAAAAATAGAACTACACTATGACTCAGCAATTGCACTACTAGGTATTTATCCAAGGGATACAGGTGTGCTGTTTCAAAGGGGCACATGCACCCCAATGTTTATAGCAGCACTATTGACAATAGCCAAAGTATGGAAAGAGCCCAAATGTCCATTGATGGACGAATGGATAAAGAAGACGTGGTATATATATATATATATATATATATATATACACACACACACACACACATATATATATATATATATATATATATACATATATATATATACACACAATGGAGTATTACTTGCCAATCAAAATGAATGAAATCTTGCTACTTGCAACAAGATGGAATGGAACTAGAGGGTATTAGGCTAAGTGAAATTAGTCAGAGAAAGACAAATATCATGACTTCACTCATATGAGCACTTTAAGACACAGAACAGATGAACATAAGAGAAGGGAAACAAAAATAATATAAAAACAGGGAGGGGGACAAAACCTAAGAGACTCTTAAATAAAGAGAACTAGGGTTGCTGGAGGGTTTTTGCGTGGGGGATGGGCTAAATGGGTAAGGGGCATTAAGGAATCTACTCCTGAAATCATTGTTGCACTACATGCTAACTAACTTGGATATAAATTAAAATATGAATTAATTAATTAATTGGAAAAAAAGAAATGAGACTAAAAAAAATGAGACCATAATAATGTCCATCTCAAAGAGCTGGAATAAATGACATACATAAAAAGCAAATAATGTGATGCCTAACTCAATAAATGTGGTCACTAGTGGAAAAACCAGAGAACTTAACAACTGGCTTTAGGGATGGCCCACATTAAGGGGTAGAAGATAAAGATACTTAAACAACGGAAGGTATTTAGGGAAATGGGAAAGAACCTTGAAAACACAATGTTATGGAAATTATGGGGCCAAGAGTTTCAAAGAAGGAGTTACTTAATCCAATTTAGTCATGAGGACAGAGAAATGAACCATTCAGCCCTGGCTGTTCTTCCTGTAAGTAAAGTAAATTTGGGTAGCACTACATACCCAAAGTTGGTCATCCATGCCTGGTGGGTTCTTTTTGATAAAAGCACCATAGTATGTAGCAATATTCCGGTGATGAGAATACTTCTTCAACATGTTAATTTCTTGTTTGATTTCTTCCTCTTCATCCTGTATTAGAATAATAAATATTATGTCATGAACAGCCACTGTGTTTAGTAGGATTCTGTTTTTCATCACCATCTATATCAACTACACAATAAATTCTTTCTTAAGTTTTATTCTTCTGTGGTGGTAAACAAGCATACTGACTACAAAGAAAAAAATCACAAGACATCAGATTGGCAATCCTAGAGGCTCTTCTGTTTGTACAGCAAACAGGCATAGTATGCAACCAGCTAGAAAGAAAAAGCTCATCCTTTCACCTGGAAAAGATCAAGGTAGACAGACTATTGAAATAAAATTCACTCTCGGCTTCTGGGAACTATGTCCACTGACTACCTATCACTGATCATATCTGATCAGTAGGAAAGATTGGGGAAAGAAAAAAAAATACAAGCTCTGACATTTAAAATTTGTTAGGTTCATTTTCTTTGAAGCCTACTTTTATTGAAGTAACTGACTGAAGATGATGAAAGTCAGCTGGGTAAGTTCCCTAGATCTGAAGAAGTTCACAAAACAGGGGAACTCATCTCACCTTCTGGAAACTAAACATAAAAAGAAAGGGGGAACGTGGCAGTGCCATGGATGTGAAAAGAGGTAACTCTCCTACAGACTAAGTTTCCTGATGTTCGGGTTTCATTCATTCTTAGTTTCACTTTGGAGTCCATCAACTTGGCCACTTTTGGAGGCCCTGGCACTATGGGTGGGGGGTGCATGTGCTCTCCCATAATTTTATTTTGACATGTACACATCAGTTGGATTTATTTCTGAGATTGGCGAGACAAAATTCCATCCCAGGAGAGTTATGTGAGATGTGCATTAGTAACAATTATCTCTGAGGGTAGGTTGTAACATCACCTTTACCTAAAGGCCGCCCGTGCTGTGTCCCTGTCTGTCCCCTTGCAGCTTGGGCTGCTTGGCCTCACTTCAGTCTCTACATTGTCGGGCCCTTCTGCGGTTTTCCATGTGATGTCTTCTTTCCCCGTCCTCCTCTGGACACAGCTTTTACTCATTGTTCCTAATCGAGCTTAAAGGGCCCTTCTCAGGATGTCTTCCCTATTTCTCTCAGGCCATGTCAAGTCCCCCCTGCTGTATCTTATCCACCTCCTACACTTCACACAGGCACCATATTTGTTGGTACTGGTGTGGAGATGTGTCATAATTGCTCTTCTACTCGACGCTCTTCATGGATTGTAAGCTCTCCTCTGCCTTCAGGTCTCAGTTCCAGAGTCCCTTCGCCAGCAAAGGTTTCTGATCTGTCTGACTTGGTTCTAGCCTCATGGATCATCACATGTGTCTTCCTTTGTAGCACCTACCAGAATTGCAATCTACACTTATCCGTCCTATCATTTGATTAAGGCCTCTCTTTCCTATCAGCCCGTACCAACTGTGAACACAGGAATGGTGCCCAGCACCAGGCAAAGTGCCGGTGAACAAATACAAATAAAAGAGAGGACACCTGCAAGGACCCCGCTACTACAGTGGCATCAGGGGTACTTGAGAGGAAACGGTGAGGGTGAGATGAGAACGGTGAAGTGCTGACATTTCTTCATCATGAGAAAATAAGTTTTAGTGAAAAACAATGGAGATTTGCAAACCCAGGAGAGTGAAGACTCTTACATGTCACAAGTCTTAACAAAATCAAAGACTAACTGATCTCAAAATAGAACATACGATTGAGGTGCTGAGCTAAGGAGAAGCATGTGGCCCCAACATTGAGGAGGGGAGTCCAGGAGTGAGGGGCTGGGACAGTGGCTGAGGGAAGGGATGGCATCCGATGACCAGTGGATTCTTCCCTGCAGCTATGGGAGACTACCTACACATTCACTGTAGCCTGAGGACAGACTGACCTTCACAGACCTCCTACTTGTTGAAGGGCCCCTGTAGCATGCCTCAAATGTCTTACTATGGTGCAGATTAAGCTATTTTAAACTTACCATGTGGGCCGAATAATTGTGGATGAATGCAGGATGTGAGCATATGTACTTTAGGGAAGCCCAAACAGAAGGAGGAAAACAAACCTGAGGGTTTCTGTGAGCAGCCTGGTATCGACAGCTGCTTCCATTAAAGAGGCAACTACCTGGGGCAGTGAAACACCAATCACTTTCCAATGGCAGCCTGCCAATCTCACCTTTGGTCATTCTTAGAGACAAGTTGGTTGTATAAGCATTGCTGTCGGCCTCCTAGGTTCTCAACAGGATGGAGGGTGATGTGGGACAATCCAAGAGGGGAGAAGTATCCTTTTTAAAAATGTTTGTTTATTTATTTATTTTTGAGAGAGAGAGACAGAGCGCAGCAGGGGAGGCACTGAGAGAGACAGAGAGAGAGAGAGAGAGAGAGAGAAAGAGAGAGAGAGAGAGAGAGAGAGAGAAAGAGAGAGAGAGAGAGAGAGAGAGAGAGAGAGAGAAAGAGAGAGAATCTGAAGCAGGCTCCAGGCTCCAAGCTGTCAGCACAGAGCCCGATGCGGGGCTCGAACCCACGAACCGTGAGATCGTGACCTGAGCTGAAGCCGGATGCTCAACTGACTGAGCCACCCAGATGCCCCAGGGGAAAAGTATCTTAAAAAGTTTACCATACTATTAAGAAAAACAGTTAAATAATAGTGTGATTCAATATATAATTAAATCCAAAATAAATAATACTGGAGATCGGAATGAAGGCAGCAAGCTCTCCATCACTTTGCGAAGGTAAACTGAGGCAATATGAAAATGAAGAAAGCATATGCACTGAGTCAGAAAAATGAGGGTCGGCAGATGGAGTGCATGTTCACTTTGGGCTCCACTCTTTTCTGGCTACATGACCTTAGGGAAGCAACCTCGCTTTTATTTTTATTTGTATTTTTTGAGTTTTATTTATTTAAGTAATCTCTACACCCAACGTGGGGCTCGAACTCACAAACCTGAGATCAACCGTGGCATGCTCTTCCAACTGAGCCAGCCAGGCATCCCTAACCTAACTTTCAGAACTTAAGGTTTCTCATCTAGAATTACATACAGATTTATAATGGTATTGTATTATATGCCCAGTCTTTTGTGATATTTGAACGAAGTATGTTTGAGTTATAAATGCAAAATAAACACTGTTATTAATCTTGTCAACCAAAAAAATAAATACATAACAAGGGTGGAAGGGCAAGAATGGAAGTATCTTGAATTTTAGTTTAAACTGCACTGTTTCCAAACGCAATTATGGAACCACTGTGGGTCATGGTTACGGAGCTCTAGCATAGAACCTTGATTTGGAGGTTATGTGACCTTGTAAGTGGGCATGCATTTTATCAGGCCTTCAGGGCTACGGTTTATCCTGATTTCTAGTCTAGGGCAACGGTGGCAGCAAGTTAGGCAGTGGAACTGAAAAGCACACACGTACTAGTAACTATGAGAACTTACTCAACCATTCCATAAGCGGTCTACCCTCTCACAACACAGCTCATTGAAAAGGATGAGGTTACGATGGTTTCAAAAAGACAAAGATAACAACAGAGGCTAGAATTAGATTTCAAAGCTGTAAGAAAAGGATGTCTTCTGTTTTCTAAATGGGTTATTCTTATGTCTGAAGAATTAAGCAAAAGGATCAAGCTCACTGGGAAACAAATGAAAAAAAAAAGTAATGGTACTAAATTGTTACAAATTTTACAACGGAATAATTTTTAAAAGCCAAGTCCAGGATACTGGGAAGAACTATTACTTCAGTACTGATACTGTAAAATCTAGCCCAAGCTGATTCATTATGTACCCTCAGGCATTGCATAGATACTGTCTGGATATCAGCCATTTTCACCTGTGATTGAAAATAAGAATATCTATTTAAGCTGCCTCTCAGGGCTTGGAAAAAACTAAGTGCTTATTTAAGCATAGCTTTATTGCCAAAAGAAAGAAGATTGCTTTTTTCACAAGATCATGGGAATCTATTTATTGCTTAGTATTTGTGGTAGACTTGGACTGGGAGGGAGACAGAGAGGGAGTAGAAAGGCCAGGATATTCTGCAGCCTCCTTCATGAAGAAAGGGAGCCCATTAGTTCTTCTTTTTGTCTCTGGGCTCTGCCATGTGACCTGCTCTGGCCAATGGAACATTAGTAAATGTGCCCTAGCAGAGGCTGGAAAAGTACCTGTGCACTGGGGCATGCTCTCTCTTATTGCTGGCAGACAACTCTTCCATGTGAGAAGAAAGTGGTTTTCACATGCAAGGAAATGGATGCGTCCAGGAGATGCTTTTAAGCCACTGACTGCCTCTAATGACGATATCATATAACAATATGATACCAGGGTTATAAAACATAGCCAAAGCCAACCTCCACTATGTCCCAGAAACTGTGTGTCTTATCTTATTTCACACTCAAAACAGCTCTATTAAGTAGATGATTTAACGATCCCATTTTACAAGTGAGGAAAATGAATTTCACAGAGGTTAAGTAACCCCCAGTTCATTCGTATTTTAAATGTCAGAGCTAAGATTCAAAGCAAGATTCCTCTGACTCCAAAGCCAGTGCTCTTAATTCTCTACTGAAAACTCCAGTTACCCATGGTGATAAAACAAAAGCTGCTAATCATGAAAGAAGTGTCTGGGAACATTTCAAGCCAGGGATGAAGAGAAACGCGCCTTTGGTCCTCCAGTTAAAGAAGCTTGTTAGCACACAATAGTATTTGCTTATGAATGATATCAAGGGATAAAAGAGGGATTTTAAGTTGCATATTTAATACATGGGGAATATACTTTAAGCACCTACGCTATGCTAGGATTTAAAAATGGAATTAATAAGGCATTTAATATTAGTGTGCTCTATAACAAAGAGTTTGACCAACATTTAGCTCTCAATCCATGGAACAAGAGTAAAACTGCATAACTTATAATAATCCAAGGGACGGGCCAGTTTCAATTCAGAAGTATGAGATGTATAGACTTGTAAGTGCCACTACACCCTAGGCATATGGGCATCAGGTAGAACCACTTCTGCTCCTGCTCAACCAGTCCTGCTTTCCATAGCACTTGTTGGCATCAGGCAGTTGTTTGTGTTAATTTTCCTATCATTCTCAACTCAACTGTTGACAGAATATGACACGAAGTTGAAGATAATTTATTGTTAGAGAATCAGAGACTATTAGAATTTAAAGGGGTTGTTGACATTTTCCAGAATGTACGTTTTAAAATAATTTGTAATAGTGAAATCCTTTCCTCCAATAGAAATTTTATTCAGGATGCCAACAAATATAGCATCAACAAAAACTAGACTTTTAAAATCAGTAACATTTATTTTTGTGAGTGTAACTATGTGATATCTAGTTATAAAATTAATCAATGACAACAAAGAAGCTGTTTTAGTGAATACGTTAGATGTCTGAAAGAAATATAAAGTCCCATATCAGCTTCAGTATCTCATTAATTTTCAGTTTTGTTTTGTTTCCAAGGCATAGAAAAAACAAGATAAGTAATTGCAAATTTCTCTTTTTAAACAGAAAACTCTGAAATTTCAGTGGAAATTCTTCTTCCTGAATGAAATTGTGCACACGAACGGAGTAACTTAGCAGTACAAATTAAGAGGCTGCCATTTTCCAGTGTGTTTGTTGGTATATAACATACAGTTTGAGGTTTGTTTTATCACAGTTTATTAAACATGAATATATATTAAAAATTAGGTAATATTTAAGCATGTACGGATCTCGTAAAATTATCTCAAGGTGGGGTTATGCACCTGTAAACTGTATTTTTATACATTGAAGGAAACAAACCCAGAATGGTCCAATGACCTAAGCCTTGAGAGAACGGGGACTTTGCCTTGACATTCTGTAGGCAGTGCCTGGATTTGCTGTATATGTTAGTCTTAAGCTAATGAATTCATTCAATAAACATTTAACTCCCTACTGTACTCCAGGCACAGTGCTAAATGCTAATAATATAATAATACAACAATGGGCACCATGGATTCAAGCTCTGCCACAATGAAACTTAACTATAGGCTAGTGGGGAACACTGATGGAAATCAAAGAATGACACAGATGCATGAACAGTTACAAACAGGAGAGGTATGGATAGCTAATCTAATTGGAGGCATCAGGGGAGACAGCACCAAGAATTTCAAGTTTGGGCTGAATTCTGAAGGCCTTGTCGGGGGTACCCAGTTGGGAAGAAAGAAAAAAAGTGTGACATGGTGTGACTATGGAGGGAACCAATTTTCGTGCAGAAAAATCGTGACTGCCAAAGCCCTATAGATGGAAGGGGTATGGCATGTTGTCTTCTATAGGAATTGTTGGTACCATGGAGAGAAAAAGGAAAGATGTCGGCAAGAGACACTGTGATAATAATAATATGCACTGAACATACTGTTCTACATGTTGTTCTCAAAAACTTTCTTTATAAATAACTATGCTTACTTCTCTTATAAGAGAGGGGATGTGATCCACAAGGCAAGGTTAAGCAACATGCTCAGGGTAAGGGAGCCCTGAAATGTCAAAACTAGAATATACCCAGATGAAAGTGCCAATCTACAGTGCTCTTCTTTCCCATGAGGCTAACCTGCTCTCTTGCTGGGAAATTTCTCTTGCTGGGAAATGCTGTCCCTTAGAGATCCAGCTAGCACAGCCTGATGTGCATTTTTCTCATACCCAAGCTTCCACTGATGATGGCTCCTTATAAAACCATGAATTAAAAAAAATAAAATAAAATAAATAAAGACCCTTGATCAAGTTAACACAGAAGTAAATGAGTTTTACTCCTGGTAGTGTTGTCACTAACTTGCCTCAAGTCTTACATAAATGAGGTGACTTATATCCTCAGGGACCCTACACCTATAATTCAGGTAACAGCTCACAGGAATTGGAATGAGTCTTATCTGATGGTATAAACAGTATAATTGATAATGCCTCCCCTTTGTGTTTTGGTTACCAGGAAAAAATAATTTTCTAGTTTTCTGTGGCTTATCATTTGGATTTGTTTTTCTTTTATCTGGTTTTCTACTCTTTATAGTTTCTCTGGTCTCTTGTTTTCACATATATATTATCATTTTGTATAGCATCTACTATGCCCCAGGTTCTAGGTTAGCAAGCCCTGCAGGAGGTACAGAGATGAAAACTGCACAGTTTCCATTCCTGGCTCATTAAAGTCAGTAGGCTTTAAATGAGGGAGGACTTTCCATAAAGGGAACACAAGGGGTGAGCTTCAAGTCACTGGGAAGAGAGCCAACATATTGATGGGGAAGTCAAGCCACAAAAGAAAAAAAGCGCCCAATAAGAGAGAACCTGATAAAGTCCAAAGGTGGACTTTAGTCAGGTGGAAATGTGCTGGCAGCACAGAGGAGGGGGTGAACGTACAGAAGGAGACCCCACAGTCTGCTACCGAAGAGCCTGGTTGCAAACCTGGATTTGAATAGCACGCTCAACGATCCAGGTACTCCTCATACCTCTGTGTGCCAACATCCTCCCCTACACGTATCTCAACTTCACTAGGGGCATAAGAGAATTAACTATAATTTTGACCAAATGCTTAGAGGTACACAAATGAAAGGCACTACTGAATACAAACCGTAATGATGTACAAATATTTTTTAAAATGAGTGAGCCTCATTGTTCACCCTCATTAGTTTGGGGGCATAGACAGTAGTTTCCAGGGTCATTCTTTGCTCTTAAGGAATCTGTCTGACATGCGTGCATACATATATGACAAACCTATACACCCAGTGTGCATGCACGTGTGCAGAGACCTGGACAGACATAAGCCACCAAAAGGGGGATAGTCTGTAGGCAAGACAGGGGGAGATGCTGAAATGTGCAGGCAGTGGGCAGCTCAGCTTGTTCATTTTTAGAGCTCTAGAAGCTTTCTAAGTTCCAAATGCTGTATACCATACAGAACTGATGCACTAAATATAGCCTCCAAGGTAAAAGGTATTATGGACACAAAAATAACATGTTTATGTTTTCTTTGTTAAAAGTTCTCATCATGTGCTTTATCAGACGATCTGTCTGCTAAAGATGCCTACCTGAAAAGCCCCAAAGGAGAAGTCCCAAAGAGGCGTCCAGAGGGGTCTCTGAAGCAGAAGAGTGTGGGCTGGGGATTCCTAGGCTTTGTTGAACCCACCTGAGAGTGAGACTCCTAGAGCTGAGAATGCCCTTCTCCCCGCCCTAGTAACACAAAACCGAGATCTACTCATCCTCGGATCTCACTTACCTGTCACTTTATCAGGAAACATACTAGCCACCTGGATAGATTCGTTTCCTCTTAAATTCTCTCCTAATACCCTCTGTACAGTCCTTAGAAGCTAATCAAAACTGTGATTAAGTAATTGTTTGGCTATTTTTCATGTCTTTTATACATGTTGGAACGTAAGATTCCAGAAGACAGAGCCTGTGTCTGTTCTACTCACTGCTATCAGTCCAGAACATAGCACACCCTTTCATTCTTAAATGAATGAATAATTATGGTTTCAATCTTTGGCTTCTAGAATCTTGCTATATACATTCTCTCCTAGATCCTGCTCTATAGTAGGTCATTTGGTACATGCTTGGGGTGAGACATTGTTCAGGGTAAGACTAATAACTCTGTAATTGAGGTGTTGAAGACAGGGCTAATTCAAACCATTTACACACATCAACAAGAGACTAACCCGGGGATGGTGCACAGTTCACAGCATAGGCTGCCATCTCCACACTATCATCTACTAATGACAGAAGTTCAATGCATGCTCTAAACTCTTCTTTCCATTCCTATCGACTGCCCCATTCAGGAATTCACTGTATCTTACCAGGGCTAATAATTAAGATAATTTATTGAGGACCTGTTATGTGCCAAGCACCAGATATTATATCATTTTAGCCTCAGTATAAGTTTGTGATGTCTGTATTTCCAGCCAACACATAAGAAAAATGAGACTCATGGGGTGCCTGGGTCGCTCAGTTGGTTAAGTGTCCAACTCTTGATTTTGGCTCAGGTCATGATCTCATGGTTTGTGAGTTCAAGCCTCACATCAGGTTGTATGCCGAGAGCACAGAGCCTGCTTGGGATTCTCTCTCTCCCTCCATCTCTGCCCCTTTCCCCACCAAGGTCATTGTCAGTAAGGAGGTAGTAGGTGATCTCAGCTCTACCTGAGTCTGCAGGCCATGCTCCACGGATACTCCCTCATCTTTCATTCCTAAAACAGGGCTGTGGGGAGAGTGGACACACCTTAACTGGCTGACTTTGAATTCCAACTCTGCCATTTACTATCTGTGGGGCTTGAGCAAGTTACTTAGGCTCTTTGTGCTTTTAATTACTCATTTGTAAAATGAACACAGTAGCAGTGCCCGCTAATGGGAGTTGTTTCGAGGATTAAACAGACTAATATATGTTGTACTAAGTAAAACAGTGCTTGGCATATGATAAGTACTCAGCCATTTTTATTTTGACCATGGATGTTGTTGTTATGACTATTATTAATAATGTTATGTTCTGTGCTACCAATCGCTCCCCTGAACAGTCTCTCTTTGGGAGAGAGGAACGAAACGTGCTTGTAGCAGTATGTACCCTGACTCTTCAAAACAATCCGGATGAAAAGATTTTTTTTTTTTTGGTCCAGTTTCAGCCAACATTAACTATGGGCAAAGCCCTCTACCAGAGGCTCCAGGGAGACCACTTCCTTACCCTTCAAAGAAGGATGGAGGCTGGTCATGAGCTTCAGCCACAGGAATTCAGTAAGCAGGACTGAAATAGGAACTCAGTCAAACAGGGTTTAAAATGGATCCTCCTAGTAGACAATCCCATCACATTAATTTACTGTTCAATTTCTGGCTCCCACATTGGCTCTTGCACTGGTTTGGGGGAAAGGACCAGGACGTATAGCATCCCATCTCTGGTTTAAAAAAAAAAAGTTTATATTTCTTTTATATATTGGATTTTTGCCTAAGAGGATATGACCAAAATGTTCTATTGGGAAAACAGAAAGTTTGAAAACCATGTAAAATCCTGTCATGCTATTTACTTCCTTCATGACCTGGCCCTACCTTGTCCAGAAGGATCTTGTATCACTCTCTCCTCAGCCCTTTTGAAACTAAATCATGTAATAGTTTCCAGAATATACTTCAATGCTATTTCAGCCTCCATGCCTTGGCACAGGCTGTCTCCTTGGCCAGGAATATCTGTCTGATTGTCCTTCCTGGGCTTAATTACTCTACCTCACTGTCAATATCAAACTTTATAAGTAGCTTGGTTCATGAATTTTATAACTTTATTATAAAATGGATTCGTTTCACTTATAAATATTTGGGGCGAGGTTGTATAATTGTGAGTTCCCCTGCAGACAAAGGAGCACTTTTTCATCTTTGAATTTCCAGTGCCCATCAGAAACTCAGTTTTCAGTAAATGTTTATTGAATATATTAATGGGAAAAAAACACACAGTAAATTAAACACTAAATGCCCTTCTGTGTTAATTGGAGACCTATAGCAATGTGGTTGAGATGATGGATTTCAAGGATACAGTTAAATCGCTCAGGCTGAAATAGTCACCCTACCATGTACACGTTACATTGAGCCAGACACTTAATAAGCCCGGTCTTCTCATCTCTGTAATGGCGCTGCTAATGGAAGTTGTTTTGTAGGTTACTGAAAGGATTAAATAATCAGAATATAGAAGGTGCTTGAAAGAGTCTGGCTCGTAATAACCACTCCCGCAGTGTTAGTTACCATTATTATTATTTCTGGCTGCAACATAACAAAGGCACTTAGAGAGGCACTTGAGAACCAAATCAGTTTTAAGCACATCCACTGCAATGGTATTTGATAGCACAGTGCTGCAATTCTCCCGGTTTTACCTACTCAGCATCCTTCCCACCCTTTCCTCAAATATCTCTCGTGTTTTTCTTTCGTGAATCGTCCTTTCATGAATCATCCAGCCCTTAGTCCCTGTAGCTTCCAGGGCCAGGCACCCAATCCAGATATGGAAGAAGGAAACAAGGGTTGGCTCAGGAATAGGGACGTGACCCAAGCTGCACCACTGATATTCAGACTGGCACTTTGCTGGGACTAACAATAATGAAGTAATTAGAACATGAGCCTGGACCTGTTGGTGGGAGGAAAGCAGAGCACAAAGATAGAGAGAGCCAACATTCCTAATCACACTATGTGGCTTCCAATAATTTCCATTTTCAGCTTCATTTGGTTTGAGGGGGGCTTTGGTACTACACCCCACAGTGTCCTGAGCAATAGGATCAGAACCAGTCATTGTAAAGGTGAAAGCCTATGGCATTAAGTTATTATCTCCTTAAGTCCTGTGTGGGCTTCAAGGTATCATTGTAAAGGGACTGGTTTACACCAGGAATCTTTCTCCAAATGAAAATGAGAATCATTTACTGGGTGATCAAAGACCACAGACTCTTCACATATGGTAGCCAGAAAGCAGCAAATCTAAAAGCCTAGAGAAGTGCCCCTCTGACTTTCACGAATCTGGAGTTCCTTGAGGAGCTTGTAGAAAAGGCAGCTTCTGAGGGTCCCCCAGGACCCTTTCTCATGAAGACCACCAGAGGGCTGACAGTTCACTGAAGCTAGTGGTCCACTTTGAGAAATGTTGTTTAGATATTGTAGGCAAATCTAGAGTACACAAACCCAGCTGGGAAGGAATCCCCAGAAAGCTGCGAAATGAAGAAATTCTCATAATTATTTCAGGAACTAAAACAACTTCAAAGACTGAGTCTGAGTCGAAGTACTAATTCTGAAGCAAATATTGGCAATTTTGGAAGTGTCTCGGCATTAAAACCAGAAGAGCAGAAGCATTATATCCAGTTCTCTTTGTGGCTATTTTGTATTAAAAAAAAAAAAAGAAAGTGGTGTAGAATAAAAACAATAATTTAAAAATTGATTTCAAGCTTATGGTTTTATCAATTTCATTACAATAAACTATAGTAACTTTGCAGTAGATCACTGCAGACAATTAACAAAGACGACCTTTGAGAATTCATCTCCATTTTTAACAGAGCAGCTATAATGAGCGCAATTATAATAATTGGTAAGAAGCGTTTGCAGCATTCCATAATACACAAAAGACAACATGGCAAAATGAAATAGATTGTTTTCTGAGGATACCACACAAATTCCACAAAGGAAATCATACACTGACTGTAGTGTGTAAGGGGGTGATACAAAAGTCATTTGATGCTGTATCAGACACTGAGGGAAATAAAACTATCTCCTGATGTGCTATCCATATTTATCTTTGATAAAGCGTCAATGGTTACAGAATAGTCAATGAGGTGCCTGAATCAGGGAAACTACTCAGCCTTTTCAACAAGGGTTCCCTTAGAAAATTAAGCCTAAATAACATAAAGCATACATTGTATGCAACGGATCGACTCCCTATGTGCTGGCAACAGCCTTAGCTCTGTATCATCCTCCGGAGAATTGAGAAAAGAGACTCCCAAGTTATTTTCTGTTGAGCTTCGCTATCTTGTGGAACCCAGTTTAAAAGGGCTAACTGACACTCCTTAAACTGAGAATACATACGCTGGGATAAAAAGCTGTGTTGATTCCAAAGCAAGGTGGTCTAACAATAGTCAGTGGTTCTTCAAGCAACTTGAAGTCTCAAAAATAGAACCAGAAACTAGAAAAGTAATATCCAGTGCTCTCAAGTCATACTTCGCGCATCAACATACAGCTTTGTGCGCTGAGATTAATGATGTCAATGGAAATCAACTGTCGGTTCCACAGAGCCACACAACAGAACTTTGCAGCATGAATGTCTTGGACCCTACCCACAACCAGCAATTGTTAAACTGCCAAGTGCATCACATTATGTGAAGATCCTATTCAATCCAGGGAAAATACAGTAGTATGACTTCAGCAGAATTGCAAAACAAATTCACTTGTTTTGTGGTACAAACTTTGCAAAGGGTTTACAAACTTATAATGGGTTTCTGTGTAGATACTGATAGTACCTGATCTTGACTTTTGTGTCAGATTTGCTAACTGACCACACCAGTATCCATTCTCCCTTCCTGCCTGACTAACAGAACCCAGATTTTTAACTGCACATATTGGGAGAATAAAAAACTACATTTCCCAGTTTCCCTTGCAGCTAGGTACACCCAATGAAAGCAGAAGTTAAGTAGAAATGTTGTATACAAGTAGACAAGATTTTAGTGGAAGGAGCTCTTTTCTGTACCCTTCTGCTCCCACCCACTCACTCTTCTTGCGGCCAAAGAATGTGATCAATTGAAATCTGACAACCACCTTGAACCATGGAAGTGACCTTTAGGGTGGAAGACACTTGGTCACACTGTTGCCATACATCCCTGGGCTATAGATTCCAGACTCCTTTAACATGAGAGAGCAAGACACTTGCATTGTGCTCCAGCCTTTGTTATTTTGAGTTTTCTGTTTCAAGTGGCAGAATCTAAACCTAATTCATATAGTCTACATGCAATTTCTTATTCAGTAAAGGCCAGGTGAACTAATAAACTAATAGGGATTAAGTATCTGAACTGGTTTGCAACCTTTGAAATTTGAATAATGTATTTGAAAAAATAAAATAAATAAATGAAAGGACAAATAAAAGGGAGTAGTACTTTATCAAAGTGCCAATAAACATGGGAACGATTTTTTGACACTGAAAGATATCTATAATTTAAAGATGAATTCAGATCATTAATAAGTAAGGAAAGGAAGTCAGTATGAAGTGTGGTATAAATGAACATTAGTGAAATTAGTATTACGGTAGACAGCGTATCATATAATGTATACTTATCAAAGGTAACAAACTAGGCCAGAAAAGATATATATAGATTGAAGTCTGTCTGACAAACAGATATATTGTGTGCCTTTTTAAAATTTGTATGTTGGTTCTTGGTATCTTCATGTGGTTCATTCATTCTGTGTCTATTTACATCAAATAAACCACTTCTGGGCCAAATGGAAGACTTTGGTCTTTTAGCTTTTATGTACAGCAAGCAGACATCTTAGAAAAATCCCCAGAACAATAGAAAATTATTAACATATTTTTGATGTCCGGTGTGTGTTTTCAAGTCTGATTTTTGCTCTGTACTCTCAAAAAGGCATTTAAATATTTTAAATAGCCGCAGCAAAAAGATTGAAAGCATAAGATTGTATTTAAAATAAAGTCTATTCCGTTTGATCATCCAGGCAGAAATTTTGTTTCAGTGTTGCTCCATAATAACAAGAATTTTTGGTTATTTGGTCAATAATTTCAAGGAGGGAAATGTTTATGTTAAATATCCTACTAGGATTTTAGAGCTACCCAAACTCTTATCTACTCCAGCATTAGGTGGACCTTTGGGAAAACTGTTAAGACCCATCTCTTCTGTGTAATCTCTGTATTATTCTTTTAATACCTTCAAATCCGTGTTCTGTCTTCATATGCAGATATCCTTGGTTGTGTTTATGTAAATTTTTGAAACACATCATTTGCTCTACATAAGGCAGTGTGTAGGTTTCTAATTTAATTAGAATGGTTTATCCCTGGTCTTCTCGGTCAGATGTTGAATACTCTTACTGTTCTATGTTAAGCTCAGTGGGGAAATATCTTAGATGTTTAAGAAGATTCTATTTCTGAAAAATGATTTTTTCACTAATTTCTCTATCATAACTATATAGCTACTGAGATGGCAAAATAAAGATACGTTACCCCTGTGACATCCATAACCTTAATGGCTGCAAGCTGGCCCGTTTTAACATGACGGCCCTGTAAAGAAAAAAAGTAATAATAGAAGACTTTAGTTCTAATAAGCAATGTCTACATTCAGTTCCAACTATAGAGAACAATTATCTAGATCACTGTTATAGAACACCGATAGGGAAGACAGACAGACAGAGATGGACAGACAGATACACACACACACACACACACACACACACACACACAGAAATTTTAAATGCTTTAAGGATCAATTTCTATTTAGCATTTACTTTGTAAAACATCTCCATCATTTTGGTTTTTTGGGTTTGTTTTCATAATGGTTGTCAAGTTAACCAAAAAAAGGCAATATTCAATAACTTGTTTTTATCTTCTCTCCAAGGTAAGGGCTAGTGTGAGAGGAAGGGGAGCTAGGTCTGGGTGTGGAGACACAAGTATCTCCTCTGTCAGAAAATACTCAGTAGGTGAAGAAACTTTAGTTTCCTTGATTATGAAAATATCTTGTATTAACAGTCTCAACTGGATATGACTCTGCTATTACTTGAGACTGTAAGTTAATCTCTATCTTAAAAGTGAGGCTAGAATAAAACAGATAGCAATAAATCTAAATTTGTGATCAAAGGGACAGCATTGAACAGAAGCAACTATTTCCCTGAAAACGGGCAACTTGGGTCTTTGGAACCACAGTGAAGTGTCAACCACACAGAATCAGAAGAGAATAGGGTGTGGTGAGGGGCCAACACCAGAACAGAAGATTTCTCTTCACTTGCTCCTTGAGATACGTGAAGTCTACCTCCCACTCTCACACAGTAGCAGGGATGACCAATACGTCTAACTTCTAAATGCATTTCATATATGTCTTCTAAAATACATTTCAACTATGACTGCTCCCCGGGAGTGTGATGCTGCTTCCAAGATCAGTTGGATTCAAATCCCAGCTGCATAACCTTAGGCGAGTCTCTTAACCGTCTTGGCTTCAGTTTCTTCATCTGAAAAATGGAGATAACGGTACCTGACTCCTGGGATGGCCGTGAAAATTAAATGTGATAATGTATATAAAGTGTTTGACAATGCCTGGCACAGATCAGCTGTCAGCAGATGCTGCCTATGATTGTTTGTGACCCTGTCCTGTGCTTCATGTTAAATGTCGTCTTTCCTTCTAGGCCACGTGACTCATGAAGGCCTGGGTCATGTCTCATCGTTGTGTTTCCAGTACCTGGAATGGTGGGTGCTCACCCCACAGATGAAGTGGTGTGTTTATGGATGAAAACAGCAGGTGATGGACGCTTGTAGTTGGGAAGAGGGGAGAGGCTTAGTGCTGTCTGCCCCTTTGCGTCTCATCTTTCTCAGCTTTTTGCATCTATTTTCTCTGACTCTAGTAGCACTTCCTTCACCTTCCGGCCTCCCATCCTGCTCCCTTTCCTCCTTGGTCAGGAAAGAGCTAAAAGAAGGAGGCATCAAGTTGGTAACTCAATATGGACATGGCACAGCCCCTCCTACTTATTTCGACCTTCAAGACAGTAAGGGAGGAGCCGGGAGTGTCACCTCTCAGAGCCCTGAACTGAAGCTCCAGAGGCCTGAGTCCTGTCCAGGTTCTGCTCATGACCAGTAGGTTCATCCGAGACAAGTGATGTAACCCATCTGAGCCCTGGTTCCCTCCTCTGCAAAATGTGGGGGAAAAGGGCTCAGTGGCTGAAAGGGAGGGGAGCAAGTATTATTGTTACCACCACCCCTTTCCACTGCAAAGAGCATTTGGAAATAGTTTTGGCAATGACTGAGTGAGTAGTGTAGTGCTACTGCAATTCGGTGTCCAGAGATCAGGAATATTAACTTCAGGCAGAGTTAATCTCACACAAGGGAGAAGTAGCAACAGCGCCCTCTGTTGATAAACACTAAACGGCCTCTGGAATTGTCCAGGTCCCCGTAAGAGTCTATGGTGCTGTAATGTTGACCATAGCAAAGGAATCAACAGCTTTTCTTTGGGAATACAGTTGACTCCCGAACAGTGTGAGGGTTGGGACACTGACCCCTGTGGAGTCAAAAACCCATGCATAACTTTTGACTTCTCAAAAATTTAACAAATAATAATCTACTATTCACCAAAAGCCTTACCAATAACATAGATCGGTTGGTTAACATATATCTTGGGGCACTTCTGTGGCTCAGTTGGTGGCTTTTGATTCCTGCTCAGGTCTTGATCTCACAGTTCATGAGTTTGAGCCCCGCACTGGGCTCTGCGCTGACAGTGTGGAGCCTGCTTGGAATTCTTTCTCTCTTTCTCTCTCTCTTTCTCTCTGCCTCTCCCTTGCTGGCACTCTTGCACTCTTTCTCTCTCTCTCAAAAATAAATAAACATTAAAAAAAATATGTCCTATAGTGATATATTTTATGGACTGTATTCTTACAATAAAGTAAGCTAGAGAAAAGAAAATGTTATTAAGAAAATCATAAAGAAGAGAAAATACATTTACAATACATACTGTAAAAAATCTGCATGTAAGTGGACCAATGCAGTTCAAGCTCATGCTGTTCAGGGGTCAACTGTATAAAGTCTTTAAAGTAAGGGCCATAAATCATACTTTAACAATGGCTGTTTCTCTACTAAAGCACTAAAGAGGGTAGAGAAACTGAAGGCAAATATAGAGGGTCTGAATGGTATCCTAGAGCTGATTCACCTTGAAATTATTATTATTTTTTTTTTTGAGAGAGAGAAACAGAGTGAGTGGGGAGGGGCAGAGACAGAGTGAGAGAGAGAATCCCAAGCAGACTCCACATTATCAGCACGGAGCCCGATGCAGGGCTTGAACCCACGAATTGTGAGATCATGACTTCAGCAAAAACCAAAAGCCAGACACTTAACTGACTGAGCCACCCAAGCGCCCCCACCTTGAAATTCTTTTAATGGCTCCATACAGCCAGATAAGGGCAAAACCACCTGCATATGGCTTGCAGGGCCTCCTACGAACTGGCCCTCTATCTGCCATACCACCTTGGTAGGCTCCCATCTGCTCTTATTCCGTGGTCCTTGAGACTAAACTATTTGTGTTCTCTAAATGTACTATATTGTTTCTTGCCTCTCTGATGATGTGTTTCCTTGGCCTAAGACACCCTTCACCTCCTGAATCCCTAGTAAACTTATTCACTCTTGTCAGATTCAACTTAAGTACCACCTTCTCTGAAACCTCACTGTCAATCACTCACCTCTGTGCTACCAATGAACATGTTCATGTTTCTGTTATTGCACTGGGCCCAAAGAACCTGTCCCTCTGTTTTTCCTTCCTACTTTCCCTTCCTTCTTCTCTGGCTTCATTTATAGGAGACCCCTGCCTAGGACCCCTCCCCCCAATCTTATATAGAATCCTCCTGGTTCAAGAAGAGGCTTGACCAGCAAACTCCAGTTTGCTCTGACAGCCACCTCTTTCTCTTCCTCTGTGGGAGCCCGAAGCACCTCTGTCAATACGCAGTTTGAGAAACAGTGCACTTGATCTTTAACTCCTTAAGAAACAGGGGATCCTCTTGGAATTAATAATTTGTAACAAAGACACGTCAACACCTAGTTCTTTCCACCAGCAGCTTGGGAGCCAAGCAGGTCTAGCTCTTGGTCCGGGCCCAGGGTCAGGGAGCAGACATAGTACAGGCAATCCATTTCATATTTCAAACACAAGGCACTGGACAGTTCTTGGTCTGAAATAAATAAATATCTGCTACTTTTTTGAATGCAGAGTATGTTGTTGTTTGGTATTTGTTTTTATTTTAGTAACTGCTCTAATGTCATTAAAGGCAACACTGAGAAAAAAAAAATTAACCTACTTCTCTCCCATTTAAATTTCACTTCTAAGCTGAAGAATAGTTCTCGATGGCTCTGACAGATGACTGAATAATACACCCCGGGATGGCAGTTTGGGCTTAAATGAGATCCTGGAGATGGAACAATTAGCAGCCTCAGCTCAGTCCTGGGCAAAGGCATCCCCCGCACTCTGGAATAGAAAGGCTGCTGAGCTGTCAACCTTTGATAGAGGAGGGCCACAAAGGAGGCCGCCTGGCACGAGGTGCCTTTTACATCACTGGAGAATGTCAGCCTCAATTAGGATCCAGATTAAGGCTGACTTTGAGGGAATAGCCAGGAGTCAGCTGACCTAAAGATCACTAGAAACTTGAGCCGCCGTCATTGTTAGGACAGCGTTTGAAGAGGCACATAAAGTGTTCATAAAGTCACAAATAAATTGAGTAGGAAGAGACCCTAAGGTGCCTAATCCACTGCCCTTTTTGGGATGAGGCCAATATCTTACAATTAATGAGGACCTAATGCCAGGGCACTTTCTCCTCTTTCCCAATTCTGCCATCCAGCTCTTGAATTAAAAATTATTATCACTAAAATTAAAAAAATTATTTTAAACAAATCTTCTTTTCATATTTTACTTAACTGGAGTTAAACATTGAACCATTCATCTCTATTTCAGGTAGGATTTAAAAGAAAAAAAAATTTATTTGATTACAAGGCAACATGACAGGAGAATTTTATTTTATTTTTTACTTTATTAAAAAAATAATTTTTTTAATGTTTATTTATTTTTGAGAGACAGAGAGAGAGAGTGCGAGCGGGGGACAGGCAGAGAGGGAGGGAGACACAGAATCTGAAGCAGGCTCCAGGCTCCACGCTGTATGACAGGAGAATTTTAAAGTGAAAATTTAACATTACCCCTAACTTTAATTTATTTTCACTTATGAAAGAAACAAAAAATCTAAACATAGACTCCATCTATGTTTGGATCTAAAATACATATTCAACCAAAGACGAAATAATTTTTATTCTGAAAAAAAAAACCTGAAAGGGAGACAAATGGTTAAAATTTTTTTCTCCACAAAAATTAGAAAAAAATATCTTATTTAACTGTAGTTGCTGAGTCATTTTTAATAAAAGAATGAAGTGGTTTTTTTTTTCCCTGAAATAACCAACAATAACAAAAATAACAGACTAATTCTAGAAAGGCATAATTGGTATTCGAATAGGATCCAAGCCTATTGCCAATCATGTCCTCAAGCATAATAAGCCTGTACCCAAGAAAAGAGGAAGAATGGGCCTCACATCCAGGAAAGCAAAGGGTGTGGGGTCACTCAGAACTGGTGAGTGTGGTCCCGCCCCATCCTCAGACACACATACAAACACACTGTCTCCCCTTCTTCCTTTCTTTTTTCTCACACTTGAGGTTAAAAAAAAACCCTACCTGCTGGTTCTTGTTCTTTGCAAAATAACTCAACACTGCAGTGAAATCTAAATCACTCAAGGATTATAGTACTCTACCCCTTTACCTCCTTCCTAAAATGAATGCAAAAGAAAAACAATGGTTTTGTCTGAAATAGCCATGTAAGCCTTGGCTCTGTTATTGCTGTTATTTTTTTAAGGAACAGCAAGATGGCTTTAGAGCTGGTAGCCTGAGGCTAGCCTGGAAGAAAGAGTACTTTCATTTCTAGGTCACTGAAATACATTTGTTTCCAGCAGAGCACATGAGCAAACTGGGTTTGTGGAAAATGCAGACACTCTACCTACTCTTTCCTTCCCTGCTGTCCAAGGGCTCCCTTACAGGTAGAATGTTTTTAGCTCCTTGTGTTTAGCTTAGATTAGATCTCCCCTTTATCGAGGAAGACTTCACTTTCCTAATTGCAAGTGAGTGTTCTACTGTTGCATTTCCACAGTATCTTACATGAACCCTACTGATCATAGCCAATGCTATGATTTTCAAAATGTGCATCATAAGAACCATGAAAATTGGCGCACCTGGCTGGCTCAGTCAGTACAGCATGTGACTGCTGATCTCAGTGTCGTCAGTTCAAGCCCCATGTTGGGCATAGAGCTAACTTAAAAAATAAACAAAACCCCACAAAGAACCATGAAAATAAATCAAATCAAATGGAAAAAAATCAGAGTGTAGAACATGTAGTAATGGCAGCCGTTGTTTCATGGATCAAATGTCATGGTTACATCTATCTATCTATCTATCTATCTATCAACTATCATTGATGCTATAGTGCACCGCCCAGACTTTTCCTTCAAGACTAAAACATCTGATAGCTCTCAGCCAGTTCGATCTCTGGAAAGTGCCCTCAGCTACAAAAGCACTGCCAAAGTCATGCTCCCTCCTGAAGATAGACAAATCAATGATTGGTTGACACAGGAGTATAAAAGTCCCAGCCCTCTTGCCTTAAAGTGGGACAATTCTGAAGGACCATCTCAGCTCCTGACGCCTCTAGCGATGGCTGTGGTCTTTGTAAGACTGCACTGCAGTTCTTCTTTCTTCTGCACAATTCTATTTTCTTCATAGGTATAGGCCCTAAGACCACTCCTCAGTAAAACTCCTGCATGTAAATCTCCATCTCAGAGTCTGTTTCCAGAGGAACTCTACCTAAGACACCCGGTGACAGGAATGGCTTGAGGAAACAGGTTCTTAGAGTAGCTGCTAGGAGGCCCCCATCAGTGGCTCTCGGATAGCCCCTGGCACGCTACAGCAGTGTCACTGTCGGGATGTTCGCTAGTAGGGAAGTGGAGTAGAGTAGGATACAGGTGCAAGAGAATTCACTAGTGATTCCAATATTTCAGACTTTTGAGAGGTCCAAGAGAAACAGTAATTAAAAAAGAATGGAATCAGATGGCTTCTGCTTTTGCTGACAGCCATTGATGTACTAGAGAAAAACAAAGAAAAGCCAAGGGCAATTAACCATCAACTGAAGGCAATCTGTGAAAATCATCAGGGAGTTGAGGTTTAAATCCTGAGGCCTGTGCACTGTCTTCAAATAAGATGGGGACATTTCTGCTGTAGGCTCAGAGGGGTCAGGGAAATAGAAGATTTCAAGCTCTCAAGCACATCAAATTGGATGTCTCCTTTTCAAGTTTCAGAGTCTCATTCCTTCCCAACTAGACTCAAGTTGGGGATTCAACCTTTTCTTCTACCCTGATAATTCATTCCTTGGACTGGTCTTAAGCTTTTTCTATCCTCAGGCTGCAGAAGAGAAGAAGTTTTTTTTATTTTTAATGCCACCCAAAATTTTGGTAAAGGGACAACGGCACAGTCAAGCCTGAGAAAGTCATGGTAAGCATGCCTCAGACTTCTCAGGAACGAGGATCAGGTCACCTGAACAGGTCAGCCACATAGACAGCAAAAGTATTAACCAAGGAGAGGAGAAGTGAAACGGATAGTAGAGGAGGGAAATGATGAGCATAAGCTGCAGCCATTAGATAAGATGTAGTTGGGGGCTTCTTATAACTTTGTCAAAGAGAAGAGACCAGCTAGAATACGAGAGGAGCTGTTTCCAAATGTATACAAAATAGGCAGGTCCAAGCGTCACAAGGGATTGACTATAATGGATGTTGTGGTGTGCCACACAAATCCCTTCCTCAGTACCTAGGTGTTCTGCTTCTTTTCAGGAGAAGCAGAAGAGAACAGCTAGCTTAGCCAAAGAGAACAGCTAGACCCAAGGTCATACTCCCTGACTAGAGGGAGTAAGCATTCGATGACTATTAATGAAGGTAGCAAGCATTCAGTGACTAGTAGATGTGGGAATATAAAAGCCTGTGTCACTTATGTGAAGGTGGAACAACTCTGAAGGGCCATCCCAACTCCAAAGCTCCTTTTTGGGATTTTTGGGATTGCCTAGGGCCTTGTAAGTGCGTTCAGCTTCTTCCTCTGCTCAAAACTATCTTTACTCTCCCACAGGTGTTAATTCTGAGAACACTCCCCAAAATACTTCCTATAATCTCTGTCCTCAAAATTTGTTTCCCAGGGAACTCCATCAAAGGCTCCATCCTCCCTTTCTTTCTTTCTTTCTTTCTTTCTTTCTTTCTTTCTTTCTTCTTCCATTCTTCCTTTACTCTTTCTCCCTTACTTCCTATCCTTTCCTTTGTTTCCTTTCCTTCTCTCTCTCTCCCCTTCCTCCCTTTCTTCCTTTACCTTTTCCTCTTTCTTTCTTCCTTATTTGATATTAATGTATAATATTTCTTACCAGATCTGAGGTGAAAGTTTTTTTGTTTTTTTTTTGTTTTTTTTTTTGTTTGTTTTGTTTTTTAAGTTTTTACAAAAACTCTGACCTAAAGGATGAACAAAATGAACTAAGTTGAGTGTTAGGAAATATATCTAGATAATGGGAACATGTCCAAAGGTCCTGTTATGCTATGGTTACTAGAGTATTTCAGTAACTAAAAATAGGCCAGTATGGCTGGAGTGGAGAGAAAGTGTCTAGCAAGTCCAAGAAAGGGCTCACAGGCTACTTTGAGGAATTCTGCCTTTATCGTAAGACCAATGGACAGCCAGTGAAGGGTCTGAAACAAGGGTGTAAAGTCACCAAGTTTGCATTTTGAGAAGATTGCTCTAGGGACAGGACAGAGAATAGAGGAAATAGAAAGGATGATGGAAATATAGCATTTATAACGTTAGTTACTAATTAATTCAGTTGAGAGAGGATGGCAACTTGGACTGGGATGGAAGTAAGGGAGGGGGTGAAAAGTGGATGGAATCAAGAGATATTCAGAAGATCGAATCATCAAGGCCAGGGAATGGCTTGGATACATATTTACCCTGCACCTCCTGCACCTCCTATAGTGCTTGGCACAGCAGGGACTCAGAGCAAAGAGGTGCTTACTAGTGAGACAAGTAGTGACATCTGAGGGTTGTAGTCAGGTTCATGGTCACCATGAACCTTCAGCACCATCCATATGTCCATATCAGTTTCTTCCACTTCTCGCCATTTCTTTCCTTTTTTTTTTTTTTAATGTTTATTTATTTTTGAGAGAGAGAGAGAAAGAGGGAGAGGCAAGATGCAAGTGGGGGAGGAGCAGAGGGAGAGAGACACAAAATCTGAAACAGGCTCCAGGCTCTGAGCTGTCAGCACAGAGATCGACGCAGGGCTCAGACTCACAAACCATGAGATCATGACCTGAGCCAAAGTCAGATGCTTAACCGACTGAGCCACCTGGTGCCCCGTTCCCCCATTTCTATCCAGGCACAAAGTGTACAAGCAGATGGGGTGAGACTGTGAGCAAGAATCTCAATCATCTCACTCATAAATAAGACATGAGAAAACGAATTTAGTAGACGAAATTCCTTTAAACTTGATAGAGAGGCCAATCAACATGCCCTCTGCACAGATCACAGAGACTAGGAATTGGCTTTAGCTTTCCCTCTGAGCTATAATGATGAGAGTGAAGGTGTACTCTTGATTTGCCAGTCCCAGTTAAGATTAAAGCATAGTTAAGAGACCTATCTGGACATCTTCAAGAATGCTACCTTTCTTTGGTACACCATGTCTTGAGTCAAAGAAGTAGACAAAACAACTTCATGAAAAGACTCCAAAGATCCTTCTAATCAAGGAACATGAACTGTCACAGGATATATTTGGACCAGTGTCTGCTCCTAGGGTTTCCCCAGGTTAAATAAGGACTTTATTTTTCCTTGGCCCGTATGTGCCATTCATCAGTGGCGTAAAAAAATCCTGCTCTCCGTATCTGTCGAACTGAGATCCAGCCATCACTGCATCCAGACTTGTGGCAAAGACGAAGCAAGGCACTGACACAGGACAGTTCCCAAGCAACAGCTCCCCATCTCAACACCAGTCACTGTGAATTCCTCTGTTTGGCACCTCTGCGAGGCAGAAAATGGATTGTTTTCAAGACTGTTCAGGGCTGGGCCAACTGAGAATGAGGCTTGCTCACAGACACAGGGTGGGGAAGAAAAGACTCTCATTTTTCTTTGTTGGAACCTAGGAGTCCTGTCTTCAGGGCTGACAGTTTGGCTCAGTTTATAAATCAAAATGGATGATTAAAAGGAAAAAAAATCAAATATTCACAATTTTTAGCAGACAATAGTTAATGTATGCAGATTCCATGGCAGGGAGCCTAATGCCTGTACCCAGGAAAGGCACGCACAGCTGAAGTGACAGCAGTGACGAGGCAGACAGGCTGCAGGGTGAGGAGAGCTCAAAAAAGTAGCAGAACCAGTCTCTTGGCAATGGCCTTAAGCCAGGAACACACTTCCCAGTAACCTCTTCTCTCAATCCAAAAAAGGGAGCACAAAACCAAAGACCTTATGGGCTCTCATCTAATATATGCCACAGAAGTACCACAATCATTGATGGTTTGTGTACATGAATTTCTGGGAGGATTTTTGAACCTCATAGATGTAGGGTTTGAAAGATGGGGAAAGAATATGTATATATAGCCAACTCCTAAGCCTCCCCAATGTTCTACTCCTCCCCGCCCAGCACAAAAGCCCTCGCTATTCCCTGAGTCAGGGTGGCCCCTGCGTATACAGATGGCATTTGAAAGCTCTGGTTCCTGGACACCAGTCCAGGATGAAGTGTATACTCAACTTCAGGAAAAGGAGGAAAATAAGGACTCTGTGGCTTTTTTTTTTTCCAGAAAGCCAGAGATATTCAATTTAAGTAGTTTCCATTAAGATACTTGATGGAAAAAAAATGTCCTTAATGAAACATTCTTAAAGATTACTCTTTAAAGAGTAAAGGTAAACTTTATGTTGATTTTCAATGGTTATTTTGTTTTTTACTGGGATTTTTCTATTGGATGAGATTTTAGTACTCTGAAATCTGAGAGTCTGAGCACGGTGTTTTAAAATACATGGGTGCAGCACAATAGAGAGGTAAGTAATCTCCTTAAGATACAAAGATGGACTGTTCTTGACGCAGGTTATAAGAGTTCACGGCAACAGTGGACAGCTCCTAATAGCTTACAGTAGACAGTGTGAAGGATACTGGAGTCAACTCCTGTCTCCTCTGAGCTCACTTAGTCCCCAAAGCCTTTGGACATTCAGTCTGCCAGGCACATGGCTGCTATACTTCTAGAGCCAAAAGCTCCTCAAAGGCAAGGACTTGGCCTGATGTGTCCTCAGTCCTGTTGTTGTCTAGGACAGCATCTGACAAAGAGTAGGTGTTAAATCACACCTGGAAACGTGAAATTTCTAGGCCTAGTGGAGCTTGTAAGCTGCCTCAAATCACAGTGAACAGAAAGACTCCAGTGATCCATCATGGCTTAACCTGGGAGAAGTATGACAGAATTTGAGGCAATGTCTACGTCAGAGTGGCAGATAGCTTTTCTCTCAAGCAATAAGAAACTGTAAGAATGGCTCCCAGTATGGTAACTGGAGGAAGAGGCCACTTGCTCAAGAAGGTTTTGTTTTTGTTCCCTTTTCCAAGTGCTAACCAACCCTCTGGGTCACTGGAATGAGCCCTGGAGGTGGGAGCAGGTATTAGAGTTCTGCATTCCACCATCTCACAATTTACCTGACCTAGGAAGGGGTCAGGGAGAGAAAGATATGACAAGGGAAAAGCAAGGCCCAGACACTGCCCTGCTCAAGTTCCTCTATCTCTGCATTCTCTTTTCCTGAGAGATTACTAACTAAGGCAGAACAGATTCACCTCTTCTTGGAGAAAAGTACTCATTTTGTCAGATTTTTGAATCAACAGTTCCCTCTTTAGAGACTACTTTAGGAGGTGACCCTGTCTTCCCCTCAGTACCTCTGGCAGACCCTTTTGCTCACTCCATCCCACTTCCTAGCTGCAGATTAAGAAGATCTACTACGTTCTCTCCCCAGACCTGCATCAGTTTGTTAATCACAGCCCAACACTAGCCCTGTCTTTTTGGAGATTTACAACCATGTGGTCAGGAGTGGGTGGGTTGGCTTTGCACCACGAGGCACCATAGGCAACTAGGCAGAGATAAATAATAATGATGATGATAAAAAAGACAGTGCTACATTTCATTTCACCTAATTTATGGCTTCAATAGGAAGCCAGTCTACCCACAGTGCCGTCTGTGTTACTTAATAACAGAGTGTCTATGGCAGCAGCAAGAACAGGTCTGGAATTGGAGGTATGGGGGAAGGAAAGAACGACACCGGTGTAGTGAGAAAAAAACAAAGGGAAAGGACCACTGTGTCCCCAGCTATCATTCTCGGGCAGCAGGGACACAAATAGGGACTCACTTGACTATCAGGGCTGATGATGAATAAACTCTCTCCCACAGTGTCCTCAAAGCCCCAGAAGTTTTAATTAAAACATAAGAAATGTCAGCTGGAGAAACACTGGAATATAATTAGGGCCCACCAAATCTAAAGTAATGCGGGGAAAGAAGACTAGTAATGAAAGGGAAGCTTTCATGTTCTTACTGAATCCCTGCTCTGTTGCCGACACAAAAATCAATTTCAATAGGCTTTAGTTGTATCTGAGCAGGAACGCGGGCGACAGATGAAATTTAGTGAGCAATTTACTTAAGTTATAATGATTCTCAGGGGGGGAAAAAAAAGTCTACAATGAGCGCTTCCCAACAAATACCTCCTCTGTAAGGACTCTGTAAGAATGTGTGTGTCTAGACAGATGGTATGGGTATGGGTATGGGTATGGGTATAAGTATTGGCATAAAACGGTCATATACGTTTTATCCTAAAAAAATGTCGTTAAAGTCTCTACCTCACTCCATTTAAGGGGTGGTTTTGACTCAGCCCCCAAAAGACATTTGGGGTATCTGGGGACGTTTTTTTTTTGATTGTCAAGACTGGTATTACCGATACCCCATGGGTAGAAGCCAGAGATGCTATCAGACATTCTACAATGCACAGTACATTCCCCTCCCCCAACAAAGAATTTGGGGGCCCCAAATGTCAATGGAGCCAAGACTGAAAATCCCTGCTTTAAAAGAATTTAACATTTAATAGGTGCTCAATGAATGCTGAGTTCTATTTAAAGTCACATTTCTTGGGGCGCCTGGGTGGCTCAGTCGGTTAACCATCTGACTTCAGCTCAGGCCATGATCTCTCAGTTCATGAATTCGAGCCCGGCATTGGGCTGTCTGCTGCTAACACAGAGCCCACTTGAGATCCTCTGCCTCCCTCTCTCCCTGCCCCTCCCTTGTTCATGCTCTCTCTCTCTCAAAAATAAATAAATATTAAAAAAAAAAAAAGTCATATTCTCCACCAGGTCACGAAAAGCTCTTGCTCTAAGGGATCTCCCATAGGGCCAGGGAGGGAGATGGACGTGGTATTGTTCTTTCTTTGCTTAGCAGCATTTGCAAATGAGGGGCATATTTCTCAAGTTCCAATACCCATGATCTTCTGGAACACAGGTAACACCCAGTGGCCCATAAGACCACTTTCCATTTGGCTTTTGTATGTGTAAGAAGCCAATTCCAAGATCTTCACTGTTTCCCAATTAAGGAACATTTCCTAAATTAAAACAAACAAAACTATTAAAGTAGTACTGGGGCTAGGTAGAATTTGATTTGTGATAATTGCACACAGAATTTTGTTAATTTTGTTATAATTTTGCTAATTACATTAATTTTTGAAAGAATAGCCTTTTTTTCATTTCTCAACAACGCTTTATAGTGCGTATGTGTGCGTTCTTTCCCTCTTTTCAAATGTTTAGTTATAGGTTTTAATTACTGGCAGCTCAATTCAGGAAATACATTGCTCTGTCTGATTAAAATATAAATCATGATGAAACTTTAAGCTTAAAATATAAGGGTCGGTTATAAGAGAACAAAGGTGTTTGCTTTTATCCGACGTAAGTTCTTCAAATGAAGGGATATAGGAATCTTGCTGTTGCCATTGATGTTTCCAAGAAATAAGGAAAGCAGAATTTGCTTTCTGTAGAAAGAACAAGATGAGCAACATTATGCTTTATCAGTGACAAACATTCGCCGCCTCTTAGGTACCTGAGGATTCAAGAACTCAAGTTTTTTGGAGGCGGTCAAGGAATAATATCCATACATGGATCTCCCACACAGTGTCTGAGAGGAGTGATTACAGCATAGTAATGGCTCCACCTGCAACAGCGCAAGACCCGGATCTCTGCAAAGGCTGAAAATCTCTCTCCCCACCAAGGAAGTCTCCGGTGTCAGCACAGACTGCATTAGCGATTGTGCTTTCCAAGCGAAGGCCTGCAAATCCTTCTTTGGGTAGGAGGGCGAGAGGACAAAAAGGACGTTTGAAAACGGAATGCCATTTTATAAATGCAGGCAGCTCCTACATATTCATAATCTTTCAACGTGGTGGCCAGCGAGGATGACAGCAATTTGTCAGCAGACACATCCATCCCTGGTAACAGGGAGTAAGAACTCATGTGCCTCTTAGAAAACTATACCCTCGTTCAGCAATAATATTCAGAACACTTAAGTCTGAAATCTTGGGGAGGTGGGTGAAATATGATAACACTGTGAGAAAGAACTTAGGCTCTTTTAAGTGAAAATGACATACCCTGAGCTCTGAGCAGGCTGGAACAGGCAGGTAGCTGACTAGCTTATAAACACAATGATTTCCAGCTAAATTTAGCTGCAACCTGACCTTGACCTGTCAGGTAGTTTCCTCCTAACGAGGGCGAGGTTTTCCTGACTCCAGTGAAATTCTTCTCTCCCACCACATTTTGATGCCTCCTGCTTAGATCAACTGATGAGGGATGGTGAGAAGGGCGAGGAGAGCATCTTGCTGACTTCCCTGACTATGTTCTCTTCTTAAGCAGGGATTTCCCCTGGCCTAAGAGACAGCGAGCGGAGGGGATCCCCATAGGTCCTACGGAGGAGTGTGGAAATCAAGAGATAAGGCTTAGGAGGAGGGTGAGGTGCCCTTGTATGAGGTACTGGGTCTAGAGCTACTTTTGGTCAATAGTTTCCTTATCTGTAAAACAGGTATAAATTAGTAAGGATTAAATTAATATATATAAACACACTCGGTATAGGGCTGAGTAAATGATGATGACGTTGCATGTTTTTAGAGTGACAACAAGGTTCGATTTCTGACCTTGTCTCCTGTTGTCCTCCTCACCCCGGCTTACTTAGCATGCTCCAGGCAGAGAGCCTTTCTCCCTTTCCTCCGACATGCCTGCACACTCTCCCTGCTTTGTTTGTTCAACTGCTTCCTTCACATCCTGACTGAAAAGTCACCTTCTCTAGGAATCCTTTTCTGGCCATCCTATCTAAAACTTCAACTCCGCCCTAGCTCTTACTAGCCTCCTTCCCTCCTGCTTTACTACTATCTAATGGATTACATGTTTTCTTTAGTTATCATATGTATTGGACATCTCTCTCCAGAATGGAGGCGTCTTGGGGGCAGGCCCTTCTCTTTGTGTTGTTCACTATTTCATCCTTAGTGGCAGATCAGTGCCTATACAGAGTAAACACTCAATGGGTATGTACTGTCTGAACGAATTGCCAACCTCTTTGTGGAAACACTTTTCCAAGTCCCTCTGTTCTCTCTTTTAAAGAGCACAGCCTCTCTTATTTGAGAGTGTAACAACTCTTATCGAGCAAGTACTGTCATCAAATGAGGAAACTGCAGCTCAGAGAAGCAAGGTTTTGCAGGGCATAGTTTCCTTTCAGACTGGCCTTGCATCTAAGTAAACCAAGCAAGAACGGACCATCTCCATCTTTTTCCGTGCTATTTAAAATTCTCCCTAAAGCCGAAAGGGTGAAGAACAGAGCTATAATTCAAATTCCTGACAGTCTGAGTATATTTTATCTGGGAAGATTTGTGGAACTCTATATAGCTGTTTTATTTAGATATTATCAACATGGATTGAAAAGTTGCATAATATCGAATACTGAAACGCTGCTGCTAGCAGCAACCAACAGATCAACCTTACAGGTAGCAACTGATGAAGAGGCCGTGCTTTTTGAACCAAAGAGAACATCTGATAACCTTCCCTTGACACAAATATGAAAAGATGGAGCTAGCAACTTTGCCGAAACCTTTTAGACCGCCATCAGCTAAGTTCGTCTGCACAAAAGAATGAGGAATTGCCTTTCCTTCCTCCTCTTCCTCATTTCCAGGTGTGGAATAGGTATAGGGACATACACATCACACAACAAGTCTAATTTAAATCTCACTGCCCAGACCCGATTTCTATCACCTGGGGCCTTAGAGGTACTTGCTCACTATCCAGAAGATCCGTATCAGTCTGCATTTCCTTGGCATTTAGCTTAGCAATCTTGTGCTTGCAACATTAATGGTTTATTTCTTTGGTGGCTTCTGTCTTCAGAAGTGGTGGTAAGAAAATCAAAATGGTGTTCATTCAAGCAAAAAGCTGAACTAAGAGTTTTTAATTATGGAAATATACCATATATCTCAGTAACTCCTAACCAGAAAATTTGTCTTAGATTTAATAAACCATTAAATGACTATAATTTAAAGACTATAATTCAATGCCAATAATAATCAGTATAGCAATTTATTAGTCATTGATGGACATTCAACAGTTTATAGATCTGCATATTAAAAAATACATAAGAATTGTACATATTCTTGAACTCTACCTTTAAAAATACACTACCTTTCTATTTTTACAGTTTTTTAATGTTTCTAAAAGTCCTTTTGAGAGGAATACATTTTAGAAAACAAATTCAGAAGTCATGAAAAAATCTTTGGGAGATAGTAAATGCAGTGTCCCTGAAGGAGGAAAAAAACCCATATATATTCTATTCAGAATTTGATCTGTTCTCAATTTTTCAACATGGCTCCAGGCAAATCTCTTTAATTTTTCATGTATTTTCTAAAGAAAGAAAATAGAAATACTTGCTATGCCTGTTTTTCCTTACAGGAAAAAAATGTAAACAGAAGCAAGCACATAGAGTGAGTGCTTATGACTCACCTTATCAAGTCAACACTTCATTGGTATTGTTCATGATACCTCGCAATGGAGTTGTCTGACCTTGACAGTTTCTGTTCAGAGGCTCACAATATATCATAAATACAATCAGTACCATATTCCACTATTAAACAAAATAATGTCAATAAAAAACTTTCCAAAAGGGCATCATTTCTATAAACTGAAATAGATTTCAGTGCACATTGGAATGTGGTCAGGTTTTTACAAAGAAAGGTCTTATGAAGAAAATATACCTAGTCACATAAAATGAGTAGAACAATTATGATACTAATAATAATAAAAAAAACTTCTTACCCTACTCACAAGCCACATAGTTATACAACTCCAAGAAACACCATTCCTATTCTTTTCTGTATGAATGGAGTTTCCTGGAGTTGACCAGGACGGCAGCCCTGTTGATTAAAATGTAAATTCATAAGCTACTTACTGAACATCTACTGTGTATAAAACACTCTGTCCATCTCAGAGGAGCCTGAATCATCATCATCATCATCATCATCATCATCATCATCAAAATTATTAAAATTTCTTACACTAGTTTAATTTCATTTTAATAGATTTTACTCCTAAAAGAAGATTTATAGGTGTAGAAGGTTTTTTTTCACAAGTTTGCTCCATTTTTAGAAGCTTCCTCAAAATTAACCCATGACCAACATAAAGTTATGGCATGACATTTTTAGAAAGACACCATTAAAAGCAAAATATATGCTGGCCTCATAAGTCACAATTATTACCTTGAAGAAAAATAGCAAGAAAGAAATCTACCTTATCTCATTGAGAAAGAATCATTTTTATTAGATCCAGAATATTCTTCCCTAATTTACTTTGCAAGTTCCTCCAAAACAACCCTAATGCAGAAAAACAAAACAAAACAAAACTGAAGAGGATTGAGATTCTAGAGAGGCTGTTTTCTAAGGCCATGATACAATTTTCATTTTGTGCTTTCTATTATACTATTTTCAGCACATATTCTTTTACTGGGGGTGGGGGGCTTTTCTCAAAGAACTTAATAAATGGTAGCAAAAAAAGGGACTTCCTACACTCCAATTTGTATTTGCCAGCACAAGATCACTCTCTAGTCTGGTCACATACTATCTCTGTCACAGCTTTAGGTGAATACACTATTAAAATAATATCACACTTTCAACCTGAAGTTTAAAATACCAGCTTCGGGGGGCGCCTGGGTGGCTCAGTCAGTTAAGTGTACGACTTGGGCTCAGGTCATGATCTTGTGAGTTCATGGGTTCGGGCCCCGCATCAGGCTCTGTGCTGATAGCTCAGAGCCTGGAGCCTGCTTTGGATTCTGTTTCCCTCTCTCTCCGTGCCTCCCCTACTCACGCTCTGTCTCCCTCTCGAAGTAAATAAACATTAAAAAAAAATTTTTTTTAAATACCAGCTTTTGTGTTACAAAGGTCATATGTAAATAAACGTTATGATTGTATTTTATTAATTGAAACACCCATATCTGATATTCAATTACTAGAAAAATTAATTCAATAGGATAACAACAACTGTCTGGTTCTCTATAGATTATAGGAGCATGTTTATTTTTTTTATTTTTTTAAAAATTTTTTTTTCAACGTTTATTTATTTTTGGGACAGAGAGAGACAGAGCATGAATGGGGGAGGGGCAGAGAGAGAGGGAGACACAGAATCGGAAACAGGCTCCAGGCTCTGAGCCATCAGCCCAGAGCCCGACGCGGGGCTCGAACTCCCGGACCGCGAGATCGTGACCTGGCTGAAGTCGGACGCTTAACCAACTGCGCCACCCAGGTGCCCCATATAGGAGCATGTTTAAATTTCAACATGAGACCTCAAATTACTATGAGATTTTGAAAAAAGAGGAAGTTGCTTAAACCAATTTGTATAAGCTTCCTAACTATTTTGTTTTTAAAAACACCAATATTTATAAACAGTTTCTTTCTGGATTGCCAATAATATTCTCACAACCTTTTAGAAAATACACTGTTAAAGCAAAGGATTAGGGAAAGGAAGCTGGAATAAAAGGACATAGTAATTCAGGTCTGTTGAACTTCTACTTCCATTGTGTCTAAATGAGCCAGCTATGTGGGGATTTGGGTCCTATAAAACAGACCTTTTTACTCTTCAACACTGCACTTAGGTAAAGAAGTAATTACTACAAATTCCCAACAACCTAAATCAATGTTGGGGTAGTTAGAGGATCCTATGAGAGTGACCTGAATGATTTGGTAAACAAAACAATTGGGGAAAGGTATCAACATGTTTATGATATCACAGCCTAAGGATCAGGCTAGGAAAAAACTACAATGACAGACATTAAATATATGAGTATTGCTCAACCAGTTTACCACCATTCTGTATCAAAAATAAGAGAAACAATGGGGTGCCTGGGTGGCTCAGTCAGTTGAGCGTCTGACTTGATTTCAGCTCAGGTCATGATCTCACAGTTCATGAGATCAAGCCCTGCATTGGGCTCTGCACTGGCAGCATGGAGCCTGCTTGGAATTCTCTCTCTCCTTCTTTCTCTGTCCCTCCCCTGCTTGCACTCTCTCTTTCTCAGAATAAATAAATAGACATTAAAAAAAGAGTAAGAGAGGGGTGGCCTGGGTGGCTCAGCCGGTTGAGAGGTCATGGTCACCAGTTCCGGTCATGATCTCAAGGTTCTTGAGTTTGAGCCCCATGTTGGGCTCACTGCTGTCAGTGCAGAGCCACTTCAGATCCTCTGGCCCCTTCTCTCTCTGCCCCTCCCCTGCTTGTGCACTCTCTTTCAAAAATTTTTTTTCAAAACATTGAAATAAAAAGAATAAGAGAAACAATAGATTTAAACCATAATTTAAACATTCCTAATTTTCTTTTTTTTAATTTTTTTAATGTTTATTTTTAAGAGAGAGAGAGAGAGAGAGAGGGAGAGAGAGAGAGTAGGATTAGGGGAGGGGCAGTGAGAGAGGAAGACACAGAATCTGAAACAGGCTTCAGGCTCTGAACTGTCAGCACAGAGCCCAACTCGGGGCTCAAACTCACCAATCACGAAATCATGACCTGAGCCGAAGTCGGATGTTTAACTGACTGAGCCACCAAGGCGCCCCAAAATGTCTAATTTTCTTACAGATTTATGAAAGTGATCATCAGGTCAGAGTTACCTAGGAAGGTTGGGACCTCTTCTTAAGATATTTTCTCAAAAATTAAATTAAATCTTCATGATTTTGGTATGATGACAGTATTGTAGTACTCCATAATGGAAGAGGGAAAGACTGGATTAGGTTTTAAAAATCTGTGAGGTAATTTTTAGAGTTTATACATTTATCTCCTATAGATCATCTCATTTGATTCTGATAATTTTCCTTTAAATGCCTACTCTGGGGCGCCTGGGTGGCTCAATCAGTTAAGCATCTGACTTTGGCTCAGGTCATGATCTCAAGGTTCTTGAGTTTAAGCCCCGCATTGGGCTTGCTGCTGTCAGCACAGAGCCTGCTTCGGATCCTCTGTCTCCCTCTCTCTCTGCCCCTCCCCTACTCACACATTCTCTCTCTCTCAAAATAAGTAAACGTTAAAAAAATAAAAAAATAAATGCCTACTCTAACACAAATATGAAAACAATGCTGTATCTTGCCCACATGGGACTTTTAGTCATACCTTTGCTTCATTGCACATTTGTAATACTGTGAATGTTTCAATATAAGTAAATGAACACCAAGTCCTGCTGGAAATGGGGGGGGGGGGGAGAACTGGAGGTGGGGAGTAGAAAAAGAGCAGCAGTCAGTGTTTGTGTAGGGTAGCCTTGAAAACATAAAGGAAGCAGAAGCAAGGAAAGGCAAAGAAAACCAAGCAGAGGGCAAAGAGCAGTGTGATGAATGCGAGGGTGTGAGCATGAACACGGGAGAGCATGCTGCCAGCAAGGTTAATGAAGCCAGGTCGGACTATTCTGCCATTTTCTGGAAATCAGGGACAGAACTAACCCTGTGCTCTCGGGAAGGGAGTTCTGCCCTGAGCTGAACCTGCTTAGATAAACATCATTCCCCAAACCCTTCCCAAGTCAAATAAAAAGGTACATCTTTGAGATAAAAGTGGAAACTAAGATGACTCAAAAACTATGAGTAATAAATTAGACCCGCTGAACAGTCGTCGGGTAGAGAATCAGTCAAAAAAATGTGTCTTCATATTCATACTTCAAAACAAGACAGATTCTAATCATGTTAGTAAAAATAGAAATAACAAGCAGTGTGTAGCAATCAGCTGGTAAGTGAAAATTATTATTATTATCATTTTAATATTTTTGAGAGAAAGAGAAAGAGAGAGAGAAAGGGGGAGGGGCAGAGAGCGAGGGGACAGAAGCTCTGAAGTGGACGCTCTGAGAGCACTGACAGCAGGGAGCCCAATGTGGGGCTCGAACTCACAAACCATGAGATCATGACCTGAGCCAAAGTCAGACGCTCAACAGACTAAGCCACCCAGGCACCCCCACAATTATTATTAATAGTAAATACCTTCTGTGTGCTTACTATGTCAGGCACTGTTTTAAGTGTTTTACATATTTTAATTCATCATAACAAACTATGAAGTAGGTATTATTATTATCCTCATTTTATAGAGAAGGAATCTAAGGCCAAAGAAATTACACGACATGTCCAAAATATCCACTATTTAAGATATGTAGCGTCTTAACTACTACTTAAATTACTTAAAATACATAACAGTGACATTCATTTCTCTGACTACACTTTCCTTCATTTTAGTGAACAAAAAATATTTCTCAAGGCTCTTGGGAGTTCACTTGCAGCCTCAGTCTTTCTAGCACTGGTTTCTCTCTCAAGATCTTGGATTCCCAGGTGTGATTGTTCAAATTGAGTTCTCAGAATTCTCAGCTTGAGAAACTAATACCATGATGGACACGTTCCCAAACATTACACAACACTGGAGCTAGAGCAGACAACTCAGACTGGGCTGAACAGGAATGGAAGCGAATGTAAGACTTGAATTCAGTCCTAAATTATCCAAGGGACTAGATCAGGAGAAAGAGGAAGATGGACATTTAAGGCACTGAGCATAAAGGCATTAATTGGCCAACTTATTAGGAAGGTCCAGAATCTGTGTATGGCTATGACATCACACATATATGGAAAAAAATTAAGAAATAAGCTTGGAAAAGTAGACAGGGTCCCCAATCAAGTAGAGCTCCCCATGTCATGCTAAAGAGTTGACATTAAAGGATTTAGGCTGGGGTCACAGGATCAGATTGGATTCTAAAAAGGATACCCTGTTACCATCTTCCCCACTCCTTCCCTACCTCTCCACCCACTACCACCCAATCCCAGATGTGAGATTACAATTCATCAATCTTCTACCAAGATTTGTAGACTATCAAACCAGACAGAATCTAAAACAGAGTCTGTGGCAGAGAAAAGAGAAGAGATCCAAGGAATACATAAGATGTAAAATCAACAGGACTTCTACATGAGGTTTTGGAGAATTCAAAGGAAAGAACTCTAGGAAGAAGCTGGCATTTCTGGGTGGATTTATTGACACAGAAGACTCAAGGGGAAACATGAAGAGGGAAATTTTCCCCTCTTCAGTTTGAGACACACAAGGTTTCCAGGGGCCTAATGGACATGTAGACAGATGTGTCCGCTAGGCATCCCAGCTGTGGGGTTAAGCTTCAGGGGGTCGAGTTGGTTTCATGGAGACAGAAGGACTCACAAAGGACACAGAAAAAACAACCAGAGGGGGTAAAAAGAGAAAGTTGTAACACCACTGGAAATCAAGGAAGGAGAAATTTCCAGAAAGGAAGTTGTGATGAGTTTCAAAAAGGAGGGTACGGTCAGAACCAAATGCTATAGGAGACCAAGTGAAATAAGGACCGAGAAGGGTTCATTCAATCTGGCAATTATGAGGCCTCTGGAGATAGAAGCAGGGATTATGAAGCAGAGATAGAAGCCAGATTGTACAGAGGGAAGGAAAAATGGAAAGTCATCAAGTGAAGACAAAGAAGGTAGAAAAAAGTGGCTTAGATGGAAACTAACAACGGAGATCTTATTAAGAATGTAGGTGGGCATGGATGAGTTGCAAGGGGGAGAGAGAGTCATTGTGTGATACCTGTGCAATGGCTCCATTCTCTCTAAGAGGCAGGCAAGAAGGTCATCTGCAGAGAGTAATGAAGGCGGGGCAGTGGAGGGAAGAAAGATGAAGTTTTGGAGTAACAAACAGGAACAGGGAACAGGAAAAGGAACTGAGCAGGTATATATTGTGATTATTGAGTAGAACTGAGTGTCTCACTTGGGTTAGGGTTTGCTCTCTTCTCTTAGCTGAGTTGTACAACCCAAATGCAGAAAAAGAAAGCAAATGGTTGGATTGACCTTTGGGAGGGGGTCTGCAAGATGAATATTCTCGAAGAAGAAAGGGCAAAGGAGATAACACCTATTGGCTTAAAGTGATTAAATTAAGGAATCCTGAGGCCCAAGGCTAGATGGGCAAGCTTTTCAAGTTTCATAGGGACTGAGAGGTTGCAAGAAGAGATCTGAGGGCTTATTCAACATCAAAGAGCAGCTGTGCAGGGTGGGAGGGAGTATACCCTAGGAGAGTCAAAGTCTGTGTTCTGAGATCTACGATTTTCAAAGCAGAACAGAGGTGGGTCCTGATAAGTCCAAGGTGTGAGTCACAAGAGTGGGGTGTCATTACAATTAATAGAACCACAGTTATAGTATCAATGTTATCCCATTTTAGTAATGAGCCAAAGATTAGGAGACTTATTCAAAGTCACAGCTGGTTAATGGCAAGAGCAAGGTTTTAATCCAGAGCTTCGCTGCCAAATCCTGTGATCAATTCATACAAAATCATTTCATTTGGTACCTTTTCCTTTCAACTTTTGAATAAAAAAATAATAAGATGGTGATTTTGCTTTTACTCTAGAAGTTAGAAATGAAAGAAAGCTATAAATCTGACTTAAAATACAGGTGAAAGTTTTATTTTCAGTATTCTGGTTATTACCTCTATGTCGAGGCTTATGAAATTCTGTTAAAATGTATCTTTGCAAGTGTTTTCTTATTATAAAAGCATTAAAAGTAAATAGCTATCCATTGCGGCCACAAAAATAGTTAAGAACCATTTTAGCTCAGAAAACATAAATCCAACCTGAAGGTGACTGTTGGCGATGATTTCACTTTGCTGGTACCCCCGCTGCCTATCAAGTACCAGGCTGCTTTGGTATGATTCAGGCTGATTTAGGAAGATAAGGAGATGCTCTATCACATAGTTTTCAACCCAGGTACATTTGGACATATTCCCATATGTGAACATCAGATTTGTTCAAATGTAAATGGGGCTGTCATTTCCTTTGATGCAGAATCACACGGGCCCTCACTACCATCACCAGACCTTGTAAAGAGACAAGTTTGAGGATGCAGGGGCTGTGCTAAAAATGGCAATTAGAGATCCTAGTGCCATCGGCCACTGCTAACCCCGTCGTGGGCAGCCCTCAGGTCTTTATACATTTAGAGGCATGTTCCAATGGAACATTGGTGGTAAATGGGAGTAAAATCCAACCTTGAATAATTCATTACAAAAGACAAATGAAAAAATGTCATTAGTTATCCCTGACCTTGAATGTATACGAAAGCGGGGGGCCAGCAGGAAGGCATATGCTTCACGAATTCTCACACAACAATCATTCCACCGCTATTAATTTCACCCACTCTTAAAGCGGGCGGGGTTCTCCCCTGTTAGCTGGGGCCCATCCAACCCAACCTGCCAAGACTCTCCAACTGTTCCTAGTTTTTCTGTTTCTCACAAACCTAGCAGCTAATAGCTTGCTTTTCGCGCGTAATTACTTGGCAGGTTAGGACTTTACGTGGATACTACTTGATCCCCACATCACTCATGTGAAACCACCCCCATTCTACAGATGAGGCAAATGAGGCATAGTCACAAGGCCAAACAACTCTCCACATGTCCTCTCCATGCCTCTGCCTTTACTCCACCTCCCCAACCAAATTTCACCCAATTCCTTCTCTACAGCTCAGATTCCACATGTTCAGAAAGACTTCTCACTTCAGTCCACCTGCATCTCTCCCCTCTCAGAGGCAGCTCGCCCACACCTGGATGGAAGGAAGCTTGGTCTCTGGTAGCATCAGCACCCTCCAACGGTGATGGTGAAGACCCTGAGGAGACCAGCTGGCCCTGTCTGCATGGGAAACCAGTGCTGACGGCTGAGGCGGCTTCCTCACAGAAGGGAGGTTTGGGTTAATCAGTTTCAGTGCAACCCAAGCCCTGGTTCCCCAAAGTGTCCAGGAATAGAGATTCCCGGAGACCTCAGTGATGACTTTTCTTTGATCTCATATGCTCAAAACTAGTAGATGCAAACGACTAGAAAACAAGAATTTTGGAGCTGTTGGAGACACTTGTGCCTATGATATTAGCCCCTCCACTCTACTCCTCCAAGGCCATGCGGCTAACTCAGAGAAAAGCAAGGATTCCAACTACTTTAGCTGTAGGAGGAGGAAGAATGCTGCCCCTGTGGCCAGAGACCTTCTATCTGCACCAGGCCCTGCCACCCACTAGTTGGGTGACCTTGGGCAAATCACTCAAATCCTTCTGGGCCTCAGTTTCTAGATGTAGAGTCAGAGTAATGATACCTAAGGTTATTGTAAGAATTAAATGAGCTGCCATGTGAAAATCTGGAAAATGCATAATGCTCTAAAAATACTACAGATTTCCATTATTACTCCACATTTGGGGTTTCTGGCTTTCATGCTGGAGATTTATTTTTTTCTCACAATCCTCTGTTCTCAGCAATCATCTGTTGACGATGTCTGAGACTGCTGTCAAATGCAGTGTCTATTGTTCAGAGACACCAAGTAACAAATGCCCATGAGCCTGATAAGTTCTGTGCATCTGAAAGTGTGTGATCGAAGAATGGCTAAGCTCATCTAAATAGCAACAAGAAATCCAGTAAAACCTAACAAACGGTGTCACCTCTATACACAGACTATCAGACAACTTAAAGGTGGGCAACAGCCTATTGGAGAGGAACCCAAAGCAGAGCACATGCTGGAATCTGTGTAGAGTCTGGGAAGACCCGGACAAACAGCAGAAACCAGGACAAGATAGGAGGGCCTCCGGCAGGAGAAAGGAGTGCTTGTTTCTTTAAAGATGATGATTTCAAGAGTATTAAAGCTGCTCTGGCCCAGTCCAGCATGAGACTGGTCGCTCTTGTTGGCAGAGGACTGAGTTGATGTCTGAACATGTTTGGGTAAAATTTTGATGGCATGCATTGATGGCTGGGCCCAGAAACAAGAAGCAGGAAGTGTCATAATAGTTACTAACCCTGCTGTCAACTGTCTTGGGATAATTTCTTCTGATGTGGGCAGATTAGCCATCTAGAGACAGGGCAGGAGCAAGGTGCAAGGGCACTGCAAGACTGTCCTTATAAGATTTTTCATTTAACTCAGACCCACAGAATACATGTGCTTAGTTGGGACCTAAATTATCAAGAACCTGAACATCCTACATACACTACTTAACATTTAGCATAAATAATGTGTCCACTCTTATTTAACAGAATTACCAGGACTTGCACTCAAAATGGATTTTGTCTCTAGGCGCTAATACTTACATTGATGTTTAAGTCATTTTCAAATGGTCCTCATCGCATTCCCCTGAACACCAAAAAATAATTATGACCCATCTTTATTTGCTGGAAAGTATATTTGATTTTGGGAAAAAGTTTGACATCTTTCCAAGCAGGTAAAGATGGAGAAGGATCTGGGGTATGTGTAGATTCTCTTAATAGCTCACCTTAAAAAAACCTCTTGCGTTAGTTTCTAGTTTTTTGTTAGTTTGCTTGCCCCCCTTCCCTCACTCTTCTTTCATAAGTGCATCTTCACTGAAGCAGTTTATGGGAAACAGAATGCCTCCATAGCTTCCTTATGCTCACCGGTTGGCTACAGCCTAGTGTGGGCAGGTAGCAGGTACTCAATAAATGACTGAGTTGGTGTTAAAACTTATTATCTAGAATAAGCGCTCTGAACACAAAAACTAGAAAACCAAACAGATGTGGGTAGCTGGTGGGAAATTAACATGTTCACTTACCCAGGTAGGTGATACTAAAAATTGGCAGTGGGAGGAAAAGGTTAAGGATATAAACAGAATCATGGAAAGAACTGGCATGTCATGTACAATAATAGTTCACCTGACATGCCCTACATTTCCACTTATCTTCCGATAAGTCAAGCAAGATAGGTAGCCTGCATATTCAAATACACCTGTGTGAATGCCACACTTAGAAGGTAAACGACTGAAGGGAGCACATGGCCTGCCAGTGCCAGCTGAATTAGAGCAATGGAATTGGTTCTTGACATTCACAATGTAACTTAGATGTAAGAAACCAGTTTGGTTAGTTTGCTTCTTTACGAGGGGGAAAAAGAAAAACTAGACCAGGTTTGTAAGAAAGCAAAAAAGGGGTAAGTAGGGCCTGTGGGGTTGGGAGAGCAAGAGGTCCCAGCGGTATCATCCAGTTCCCCCCAAATGTGAAAATCTACAGCTGGGATTTTACCAGGGAAGGCAGGGAAAGGGGCATTTAAAGATAATTTAAAGGGAGTGCGGGTGCGGAGAAGTATTTCGTATTTATGAATGCACAGTTTTGCTAAGGAAGAAGGGCAAGCTGCTCTTCCTTGATTTTGTGAAGTACTTCCTTGATTTTGCAAGTGTCTGTGAATATTAACCCAGGATTTGAGAGTGGCCCTTCTGTCAGCCGGAGACAGCAGAGGCCGGGCAAGGTCTCTGACTGTAGCTTCTCACTCTGGCTCCCGTCTTCCACCCCGGGCTTCGGTCTGTCTGGCTAGCCCCGTTAAAGCAAAATCCGTGACGAGGCCTCCCTTGTTCCTCTGTCTCCCCAACCCTCACCTTGCGTGTGAGATCAAAAGGCTGTTTAACACCCCTACCGCACAGATCTGATTTCAAGAATATAAGAAATCAGGAGTTGGTTTTTGTTTTTGTTTTTGTTTTTTTTAATTCCTTCAAATGTCCCAACTAGGAAGAAGTTTAGGCTGTCAGGGCCACCCAGACCCTAGAGTAAATGCAAGTAATAGACCTTCTCTACCACCCTTCCTTGATGGAACTCTGATCAGCTGCATGCAGCCACTCTCTCCCTTAAAGAACAAAAGCCACAAAATTAACTTAAAAATTAGTTACTGAAGATTGAAAAAACAGCAGGAAATATCTTTATCCTACTCATTAGTACTTCCGGAGAAGTAAACAGAACAGAAGATGTAACTAGAGGGCCTTCCATTGTTTAAATAACCGCTCTGTAAAAACACACAACTGGCAAAATTATGAAATGGTCCACAACTGTCAGGATCTGGACGTGGCTCAGACAACCAGCCATCTCAATCTCTCTTTACATTTCATTTTTTAAAAATCTGTTCTTAAATCCTCAATTCACACCAAAATGCAAATGACTAATAACAACATAATGTATGTATCTTCTTTCCTAAGCATATGTTCATCTTAGCAAGAAATAACAGCAACTTCTGGAACTTGTAGAACACCATAACAAAGATATTCCATAGCTCATTTGTCATGATCTGCTTAATGTAGGCTGTCTATTATTGAAGGCGTTTTATACAATAAAAACCCAAAGTAGTCTTAAAAAGATGAACTGACTCTCTGAAAGTCCATTCTCCAATTCTTTGACCCCAAAGACCACCCACACCCTTCCTCTATCAGATGCCACAAGATCAAGGAATGAAGAACTAATTAACAGAATTTCAGTTTTTACCCAGACTACTGGAGGACTCAGCTCCTAGGGTTTCAGTATTTGCTCACTACTCCCCATATAAACCACAAGAGACCCACGTGAAAATCCAGATTCCCTGCAACTCTTAACTTCAGTTTCTGGGTATACATCACTAAAATCCATGTTGCTAGATAAAAGCCTCACCCAGAAGTTTTGCACTGTGTTGACATTAACAACCCCATAAGCCTCTCTTTTTGGTGGAAAACAAACAACGATATTATGACTAATCAAATTTCTATTACTAGGTGAAGATTCAACTGCTGACTAACACAGTTACATTTCATATATCTATCCACCCCATTACAACTGAGATTTAAGAGCTAAATGAAAATCCTAGTTTTATAGCATTAATCCATCATTGTGTTAAAGTTCGTGGGTAGATAACACAACAGAGACCCATTGTTTTAATCCTATTTCATAATCAGAAAGATGTGATACGCAAAAGAAAGCACAGAAAAGCTATTTGCAGAAAATACGATCTGATTTTTCACTGTTTTTGAATAAGCAAGATAAATATGTTCTCGTTTGGAGTAGGGTAATGGCTTTCGGAATTGTGTTCTGAGAAGCAAAATAAAAAGGGATTTAGTATGTAAATTAATCATATGGCTTTCCCAAAGATTCAAAATGAGAAATCCATTTTTAATGTAACTGAAAATCACTTTGAATTTGCAGTGCCCAGCCCACCTCAGCCTCATGTCCCGCTGTTGGTTCATCTTGTACTGCTGGGTTGCAGCTGATTTTGAAGTTGCAATGTGTTTTATTTGATGCCAACTCAATTTAGAAAATAAAGGAGCGAAGTTCGTGAAAGAAACATCTGGCCAACAACACCTGACATGGGCAGAGAAACTATCAATCACTCCTTTGGTTTATGGAAAAGCCCAGGTTTAAATAAACTAAAAAGATTCTTCAAGTTCAATCCCCCCACTCTCCATGAGGGTACAGTAGATTTTTCTAAAGCCGTCTGGGTGACAAATGCCGTCTGGTTTTAAGTGATGCTCCGTGGCTTAGCTAGAGTGAAGACAGTTTAAAAAGCAGGCTACAAATCATTTTGAAAGTTCCCTGTTTCACAAACTCTGGGTACAAGCTTTAGCTATTTTTCTATTCACTACCTAGACATCCTCGGCTCATCAACAGATTTGAAAACATTTTGTGGTGGCAAATTTCCAAAAAAAGGCCCTCACAGGTATCCTAAGTACGTATCCACGATACCACCTCTTCAAAAACAGCACAGAGTAAATACAAAGTTGTCTGATGAGTCAGGAGACAAGACGGATTCAAGCCGAAGTGTGTTAACTCAGGCAAAGGGATGTCTTGCGTCACAGGCCCAAAGAGCAGAGCTGACCTTGTTGTACATCCTTAGCTGTCATGGCTCATATCCTGGAGTTACCTTTGGAAACCACAGGCATGGTGCTCAGTGTTTCAGAAATGTCTTTCTGCGGGAAGGGCACTGAAAAGTCATCAACATGACAAAGAGTCTGCTCTGTACTTTCTAAGCCATGGATGGTTTTAAAATTCATCCCACCTCCTTGAGTTCATACTTAAGAGTGGGTGCAGGGTAGTGTGGAGGAGGGGTGATGGCAGGATCTAGTTCCCCAGGAGAGAAGGGAGGTATTTCGATAGAACTAGAAGTCTACAACAAAGGATTCTCGGCAGCCAATAAGACAAGCATTTACTACTTTGCCGCACAGAGTAAAGAGGGAAAACATAAACCCAAACAAGGCAGAAAGAAAAAGCATCTGCCGCCTCCCTGCCTTGCCTGCCTTGAGCATGGCTGTTGTTTCAGGACACCTCCAGTCTTGTTTTCTTCCTCGGTTCTTTTCTCTGCTTTCTATGCCTGCTTCCTTCAGTTCTATGCATAAGAACCAAAAGCCAACTATGAGAAATTCAACAAATGACTCTACCATTCTCAAGGCCCAGAGCCTAGAGAAATACCAGCTGAGAATTAAAGTAAGCAGAAGGAAAAATCCATGAAGAGGTTAATTAGCTTATGCGGTACAGTCGAAAGAGGCAGAACATTTTATTGAGAAATAGCCAGGGTGTCCCAGTGGGGAGACACTATCTTCTCAACCAAGTGAGATGACTGGGGAACTCTCTTCTGCAATACTTTATGAACACTCAAAAACAAAAGCCGCAAACAGAGAGGACGATGGGCTAACCGTGAAGGCTCATGGGGAGCTAGCTCATGAACACCTCAGGAAATGCTATATTCTCCTCCACCCAACTTCCTCTAAGCTCCAAGGTCAGATAGAAACTTAAAGAGGGTGAATAGCTGAGGGGTCATTTGGTTTACTTCCTAGTGACATAAGAGAAGCCATTTATCATCACTGGTGTAGATGGATGGATGCTGGGTCATTCTGTTCTGAGGCCTGGGCTTTTTTGTGATGCCAGAGGATATGTGGAAGCAGTCTAGCTGAAATAAAAACTGGAGTGTGAGGCCCAGGATCAAAGCAAACTAAATGCTCACTCAGGTAAGCACAATAACATTGGCCTCTATCATGCAGACAGAGTCCTCTGCCTTCCCCAGGGATGGGGGTGCAATCCAGTGTATCCAGTCCGGTGTAAAAAATCAGCAGAAAAATAACTGCTGCTGAGAGACACTCCCACTTCCCCCGGTTCCAGACATCCTTTCCATCTTTTTTTTATGCTCGAAAAGTACCCACTAGGGACTGTCTCTTCTTTTTTTAATGTTTATTTATTTTTAGAGTGCCTGGGTGGCTCAGTCGGTTAAGCGTCCAAATTCGGCTCACGGTTCGTGAGTTCGAGCCCCGCGTCGGGCTCTGGGCTGACAGCTCAGAGCCTGGAGTCTGCTTCGGGTTCTGTCTCCCTCTCTCTCTGCCCCTCCCCCACTCACGTTCTGTCTCTTTCTCTCAAAAATAAACAAACATTTAAAAAAATTTTTTTTAATTTATTTTTGAGGTAGAAGGAGAGAGACAGAGAGAGGGGAAAGTGCACCATGCACACACATGTGCAAGGGGAGGGGCAGGAAGAGAGGGAGAGAGAGGATCTGAAGAGGGTTCTGTGCTGACAGCAGAGAGCCCAATGCGGGGCTCAAACTCATGATGCGGGGCTCGAACTCATAAACTGCGAGATCATGACCTGAGCTGAAGTCAGCCGCTTAACTGACTGAAACACCCAGGTACCCCTGTTTATTCTAGTTCTAAAGTGGGTTTGACTTGATGAGTCACTGCACAGAAATGGCCCGGAGAAGGAAGTCAGGAGGGAGGCAACCCCAGGCCTGCTTCATCTCAAGGAAAGATGCTGTTCACTATGGTGCGGCACTCTGCTGAGGTCCTGGGGTGTCTGAGAAATCGGGGATCTGTGCTGGGGCAATCAGGGCACATGCTGCTCTAGGCCGGCAGTTCATTTTCTACACGCTCAACATATAAAGAGGTCCAAGTGATGACATATACCTGTCCCTACGGAAGCATGCAAATGTACTTAGCTTACAGGAATCCAAATCCCAGCTCTGCCTCTACCAGCCATGTGGCCGTGACACCATAACCATTTTAGGCCTCAGTCTCCTCATCTAAGAATAATGCCTCCCATCTCAGAGACGAGCTGGACAAATTCCATGTAGGACAAAGCAGATACTCAGGCCACGATAACTATCACTACTGTAGTCCTAATTTAATTGTATTTATACTCATCACAGAACTCTGTCCTCCAATATGGCTTCTCAGAATGGAAAATAACATGTCGATGACAATGAAAGCAAGCTGGACATGTCAGGCACTTGAGAATCCACGCCACTTGAAAAGCCCAGTTCGGGTTCCCATTGGCAACTGAGAGCCAGGAAGGCCATCCCTGGAGCACTTTCCCTCACAGCATTAACACCCCATTCATCTTTGGCGTAAACCAGGCCACGCTTGATGTGACATTCTGGAGGGCAGCCATCCCTACTCTTTTCCTCGTGGCCCAGACTTCGTGATTGCATTACACTGCCCATGGGATTTGAATTCCACATATGCTGTCAGCAACATAGCTTCTCGAAACACTTCTGCAATACCAACTGTTGGTCGGGGTTCTGGTTTCATTGCTGATGAATCTCATTCCAGAGGTATAAGTCAGAGAGCCTTTTTTGGTTTCTGCATTCGGAGACTGTCCCTTACCACCGCAGACAAACACATCATTTTGTTCTTACACATCGGCGCTTTTTTCCCTCGTCTTCATTTTTCCACCACAGTGATGATTGATGCCCTGAGATCTCATGAAGAATAATGGCAGCAAAATGTAAAGCATATGTGTCATCTCTGGGAAGACACGTGGGCAGTAAAATATAGCTGTACCAAGGCTTCGTGGCCATAACTCTTAATATCTCTCTGCAACTGGAAATGATAAAGAAAACTTTATGATTAATATTTTATCTAGCACTGCCACCACTGTGGAGAAACCGAACAAAGGAAATACACATTCCCAAGGCCCTTAGCATTGATAAATAAGGAACCCTTACAGAACCACATTATCCCACTAATAATTTCCTGACTGACCCAAATCAACTTGCAGAGAGAAAATTCAAGTAGTAAAGACCTAGGAGATGGGAGGATTGTTTGTTTCTCCCTCTAGCTGTTTTCTAATTACCCTCACCTCTTTCTGATGCCCCCTGTCAGTCAAAGAAAGAAGAGCCAAAAGGGACCCAGCCCTCAAAACAACTGCCTATAGCTGCTGTGCCAGCTGCCCAGGAAAGCGGTGATGAAAGCAAAGCTCAAGCTCCTCTTGGGGAGAATCAGCCACGTTCCAACTTACAACAGATAAAAGGGAAGTTCTTTCAAGCCAAGTCCAATTGTTGCCATTTCTTCCAAGGACACCATGACTTGGCCTGCCCTTTCTACCCCATTCAGCCTAGTTCCCAGGATTTTTCTTTCTGCTTCCCTGACCCTCTCAGAAACTGTGTGAGTGGCGTTTATCTTCCTGGTGAAGTAGAAGCCAAGACAATTCAATGACGATGATCTTATTACAATTTCAGTAACCAATTATCCTTGTCTACTCCTTGTACTGCTTAGTTCACTGTCACACACAGGCCATTTAAGTTTGATTTCTCCCTGTAAATGTCCATTAGTCTGTCAGCTTTGCAATGTGTTGTAATGACCTGTTTGTGATTTTCAGGTGCACAGCTTATGTCCCGCAAAGTCAATTTACCATGTGTTGTTCTGCGTGTGTGTGTGTGTGTGTGTGTGTGTGTGTGTACCACAGTGTGTGCTTAATAAATATTTAGGGAATAAATCTTAGCCTCAGGCCTTACTTACATTCAGGCAAAGGGCTGACACTGAGTTATAAACACAGATCCAACACTTAAACATCACCTTTAAGGAGGAGACAGTCATATTAGTCTTTCAGGGGCCATCATCCGGGATCTATCTCATGGCTGATGGCATAAGCCTCAGGTTTGAGGAATAAGGAAGAATTGGCAGTTGTCAACTAGCAGTTGATAACTACCTCCAAAAGCTGCCTGAGAAGCTGACCAAGAAGCTGACCCACATAGGAATGCAACCAAGCCCACCAAAGGTGTGATGAGCTTCTAACACTGAGCTCTTGGACAAAGAGGTTTGAAAGAATCCTTGTGCCTTACAGTTTGTTTCACACATGTGTTGAGAAGACCTAAATATCCACAAATGGAAAGAAATGACCCAGCAGATTAGCATACAGACAGAGCGGAGAGAAAACAAATGATTTGTCTAACCACATGACTGAAGGTCAAGAATTCAGAGAAATTAAGGCAAAAACTGCAGTGGTATCCACAACAAAAAACACTCACTTTTTACACTTTTTAGCCAGGCACTTTTTATAATATAGAATTCCACTTCTAAACTCTGCCATTGTCTGTTTCATTGCCCTCACACCTCACCCAATGCTCTTTGAGAGATCCAGTTAAGTTGTAACTTGCTTAGTGCTCTTCAAGAGCCTTCCATCTTTCTTCTTGCCCCCATTAACTAAAGCCCAAGAAGTGTTCATCTGTCCCACACACCACGTAAGAAGATGAAAACCTGGGGAAATGGCATCCTTTCCTACACCTTCCCCCTCTCATACACAGATACACACACACACACACACACACACACACACACACACACACTTTAACTGAAGGCAAAGTTTGTGTTAATTTGGCAGGAATGGGTGAAAAGGGTACAGAGGCTCCCAGAATTAATTGCATCCTTGTCCTGTGAATTGTGGGGAGCTAAATTGACATGCACTTCAGAAAACAAGAGAGTTGAGCTCAGCTCACAATGGTGGCTACACCATCTGGTTCCCAATGAGTTGTTTTTAGCTAAATTTTCAGTTAGGTTCATTAAAATCTAAGACACTTCGGTGTTTAGTTTAAACAAATGGGCTCACACAGCATTTTAAAAACTCAACAGAACTTTCCTTTCCTTTAATGGCTAAAATGCTTTACAAAATTCCTTCGGGTCAGTTGGAGTGTTTTTCCGAAGCCAACTGCTTTAAAGATGTTACTAAATAACTTCTTACCAGATAACTAGGGTTATTGCTAAAATATTATAGATTTTTATTTTCAGATCTTTTCGTAGATCAAGGGTTTATTTTGTATTAGTTATTTCATAAAAATCTATGGCAACTAATAATAGATTATTTAATTGCGTATGAATTATATTTTCTAGAGATTTGTCTGCTTTCCTTTCTTCCTCCACTAAAGCCCTACTGTGTACAAGCATGATGTTAAGTGCTGGAGACTCAGCAGCAAGTAAGACACAGTCAGTCTGTTTCAATGCTGTGGAGTGTAGAACGGCAGAGCTAGCAAAACCCCCGATCTTGGAACCCCCAGTCAGGGTCTCCTCTGCCACTAGGACATGTCCTTGAACAGCCTGTTTCATCTCTACTAACCAAAGGTAAATCTAGACACTTTCCAGTTGCTTTGAGAATTAAATAAGAATTGATGGAAAGCCCTTTCTCTGGTGGGAGTGGTGGGCATAGCAGGCATAGGAGTAGCAATATTTTCCACCATTTTCCTCAGCGTTGCCATTTGAGTGAAACGTTGCTTGGAGATGGCCAGCCTGCCCTGTTGACCTGGCATATTTCACTAAGGAATAGGGAGGAGACTGATGGATTTAAATAAAAACATCTTTGTAACACAGTTGCACAGAAGAATATATGATCTGCAAAAAAGATTGCAAATCCTTTTCACAAACTGCCTTCTACCCAATGCTAAAGAGAAGCAATAATAGCAGTAAGCTTGGCAACTAAGCGTGTATAATTTTAACTTTAACAGAAAGTTCCGCCACTGCTAATACTTACAACTTTCTGTCAATGTGTCCATTCACACATAAATCCACCCATTTGCCTGTCATTCGTCTATTCCTCTATCTACCTATTAATCTTTTAATCTCTTTGAAAGAGTGCTAATTCAAAGGACAGCTAGACATGTAATGATAACATTCTGGAATATAATTCTTGTATTTTCACTAACATTGTAAACCATGAGTCCCCAGTAGGTCCAGCTGCATCAGTTATGTCCATTATTCCATTATATTCCCAGTTATGTCCATTAAGCTTTCCTGATTGGAATGGGGAAAAAAAAGGCTGTCAAGTCCCAGATTTGGACGTAAATCCCTAGTCTGCTAGTTAGGAAGCCATATGAATCTGGGAATTACTCGACTTCCACGAGCCTACGATCTTCATCTGCCCTTATTTCTCAGGGCTTCTCTGTTCATGAAAAGAGTAGCACATATAAAGAACCCCAAACAGTGACAGGTACATTTTAGGGAGATGCTAAAAAAAAGTTACTTATTTGTGAGTACCAACTGTACTAACGCTCAAATATCTTTTTCTATTGTGATATTTTCACTTTAAAGTTTCAGGTATGGTGAGAGGAACTTAGTTTTTCTAAGCAAACATGGAAATATATTATCCATCCGATCCAATTAAAGTACCTGAATCCTCCTTTTTCTCAATTCATTATATGTAAATAAGCATGCCCATATTGGAGGTATTCATTTGAATATTGAATAAATGTAGCTCTTTTCAAGGCAACACTCAAAACTAACAAAGATTTTCATGTAATCCCTTGCATACAACACAGGACAGGATTTAAATCCAATAAAGAATCTCATCTCTGTAGCAAATACTAGTAAGATCTTACACCACAAATAATGTTTCCTTTGTCACCACTTCTAACTGTATACAGAGACTCAGAATTAGGGACTATGTAGTAATAAGGGACTGGGGAGGTCACTTACAGTTAGGTCACCTCCTAAACATAGGATGTTACTTGTACGGCTGAGGCTCAGACACCACAAGTTGTCATAATAGAATCACATCAGTAAGTGGCAGGACCCTGCTACCAAACCGAGAGCTCCTTACTCCAAATCCAGTGCCCTTCTGACTACATCTGTGTTCCAAAGTAGACATACAAAGGAAGTTTAATTCATGAAACCTAGCAGACATGAGACATTTAGATTCCACCTTACCATGATCCACCTTACCATGACATGAGGGATCCTTTATCATGCAACCCTAGTATTTGTCCACTCATATCTATTCAACAGGCACACTGAAGCAAACTTCCGTGCATCCAACAAACGTCAACAGATGTAAGGTGCCCTAATAAGAGGGACTGATTCTTACCAGTCTCCACAGCAGAATACCTGACACAGAGCAGACACTTGGTGCATTTCTTTTGACTTGCTAAGTCATTCTAACTCTTTTCCAAGCTCTTTCAAACACTTAGAGGTTGATCTCATGTTTCAGATATCTTTTTCCCAGATGATTAGCCCTAGTTTCTATAACAATTACTTGTGTATCAGGTGGATACCAGACTCTTCATCATTTTGGCTGTTTTCTTGTACCAGAAGTACTCCAACATGGTCAATATTTCTGCTAACATTTGGAGACCCAAACTAGACCTTGGTGCCAGGCAGAGGCAGGTGGGCTGTTCATTCCCCTGAGCTGGACAACACCCATGCATTTTTCAGAAGAGTTGCTTATAAGAATGCCTTTCTCCTTCTCCTGATTTGCTTACTTCAATTCAGGGTGTTACATTTGTCCCTAGGCAATGTCACCTTGGTTCACATCGCTTCTACCCCATTAAAATAATTTTAATTTTATCAACCCATAGATTAGTGATCCCCATTACTTTTGTGTCATTTATAAATTCCATCTTCAGGCCTCCAACATCTTCATCAAAGTCACTGATTTTTAAAAGGTAAGAAAAGACAAAAAGAAAAAGACAGCTGCCTTAGGAACTTCCTACCAGATGGACGATGGCCCATAAATCAACACAGGGCTGTCAGAGAAGACATGAATCAAGCCAGCTCTATTCTTATCTAACCAGTGTATTTTCACAAATGATGTCTCTAAGACACTACACTGACAACTACATTGCCTGGTGTAAAATGTTCTGATAGCTCTTCATATTCTATTCATATCTATTTTATGGATAAAAATGAATATCTTTAATGTAATATACAAAGCCCTCCCCATGTGGCTTTTGTCTGGCTCTCCAGTCTCAATTTTGGTTCCATAGCCCCTCCCCGCACCTTCATTCTTATGAGGCCGCTCTCTGGCCATTGGAAACTAAAGCATTTCTCCCACCATTCTAAGTGATGCCACCTCTCTACATCTTTGTTCATGCTCATTTCCCTGCCACGATTGCTCTCCTTTCTTTCTGCCCTGCCTTGGTAAACAGTCACATATATTTCATGATCCAACCCAACCATTATTTTCTGTGTACAAGTCTTCCTGACATTTCTTCCCAGGCAGAAAAATCATTTCCTTCTTTCCTTGTATGTAATTTTAATCATAGTATCTGCACAGTTACTTCATTACATGTCTGTCTCCCCTATTAAATGTCAGTCTGCTTTCAAGTAGGGGCCTCAGCACCAAAGATAGTTTTTAGTAAGTAATCAACAAATATTTGTTGGGTGGTTGGATGGATAAATGAATACTACTTTTGCTAAAAGAAGGCAAATGGCAATGCCATAATACCAAAGGAAAATAAATCTATTTTAATTTCCTGTCTTTCTTATATAAAGTATGACTTCATTACATAAAATAGGACTCATCCATTCAACAATTGAGCATCTATCATCCAGGTCATTGTTCTAGGTGTGGGAGCTACAGCAATAGGCAGAACAGGCAAGACCCTGTTCTAATGAAGTTAAATCAAATACATGAAGTAAAAATAAAATAATAATAAATTTAAAAATACATGAAGTAGAGACACAAATAAAGACCATTTCAGATCAAGATATGTGGTATTCAGGGGGCGCCTGGGTGGCTCAGTTGGTTAAGCATCGACTCTTGATTTTGGTTCAGGTCATGATCTCACAGTTTGTGAGTTCGAGCCCCACGTGGAGCTCTGCACTGACAGTATGGAGTCTGCTTGGGATTCTCTCTCTCCCCCTCTTTCTGCCCCTCCTCTGCTCATGCTCTCTCTCTGTCTCTCAAAAGAAAGAAAGAAAGAAAGAAAGAAAGAAAGAAAGAAAGAAAAGAAGGAAGGAAAGAAAGAAAGAAAGAAAGAAAGAAAGAAAGAAAAAGAAAGAAACTTAAAGATATGTGGTATTCACATATCTTTAAATTAAAGAGTTAAATTAAACAGGTGTCAAAATGCAAGGGCTGGGAGGTTTGGGGGGAGAAGATACAAAATTTTACATTGGTTTGGGTAGAAAAAGTCTCTTCAAGGAGGTAACATTTAAGCTAATTCCTGGATAATAAGATGTCAAGTCATATGAACAACAGGAGTTAAATATGAATACTCCTGTTTATAACCTCTCCAATTCTAACCCAACAGTGGGGTCAATGGTAGACCATTCTGGGGGCACTGGTAGGAAGATGACAACCATGGTCTAGCTCTGCTCACCATAGACCTATCCAGCGGATCTGTCACCACTGTGCTGATGAACCATCCTAGGATGAGGATGGACTGACCTAGAGAGGCTTACTTTTTCTTAGTTCTGTTTGTAAAACCTGTCTGTGCTGTTTGATTTCACTGACCTTTTAATAAAACAATCAGATTTAGTGCTTCTGTCTCCCTAGTGCCCACCCCCCACCCCCTGCACATCACTCCCTACCCCACCCCACTCCACCTCCTCTCTGAAATGAGCTTGAATGCCATTCCTCATCACTTTCATCTGGACATTGACAGAAAGAACAAAAGCTGGCATTCCACATCTCAATTTATCTGCTTGCCCTCGAGAGCCCATAAATAAAACAAAAAAATGCTAACACAACTCCTAAAAATACTCTGCAAGATGAAAGATCAATGTTTGCAAGCAACTTCTCTCAGTTGGTCAGGGCACAATTGGCAAGTGAGAAACGGAGCCACCCCTCACTAAACTTGAAGTGATTTCACCTGGTTTTCCAAGGTGAGTCGCATTTGTAAAGCCCTGTGGTTGATGCACTGTGGGAAGTGGTGATACTAATGCACCTGTGGAGAGTCAGAAAGGGATTCAAGTTCAAGGTTTGTTACTAAGGAGTCGGTGGTCTATCAAAGAAAATTTTGTTTCTCACCTTCCACCTGGATAAGGGACCCACAATTTTGTTCTACTATCCACCCGTCAATGAAATGACGCTATTCCAAATTTAGGTATAAACCCTGCTCTATCTTGGTAATCTCAGCCCTCTTGCAAGTGACTGGTTTAGGGATGGATGTGACCTATTCTGGCTAAAAGAAAGGAGGCAAAATCTGCGGAAGGCCTTCTGGGAGAAGTTTCTTGGCTGATGAAACACTCACAGAAAGACAGAGTCCCTCTTACATTCCTGGACATTATCATACCTGCATCTGACACATGGAACTTCAATAGCCATGTTGAGGCTCCAGATAAGCCAGACTAAAGACAAGCTGAAAGCCTTCCAATTCATAACCTTTGTCACCTCGAAAAGTCACCATGCCATTCCTAGACTTAGAAACCAGTGAGTTTAGGTATTTTAAAGGACTTTCTAGCTCAAAAAACTATGAGATTTTCACAGAGGCACACTTAAGTAAGCACTGTTTTAAACAGTAGAGCTAATGTTGATGTATGTGGTGCTACCTGTAAAAACCCTGACAGGTGACCAGAGACTTACAGAGGTTTTTGTTCAGAGGGAGATATGAATTTGGATTTGTATGCCTAAAGGCTTTCCCTTTTTTTTTTTTTTTTTGGAATGAATAAGAATTCGAGAGTTCTAAGAAAGCACATTAGTTAGGAGAAATATAAAATTGACACTGATTATGCCAGACTGCAACTCTTGTTACCAGAAAGGAACACTTTGGAGGAAGAAACAAAAGGTAAGGCTTTCAAAGTTTAATGATTTAAAAATGATTTCAATGATGTTAATGTTTTTAAACCTCCAGTCAACAAATATTTATGAAGCACCTAGTATTGGGCAGATAATGCCTGTATCCAATGATGTATAAAAAACACAATTTCTTTCCTCAAGAAGTGAACAGTATAGTGAAGGCCATATATAGGTACAGATATGACAATATTTTTCAAAAGAACCATGATTAGAAGAGACCCCAAGGGATTACGGGAGGTCAGATGAGGGTCTGGCCTGGGAAAGCAACCCTCAAATTGAGATTTGAAGTTGGGAGGGCCTGGTGGGAGGGATGTGATGCGGCCCAGCACACTGGAGGACACAAGTGTTTCCGTGAGGCTGGCTCACTGGATGCGTGGCACGTAGCTGTGGAGCTAGAGAGGAAAGAGCTGGGCCCAGATCCCAGGAGCTCCGGCTGCCAGCCGGCAGGAAGTTCGTCTGCAGGGGGTGTTCTTCCTCTCCTACCTCCAGGCTCCACAGCCCCAGTTCCCTCAGGCTTTCCACCGTCTCTGCAAACCTCCAGTCTGGGGGCTCAACAATTGGAAAGAGATCCCACAAACTAGCTCATATCATGGAATAAATGAATGAACACAGCTTAAAGTACAACTCTGTGTTCTACAGGAGGATAATCCTTTACCTCAGAGGAATGAAGCCACAGTCCTGCATTTCAGAGATGAAGGAGCTCCTTGGAGACCCACTGAGATCAACTCAATTTACAGCTGAGGAAACGGAGGCCCAGAAATGCTGTGGAACATTCCCCAAGCTCGCCCACAGCATTTCAGACCCCTGCCATTTGAAGGGGTGGTGGTGGGGTTCCCTCCAGAGGCTGTTGAGTGAGGCACCCCACTGGCTGACGACTCTTGAGAAATCTGCTTCACCTTGCTGAACACTGCAACCAGAAGCCCCCTGAGGACAGCAACCACGCATGGCACACAAAATATGCACCCATTACACATTTGCCGGAGGGAGGCCGGGTCCTGCTGCTGCTATTCTTCATGTGCACGTGAATGCCACTTCTTTCCAAACGGAGGCACCAAGAAGCAGAATGCGGAGCATGAAGCGTATTTTCCAGAGAAAAAGCTGGCAAATGACAGAATCCAAAAAATTGGCACGGCTGCTTGCCATTTAAAGAATCAAATACCGAAAATATTTCAAATAATACAAGAAAATCTGGAAGAATTGCGACTTAGGACCAATTTGGAAAGAATTTCTAAGCAAATAATGTTCGGTTTAAAGAGACGTGTGGATGCTCATTTTCAAACCTGCGTTGACTTCTTTTCAGAAAAGCCATAGGCTAGAAGAGGTTCCTCAGTGAAACTTGATTCTTTGTCTTTCATGACATGACTGGTATTTCCACGACCTGTGTGGTCCCAGACCTGCCTTCATCCTGATAGAGTAACAGATTTCAAAACTGTCTTGGGGCGGGGGGGGGGGGGGGGGGGGGGGGGAGAAGAATACTATTCTTCAAGTGTTTAATTTCTTTGCATTTACAGTTCAAGCAGATGCTCCCAAGAATGGTTAAAGGTTGCAAGAAAATGGTCATTAAAATTATCCTGATGAGGTGATTCATTTTTGTGAATGCTACCAGGGACAGACAAGCCAACATTAATTTAATCAAGGTTAAGTGGAATGCAGCAGGAAAAGGGGGGGCCTTAAAAAAAGAATGTCCAGTGATTGTGTAGGAACAGAGCTGGCCTGAACCATTAGCGTTTGATTTAAAGAAGCATTATTTTTTTTTTCCTTCGTAAAGTCTCGAAAAGGGCAAACATTACCAGATAAGGATCTACAACTTGCCTGTTCAGTAACCCTGCAGCTCCCGGGGGCCTCCAGAGGCACCAGCCTGTCGCGGCAGCTCAAATTTAGACATACCTCTTGGCTCAGCACACCGCCCAATGCAGTCTAGAATCAAGAGGAGGCAGATGCTAATGGGACAAGAGCCCAGGGAGCTGTCAGAGTTGAGAGACAAAGAGAAAGGACAGAAGGGAAGAAGGAGGAAGGAGAGGAGGAAGGAAGAAGGCAAGGAGGAAGAAAGCATGAAGAGAAGATGAAAGTAAGGAGAAAAGGAGAAGGAAGGAAGGAAGGAAGGAAGGAAGGAAGGAAGGAAAGAAGGGAGTCCCTATTCACAAATCAGATCACTCTTGGCACAGGGCTGTGGACATGAATTTTACAAAATGAAAAAACAAAAATAACTAAGCTACTAATGTTTCCAGGAACTGTCATTTCATCACCCTTCCCTGAGGATAATTGCTCGGGAGCTAAAGAATTCTTAAATATTTTGAAAATTTTAAAAAGCTTACACTCGGGTCTCATACTTGGGAGCATAGGAAGAAAGAAAGGAAAGAAAGAAAGAAAGAAAGAAAGAAAGAAAGAAAGAAAGAAAGAAAGAAAGAAAGAAAGAAAGGAAGGAAGAAAGAAAAGCTTCTGGAATTATCTCCCCTCTAGGTTTCCTTTCATCCTCCCCCAGAACGTGGAGGAATGAGTTTGACTAAGGATGCCCCAAGGCTATGTCACCTAACCGCATAGGACAGAGCTGGGCTCTTCTTTATTTGAAAGGCCTATATGGGGTTCTTACTCCTCATTATTGTGTACTTGTACTGATTTAGAATGCAGCCCTGCTATGCCACACTTCTGTGAGATTTGCCAAGTGTCTAATCCAACCGAGTTGTGAAATCTGGATGCTTACATGGGAAAGCCTGGGTTTTAACAAGAAAAGAGTACATTTTACACAAAGGGAACCAAATAAAAATTTGGAAAAAACAACCTGGAAAAAAAAAATCATAGGATGCCTTGAAAACACTTCCTTCCTCTGGCCTTTAAGAAACCAGAGCCAATGTCTTCCAAGTTGCAAATCGGTCCAGCTTAAGTTAAACTGGCTTCCTTCCGTTCTCCAAAGCAGATGATTATCATATTTGACTATTCTCACTCGGAGTCTGTTCAGAACAGCCTGGCCAGTGTAAAATCCAAAAACATTTCACTCTCAGATTGCTGTTTAAAATGCCTCTCTTATAATGAAAAGCCTGGACACAGCAAATGACATTTTTGGCTTTACTAGACTTTTTTTAGTGATGAGAAGCTGGCACAGATAAAAATCTACGTTACATTTATTGGGATGCAGCTTTTTTTTTAAGGAGTACTAGAAAAAAAATATTATTCAGGGTGTAATTGAAAGGAGAGTTTGTGATCAAACCATCTTGGTGTTATAGCAGTATTCACCCTCTGTGGCAGGGATGAGTCACTATGTAAGAGCTAGTAAATACAGAATTGACATCTTGCTTAGAGGAGCCCAGGGATTCTCAGGATTCTCAGTCTGCTGGTGCCGGGCCGCTTTCTTCACCTGGCTTGGTTCAATACAGAACCAAAGGATTCCTGGCTCAGCAGGTTCTGAGGGAAAATGAGGGGCCAACCTCTTCCAAGAGGAGACAAGAGTCATTCAAGAAGGACCATGGCAGGGCTGAGGAGCCTGAAATGAGAATCACATACTCCCAAGTCAAACACACCCCTTTCTCCATCTGAAAGTTCCAGTCATGGGAGATGGTCATTAGTTCAAAAATTCTTCCTTTCAAGGCAAGTCTCCAAACTACAATGTGCTATCGTGACAGTAAAATGCTTAGTCTTCATCCTTCTGAAGGATACTGTTAGATATGTTGGCAAGAATTACCCTGCTCTCTGAGTAATTTTTCCATCCAATGACCACCCCCCCTACCCTGCTCCTTGACTACAAATCCCCACTATTCTTGTTGTATTTGGGGTTGAGCCCAGTTCCACACTGAGGTCTCTTTCCCCCTAGTGCAAGTAGTCCTGAATATAATCTCTTCTTACCGCTTTGACTGCTGTCCAGTTCTGGTTTTCTCTGACACCAGTCCCCCACACCTGAACATAAATTACTTTGGTGACTCCATGATTTCTTAATATACTTAAGGAAGTATACTTATACTTAAGGAAGTAGAGACCAGCTGTGGAAAGGAACCAGGGTTTCCTTTTGGGGGAAGCTCAAAGGGGTGGTAATTGAGCGAGAAGATCTGGGTGGTATGCTATAAGAGGAGGTACTGGAGAGGCCAAAGTTAGGAGCTCCAGGAAGGGGGGCAGAGCATTGCAAGAGGAGAGAAGGAAAGGGACAAAATACCCTGTGCCGGTGACATTATAGCTGGCAGATTTCAGAAGTGCCCAGGAGACAAAACAATGGCTGCTACATGGAGCGATACAAATATGAAGGCATGGCTGCATCACAGCATTTACACTTCCCGGAAGTATATTTGTCCCATGATAGAAAAACCATTTTACATTTTTTACTCAGAGTATTCAATTCATATTTGATATGGCTCACTCAAGTTACCAAAGTTTTCCTATTGACACCTCAATACAAAAATTTTCAGGATTATTCAAAGCTCACTTGTAAAGCCTCAAAAAAATGTAATTAGGGGCGCCTGGGTGGCGCAGTCGGTTAAGCGTCCGACTTCAGCCAGGTCACGATCTCACGGTCCGTGAGTTCGAGCCCCGCGTCGGGCTCTGGGCCGATGGCTCAGAACCTGGAGCCTGTTTCCGATTCTGTATCTCCCTCTCTCTCTGCCCCTCCCCCGTTCATGCTCTGTCTCTCTCTGTCCCAAAAATAAATAAACGTTGAAAAAAAAATTAAAAAAAAATGTAATTAAAAGTACAAAATGGCTACATTTTGGCTTCTTGGAAAAAAAATCAAACGATAATTTTTCTTACAATGAAAGAGTAATACTGTCTGTAATTTATTTGGAGAGAATGGAGTGCAATGCAGACATGCATATTAAACACTCTCTATTTCATTTCATCCCACTAAATGAATAAATACATTACACCATCCAGACACACAGTTGAAACATTTCCCTGAGTATTCTTTAAACACAATGTGCAAGATTGCAATGGCATCATGACTGATAAAAATGACAAAGACGCTGTTAATCAAGTAAATAAAAAACAGCAGCATGAATTATTTATGCCAATAATATTTGTAACCATACAAATTATATACTGATGTTATATTGGAGTGTTTAGTATTTCAGTGAACACGCATCACACGATGTCCCCCCCACCCCCGCCTCTATATTTAGTTTCCTTGAAGAACTTGAATTCAGTGGTACCACTTAAAATGGAACCATGGGTACAATAGTAAATTTTTTTTTGGTTGTCTCAAAATGTGATTTCTCTCTTAATATGAAATCGTTACTCCACAGCTACTACAGCCACAGCTGGTATTCTTTGAGAGCTTCCTACATGAAAGACCACCAAACTGGCCTATACTGGGGAGACCGGACTTCCCTCTGCCTTTGTCTACAGAGAGAAGGGGTGTACATGACGACCATGGTTCAAATGGTCTTCTCTCACCCCTATATTAGAGTAAAAACAATTTAAGGGAGCAGCAGCCAAAGCAAGTCTCCTAAGCCAGGGGCCACAAAAATTTTCTTTTGTAAATCTAAAATATGTTATTCTAAAAATATCAGAGAACTTCTGAAATACTGAATATCTAGAAAGATTTTTCCTTCTTCATGTATGAGCTCACTCGTCTACATGGATTCCTACATCTCAATAGAAAATGCTTTCATGATCACATACATATTCACACGTGCACACTCACATTAAGCCATTCAATTCCTGCTTAGAAACTGCCAAGATCATTATTTTTTCCTTAGCTAACTCCATCTTGCCAAGTCTGGCAGGAGCTACTCAGGTACTTGCCACAGTTGGGTTGGGCACCCACCAAAGTGTGAGCTCTTCAAGGGTTGGGGGCACGTGGATCACAGTGGTACTCCTATAGCATCCACCGTTATTGAAAATATTGCTTGAGTATTAAATTGAAGTGAGTTATTAGTGAACAATGGAACCCCTCAGGAAAGAGCTAGAAGGTAGTACTACATCTACTTTCTCGAGATGTACTTCCCTGCTCACACAGAAGTGGAATACACATGGAATGCACCAGAGCGTGTCTGCCAACGTGGGGATAAAAAGAGACCAAACTGAGAATGCCTGGTAACTTCAAAAACACCCACCCATCATCTCCTTAGTGAGACATCCCCACCTAAATATCCCAGCAGTCCAAATGATGCGCAACGTAAAACTCGTCTCTCATCTCCAACCTCCTTCCTCCAACTCTCTGTATGCCTTTCCACGTGTTCCTTTCACTTCCTGAAATACCTTTCCCCAGTTTCACCACCCTTCTCTAACTGCTGACCACCACCCAACTCTCTCCTGATGGGAAGTAGTGGTTCAGAGCACGGACTTAGGTTTGAATCCCACCCCTACCACTGCTTTGCTGGGTGATGCTTCATGCTCAGTGCCTCATTTTCTTCACCTACCTAATAGGGACAATAAAAGTTCCTGCTTTAGAGGGTTTTCAGGAAGGTTAAATGAGTTAACAGATGCAAAATGGTTACAGTGGAGTCTGGCACATAACAGGTGGGTTTTAAGTGATAGTTGTCATCCTTTCTGCTATTTTATCCACAGCTGGACTGCCTGCCTCCCCTATAAGCTGAACTGAGGAACTAGTTTTCACTCCTCTGAGTGCAGCACCTGATGCATGGCCAAGACTCATGCTGTGTGTGCAGAAGGGGTTCTGGCTTTCCCTCAGGACAACCTTATCCTCTCTGTGTCCGGGTTCAAAACCTGTCTGCAAGTCTTGTAACAATTCTGCTTCTAAACATGTATCTTTCCTACTTGTGTCGCCAACTCTAATAGTTTGGGCATTAACTTTTCCATTCTTCTCACAATTTTCCTTCCTTCTTCATCCTTTTACACTGTTATCTGAATAATCTTTCTAAGAGCCAACCTGATTATTTCTTTTAAAAAGACAGTAATTATTGGCTTCACTCAGATCATCGACATCAAATTCGAGCTCCCCAGCCTAGCACTAAGATTTTTTTACGATAAGACGCCGACTTAATCTTTCCAGCATCATTGCCCATGACCTACCCAATATACACCTCTAACTTGCCTTGCATTTCCTGTCTCCGACTCTGTGCTCAAGCTGGGCCTTCATCCTGGGAACATTGCTGTCCATCTGGTATAATCTTACTCATTTCTCAAGATCAAAACCAAATGCAATTTCCTCCGTAAATCCTCCATAAAAGTTCTTTTCAAATTAGTCTCTACCTCCCATCTAGTTCCAAGACACTCTTTATAGGAAGTCTGTTTTTACCAAAGTATTTGTGACTATTTTGACTTTAGTTAATTATAGATATTAAGTTCTTAGAAAACAGGGACTGGGACTTAATCATGTCTGTATCCAGAAATATGCCTAGAGCAGTATTCCACAAACTACTATATATAATATTTTAATTGAATTTAAGAGTATAAATTTAATTGATGCGTAGGATGTTAGGACTTTTATCTGCTTATAAGCAAATTTAAATTTTTTAATTAATTAAGTTCTGATTAAGTTTCAGTTTCAGAATTACCCTTGAGTGTTAAATACTTACTTGAACCCCACTATTTGATTACAAGCCTCAAAGTCTCCCTTATATGCGCAGATGCATCTTTCACAGAATAGGCGCGCCAAACATTTCCTGGATTTAATTGTTGAATTAAAAGTTTATGTGATTATAGCTGCCACCTGGTACTACATGATGATACCAAGACGAGAGTAAAGACCAACTAGGTCCCTTTACTCTTCCCCAGTTGCCATGAAAACACATGCATCACTTACAGAACTGACCTTGACTTTCCCCCATCCCACCCTACTGGACTCAGGACAGTGTTGGGATTGCCCAAGTTCTGCTATTGGGGGATCTGTAGGGCAAGATGTGAGCACCAAGGGCTTCACTGACAGAGGAGGAAATGACAACGTCAATTTCTGGGGAAGTCCAGGACCCAGAAGCCAGGACTTTAGCAGGTGGGAAAGGGATGGCCATATCTTATTCATGGGCTAGAGCTCTTCAGTTGTGAGTTGCTAGGGGACCTCTCCTAAGATCACATCCTACATGTGGAGACAGAGGGGAGCCAGGAACAACGCCTGAAGTGGCTATCCTCAGGCTGAGGAAGAAGAAGCCAGACAATTTCTTACTTTTTCCCTGAGTTTATTTAATCATTTAATTTCCTGTTGATTGTTGTTCTCTCCCAGCCTCCGCTAAAGGGTTCATTAGCCATGCCAGCCATCTCAAACCATGAACCACTGGGTAATAAGAAAAGTACCTAGTGGTGTGATGGTAAATGTTTAACAACTGCCTCTCTAGGGGAAATGCCCCTACTACTTGCCAATCTCTGTGGCATAAGTGCTATCACCATGGCCAATTTCAAACTACCAATACGCTGTCAATTAGCTCAGAGTTGGGAAGAGACACACAGAATCAGCTCCAGGCAGTACCAACTGACTTTGGAGTACTCTTCACCTCCTCCCCACAGTGAATTATTGTCAGCAAATATTCATTAAAGGACCTACACCAGCAGAAGATGCCGGAATGAGATTCTATTTTTATCATGGAAAGCAGTGTACCTTTATCACACATACCAAAATTCCAAGGAAAGAGGAAATTTGAGGTTAGAGGCAGCTGTGAATTAATACGAAAGCCTTCGAAGTCACCCACTTTTGTCTACACAACCTGAAAACACACAAAATTTGGTGAGACCGAGATTGGCCAGGTGTTCCAAAACCTGAAACATAGCTAGGCTACAATATGCCGTGCCCTTTTTGTTAGGTATGAACATGTATTTACAGCCAATCAAATGTAAACAGAAGTGACATGCAGTCCTTCCAGGCTTGGCCATAATAGCCTACCAATGTGGTCTCTGTCTCCCTCACCCAAGTCTTTTCTCTTTCACCAGCTTGATGCAGACAAGTACTACAAGAGAAATCAGAGTGAGTAACTTGAAGATGGCAGAGTCACAAAATGTAAGGAGACTGGGTCTCTGAATCACTTCTTGAAGGAAAGTTCCTCTTCCTATAAGAAATACCTGGTTTGGACCTTACATTAACAAGGAATAAACTACTCTCATATATGAACTATCTAAGGGTTGGTTTGTTTTAACATTTGTTTTAGCAGCTAGTCTTAACTAGCACATTTGGCAGTATCTGCCATGCTCCTGTTTACCGGGGATCATAAGTATTCTGGAAAATACTTATCGTGGATACTCTGGAGAGGATCTTCCAGGCAAAGCAAGAGAAAAATTTAAAAGCAGATATTTAGAAATGAAACTTTCGGCTCCTGCTTCACAAAATGTACTCTATTCATCTTGATTTGGCTGCAGTGTGAGGTCCCACTAAGAATTTTTTTGTTGTCATTTTGTTTGTTTTTTAAAGAATGACTTTTAGACTAATAACTCTAGGTGAGAATAAGAAGGGGAAATTAGAAAAGATTTTGAGAAGGTCGAGGGAATCAGAACAATGATCCATGCCTTACTGATGACATTGTGCTTTCCCTATAATTTATACATTCATTATATTGAATTTATATACATACATGTGTTCAGATACTGAGTGACAGCTAAACATTTATAAAACAACAATATATATTTTCACAAACTAGAACCCCCTTTCCAAACTTTTTAAAATTGTATTTTGAATATTGCCAAATCTTATTTTAAAAATCAGCTTATATTAATTTTGTGTGAAATCATTGGCACCACATAAGAGTCTACTCACCCAACTTAAATGTGTGCCATTTTGCACTAAAGTTATTATATATTTGTTCCATAGTAAATAAATACAATTATATTTGCATGGGGGTTGGTCTGACAACCTTAATATATTATCATAATATATTATGTATTATAATAATGTAATTAATATATTATAAATATCAGATTATTAAAATGTATTATATTTTTACTATTTTCATAATCTATGTTACCTAGGGCACTAGCTCATCAGTGCCTTGATGGGCAGTGTTTGTGAGCCATCCATGTCTAAGTTACTCACATCTCTCACAGTGCCATCCTATAGTGGGCAGAACAGTGTAAGATGAATGAGTAAATACACTAAAAAATTAATTTTTCAATGACTCATTTGGATTTCCATTAGCAGTAATTCCCTTTTAGAAGTTGACGAGTCCCTCTTTCCTTTTAAGTCCACGCTTGGATGCACATGATCAAGGTGGGCTGTCATAGCAAGCCATCTCCAGGAGGGGTCACCAGCATCCATTTATGGAGGCCAAATTTGAGTGCTAAATCACAGTACAAGGGTAGCCTGTAGTCAACCGAATTATGCATATTTCAGCTTGATAGCCATTGTCTCCCTTTTAACCATTCTCCTATTTCCCATTATATTTTGGTTTAATAAACACAATAGCATATTCTGTGTTCAGAGACCCTGCTATCCTAGAGAAAAGCATTTTGTCTAAATGGAAAGACCATGAGTCTGGACATGGTCACTTAGATGCTTTCCTATAACTGCATATATGTTCCAGATTTCTGAAGACCAGTCTAAACTAAGTTCCTGGAAGATACACAAGCACTTAGAAGCAATGATGCATGGTGGTCTCGTGGACACTTATTCAAAAGGGAATGTGACTGCAGAGCAAGGATTAGCCCATACTCACACACAAGGTAATGGGTTCAAGTGGAATTAGATGGAGCCTCAATTTGCATGTGTCATGCCACCATCAGGACTTCATCTGGGAAACCTTATGAAAATTTTGGGTCTGACCATTCTTCAAGCTTATAGGAAGGCTTCGAAAATGACTCTCAGTTTTATTTTTACTTTCTTTATCCTTGGTTTTTGTTTTGTTTTAGACAGAGACTGTGAGCAAGGGGGGGACAGAGAGAATCTTATGCAGGCTCCATGCTCAGCCTGCATGCAGGACTCAATCCCATAATGCTGAGATCATGATCTGAGCCAAAATCAACAGACACTGAACCACCCAGGTGCCCCTATTCTTAGTTTAAAAAAAAAAAAGCAGAAGTTCACAGCTTTTTACTAAACTTTTAACCCTGGGAACCCCAAAACTTAGCATTTTTGTATGTGTTGCAAAGCTTATTATTAAATTAAAATGTAATTGGAGCCTAAAGAAACCAGCATAGGAATGATGGAGACTTTCTGACAACAGACAATGAACCACAAAACCATTTGTTTTGTTTTCCCAGGAGGGAAACCAGAGATAGAAAATCTATGAATCAACAGCTTGATTTATTTTAAATTTTCATGAAGAAGCCTGGATATCAACAAGACATAAGTCTTCCTAAAGAGCTCTGCACAGACACCCCAAATATCTGATTTCTCTCCCTCATTTTGAAGAACAAACATTTATATCATGAGGGCTGGACAGAAAACGGGAGAGAGGAAGTGAGTTAGCAGCCTGTTTTCAACAACATCTTGTTCTGTGTTTAAGGTGAAACAAGCACCCAGGGCCCTGTGTCCCAGTCAGCTTGTTAGTATTCTTTAGCATGCAGGGAAAGTCCTTAGCAAAAGGGAAAGGCACACAAGAAACACAAAGTGTTCTCATTCAAATTGTCTGTAATTCTCAAGGGTGAATCTGGGACGTTTGGAATTTTCGGGACTGAAAAGCAAGATTCCTTCTAACTTAACAAAATACAATTTATTGTCGAAGCTATGGATAAACTCAGTCTCTCTCTCAGGTTGCTTGTAGGGACTGAGGCCAAGGAAGAAGTGGAAATCACCTCAGAAGTGGCTGACAGGCATTGGCTGCCTAATGAATAAGGAGCTACCCTTCCAACCCCCTGAGTCTCTGCCAAGCATCACACAACAGATGAGGAAGGAATTAAGAAGAAGGAAGTAGAAAGAATAATGTTATAATGTAGGATAGAAATATGGTCCTAGCATCCTGAGTTTCAATGAACTCTCACACAGATACAGGTTAAGTTGGCAGTGCAACCCACATACAGCTATAAAATGGACAGTAGTATAAAATAATCACTAATAACAACTCAAAATACAGGTGCAAAAAATAATATTGTTACTTCCAATTGACCACACAAGTTGATCTTCTCTCCATCAACCAACCCCACCAAAATGAGAGTTAAAAGATTAAAAATGGTGTAAATCTACATTTTTTTAAATACAAGAGCCCTGAGAAGGTAAGAGATTCAAGCCAGAAAGAAAATGGAAGGATGATAATCAAACATGGCAGAAGAGTAGTCTCTAATATGAAAATCCACGGAAAAGATTCAACTGATATTGCAGAATTTGGCAACACTTGGGATTCCTTGTAGAACAAAGGATAAGAGTAAGATATAAGGCAGGAAAAAGAATTTGAAAGGTGGTATACAGAGCAACCAACCACTTATGTGTACCATGTGGCTCCTCCATCCTGCCAACTAACATTCTCTTTCTTTCATCTCCCCTTCTCCCTTCCCTCCATCATCCTAGAACCTGCCTCTCCACAATATAAATAAATATATAAATTTGTAGCAATCTTCTGTAAAGAACTCGAAAGTCTCCACAAAAGAAAGATTCCACTTTCAGACCCCAAACCACTCAACTATCGTAAAACTAAGCCCACACAGTGAGTCACAAAACAGCTGGTTAATGGCCTGGATCTTAATTATGAATGGTCATTTATGGGTTACCAGACAAATAAGGAAAATCTTCAACAAAAAAGAGCACAAGCAAGATTTTTAAAAAGGGGAATGGTTCTGGAGGAAACACAAATAAAACAGGCAATAGAAAAGAAATATCACCTATCCCAGAAGGAGTCGACAACCATAAAACAAGAGAGAATGCCATAGAAAAGGAAGAATGAGTAAGCAAGAAAAAGTCCTGGTAATTGAAAATTCTTTTTTTCAAATTAAGTAAATGAAAAATCAGGAAATATTCTCATTTCTTAAAAAAATATGACAGTTTCAGAATCTGAGTTCATCACAACATGTGCCTTTGTATAAAGAGAAGGAAAAAGGAAAACTTGTCCTCTACAAAGGAATAGGAATCAGACAGGAAGGAGAATCAGACTTTTCACGAGCAAGCATGGAAGACTGAAGACAAAGGAAACCTCTACTGCCAAGTTCCCCTTTCACTCTGCTACATTCTAAACACCCTCCTCCCAATCTCTAACAATGTAGCCAGAAGGAAATAACGTCCATCCTTGAACTCTATATTCAACTTAATCATCAATCCAAAATGAGAATAAAATCAAACATTCTCTTTCAAACATTCAAAGACTCAGAAAAGTTAGTCCCTCCAACTAGACCCTTTTTCTTAGGAAGATAACTGAAGATAGATACAACCAAAATTTAAGGAGTGGCCAGAGAATGGAGACAGGATGATTTGGAAGAACCAGCTGATCCCAAGCAGCAAATTCCCAGAGGGACGGGGACAGTGGGCCTGGATGCTGGGCTGGAGGGTCTTGGGAAAGGGCACATACAATGAACATAGACCATGATGGGAATGCCTGGGTGGCTTAGTCAGTCAAAACTGGCTCTTGGTTTCGGCTCAGGTCATGATCTCATGGTTTGTGAGATCAAGCCCTGTGTCAGGCTCTGTGTTTATAGTGCATGCTTGCTAAGGGATTCCCTCTCTCCCTCTCTCTCTGCTTGCCCCCCACCCTGAAAATAAATAAATAAACTTAACAAAAAAAAAGGACCATGATGTAACAGGCCAAGGATATGACATTCAGATTACTGTATCTCTTTAAAAAACAAAACAAGTATCTGTAGTATCTTTTAATGCCCAGCTGCTGAGTCTTTGGCCCAGAATGCCTACTGCTTGTGTTAATGGATGTCAATAAGCTTCATTCTAATATCCAGATTGACATACAGGCAGAAACTCATTTTTATGTGAGCATGCGAAGGCTGCTCTTTTTTGACAGGTAACATCCAGCATTTAGCAATAAAAATACAAGGGCTGGGGTTTTACTGTCATCAGAAAGGTCAGGAGAATTACAGTGTAATGACAGACTCTTTACATCACTATATACTGGAGACAGGGATAGTGTATTGCACCTTTTACATGCCCAAAGAAGGAAAATATTAGACACTGACTCCTGGAGCACATCTGTTCCCATTGAGTGAACTGTACTTGTAAGAGAGAGGGGCAGCCCCAACTTAGAAAGTGACTCATCTCTAAAACTCAAGTTGACTACAGATAACATTTTCCTGGAAAGCCAGTGTTTACAAATCAGGGATCAGTGAACTTTTTCTGTAAAGGGTTAGATAGTAAATATTTTAGGCTTTGTGGGCTGTTGCAACTACTGAACTCTGCTGTTGTAGCAGAAAGCAGGCATAGACAATATGTAAACAGATAGGTTTGTGACTGTGTTCCAATAAAACTTTATTTAAAAAAACAGATTGTGAACTGGATTTAGTTTGTCAACACCTGTTATAAGTGATCATTCATTTCCCAGCCCAACTCACAAAAATATTTATCTTGTAAGTTGTTGATACATTGTAAATTTACAATACTATTTTCTTTAAAATTTATTAATTTTGATAAGTCAAAATAATGCAAGTACATATCTAAAAGCAAATGCTTGTTTCCCTTTTAGCTGTTTCTTCAGGGTGTTGCCTTCAAATCTCAATGTAATAGGTTTTTATTGTTGTTTCCTAATTTATTAGTTTTAGACATCTGTTGACTTTCTGCTAAGATAGAGAATTTAGTTCATGATTCTCTCAAGTGCCCATTCCTCCATATCTGCAACATAATTATATTGTTATTTTTGTTTCTCTACTTGTTACTGAAATAACTATTCATAGCGAAAAGTTCACTTCTTAAATAGACAGCTTGATGAATTTTCACCAATAGTATCTTTTAGATTCCCTTCTTTGTAAAATTAAGATTTTAGCACTCCTGCTCTTCCTACCTCTTTTTATTTTTGTATAACGAGGCTCATAATATTTGATTCTGTTATATAACTGCACTTAAATCTTTGGTGCTTTATGGAAAGTTTGATTCTGAAAATTGAAAAGCAAATAATATTAGTATTTGTAACTTAGTATTTCCAATGGAGCTAATGCTCACTGTGGCTCAATTTTCTTGTTTGTATATTTTCTATTTTCACGGAATTTCCAAATGCCATTCTTTTCCCGGCCCAGTTGGTGTTTTAGTCACAAGTTCAATTTTTGTCACTCTTCCATTATGTTCACATTCCCATCATGGTCCTTCAAACTGTCATATTACCTGGAGGTAAATCTAACTCTGGGAAGAGGAAATAAGAATGGATGCAATGGTCTGCTAAGGAGTCAAAACAAAAAAAAGCACTATTCCTCCTAAATTACACAGGCTGATTTTGCTAAATTGTGTATTCAGAATGAACATTAAACAATCATAGTATTTACTAGTTCATAGGAGGTCTTTCCACACAGAACCCCATTTGACCTTCAAAAGAACTTAGCTTGTGACAAAACCCTTTATTCCACATCAAGGATTCTCAATGGGTATAATGGTAGAATGTGTAGGTTTCATGTCCCTTGGAATTGTATCAAAATTTCAGGGTGGAGGAAGCCCTTTTAAATTGCACTTGCTCAAGTTAGTGAGAAACATTACTGCACTGACTAGAATCAGTTGCACACCTCAGGTATATTGATGAGGATAACATAATTCTTCTCTTCAGGGAGAAAAAAGACTCTCATCAGCATCTCATAATTCTTAATATTTGGATGTAAGTTTATATATAGGCATTAATGGACAAAACTGTGTGTAACTAACAAAAACAAAGTATAAGCACATTTTGCAAGTAAGAAAATTTACTACCTCTGTACCTCTGGCTTTAAATAAACATTAAAAAACCTCATTTGAAGGTATCTATTAAGACATATTTTAAATAGAAGACTCCTAGATATATATACAGTATTTGTAGCTTGTCTTTTTTCACTTACTTTATTATCAAATCTTCAATGTCCATAAACATAAATCTCTATTTTTAATATCTTCAACTAACATCCTTATGCATAGTTTAGGCATATGTCACATTGTTTCTAGAGTAGAACTCCTAGGTCAAAGGGCTTACACCTTTTTAGGACTTTGGATAACAGATCTCCTAACTGACCTGCCAAGAATTATCCAAATGGTCCTACCACTATGCCATATGATTGTGTGAGACGCCCACCCCTTTGCCAGGTCTAGCTAGCATTCATTTCCATGATTGCTGTCTTAATGACTCTTTAACAAGTTCATAATTTGGTAGGGCTCTGTTTGAGCTGCTCTATCCAAGGCAACTGTTAAGTGCACTTAACATCTTTGACAACAGCAACAGCAATGATGGTGGTGGTGATGATAAAGGGGCTCTTTATTATCATCTCATTTTACAGATGAGGCAACTAAGCTACAGAGAGACTGTGTAAATTGCCCAAGCTTACAAAGTCAATAAGAGGTAGAATTAGGATTCAAACCCCTGCAGTCTGGTTCTAGAGTCCTTCAGAATTAATCTTGCCTCTTCACATATCAATACATACCTGCTAATAGTCCATCCACCATAAGGAAAAAAGACAAACTAGAAAGATCACCAACCATCCCCCCACCTTGGGAATATAGTTATTGTTTCTTCAGTTTTACAGATGTGAGCTTACTTAAATACAACTAGTCAAGTACTTTCCCATCTGGAATCTGTTCTCTTTTAAAATCAGAACCCATGCCCTGCCTATATACAGGGCACCCCTGGATACACAGCACTCGTGAATGGACAGGCACTGTTTCTGTTTATCCCACCAGTTAATCCACCAATCCTTCGGCCTTGCACCAATTATATGGCCTTAACCTTGCCCAGTATCCAGATAATTACATGAAACTTCCACTGAATCAATTCTCACAAATGCTGTGGTTCTATCTGATCACTGCAGATGAGACTTTCTGAACAGGATAACAGAATCTTGAGTTTTAAGATGCAATTGAACATCATGTGCAAAGGTCCTGGATTCCAGGATCCACACTTTAGGAGCTGTGTGCTCTTGGACCAGATGCTTAATCTTTGAACCTCATTTGTTTTTATCCGATAAGCACAGATAAAAATATTTACAGCTCATAGAGCTGATGTGAGTAAATGTGTATAAAAGGCTTAGCACTATGCCTGGCACAGAGTGAATTCTTGACAAATAGCAGTTGTTGCTATTCCTCTTGATCCCACCTTGAGAATTATGATGCTATAGAATTCAAACTGTCTCTAAATTAAAAATTTCCTCCAAAAGGATAATTATTCAGAGATGTATCAAAAGATGAAACAAAAAACCATTCTTCACTTTAAAGGAATCAATATTAATTTATAATATTATAGAATGTTTTTAAGTTAATGTTTTATTTTTTAAATACTTTCTTATTTATTATTACTTTTAAGTTTTTATTTAAATCCAAGTTAGTTAACATAGAGCATAATAATGGTTTCAAGAGTAGAATTTAGTGATTTATCACTTACATATAACACCCAGTGCTCACCCCAGCAAGTGCCCTACCTTTTCTACATATCATAGCTATAGGCTTTAGGACTATGCTGTTACTAAAATTAGGGCTAATACTTTAATACTTGTTACACAGTAAATGTTAATTACCAACATTGATGTACTATTTATTAACATTGATATAGCTAATTAATAATTATAATTTTTAATACTGATACAATCTTATACAGTAATTGCTACCATAACAACAGAGAAATCAATATTTCACGTTACAGTAACGCTGGCCATGATTCGAAGAATAACCTGACAACATCCAGGGCAGTCAATAAAACAGACAGTGCTGGGAACCTCCTGAATAAACAGCCTCAGCCACAGTTCCAGGAAGTACCCCATATAAGTGCCCCAATGTCCTTAGAGAATGGAGTAGCATTCAGCACAAATAGTTCCTATTATTAGTGGGAAATAGAATAGTCTCATTAAATTGAGATAGACTAGACCTAGTCCCCAAATTTCGCTTGGATGGGAGCTCCTTTCTGTTTCTCTTGGGGCTTAAAAAAAAATAACAGGACCTTAAAAGTGAAACACTGGAATAGAGAGGGAGGAAAGTGGGAGGCAGCCTCCCATGGCCTTTCTCATATGAAAAATCTGACACTAGCAAAGAGGAAGGGCATTGCACCGAAAACAGGTTTTGACCACATTAGATCACAACTAGACATTTCCTTGGGTAGCAAAGTGTAAAAGAACCTTGCTTTTAAGCCAGATAGATATGGGCTCAAATTCTGGTGCTGCTACTTACCAGCTGTTAAGTCATAAACAAGTTACTTATCTTCTTTTAGTCTCAGCTTGTTAACCTATAAAATGGGGATTGTAGCAGAATTTCCCTCATAGGGTCTTCTGAGGATTGAGTAAGGCAATGCACATAAAGTGCTTACCACAGTGCCAAAGGAGCTAGCAATACATTTGAAATATTATTAACATTTTTGACACATCAACAGTTAACACTAAAATTGCATCAAATATAATTATTTCGTTTTCTCACGCACACATACACATTTATATACATCTTAGCCCTCTGGATCTTGCTGTACCCTAGGGTCAATGAGGGCAATGTCAGCTGCCATTACATAGTAATTTAAAAACTTTGTGTGAAATGGCACACTGCGCCCACTCATAGGGCAGACCTGAGATGTAATCTCGAGAATGACTGTCAGGGCTACAAGCCATCATCCAGGCCATCAGTGGTGTCTTCAATTCGGGTATAGGTTAAAATCGTTGGTTATCATCGAAACAGTCTCCTCACAGCATCAGGCCAAGATCCCCATCCCAGTGAATCACAAAGAAGAGAAGGAAGAGCCAGCAAGAGTATTTATAGGTCAGGGCCTTGGTGCAGGGCTAAATTTATTTTCCTAACGACCATCCCTGCCAAAGGAACTATCTGTGGATTCTCCTAACGGTATCTTGAAGCTTTTCAAAATAACAAATGACATTGAAAAGAAAAATGGAGGTATCGTAACAGTTATACTGAACAAATGATGTCAAAACCTCACAAAAGAAATCGAAACTACTTTCTTTAAAATTCAAAGCAGGAATTTAGAATGTAAAACTCCAAGAGAGAGAAAGGAGGGGATTGGAAACAACAGGAGGGCCCGGAACCTTAATCTTATAACAGACCTAGGCAATTGTTTGTTCTAACAGTAGAATGAGGTTAGTGCCCAGCCCGTGGCACCTGTAGAAGGAAAGTGAAACCCTGGCACAGACAGGCCCCCCACTACCTTTCTATGCAAACTCTTTCTAAGAAGAAAGCAGTGGCCTTTATAAAGGAATCACTTTATTAAAATGGTGTAAACTAGACCATAGTTTCATAGTTTCTTGTGGAGGAGAGGGGAAGGAAGCTAAATTTTAGACTAACTTTTAAAAAATCTCATGTAATGTTAACAACTGACCAAGTTCTCCTTGAATTTCATATGGATCAGGAAAAGGAGCTAAGAAAACATTACAGTCTTCTGAAATGTTTCCTGGATTCTTTCCTCTTTTTTCACAAAAATAGAACTACCCTTTTTTTTTCCTCTTTTGATGGGAGATGAGGATTATATAGGAGATTTGGCAACATGAATGCACATATGAGAAAGCCAATTGTGTAACGACAAGGAGTAGATCCTTCAAAATTATTCACTTAGGAGAATTTCAAGCTTTGGTGCTAAACCTTCAAAATAATAACCATCACTATCTGAATGCTTCCTCTCACCAAGGGGCTGAGGAATTCAGTCTTGCTATCTACCAGTTAAGCCTTTCTAAAAAAGAAAGGCTTCTTGACATTCAGACAAAGCTGATCATACAGAAGAATCCATAGTTCCTGCCCTCTGTAAACCAAGGGAAAGACAAAGTAGAATTCCAGGTAGCCTAGGAGAAACCTTACAAATCCAGAGCTGTGGGGCGGGCGGATGAGGAACAGGAATTCCTACCACCCCACTAAGGTTCTGGAAGCTCTGGTAAACTGCGAACCACTGCAACTTCAGGGACTGGTTCCTAAATCAAATACCCCAGTACCCCAAATCACAGGATGCAAGGAAGCCACACAGGTATGGTGCAGCATGGGAATGCAGGCCGACCTTGTGTCCCCAAAACTACCTTTTGAGGGTCTCTCACTATCTGGCAGGCCTCCCCAAACCCCCAAGGGTTCCTATAGGTGAATGTAATTTGGGTTATTGTGAGATAGTTATAGTACAACCTCAGTCTGAGAGACACGGGTATCTCATGTCTCAGACCTGAATTTTCTGGGTTACATGAATATTTGCTCATTATCCAATCAGAAACATCAGCATCACCTGGGAACTTGTTCATGGATGCAGATTCTCAGCTCCACACCAGAATCTGAAACTCTGGGGGAGGGGACCAGCGATCTGTGTAGTATCCAGCCCTTCTAGGGATTCCAAGGCACTGGAGTGCAATCCCAGAATGAATCCCCGAGCATTCGCTCTAGAGCAACACAATCCCATGAAAACTTGGCCTTGAAAACAACATCTGGATGCATGTCAGGCAACAGATAGGTGCCTGAATAGAAGAAACCCTCTCTGTCCATAGTCACTTTCCACTCCCAAATTCTTTTACCAAATAGCTCCCACTTGCAAACAGCTTCCTCTCAAAATACAGCATTTTATAATGAGCAATGCATTGCAAATAGCCAGTGTCAAAGAAATTCCCCTGCCTTTGTAGTTTCCCTCAAAATCACACATTATTAAAGGGCCTGTCTTTTACACATTTTTAAATAACACCTTGAGCAATACAAATCCTCCACAAGCTCTAACTAACATGGAAGAATACAATAGGTAATTTAGGATCCAACACTCAAATTAGTAAGGTCTGGTTTCCTGCAGATTACCAAAGGGTGAAGGGGGGAAGGGAGAGAACTCAGATAAAATGTGCATTGACTAAAAAGGCAGAAAGGAAGTAGAAAATTTATTCTGAACAGATGCCAAGACTTTGCCACATGCTTACAGTAAGAGAAACGAAGAGCAGAGAAAATTATTTTTAAAACCTTCTTTCCTTGAGAACCATGTTAATAATAGCCCTGTTTTAAGATATTAAGCAAATACTTTTTTAATGGAAAACATTAGACAAACACAGAACCTTAGCATGAAATACGCCTTCGATTATTTAAAGGATACAGACTATTTATCTTCCATGGACAGGAATCACCTGTCTTCAGTGATAAAATTCAAGCAGATAATTTTTTGATAAAACTGTTTTCTTTATAAGCAGCTGATAATGTATCATTTATATCTGAGACCGGGATAAACACACCAGCCATTAAAATTCCTCAGCAATACTCAGGCTGCTGAATTTGTTAGCATTAATAGTACATGTTAGCCTGCCCGACTTTGGCTGCATTTATTCAGAGGAAAAAGTTGACGAGACGGCAAGACTCTGGAGATGATGTGATAGAGTAAACAGTGAGGAACAAATTATAATTATGAAGAAGCACACATTTTCACTTTCAATCAGTTCATTAGATGTTAATAAAATTGGTCCTATATTCTTCCATGTGGCAGGTTGAGAAGGTTCTAGCCTAGTAGTTCTCAGCCCTGGCTGTACATTAGATTCACCCAGGCTAATGGGTGGCAGCCACCCACCATAGAGCACCTGGACCACAGTACCTGGGGGTGGGGTCCCAGCGTCAGTGATTCTGATGCATTTGGAGGGTTAAGAAACACTGCTGTGTTTTTTTAACTACTATTATTCTTTACAAAAACCAAGTTGGGGCAAGTTAGCTATTCTGGAATGTGGTCATTTGGGGGACTGGCCTCTCCGTTCCTGAAGGATCAAGAGTAGGACGTAGCCTTGGCCTATCTTAGCATTTCTGAGAGATGCCAAGTATACTCCATGGTGATGAAGGAGGAAAAAACACTTACTTCAATATTTCCTTATCGCCTTTTGGTGGGAAGAGAGGGGAATGTATCTACAAATGAGCCATTGAAAAAGCATATCTGAATCAAGTGAGATGACAGAAGTGGGGTTGGCTGTTATTCTTCTTCATCACCATCATCTGTCACCATAACAGGTACATAAAGAGTCCCTCCTATAGCACTTAGCACACAAACTGAGAGTAAGAGGATAATTCATGTGTGCCTTGACTCACCTAGAAATAAAGGGGGTAGTAAGAGACCTATTCAGACATCTATGGAGGAAGCCAAAATCCTCCAGTGCTTCACAGCCTATGACATTCTTTCATAATTTTTCCCATATAAGCCAGGACCATGCAGGGTCCTTCCATTCACACAAATTCATTGATGACACAATGCTGTAGTTGGAAGAGCTCTGTGTTCCATTTTCTAAAACATAAGGACTACTTGTAATAATCAATTACTACAGAAGCTTTATGACACTAGAATTTTACTCTATTGTTTCATACCTATCTTTATAGCTTATTATGGGTAACGTGGTTCATAGGATGCCAAGTCTTTGTTCAGAAGACCTGCTTCCCTCCATGATGTTGTTCTCATAAAATATATATGTTTTAAAATAAATCACTGTGTGTTACTATTTCCAGGAATATATTGAAGCAGAATGTAGGTGCTTTTCCTGTGGTCCTCAGGGCAAATCAAAATGATCTTGAGTATGATATGCTGCTGAAATCTTCCTTTTCTCCTTGCCTAACTCAAAAACTGTACAAAAATTCTCATTTTAATTGTTGGAAAAGTTCTCAACACTAATCTCTTAGTATGTGACAGCAAACCCTATTTTTATCATTGGTACTTTTCAAATTCAATATATCTAAACTTCAAATCCATTGCATCTAAAAATGGCCAGAGATATATCTAATCAATTAATTTTGGTTCTAATGCAGACTCCAGCATAAGAACATCTAAGAAAGTCACCTAGTTGGACAGAATCCAATTCCAACAGGATCCTGTGCTTAGTAGCTTTAACTTGGAGTAAAGGCTCAGCGACAAATAACAATCCCCTAAAAATTTCCACTTAAGTAATGTTTTATGATATATTTTGGAAACTGACAGGGAATTTTATTATATGTCACAGGGATATGGCTTTCAAAGATTAACAAATTTTGATCCCAATCAAATCTAGTGCATTGGCTGGTCAAATAAGGTGTTGAATGTGGTTGTGTATTTTATTCAAGGCCAGTATTTCTAGTACCGGCAAAACTATTCAAGATCACCAAAGCCAGTGAACTCCCTCCTTTATATCTTCTCCCCACTTCAAGATCATTAATCACCTTCAAATGATAACTTGTCCCAAGACGGGTTAAAAATTTTAATATAGCATGTACATTTTCATTATAAGTACCTTTTCAAGGATAGTAGTTCAAGAGACATAAAGGGGATCCTCGCATAGAGCTCATTACCTGAAGAAGTAGACTAAGAGGAAGTGGAAGGAAAACGTGGTTAGGAATGCCCCAACTGGGAGTTAGGACTCCTGATTGGTAGCCTTCATTCTAGGATGACTAATTGTATGTCTCTGCCTCTCAAGTGGACATTGAACTGCTCTTGGCCTTAAAAGCACCTGTAAAAAGAGAATATGCGAATAGTGTTCTCTAAGATTCCTTCATCCTTTTAAAAGGCTATGGTTCTAAGTAAGCTGAGAATCTGATTTTGTATGGTCTTAAAAACTCTTCATCTTTCCAATTAAAAATGTTTCATCTCCTGTAAATGTCACTACCAATCTGATATGTTGCCATGACATTCCAGACATGAGACAGGAGAAAATGTGACAAGCTTATGTAGATGCTATTCCCATCCTCTTACTACTCTACTTTGCCAGGAGCCAGCTCAGTCCTGGAACACTTCAAAAAACATGTCCTTACCACTAAAGTTCTAGAATAGGGATTCAAATTTAAAGTGTAAGAAAAGGCCTCAGTTTAGATCTGAGCCCAGACATAGGACTTCACACCTTCTTCTTACACTACCATTCATCTGGGCCTCAGTTTATTCCTCCAAATAGTGGAAAAGAACAAATCATGTGGGCAAATGCTATGAGATTTACGTAGACTAATAGTTTTAAAGACAGAAGTGGAGGAGGATGAGAAAAAAGAGCTTCTAGCACCTTGGGCTCTTGGGAAGGCATGTATGACCCCTACCATCACCACTGGATCATGCATCTTGTTGCAACTTGTTATTCTCAAGTGCTCAACCATATCAATGGATGAATGACTATGACAAAGCAGATGTCAACATTTAAATGTGATAAACTTCAAACAAGAGGAACTGTAATGTGTGGGAAGGGGTTCAAATCCCATCCAACCATCATCAACTTGACCTCCTTATGCCTGTTCCCCCATTGCTAAAATAGGGAAATTATAATTTTTCTTGTTGACATTCTTCTGGGTATTAAAAGATGTATGACATACAAAGGGCCAGTATAATGCCAGGCACTTAATAGGGGCAATTAATAGCAAAAATTGACTATATTAAGCAAACTCAAATATCCTCGTCATCAGATCCCATTTACCCACGACTAATAATATATATTATGAGCTGTCTGTAAGACTCCCACAGTCACCTTTGACTTGTAATTTGCCAGAACCTTATCTGTAAGAAAATATTAATATCTGTTAAGTGTCTGACTCTTGATCTTGGCTCAGGTCATGATATCATCGTTAGTGAGTTCGAGCCCCACATCAGGCTCTGTGTTGACAGTGCAGAACCTGCTTGGGATTCTCTCTTTCCTCTCTCTCTACATCCATTGTTAGTGTGCACTCTCTCTCTCTCTCAATAAATAAATAAATAAATAAATAAATAAATATCTTAAAACAAAAGAAAATATTTTTCTTTATCTGAAACTTCCAAATCCTCATCTCCATAATTATGGAATTACTCCAGGTTCACTTAGAACAGTAGCCTTTTAAAAGTATAAAGGAGTATTAGAGAATGGCATTCTCCTCCCTTTTTACAGGTGTTTTCAAGGCCAAGAGAGATTCAATGTCCACTTCAGAGGCAGGGACATACAATTAGTCATTCCAGAAGCAGGGCTACCATTCAGGTGTCCTAACTCCCAATTTAGGGCATTCCTTATCAAGTAATGGAAAGAACAGCACTACAAGCCCAAAGCTCAACAGATTGTTGGTGAATGGAAACACTGTGAAAAAGTCCAGTGGACTCCATGGGGAGAGTTCAGTGAAAACAGTCAGAGAAGTAGGAAGGAAGGAATGGTAAATACAATGAATTCCATGACCAGTCCATAGAACCAAAAAAGATCTGCTCTCCTACTATGTTAGTCTATCCATACCACAAATACCTCAATTATTTTTACAATTCCATTTTAAATTACCCATTGACTTTTTAGCATGCCTCTTTGCATTTTTTTAAATATACATCCTTAAGTTTTCACAATCTACTTAGAATTAATATTGTACCACTTCACAGAAAAATGTAAAACTCTCACAAGCATATATTCCATTTAACTCCCCTCCCCCAACACACACACACACACACACACACACACACACACACACACCCCATACACTTCTTTATATGCTATGGCTGTCATATGTATTACCTGTTACATACATTATAAAGCCCACAAGATAATGATACAATTTTTGCTGTAAATAGTCATATGTATTTTTTAACTAAGAAAAAATGTAGTCTTTTATTTACACAAATGTCTACCATTTCTGATGCTTTATGTTACTTCCTAAAAAATCCAGGTTTCCCTCTCACATTATTTCCCTACAGCTTTACAGGGCTTTCTTTACAGATCTGCTGGCAATGAAGTCTCTCACATTTCCTTTTATTTAAAAATATCTCTGCATCTATTCTCACAGGATACTTTCACTGGATACAGGTTTCTGGTTCGACAGAGATTATTTTTTTTTCTCCCTTCTAGAACTTTGCAGATATTGTTCCACTCTCTTCTGGCCTTCATAGCTTCAGCTGGGAAGTCCACAATTACTGGAATCAGTTATTCTGTATGTAGTGTGCCATGTTCTTCTGCCTACTTTCAAGATTTTCTCTTTATCAGCAGTTTGTCTATAATGTGTGTTGGTATGTTTTTCTATTTAGCTAGTTTTGGTTTTGCCAAGGTTTTTGAATCTAAATTTATGGTTTTCATGAAACGTGGAAGTTTTGGTGACTTACTCTTCAATATTTCTGTGCTTCCATTCTCTCTCTCCTTTATTGCTAGGACATTAAACAAATGTTGGACTTCATTTTTGTCCCACAGTCTTAAGACTGTTCACTTTTTTTTCAACCTTTTTTTCTTTTTTTAATCAAGGATAATTTCTATTTATTAATCTCAATGTTTGATGAATCTTCCCCCATGACTTACATTCTACTATTAATTTAAGTCCATTTACAAAACTTGTAAGTTTTGGATACTAAGTGTTTTTTTTTAATGTTTACTTACTTATTTTAAGAGAAAGACAGAAGGGGAAGGGCAGAGAGAATCCCAAGCAAGTCTCCTTCTCATGAACCATGAGATCATGACCTGAACTGATATCAAGAGTTGGACATTTAACCAAATGAGCTACCCAGGCACCCCACAGATACTGAAAAATTTTAATTTCCCTTTATTCTTTTTTATATTTTCTATTTTACTCCTGGAATTCCTTATACTTTCATTAATTTGTTATAAGAGTATTTCCTTTATCTCAATTTTAATAGCTGCTTTAAAATAATTGTCTGATAATTCCAGCATATGGATCATCTCAGGATTGGTTCCCAACAACTTTCTCTTGAGAATGAGCTACATTTTCCTGGTTCTTTGTAAGTCAAGTAATTTTGGATTATACACTGAACATTATGAGTTCTATGTATGGAGGCTCTAGATTCTGTTATATTCCTTTGAACAGTGTTGATGTTTATTTTAACAGGCAATTAACTTTGTTAAATTATAAACATTGTCTTGTCTGAAGTAGGTAATAAATCAAATCTCAGTTAAGTTATTTTATATTTACCTGTGCTGCTTTAAGTCTGTCCCAATGTGTGTATGGTTCAGGAGTCAACCAGAGACAGGCACAGTTTATACACACAACCTGGGGCTCTCCGTGTCTGACTCTCTCCTTTCTGGAACTCCCTTCTCACTCTCAAGTAGCTATATAAAACTTTAAATGGTGAACTATAGTCTGCCAAGATTTTCTGTGCCTGTTTCATTCTCATTTCACCCTCTCACAGGAGTCATGTTGGGTCTACCCACCATGGCCAATACACATCCCCTATTATATATTTCAATTCATCTTCAAGCCTTCATTCATATCTGGTCTCTACTTAGTAAGTTTTTGTTTTCCAAGTGCAAGATGTACACCATTGATAAACCAGATGACTTCAGATGGCTGAGACCTAACATTAAATAGCACCGAATCTGAATCACACTAAGAGAAAGATATTTTCAATTCTTTTTCAACTCTTCTAATTCTGTCAAGGAGTAAATCTCAGTTTGGTGTTACTATGTCCTTAACACCTTTCTAATAATGGCTAATTCCCCCCTTTCAAACATAGAGACAGCAGGTCTCATGTGAAGAACCTTCTCCAGGCAACAGCACCTACCTAGAAATGAATAACATTACTTTATCCTTCATTCAATGTATTTTTAGAGTTACCTTCTATTTGTGGTGACACTGTTTTCTATTTGTGATAACTAGGAAAGTTTCATTTTAAAATAAAAAGTCACAAAAATTAAAATTTATTTTAAAATAATAAATGACAGTATAGGTCATATACAAATAAGAATAGGAAAAAGATGAGTAGTCGAGTAGATAACTCTAGTTGTTATAACAGATATCCACTGTCCTTTCCAAATCAGCAGCTCAACACAACAGAACTTATTTCTTGCTCATGAAAATGCCAACTGAATATTTCTGATGTGTGGTAGTTTTCCATTTGTTCATTCAGAGGCTGAGAATTGCAAAATTTCTACCTTTTTAACACATGGATTCTAAGATCATCTTGAGTGTATCCAGTCAGCAGACAGGAACGAGAGAGAAAAAGCATGACCTACAGTATGGGCGGTTTTTATTGGCCAGAATTAAAAAAGATGTACATCCTTTTAGCCACATTCCACTGGCTGGAACTCAGTCAATGGCCATGCTTAACTGTGAGAAGCCAGGAGGAAACTAGTTTAACTCTGTGACCAGGAGAAAGAGAATATTGGGTTTGGGTGAGCATAAAGTTTTGGAAACTGAACTAAAGTTTGGAAAATTGCCCTAGGTTATGGTCCTTCAAAGCAAAGGGGAGGAGGCAGACATCACATCTAAGAAACCTTCCTTCATCTTTTAAGAATGACTCTGGATATTCATGTTGCTTCTTCCTGCCCACTTTCCTGCACTCAGCATTAGACCTCTACCCAACAAACATAGCAAGACAGACAGGCAGTCCCAGAAAGGTTCTGCCCATTTCAGTAGACCTCTCCCCACACAGGATCCTGGGATGCTCACTCCAGCTCCACACTGCCCAAGGCTCCTGTCCCCTGCCAGTCTTTTTCTTCCTAGCAGTTTTGCAATCACAATTTACTAATCCTGACTCTCACCCTCTCTACAAAGTCAATGCTTTCTGAGACTTCAATTAGCTAACCTGAAAAAGTAACCAGTGTTCATGTTAATTGAAAGCTCTTCCTTTCTTCTCTCCAGGGAAATTAAGAAATTTTACACAGTGGCTTCCTAGAGCCCATGATGTTGTTCCCAGTGTGTCCTATCAAGATACTGCCACTGCAGTTCCTGCCTAGGCCACCAGGGACCAGGAAGGGAGCCCATGGGGAGAGGAGGGTCTTTCTGATGGGATCTCTGTCACTCCACCAACATCACTTCTAGAGTTACTAGCCAGTTCTTATTTGGCCACTCCCTCATGCAAGAAAGGAAAGCGGGGAATGTCCCTCCCCAGGATCTTTCTTTGATCTCCACAGATCACAAGCACCTAATTTAGGGTCTGAGTTCTCTGCTCAGGTTTAGTAAATGTAACTGAATCAAATTCAAATTATTGATTCAGCACCATTGAGACATTAGCAGTCATTCAAATTTTGTTCGATGTATTCCTTAAAAATAGTAAAATCTTAAACAATCAAGAACTGTAAGTGTCAAACCTTTGATCATTCCAGAAATGCTGTAATTAAAGAGTCAGCTCCTCACACTTTTTCAGAACACAGTGGAAGACCCCCATGGGCTCAAGCTTTCCCTCAGAGGTGACCAATGCTTGACCTAGCAATTTTAAATTCACAAACTGCTGGCAAAGCGTGTCAGCAAATATTCATATCTATGAATATGTTTCAGGAGAGAAGCAGCCCCTGTAATAAGCTGGTGTTTTATGAATGTATAAATAAAATGATATGCTAGCAGAGAAGGCTTCTGATATTGAATCTTAAACCCACCCTATGCTTTCCCACCCTTTTAAGAAAGTAAGTGAAACACCTAGATTCAAAGGTAGTGTGGAGTCTCCCTAGAAGGTTTTGCTTATTACTTAGTTACACTAATTTTAAGAACAACTCCAATCTCAGTGGGCTTCTCCTCTGCCTTTTCTATTCCCCCAGAGCTTCTAAGAGGTCTGAATCCTGGATTCACCACTTTCTAGTTATGAAATTTGGAGTAATTTATTGCACATGATGTTTAGGATCAAGTTTGAAATTCTCCAACCAAAAAATAAAAGGGGAGCAGCAACAGAATAGTGAAACAGGACAGGCAAAATATTAATGATTACTGACAGTGAGGAAGGTCTGTGTTAGGTCATTCTATCTACTTTCATGTTTGTTTGAAATTGGTATAATTAATTTTTTTTTTCTGGGAGACAGAGAAAGAGTGTCAGCGGGGGAAAGTCAGGGAGGGGGAGAGAGAGAATCCGAAGCAGGTTCCATGCTCAGTGCAGAGCCTGATGCAGGGCTCAATCTCATGACAGTGAAATCATGACCAGAGCCAAAATCAAGAGTTGGATGTTTCACTGACTGAGCTCCCCAGGCACCTGGGTATGATTAATCCTTAATTGACACTTTTTAATTATCTACAGCATAAATAATTTTCAAGTCTTCTTTTCATGAAACACCTTTATCCTGTTAAAAAGAATCACAGGCCCAAAATGGTGTCATTTAGGCCACGTCACCAAATGGGGCTTAACACCTAACCTAACTGCAGTTTCAACATCCCCCAGAAATGTAGGCTTAACCAGTCAGTCAGGAATTTGCTGATCAGCACCAATGAGGTAATCTATCACATGGGCCCTCCTTATTGATTCCTCCCCCGCCCATCTCAAAAAGATGAGGTCATCTGCATAATAAGATCCCTCTGACCTTCCCTCATAAAGCGAAGTAGTCTTGCCTGAAGCATTTTTTTTCTTTTGCTAATAACTTTCTTGCCCCACACTCTTTCCTATAAAGACCTTCCATTTTGTATATGTCCTCTGAGCCCCCCTCCACTTGTTAGATGGGCTGCTGCCTAATTTATGAATTGTCTAATAAAGCCGGTTAAATCTTCCAGTTTACTTGACTAAATTTTGTTTTTTAACACTCCTCTATTTCAGAAATATGTGATAGAGAATACACTTGGAATTCTACTTGATTTTGCAGAACAATTTCTTCCCTGTTCTCATAGGTTAATGATATAAGAAGAACTTTTTTTTTTCTTTCCACCATTTCAACTGTTCAGACCTAGTAAGAAACCAAATTCCCTGACATGTATTTCACTGTGACCCTTGCCTTTTACAGACCAATTAAAATCCTAGGTATCTGGACACAGCTACAATTTAGTGCCACTCTCTGTGTTTGCTCTGAGATTCCAGTCCCTCAATACCTCCCCTTTCCAAATGGAGAGACACTGGAGGTGGGAGGAGGAGACGAGAAGAAAAGGAATATACTGCCTTCCTTTTTAAGCACCAAACGCAATTCTGTTCTTCTCCCTTTCTCCCCACTGATTCTTAAACATCTGGAGAGAGCAAAACATAGATGCCACGTCCATGAAGAGGGGAGACAAGTAAGATGCTGTGTTGGGATCAACCTATACTTTCTTTTTTACCCTCATCTCATCTTTCACATGCCAGGAATGCACTGAGAAAAGAGATTGAGTCCTGCTGGAGCTCCAACAGTGCCAACATAAACGGCTGGCTTCCCCCAAGTTATATTAATATAACTGACTCACTGGTGATCCCTGTCAGGGCTACACGCGATAACGTCAAAATTGTATGGATTAGAGGAAAAGCTGTTTAAAACGCTTTCCCCCGAATGATCAGTTTTTAATTATATCCCAACAAAATATTGACACCTCCTTTAAAACTGACAGAGCATACAAAATTCAGACATGTTTTCCTTCACGTCTTTGAGAAAAATGGAACTTTGGATATAATTTTATTACTTCTTTCATATGTCTTCATCAACTAACTTAACCTGGATCTGTTCTTTTAAATTATTTTGAGTGCAAAAAATGAAATCAGTTTGAATTTTATGTTAAAAATTCAATAAGTACAGCCAAAGTAAAGGTTAGAAATGTATTTAAAACCCATTAATATCAGCATCACAGTAAGAGAAAGTATATAATGACAGTTGTAATTATTACATTCTCTTGTTTTTCACTTCTGAAGAGCAGCAATTAAATTCCTACTTAGACTTATGTGGAAAGTAACATGTTCTGCACCTGCAATACTGAAACCGTTTCATTCGCTCTAACTGCAGAAGGGTTTACCTCCTTACACGACAGCTTCCGGGTCATAATGGTGGATGCAAATTGTTTCAAGAATAGCACAGTGTTTCTGACGATTTAGGACGGTATTCATCTACCATTTGATTTCCATTCACTATTAACAAGTACAAAATGATCTTCCTAGCCTCTGCCAATATCAGTACAGACTGAAACATGTTGGTTTCCATCCAAATAGTATACATGGACCAACTGTAGTTGGTAGAGGACTGAAAACACTGTCATTCACTGTCTTAGCCCTTCCTCTGAACTTCTGAGTCTCTACCTCTTTCTAAGAGCAATTATTGTGAAAGCATTATTGTAAAATTTAAAGCATTCACACATGAAACTCTTCTTGGTGACTATCCACTTGTGAGTGCTGAGCCAGACTGATAGGCTGACTCAAAAATGCATGCCTGTGTCAAAAACAATGTGCTCACTAAATATATCTGTTCCCCCACATTTCCCAGCCTTCACAGTTAGGTTGGACCATGTGATAATTCTGACCAGTATGCTGGTCCTGTAGAAATGACCTGTGTCACATTTAAGCCAAAGTATAAAAGAGCTGGCACATGATATTCTGGCTGTGTCTTCTCCTGTCACGGTGACTGAGGAGTCCATGAGTTATAGATGTTACAACTACAGGATGTTAAACTGGGGGCATCAGCCTGAGTCTCTGAATGACTGTGTGGGGTACAATACCACCACAACTCTTGCTGGTTACGGACAGTGAAGAAACAAACCTTTGTGTGTTATGCCACATACAAAGATGGAAGTTGGGACTATTTAGTTCCTGCAGCACATTCAGGATATCCTACCCCGAATAAAATAATGTCTGAAGTCCAAACACCTTAAAATTTTCACCTAACTAGCTTCAAACAACTCTAGGTGCTTTATTTCTGCACTTCCTCCCACACCAATAGCTGAGATGAAGGACAATATGCAGAGAATGACTCCACCATGGCACTCTGGCAACCTTGCACGTCTCCACATAGGCCACGTGGGCAAAGCTTAACCACAGTCTGACCCGGGTGTTGGCAGGCTGCCCACAATTCCTCCCCAAATGAAGGGAGATAAGCAGCCTTGTGGGGAGCTGCCATGTGGCAGTTTCTCATCTACCTCCCAATCTTGTGAGACTGCCACAAGACGGTTTCCCATCCATCTCCCTAGGTTCAGTTGAGCACAGGACTTTCCACCTACCAGCCCCTCCCACCTAGGGCACAGCTGCAGGCTTCTGTGTCTACAAAACTACTTGGCTGTAATTTAGACGTGGCTCCTCTGGGGCAGACTGATCCACCACTCCTGCCACCTGTCATCTGGCCCTTGCAGTTCAGTGTCATCCTATGTGTGGGGTGAGGGAGATGGGGAACCGATGCCAGGCTGATCTTGCTTTTGCTGTCTGTGTAAGTAATACATGTCTGGATCCATCTGGACTCTTGTCCCTGTGGTGGCCAAATCTATGGAAGTGTGAAGATCCAAAGGAACAGCTGCCCTATTAGCCTATTAGCCACGATCATTAAACTGCTGCTTGGGGACTGCTTGACCACTTACCACCATAAAAGGTGTTTCCAAGATAACTCTTTGTTGCTCAACCTCAGGCGGTTTTGTGCTAACATGTCTTTCTCCTGCTTAAAAGAGTGAAATGGGGTTCCAAGCGGGACTATAAATAGCTTTCTGATTTGAAGCTGGAGAACAAATCAGCCAGGCTGATTTCCCGCCACTTCAGCCTCCCCAACATTCTAATAAAGTTAGCATTAGGTTTACAAAAGTTAGAAGGTTCCACCAACCCAGGCCCAGCTTCAGGTATTTGGCGGCAACGGGAGGTGACAGAGTCTAAAGTGTGCTGAGCAGTGGCCTCAGACTTTGGTACAGTACCTAACATGCAAGGGGATGACTTGGGACATTTCGTACTTTCACCATTCCAATGAGCCAGAAACATATATCAGAAAAACGAATAATTTCTTTCAAATTAAATTATCAATGGTGATACTAACACTATGTTTCCTGAGTATTAACAAACATGAATGGTGCACAAATTCGTTTACTAATTACTAAACATCAGGAAGTGTGACAGAAGGAGGGTTTACAAAGATAATATAATTCCATCTTTAGATGTAAACCCAAAGTTTTCCAAGGCAGGCAATGTTTCTGACTAGGCAGAAACAAATATACCACAATATATACCCCGGATTATGAGTTTCAGATATGAGACGACTTATATATGAGGTCACTTCGCGACTGGTAACCCTGTTGTACCTACTGAAATGGTGAACCACACACGACATTCTCTGTTGGCAATTATACGACACCACCATGCCCAATGGTACTACTGAGAACGGTGGTACAGTTTTGGTTCTCTTGTCAAAAATGTCCTATTGGGAGCAAAAATTAACATGACATATTTTGCTGGTTGAAAGGGAGAGATTTTCTCAGGAAAAGAAAAGGAAGATGTATCGAATATTATTTCTGGAAGGGAGACATCCTTTCCTTACAAGACTTGGAAACATGTTGCTTTAAAGATAATTTGGGGGAACTTGGTTGGCTCAGTCAGTAGAGAGTGTGACTCTTGATCTTGGCGTCGTGAGGTCGAGCCCCATGTTGGGAGTAGAGATTACATAAAAAAATTAAAATCGTAAAAAAATAAAATAAAATAAAGATGATTCTGGGCAGAGAATGGTGAGGAGAAACCTGTGCTTTCAATAACTATGGGGATGGAACAACTGCTGACGGCTGGTAGGAACCATAGCATACATGAATAAAGCACTCAAACACTGGTGTTTTTCTGAGGGAAAAGGCCTAGTGTTCTAAGCAGAAACTATCAGAACTAATTAAAAGGAAATAGTCAAGTGTTGTCCTTATTACTATTCTCTCAATCACAATTGTTTATGTGGGCTTTTCTCCATGCCAGGCTTCCTGCTAGGCAGAAAGAGTACGAAGAAGAATGGGATAGATGTTTGGTCAGTCAGTGCCTTGGCACTATTAATGCCTTGCAGCTCCATTTCCTTGGAGCTTCCTTGGTTCCTATGGTAACCAGTAGTGCTCAGTTAAAAGTTTCTGGACGTTGGCAACCTTCAAAATAACAGTTGAGGGGCGCCTGGGTGGCTCAGTCGGTTGAGTGTCCGACTTCAGCTCAGGTCACGATCTCGCGGTCCGCGAGTTCGAGCCCTGCGTCGGGCTCTGGGCTGATGGCTCAGAGCCTGGAGCCTGCTTCCGATTCTGTGCCTCCCTCTCTCTCTGCCCCTCCCCTATTCATGCTCTGTCTCTCTCTGTCTCAAAAATAAATAAACGTTAAAAAAAAATAACAGTTGATTCAGGCAAGGATTCTCAATGGACATCAAAACCTTTAGGTCAATGTTTCAATTATGCCACAGGTTACTTATTAATTACAAAAAGGAAAAGGAGAAATTATAACAGAGAAATTTAGTGGGTACCAGTTTAACCAAGGGATTAAACTCAGCACAACCAGGAAGGAGACAAACATTATGTGGCTCCTGATGTGACCCAACAGAAAGGCCAAAATATTGCCTACATGGTACTCTTGCAAAATTCATTAAACCTAAATCTAATCATAAAGAAACAAGCAGGCAGACCCAGATTAGGAGATACTGTACCAAACTACCGAGCTGGACTTTTCCAACTCTGCACTGCAGTTTTATAAAAGATAGAAAAAGTGAAGAAATAGTCCAGATGAAAGAAGACTAAAGCAACAGAACAACTAAAGCAATGCATGCACCTTGATCAAACCAAACAACCATACAGATAATTCTTTGGACTACTGGAGAAACCTAAATAAGGTCTGTGTACTAAATGGCATTACTGTGCTGATGTCAAATTCCTTTGTAGTTCCTGGTTTTGTGATCACATAGGGACCAGTCTTTGTGCTTAGATGATAATACTGAAGTACTAAGGGATGAAGTAGCATGATGTCTCCAACTGACTTTCACATGGTTCAGAAAAAAACCAAATATGTGTGTGTCTACCTACATGGATATGGGAGGAGACACAGAGCAAAAACAGCAAAATGTTCTTAATTGGTAACTTTAGATGAGAAGTTATGGGTGTACACTTACTATTCTCACAACTCTTCCACTTAATTTGAAACTTTTCATGAAAAAGGCAGGGTTGGGGAGGAAGAAAAAACAGCAGCTGGCTGAGCTCAGGTTACAGTGGCGGATCACAGAAAACAGAAATGCTAAGGGGCCACATGCATGAAGCCTGCGCCCGGGGTCTCACAAGTCCCCCTCTGACAGGGCGGGTCTCATCTGAAAGATGGGACAGTCCAGGAGGTGCATTCTTAGTTTGAAATGGTTCAAGATGCCTCAACTGCCAAACCCGAAGAGATTCATCTGTTTTACAATACCTACAGACCTAACATAGGTACACTTCAGAAAATGGTCAACTTCTCACTTGTTATTTAATCTAGTGAAAACCAGCACAAATTCTACAACAGAAATGGTATGAAACGCTCAGTAACCAACTTTGGAACAGTGTCAGTACAGCTTTGGGACAATGTGGGTAGGGTGCCTACATCCTCAGACATGGTTGCAACGAAGCCCTGGCTCCAGAGGAAATCTAAACATTAGGCTTTAAACTTTTCTTTTGAATTAGGAATTCTCTGCTGAAGAGTCAATAGCATATGCCTTAAAATTCTGGCAGAAGTCCACATATGGATGAATTCATTACATGTCTTAAAAGAAAGTCATGAATCCTTTGTAAATATTCTTTTGGAATCTAAAGGGAAAAATCAAAAGATGTTATTTGTCCAGAAAAGAATGATAACTCAGAGCCCAACCTTCCACCTCTCTTTGCAGCTAAGAAGACACTGAGCTCTTCCCATCCTGGAGCCCCCATTTCCTCCACCATCTGTGTCACACCAAGTCCAAGTCTCTTGCTCAGGTCATCTAGCTTCCTTATTATTATCAGTCAGCCTTTCCCTCTGTGTCTCCACGATGCAAAATCAGATTCAATTTACAAAGGGATTATTTTTCTTTACCACTTGTCTAGTACTGACAGAACAAAATGCCTTTATAACAAAGGGCTAACAGCAACAAACACAAAATTCATGAAGTCAAATAAAGTAAAATTTCTATCATGTACTCCAAAGTAGTATTCTTACAAAAATTGAGCAAGGTCAAAATGACTCTTCCCTCATCTTTCATTGTTTAGTAACAGCGTAAAATAAATAGGCAGTTACTACTCAGAAAAATTCTGAAGTTGAAAACAGTCCCTCCTTCATATTCCAAAGAATCTGTGTCCATTTCCATTCCTCTGGGTCCATACTCCCGACCATATGTAGGGCCTAATGTATGGCTTTAGCATTGTTTTAAATTAATAATAATCTGTGGTACTTTCATATCATAACTTTCATTTAACACTGTGAAACACACAGCTGAAGTATCAAAGTATCTGATGTCAGTGTAGAGCTGGAACATACTCTTTTATTCAACTTATGAAAAATATTTTTTTACAATCTACCACATATCCACTTGGATGGATGGATAGATAGATAGATAGATAGATAGACAGACAGATAGATATTTGGGGCACCTGGGTGGCTCAGTCAGTTAAGCATCTGACTCTTGATTTTGGCTCAAGTCATGATCTCAAGGTCATGAGACTGAGCCCCATGTCAGGCTCTGCGAAAGGCATGGAACCTACTTAAGATTTTCTGGGGCACCTGGGTGGCTCAGTTGGTTAAGGATCCAACCCTTCATTTTGGCTCAGGTCATGATCCCATGGTTCATGGGGTTGAGCCCCACATCGTGATCCACACTGACAGCATGGAATCTGCTTGGGATTCTCCCTCTGCCATTCCCCACTTACATGTGCGCATGTGCTCGCTCACTCTCAAAAATAAATAAATACATATGGAATATATAACATTTCAAAGCATTCAGATTATATGACTAAATGTTTGCCTTTCCATCAAGCATTTGAGGCATTATATAGCATAGCCTTCACACAAAAAGCTTAGAACTAGGCACCCTGTGGTTCAACTCACATTTCTCCTGTGCTGACTACAATCTGTCAGACATATGTATTCAGTTATTCTTCTAAGATCAACTCTTTAAAAGCTGGCATGTGTAAGTAAATACTCTATACATGGTCCCCTGGCTCCACCTGAGTCCTCTGGTGGTGTAAGGAGTGTGTTATTGCTGTCCCCAGAGGGCGGGCAACACCAGGACTTAACATGATAATGCAGGGCATACACTGGATTTGTGCAGAGGAGTGGAGGAGTCCATCAACACAGACCCAGGGAAGGCCCAGGAGGAAGCATGACCTGAGTTGGGCCTTGAGGGAGGGGGATCCATAGGGGGACCTATGAGAAGAAATAGGTAAAAGGAGGGACAGAAAGAACAGTGTGGGATGTGTGCAGGAAAGTGAGGCCATAAACTAAGGATTCAAAGCAAAATACCTACTGCTAGGTCAACAGGTGCCCAAAACAAGAAAGGACTATGGAGAAAGCAGGGGAGGAACCAGGTCAGTTGGCTAAGAAAGATGGGACCATGGTCAAGATTTCGGTAAGAAAGGAGTTTGAGAACAATGTTAAAAAAAGCAAAAAAAAAAAAAAAAAAAACCCACAAAAACCACTAGATTAACAATGGTAGCAAGTTAGAGAGCTAAATGTGACCCTGCTCCAATGTGGCCATTGCACGGCACATACGATTTTTTTGTTTGTTTTCTTTCTTTCTCTTCAAGCAGACCACTACGAAAAAGGCCACTGAGTGCAAGAGCAGCGGAAGATCCAAAGCATTCTTTACCCATTAAAAAAATAATAATTCACTTGGAAATTCCTCTGGAACTCTTTTAATAGCTTTTCATCCAAATCTGGTAATGTGGAGTAGAAAGCACCATTATAGAAAATAAGAAGACAGGTTATAGATGCCAGCTGTGCTCCTTAGGGCGTGCAAAACGACTTGTTACTGGATTTAAAGCAGAAAAAATAAGCAAGTGACATTTTTTAATCTTTCCATTTCAATGATCAATGGTGAGACTGTTAGACATTTGGACTCAATGTGAACCAAAAAAAAAAAAAAGAAGTATATTTGGATGCCAAGTGTCTCACTCAAATGGATATTCATGAAACAATGAAATGACAGGGCCCAAATGTAAATACCACCGGGGCCCCAGGAAGTTGAAAAGGAAAACAACCAATAGAGAAAATTTGCCCTCGGTGGTCAGACACAGCAGCAGTGATTCCCAGCAATTCCGTCCTCAGCTTTTCTTGAAATAACAAACCCTCTAAAGAGAGAAGAGAAGGCGTGTGTGCTCTGCTGTCGCGGTGATGGGAAAAATCTCGGCTGGCAGCAATGGGAACTGACTGGGCAGATTTGGCAGACACCAGGCCTGGGAACAAAGTCAACAGCATGCTTCGTGTTTTAGGGAGCGTCCTCTGTGCATCTTCAGAACAAAGACTGACGATGGGATTCATGGCCACACTCAGAGGTCGCCTAGAGAAAGGGCAGCTGGTGTCAAAAACATCTGCCCTGATACCAAACCTTCCTTTATATTAAGCTTGCCAAACTCTTGTTTTCCATTTAATTCTTTTGGCCTTTGAACTCTTCAGGCATAGAGTTTTATGAGTGGTGGTGGGGAGAAGGGGTAGTGAGGACAGCCGGATGTGGCAGAGTTGCAATTTTGTGTCATCATGCTGGAGGGAACCTCGAAAGCTAAAAGTGATGGCAGACCAACCATAATCAAGTTCAAACCCTGCCTCCAGACTCATCCATGTAAACCAGGACTTTGAGGGAAGGCCTCTTCTTAATTAGTTCCATCTGGAGACTCCACACACATTCTATGTTCACTTACTCCAAAGGTCAAGAAGGTCCTTATGATGTGTAATTAAAATACACTCTCTTCACTTGATTGACTCACATCTAATGTAACACGTTTAAAAACAATGGAAAAGTTAGAAACCATTGAATAGTCTTCTTCTGTTGTAAATGTTGAGTTTTCCTTCTTTTTTACCACTAGCAGTTCCAGTCCTGGACCCCAAAGCAATGTGTGAAATGCAACCTTGTTTATTTTTAACCCTTCATACAAAGTTATTCATCCTGGAAAAAGAAGTAAGTGATTGCTGACTGAATGAAAGAATTGGCACAATCACCCTCAAATCTCGAGCACAGAAAGCTACTGTGTCACCAGCATAGAGTGGTTCTCAAAGTGGTTTGGGGGCCTCTGAGGGTCTCTGAACCCCTTTCAGGGGGTCCATGACCACAAACTGTCTTTATAATAGGTATAAGATGTACTTTGCCCTTTTCACTCTCTCTTTCCACAATCGTACAGTGGAGTTTTCCAGAGGATACAAGCCTCAAGATGACATCATCACTCTAAAGCGAATAGAATTTGTTTTTGGTATATTCTTGGACTTTAAAAATTCCTCATTGTATTTTATTAATTCTCATTTATTGATAATACAATAAAAATTGATAGAAATAAACCACCTGAGCAAAAGCTTTTTAGAATCATCAATAACTTTTAAGAAAGTAATGGGGTTCTGAGACCAATATTTTATAAGAGGTAGAGGTCTAAGAGAGCCTTTTCATTCAGGATCTTACTAAGTAATAACCTCATAATATGGTGTCACATAAGCAGCTGGCTGATTAAAATAGGAAAAACTGAAACATCCTTAAGCTTTTTTCTTTAAGTGATAGAATTCTAGGGATCTCTAGCTCTTACCAGTAGCTGGGCTTTTTTCCTTCCCTGGAACTCTATTTCCTGATTCACCTCTTGGAGAGAAGGACTTCATCTAATGCACCATCTCCATTCCTCCAGTCTACTTTTGCAAATAAGTCCTTTACTTGAAATTCCATTAGGATAGTCACTCACTGAGGCCCTTAGTCACCCACCTCTCCTGCCCGCCACTTAACCTCTCCCCATTGTGGTGATCACACTTACTTCTTTACTCATTTTTAATGATTATTTACAATTTATCTATTCTTTAAAACTTGATGTGCTCTGCCCCAAAAGATACACATTACTGCCTCTCACACAACGCCTTTCCCATAGCTCTGTGCCTGGATCTTCTCCCTCCACAGACGGGAGGTCTGAGCTTCACAGATTACAGTCTTTGTTGAACCATAATATTTGTTTACGGGGTTTCTCAAGATTGGGAGACGTATGGGATATTTTTTCTTTCCCTTCCAAGTAATACAGAAAATATGTTTGATGACTGAATTGATGAAATTAAAAACTCAGAAATTAAAAACTTGGGGTGCTTGGGTACCTCAGTCGGTTAAGCATCTGACTCTTGATTATGGTTCAGGTCATGATCCCAGGGTTGTGGGATCATGCCCTGCATCGGGCTCTGGGCTGAACATGCAGCCTGCTTAAGATTCTCTCTCTCTCTCTCTCTCTCTCTCTCTCTCTCTCTCTCCCTCTCTCTCCTCTGCTCTTCTCCCCCACTCGTGCACTCTCTCTTTCTAAAAAATAAAAAAAGAGAGAGAAATTAAAAATTTGAGGGAGAAAAAGGGAAGCAAGTGAGCAAAATAACAAAGCTATAATAACTACTTAATAATACATTAAATCTGATTGTGACCTGGGGCACCTGGGTGGCTCAGTCAGTTAAGCGTCTGACTCTGGATTTCAGCTCGGGACATCATCTCACAGTCCGTGGATTCGACCCATGCATCAGACTCTTGATTCTGACAGTGTGAAGCCTGCTTGGGATTCTCTCTCTCCCTCTCTCTCTCTCTCTCTCTCTCTCTCTCTCTGTACTCCTCCCTCACTCTAAATTTCTCTCTCCCTCTCTCAAAAACAAATAAATGTAATTTTTTAAAAATCTGATTGTGATCTTCCAGGAGACTAATTTATTCCCCCATTTACTAGAACAGATGCTTAACAAATACTCCTTGTAAACGAATGCCTCTTCTCAACAAAGTCTGAGCTTGTCTGTTCAATGATATACTATTACTCATGATGCACCTCAAAGCAGGTGTGACTTCTTCTGAAGGAACCTGTCACTCATTTCAAGGGCAGAATCAAACTTTGTACTTCCCATATTACAACATCTATCTTTCCCTTCAGGATGGATTTAATGACAAAAACAAAGTTACTCCATTAAATGAAATGAGAAAAACTTAAGGAAATCCCACTTATTGAGCAGAAATGCATCAAGCTTAGAAAAATGGGGTAAGTAGTGAGGGGAATTAAAACCCAGAGTTGGAAAATAAAGAATTTCCCTCAATTTCTTTTACCTCTTTGTATGAAAACTTTTCTCAATCCCTTTTCCTGCTCTACACTATTATTGAGCAATCTCTTGCTACATGCTAATATTTAGTAATTAAATAATAAATATTTTAAATTAAATAATAAATAAATAAATATTTTTTAGCATTACAATACAAAGTCTATTCGTCCCTCACCTTATATTATTAAGAAGTGGAGTAAAAAGCTGATACCACACTCTTCAGAATGGCTGCCACAAGCAAAAAGCAAAACTATTTTCTTTTAAATTTTTCCTCCGGGAATCTGTCAAGCACTTATACAACACGTGTGCCACCCAGCTAATCCAGATCATAATCTGTTTTCCCAAATGTGTATATCTTTTCAACTCGAACACAAAGTGGCCCCCAAAACCCAATCTCCCCTCACTGCTCCCACTCATTGAAATTCTTGGGAGATGATGAGAATGTCATAAAGAGATGCACTGCCAGCTTTATTAACAAATATAAGAACATGCTCTGACAGCAAAGCAGAGAAATTTTTTCAATTCAATGACTTTCACTCTCATCCAAATCTTTTTAATATGAGGGAAGGAAAACTCAAATCACAGCATATGATGAGAACCTTTTCTGCTGATTAACATTATACAAATAGTTTTGTGCAAGGTGTTTATCTGGGTAAATATTAGCATACCATTATCATCATCACTCACTGCCTTGAGGATGAACTGTATTTCTCTGCACTCTTTCCAGAAACCTCTGAGGAAAACAGAAGGAACAAGCTCACTAGTAAGCACCTACTGTGTGTTAGGAATATACATATATTTTTATTAAGCTCCCTAAACATCTGGGAAGTACGCACCACCATCTGTAGCCCACAGGTGAGGAAACTCATGTTCATAATAGTTATATAATGTGCTCAAGATGATACTAAGGAGCTAAGAAAAACCAGTATTCAGTTCCAGGTCTGTCTGATTCCAAGGCTCTCACTGGTTCCTCTCACTAGGCTGCCTCCTGGGAGCCATTTTTAATATCAAGAGCCTTCTCCCAAACCAAACATGTGTCATCTGACTCCAGCTGACCCAGAAATACTAATTGGAAAGATTCTTCAAACATTTTCCCCCTACTTTCCCATGATTTTAACAAGTTCTGTCGTGTAGAATGACACGACCAATACTTTTGCTTTACAAAAGAATGTAGAGAACAAAAACCATCATTTATATTTTGCTCTTTCACCAGCCACTTTGCTGTAATTTAGATAAGTAAAATATCACTCGGCCACCCAGACGTTTACAGCTGGGTAGGAAGGGGCAGGAAGGGTTTTAGCAACTAAGATACGAGCAAGGTCAGGAAGTGCCAAAGCCCCAAGAGTACACATGACTTCCCGCAGGGGATGACAAGGGAAGGTGTGTGCACACTGCAAACAGGGTGTCTTCGAGTCCAGCCCTTCTTTGGGGAAAGGAAATGAGAGAGGAGACATTTTATGGCCCTGATCCTCATGCCCTCAGTTGCCCTAATGGCTGCTCCAAAGCAGAGAAGACCAGACAATACTTGTCATGTCGGATTTTCAAAATGTGTGCACAACTGTGTAGGTGTTACGCTTAAGATATGAACAACAGCAACAAAAAAGACCAGAAGGAAATACAGCAAAAGGGTTAATAAACGGTTAATATTAAAAAATTATACCTAGATGGGAGGATTAAACAATTGCGGGTTCATTCTGTATTTTTCTACTTCTAACCAAATTATCAAAACAATGTTATTTTTATAATGATAAATGCCTATGCCACTATGTAGTGTGTCATTTAAAATATTTCCATTTTCAAATGAAAATGAAGTTGAAACTTGAGGGTGGTATCTTGACCACCCACGGTAGCCACTTTCCGATGGGGCTCAGAAAACAGAAGTCCTGTGGAGGATTTCACTACCTCAGACACAAACCACTAAGGAAGCGTTTGCCCAAATTGCCCAGTTCTTGGTGGCTACCCAACAGGCCAGAAGATCTAGTTCACTGAATGCTTTCAACCTGTTGTGCCAGGCCTCTTCTCTTGACTGGGGTCTCTTTTCTGTTTTGCTATCAATTTTCAAACTTCTAAAATACATCCAGTAAATTCACCATTTCCTCTGTCTATCGTGTTGAACCTTAATAAATGGCCACACTTTTTTCAGCAGGATGGCACAATGCCCAGTTCATTAATTCGGTAGTATCACCTGTGTGTCTCTGGCAACACTAGCTACTTCGGCTTTCACAAGATGCGTATATCCGAATTCTGGTTTATGGCTGAAATCCAGCAGCTCCCAAGTGGGGCACTTCCTTGAGTATTCATGGCAATTACTAATGCTTACAGATGAGGGTATTGGACCACAGAGTGCCATTAGGTGTACTTCTGACCTTCAAGATCTGTGCGTGCTTAACTTCACATGGATCCCGCCTGCGCCCAGCATGCTACCACGAATAAGAGATTACATTTCAGGGGAATCGCTCAGCAATCACGGAGACAGTGTTTTGAAAATGAAGGAAGTAAGAATACAAATGTTTAGAAACTACTCAGGAGATTTTTACCAGCAAATAGTCTATAAATTCAAAACCAGGAATATTGCCTCTGAGGATTCTAGCTTGTCCAATTTTGAAAAATTTATCTTTGTCGTTATTTGTGATACTGCTTACCAACTCTTAGCTTACACACAAACCAAACAGGCTAGGATTGCATACAGCTAAAAATCAGAGAACAGTAGAGCTGGAAGGCAATTTAGAGGTCCTCAGCTTCAACCTGCTCGTTTTAAACATTAGGGAAATCATGGGTGTGAGAGATTGGGTAATTGATGGAAGACACACAGAATTAGTGGCAGAGGGGGTTCCAGAAACAGCTCAATCCTCTTTTTCTTACCTATCGGTCCTAGAAAGTGAAGTCTACAATTGTTCCTTTTGTCGTTACATGGATATTTCATAAGAGTCCTCTTGCAAGTACAAATAACACCAACAGTGTGAAATTCACTTATAATAATAATTTTCAAAAAGATTATTGTGAAATAACAAACATGTAGCCATGTTTCCTCAAAGCAGGGCTCTGGCTTGGAGGAGAGGTGGGAGAAAAGGAGTCCCAGCGTGTAAACAGTACAGAAAAACACATATATACAAACAGCAGGTCTATCACTCTGAGACCTGCAATCCCACTACCCTCATCTTGAGAATAAATGCTGATAGCAGTTCCCTCTGAAAATTCATTCCTTTCAATAAATCATTTATTGTACTAAATTAACTGCTAGGAGACTACGTTTTCTGTTGGTACTTTTCTGAGCAGCCTGAAAACAGGCCTTCAGGAGGCATGCTATGTATGGTTTCATCTGATATGGGTCTGCACAGGAGATTCAGGGGTGGGATACACTGAGGTACGGAAGCTAATTTCAACATCCTATCCTGAATCTTTAGGGGCTCAGTAAATGTTGAATGCTCTGTGCCATATCACGTGACACTCATAAACACAGAGACATGTAGACGACAAGTAATAACATGAGGAACATGAGCCACCCTCTTCAGAGGCGAGGACCACTATGCTCTGTTGCTGAAGTCACCTGCAAACCGCATCCCTTAATGCAACCTTAATACAAACTTCAGGTGTGAGAGAAGATTTCTGTATTAGGAGAACCTCTACTTCTGCCTTATCCCTCTGCACTGAGAGCCACAATGGCTGACTTAGCCTTCCTCCCCTGGCTATGACTCTGAGACATCTGGCTGGCACCTCGGAGCAAGGGTCTTGTGAGGAGAGCCTGGGAAAATGACGGACTCAATTCTCCATTGACAACACAACTAGGAGATCCATGTAGAGCTAAAGGCCAACTTCTCCAAGCTGCAGTGCCGTCCCATTCCTGCCTCTCTGGGATTTAAGTAGGTATTCACCACAGGGCTCCATGGGTATGGTCTTAGATGTATAAAATAGGAAGTAGGGTGCCTGGGTGGCTCAACTGGTTGAGTGTCCAACTCTTGATGTTGGCTCAGGTCATGATCCCAGGGTTGTGAGATCCAGCTACATGTCAGGCTCCACCCTTAGAGTGGAGCCTGCTTAAGATTCTCTCTCTCTCTCTCTCTCTCTCTCTCTCTCTCTCTCCCTCTCCCGCTCTGCCCCTCTCCACCACTCATGCTCTCTCTCTCTCAAATATATATATATAATTTAAATATACATAAATATATAATTTAAATATATAAAAATATATATAATTTAAATATACATAAATATATATATAATTTAAATATACATAAATATATATATAATTTAAATGTATATAAATATATACTTTGGAGGGAGTCCAAAGGGAGTAGAAGGGAGTCCTTCTACTTTGGAGGGAGAAGAGGAAAGAGTTGCTGCTATTTCAATATTTAGTAATTCTAGCTTTTTAAAACCTCCCTCACTAGCCACAGTGACAAAAACACAGCTTTATTTCTAAAGACAGATCCCCATGGGCAATTAAGTAATTCAGTTCAGCCTCCTCAACTGATGATAATGTTGTTAACTGTGAATCCACATTTTTATTTTCCTCTTAAAAAAGAGTTGGAGCACAAAGAAATATCCTGAGCTCACCCTGGTCTCTTAATATTGAAGAGAACAAACACAATACTCTATTCATTCATTCAATCATTTACACAAATTCATTCATTTACCCAAACATTAGTGCATTGTGGTGCTGTGTGCTAGTTCACATGAACTTCCTTCTAGGACAGTATATTGGTTTGCTAGGACTGCCAGAACAAATTACCACAAACTGGGTGGCCAAAAAAAGAAAACGAAAAACAAATTTATTCTGTCACCGTTCTGGAGGCTAGAAGTGTGAAATCCAGGTGCCATTTGAGTTGGTTTCTCAGGGAGGTTCTGAGGGAGAATCTGTTCCATGCCTCCCCTCTAGCTCTTGGTGGCTGCTTCCATTCCTTGGTGTTCCTTGCCTTGTAAACCCATCACTCCAATCCCTATCTCTGTCTTCACATGGCCTTCTCTCTTGTGTCTGTGTCTGTGTCATCTCTCCTATTCTTATTAGACACCAGTCATACTGGATTAGGGCCTGCCCTGAGTATGACCTTCTCATCTGCAAAGACTCTATTCTAAGCATAATCATATTCACATGTACTGGGGCTTAGGACTTCCACATATCTTTTGGGGGGACAGAATTCAACCCCCAACAGAGAGCATGAGTCCCACCGTGTGGTCATAGCTGATTTATACTATTGCCTTCTCTACCAAGCAAGAGCCTGTCACTGACATTAAGAAGATTAGAGTCTAGAAAAAGCAATACACAAATCTATCTTCCTTGCTCTTATCTCAGCTGCAGTTTTAGCTTTGTGGATTTTTCTATGTTCTTATTGCCTATCTCTACCTGAAGACTGTATGCTCCCAAAGCATAGGCACCATGTCTGCTTTCTGCTTCCCACTACATTCCCATATCCTTTCACAGTACCACAGACAGAACAAGCTTTCAAGAAATAATTGTTGAATAAATGTGTAGATAGATGAATGAATTAACTAGATGCAAGCAGGAATGAGAAAAGCCTATAAAGAGTAATAGTGGTACACACAATCGGCCAACAATGAGAAAGAAATCATTGATCCTGATTAGTAGGACTATGGAAGGTTTCATGAAAGAGAAGGCATTTGAACTCAGTCTTGTGGGATTAGTACGATCTTAATAAATGAATAAAGAGTAAAATTTATCCTTTGCTGAGCAAACAGTATGAGCAAAGGCCTGGAGATATAAAGCCTGGTCTTTGGGGGGAACGGCTAATATACCCGATAAGCTGGAGCAAAGAGTACCTAAAGGATGTGAAAATACTTGGGATGAGAAATGGGATGAAAGGCAACTCTGAGCACAGGCCATTCTGGCTGCGGTAAGATGCCACTGGACTTTCTTGAGAAGGGAAATGACATGATCCTACCTGTGCTTCAAAAGGAAAAAAAATACACAGAAATGATTCATGCATGTGTTCCTTCTTTACCTTCCTGCCTGAGTGATAGTTCTTATATTACTACAAGGAGATTTTTTTTTTAATTTTTTTTTCAACGTTTATTTATTTTTGGGACAGAGAGAGACAGAGCATGAACGGGGAGGGGCAGAGAGAGAGGGAGACACAGAATCGGAAACAGGCTCCAGGCTCTGAGCCATCAGCCCAGAGCCTGACGCGGGGCTCGAACTCACGGACCGTGAGATCGTGACCTGGCTGAAGTCGGACGCTTAACCGACTGCGCCACCCAGGCGCCCCTACAAGGAGATTTTTATATTTACCTGTGTATCTACTATGAACTTATTTGCCCGAGGAGCTAAGAACTATAAAGTTGACCCTTGAATAACATGGGTCTGAACTGTGCGGGTCCACTTAGATTGTTTTTTCAATAAATACAGTACAATACTATAAATGTATTTTCTCCTCCTTGATTTTCTTAATAACATTTTCTTTTCCCTAGTTTACTTTATTGTAAGAATACAGTATATCACACATATAACATACAAAATATGTGTTAATGGACCGCTTATGTTATCAGTAAGATTTCCAATCAACAGGAAGCTATTAGTAGTTAAGTTTGGGGGGACTCAAAGTTATATGCAGATTTTTGACTGTGTGGGGTATCAGCACCCCAACCCCCCACATTGTTCAAGGGTCAACTGTACATAAGTGATCACATTTCATAATTATTAATTAATTACATTATATGTAGTATATTATTATATAACTTATATAATTAATACTAATTTTATAGTTAAAAGATATCTTAGAAGTACTTTAATAGGATGATGTCACAGGACCTAAACTTCTTCCCAGGATAATAACTTGAAATTTAAAACCCAAGAGAAGATGATTTTGTACCAGCTAATTTTGTACTCTTTGTACCAGAGTAATAAGAAGGACTTCTATGTATAGCAAAGCATTCTAACTTCTGGGTCCAGCCTAATTCTTTGGTTTTGATTTGAGCATGGGAAGCCCACAAACCAATAACATTCAAACCTGAGGTAGGGTGGGGCTACCATCTGTTGTTCTCTCCATGAAGCACCAGGGACCCTACCACTTACCACTGACATCTGGAGAGCAGCCAGGCACCATTATAGTAGGACCCGAGGAGACACTCCAGTTCCCCATGGAGACCTGCTCAGTAGCCAAAATTCTATCAAATGGAGAGATGCTTATTATGGTCTTGATTCTCCAAAGGTCTTTGGTAATAACGCAAACATTCTTGGGAAGAAGTATTTAGCTATTGACCTGTAAGGGTATTCATTATATGGAACTGTTAACCAAGAGAAACAGCTACCCCAAAGAGAACCTCGCCCAGCCAACAAGTTCCCCTAAGGCAAGTGGGGGACTGAGTGCAAAGAGAGGCCCTAAGTGAGCAGGATGGAGATGGCATGAAGGAGAAAGAAAACTCATTTCATCCTCACAAACCCTAGAAGATAGGCCCCAGAATTTCTAGTTTACAATCATCTCTTTGTTATTTAGACTGTAAGACAACAGAAGGGTCAGGACTGTGTTTACCTGTTTCACACTGGTATCCAAGTCCTAAGACTATGCCTAGCACTTAAATGTGTGCTGAAAAGGAGTGAGCTGCCAGGAGGAATGTCACTCTTCCGTGGCACCTTGAGCACATTTCTCTGACCATGAGCATACCCATCACAAAATTGTGCCTATGAGTCATCCTCTCCCACTGGTCAGTAAACTTCCTAAGGAAAGGAAAGATGTTTGCTTATTTTTAGTATAATGTCTGGCATTTAGAAAATATACAATTATTGAGTCTCAGGGGGCTAAAATAACATGCATGAAACTAAATAACTAATTAACAAGAGGCTTAGGTTTGAGCCGGGTCTCTCTCCATCTAAAATCTATACTCTTCGTTGTAGAAAAACATCCTATGTATGACATGGTTTGACCTGAAACTGGTCTTGTGAAAGAAGGTTCTTTAGAAACAGGTTAGCAACTGTGCTTCAGCCTTGTAAGACAGACAATCTATATAATTTTTTACTATGAGTGTTTTGATTATCTAATGCTTAGTCAAAATACAGGCAAAACATAATTTTAAACACATGCAAAAGCACCCCCAAAAGTTGAGTCCAAGTAATCATTTTCTAAAATACAGATTTTTAATTACTAATGGTCTTAAACTTCTGTTTAAAAAGGATGAGCATAGGTAGAGATAGAAAGTTTTAGAGAAATCCAAAGCAAACTTTTTAGTAAGTCAATTTCTATTTTATATATATGCTAGCTCTCATTAGGAAATATTGAAAATCTCCTGTTCAGACGTATTCTCCTAAAACCTGTAGCCATGTTCATACTCAAAAAAAAAAAAAAAAAAAGAGAGAGAGAGAGAGAGAGAGAAGAAGAAATCTTCAAAAGCTAATTATTTTTACACTACAGTTCCTCATGTAGCCAATGGACTTTATCCTTTGCCAAAAAGACCAAAAACTGTTTTTTAAATTGAAAAAAGCAACTTCGAAAATGCACTAAGCTTAAGTCCTCTTTTATGAACTCTCAAATTAAGTTAAATTAATTTAAGCTTTCATGCAATACATTCCATTTTAGTGGACTCCAAAAATTAATATTGTACCTCCCAATACTCCAATAAGGTGAATGTAAAAAAAATTATACTAGACTCAAAATGTTCAATATCACATGTAAAAAAATTAGTAAAGAAATTCTATCCTGAGGAATGTTTTATCCTTTTTACTTTATACTTTTACTAATGGGTGACTTTCTATCATTTTGTAGAAATGTTGCTGCTGTTGGGTAAGAATTCTGTATAGTTGAGCCCTTAACCATAGTCTGGAAGAAATTTAACATAAAGACAAGTTAAAATGACGATACCATTGTTTATCCCATAACTGATGAACTAACAAGTCTAACTATTAAGTTTTACAAAACACACCTTTACCATCTTTTCTTGGTACTCTTAAAAAGTTTTGCAAAGGTACTAAGAAAGAGTTCCAGAGCAAGACATTCAGTGAAGTTAGTTTGTTGGCTGGTTGGTTGGCTGAATACGTCATTGGTTGGTTGAACAAATTAATTTTTAAACATTTATCTTAGACTCCTGAACCAAGAAAATGGATTTTGGAGCAGTTGTTTGGAGAATCAAGTTTCTTAAAACTCCTTTAGAGCCTACAGTTTCTCAAGGCAGTCAAGGGAAAGCACTGGGACCTTTTTAAAGTACTAGCAGTTAACAAGGAAAATGCTCTCAAAAGATCATTAAGAAATTCTCCAGGGACACCTGGGTGGCTCAGTAAGTTAAGCGCCCAGCTCTTGATTTCGAATCGGGTCATGATCTCCAAGGTTCATGAGATCGAGCCCTGCATCTGGGTTTGCACTGACAGTGCCGAGGCTGCTTGGGATCCTCTCTCTCCCTCTCTCTCTGCCCCTCCCCCGCTCATGTTCACTCTCCCTCTCTCTCTCAAAATAAATAAACTTAAAAAAAATTTTTCTGCCAAAGGTTATAACCACTTTGTTGTAGATTCCAGCTACCCTAACAGATATTCCAGTGATGCCTTCCAGAAGCATCAATTTGAGAAGGCAAGATGCCCTAACTACCTCTTTACAGGGTGAGTCAGTTTCTAAACAATGCAATTTAAAACATCTGTCCTCACCTACTCTTAGAGGGATACTGAGAAGATTCAGAAGAAAATGACAGCAGCAGAAGAGGACAGCCAATACTGGGGCTACGCACGAGTGTCTGTGACCCTTGAACAATGTGGGGGGTTAGGTGGGTAGGCCTACCCCACACACAGTCAACAATCCTCATATAACTTCTGACTCCTCAGACAACTTAACTACTAAGAGCCTACTGTTGATCAGAAATCTTACTGATAACATAAACAGCCAATTAACCCAAATTTCGTAAATGTATTATGTACCATACTCTTATAACAAAGTAAGCAAGAGAAAAGAAAGTGTTATTAAGAAAATCAAGGAAGAGAAAATACATTTACAGTACTGGATTGTATTTATATAAAAAAAAAGTCCATGTATACGTGGACATTCGCACAGTTGAGACATTCATTGTTTAAGGGTCAAATGCACTTGATTGCCAGTGCCTGCAAAAGAACCTTATTCTTAGGGGAAGATGATTGCCCTGATCCATTTACCTCCTTATTACTGATCAAGCCTGAGAAAAGGAAGCCCTCCATGGGCCCCTGGCTTCTTCCACATTGGCTCATTATACTTAACTGCTTACCTGTTATTTAATTAGCAGCCAGAGCTAATAGATCAAAGATATTTCTGATTTGAATGTTCTAGTTAAGTACCCATGGTGACATTCTAATATATTTTCTGTTGCCCATAAATTGACTAATAAAACTAAAGTAACTGCTATTGGGGATTTCACTATAACGATCTAAAAATAAAAAGTTAACCTCAGTTAAGATAAAAAGAAAATATTCAGGAAAATTATCTCTGAAAGGAAACAAAGAAACTGATCTGGCCATCTCACTGTCAGTCTCCCCAGGTTGAAACTGTAGAGTGGAAAGAGATGAGATTGAACTTTATGATATTTAAAGAGAAAAACTTCTTCCGGCTTCAGTTTAGTACTATCGGAAAAATAAGGTCATTACTTAATTCTTTGTTGTTGAAAGGTGTGAATTTCTCGTCATCAAGATTTCCTTCCCAAGGACATGATTTATGCAAAAAGCAACAAAAATGGTCAATGCCTATCTATTGGTTTGGACTCAAAACAACAGCAGCAACAACAACAAACTTGCTAATGGTCTTTTAACAAAATAAGAATAATCCCATGTGGACATACTTCACACAAAGTAATATCACTTGGACCTCACATTAGTTAGAAAGCTTTTGCTACCTTCATGAATGATGTTCCAAAAGACAGGGCAAGGGCAGACGGCATTGTAAAGAGGCTACGTCTGACAGAAAAAATCTTATTTGGTTATTAACATTTCCGCTACTGCTGGCTTGCCTAACACAGGACTGGCTGTGTTCTCTTCTCCCAACATCGAGAAACAATGGGACCCTGCAGATGAAATGTGTCATCTTCCACCCATAGGCGCCTTCACAGGAAGGAGAGTGTTGGATCAGATACCCAGAAGCTGTGACATCTGTAACTCAGTTAATTCCAATTAAAAGTACAAAAGAAAACATTAATAATAATAATAACAATAATAAATTTTAAAACCCTGTATGTAAGTGGCATTGGAAGAAGGGGGGAAACCACCTTTTTTTTTTTTTTAAGCAACAGCTGTGCAGACTAATTTTTTTGTTTTAAATCATTCATATACTTTCCAAAGCATCCATTCCCAACTGCTGCCTTCGTACTGGCAAACCCAAGAAATTCAAGACATGTAAACAAGAATAGATTTGCCCTTAAATCCCAAGGTCAAAGGCAGCATCTGTTGTTTCAGAGAACAAGGAGGGCTTTCTTTTTGCTGGTTAGTTTGTTGTGGGTTTTTTTAACAGAAAAAAAAAATGTAAGCATAAATTTTCTAGATGTTTCCTCATCACCTTAGGTGGTGCAAAATAGAAAAAACCTGCATAAAAGAAAACAAACATCCCGTGTTTTGATATTTGAGTTGCATGGATGAAAGGCTGGCCATGCTGTGATTTTTAAAGCTGACAGGAAAATTCATTTTCATACCAAGTTCCCCTCATGCCATTTGGCTATTAAATTATTCAAGGAATTTCTCTGCTTCTAAAGATTAATAACATCAACCCAAACCATTTCTGAAAAGTACTTTCACCTCCTGTAGGAGACAGATGGACCACAGGAAAGCAGCCTATCATATTACAGGCAGACAAAAAGATTTCAGATTACCAGATTAACACACCAGGCGGGGAAAAAATGATGGTAGTGGCAAGATATGAAATACTGACAAATGGAACCAAATATTCTTCAGAGCCTTCTTTGTGAAAATAAACATAATTTGGAGTCCATTGCATTTCAATTTTACCTGTCTCGCGTTCACAAACCCAGCTAATTAGCATAATGTCAGTTCCAATTTAACCAAAGCCTTCGAAAATCTAGTGGAGCCTTATTAAAATACATTGGTATCAGGGGACAAAGGCACCACCTGCTTTAAAGGCCTTTTGTGTTCTAGTAAGAAATGTGTTTTAAAATCTGGGTATATAGTTTGGATCCACAGTATTGCAGACTGTGGGCTTTTTTTTTCTTGGTACTTTCTGTGTATTTAAAACATCAGCATCCCTTGAGAAGATATTCTTGCTCCTATAAAACCTAACACTTCCTAATTATCAATTCTCTCATAAATAAAGGGATTTCCCAAAAGTTGTATTTCAGAAAGCGTCAATATGAAACGATTACAATACTATTAAAATCTATGAATATGTGATCTGTATTTGTAGATTCACAGAAGCAGGCAGTGTTTATTTTTTCATGTATATATATATATATATATATATATACACACACATATATACATATATATATACACATATATATACATATATATATATATATTTAATTCTTATTTATTTTTGAGAGAGAGACAGAGTGTGAGTAGGTAAGAGGCAGAGAGAGAGGGAGACACAGAATCCGAAGCAGGCTCCAGACTCTGAGCTGTCAGCACAGAGCCTGAAGCGGGGCTGGAACTCACGAACCGTGAGATCATGACCTGAGCCGAAGTTGGATGCCCAACTGACTGAGCCACCAGGCAACCCATGAATACACTTTTTAATTAAATACTTAAATTTAATTCCACAAATAATGCAAGAAACATTCTCATTTTAAAGTGAATAATTCACAGAAAGGTCAAGTACTGTACTCCCTCCTCCCTTACCAATCCCACTCTCAACCATCATGGGTAAACCACTCTACCACTTAGTAAATGCACACTTTCCAGAACTTTTGACAAGCACTTTTTCATATAATATGCTTTAAAAAAACTGGGATCATACTGCATTTTCTACAATTCCCTGTCACCATCCCAAGTGGCTAGGAACATGTATCAAATGCCATCTGAACACTTGGTCCTACTTCTATTATACACATATGTATGCACACAGGCAAATATACATGTATACTTAAACACAAAACGGCATAAAAATAAGCCTCTTAAGAAAACGCCCCTTTGTTCCTTATTAGTGCTTAGCTACCTAGGGAATGTACAAGGCAGATAAAGCAAAAGTGCCCCATTTCACCAACACAACTTTGACTTTGGTGTCAGTGTTTTTTGTTTTTGTTGTTTGTTTGCTTTCAGTGGGGGGGGGCACAATACTGGGGGTCACCAAATTGACCATTGGGCTACATCTGGTCTACCATCTGTTTTTGTATAGCCTGTGAATTAAGAATGTTTTTTCATTATTAAATGTTTGGAGGAAAATATTTTTTAAAGAATAACATTCCATGATAAGTGAAAGTTACATGAAATTCACATTCTGGTGTCCATAAGTGTTTGACTGGAAGGCATGTTCATTTTGCTTGTTGTCTATGGCTGCTTACTCCTACGAGGGCAGTAACTCAGAAGTTGCGACAAAGAGGGGTGCCTGGATGGCTCAGTCGGTTAAGTGTCCGACTTCGGCTAAGGTCATGATCTTGAGGTTTGTGGGTCTGAGCCCCGCATCAAGATCTGTGCTGACAGCTCAGAGCCTGGATTCTGCTTCAGATTCTGTGTCTTCCTCTCTCTCTCTGTACCTCCCCCACTTATGCGCTCTCTCTCTTTCTCCCTTAAAAATAAACATTAAAAATAATTTTTAAAAAAAGTTGCAGCAAAGACTGTAATTCCACAAAGCCTGAAATATTTACTATCTGGCTCTTTCTGGAAAATGTCTGCCAACCTCTGTTTTAGTACATGAGATTTAGTTTTCTAATATCTCACTTGTAAAACAATTCTTTAAATGCCATGTAGACACTCCTCTTTTAGTGGGTAAAGATGACCAAAGTATGCAGATAGGCAGGAGTAGAAAAAGGTCACTTCGTACAACAAACAGGTAATATACATATGGACTTCTCTTTCTAGATTTTCCAAAAATTCTCTTGGTCCTAAAATATTACTTATAATCTGCTAATGAAGTAAAGGTGCCATGGATTATGTTGCTAGAAAGTCTAACCCATTTGTCCACCTGTTGAGCACCTACTGTGTTCCAGGTCGGTGCAGGGCACTGACAATTCCCGAGTCAACAAGATGGACATCATCTCTGCCCTCAGGGACTCCCAGCCCAGTATGTTCATTACAATGTGAGAAGCTATGAAAGCATAGATCAGGGGAGCACAATGGTCTATGGGATGGGGCGGGATTAGAAAAGATTCAAGGTAATTTCACTTTTATTAGATTGAAAACTCAAAATCCAGAGGGTAGTTGCTGCACAAGAAATTAGGTAGCAATGAGAGAATCTGCCACCACCTCACTGTCTCTGTGTTCTCACTCTCTGTTCTTTATAAGCTATGATTGTGAGCAAAAGGAGCATTTAAAAAAAAATTAATGTTTATTTTTGAAGGAGAGAGAATGTGAGTGGGAGAGGGGCAGAGAGAGAGGGAGACACAGAATCCGAAGCAGGCTCCAGGCTCTGAGCTATCAGCACAGAGCCTTACATGGGGCTCGAACTCACAATCTGTGAGATCATGACCTGAGTGAATTCGGTCGCCCAACTGACTGAGCCACCCAAGCACCCCAGCAAAGGGAGCATTTTAGCCTCTAATTAAGATGGGATCTTGGTGCACCTGGGTGGCTCAGTCAATTTAATATCCAACTCTGGATTTCAGCTCAGGTCATGATCCCAGGTTGTGGGATCGAGCCCCACATTGGACTCCATACTAAGTGTGGAGCACACTTGAGATTCTCTGCTCTTTCTTCCCCATTCATGGATGCTCTCCCTCTCTCTAAAATTGAAAAGAGAGAGAGAGATGCAATCTCAATCCAGTTTATGACTAAGGCCAAACTGTGAGTGCTCTGTACCATCAACAGATTTTGAGTTTAAATTTCATTTTTTTAGTGGATCTCATCCAACCATCAAACCCAAGCCTCCTTCATGGAAAAAAGAAATGAAACTACTGCACATACTATATATATATCCACTAACCACCCCATGGCACTTAAAAACGCAAAGCAAAAAAAAGTCACCCTGCCTTATTCCACGGTATAATCCCAGCAGCTACTCCCAAGTAGAATTCCACCCAGATAAGAGAGGCTTTGTGTCCATATAAAAGAAATCAACAGTATTTTTTTATACACCTGAAATCCCCAGACACACAAAGTGAAGAGAAGAGGAGACGAACGGGAAAAAGATGATTTCAGCAATATTCTGCAATCCTGACGTAGGGTGGAGGAGTTTGGGTGAAGCTTAGTGACTTCAAGGTCCTGCGCCTTTAAGGCTTGAATTCTTTTGAGTAACTGAACTATGGGACATTCAAATTGGGTCAGAGTCTCTCACTCTTACAGGCTTCCTTGGTGTCCTATGTTCCTGTTGACTTCATACAGAACTAAGCAAGCATAAAAGGTCTCTAGAGAGAAGCAGCAACTGGAATCTGGGACAGAAAGAACAAAATGACTTCACAGTGCTGCCACTAGGTCTCTGTTATTTTCACAGAAGGCTGAGTGAGCCCTATTGAGTAAAGCTGTATCCGACACTATCTGTACTGGTTTTCCATTAGGGCCTGAGTTGGTGGGGGTCAGGTGTTCTTATTCATCTAATTGATGGTAATTAGATGGGCTAACTTTGCCTACACAAAGAACTAGGTTTGAAAGTTAGGTTTTGTGATTCACCAAAGATAAAACTCATGAAAGGGACCTGGAGCTAAACTTTCAGAAACACCGGGGTTTTTGAGCCACAAATATCCAGGCATCACCTAGCTCCAAAACGGAAAAGATGAACCGAATCTTCGGGGAGAGACCAGGTTGTTAAACAGAACTCAGCTTGGCTGGTACTGTTTCTAAGAGGTCAGCCTTTCTCTCTGCAAACAGGCAGAGACCAGCCAGACCATCTCTTCAAGAAGTTGCCCAAAATCAGAGTGGCAGGAAGAAAGTAACAACGGTTCAATAAACGGAGTCCAAAGGCCAAATCCGTCTGCTGATCAGGAGCCATGTCTAGGGATTAGTAGGAAGCTCTGGACATCTAGGTGGCCCCAAGTATTCCTTTGCCATTAATTACATGAGTTGTTGCTAATAAAAGTTATTTAACAAGTAAAAATTTCTGGATGTCCACTTAAATTTAAATTTCAGACAGACTAACACTTCAGTAGAAGTATGTCCCATAACTAAGAATATGATAATGGAATATACTTCTACTAAAAAAAAAAAATAATCAGTTGTTTATCCAAAATTCAAATGGTCATACTTAATCCACATAGTTTTCAAGTTGTTCAACTATTACATGCGTATAGCTATAAGACATACACTGAAATGTTATTCATTGTTGATCTGAAATTTAAGTTTAACGGAGAGTCCTACATTTTATCTGGCAAATTTAGTCACAGAGAACACAAGCAGCCATGGTCAGTGACATCTTAAAGACTTGGGGAAGCAGGCTAGAAGACCACTTTGGAAGGGTTTATCTTGGACTTTGATTCATTAATTGACGTTTGCAGAAGGGCCAGGAGGGCAGGCATTTTTATCTTAAATATGCTTTTACCACTCATGTGGAAAAGAGGCAAACATTGCTGACACCAACGATTTGTGACAGGAAGCAAATCCCAGAGTCCTTGCAGCGTTAGTTAGGGCCACTGGGTTCCCAAGCCTCCTCTCCTCCATTCTCCAGACATCATAATGAATGAGGTCCATATTGATCCTCTTGGATCCCTGTGGGCTTAATTTGTTTAGAGCTATTCATCTAAGATGGTGTAGTATGCAGTGGGAGAGGTGAGTTGAAAATATTTCCAATAAATAGGCTAGGATTACACATTGCAGGTCCCTACAAAACCATCACACCCAGAGCTCTGGGTAGACAAAGAGGAGAGTGACCAAAAGTAATCAGTAAAACCAAGAGGAAAACTACAAAGGGGTTTTGAACGTATCTTTGCTTTAAAATGCTTTTTAGGGGGTGCCTGGGTGGCTCAGTCGGTTGAGCGTTTGACTTCAGCTCAGGTGATGATCTCACAGTTCATGAGTTCAAGCTCCGCTTCAGGCTCTGTGCTGACAGCTCAGAGTCTGGCGCCTGCTTCGGATTCTTTGTCTCCCTTTTTCTCTGCTCCTCCCCCACTCACACTCTGTCTCTCTCACAAAATATATAAACAATATCTCACAAAAATAAATAAACATAAATTTTTTTTAAATAAAATACAATGCTTTTTAAAATATATTAGCTCAGGGGCGCCTGGGTGGCTCACTGGGTTAAGTATCCAACTCCTGATTTCGGCTCAGGTCATGATCGTGAAATCAAGTCCCGTGTTGGGCTCTGCACTGAACGTGGAACCCGCTTGGGAGTCTCTCTCTCTCTCTCTCTCTCTCTGCCCCTCACCCACTCATGCTCACTCATGCTCTGTCTCTCAAAAATAAATAAATAAGCATTTAAAAAATAATAAAATAAAAATTATTAGCTCATTTCTTCTGCTTTATTATGTAATGTACATGAAAAATAATTAGTAATCTTGGGCACTTGAACTGCCTCAAGTTACCTTTCTAGATATTGATTCTCACTACAGGGTACTGTAGGCAGATATACAAAAGAAGCAGGCATCTAGTCTAAAAGAGTAGCAGTTTCTCTATAAAGTGTCCAGAAGGCTTATGTCCATCTCTTTCTCCCAGAGGAAAAAAAAAATTCCCAGATTCCCTAATTACTTAGGTTTAGACAAAACTATAATGAGTCGGTACAATCTATGCCAGTGATTCTCAAACGCTGATGTGCATAAAAATCACTTGGAAGGTTATCAAAACACAGACTGTTGCCTTCATCCCCAGAATTTCTAATTTTTTAGGTGTGGGGTAGGGTTTAAGAATTTGCATTTCTTAAATGTTCCCAGATGATGCTAATGCTTCTGGTTCGAAGATCATCTTTTGAGAAACCAGGGCCTGTGCAATTATAAGTAATGGTATTGTTTAATACAATTGTTCACATTGAGTCTTCATGATTTGTCACACCATAAAGGCAAACCACTCCTACCCTTGAATGTGCCCTTCCTAGATTCTTATCTTGCCTGCTTATATTTTTAGACTGTCTAGAAAGTCCCCAACTCACAAACACCATACTTAGAATCATCCCCTCCTACAGGATGTCTGCTCCGGCCCCCAAAAACCCCCACTGCCAATAACACAAGAAGCATTATAAAAAATGATGAAGTTTTAGAAATCTATGCTAAAGAAAGGAAAGAAGCTATGCCATCCCCGGAATGGGACTCCCACTTTAAGACAAAAAATGATTTCTGGAATGGATGAGGAAGGAGGATCCAAGATGCAAATACACCTTAGTGTGATTTAGTCTAACTAGGGGATGGGTCTCCCTTTTGCTACACTGAACCAGGGCTGAAGTCAGAGAGGTTAGTAATCCTGAGCATAGACTGAAGTAGCCAGCAAACCTGGTGGAAAAACACAAAGAACCTGCAGAAAATTGCATCAGGGAGTAGCTGATAGATGGCAGTTACAGAGTCAATGCCATGTGTGTGTGCTCACCAACTACTTCTCTTGCCTCCTGAGCACATGACTTCCCTTTCCTGGCCCCATGCATCTGGGAGGAGTCAAGTGACTGATTCTGCCTAGTAGAATATGGTCAGAATGGCTAGACAGTTCCAGGCCTGACCTCTAAATGACCTATAAATCGATCCCATTTACAATTGCATCAAGAGCCATAAAATACCTAGGAATAAACCTAACCAAAGATGTAAAAGATCTGTATGCTGAGAATTATAGAAAATTTATAAAAGAAATTGAAGAAGACACATAGAAATGGAAAAACATTCTATGTTCACGAATTGGAGGAACAGATATTGTTAAAATGTCAATACCACCCAAAGCAATCTACACATTCAATGCAACCCCAATCAAAATTGCACCAGCATTCTTCTCAGAGCTAGAACGAGCAATCCTAAAATTTGTATGGAACCACAAAAGACCCCGTACAGCCAAAGAAATGTTGAAAAAGAAAACTAAAGCTGGAAGCATCATAATCCCAGACTTTGGCCTGTACTAGACAGCTGTAATCATCAAGACAGCATGGTATTGGCACAAAAACAGACATATAGACCATGGAATAGAATAGAGAACCCAGAATTGGACCCACAGATGTATGGCCAACTAATCTTTGACAAAGCAGAAAAGAGTATCCAATGGAAAAAAGACAGTCTCTTTAGCAAATGGTGCTGGGAGAACTGGACAGCAACATGCAGAAGAATGAAACTGGACCACTTTCTTACACCATACACAAAAATAAACTCAAAATGGATGAAAGACTTAAATGTGAGACAGGAAACCATCAAAACCCTAGAGGAAAAAACAGGCAACAACCTCTTTGACCTCAGCCACAGCAACGTCTTACTCAACACATCTCTGAAGGCAAGAGAAATAAAAGCGAAAAGAAACTATTAGGACCTCATCAAGATAAAAAGCTCCTGCACAGCAAAGGAAACAATCAACAAAACTAAAAGGTAACCGACAGAATGGGAGAAGATATTTGCTAATGACATATCAGATAAAGGGTTAGTATCCAAAATCTATAAAGAACTTACCAACTCAACAGCCAAAAAACAAATAGTCCCGTGAAGAAATGGGCAGAAGACACTAATAGACGCTTTTCCAAAGAAGACATCCAGACCAACAGACACACGAAAAGATGCTCAACATCGTTTATCATCAGGGAAATTACAAACAAACAAACAAACAAACAAACAAACAAAAAACACATTGAGATACCACCTCACACCAGTCAGAGAGGCTAAAATTAACAACTCAGGCAATGACAGATGTTGGTGCAGATGTGGAGAAACAGGAACCCTCTTGCACTGTTGGTGGGAATGCAAATTGGTGCAGCCACTCTGGAAAACAGTGTGGAGGTTCCTCAAAAAATTAAAGATTGAATTACCCTATGACCCAGCAATAGCACTAGTAGGAATTTATCCAAAGGATACAGGAGTGCTGATTCATAGGGGCACATGTACCCCAATGTTTATAGCAGTACTATTAACAATAGCCAAATTATGGAAAGAGCCCAAATGTCCATCAACTGATGAATGGATAAAGAAGATGTGGTACACACACACACACACACACACACACACACACGCACACACAATGGAATACTACTCAGCAATGAGAACGAATGAAATCTTGCCATTTGCAACAATGTGGCTGGAACTGGAGGGTATTATGCTAAGTGAAATAAGTTACTCAGAGAAAGACAGGTATCATATGTTTTCACTCACATGTGGAATTTGAGAAACTTAACAGAAGAACATGGGGGAAGGGAAGGGAAGGGGAGAAAAATAGTTACAAACAGAGAGGGAGGGAGGCAAACCATAAGAGACTCTTAAATACAGAGAACAAACTGAGGGTTGATGAGGGGGAAGGGTAGAGGAGAAGAGGGGTGATGGGCACTGAGGAGGGCACTTGTTGGGATGAGCACTGGGTGTTGTATATAAGCAATGAATCATGGGAATCTACTCCCAAAACCAAGAGCACACTGTATACACTGTATGTTAGCTAACTTGACAATAAATTATATTTTAAAACTAGATAAATAAAACAACCCATAAAGATGGACACTCTCTTCTGCTGCCTTTGCAGGAGTCTCTGAGAAGGCCCTAGGGGACATGGTGTGACTGGATGAAAGTCACCAGTATACAGTGGTTAGAGGAGAGCCGCTCATCTGGACACTGGTTCTGGGTTTGGCAAGAGGAAGACACAGACTTTAGGGCATGAAGCCACTGAGATTTGGTGGTTGTTACTGCAGCATAGCCTAGCCTTTCCTAACTAATACAACTACAGAAGATAAGGTGTAACAATTGTCCCTTCCTCATCTGAGCCAAAGCAGACTGATGCCACATTCTGTTCTTCTGTATTACATAGAACCTATATTGTCTTTACTCCGGACCAGTAGCTCTCCAATTTGGCTCATTAAGAAAATCACTTGTTTGGAAAAAGAATCCTGAGCTCTCTCCAAACCTACTGAGTCAGAATCTTGAAGTTTGAGAGAGGCCACAGGCTTCTTAAACACAGGGCCAATTGGCTTGCCTAGGGCTAAATTGAAATGTCCCTTTCAGAGGGCTAGTTTGCCCCTATCTGGAGACTAGGTTATGCCTTGTCAGGTGCATAGTTTAGGACATTTTGGAAGGCTACTAATCTTTACCAAATTATTTTTGAAGTGAGCATTTTAAATTATGTATTGGCAGGAATCAAATATTCAAGTGTAATGGGTTTAATTAATTTAAAAGCTTCTCTTTTAAGATGATGCAATAATTGGCATAAAGCCGAATGCCCGAAATACCTACCAGTGAGGATTTAAATGCTCAATTAAAACAATTTGAGTTTTATTGGTTGTGAAGGAGATATTTAAATATGTAAACAAGATTGACTCCCTAAGCTCTCCAGCTTGACAGTAATTTCTGCCTACCTTTCCTCATCCCCTTTAAAGGAGTTTCTTGGGGTGCTCAGGTGGCTCAGGGGGTTAAGCATCCGACTCTTGATCTGAGCCCAGGTTATGATCTCATAGTTGGCGCGTTTGAGCCCTACTTCAGGCTCCATGCTAACAGCACAGAGGCAGTTTAGGATTCTCCCTCTCCTTCTCTCTCTCTGCCACTTCCCTGCCTGCACAGGCCCGATCTCTCTCTCTGTCTCTCTCTCTGTCTCTCTCTCTCTCTCTTTCTCCCTCTCTCTCTCTCTCTCAAAATAAATAAATAACTTTAAAAAAAACCCAGAACTTTCCATGACCCTTGAGGATGAGGGCAGTCAGAGTGGACTTGGGCCATCATAAAAAGTAATTGAGGAAGCCCGGCTTGAGAATCTACTCTTGGTCAGAGCACAAGAGTACCACCTAAACTGTCTAAGACTGACAAGTCCTTGTTGATCCTCAAATATAACATCAACACTACCTCAGGGCCTTTGCACTTGCTATTTTTGCTATAGTCTTCCTGTAGTTGTCTGAAAGACTTGCTTCTACACTTCCCTTATGCTCAAATGTCACTATCCTTAAGGCCGTCAATGAAAAAAGAACCCCTCACACACACACACGCATACACACACACTTCCTTATACCTTATTTTATTTTTCCCCCTAGCAGTTTCACCATCTAACATGCTAAATATTACTTGTTTATTTGTATATTATCCACTTCTCTCACTTACATGAGTTTCATGTATCCTTAGGGTTTAGAAGCTGGCAGACACATAAGTGTGCTCAATAAATATTTTGAATGAATAAACAAGCAAAAAAAAAGTTTAATGAACTTAAATATTTGAGTATTTGGGGGATTCTAAATAAAAGATGAGTATGGACTGAGCCCTGATATACTGACTATATGAATGAGAGGGTCTTCTTATGATGAGATTGGATAGTTCTCATTCCATATTGTTTACTAATCTGTTCCATTCTGGGCAAATTTGCCACAGGTGATATTCTACCTAAAAGAGTTGCCCCCAAAATATTTAATTTCTCATGTCCAGAAAAATATATCTGAACCAAACATTTTTTGTTTGCAAATATATGTTCTAACACCACATATATATATGGATACATATATATATCTCGAGATATATATAGGCCTGCAGATAAGCTATGTTCTAAAAACATGTAACTCAGGGCCTGATCCTCCTCAAAGGGATATAATTAGGTGGTAGGGTGGCCAGTTCACAAGCTACTGAAGCACCTCCACCCCAGCCCCTAATAATAGTCATGTGACATGGGAAAGCATGTCCAGGTCAGGAGGAGAAGGTTAAGAGTGCCCCCTTTCTCCTATTGTCTCAGTGCAGGAATGGCTGTAAGCAAAATTGTAGAGAACTCTAGATTTGACCTCAGTCCTACCAGGACCTTTCTAACTTCTCCTGAGGCCACAGTCTCAAGTCCCCACCCTGTAAGAGCCCAACTGCATCCTTAACCAGTCTTTCAGAAGGAGAATGTTGCAACCATTAAAATACCCTTTAGAAATTTGTTCAATACAAGAGGATTAAGAAAAAAACAAACTCCGTAATTATTTGCCCATGAATATTATTGATACTTAAACAAAGAAAATTTACTTTTCTATAATAAAATATTACAAGAACACAAAATCAAAAGACTAATATTTAATTTCATTGCCATTTAAATCAATCATTTATAGATGATTATCATTTTATGCTAACTTGAGTTGCTATAGTGAGATGAAGCATTTGGAGTATGGAGGCAGCTGGTCCGGGGTTTGGATCCCAGTTCTTCTAGTAACTGCCTTTGCGGCCTTCCTGGGACAAAGGCCTCAACTTGTATGAGACTCACAGTCAAATGGAAAAAAAAAATTAATGCATCCCTCTGGATCACCTTGACAGCTAAATAATGCCTCGTCCATACTAAGTGCTTAATTCAAATAAATGTTAATGCTTCTGTCATTTTTTAAAATTACTTAATATTGCAGTAAACATTTTTCATTGCCTTATGAGGCATAAGATTGGCAACTTTACTGCAGTTTAATTATGTTTCACTAATATATATCAAACAAAATTTTTTTAAAGAAAATAATGTAGTAGAAAACATCAGGCCTTCCAGACAGAGAAATGTGTCCAAATCTTTTACTAATGAGTGAGTGTCCTTGGGCCATTTACCTTGAACTCCATGAGTTTCAGTTCCCACATAAAAAATGAGAATAAAAATTCCAACTTTCAGTGTTGTCTTGAGGGTGAGAAATGAAACAAGTAAAAGCCCCTAGCACATAATGGTCCCCACTGATATTCTGAAGGAGTAGATGGCAAAATAAAGAAAATAAGAGAATCAATGCCTCTTCATTTAGGCCAGTCATTAGCTAACAATCAGCCACTGTGAATGATAAAAAGTCTAGTAAAGTCAATAAAATGTGAAGTGAAACCTAATTCACTTTTACAATATGACCTACTTTCAGCTATTTTTGATTCACATGAACAACCAATGTTACAAGGAGCTGATTCTGCAAAGACTGTTCATTAAAAGCATTTTCTTTTCTTTTCTTTTCATTATGGCTTTCCACTTTGAGGGGTTGAAAAAAAAAGATTTTCAGTGACAAGCATCCGTTGAAAGACCCCTTGTACTCATCTCACGGTGTGACTTTCAAAGTCTATGTAGTGTCAAAGGTTACTGCAGATGCGGGAGGAAAGGAGGACCCAAAGCAAATCGGTTTTTAATTCCACTCAATTATGCAGCTTCCATTAGGCCGCTCTGAACACCCTAAATAGACTATTATTTAGATCTTCGTATCTGAAGGTTTCAAAAAAGAATATTCTGAATGATCTTCTCCCTTCCTATGAAGTACAAGTAGAAACACCTAGGTTTGTGCTCTGTAGAGAAGGCCTAGCTGTGCTGGTTTTTCATTTGGGACACAAATGTGCTTCTTAGATACTGACCCCAAATCACTTAAGTACCTTTGAATCTTAGCAAAACAGCTGAAGGAAGATATTTTCAGGTGCTTTGGTGTATCTTTGTAAAGGGCCACTGTCTTTTCTCTCAGGGACTACAGCATTCCTTAAGCAATCGAATCTACCAGATGACCAAGATGCAAGAAGGAATAATTATTTTCCCAAAGGCTAAACAAGGGGTAATGACTGCCAAACTAATTGTCTCTTAATTTTCTTTTCTACTCCCTCTCTGGCTGGACTTCTAGAGATAGAATATATAGATTTCCCCTTTGTTAATAACGTTAACTCAGGAGGCGGCAGTGTCCTAGCAACAAAAAGCGGGGTTTTGGTGTTTTGGGGTTTTGTTTTTGATATCCCAGGGACTCTGCCTTATAAACTGGAGAGGGGTGGGACATTTTATAATTGGGGTATTTCTAAACAGGCAGATGGGAAGTGTGGGAGACAAAACCTTCTGGGGAGAACCTGATATGCGATCCTTATATTCCCACTATATTTTCCAAACCAACCCAAGTGAGAACCACTGGTCCTTCACCCACTATCCTAATGACAACCACAACAAGTGATTCATCATGCCACCCTCCTCCTATGCTAACAGACCCCTGGGTTAAAATGTCCACAGGCCTCCTACCCAAGGAAGAGTAAATGGCAAGTGAGTGGATGGCATAGATCTGCTTGTCTTCATTTCAAAAAGAGAGAGAAAGAGAGAGAGACAAAAGACATAGATGGTCCTCCCAAAAATAACAGAAAAATTAAGCTATGGAAGTACCAGTGATGACTAAATTTTTGAATTTAACAACATAAACCTTTGAAACTCTGACATGAAAACAATATTTTGTGATCCTCTAAAACTGCAGACGTGTGCTAATACCAATGAAAGAGAAAAGCACTGGGGGTTGTGAATCAGTTCCCAAATCCTCTGCTGAAGAAACTCTTTGAGTGAAGAAAGGAGCCCTCCAGTGTCTTACACTATGAATCCAACAACAGGCCCCCAGTTCCACCTCAGGGCCAGGACCACTCCCTGGCGCTTTCCCATAGAGCTTCCATTCAGGAATAACATGGCAAAGAAAACCTCCTAAATGCCAACTGCTGTCATTTCTTAATATTTTCTGTAATGGCTTGACTTGCTAAAATGACAGGGTTTATTATTTTTAGCTTTCAGCTTTGGTGAGTTGATCAGTCAAAACAAAGTATTAAAATAGCACCTACTTGGTAAATTCAATTTCAGATGACTGCATCTTAAACCCATTATAGACTAATATAAGCCTGACTTTTACATAGCTGAGGAAGTTTGAGAAGAAATAATAAATTCCTAGCTCAAAGAGGCAGGATGAATAACTTCTTTTGTCTTAAATAGGAGTCTATTTTGGAAGCAAATCCCAAAGGAAGTCAATGATAAACAATAGATTCATTTAAATCATTTTAGGACAAATAGCAATGAGGGTTTAAGGGAGTTTCTGAAAGTTCTAATGTTCCATCCAGCACATGTGAAATGCTTGAGATCTCAGTTAAATGCAGCATTACAAATAAGTAAGTAAGGGGCGCCTGGGTGGCTCAGTCAGTTAAGCATCTGACCTAGGCTCAGGTAATAATCTCACAGTTCGTGGGTTTGAGCCCCATGTCAGGTTCTGTGCTGACAGCTTGGAGCCTGGAGCTTGCTGCGGATTCTGTGCCTCCCTCTCTCTCTACCCCTCCCCCACTTGTGCTCTTTCTCTCTCTCTCTTTCTCTCTCTCTCTCTCTCTCTCTCTCTCTCTCTCAAAAATGAATAAACATTAAAACAAATTAAAAAAACAAATAAGTAAGTAAAGTAAATGGTGGTCCAAGTCACACATGTTTTCTATGAAGAACATAACATTTTTTTTCTTTGAAAACCTCCTTTAAAATAACCTAGCTGGCTCAGCCAGTAGAGCATGTAACTTCTTATCTCAGGGTTGTTAGGTCAAGCCCCAAGTTGCCCAACGTGGCAGTTTGCCCAAACACAGAGTTTGTTTAAAAAATAAAAATTAAATTGAATTAATTGAATTAGTAAAATAACCTAAACAATTATGAAAAATTATCTTGTGATAATATAAGCCACAGAAAGCTTTTTTAATCATTTTAAAATAACTTTTGTTCCCACTTTTTAAAATAATGCAAGTATAGGGTAAACTGGGTAAGGTATATGGGAACTCTGTACTATTTTTGGATTTTTCTCTTAAAAAGACAAGCTATTCTAAAATTTAAAAAAATATTTTTTAAAAAAGTTTTGTTTTACTGGAGAGTATTTGGGAAAAAAAGAAAATTGTAAAAAGGAAAACCACCTATAAAAAATAGGTATACATACATATAAACTATAACTCTGTATATATGTGGTCTTATAGCCTGTCTTCTTTGGATTATTATGGCATTTTCCCATATCATTAAAAATTCTTCATAAACATTGTTTTAAAGGGCTGTTTATCATTATATCATATGGCTAAACCCAAAAATTTGTTTAGTCATTCTCCTACTGTGGGATATTTAACTTGTTTACTATTTTTAGTTACTGGAATTAGCTTTGTGCATATTTCTGATCATTTCTTCAAAGATGGATGCACACTTTTGGACATGGCCAAACTGCTTTCCAGAAAATTAACTTATTCTTAAAGAGTATGCATCACCCCACCTCAGCTCCAAGCACTACCACATATGACAACCTTCCACAATGGGAGTGCAGCCAGTTTAGCGTTAGGGTTCTTCCTGGGAAGAGCCTCAGGACTGACTGTCTGCTGTGAGTCAGGGCTGCTAGAGCCAAAGAAAGGTGTGAGATGCTCAAATGTCTCCAGGTAATCCTCCTGCCAGCCAACCTCCTGCTGATTCGGCTATAACCAAAAGCCAGGTGCATTTACTCAAACAAAATCTACCGAAATTGGTGTAAGGGGAAGAATGGCTAAGACAGAAAGATTTTACAAGAGTTTGAGGTGTCGTATTTGGCCCAGATTATTCTCAACAAATGAAACACAAACAGAGATACTTGGATATTGTCTATAATGATTCTGGAAAAACCTCAGCTGGGGGTGGGAATATTGTTTCCCTAGGAGTTATTTGCAAACTTGATGGCCTTTTACCTTGGCAGAATGACTTTAAAGCAATATTGGGGGGCGGGGGGGTTGAGATGGGGAGGCTAGAGATCTGTGAGTTTCTGAGAAAGAAGAATCATTCTGCCCAAAATGCCAATAGCATAGTGACATTCTTGAAGATACTTTGACCAGAACAAGCAGCAGAGGGGCTCTTTTTAATTTTAAATTCAAATTTAACATTTGGAAATTTAACATAAAATCTGGCTTCCTCAGAAAATCGGAAGACCTGACAACATTGGGCCTAAATTCCCACGGCAACAAGTGGTAGGAAATGAGTAGTGGCCCATCCTTGAGTTGAGCAGACAGACCAGTCTCATGCATTTGAATTACCTGCCTGGCAAGCCCCTTCCTAACCACAAGGTCTTGGAAGGAGTTCTTCAGTTCCTTGGACTGAGAAAATTCTAGGAAGGCCTCAAGGAGATCCCCACCATTGTAACCATCACCACCACCACCATCCCGACCGGTCAAGCATCGGTGCCTCCTCCACCAAAGAAACCCGACTCCAAACTTCAGAGGAACTTCAAGTACACCAGCAACTCCAAACCAAAAGCCTTAGCAGACGTGGAGCCAAGAAAAAAGAAGACATAAACAACATCAAGGACCCTCATGAAGAAAGGGATCCTGCCAGAACCACACCTCTCATTCAGACTCCAAGATTACCTCTCCTATGGCCTTGGCCTTGTCACGTAGTCCCTCTAAGTTCCAGTTTCCCCATCTGCAAAACGGGGATAACAAGACATCCTTCACAAGGTTGCTGGGAGGTCTGAACGAGGTCATGACTGTGAAAATGTCCTTCCTGCAGCTCGGGCTCAGTCAATGCCAGGTGAATGTGAAGCTAGTTAATATCGCTTTAACTTCCTCTACACCTAGAGTGACATGTCCCCGCCTGGACAGCTGCACCTGGAGATCTAAAATACCAACTACCTTATCTGCCCAGGGTCACAGGGTATTATTAGCTGCTTCCTGTAACCTCTGGTATCAAATGGGTTCATTTCTTTTATCATTGTTTATTTGATGGTGCTTTGAACAAGCATTAACTAAGCACCTACAATGTGCTAGGGGCAGAGATACCAAGGGGAAAAGATTACAACTGCAAGGAAATCAAAGTATAGGACAAAAACAAGCATATAACCCATGATTAGCACTTAGTGTTATAAATCCTCCATCAGAGATATGTAATGGAGTTCAGGGAATGCGGGGTGACTGACGGCCTCCCTATGAAAGAGAGCCAAGAGATCAGGAAAGAAAGAGAGCTTTAATTTCCACCTAAAGGCTGACTGGAAGTTCACCCAGAAGACAAAAAGAAAAGATGCTTTTTCAGACAGAAGGCAGAAAAGCAAAGGCATGAAGAAAGTGTCGTGATGCTTTTTAGGAAATACAAGTAGTGTGGCATAACTAATGCAGGTGCTAGGGAGGGAGTGGGGCAGGGGTTAAGCTCGAGGAGAGAGGACGCTTGGATTTTGGAAATAAGAAGGGTTTTAAGAACTGGAAGGAGGTGTCAGGTTTGGCTTTTAGAAAGAGATTACCCAAGCAGCCTGTTGGCTATTTAGTTTCTCTCTCTCCCTCTCTCTCTCCACATTCACACCCCCTCCACTGTGACTGTAGAAATGCAAGGGCCCCTCCCTGAGGAGATGGGGGTAAAAGGAATAGAATATTGGAGAAGGTGCTTGGGGAGATGAAGGAGAATAATGAAGAAGAGAAGGTGGTACAAACACAGATCATTTCTGGCAGGATCTGTGGGCACCAGAGATTTTTCAGGCCATAGGACTAATTCATGGTCACACTAGGATATCCAGAAATGCCCTTGCCCTGCAAGGATCTCAAAAATATGACATTCAGGTGTAGAGTGAAAGAGTCTTCCAAAAATAGGCTAGAATCAAGCTATGTTTCCAGCCTGTTCCTCCTTCTTTCTTTCAAAGATTAACTACCGTAAGGCTTGCCAGAAAAAAAAGAAAAAAAAAAAAAAAAGAGGGTGGGTCAGAGGAACAGACTCAAGAAGGTCTGGGCAGGCACTGCTGTTTACTCACCACGTCTGACAGAACCATATTGTTTCTGTGCCTCAAACATGCCAGTAATTTCCTCAGGGAGAAGCACAGTATGAAGGGAGGGTAGTCTGTATTAAATTTAAAAACCTGAGTCCTGAACAATTGATCTTAATAAGCTGGATTTAGGGGTTATTTATTTATTTATTTATTTATTTTTGAGAGAAAGAGAAAGAGAGAGAGAGAGAAAGAGAGGTGGAGAGGGAGAGAGAGAGAGGATCTTCAGCAAGCTCCCCACTCAGCTTGGAGCCCAATGCGGGCTCAAACCCACAAAGCATGACATCATGACCTGAGCCAAAATCAAGAGTCAAACACTCAACTGACTGAGCCACCCAGGTGTTCCTGGATTGTTGTTTTTCGTTTATATATGCCATAAACTGTCACAACCCCTCTGATGACAGAATCTATTACTCTACTAGTACCGCAGATCACCATCACTTAAGGTGACTTTCAGAGCCTTTTTAGAGGTAGGAATGATTAATAATGTGTCTCCTCAAATACGTCCTCCTAAAAGCCACTCAACAGTAACCTTCTATTGGGGCTCCTTGGGTGGCTCAGTCGGTTAAGCGTCCGACCTAAGCTCAGGTCATGATCTCACAGTTTGTGAGTTTGAGCCCAGCGTTGGGCTCTGTGCTAACAGCCTGGAGCTTGCTTCTGATTTTGTGTCTCCCTCTCTCTGCCCCTCCTCCACTCATGCTCTGTCTCTATCTCAAAAATAAATAAAACACTAAAAAAAAATTTTTTTAAAAAAACAGTAACTTTCTATGAGCTTGGTTAATATTGGAGGATCTCTCTAATGCAAAAGACCTAGAACTAACACGAAAGAGGCCAGGGCAAAGTCACATTTTATTTATATATCTATCCCCAGGGGCAAGCACAGTGTCTGGCACAATGTTGGCATGCAATAAAATTTTGTTGAAAGGCTAGACAAATAAAAAGAAAATGTATAAGTTATTTATTAATTTAATAATGCAATTTCCAAAGTTTTGGATTTTTAAAAATTGGCGTAAAATTTATATATATACAGTAAAACCTTGCACCGTGAGTAACTTGTTCTGCGAGTGTTCTCCAAGAGAAGCAAACATTTCCAACATTTATTTATTTTTGGGACAGAGAGAGACAGAGCATGAACAGGGGAGGGGCAGAGAGAGAGGGAGACACAGAATCGGAAACAGGTTCCAGGCTCCGAGCCATCAGCCCAGAGCCCGACGCGGGGCTCCAACTCACGGACCGCGAGATCGTGACCTGGCTGAAGTCGGACGCTTAACCGACTGCGCCACCCAGGCGCCCCAAGAAGCAAACATTTCCAACAAATTTTAAGTTGATAAGCGAGGGATGTCTTGTAATACAAGTAGCACGTCATGCCGAATGTCACATGATCACAACCAAGCCAATGATTCCTCTCTCTTTCTCTCTCTTCAGGATTGTGGGTGATCATCTCCCATGCTCAGACGCTCAGTCTCAGGCCACAGTGTTTGGCAGTAATCAGCGATTTTTCAGCACAACAGAAGGTGCCCACAACTGGCACTAGTGTACTTTTTGTCACTTCAAAGCACCTATGGAAAGTCCTTTGCTTTTCCATATGAGAGTAAGCTTAGGAATGCTTTGCTTCATTCTAGGTCAGGCTGCCTGCACATATAGACCCTTTCCTCTGCTTCCAGTTACATAAAATACAGTGCACGACAAGATTTTATTAATACTGTACTGTAGTCAACATCTGTGCGAGCATATACAATGGTCCCCATGAAGAAAAAGGTTGAAAGGAAAGACAGTAAGAAGGAGATGATTACAGTGGAGATTAAGAAGGAAATCACTGAGAAGTATGAACAAGGTATGCAAGTGGCCAAAATTGCAAGATTTTATTATGTCTATGTGCATGTCTACATCTCATCTGCCGAGGAGGAGGAGAAAAAGGCAGAGGAATCCCTCACTTCAGATGAGATTAGGGAGATGTGTAAAATGTGGGAAACTGCAAAATTTTGTAGAAAAGCACCATCCAAATAAGGCTGTAGTAGTGTGAGTGATGAATCTGTTTAACAACAATGCAATGTCACATTTCCAGGAAATCCTCAAAAGGAGGTAAAAGCAAGTGTCATTGGATAGGTTCCTTGTTAAATAGGTTAATTTGTTTATTTTTCTTTATATGTTGTATTTTCTGTATTATTTTGTATATTACAGTATTGTAATCATTTTATTTGAATATTTTTGGGCTATGGAATGAATCATCTGAGTTTCCATTATTTCTTACGGGGAAATTGGCCTTGATATACAAGTGCTTTGGATTGCAAGCATGTTTCCAAAATGAATTATGCTCACAAACCGGGGTTTTACTGTAATAAAATTCACCCCTTTAAAGTGTACAGTTTGAGGTATTTTGACAGATATATACAGTCATGTAACCACGAGCACAATCAGCCCCCCAAAATTCCTCATGCCCCATTGCAGTCAAGTCCCCTCTCCATAGTACTGGTCCATTGATCTGTTCTCCATTACCATGGTTTGCCTTTTCCAGAATGTCCTGTTAATGGAATCACAGAGTATGTGGCCTTCAAGGCTAGCTTCTTTCCCTTAGCATAAAGATTTTGAGTTCTGCCCTGTTGTTGCTTGTATCAGTACTTTATTTTCATTGCTGAGTAGTATTCTATTGTTTAGATGTAACCCACTCTCCCATCGACAGATGTTTGGATTGTTTCCAGCTTTCGGCTATTATAATTAAAGCTGCTAGGAATATTCACATATACATCTTTGTGTTTGGCATGTGTTTTATTTCTTCTGAGTAAACACCTACAAGTGGATTTGCCTGCTCATATGGTAAGTGTATGAATAACTTGATAAGAAATTGAGAAAGTGTGTTCCAAAGCAGCTGTATCATTCCACATCCTTATCGGCAATGCATGAGAGTTCTGGTTGGTTCATATACTTGTCAACATTTGATACTGTAGTCATACTCAAGATGAGATGTGTAGCTCACTGCAATTGTAATTTGCACTTGCCTTATGACTGATGTCGGGTATCTTTATGTGTGCTAACTTGGCTGCATGTAGCTTCTTTGGTAAACCAAATATCTTTTAATAAAAATTAAAAGCACTTTACTCATGTAGATTTCCCCAATACATTTTAGTTAATAGCCAAAAAAACACCTTTTCATTTTCCTCTGTTTTTCATGGAAAATTTCTAAGATGAATTAAATACTTCTTTGACTCCTTCGCATTCTTAACCATTTTCTTACAGAGAAGACGGAGGTACAGTACCCATACCAGGTGACTATGTGCTTTTCTCTTAAAAATTAGGTTAGGGGCACCTGGGTGGTTTGGTTGGTTTTATATATGTATAATTTATTGCCAGATTGGTTCTCATACAACACCCAGTGCTCCTCCCAACAGGTGCCCTCCTCAATGCCCATCACCCACTTTCCCCTCTCCCCCACCCCCCATCAACCCTCAGTTTGTTCTTAGTATTTAAGAGTCTCTTATGGTTTGCCTCCTTCCCTCCTCCCTTGTCTTTTTTTTTCCCCCTTCCCCTCCCCCCTGGTCTTCTGTTAAGTTTCTCAGGATTCACATATGAGTGAAAACATATGGTATCTGTCTTTCTCTGCCTGACTTATTTCACTTAGCATAATACCCTCCAGTTCCATCCACGTTGCTGCAAATAGCCAGATTTCATTCTTTCTCATTGCCAAGTAGTATTCCATTGTATATATAAACCATATTTTCTTTATCCATTCGTCAGTTGATGGACATTTAGGCTCTTTCCATAATTTGGCTATTGTTGAAAGTGCAAGCATCCAACTCTTGATTTTGGCTGAGGTCATTATCTCTCGGCTCCGGTCATTATCTCACGAGTTCGTGGGATCAAGCTCTGCCTCAGGCTACAGGCTGGCAGCACAGAGCTTGCTTGGTATTCTCTTTCCCTCTCTCTCTGCCCCTCTCCAGCTCACACACACACACACACACACTCTCTCTCTCTCTCTCTCTCTCCTTTGCTCTCACAAAATAAACATTTAAAAATAAATAAGTAAAAATAAAAATTAGGTTTGCATTTCATTTTCACAGTCTTTCTCTCTCCTCTCTCAGGGATACTACTTCCTGCTGTCCATGTGCTTGCCTAAAATCACACACAGTAATCTGCTGTATCGTAAGCTACAAGCTTCTGTAATTACTTAAAAAAAGAAGCATATATGGCTCTGAGTACAAGCCTGAAGATCTCTCCAGGAATCAGGCCCATAGGCTTCTCTGAGGTACCTGATGACACACATTTTGTGGCTTATTTCCAGGTCAGGGCTCTGCTTGAGAGATAGGCAGTCAGTCGATAAATGTCCTGAATCAGGATCAGTGAAGAGAATCTCTTGATCACCATTCCCAGATATACAGAAAGTTTTGGAAGGACTCAAAGTTTTGGAGGACACAACTCCGATGCATCCTTGAAGGAACCAATTTTTCTATTCTACACCCATAAATGATACCCAATACATATTATTATGTTTAAGGCCAGCAAAACAGGGCAAGAATACAGTTCATGCTCCAGGACAGTGTCTTAAAATAAGTTCCCAGCTTTTCGTTTTGTTCACCCCAACAGCATAGCTACCCCTGGCAGAGAGCCTCATGCTCTCTGAAACTCTCATAGGGATGGGGCGCCTGGGTAGCTCAGTTGGATAACCTTCCCACTCTTGATCTCAGCTCAGGTCACAACCTCACGGTTTGTGAGTTCGAGCCCCACATCAGGCTCCACGCTTACAGTGTGGAACCTGCTTGGGATCATCTCTCTCCGCCCCTCCCCTGCTCATGCACCCTGTCTGTCTCAAAATAAATAAACTAAGGGAACCTGGGTGGCTCAGTTGGTTGAGCATCTGACTTCGGCTCAGGTGATGATCTTGCAGTGTGTGTGTTCAAGCCTTGCATCAGGCTCTGTGCCGACAGCTCAGAGCCTGGAGCCAGCTTCAGATTCTGTGTCTCCCTCTCTCTCTGCCCCTCCCCTGCTCATACTCTGTCTCTGTCCCTCTCTCAAAAAATAAAAATTAAAAAAAATAACAATAAATAAATTTTTAAAAAACCCCACAAAACAAAAAACAAAAGCAAAAACACCTCTCATCAAGATGAGAAGCACAGATACCTCCTGCCTGAGGGAGCTCTGGACTCCAACACAACTCCACCCCTCCCAGCAACTGTGGCCTCTCTGCTGCTCGTTTCCTCGTCTATAAAATGACAATAAAGTACATATTGCCCACCTCAGAGCACCTTGTGCCAGTCAAACAGGGAAGAGAATGTGAGCACGCAGCTCAAAGGGTAGCCTGACTCAGGCCACCGCAGAAAGTCCTGAAGGAGAAAAACAACAACAAATACACAAATACCCCTTGAACAAGACTGAGCAAGGACAAGAGCCTCACAGTGAGATGGGGTGACACAGGTGCTGCCCAGGAAGGAGGAGAACAAAACTAGGTTTTGAGCAGGTAAGAAGCAAGAGACCCTGATAAGGAAGGGTGAGGAAGGGACATGAAGTCCATAGGCTGAATGTAGAAACAGCAATGTTTGTCTGTGTGTGCAGAGTTTAAACCCGGCATCCTGTGGGCACAGAGACAGCTACAGTGTGACACTTCAATCTTGAGTTTGGACTTGACAAGACTTCCAGTGAAACTTCAGCTCCCTTACTCTCACTTGGGTGTTCCTTGTCCATAATAACAGATGCCGATTCCATATATTTCCCATCCTTATTACATCTCCTGATGGAATTTTTCTCCAGGACTGCATTCCTCAAGAGTCAAAAGTAGAAGATTGTCTGTTCAGAGGAAGTGCCCGGCCATTCGATTACTTCTAGAAATATTTTTTCAAGATTTTCTATGCAAGCAACAGACCTTCAGAAGGCAAAAAGAATTCCTAGACTCTTCCCAAAGTGAGCACTTCAAAATACCTCGGGATCAATGAGCTAAGGCCAAAACAAAATAGGACACTGACAGTGAACCCTAGCTCTGGGTCCTTTTCCCTCTAATATCATTCTAGCCTGAACAGAAGGGAGAAAGCCTGTTCCCACAAAAAGAGAACAACACATCCATTTAGCAGCTTAATCTGCCCCTTCAACCATGTACCTCCAAGTCTCTAACAGATCCTTTTATATGGACCCATTTTTTTTGTAATTATTATCTCAATGTGATTGAAGAAGGATATGGTCATGATGCGGCTTCCCCCTCCAAGTCTTTTATGTTCAATCAATCAACAATTAAATTTTAGATAATATTGCATACACTAATCCTTCTGCTCTCCCTTGCCTGGTCTCTAAGCTGTGGGATGGCTTCATTTCAGTAAGAGTAGTAGGTGATGGGTATAGATGGATGTGCATAAAATTCCATCATAGTTCATCTTCTCTATGAAAAGAGTAACTTTTCTTAATTTTCTAAGGTCATCACAATGATATAAAAGAAAGCCAGGCCTCACCAGAGAATGTGTAAAAGGTTAACAATATCCCCTCAGATATTATTAATTAATAATTGTTATTGTTGTTCTTATTAACTAACAATTATTTATTGCAAGGAAATGCACTTGGCTCTTTGTAAGAACTGCCTCATAACCCTAAAGCATGGTAAATCCTGTGGTTAGTCCAATTTACAGAGGAGGAAACTGAGGCTCAGAGATGTTAAGGAATCAGTTCAAGGTTTCAAGGGCTTTGAGAATGGAAGAGCTAATATTTGCTTTTTCATTGTTTTTTTTTTAATTTTTTAAACTTATTTTGAGAGAGAGAGAGAGAGAGAGAGAGAGAGAGAGAGAGAGCAGGGGAGGGGCAGAGAGAGAGGGATAGAGAATACCAAGGAGGCTCTGCACTGACACGGGGCCTCAACTCACAAACCGTGAGATCATGACCTGAGCCTAAATCAGGAGTGGGATGCTTAACTGACTAAGCTACCCAGGTGCTTCTGGAACAGCTAATATTTGAACCTAGGACTGTCTGACTCCAGAGTCAAACTCATAATGACTATGTCATAGATACTAGTCTTATTTCTCCCATGCCTTTCCCACAATGCTCATCCTTCTTTTCTCCAAAATTATGCATTCCCTTGACAAAACTTTATTGAAAACCTACTAGAATACATGCTAGGCAGGAGGCTAGATGCTGTAACGCATTCCTGTCTCCATTTCAGTCACTGGCACTAAGTTAACTCCCATCTCCCATAACCCAGTATGAGTATCCAGGTACCAGCACTATACTCCCATCTGTAGGACGAGCCAGGTGCTAATTGTTTGGACCAATGTGACCTTAGACCAGAAAAGTGCACTTCCAGGTCTTTCCTCCATGACATGATGGTAAGTCACCAATGTGCTAGGAGTATGGCTCTCGCCTTGTGCATTCTGATAATCGATTCTGTCCCTTCCCCACACCTGAGTCTGTGTGGAACACACTCAATATTCTGGTTCCTCATGAACCAGGGCTCTACCTTGCTTTTGTCAGTCCCCATCCAAGGAAGATTTTCCTTGCTAGAATGTAAGACCCTGGGGATACAGATGGGTATCTGCCTGTTCAGTGAGGTATCCCAAACACCCAGCACAGTGCCTGGTATACAGTAGGCCCTGCCTGATAGCTGCTGGTGGAAGAGAGTAAGTCCTTCTGCTGAACACCAGGCTGACTGATGGCCACGTTGCTTCCTACAAGACTTCTTACCCCCTCTTTTCCTGTCTTAAGAGCATTTCAGCAGGCTTCTTGGGACACTCTACAAGTTCCTGAATCCCCTGATGTCAAGTGACTACCAGAATCCAGTCTGTTGCTATAATTTTCAGATTGTGTGCCTTGGCTGCCAGGCTAGGCCTTCGGGAGCACCTGCAAGGTGTGTTTGTTGGCATATACCAGGTCACGGGCTGATTTCCAGCCCCTCCCAGCTGCCCTTTTTGGCAGTGTTAACTGGCCTTTGCCTAGTTTTATCTAGAAGTATTTTTTATATGATTATATAGAAATTTATGTTCAAAGATGTGATAGCAAGAAATTGGAGTGAATAATAAACCTGTTTGATGAAGTATGGCACATACACACAATGGGCTTTAATCTGGCCATCAAAACATTATAAAGAATTCTGGTGACATGAGAAAATGCTTATAACATTTAAAAACCTATAAGACGTTACATGTAGTATGATCCTAAATATAGGAAAACACATTTTTAAAAAAGACCAGCAATAATCATGGAATTATGAAAGATTCAGGATTTTCATTCACATTTTCTGCATATTTCTAAATTTCTACAAGTATATATTACTTTCATAATATGAAAAAAAACTGTTAAGTTACATGTTGCAAACATGTCCCAAAGCCGATATCACTGTGCCTTGACAGTATTGTACTCAAGTTTCTCAGCCATTACAATGCGAATTACTAGCTTATGGTTATCAAGAAACCTAATTAAACAAAACAAAATGAATACAATTCCAATTTTAATTTACTTCCTTTTTATTTCAAACCAGTGAATGGGTCTACAGCCTGGGGTAGAGTCTGCCCTTCCTCTGCTTGTGCTCACTCTCTCTCTCAAAAAGAAATAAACATTTAAAAAAATTTTAAGGGGCGCCTGGGTGGCGCAGTCGGTTAAGCGTCCGACTTCAGCCAGGTCACGATCTCGCTGTCCCTGAGTTCGAGCCCCGCGTCGGGCTCTGGGCTGATGGCTCAGAGCCTGGAGCCTGTTTCCGATTCTGTGTCTCCCTCTCTCTCTGCCCCTCCCCCGTTCATGCTCTGTTTCTCTCTGTCCCAAAAATAAAATAAAAAACGTTGAAAATAAAAAAAAAAAATTAAAAAAAATTTTTAAAAATAAGACTGCATCAGAATCACCTGAGGGTTTGGTAAACACAGGTTGCTGAGTTCCAGTCCCAGGGTTTCTGACTCAAGATGCCTAGGCTAGGACCAGGAAATATGCATACCTAACAAGTTCTCAGGTGATGCTAATTCTGCTGGTCCCAGAAACACAGTTTGAGAATCACTGATCTAAGTTAAACCCCAAAACAAACAATTCTAGAATCTCACTGGCTTACTGGAATTTTGTTTTCTTAATAAGAATAAATGTTCTTCACAAGTTAGTAGAAAGGCTTTGCTTGTTGCAGTCAACTCAAAAACCAAGTCTCTGGAGCATCCTGTAATACCAGAAAGTAAGAAAGTGCTCAAACAAACAAAATCTCCAGTGTCAAAGGGACGCAACAGATAACTGAAAGAGTTTCCAATGGCCAAAGTCAGAACAATTTGAGCAACAAGATAAATAATGTAGTACTAGAATATAATCCAAAGTATAAAATACAATATCCCTGTGTCCATACTGATATAAATTAGAGAAAAAGACAAATCTCTTATGCAGAAGAATTACAAATATTCTACACAGATACTCTGTCCTCAAGGAGGAGAACAACTCCCCATTCCATACGTGTGGGCTGGGCATAGAGACATCCTTCCAAAAAGGACAGTATGGAAAGGAAGTAAAGGTATAGAGGAAGAACCTGACAGATGCTACTTTAGCCACATGATCATGGTCAACATCAACAGGGACAAGTCATGTTGATAGTACCTACCCTTAATGATGTGATGAGAATGGCATTTTACCTCTGCAGTCTTCCTCCCCCAAACCCAGCCTAACCATGAGAAAAACATCAGGGTATCAAAGAGCATCCTACAAAACACCCAATCAGTACTCCCCAAAACTGTCAAGGTCATCAAAAATAGGGAAGTTTGAGACACTGTCAGAACCAAGAGGAACCTAAGGAAACATGACAAGTAAATGCATTGTGGTGTCATGGATGGGATCCTGGAACAGAAAAGGACAGTAGGGGAAAACTAGTGAAAACCAAGGAAAGTATCAACTTCATTTAGCTTAAAAACAAAACAAAACACTGAGGCACGATGAGAAGCCACCATCTCTAGGGATGCTGGTCACCCTGACAAGGGAAAAGTGCATCAGTAATGAAAGGCTTTATTCCATCAATTTCATTGGCCACAACTAGTCATATGGTCCCACTCATCCAGAAGAGGACACTGTCAGAACCACCATATGCTAAGAGTAAAGGGAGCACACAACTACTAGATGAACGGTACCAATGACTCCCACAGCACTTGCTTTTCATCCGTTTGAAACAGAAACTTGGGTCACTTATGCCTTGTGCAGATTCTTTGGAGTCAACCTCTAGACTGATGGGTACCATAACTAAGCATCCTGCATGGTTTCCATAGAGAGATTATTTATACTGCATCTAATTTTCTCTTGCTCCTCCAAGTGTCTCCTAGGGTATGTATCGTAATCAGGGGTTCTAGTCTTCTTCTCCAGTGATTCTTTTGATTTGACTCCAGACCCAGCATACAATCATAACCAAGTGAGCTATTTAAGAGTTGTTTGGTGGTTTACTCAAAGGCACAAATGAGTCTCAATGCCTCACTCACTTGTTTCAGTAAAATGAAAAGGGCAGCCCCCTTTTCACATGAACCTGCTCAACCAACTTACAAACCAAGCCCTCAACACGTCTGGTCTGAGCAGAAATCAATATTTCAAACTTATTGTGCTTTCCCCTTCCTCTCCCAGTACCCAACTCAGCTCTTAGTCTGTATGTCTTCCTAGAAACAGTTCCATTTTATTTATCCTCTCTTCCCCATCCCCTAAAAAGCAAAAAACAACAACAACAATTTAAGCCAAACTTAATTCTCTTTTAATGCCTGGATCTTGACTCTGTTTGCATTTCTCTCTTTGTGACTAGAGTGAGACTTTAAATTTCATTTTGCTTTCAACATGTCTGGGAAGTTAAACACATGACTGTCAGTGTCAGTGGGCAGTTCTGGTAACCTCCTCCCAAAGGACATAGCTTAACCTTGAAATTGTCTACAAACTCCAAAAGTATCTATCTCTTTCAATAAACAAGTATTCTTGTTTTTAATTTTTTTTAACATTTACTTATTTTTGAGACAGAGAGAGAGAGAGCATGAACAGGGGAGGGTCAGAGAGAGGGAGACACAGAATCCGAAACAGGCTCCAGGCTCTGAGCTGTCAGCACAGAGCCCGATGCGGGGCTTGAACTCACGGACTGAGGGATCATGACCTGAGCCGAAGTCGGCCGCTTAACCGACTGAGCCACCCAGGAGCCCCTAAACAAGTATTCTTTATATTCTTTATAGGCTATGAAACAGCCACAAGAAGGTCTTGATTCTCTATAACAGTTTTGTGGTGATAGTGGATGTGGGGGTGGGGGTGGGAGTGTGTGTATATGTGTTTTCATTTCATCCACTGAGGTGCTCAGCAGACAGATATTCATTTTTCCCTAATGCAGCAGTTTTTATAGCAGAGACATAATATGGCCAATCAGTACTGAAAACTGTACAAAATGCACCCAAGAAAGGAATGACTGATGGCCTCATGTCAGCAAAGTATTAATGATCAGCACTCCCTATGTATTCTGTACAGCTCAGAATTCTAGAAGTCAAAGCCTAAGTTTTTTGAATGTTGCCCAAAAAATATAATCACAAGAAGATCAGGTGGTTTAATCCACTAACTGTACTTTTCTTAAATTATCTTTCTATATCAACATTAAGAAATTCTCATTTTTCTTAACTGCTTAAAACTCTCTCCATTTAGTTACAACAAATTTGCTCCAATGGTTTAGGATTCTTAGCCTTGCCAAAATTATGGATCTTATTTTCTGGAGTAAGAGTATTTAACTCTCTATATTTACAACAAAGTTGCCATAAGGAACAAACCGATTTAGAAGCTGTTGAGATTAATAATTCATTCGTACACATATCATGTACTTTGGCCCAGGCTCTAACACCATCAACACTTTTCCTAAATTGGTGTCCCCAATCCCTTTATTAGAGATAATGAATTCATCGCATGGCTGGGCGCAGATAGTGATTTCCATGGTCTCAACTGATATGAATCAATCCCCTTAGGGCTGGGAATATGTCTTAATTGTATACTTGTTCTTGAACAAAACTACTGCTTCCATTTGATTTCTTCCCCCCTTTACTTACCCAAATGATTTTCATTCTTACCTCACTCATCAACTTGTCAATTGGAGAACAGGAGCTATTTCCTTTCTTTGTTTGGGATTCTGGCCACAACCCAGGCACCATTTTCCAAGTAATTAATGAGCCCTGCAATGTCCTGGCTTGTGACCACCAGCCTCTTCCTTTGTTATATTACATCTTGCCAGGAGAAGGACTGAATGCAAGAGTAGGCTGCTGCTTAATGAAGAGCAAGCTGCTATTTTTAAGTGAAAATACCCTAAGGTCTTTTAGTTTTGCCACATGGCAAAAGTGTGTGCTTGCAATTAAATCTTAGGCTCATGAAGAAAGTCCCAGAAGCACAAGTATTTAAGAGTTATAGATTTCTAATAGACTGTCAAGAACTGAAACGGAGCACACAATCTGGTAGGGTGGGAACTCAACCTTGGCTCCTACCTGCCACACCAAAGCTGCTTTCCCTGCATCAGCAATGAGAAAACACCAGGATAGCCAATTTGGGGTGAAGGGCAAAAAGAGGTCAAAAGATGAAAGTGGACTTTTTTTTCCCCATCCTTATTCCTTAGAAGCAAGGGGATAAAATGTTGAGGATTTCTTCACCATGATCATTCATGCATTGAAAAGATATGCTTTTAGTGTCTTCTAGGCATCAAACATTAATTTATTTTCTAGGGGCAGAGGACTCATCAAACAGAATCCTTATCCTCAAGAAAGAGTTTAGTGGAAAGAGACTGAAAAGAAGAGCACACAATCTGGCAGGGTGGGAACTCAACCTCAACAGTAAGGAGGGAAAAGGATGAGAGGTCTAGACGGTGGGTTGTTCCTATGAGGTGGTCAGGGAAGGTCTCTAATAAAACGACATTTGATCAGAAACTAGAGAAAGTGAAGGAGCAAGCAATACGGGTATCTGGAGGAGAAGATTCCAGGTAGATGAAACAGCAAGTACAAAAGGCACTGCAATCAGCCACCTGTTTGCCTGGTTGACCATTAACTACCCTAAAAGCTTAACAATATATTCAGAACTGAGTCACTATAGACAAAACTTCCTCTTTCAAGTCCCTAAACATTGATTTTACCATTTTTGAAAAAAAAAAATCATTGAAAATGGATTCTGTAACACTCTGCCCTGTTAGAAATATGGCTCATAATGAACTCTTTTCTGATGACTGCCATGTGTAAGTATCATCGTTTATTCATGTACATATTAAGCACATAATCTATGTGCAACATTATACTCTCCCTTACCTATCGAGCATCTACTCTTCACTAGGTACCATGTTAGTTATGGAGAATACTATGATAAGCAAAGCAGAAAGTTCCTGTCCCCATGGAGTTTCCAGTCTGATGAGGGAGTCAGGCATTATCCAACTAATACACCACTATAAACTGAGCTTTATACCCTGAAGGAGTGTGCAGAGACTATGAGAGTTCAAAACAGGGCCTAGGACCTTCTGGAAGATGAGGAAAGGGTTTTGTGAGGAAATTACTTGAAGGAGTTCATAAAGGAGAAGAGGATTCCAGGAAGCAGGAACAGTATGTGCCAAGGCCCTAAAATGTACAGGAACAAATTGGGTTTGCTGTATTAAAAGAAAGCAATGTGTCTGGATTCCAGAGAGTGAGATGGAACAGCAATAAAACTGATTTTGGAGAAGGAGACTACAGTCACATCATGCTGGGCCTTGTAGGCTAAGTTCGGTCTTGATCAAATGGGAAACTATTTGAAATGTTTTGGGCCGGAGAAAGACACGATCAAATAAGCATTTTCGTATGACCTCACTGGCTGCACAATGGGAATACAGGGGCTTTGGGGATAGTATCAGGGGACAATCCACTGAGGTGCTCAGCAGACAGATATTCATTGCCTGCATAAGAAGAACGGTGGTAGAGACAGAAAACAGAAGAGGGAATTAAAAAGCATTAAGGAAGTAGAGTCAGCCAAGCTTGGTCATGGATTTAAATTCAGGAGATTAAGATGTTATGGGTGACTCCTACTTGGCTTTTGGAACCATAATGATGCCCATCTTTCTTTTGTTCACCTGCTAGGAAAAAAAGAAGAAGAAAAATGACAAAATATCCTAGCTCAGGCACCAAACACACAGAGCACAGTATCTCTTTTCTCTTTAGCAGCCAGCCTGGTTCTATGTTAATACCTGAATCCCTGACGTTCAAGTCTCCAGTGCCCTTGGCTGCAAAAGGTCTGTCACAAAAAAAAATAAAATAAAATAAAATAAAATAAGAAATAAGGAGAAGCCAATACTCTATGTTAGACTGGAGACAAATGAACTCCTGATCCTCCTGATCCAAATGACTTCTCTGTTTCCACTTCATTATGGTGGCACTTAGCTGGTCACACCTACAAAGAAATCAGCAAACTGGGTGACTCATTAGGATTTGCTTTTCCAGAGAGCAAAGTACCTAAATAAAGAGTCTCACATTAAGCATACAATGCCAGGGAGTCATCTGAGCAGCAGCAGCAATTTGGGAGAACTTCAAGTGTGGCATTTAGGTTTGAGAGGGGAAGTTAGGAATCTGAGAACTGATCTCACAAACAAAAAGCTTTTATAATAGCCTGTCCTGGATAAGACAGTAATGAGAGGACAAAGAGAAAAGTCGTCCTCCTCTTAATGCCAAGGAAACCTAAGAATGTGACTTCTTAAAAAGGAGCAGGTGAAAAGAAGAATTTTAGTGTCATCAAGAGTGACTGTTCTTCCTCTTTGCTAGAAATAGCTGAGAGTCTAAATCACACAAGAGGCCCTAAGGAAGGAGGCGTTTATTATAAATGAGCCTGAAACTAAATCGTGCTGTATAGACTCTTCTAAGCTCTTCTGAGAATCCTAATGGGATCTTACTCACCTGAAGATCACTTGTTCACAGTCATAAAAGGTTAGGATAATATTTGTAGTTTGTTTTGTATGTGAATCCATCATAAACCTCATCCCTTCCTGTGACCATAGATTATTTTGGGGGGAAGGGTCACCACCCTATGCCAAGTAGGGGCAGGAAACCACAGATTTTTTTTAAGTATATCTTTCTGTAGGAATTAAGTTCAAATAATTTTAAATTGAAGCAACAATGAGTATTCCATAGTATAAGAGGCAAAATCCAACTGAACTTTTAAGATAAAACACAAGGTTTCAGGTACATGTCATTCTTGTGGGTTCCCCACCACCACCTTGAACCCCAGACCTGATGGGGATGGGCAGGTACAAGCAGACTCCTCCATTAGGCATGGGTGGCCACAGTACCTAGGGCCCCACAGTGCTTTTCACAGCTGTCAATGTCATGCTAATTTTGAAATATGAAGAAAACAATGAACTCTTAGGTCAAAGAAAATGTTTTAATATATAATATTAACGTAATTGTCTTTATACCAAAGTAGGTGTAAAATCTATTTTTCAAAAATTTTTATGGAGTCAGATGACCAGAAAGAAAAGTGCCTAGGACCCACCCACAAGAGTCCTACCGTGGCCCTGGGTAGTTAGTTCCTCCTCAGGTAAGCCTCAGAATACAACTGACAATGGTACGTTTTAAAGTATAGTGGTCCAATATCATTGTGATTTGGTGGGACAGTGTCAAGCACTTTTAATTTGAAAAGTATGCACTATATTATTTATTTGTTTGTTTGTTTGTTTGTTTGTTTGTTTGTTTGTAAGTAGGCTCCACGCCCAATGTGAGGTTTGATTGAACTCATGACTCTGAGATCAAGAGTCCCATGCTCTAGCAACTGAGCCAGCCAGGCACCCAGTATGTACTATATTTGAAAGTGTGGTTAAAATGATGGGTTTCCTACTAATAGTAGCAGTAAAGTTTCCTTTTTGGAAAATTAGAAATTTTGAATACTAGTCTGATTACTTAATTCCATTTTAAATCATATATCATAATGTTTTTCAGAACTAGTGGGTGAAACTGTTAAGACAACATGAAATATTTGTTGGTTGGGACAAAGCATCTCTCACTAGCACATGAAATGATCCTACACAGTTCTTACATTATACAGAGGGAAGCAGATAATTCATAAAGATTCCCCCCCCAAGAATGAGATGTTCACAAAAAAATGAGGTCAGCAAGTCCAGTCTTATCAGCTGGGATAATTTTACGAGGGTCAGACAGCCCTGGAGCATAAACAAGTCACTCTGGGGTCTGGAGGAAGCTGACTCCTGATTCCCGAGAGACAGCATCACACAATTAGATTGTTTACCCTTGCTTAACACAAATTTGACACATTTTCTAAAAACGACCTGCTGGGGTCCTGTCAAAACGGATGATGGAAAGTCAGAATAATTTTCTGGCCCAGAATGTCTAGCATTCCAATAATCCATTCCATTTCAGTCATGTTTTGAATATAGAGAAGGATATTTTCCTCAAGTAATATTTGAAATCAATCTATTCTTGCATGCTTTAGCTCCCTCAGAGCATAGATTCACTGTTGAATCAAAAGAAACCAGTGGAATCCAGGACCTTCTGAAAGTAGTATCCTAAGGCTTCTTTTTTTCTTGTATGTCTTGGAGTTGTTAACTCAGACAGAAGGAACTTATCTACTCCAAGAGCAACAAGATCTTACATTATTATTATTATTTTTTTTAATGGCCAATGAAATCTGCCCCAGGGAGCTGAAAGAAAGCTGCCCAAAGAAAAATATTCTGTATATCTTTCATGAGCATTCAGACTACAAAATAAATAAGATAGAGCATATAACATCATTACAAACATGCTGAAAAGGGTAAACAAGGTTCTCTATTGGCTTATTCACCGCTGCCAATATTAGCTATACCATCATCCTCCTACTATTTAAGTAAAATATTGTCACTGGTAATAATAGAATCAGGATTTGAACTGAGGTCTGCTTAGGCCTAAATTCATGCTCTTACCCCCTGTATTAGAATGGTGCCTGGAACAAAGCTGGTAGTCAATATACATTTTTGAGTTGGAATCTAGATTAAGAAGTGGGCTGTCTGATCCAGGATTCTGAAGTGTCTTCTGGAGCTACTTTGTAGCTAATCTCAACTCCCAGCATGAAAGAGCTCTTTAAAACATCTGATAGGATTCAAGGACTACACCTGATAATGCCCTGTCTCAAATATTCTTTCAGGTTAATTTTACTCCTTATTGAAATTCAATTAGGATGAGAAAAAATTAAGTATTGCAGTTAAATAACCAAAATAAGTAAAAGATTTCCATACAAAAAGTTTAAAGTTCTGTTGCTTTGCTTTAAAGAAAGGAATGTCCAAAGAATCTCAATCATTTAACTGGACTCCAGGTCATAGAGTATACTGCAAATATCCAACACTAGCTAACTCGTGTGTGTGGGTTTGCGTACTCATTTCATTCTTGAAATTCCTCGAAATGCATTTCATGCATTATCTCACTTAATCCTTTGAGGTAGGTACTATTATTATTCCTATTTTTTAGAAGAGGACACAATGGACAGAGGTTAAGCAATTAACCCCATGTCAAACAGCCAACAAGCAGCAGAGCCAAGATTCTGGACCCAAAGGATCTCATGCCAAAGCCTCTGATCTAAAACACTTTGCTCTGTTGCTTCCTATAATAATAACTACCACTTAGTGGACACTTCAATGTGTCCCATATATCCTTTATACGCATTATCTCATTAACTATTTGCAGCCACCATAGGCAGAATATTTGTATGTACAAGTGTGTATATGATGCATGCAGATAGAGAAGTAGGTTTGTGTGAATAACCCCACCTTCTAACCCATCACTATAAATCATTGGATCTATCTCTTAACCCTTGAAAGAAAGTCTTTTTAGATACTCTATGATTAATCACATGAAGAACTCCTACAAAAACTGCATTGTGTATCATCTTTCTCAAATTTCCATTAGGTGTTTTAAGTGAATCTTCATTTCAACATTTCAAGTTGAACAGAATTCATTTATTCTCACATTCTTGCTCTTTTTTTCTTTTCATTTTAATATGAAATGTAACAGCACCACAGGAAGTTCTGCAATATCGGTAAGGACAGAGTTTTAAGACTGTCAGAGTTTCAGGGCTACCATTAAACGTATAAAAGTTCAGAGGAAAGTCTCCAATGCATTGTAGCAGCCAAATGTCTCAAATCTGTATGTACTTTCCACTAAGTATTATAAGACTCCATCATGTATCCTGTTTATTGCCATTGCTAAGAAGATTTGCTTTCTTCTCTTCACTTACTCAAGTATGTGGTTTATCTCTCTGGGGTCTGACAAGCCAGCCAGCACTGGGCATCAAGGCCTTACCCTCATCTTCTCACTTCCCAGAAGAACAGTTCAACACAGAAGTTAAATGCCCTGTTCAGGCACCCAGCCCACCCCAAATCTGGATTTAACGCCTTCTCTTTAATTAGGAAGGGTGTTTCACATAATCAAGTGATCTCTAGTCCTCAGGGCGTAACTAAGCGCATACTTCCCCAATTTAAATATGCATATGAATAATCACCTGTACGATCTTGTTAAAAAGCAGGTTCTGGGAGGGCCTGAAGATTCTGCATTTCTAGCCATCTCCCAGGTGGTGACAACCACACTACTGGACAGCAGATCACACTTGGGACACTAAAGGTCTAGTTCACAGGCAAATGCAAAAAGTAAAAAGTAAATGTCTGTGTTTCAGTTTTTGAGAGGTTCATCTTGGGTTCAAATCCAGAGTGATCTATAGAATTTTCCATTATCTTCATGTGGCATGAAAATTCTAGATAATCCTTAGAAATATCTATTCACTTTTCTAGTCTTTGGACTCCACAAGGTTATCTCATTCTAGGTAGGAAGGGAGATCGTTATCCCATACATAAAGTTCACCTAGCGACGTGTCCTCTTATGTCCATTTATCCAACAGTAAGCAACTAATGACTTCAAAATGATGAATCCGTGACACAGATGTGTTCAATACTCAGTGAACTTCTCTAACTCAGACTACTTTGGATGCAAGGGTTGGTACCACTATGTAAATAAGGAACTATTTTACTGTACAGCTTAATGAAGCAAGTACAGGCAGTACAAATTCCTCGGAGAAAATGCTTGAACACTGAAGAGCAACTTGTGATTAGCATATCAATAGGAATAAATAAAGAGTTTTAAGATACCTGAGGGTACTTAAGGACAGAGGTTTTTCAACAAACTTCTTAAACTTCTGTTTATACTCCTAAACTACGTGGTAAATTCTTTCTTCTTAGACACTTTAAAAGATCAGATTCAACCCAGGTCTCCTGTCTGAAAATGAATAAGGTTTTAATGCTCAGAAATGCAGAAGTAGTGTCAAGGTTACTTGATTGACCCAAGTCAAAGAACCTTCTAGAATAGCAACATATTTTGGCTGGGTTTCTACCTATCCTCTTAAGTGCGATATTTTAAAGAACATATATTTCACATATTGGCGGAATTACTAGGTCACCTGCAAGAAGCAAGATAACTCTTGAACCTTTTTTTAACTGGTCAGAGAGGAGCAATAAAGCATGTAGACAGTACTGAAGGATGGCTTTTCAGTGTGGCTCCTCCCCTTTAAAAGGGATCCTAAGAACTAGAGGCTGTAGTTCTCAATTAAACCAGAAATATCTAAATTAAACATTTAATTAGATCACTGAACTCTTGAGTTGAGCAGTCGGCCCCACCATGCTTTCATTCTTCCAATGAATTATATCTACTTAAATCTTTGATGTCAAAAGGTTGCAGATGGCTCACTGCCAGATTGCACCATTACTGTCAGTGTGACCAAGGGCATGTCAAACTTCCTAAGGTTCAGATTCTTCATCTGTGGAGCAGGGATACTAAGTAGTAAGTATCTATCTTCCTTATGACATTGTGGAATGGAGCCTTTCATATAATGGGCATAAGTACTATATATACCCACTCTACTTATATGCTTGCATACTAGTATGCTTCTACTGTTAAAAGAATGGGGTTTAGTCCATGAACTTTAAAAAGACACATGAACCACAAGAACAGTCAAGAACTACCACCGAAAGTCCCTATTAAATCTGTGAAACTCCTGAGCCCAGAGAGGACCCGGGGTAAAAAATACGAAGAGATTCTTCCTTAGCGAACTGCCAAAAGAGTTCTGAACGCCACTTAACTTCTAAGGTTCAAGTCCAGAGAGATAGCAGCATGTAACCTCAATGTGACTTTCCACAGCACACAAGCCCACAGGGCCGTGTTTTGACTTAAGTCAGTTCTGAGACTTGAGTGTTTCATTGGGATATCCAGTCCTTCATCTGAGCAATATTGACATTTGTTATTTCTTACAACTTTTATTCTAGAGGATTTTTGTAAATAACCTCCATCCTCCAAATCCTCCAAAAAGTATACATTAATATAAAGTACCATTATTCTAACAAAATCAAATTTTCAGGCCACACTTATATCTTAGGGTGACTGCACCACCAGGCAAAGAAGTGTCCTCAACTGCTACTTCCTCTTAGGGAGAAATCTAATTCAAGTAATGCATACAACTCAGTCAATAAGAACACCAAATGGAAACATATGCCCTTAGCTATCTACTCTTACTTCTTTCTTTTTTTAACTAATATTCAGCACTACACACTTAATTGCTTCTACTCTAACCCAAATCACTGCCTATGAAAAGCGGATTTTTCTCCCCCCCTATTTACTTTGGAAATAGACACCAGCCATAGAGAAGTTAGTTGAGCTCGTGTGCCCACAAACTTACAGCATCTTAGCTGATCATCAGCTCCCTGAGCTGTGTTCTTCATGGAAATCTACAAAGAAAACCTCTCAGCTTTAACCAAGACCTTAGAGTGAGAGGGCAGCTGTAGCAGAGCTCTGTGAACCAAGGCTACAGGCCTAGGAGTTGTGTGTGCCATACCCTTCCTGAGAAGCAAGATCCTGAGTAACACATTGAAACCTCTGGATGTTCATGTTCTCACTCAGGAGTAGGTATCATAATCCTAACTAATCTCCAGCTCTGACTGTTAGAATTACAACATAATGACCACAGGCTTGGAAATGCAAAGATGTTCCCTAGAAGAAGGTATTTATAAATCATTTATCTGCTAAGGGCTTAATATCCAAAATACATAAAGAACTCTTAACTCAATAACAAACAACAACAAAAACAACAACAACAAAAACAGTTAAAAAATGGGCAGAGGACTGGGGCGCCTGGGTGGCTCAGTCAGTAAAGCCTCCAACTTCAGCTTAGGTCACGATCTCACTGTTGCAAAGTCTGAGGCCCACATCAGGCTCTGTGCTGACAGCTCAGAGCCTGGAACCTGTTTCGGATACCGTGTCTCCCTCTCTATCTCTGCTCTACTCCCACTTGTGCTCTCTCTCTCTCTCTCTCAAAAATAAATAAACATTTAAACAATTTTTTTTAGAAATTAAAATAAAATGGGCAGAGGATCTGAGTAGATATTTTTCCAATGAAGACATCCAGATGGCCACAGGCACATAAAAAGAAGCTCAACATCACTAATCCTCAGGAAAAGGCAAATCAAAACCACAATGAGATATCACCTTACACCTGTCAGAAAGGCTAGTGTCAAAAAGACAAGAAATAACAAGCATTGGCAAAGATGAGGAGAAAGGGGAACACTCATGCACTGGTGGTAGGAATGTGAATTGGTGCAGCCACTATGGAAAACAGTGTGAGGGTTCCTGAAGAAATTAAAATTAGAGCTGTCATATGATCCAGCATTTTCACAACTAGGTATCTAACCAAAGAAACCAAAAACAATAATTGGAAAAGATATATGCACCCCTATGTTCATTTCAGCGTAATTTACAATAGCCAAGATATGAAAACAACCTGTGTTGTTGGATGAATGGATAAAAAGAGATGTGGTATATATGTGTATGTATGTGTGTATACATATATATACATGCATGTATACATATGTATGTATGTATATGTATATATGTATATATGTGTGTATGTATATATATGCATGTATATATATACATACACATGAATATATATATGCAATGTATACAAATGGTGACTCACTGTTGTATACTTGAAACTAATATAACGTTGTGTCAACTCTAAATAATAAATACGTGACTAATAAATTTAAAATAAAATTAAAAAGGAATACATGAAAAAAAGTTAATTAACTTAAAAAACAAAGATGCTCCCTAGAGACTATTGCACAGAACAAGGAGTCTCTTCAACACCAAAATGCAGATGACCGAATGCTGGGGTGTGAGGTAAGTGGTAAGTGGGGTATGACAGGAAACCTACTTACTTTTAGATATTAACAAACATATGGATTTGAACAAGAATTAACACTACGATGCATAGTATTCAAGTCAAATTTCAAAGAGCACACTTAACCACAGTATTACTCATCAACTTAACCAGAAATTCATAAATCTCCTGTGCTTCTGGATGGAAAAACAATATTAAAAAAAAAGCTTTTTGTTTTGGAGATTGCTATTTTGCTTTGGGTTTTTTTTGTTTGTTTGTTTCTATTTTGTGTTTTCCTCCATCCCTTATCAACACTGATTTCTTGACCACATCTTAAATTTATAGCATATTTACTCAGATGACTAACTGTAGGCTTTAGTCTTGTTCAAGCAAGTCTTGTCTTCAGCAACATGCTAAAATCACCAGAAGGGTTAGCTGAGGGAAATCAGGGTCTGCTTAATTTGAAACTCCTTTTAAGAGAATCTACAATTGAGGCACCTGGCTGGCTCAGCCACAAGAGCGTGTGACTCTGGATCTGGGGGTCATGAGTTTGAGTCCCACATTGAGTGTAGAGAGTACTTAAAAACAAACAAACAAACAAACAAACAAACAAACAAACCTTAAGAAAAGAGAGAGAATCTACAATCAACTCTGCCTCCACCCAAAGAAAAGGACACAGTGCCCTGTGTTGTCACTAGCCTTCACCGTTTTGACACCTAGTAAGAGAATGAGTGAGATCGACATGGGCAAAACTTGCCACTGAATCATCTGATAATAGTTTTTAGAGGCACTGCTAGTGTTCTTCGGTTATGGGTACTACATACCTATAACCTGAAGGGGAAAAAAAGGCTGAATAGTGCGGCCCTTAGTGGTGCTACAAATGAAGAATCTTTACACAAGTATTCCCAACTGGCTTTCATGATAAATTACACAATAAATCGTTTGCATCCTCATACTGTAGCCAGGTCACTCTCAACTACATTACCCAGGAGTTCTTACCTATCATCCTGTTTCATTGTCCCTCCCAGCCTCCCAAATCCTCACACATAAACCTAGATCCCCGAGAGGGGCAAATATAAAAGCAAAGAGTAAGCAATTTGCTACAGTGCCATGCCAGGTTACGGGTACCTGGTTTTCCCTCTGCTCTGGATAGAGAAAAGTACGGATTATGCACCTGGCAAATATTTGCATGGTCTCCAGAGCAGTTACATTCATCCATTTGCTCACAAAAGTACATAACTACAGCTGAAAGAAAAAATCAATTCAATTCAACAAACATTTAACAAGCTCTAGTCTGATTGCTGAGCCTTTGGGAAAAAAAATCATGCACCTGGCTATTGAAGCCGATTTTTGAAGAAGTCTAGAAATATGCTATTCTCTCCCCTCTCCCACCAAAAGCAAATCATGAGAAAAAAAGCAACCAATTCCCTCAAATGATCAGCACAGCCCCATTTCATATTGTAAAATGTAACTAGTGCAAAGCATGCCAGTTCCTTTTTGTAGAGGAAAATAATTCCCTTATCTTTCTGGGGAAACAGCAATTTGGTTTGTCGTATAAAGAACAGTGTCTCCACTTGCTAAGAAATCAGTGATTAATTACCTCGTCATCAATCACCTGTCAGTATTTTGGATCTAAAGATTAGAATAACTACATATTGAAATAAGTCATGGCATCATTGCTTTATATTCTGAATTCAGACTTATCAGGGATCTACATAAAATGAATTCTAACATGCAATACAAGGGCAGGGCAAAACCAATCCCTGCCAAACATTTAAAGAGATTTAGGCTACTCGACCACGAGTCAGGCTCTATCACCTACTTGGTGACATCAGGAAAGTCATGTATAAACTCTGAGACCTCAAGGGCTGTCTGTAAAACAGGGATAACCATACCTCTTTTATCTCATTTGTGGGCATCATAAAGGTCACGTGAAATAATGTGAAGGAGGGTTTTACGAAAATGGTTAAATTCATCAGTACTGATGCTTAACTCCACAGTCCCGAAGACATGGCAGAAGGAAAAGCTAAGAAAATCCATCTCTGTTCCCCCAAAGTGCAAAACAGGGTCTTTACAAGTTCAAATGAGCTGTGGCCCCTTTTGTTTTCCCACAGGGATGGTTAGAGAATCGTGTCCATGACACTAGTTTTAGAAAGAAGGGAAAACACTTTTTCCTTATCCTATTTTTTTCTGTTACATGATGCAGTAGGTGGATACTTTTTATTTAGCTTGTCAGTATTTAAGCTGCTGTTGGCTATTAAATATTGTATTTAGTGTCAGTCTCCGGGATGGAACAGTTGACATTAAGCAAAAATGACACATATTCCACTAAGATAGGGCGTTCCAAAACTCAGCAAAACATAGGAGTAATATGATCTTTTTCTTTTTTAAATCATCTACTCTATATTGGCACTAGAGACAAAATAAGGTAATGTTCTGGACCTCAAGGAACTCAGAGTTTAGAGTGGAAACAGCCAGAACATTACAAAACTGTGAGATCACTCTAGCGAGAAGATGTCAGTAGGTAGGTGTCACAAGGTACAGAGGAGGGGGCTGCTGTCTGAGCCAGGTGTTCAGGAGGGAGGGTAGCTGGCATGAATAAATAGAAAGCGCCTACTGTGTGCATGAGTGCAGCAATGAGATAGTACTGAAGCACACTGTGAGTCAGGCTGGAGGGAGAGACAGAGATCCCATCATGAGGGACCTGGGAATGGAGGGTGTAGAACCTAAGAGTGGGGAACGCTCTGTGGATTGATGCAAGGAAGGGAGTATCAGGTGAGCGGTGCATTGATGAAGGAACAGCTGCACGAAGGAGACCCTGACATTCCTCCACCCAGAACATTCCACTGTGAGCGAAATACTACATCTAAAAGAAATTTCCTGCTAAAAAAGGAAAGAGTTGATACGCTTAAAGGTAAAAGGGAACCTAACTTGTAAAACTGTAATAAATGTAACCACAGCCTAGAACATGTTAATAGAGAAAACATCAGCCACACTCTTTTAGGATTTGTACAATATGCTTGTACATTTTTTATTGACCTCGACTTCCACTTCCACCTCAACCTAAAAAGGATCATTTTATGTACATATAAATGGGGTAGAAAAATCAAGGACTCAGTTTCGGCTTCCTAGAACAAGATGTACCCCTTCAGGTGCTGGGTACTCAGTCAACTGGAGGGTCAAGTGGGTTGTCGGTGAGTCATCTTGAGGAAAGCCAACACACAGACAGGCAGATGTAAAGGACCATTCCAGCCTCACTGGGAAGCCTGAGTTGCAAGACACTATCCAGGAAACAATTACCTCTACAATTAAGTTAACTGGGAATATTTTAAAAAGAAAAGACCAGGGGGACACCTGGGTTGCTCAGTCGATGAAGCGCCCGACACTTGATTTCAGCTCAGGTCATGATCATGATCTCATGGTTCATGGGATTGAGCTCTGCATCATCAGGCTGCATGCTGACAGTGCAGATCCTGCTTGGGATTCTTCTCTTCCTCTCTCTCTGCCCCTCCCCCATGCAGGTTTTCTCTCTCTCTCTCTCTCTCTCTCTTTCTCTCTGTCTCTCTGTCTCTCTGTCTCTCTCTGTCTCAAATAAACATGAAAGAAAGAAAGAAAGAAAGAAAGAAAGAAAGGGAAAAAGAGAAAGAGAAAGAAAGAGAAAAAAGAAAGAAAGAGAAACAAAGAAAGGGAAAAAGAGAGAGAGAAAGAAAAAGAAAGAAAGAAAAAGAAAAAAGAAAGAGAAAGAAAGAAAAAAGAAAAAAGAAAAAAACAGAGAAAGAGAAAAAGAAAGAGAAAGAAAGAGAGAGAGAAAGAAGAAAGAAAGAAGGAAGGAAAGAAAGAGAGAGAGTAAGAGAGAAAGAAAGAATGAAAGCAAGCAAGCAAGCAAGCAAGCAAGCAAGGCAGGCAGGCCAGGGACTGGGGGGAAGAAGGGAAATAGGGAATGAAGAGTTATTGTTTAATGGGTACTGAGTTTCCGTATGGGACAGTAAAAAGTTCTGGATTTGGATGGTGGTGATGATTGCACAACTATGTGAATGTACTTAATGCTCCTTAACAGTATGTTGCAGTATGTATACTTCACCATAATAAATAAGAGAGAAAGAGAAGCAAAACTAAAAAGTAGTAAGATTTCGAGTAAATTCAGCGAGGAGCCTCATACTGTCTTCCTGAATGTGATGCACAGACCAAAGCACAGTTTATCAAGAAATGCTTTAAAGATAAAGGATTCTGAGTGCCTACTGTGTGTCAGGTGCAGGGAACATGCTAGTGGTCTGCCAGAGACTGTATGTTCCAGGGGACTCTATCACGGAATTAGGGCAGGTTTTCTAAAACAATAAATAGAACACTTTCCCCCTAAAGGAGACAGATCTCTTCACATAATCTGGTTCATAACTTTTCCATGCAGCCTAGTAAGATGGTATTATCATCACCATGATTATGATGGTCGCTATTTGGTATTTATTAAGAGTTCTCAGTGAGCCAGCTGCTAGTCTTTTCTCCTTTGTTGTAGATGGGAACAAAAAAAGACAAGTTCTGTGCATTGCTTTGGAAAGTAAGCAACAGGACCCAAATCAGAAGCAATGCCCAAGGCCACAGCACTTGGCAGGAGATGTTGTACTCAGCCTGATTTGGAGGCCCTGGCAATGCTTTGTTCCCCCATTCCAAATCCTCACCGCCAAGCAGCGCTCCAACTTAGAAAAGAGTATGTATTTGCTTGTCAAACAGCAGATATTTCTTTTTGCACTCGCAAAACGTCCAGTAGATTTCATAAAATTACTGAGGTTAAAATTACTGAGGTTAAACCACAGAGATAAGAAATTCAATCTCTGGTTTAATTAATTGGTTAGTAATAATTGGTTATTCTTTTTTTTTTTTTTAAGTCTCAAATGTTTCCCATGTAAAAAGCAGTTAAAACTGTGCATGGCTCTAAATTCTGTGCCTGTAATCCTGGCAGAGTTTTATTTTACAGGTTGCAAAAAACCCCCAAATAATGGTAATTACATAGTAAGTATTGACTGTTTAATTACATGAGACTGCCTTATAATCACCAAGTCATTAAGGGTGTTATGAGATCTAAAAACTACAAGCCACCAGAGTGCTGTGCATCAAGTTATTTGGCAATTCACTGATATGAGGTAGAATGGAAGTATTTTGAACTAAAGCAATCTCAACACTTCAAATGAAAGGTGGGTACACATGTGCCAAGCCAGCAGAAGATGCTTATTAATAAAGGCTGATGCTGAATAAATGAATAAATGAGGTGAACGGAGCCCCATGATAGAGGTAAGAGTGGTAGAGACTCCTTTTCAGAGGCAAAGACACCAAGAAGAGCCCCTATATCGCCTTAGTCCAGTGGCTCTCAATTCTGGCTGCACACTAGAAGCATCTGGAAAGTTCTGGAAATCACTTCTACCCAACCATACACCAAACCAACTAAAACCAAGTCTTTAGAGAAGGACCCAGATATGTATAGGTTTTCAAAGCTATCCAAATGATTTCTATAAACAGCGAGGGCTGCGAACCACTAGTAGCAACAAGAAATCCCACGTTGTCCCATGTAGCAAGTTTTGGTAGCAACTATGGAGGTCTTGCCGCCTAGCAGAGAAAGAGACCCTTCCACATGGCATGTGGCATACAGGCACTCACATAGGTCTTCCCTCTGTGCTCACATAGCAACCATCGAATTCATTACACCCGACAGATCCTAGCATGAGGTAGCATGGTCTTGAGCCAAGTTAGACACAAACAACATGGAGATCTATGAGGAGAGTGCATCAGCCAACACATTTCAAGCGTGAATGATTCACTCTCACCCACCTCCTAAAGTTCTAGAGTGGTACAACCAACTCTTATTTCCTCTAATAATCCACCTTCTCTTTACAAATCACTGAGAGGTTGAGTTTTATTTTTTTTAAAACACTAAAAATCAACTATAATATCTAAATGGTAATTATGTCATTAAACGCCATGTAAGAAGTATTGCAAACTGGATTTAACATAAATAATGCAATTCTTTATTGCACACACAAGGCTATGTGTGTTTCTGACTTCACCTTCTATGAATGCTTCTTTCAGATCGTAAAACTTATAAAAATAAGACCATGGAAAGAACTGGTAAGCTAGGCTCCACTGGCACATGTGTTTGGGAAGAAGAAAAGGTTGCTGAGTGCCTACTGTGTGTCAGGTGCTGTGCTGAGGTCTTCCATACACATTACACTTCGGGCTTCCCAACAGCCCTACACTGTGCTGTTACTAACAGATGAAGAAATCCAGATTTGGAGAGTGAGTTGGCTATCTTTACACAACCAGAATGAGGAAGAGCCTGACTGTGAATCCAGCTCAGTCCTGTTCCAAAATCCTTTTTATTTTCCATTTACAAAAATGCTAAATTGCACCCCAAGATGTGCAAATGCCAAGGCCTCAAAGCTTCTTCCATATCTCCCTTCCACAATCCATTCAGGTCTCTACTCTGCCTGGGCAGCATTAATTGCTCCATATTCTATACTCCCACTGTCTCTGCCCACCAATTTTAAGAGTTTTGCTATTTTGTCTCATCCTTAAAGAAATGGTTCTCAACTGGGGACGGTTTTACTCCCTAAGAAATATTTGGCAATGTTTGGAGAAATTTTTGATTGTCATGACTTTGAAGTGTCATTAATATCTCATGGGTAGAGGCCAAGGATTCTACACATTCTAAACATTCTACAATGCACAGGAGAGCCCTCCACAACAAAGAGCTATCCGTCCCAAAATGTCAATAGTTCCAAGATTGAGAAACCCTGCCTTGAGTGATAATGTGGTGTAACAAATGTGCTTTAGTGTCTTCCCCTACAAAATCATGAGGAGTAACGAAGACAATATATATGAAAGCTTTTAGCACATGGTAAGCACCCAGAATCCTGATTAGATAATCTGACTGCACACTTTCGTAGAGCAGGAACCACCTCAGTTGGCTCTACATTCTTCCCACACAAAGCTCAGGGTTTTTTCTTTTTTTTTAAGTTGGCACTCAACAAATGTTGAAATAATGCACTCTTTGTATTGGAAATTCTTGATTAAAAAAACAAATGCCACTATTATCTAAGAAATACAACGTTCTCCCCGTATTCATCCCTTACTAAACAACAAGTGAATAGTATAATTTCATGATTCACTAGAACAGACTATGAAAAGCTACATTACAACTTGAGTATATCATAGAATCATCTCTATATCGAGATGATTGATAAGCTCACTATTAAAATGCCTTGTCTTACTTTAGCACAAGGTTAATTAAGAGATCACAATACACAGACTTGAGGAAATCTCATGCAAGAGGCTCAGATTCTTCTACCTACACCAGGTCAATTTGACCATATCGATTCTCAGGTCTTGAGTTGAATTATTCAGGACAACCTTAAACTGTAATCACAACATGTCAAAGAAAAACACCAAACGTTTAATAAACCTGGTTGGCATCATATCTCGGGTCAAGATCTTTATGTTTTTTACTTTTCTCAGTTGATATAAGCTGGAGTCAGCACAGAAACCCTAAAATCCTAATGTAAATGATTGCAAAAAGCATTAGGATTAGCATTCACTCAGTTGCTACAACAGGATAATCTACTTTCATTTTTGCAGTTTCCGGAGGCATGGCGCCATGGCCCTAACCATCAGAATAAACCCGTATGCTTATTAAAGGTGCAGATTCCTGCACCCCACCCCAGACCGACTAAATCAAAATTTCAAAAATTGATCCTATAAATCTACATTTTTAATAATTTCCCAAATATTTGTTTTGCACACTAAAGTCTGAGAACCTCTGCCAGGAGGCTGGACCCCAGAAAATGGATTTGCCTCACTTTGTAAATTTCCAGCATGGGTCTGGCTTCTACAGACTATGAACAATTCATTTAACATAAACTCCACATCCACTTCCGACCATAAAAATAAGTAGGGCATTTTGTTGATTACTTTTGTGCAAATAGGCACTTCTGAAGTAAGTAGACTAATATTTTATGGCAAATACTGAAAAAAAACCTGGAAATGAGTATAAAAAGAATTCTCAAGGAAAACAAAGCTGAATTCTGAGCCCCACAATGGTCAACGTCTGCTATGCGCCAGACTGAGGAGACACTGATGGCTAGAGAGACTAGGTCCCTATCCTTATTTTTCCTTTATTTATGCATTTATTTTTTTTTTTTAATTTTTTTTCAACGTTTTTTATTTATTTTTGGGACAGAGAGAAACAGAGCATGAACGGGGGAGGGGCAGAGAGAGAGGGAGACACAGCATCGGAAATAGGCTCCAAGCTCCGAGCCATCAGCCCAGAGCCTGACGCGGGGCTCGAACTCCCGGACCGCGAGATCGTGACCTGGCTGAAGTCGGACGCTTAACCGACTGCGCCACCCAGGCGCCCCTATTTATGCATTTAAATAGTTTAATATACACTCAAACAAAAAAGGAAGACGATTTCAGAGTGGCAATGCCACGAATGCAATAAAACAATTTCATGCGACAGAGAAAGTCTGTGGGGGAAGGAGGCAGAGGTAGTGGCTGTCTGTAGTAGACACAAGGATGAAAAATGGCGTCCCTGAGGAGGTAACATTTGAACTGAGACCTGAAGGAGAAGGCGCCAGTCATGAGAAGGCTGGGGGAAAGTGTTCCCGACAGAGGAAACTGTGCTGTGAAGACCCTGAGCTGCGAACAAGGTGCTCATGAAATTATTATAGGAATTAAATCAGAAATCAGATCGCATATACAAGATGTTCTGCAAAATAGAAAGCTATTTAGAAGTATAAAGTATTATTTTCAGTAATATATTAGAACAGTTCTGGAGAGAAGCTGCAATAATGAAAGGCCTCAGATCTGTGTGATGTAAAGAATTAATCAAGCAACTTGAGGCTATATTGCCTAAAGAACAATAGACACAAGTATGTGATTGAGTGAAGAAAGGAGAAGTCTTCTTTGAATATTTGAAGAACTATGTTCTTGTGGAAGATGATTCATTTTTTTAAATAGCTCTGAGGGTATGGAACAACTTAAAATGGTAAACATTTTAGAAAGGTAGAAGAATCTTGGCTCATAATGATAATGAACACTCAAAGAGAGTTGTAGGAAAATGGACTGACTGTAAGGTAGTGAGTTCCATATGACCAGAAGTAATCAAGGTCGGGCTAAATAGACATTTGGCAGAGGAATGATTGGACTAGATTACCTAAGAGGACCTCCACAATTCTTTGAAAACACACATACATTCACTCGAGGTGCTCTCTCTCTCACACTCCCTGTAACCTCCAAGATGGCCTCTTCAGTTCATGCTTTACAACTTTGGGAGGTTTTGAGAAAAACTTGAGAGATACTGAAGATTCTACCATATTCACAATTCACCCTGCCATTCTGCAATAAATTATATCTCCATGTCCATAATAACCAATATATATTTCAAAATGGCAAATTAAGAAACCGGATAGACCAACATTCATTTTTGAAATTTGTGGCTAAGATTTAGTGGTGTTTCAGCAGTACACATTAAACAATTTATCTCAACATATTAAAATATTAAAATATACTTTATTGTAACAAAAACATTATCTGGATTCCATTAGCTCCCAATAGGTGGCATGCCAATAAATAGCCAAAATCTTTAGCACACAGGTATGTGGCTTTTTGTTGGTTTGGTTTTTAATGGGAACCATAGGCCCGGGAAGATGATTTCTACAATAAAAGTCCTGACAGAGAATCACTACTCTATTATTTCTGTATTAAATCCAATAAATAAAGTAAAAAACATAGTGACTTGTCACTTGACCACCTGGGACCAAAATGCTAAAAGGTAAGCCTTCTAAGGACAGAGAGACCAAGCCAGACTTGGGAGTGAGACTAGAAATAACTTTGAAAATCTGAACATTACTAAATGACCTTTATATTTCCACACCCAAATGCATGTGGTTAATATTCAGATAGATTGCAGAAAATATTCTCTTAATATCTACATTTTTGTGCACATTTGTGTTTATTGTATTAAGTACATTTCTTAAAAACTACTTGTAAATAAAATTCTATCATGTCTCTCTTAGGACAACTTACAAAAATGAATCTTTCCATAAAATAAAGACAACGTCTATGTAATTGTTCATAAAATTAGACTTCATTTTGTAAAATCCAGGAACACCAAAAGCTGAAATCAACAAGTTGAAATCAAAGGTTTAATACTTAATACAAAGAAAGAGTTTATCATAGAATTTTTTTTTGGTATACAGATCTCTTCTCAGGGCTATGAAAATTTCTATGTATGCTTATAGTATTTTAGAAATATGTCTGTTCCATAAAAGGTAAATATAACCTGTAATGTGAACAATCACTTCCTAACTTATTTTTCTTTAGGCTCACATATATTAGATTGTGCTATTTTATTAAGCTGAATCCCTCAGAACTCAGGGTAACAAAAGGACTGGATTAGTGGCTCAGGAAACCCAGGTACCTCTGTCCAGAAGCAGGTGCCACCTAACATCTGAGTTGCCTAGACACCGATCTCTTAAATGAGTAGGGAGTTTTAATTCTTCAGATATATCATTACCATTACAAATCCCCAAAGCATTTCTAATGACATTTGTACCTGACTAATGCACAGAGAAGCTGCGATGCCACAAAACAATACATAGGGCTGGTAAAAGAGACCAAGTCTTCTGTCCCAGAGCCCAACATGTTCACCAGGACCTTTCTTGGCAATCTCCTTCCAGCTTGAGTGGTGTCAAAGTTTTGTAACGACCACTAAAATAATGGTATCTCTAGGATAATGTTAACAACATAGTTGGTGAATATCTTTTCTCTCTAAAAAAGATCTGAGACCTCTTGACACTTGTTTCCTTTCCTTATTTTTTTTTTCAGGCAACAAGAAATTCGGGATACTTGTGAATTTTCCAAACCTTCTCATCCTTAACTGAACCTCTTTGTTGCCTTATCTTGCAAGAGTGTACAGTCCACCTCTTAGAGGTGGACAAAGCTGTGAATCATGACCCAAATGCATGTTCTACAGATGGGAAGAAGCATGGTACCGTGGAATGGCTCTAAGGGTGCCATGAAACCAGGAGCATGCCACAGAGTTGCAACTCCAGACTGTCAGCAAATCAGAAGTAATTTTCTACCTAAATCAGAGTTTAATTCATTAGCCCACATTAATTCACAAGTTCTAACCAATTTCTCAAAATGTAATAACACAATCTTCCAACCTAATTATCTTCATTGACAGCATTTAAAAGCATTTGCTGAGACACATTTCTTCCTTGTGTCAGACAGGATCAGCGTCAAGTGAACAGCTTGGGTGGACGACATTCTGTCTAATTGCAAGGGGTTGCCATTTCAGGAACTAATCATTTCTTGCAAGGGAGAAATTCTCCCCTAGAGTGGACACCAATAAATAAATACCTCCCAATAAATAAAGGTTTAAATATGTACCTGTTTACAATTGTGTTCAGATTCTCAAGATCATCGTGTGTGTGTGTGTGTGTGTGTGTGTGTGTGTGTGTGTGTGTGTATACTCTTGGCATTCTGTTGAATTGGAAATATTACAATATAGATGACTTCCACAATAATTTTAATCACTTAGAGAAGTTTAGGGATCTGAAAAGAAACTTTTAAAAACAGAACAACAAAAGAGATAATTTGTAATGAAAACACCATCCCATCTAACTACCACTCAGGAAAATGATAGATATTTCCCTATAAATAATCATGAGAAAAGAACTGGGTTTTTTTTAAGGCATTTATTTCAAAAGCTCATTCACTAAAACCCCCTAAACTTTAAGCCAAAACAGTTCATTTCCATTTCCTTTTGATAATCAGAAAGGAAATCAACCCACATTTTTTAAACAGTCATTTTTTTTTAGATCCTTTACTGGGGGGTAATATCTTTTAAAAGCATTTTGAGTGAACGTATAAACAAAAACTACTAAAAGGACAAAACATACTTCTTATTCCTCATGTCAAGTTTAACTTTTACTTATTTCATATCTTCTAAAAGTCATTGCTGCCATTAGGCCTTTGCTTTGTGAGGTAGCCAGGTTTCTCCTAACACTGTCCACTAAACTCATTCTAATTCATGGCCTGGGCCAATAACAAATCTACTTTTCCAGCTGTAATGCTTTAACAGCTTAAATTTCTAAAGTAACAGGCATCTTTTGCTCCTTTGAAAACCAGTTCTGGCAGTGTGATGTAAAGGAAAGTAAACACTTAAAGAGGTTCAAATATGCAGCATCGGAATTCACATGTCAGATATAGACACTGTTGTATTTAATGAAGGTCAATGCCCAAATCCCGGAATCCAGTTTAGGCAATGGGACTACAGATATATTTTGAAAGATGGAGAGTCAATTAACAAGCACATAATTTTGTTGTAAATCTGTTATAAGACATATATGAACAAGAAGGGACAGCATTTCTAATTAGCATGCATGAATCAAAAACCATATATACGCCATGCTATATTCAAATTAAATGAACCTACCTTATAAACTTGTCCATATGTTCCATTTCCAACAAGTTCCACTAATTCAAAAATCCCTGCAGGGTCCTAAAAGAAAATAAACAAACAACAAATATTCAGCACAATATTCTAGGCATTGTTGTAATCAAAAGCAAAAATTCAAAATAAGCAAATAAATAACTTTAGCTTTGGGGGTACTCATGTGTTAATATTAATTGCTATTAAAATTTAATTCAGCTACAGCTACGAAATTAGTCAAAATCTACTTTCTTTCCATTTTACATCTCTATGAGATGTGTTTAAATCAGACAAAAAGAGATATGACTTTCACTGAAACAATAACAAAGAATTAACATATTTCTCACAGTCAGATGGAAACACACTTGCAGGTACATCAGGATAAAATGAAAGAGCCATCATCCTGAGAAAGGATTCTGATTTCTCAGATCTTTCTCTACGAAGCTTCTGAGCTGTCCATTATGTTGAACACAGTCAAGAAGGGGGTGTTTCTGTGTGGTGGGGCAATCTTACATAAGGTAGTCAATGGTTCCCAAGAGCAAATGCAACCAACATAGCTGCCTCTGGGGCACCTGGGTGGCTCAGTCAGTTAAGCGTCCAGCTCTTGGTTTTGGCTCAGGTCATGAATTCACGATGCGTGAGTTCGAGCCCCGCATGGGGCTCTACACTGTCACTGCAGAACCTGCTTGGGATACTCTCTCTCCCTCTCTCTCTAGCCCTCCTTTGCTTGTGTTCTCTCTCTCTCTCTCTCTCTCTCTCTCTCTCTCTCTCTCTCTCTCTCTTTCTCTCAAAAATAAATAAATAAACTTTTAAAAAAACACAGCTGCCTCTCTCAGCATGTTTTTCTTTGGATTCATCTTCCCTCTTTACAAGGCTGTCCTTGCAAAATATGTTTCTGTGGATGGTCTCCAGATCCTGCAGTACCTGAAGAGTCCCTACAGGATTTTGAAGACAAACTAAATTGGAGATTGATGCCAGTCCGTACCACCAAACAGGTGTCACCTAACCCTCAGAGTCAGCTAAATGTTAGGGTGCTCAACAAATGTCCAATGAGTGCTACTTCTTACTAAATTACTGTCCACAAAAGTTGAAAAAAATATCAAAGCCTATAAAATTCAACTCAGAAGCATAAACTGACTCTGACCTCTACTGATATCTAATTGGACAGAAATTATTTCTTTAAGGGCCTAAATGAAGAATCACAAACTTAAACGTCCACAGAGGCTAGGCAAGTAACATAAGAGAACAAAGTGCAGGGCGCCTGTGGCTCAGTTGGTTAAGTGTCTGACTTCAGCTCGGGTCATGATTTTGCAGTTCGTGAGTTCGAGCCCCATGTCAGGCTCTGTGCTGACAGCTCAGAGCCTGGAGCCTGCTTCAGATTCTGTGTCTCTCTCTCTCTGTCTCTGTGCCTCCCCCACTCATGCTCTCTCTCTCTCTCTCTCTCTCTCTCTCACACACACACACACACACACATACTCTCTCTCTCTCAAAAATAAATAAACATTAAAAAAAAAAAAAAAGTGAAGTGGGCCAGCTGGGGTCTGTGGCAGCCTGAAGAAGCTATGTCTCCCTGCAGAGAGGGAGGTAACATAGCTGGGACCAGTTGGTTCTTACATTAACCTATGAGCACAATATTGCCAGGTCTGAAGTTTTGTGTTTTGTTTTTGTGTTTTGTGTTTGTTTGTTTCCAAGATGTCCTAATTTTTATTTTTTTAAGTTTCTTTATTTATTTCGAGAGAGAGAGAGAGGCAGACAGAGAGAGAGAGAGAAAATCCCAAGCAGGCTCCTCACTGTCAGCACAGAGCCTGATGCGGGGCTCGAACTCACGAACACATGAGATCATGACCTGAGACAAAATCAACTGTCAGAGGCTTAACCGACTGAGCCACCCAGGTACCCCTGTCTTAATTTTTAAATGTTAGGTGCAAACTGTGAGGGAAGGCCAAATAAAAAAAGGCTGCAAAAGCGTCAACACTTTTGTAAGAGCACCACCATATATTGTCAGGATGACTGAGAGGCAGGAGAGGGAAGGCCTGGGCTTTGGATTCAGACAGACCTGGGTCGAATACCAGCTTTCCGTTGATTGGCTGCATGATCATAGGACACCCTGGGAGAGCACCTCAGTCTCTGGGCAGAGAAAACAGATATGACACGCGCCTTGCAGAGCTCTGATGAGGAGTGAGTGAGGGCCTAGCACTACACCCTGCACATGGTTGGCAATCGGCTAACGTGTAATAGCAGTCATCCTGAAGCTGAGGGTCTGCACACCACTAGCAGCATTTAAAAGGTGAAGGGCTGCTCAAGGCTGCCATGCATGGGGAAGGAGACAAATAAGTTTGATGTGACAAGCGAGAGTCATTTCGAGTTACAGTCTTCACATCAGGCCCAAGGAAAGCCCTCCGCAGAGAAAACAAATTAAAAAATAAAACAAAAGCCCAGCAGTTGAAGCACGTTGTCACCGAGAAAGATTGTCATCTGCGTAATCCATCGTGATAAAGCCAGGAGGGCAAGAAACCACACTCCACAGCCTGAGAAATCCGGAGGTTCCAGCCACGCCCCACGTGGTCAGGGGGTGTGGACAACGTTCCAGAGGGAACCCTGTGACAGCAGAGACGGTAAGGGCCCAGGGCCCTGTCAGCGGAGACCCCGTGGCTAACAGAGCACCTGGGAGGCCTCAGGATGGGAACAGAAAGTTGTGTGTGTGAGACCGCTAGGCCAGCAGAACAGCAGGTTCTATTACACGCAGGATTAGAAAGAAATGAGGGAACGAACGGTGGGGGAAAAAAAAGCCCACAAATGGTGGCAGCTGCTGTTTGTTTCTAAGTTGTGCTCCCAGTAGTTTGTTTTCTCAGCGGTGTTTCTGCAACAAATTTTGAGAGAGGTTCTACATTTGCTCGAAATATCTCAATTGTGTTTTCAACATTCGTTTTTCTTGACTAAAAAAACAGAATTTGAATGAAAGAGAGAAGATCCAGAAGGGTGACTACCACCTGCCTTAGGGAGCCTAGGAAGCAGTGGGGGAGGGGATGGTGGAAGGGGAGGGCAGGAGCAGAGCGGGGACAAGCTTCTAGGCCAAGGGGCCACTCCACCTCACAGACCCCTCCTCGGGGCTGAGGTTCAATGGGCTGAACTCAAGAGCATCTGGGCAACTGACTTCTAGCTCTTTTCGTCTTGAACAGTCCACTAATGGGCCTATGTCTCAGCCAATCAGGACCAAGGAAGTGCAATGCCAAGATTTTTGTTCCAGCTGCTGGGAGAGGGGTCTTCCAGCTGGGTGCATCCAACGGACTCAGAATTAAAGGTCAGAGTAACCACAGGGATGGATTGGTGACCACCTTGGGTAGACAAACAAACTAGAAACAATCATGAAATTGGGGTGGTTCTCCAGGAAATGGGACTCAGAATTACTGAGATTTACACAGAGGGATTTTATCGGGGTGTTCCACGGAATCAACACCAGTTGGGAATGAAAGAATTCGGATTGGAATGAGCAGACAGAATGATGCAATGGAACCAAAACTTCATCTGATCCCACAGGAGCTCTGGAGCCAAGGCGACTCTTCAACGTTATCCTACCCCGGGGCATGGGAGCCTTTGCACCCCACCTCCATTGACTAGTCATTGCATACAGTCATTGCATACAGGCTGTCCGCTGTCCCCATCCCAGAGGTTATAATCTTGTGTGAAGTGACACTCTTCTGATGAGGACAATCCCCAGGTGAGAACAATCACTAGCTGCCTTCACTCCCAGCAGGTGGACCCCAGCAGGTGGACAAGGAGTGCCTCAGGAGCAAAGAAGGCAACTGGGTGACACATCACAGCAACCACTATAAGCATCATGGCTAGAAACGAGTACCAACGTGGAACTGGAAGAGAAGTCGAGAAGCATCTATCTTCTACAGTATGCTGACAATAATAAGACAAAATGGCACAATTCGGGTCATGGTATTTACAAGGAGGAGACTCTCTGAGACCCTGGAAAGCAGAGGGCAGACATATTGTCCAGGAGCACTTGAATTAAGCACTTACCCTAAGCTTCCCTCTCCCCTACCTCCACTCCAAATACCCAAGAGCTGATGTTTGTGAATACTCCCATACACAAATGCATCTAACTGCTAGTTAGGCTCTCGTGGAATAATGCTACAGCTTGAACTGGGTAAGCACTCATTCATGTGTTTTCTCCACTCTTGGAGAACTCTAAAATAATTCCTCCCAAGGGTCACCAATGACCTCAATCTCTTATCTATAATGGTCTCTTCTCAGTCCCGTCCTGGCTATTCCCTTTGAGGCATTTATACTGCCAAGCATCATCACTCTTGTTGAAATATGTCCTCTCCCTTGTCTTCTAGCATACCACTCAGTTTCTCACAGAGATTCTGTTTCTTCCACCCAGACCTTAAAGATAGGCTGACCCCAACGTTCCAACCTCATGCTGGTCACTAAGTACTAACGATTTCATCTCCCAATATCCATTATATCCATCTACTCTGTTCTGTTCATACAACAGGCCTCATCTTCTCTTGCCGGGACTATTTACTTTCAACCAATTCTTTCCTCCTTCACACTGAACTTTCTAAAAAGACACAACACACCATGCTTTAGAATCCTACACAGTGTGGTTCAAATTGAAAGTCGAGATCCTGTCATTCTCAGGCCCAGTGTTCATTCCCACTCTCACGTCCCATCATTTTGTACTACAACTAACCGCCTCAAACCACCCGCTACATCCCTAGCACACTTTACAGGCCATGTCTCTTTGCCTTGGTTCATAATGTCTGTCTGCCAAGATTATTCCTTCTACCATTCAGGCAAGCCCAGCCTTAAAAACCCAGTATGCCACCTCCTCTGTGAAGCTCTTCTCAAATTAGTACCACCAACTCTCTGCACCCACAGCACGTTGTACATAGCTCTATCATAACCACTTTCACCCAGTGCCACTCCCTCTCCCATTTCTTTCCCTTGATAAATTACAAATGCCCTGAAAACAAGGACTATAACATATTTATTTTAGAATTTCCAAGCACTTAGCATGGTGTCCAACACAGAACTTCTAGACATAACTATTTGCTGAATAAGGTTGATGCCCCACTCCCAACTCTCCACCACACGCCTAGAGGAAGCTGCCAAAATTGGGATCAGAATGTCAAGCCAAAGGTCTAGCAAACTTACAACATTTCTTTTTACAATCTAGACAAGCTGTCCCAGTCACTACCCCTTCCATTTCCCTTACCTAGCTTCCAGTTGCACAAAACTGGTACATACTCTAGCTCCTATGGTATTCCCAGCTCTAAGGAAAATTCATAAAGCCCGTTGGTCTAAGCTGTGCTTCAGGTGCATTGAGAGGACAGGCTGTCAGGATGCCGCCAAGTGCAATGCAACAAGGCGATGTACCTAATAATCATGTTACAAAGACAGGAAAGCTAAGAGACAAGATTCAGCTTAATTCTCTCTCTCATGTTTGTTTAGCTGCTCATAAAGCCAGGATGGGCAGCATGGAAGAAGGTTACATATGCCAAGAAGAAAAGAGCAAATCATTGACATTTACCAAAGTCAGGAATCCCTGTTGGCTATACAAGCCTTTATTCAGATCTTAACCTTTGCTGGGAGACGGAGAAGAGAATTTAATTCTAAGGTAGAGTAGTTTACATTATTTCATAATGAAACATAACTACATATCAAAAGGCAAGCTGTTCCATAAAAGAAAATTGTAACTTTTCAGTAAGTACTGATAAAGACAAATTTGGTTAGCCACTATAATAAAAATCACAATAACAGCAAACATTTTAAGAGTCTTTATGTGCCAGGCACTATTCAAAGCATTTTCCACGAATGGCTCATTTAATTATTACAACTATGTCAAATGGATGCTCTTGTTGTCTCCTGTTTTACAGATGAGGAAACTGCGGCACAGAGAGGTTAAGCAGTCGGTTAAGGTCACACCATTGATGAGTGACTGATCTAGGATGGGTACCTGGCTGGCCAGACTCCAAACACTGGACTCTTGACCACTTTGGACCCTTTCACCTTCATAAAATCAGCATTCCCAGCCCTTGACTTACTACTCACTAGCTCTCCAGGCTTGGGCAAGCTTCATCACTTCCCTGAGTCTCAGTTCCTTCATCTTTAAAATGGGGGATAATATTGCCTCCCTCACAGGGTTACCTTGACAGCTGTGAAAGTGTCTAGACTAGCTCAGGGCCTGACACCTATAGTTTTTCAACAAACGTTAACCTCCTTCCTTCCTTTTTTTTCTCTTCAAAGAAAGAGTTCATTTAATATACATGGCCTATGCCACAGAAAAATTCCGTCTGTATTCTGTATATTTTCAACTAACAAAGCCAATAAAAGAAAATCTATTGTTTTTAACCAACACCAAGCGCTTAGCAAACAGGGTCAGATATTTATGGACAAACAGATGTCTCTTCAGAAATTACTGAGAAATTGGGAAGACACATTAAGTTTAGGGGGGCTCCTGGGATGCTGGAATAAATTCTCTCCTTCATCAGCTGAAGAAATTCAGGCAATACTGGCAGGCTCAGGCCTGACTTCACCGCAGAACAGAGAGATTTAAGATTTAGGGGTTAAAATCCCAGCCACTGAATTATATTTTAATTCCTCCAGGCCCCCTGAATGACCCAGCATTTCTCAGAACACTAAACAACATCTCTACACTAAATCCCAAAGATCGAAAAAGACAAACCTAAATATATAACCAGGACGATGACTTCCTTCGTTTCACAAGAGGTGATGTATATTCTCCCCAACCCTTCTCCCTTCTCTGAGATGAAATTAACAGAGGGATTGGGAGAGATGATGGCCAGTGGCCAGTGGCCAGATTCTAGACACCTTTTCTCCCAAACTCCTCTCAAAGACCACTGTTCTGTTGCAGATCTTTCACTTGGGGTCACCAGTGCTTTGACAGAGTAAAACAGACCCCAGTAGAGTCCGGATGGCTGATACGGCTCCCAGAATGGCTGGCCACCCCCAGATTCCCTACTGACATCTGCCAAATGACTGTGCTTTACTCTAAACTTATGGGCCTTGAAAAGACCAAAATGTTATTTCTCTTGGAACCATATTTAGCAGCTGTTTTGTTCGGTTTCAGCCCTAACTGACAAGCATATGCTTACAAAAGCAAAACAGCACAAAGAAAACAGGAACAGTAGGAGAACTCTCCATATTTATCTTGAGCCTCCAGGCTTTTCAACACCATCGTTCTTCCCAAGTGAGCACAGTGATGGGAAACATCGTACTGAGGCCACATGCTGTACTCACAAACAGGCAAGGTCCCTCAAAGCTCATTTTTTACTGGCTTTCCCTCCTTCTAATGCAGGGATCTGAAGACCCAAAGGTCTTACCTTCCACAATGGGGTTTACTCAATCCCTGAATGCTACCCACACTCTCCACACCCAACTACTGTCCAATGTAGGAGTGGGGTTACACTGGCCCCCGCCTCCTGGTGCTTCCAATCTGATGAAGGAATAGACATAAGCACACATAACTACACATACATGGTCATTTAAATTTCAATTAAATTAGAGTGACAATTATCAACTGACGCAAAAAAGCTAGGGTTCAATTTAGGATTCCACTCCTTGCTAGTGTTATTTGACCTCTTGTATTCTGGTTTTCCCACCGTAAAATGGGAGAATCCCACTTGGCCTGCCTTCCTGGCAAGGCTGTGTCCTGAATGTGAACGTGCTGAACACCTCCCCAGCCCCACTTGTCCAGTGTCATCCTTTGGAAAGGGTGGCACTGACTGTGGGCTGACTCCAGAACACCATCTGCCCCACACAGTTGAGCCTAGCTAGGTGGTATTGCTCTTCTTTCTACCAGTACTAGCTCCTGGCAGGGTCAGGACATGGTCCTAGCTAAGCATCAAGCAACACCATCCTTGATGATGGTGGCTTCTAGCCCACAGGACAAGGAGTCCAGAACCTCCCCACCTTCTATTTGGTTTGCTACCTGTTTAGTTCCACCTGCTACTAAGCAACCATTGGTAGTGAAACAGCTTCCCATGCATCCTGCTCCCACTCACCTGCTTCACTAGAGACTCTATAGCTCCAGCCTGTCCTCATAAAGGCAGCCTTTAAAATTAGATCTGAAACCTGCTTCCTCAGAGCAATACTTGTGAGACCTGAAGCTGTAATGGTCATTATTACTGTCTCTGAAATAGACAATGGCCTAAATGCTTCATATATTTTTTCATCTTTAATCCTTACAACTCCATGAGGAGTACTTATTACTAACCCCCATTTTCAGATGATGAAACTAAGGCTTCAAGGAATTAAGCAACTTACCCAAGGTTAAATATTATGTGGTAGAGACAGCAGCCAAGACCAGGCTGTAAAGTGAGGATAAATACACCTCTTCTGAGGACTGTTCTGAGCACCAGAAACAACGTATATAAAGAATTTCGTACAAAGCACAGTAATAAATAAAAGCCACTGCTACTATTGCCATTGCTGCTGGTATTAGTAAACATTGTCCAAGGTGATAGCATTGGTTAGTAGTAGAGGTGGGAGTCAAATCCAATATTTTGAATGAAAGTCTGTCATTACTCACTTTTCTACAAATGGCCAATGTTGAAACTAACTTGTAGTTACAGGGATGGTGAAGACCTTGCAGTTTAACAATGGAGCCAGAGAAGGGCCAGTGACCTCCAACCAGGTAGTACAATCAGCCAAGGGACTTGGGACTAGAAGTAAAATATGCCAGTGGTTGCTCAGGGTCCCTGTCTTCCCACTGGAGCCTGCAGTTCCAGAGGGGGAAACCAAGCGGGCTCTCAGATTCTATCCAAAGCTACAGTTTCCTTTCTTTTCTTTTCTTTTCTTTTCTTTTCTTTTCTTTTCTTTTCTTTCTTTTCTTTTTTTTTTTTTCCAATTTTGCCATCAGCTAAGATGAATACTGGTTATTTTAAGTTAATCAATTGACAGTGAGAGGCAGTATACCAAGCTAGTTAAGGCCACAGACCCTATAGCCAGAAATCCTGATTCTGATCCCAGCTTCACCATTTATTAGCTAAGTGACCTTGAGTATATTATTTAAATCTCTCTGTGCCTCAGGTTCCTCAATTGTAAAATAGTGATTATAGTATGTCCACTAAATGGGATTATTACAAAATAATTAACATACATAAAATATTTAGAGCAATGTCTGGTGTGTTGTAAGTACTCAACAGTGTTGGCTAATAATTCTTTATCTCAGAATACAAACTCCAAGAAGGAATGACTTCTACTAGTTCTGTTCACTGCAATCTCCCCAGTACTCAGATCAGTGACTGGGACATTATAGACACTCAGAAAATATCTGCTGGCTGAAGAAAGAAAGTCCTACCACCAAGAGCCACAAGACAGTACGATCTCTGACATTCAGGAGCAGGGATTTCTGAGATCTTGTCAATAAATCCCTCTCCCCATTTTACAGAAGAGCAAAGACCCAGATAGATAGTTCCTATATACTCATACAATGATAGGATTTTCCAACAAGAGAGTTTACGTGGAATGTCCAACGTATCACCTAGTTAGTGGCAGAGTTAGAACAAAGACCCCAAGTCCTTTAGACGTCTAGTCTTTTCTTCCAGTCAATAAAATCCTCTGAGGAAAGGAAAGAAATCACTCGCTTTCAAACAGTGTCTGGCAGGGAGGAGAGCAGGAGTGTGGGGAGGATAGGTAGTGCTTGCATTCAGTTGTAAATTCCAGGTATTTGGGTTGAGAAGTGAATCTAAATCATGCCGGGGGAATGATATAATGTTATATATCACACATTTGCCAATTTGGTATCACTGAGACAGTCAATTTGGTGATATGTACATAGGTACATATCAGCATAAGAGATCATTGAATTTTTCCAAATGTATTTTTCTCAGTTCACAGATTTTACATAGTCATACTCATATTTAGCTTGGTTCCAAATTATCTCCTTAGAGCAGAAAACAAATAATTCTACATAAGCTTATTGTTATTTTACGGCTTACATTAGAAAAAATGAGCATGTATAATTAGGAACATAAAATTAAAAAGAGAACAATCAAAGAAGAACTTAAAACATTAACTTGGATATCTATTCTGATTTTGGTAGACTGGCTACTTTAATCCCTTGTCTACTGTTGAGATTCACCAGCCAGCCCTTCTCACACTTCCTGACCCACACACAGATCCTGCCAACAAAGTAGCCTGTGCACATGTACAATGCACAAAGCCCAATGCTCTGTTCAGGGACTATTTCCAACTCACCCACTGTCAGGGAAAGGCATACTAACTCCATAAAGCGGACTGAGAAATTTCTCCCGGATACTAAGCCAAAAGGCAGATTTTAGACAGGGATGGGATCTCCACCTTCCAGAACTTTCCCCAACTCTCCCACAGTCTGTTCAAGCTCAAACGTGATAAGTTGCTCTAAAGGCCAATTTGTACATAAAGGCCACTATCTTGGTCCCTTCCCTCCCATCATCAGGTTGTCCCAGAGATTATACAGCTATTTGGGAAAATGTATCATTCAGTATACAGAGATATGCAAACATGAGAACTCTCTAGGCCTGTCAGGACAGAGTAACTTTCCAGTATTTGCAGCAACACGAGGTTGAAATGATGGGAACCAGGCTAGCAAAGATTCGGGCATTTTGCCTTTTTAAAGACGCTTATATGAATAAAAAGAATAGCATTTGCAGCAGATGGACTTTAAAGACAAGAACTGATTACCTAAACCATCAAGTAAGAAATATTAGGAAACTACCCAAGGTTCCATTTTGGGAAGAAGAGCCTGAACCCTTCCCCCAAAGGTACTCATTTCCCACCTGCTTACAACAGACCAATGACATTTATATTTGCTTGATAGCATCTTCAACACTTTTCCCAACACCAGCAGGCAACCATGTCATTGACAACAGACCTTCTCTAAAGGGTGAGGAGGTTAATACTGGTTGGTTGCATTCCCTATTACTCTCCTGCTTCGAGAGAGGAGCGGGATGGCCAATAGCCAGGTAGGAACAGACAAGAGCCCATGAACACGTACCTGGGACGGGGGCCTGCCAACTGGCGAATGATGGTATGAGCCGTTCAAGTCATCACTTGGTGTCATCACTAATGGTACAGATGGCTGGTTAGTTAATACCAACTCTTGCACAGATTATTGTAACAGGGCTTCGTTGGCATCTGAGCTATTTTTTTTTTCTTCCAGGTTTTTGTCCCTGTGGCTAGGCTAGCAGAAAGAATATTCAGGTTTGTTTGTTTGTTTATGTTTGTTTAACAAGGCAGGTAATTTTTGAGTGGGGGGGTTCTATACCATTTGTTCAAGGATCTAAAAAGTTTTTTGGCAGACTCAAGGAAAAAAAGCTAAATTTCTCCATCCCTCCGGGCTTCCAAAGATGTTAGATTTCCATTGTCAAGTAAGTCTGGGAACACTGAGTTTAAAAGATTAGCAATTTAGGTCATTCTTTACTGTGTGGCCTCTCCAGAGCCTTTAATGTGTTAATGTTCCCTATGAGTCTCCAAGAGACAAAGGCAAAGCTTTCCTTCTTTCCTAAACCTGTCTGGCTATAGAACATTTTTTAAAGGAATTTTGTGTCTTTCTAAGCACTGGTGTTCTGGGTAGCACAGGGTGGAAAATGATAGGGTATAGAGCGATCTTTCCCTTCTCATTCCCACTTAACAGAAGCTTGCATCTTAACTTACAGTAGCAGGGGCTGCTCAGTGCCGCCTAATGTCCATTCTCCCATTGTTTCTTGGTAACAAAAAAATCCCAATTTTATTTGGGAGACCAGTGCATCCAAGTCAAAAACTGTATGCCCTAGCTCCATTAAGCCTAGGAGAGAATATGTGACTAGTTTCTGGCCAATGATATGTAAGCAGAACTATTGTGAAGGACTTTCAGATGGGCTGTTTAAATGGAGCTGACTTAGCTGAGAGAAAGGCTCTTTTGTCTTCCACCTTCTTCCTTCCAGTTGCCTGGAATGCAGATGTGATGGCCAGAACTCTGCAGCAATTTCTGACCCTAAAGTGAATTTAAGAATTGAAGCCTCATGCTAGGCTGTTATAGCAGAACAAAAAAATAATCCCAAGCCTCAGATGACCCTAGAACTACATAGGTTTTCTGTTTGTTGCAACTGAATTCGAATTGATTTGCTTTGAATTTTACCATTCAGACATTTTTTATTTATCTATGTTTAATTAACAGTTCTTCTTTAAAAGTACTCTTGTCCATCTGCCTTTTGATCTTTAATAGAGGTGATAGTCATTACAGTTGTTCCACAAATATTCAAGTTCTCCTGCTGTTATGTTATACAATATCACTTCCCCAACCCCTCTTTAAGTTGGGTGTGTGACCACATGATTCTCTTTTGCCAATGCACTGTGAGTGAAACTGACATGCCACTTTCAGATGCAATATTTGATTGCTATATCAGATACGGTGATGACTTTGGAAGCATGTGTGGACATGAAGTCTCCACTGGTCTATGTCTTTGTGTAGCTGCTGGATAGAGTCCTCTCCTGTTGGGCTCTGGACATGGTCAAGAAATAAACTTTAATTGTATTAAATCTCTAAGACTGTTTGCTATCACAGCATATCCTAGCCTATTCTGTCTGATAGAAAAGAAATGACCAAATGGTAGTGATAGTAATAATCTCACAGCAAAATGCTGTATGATTTCTGAGACAATATTTCTGAAACGAGCCACTTTTTCCTGGGCACCTCCTAATGCCCAGACACTGTGCAGGCCATTTTGCAAAAATTATTTTACTTAATATCTGCATTGATCCTGTGAGGTAGATTGCTTACAAAAGAGAAAACTAAAGCTAGGAGAGTAAGCTACACGAGATCGATGTTCAATGCCAAAATGCACATTCTCCCCACTGTCTCCAACCTGCAACATCTGAAGCCAACCCTGGGAAATAAAAATGCTTACAAAGCTGGCTGGTGACACAGGAATTCCAGGAACCCTTTGTTACCAGGAAGGGGGAGGAAACATTAAAACATGGAGTTTGCATTCACAGGGCTGACCACATCCTACAGACCTAAACCAGGGCATGCCGGGGCTTGTAGTCCCCCCCACCCCCCCCAACCCTCCCACCGAGGACAGCAGAACTGCAAGCCCTCCAGCTGCTCATTTGAGTCCTTTGAACTCAAAACCTGCTTTTGAGCCACTGTCAAGGTAACCACGCGGCTGAAAATAACTAATTGGGCAACATTCTCTGACTGCTGGCACGGGCAGTTATAATCTCAGCATCTCCGTGGCAACCTGACTGGAATTCTGGTTATTCGCACAAAGGAAAACCGGTCTCCGTTCAGACCAGGGCTGCATTTTTGTCTCTATTCCACTTTTCTCATTACAAGTTGCTACTGAAGGAACAATGCCTCTTTTATGAAGAATGTTTATCACTGGTCCATGGAAAAACAGCATTTTCGTAATCAGGGAAAATTTTGGAAAGGGAGAAAATGGTAATGGATCCTTCACTGCCACACGCAAAGAGATTTTATTAAGATAGGCTCTATACAAACAATAGTAGAGGTCACCGTAGGGTAGTGACCTATAGTCAGGAGATGTCAATGGCATAGAATGGGCAATGGAGCCCTAACAACTACATGGCAATAAGTTGACCAGTGCTCATTTCCTGGGCACCTACAAGGGGCTATTGTAAACCCCTCCTCTGAATCCCAGTGGCTCCCCAGGGATTACTGGGTGGCTGCTCTGCTCTACCATCCCATCCCATGCTGGTGAATAAGGAGGAAACGTTTGTTGGAGGAAATGCTGTAATCCATTTCTCAAGGACCCTGCACAGAAAGGAGACGGGAGAGAGTGTAGGAACCCTGCTTGAACCAGCCAAACAGGCTGAACACAGTATAAATGCTAAAGGAGTTCAGATGGGTGGGAAATCAATACAGACTGACACAGCCAGGGAAGGCTGAAAGGAAAAGTTGGGCATCAGGCTGGACTTTGAAATGCAAACAGGATTTGCATAAGTAGAGAGAGCTCAGCATGGGGACAAAAATTGCTTTTTTTTTTTAAATGGAGTCATTTAAAAAGGACACATGTTAATAGCCTGTAGCTCTTCTGTCAGAAAGGACAGAAGCTTAGAAACATGTCACTTATGGGACAGCACCTTCATTCAGCAAGTTCTAGATTATTTCTAGAAACCATGGGTCCATAAGCATTTCATAGGGCAGACAGATTTCAAGTATTGAACACACATGACCATAAAAAAGTGGCAGACGCACATGGAATAAAGAATACATAACGCCATTAATTTTTTTAAACAAAATGCTATGTTTGTTCCAGGCAACAAAGGAACCAGTAAATGGCGTTTACTGGTAAATGGTGTTGCTGTAGTAATTTGCTTACATCCACCTTTCCCACTCAACTATGTTCCCTCCCGCCACAGAGCAAGGGCCAGGATCTCTTCAAATTAATATCCTTAGCAACGTGCACAGTATCCAGGCTACAGAGGTAACTTAATAAATACTGGTTAAGTAAATAAATAATTGTATCAAGACTGACAAGATAATATACATAAACTATTTCCTTTTTCATTGGTGAAATAAAGACTAAGTAAGGAAGACCATATATCATGAAGATATGGATACACATTCCTCAGCAGTATACAGCTAGGTACCAGAGAACATGTGAGGCCACACTCAAATATGGCACATCTTCCCGGAAAGCCTATTTTCCACAAGGACTTCCGTGTTTGTTGTTTTAACATAGTGGTTAAACATGGATAAGCTGGTATCAGTATTTTTTTCCAGTAGAGGTACCATAGTCAGCCTACCAGTATCTCTTCAGGTTCGAATTTAGTCTCCTTCACCAATGGGAATGTTTTGGTAAAAAACATCCAGAAGCATATTGTCCTGTACCGCTTATATCCTTGATTTTCAAATACAGCAAATGCTCTTTATTTTACCTCCTTCATTCAAAATTTCCCATTAGTTAGATGGACCTGGACAGTTGTTTAATTTCCCATTGTCCTCACAGAGTAGATTTTAAGAAAAGGAAACACTGAAAAAAGATAACAAAAGAAATACTTATTTAAAAAAAAACAGTCCATCAACTGATGAATGGATAAAAAAATTGTGGTTTATATACACAATGGAGTACTACGTGGCAATGAGAAAGAATGAAATATGGCCCTTTGTAGCAACATGGATGGAACTGGAGAGTGTGATGCTAAGTGAAATAAGCCATACAGAGAAAGACAGATACCATATGGTTTCACTCTTATGTGGACCCTGAGAAACTTAACAGAAACCCATGGGGGAGGGTAAGGAAAAAAAAAAAGAGGTTAGAGTGGGAGAGAGCCAAAGCATAAGAGACTTAAAAACTGAGAACAAACTGAGGGTTGATGGGAGGTGGGAAGGAGGGGAGGGTGGGTGATGGGTATTGAGGAGGGCACCTGTTGGGATGAGCACTGGGTGTTGCATGGAAACCAATTTGACAATAAACTTCATATATTGAAAAAAAAAACAACACCATCTCAGTCATGTGCCATTTACCTCGAATTGCTGCTAATTATAGTCAGACATCTCTACTAAAGCTGGTACTCTAGGACCTGTTTCAGACAACATTGCCATTCTAGTATCTCTTAGTGACTGTGTCTAAACCGAAAAGGGAATAAGACTCTTTACAAATTATTATTAAGTCTTACTTCTCAACAACATAAAAACGTCCTCTCTTCCCCCCAGTCCTTTGGATGAGTGAAATTGTCCTGAGAGGCAAAAAGGATCATTCTATTTCTTGAGCAGAGAGACGGTCTAATGGCCATGCTGGCACTAATTAAACGAGCGGCACATTTTTGTTTTGTGCACTTTTCAGTATATATTTTGCAATTAAAAGGGTCAAAAAAATCATTGAATCATGAAGAAGGCAACGTCAGTGTAAAAGAATGAGGAAATAGATATAAGCAGCCACCCACCAATTAGTCAGTGCTCAGTCAGTGAGGCTTACTTAAAACCCACTAGGTAAAAGTCTTTTGTTACAGCACAGAAATTCTTGCCCTGACTATGGCATTCCCCTCAGTAGTTAACCACACCACACAGTACGACGCTAAGCGTATAATTCTTGTAGAGTATCTACTTCACTGACTACTGTTTGCCAGTGAATGTGCTGTAAAACAAATCTATGGCCACATCCCCAAAACCTGACATCAGCTCTCACATTGTCCACACTTGTTCCAGAGATAGATCTTTCCAACAGCCCCCTCCTGTGCCCTTCTCAGCCACTATATTCAAATGCATTTTTCAAGATGAGAAACCTGGGGAGTATGTGGCTGGAGGTATTGTAAGGCAGGTGGGATTTTGTGCAGCTGATTGTCAAGTCAAACAATGAATTACGAAGAATGACAACGACTGGAAAATCTGCATGTCATTAGAATAAACTTTCTCTTTTGAGTAGAACCATTTGGCTAGGACCAAAGCCACTGGCAGACCTAGAGCCTAACCAATAAGTGTGAGGCCTGGGGAGTTCTAGCAAGCTCTGGCAAGGAGACACTAGTTCTCCCCTCTGCAAAGTCCCTTGGGTGAAGGCAGAGCTCTCCACGGGGAGAAACACACAGTTAAAGTGGCTGAGTGGGGCAGAACTGGGGCTCCGGCAAAACCAAAGCCATGGCTGCACCACCAGTAGTACTGGCAGAGAAGGTGGGACAGGGTGGACCTCTCCAAAGTAGAGAAAAGATCCTTGCCAGTGAACTACTTGGCCATTTGATATGCTCATTTAACTTTAATCCTTTCCAAGAATAATTTTTAAAAACGATTAAACGGCCTGCATGCATTCGGGTGATTTCCGTATACTATACAGTAGTCAACAGAGACACTGACCAGGGGCGGAGCTGGTGAGCTTCCCCTCAGCCTCCATCTCTTAGCACCACCCCATCCCTGCCAACGGCAAGAGGTGAGGTCTTCCTCTCCTCCTCACAGAGGCACCTCTCGCCTTACGGGAGAAGGCCACCAGATCTCACCGTACCCTAACAACCACTGCTGAAGGGCCTGGCTTAGAACCTCATGTTCATAACACAAAACTTACTGCCGACACACATCATGAGCTAGAGATACTTTCCTCCGGAAAACGTTAGGGCTCTAAGAAGTACCGTAAAGCACATTCGAGAATGTAATTTATATAGTTTTAAAATTAGGAGTAAAAAAGTAGAAATAGCACTGGCTCTGTAGAAATCATTTCCATTCCAATTCCAGGTCCTGCTTCTTATTAGCTGTGTGACTTTGAGCAAGCTGCTTGCTTTGTTGAGGGTACTTCTTCCCCTACCACTTTTGCACACACACACACACACACACACACACACTCCCACTCACACACTCACACACACACACACACACACCATCCCCTGCTTTACTTCAACTACTTTCAGTCTGTGCACAAGCAACTTCTCATAAGCTGGTTTTCACCTTCAACTCATATGAGGCATCACATCCAAGCCCTTCCTCAAACCCACATCCTTCTCCCTAGCAGAGCTAAGCTGCTCCTCCATTTGTGTTCTCATAGTATTTATTCTAGAAAACTACCATAGCACCTGCGCATATGGTAATTATGTGTTTAAGTGCCTGACTCCCCCTCCAGACTGTACCTAAGCGACTTGAGGTAGTTCTGAGTCATACTGATATCTCTAGCCTCTAACAGTGTCACAGTCATAGAAGGTCCTCAAAAAGTGTTAAATGAATAAATGAATGAATAAAGTGAATAAATAAATGAATAAAGTGTTCGTTTCTTGAGCATTTGCTACGTGACTAAGCACTTACATGTGTTATCTGCAACCCTGGTAAGAGTGCTAAAAAACAATCATTTTATAGATGAAAAACCAAAGGCCCAAACACAGCAAACTAGTGATTAAAGTCAAGGTTGGAGCAACCTACAATCTGCCTACAAAAAATCTAGCACAACAGCTAGCACTTATTAGGGCCTCAAAAAAACAGCATCTTCTCTCCATTTGCACAAACAATAATATTTGCACAATGTATCAGAAACTAAGTTCATTGGTGATGGTTAACATGGTAACTTAGGAAATTTGAAAGAAAAGAGCTCAGTCACCAAATTCCTCATAGCACTCATGAACAGTGTTTTCATCGCACATTAATCACTCCCAAAATATTTTCTGAGCACCTGCTCCATGCCAGCTCTGTGCTGTGCACTGGGGATCTATGGATAAGAAGTCATGATCCCAGTCTTCCGGGAGCAGACACCAGGAGGTACCAGCATTTGTAGAGCGCCTGCTATGGGAACTTCTGAGTGCCTCAGAGCACATATTCTTAATGGACAGATGTTATATGCCCATTAAGTCTGCCATTAGATGGGTCTATGAATCATTTAATGGAACACAGAGCAGCCTGCTCTGTGCAATGTATGTGGCCACAGAAGATTCTTTTAGGAAGATAATGTTCACGTTACAATTGAAGAGCAGCCCACATGTGGACTCCTGCCACCTGGGGTAATGAAGTCTTTAGGGAACTGATCAGAATTTCCAAAGAAATGGCAATATGGCTGCCACCTAGCAAAGCAGTGAGCAGCAAGACAACAAGGCCATTCACCATTGAGACTTTACCACACATGCTGCCCTGCCAACCTCTCCCTGGAGGAACCCCTTGTGTCCACCAACCCATTATGTCCATCTTGAGGCTGGCAGCCTGGTGTGCCTCTGCTCACAACACCGAGAGGCATCGTTAACACAGCATCCTATGTAAATTGCACCCCAAAGCACACCAAAATGTGAAAGGAATATACCTTGAATGATGTGCAACAGAAGTGGTTCTTGCTACCAAAGGAACTAAGATTCCCAATACCTTCAGTGGCTACGCCATGATCAGCAAATCCAATTTTTAGGCAACCTGTGAGAAGTCTACTGTGCCTTTTCCAGCACTGACCAGCCACAGCAAAGCAAAGCCGAACGAGCAAAGGTACATCTTTCTGCCCAAAAGCGCAAGCTCACAATCAGCCATATAGAAGAAACCCTGACAAATTACCTCAGCACTTTAATTCAGGTATTAAAATGCTACCCAACTGAATACAGTCTTGTCAGATCTCCATTCAGTGTTAATAACTTTGAATAACTTGTTTCAGTATCTTTGAAAGCAGCACAAACATGGTTTAAAGCGGATAATAAATAATAATGGTGCAAGATTGCAGCCTCATCTTATGCCTTTTGTCACATAACTACATCTGATCTCTGTTCTAAACCTTTAGTTCTCCCCATCGTTGCTCACGGACAGAGTGATTATTGTTCACAAACCCCTCTGAAGAGCCCCTGTTTCGCAGAGTCTCCCACATAGCCACCCAATTAACAGAACTAAATGCCTTGGTTAGGTACAGAAGCTGCCAACAAACTGCACTTGGCATTTGCTTTCAAAGAACTGGATGCTGGGTGATGTTGGTGATCCCACCTCTTTCAGGTGAAAGTCTAAGACCACGAACCTAATTAGCTGACAGGATGCATGTTAACCTAACACATGCCCTTCATGAGATAAATGTGCTGTCCTGTAGCTATTAAAGAGGTTCAGAATATGCTACCCCAAAATATGTCACTTTGACGGATTCTTCTCAGCTGAAGACAAATGAAAAGAAACAGACACACAAACTCTCTGCCCTTTCCCTCCCTACCAGGAAGGGCAGAACAATTCTTACCAATCCTCAGAGACAACTCTAGACTCTTATAGTCCGGAAACACACCAGAGGAATCTACGTAGCAAATCTTACAAATGGGCCCTTATCTTCCATTAGTTTCCCCTATATGTTCACCTTTCCACAGTTTGTGCTCTTGGAAGCTCAAGACCCTTTTTCTTTGTCTTGTCACTTCTCTACAAATTTATTGCTTTTCTGTTAAGGTGTTATTTTAAGTCCAAGTTCTAACCATTCCTTTGAGTTACTCATCACTGAGTTCTCTCATGTGTATGCAAAATGTACATGTTTAAAAAATTTTGTGTTTCTATTGTTAATCTTTCTTTTATCGTCTAATCAGCAGGTCCCCAACCAATGAACCAAAGATGGGTAAAGAAAAAAGGTTTTTTTCCCTCCCCTACACTATATTCTATCAAATAATTCTTTTTTTGATGTTTATTTAATTTTGAGAAAAGGAGAGTGCAAGCAGGGGAAGGGCAGAGAGAGAGAGAGACAGAGACAGAGACAGAGACAGAGAGACAGAGAAACCTAAGCAGGCTCTGTGGCAACAGCACAGAGCCCAACATGGGGCTCAAACCCACAAACCATGAGATCATGACCTGAGCTAAAATCAAGAGTCAAAGACTTAACCGACTGAGCCACCCAGGTGACCCTCTATCAAATAATCCTTAACCTGTACCCATGAGGGTCTGTGAACCTCCTGAAACTAGATTCCATGTTTTAAGCATGTGCATTTTTTTTCAGGGAAGGGAATCCAAACATATGGTTATCTGGAAGGAATCTAATATCCAGACTCTCAGTTGACCCTTCAATAATTCTTCAACATGAGCTCAAATGGCAGTACACTCACCTCCGTTTCATAAGGGAAGAACAACCTCTGAGTTACTACTTACCTGACACTGGAGAAGAGTCAAGGAGCCCTCCCACTCCTAATCCGCATTTTTATATGGAATGCATCCAGCATCTCTAAGACCCACCCCACACAGACCATTCTGGCTGGGATGACTTACCTCCCACCTAGACTCTCAGGCCTAAGGACAAACTATTTTTCTTTGTTTTATATCATCTCTGCATGCATTATGGGAAGGGGTATTTGTGTATGACAATAACCATAATCAGTCAACTGATGGAAAGAGCTTGGGTGGCCCAGTCAGTTAAGCATCCAACTCTTGGTTTCAGCTCAAGTCGTGGGAGTGAGCCCTTTGTTGGGCTCCATGCAGAGCATGCAGCCTGCTTAAGATTCTCTCTCACCCTCTGCCCCTCTCCCTTGTTCTCTCTCTCTCTCTCTCTCTCTCTCTCTCTCTCTCTCTCTCAAATTAAAAACAAAACAAAACAAAACAAATATCTATTTCTATTTTTTAGCACAAGATACTTATAGGCCAAAATTTTTTAGTGACTGTATATAAGGCCATAATATGGGGGGACAAGACTTTGACAAAACTGTAACAGATAGCAGGATAAACCTGCCAAATGACTGAGAAAAGAACTTCAAGACCTAGAAGTTCCCTATACTCTATAATTGCTGAAGACTGACTAAAATTCTAACAAAGTAACAGCTCAAAACCTCCTTTCAAGTCCTCACAAAATCGACTAACTCATTTGAAAAAATGTTAAGCAACTACCAGGGTTTTACAGAGAACACAAAGATCAATCAGGTGTGGGCCCTGCCCTCAATGAGCTTAAGGAGTATGAGTAGAGGGAGAAAACCACTCAGCAAGAACACCTGCCCCCCTCACAGTTTCCCAGAATGCCTCTAGGTTTTCAATTCTAAAGCTGCAAATACTGTACCCATCTCTCAATAGAACAGTATCTGGCCAGTGTGTACACAGAAAAAACATACATATTTCATTCCAAAGCTCAAAACAACATTTTAAACAAAACACAATGTGAGAGAAAAGCTTCAAGTTACACTCAAAACAGCTGGCGGAACAGCAGAAGGATGTGTAGATCATTTTGCAAAGTGCCAAATTCAGCCAACAAAGACAGTGTAGTTGGGATACTGGTAGCTGCAGCATCCTTAGTGATCAGGAAACTAAGGTTTTAGCATTTTATATCCCAATGAAAGAGCTTACTCATTGGTATTTTAACTGTTTTAGCCACACTTTAAAAAATTGCTTTGCTGTTGACATGTAACATATTATCATTTTTCTTAGAAGGAAGGAAGGAAGGAAGGAAGGAAGGAAGGAAGGAAGAAAGGAAGGGAGGGAGGGAGGGAGGGAGGGAAACCAATCTGCCCCGGGTAGCTTCTTAAGCAGAATGTCCGGTTTTTAGGAAAAATTAATGCCTGTATCTGTGACACAAGTTAACAAATACTTAAGCACCCAAGCAAGCACAAATGAAGCCTTGGCAGTTCAGAGAAGGGAGAAATTATTTCTAATAGGTAAGAAAAAAAGGAATATTTTGTTTAAGGACCTAAATTTGTGCCCAGATGTTGAAAAGTGGCATTTACACAAATGTAAATGGTAGGAGTCACACAGCACAAGGACTAAAAATTGGGCAGGGAAGGTCAGCACAGGGGCAGGGCAACGGATACATGAAGAGACTGATGGACAGCTGGGTGTTTCAAGCAAGGTCTAACATCCACAGTTCTCTAAATTGTCACAATAGCCAAACTGGTGGCTATGAGAAAGGGGAGGAGGCCTGGAGTCAACACAACCAGACAAAAGCTAATGACAGAAATCCCCAAAATCTTAGGGTCCCACCTAAGAGAAAGGCATAGTGACATAATGAACATGCAGCAATTCAGCATATGAAAACTGCACATCCTTGATCTGCCCAAAGACCATCAGTCTTGATTCTAACTTGTACGCATAAAAAAAAAAAATCAATTATCATACACAAGGACCTTTCAAATGCATTCTTTTGTCTATTAAGAAAAGAAAATTTGGGGGTGCCTGTGTGGCTCAGTTGGTTGAATGTCCAACTTCAGTTCAGGTCACAATCTCACTGTTTGTGAGTTGAAGCCCTGGGTCGGGCTCTGTGCTGACAGCTCAGAGCCTGGAGCCCGCTTCGGATTCCGTCTACCTCTCTCTCTGTCCTTCCCCTGCTTGCTCGTTCGCTCTCTCTCTCAAAAATAAATAAGCATTAATAAAAAATTTTTAAAAAGAAAGAAAGGAAACTTTCAACCATTTTACCAGGCACAAAAATAACCATCCTAGTCTGTTTCTGTCTTATTTTGCAATAAAGACAATGGCTTTCTCCCTTCGACACAATGTAACATGCCCATATAAGTCACATTTCTAAGAACCACCCTAAGAGGGACACTTTATTGATGTGTCTAGGGGCAGACAGCCCTTTCAACCCTCTCTCCTAGTTCAGGGCACCCTGTTCATTACACAAGTACAAACACATGGAGAATGTGAAGAATATATCTAAGTTTGGCAGTCCTTGCTGCATTCTGCCTGTAGAAGTGCCCCCAAATGGTGTGAACTGAAGCAAAACAGCCGCAGCAGCAAAATGCAATCTCGAGGTCAGTGCAGACCCAGCTGCCCTTGTCTCTTAGACATTCCTGGCTGGAATCCCACTGAGCAAATGTGGGGGAAGAACAGACAAGGCAGGCCTGAGGATCAGGAAATACCCAGCTGCAGCAGGAGAGAGCAATCACCAGACACGTAAACTAAGCAGGCAAACAGCAATTTCCCTTCAGGAGTGCCCCCGAGGGCAGAACTGTAAATTATCCCGGGGTATTTCTTTTCAATCAAGCCCCGACTTTAACACTGAGTTTTAAACCCCGCCTCTTGAGTTACAGCATGGTCCCATAGGGGGTCAGCATTAGGTCCACAAGCACAGCCTCCACACTTTCACCTGAAATCTAAATAGAATAATGTCACCCCCATAGAGCAGCTTCCTGATTCAGCCACTTCTGAAATCTTTTTTCCCAAAAATTCTGTGGAGAGGGATCGTTACACCCACAAAAGAACGAGTGTTCAAGGAAAACAATCAGTCGCTTCTTTCGTAATCTCAACTGAGTGAAGTGTTAACTAAGGGAAGCCGCACAACTTAGAAATCCAGTGTAATGTTCTTTTCTCAGGTATTTATTCCCTTCAAAGTCTACACAGGAAACAGCAGAAAAGATTCATGCACTCATTCATTCTTTGACAACTGCATTTCAGCAATTCTAAAATACACATTTTTTTCCATATTTTAACATTTCTGGAATTGAGATACAGCTGAAAATTAAGATACCAGTTTCCTTCTTTTGGTACATAAAATAGCATGTTACAATTGATTCTGTGTGCCACACAGGGACTGCTTCATACCTCTCAACTGAGAAAAACCATCTTTCCCCTTGACTTTGTCCTTTCCTCCCCAGTGCATCCTTGGATAGTGCTACCAGAGAAATCTCTACAGCAAATCTGATCATGTCACCCTTCCCCCTGTTTTGAATGAGGCAATGAATTCCCTTTACCTGTGGGTAAGGAGGGAGCGAGAGGCGTTCATGACATGTCCCAGGACTACTTTCTCAGCATCATCTCCTTGTGTCTTCTGCCAAATGATAAGCACTTCTCTTAATATACCACATTTCTCTCAACTCCATGTTAACTTTTGGGATTCATCTCAAGTATTGACTACTGGAAATCTCTTTCTCTGACATCGTAACTCCCCCACCAAGGTTGAAACAGATGTCCCACCTATATTTTATAGTATTATCACTCTAATTTGGGCCTCTTTACCTCTATCCTCCAAAAGACCATGACTTCTGCAAATGTAGACTACATCCTGCACGTTTCTAATGCAAAGCCCTTGGGACACTGGGACACAGACCAGCATGGAGTTGGAGATCAGAGCAAATTAATGAACAGATGGGTGAACAAACCTCATGACATTTCTCTTCTTTGGTTCATGAGATGACTCACAAATTCACAAAGTTCATGACTTTTAGAGGTCATCAGCGATCCGACAGGGTTTCATGTCTTCTTGGTTACTCTTAAGCTCAGGTCCCCCTTGTCTGAAAAATGACACTCCTATACTGATGGTCTCTAAGTGCCCTTCTATCTACAATTCTGTTATTTATATTCCAGTGAAAGCTACCTGCTATGCTGCTCAGCTAGCATTGATCCAACACTGTTTTTGAAAATGGATTCTCAGATTGGCAAAACAGCATAGCTCTCAAGATTCTCAAGGTTGTGTGTTGAGGGGAGAGCATGTCCAAACTCCAGAGGAAATATGTCATTTGAAAATGCATACCCAGTGTAATTTTATACCTGGAAAACAAATACTCTGTTCATTACAAACTGAAGAATATACGGCTTGATAAAGTGATCTTAGCAGATAATGAAAGATAAAGAGCGTGATTCTCAATTGAAGAGACGATAGGATCTTTTTATAAAGTTTATCAAAGGGGGCATGGGTTTTAGAAGTTCACAAAATACTGGTAAAGCAAATGCTAACATGACATGGTCAGGAAGAGTGTAGACTCTGATATGAAATTCTGGGTTGAAATTCTAAATCTATCCCTTACTAACTTGCTCTGTGATTCTGAACACGTAATTGCCCCAAGCCTTAGTTTTGTCATCAGTAAAATTGGAATTATCATACACATATCACAGTGTCATTATAGGAATTAAATTTTAAAAGATTGCACATAAATCACCTCCAACAGTGCTTGGCATTTAACAGGCCCCTAATGAATGATCACAATTATTACAACTCTTACTAATATCCCTTCTCCAAACACAGAGACCATGTTATATGCTCCTTTATATTGCATAGAGCACTCGGGATGTACACAGGCACTCAAGAGATACTAGAAAATTGGTGATAGTAATGATGATAATGAGACAAAGCAATAAGTATCCATGGAATGACATTTGATTTTTAAAAATTAGATACTGAAAAGAGATTGTTTCCATGATGCACTAGCTTTTTTTTTTTTTTTTGGATCACAGATTTCTTTTTATTCATGAAATACATCATAGATACCAAGAGTGCTTATGATATATGTGTGCAGTATATATAAAAATTATAATAAATTAGACAAGTGAATATCCATGTACTCACCACCCAGCTTAGGAAACAGAACATTACCACCATCTCTGAAATCATCTGGATGCCCCATGCCCCTCCCTGGTAAACCCTCCCTCCCACTTCCCAGGGCAACTGCTACCTTTAACACTATGTTTCTCACATTTACCAATTCTTGCTTTTTTAAAAACAACTTGATTAAGATATAATTCGCAAACCATAAAACACCATTTAACATATACAATTCACTGGTTTGTTGTACATTCACAGATATGTGCAACCATCACTGTGGTAAATTTTAGACTATTTTCACCACTGCAAAAAGAAACCCTATACCTTTTGGCTACCACCCCCTATCCCCTCATCTCCCCACCCTCAGCTCTAAGCAACCACTAATCTACTTTCTGCCCCTGCACATTCTCCTGTTGTGGACATTCCATATGAATGAAATCATCCAATATGTGACCTTTCGTGACAGGCTTCTTTTACTTAGCATAATGTTTTCAAGGTCCAGCCATGTCGTGGCATGTATCAGTATTTCATTCCTTTTTGTGGCAGAATAATATTCTATTACAAGGAGATACCAATTTTGTTTATCCACTCACCAACTCATGGACATCTGGGTTGTTTCCACCTTTTGGCTATTATGGATAATGCTGCTCGCATTCATGTACAACTTTTGAATAGATGTATGTTTTCACTTCTCTTGGGCATATAATACCTAAGAATGGAACTTCCCAGTCATATGGTAACTCTGTTTAAACTTTTGAAGAACTGGGTTCACCAGCTTTTATGCTGATTCTCAGAAGACAAAAAGATAAAAGTTTATTAATGACTTACGATGCTAGACCAACCAATTCCACCACAGGTAGACCCTCAGTGCCAGGGCAACTCCTCATCTACCTTATAAATAGTTACATATCAATTATTCATAGATAGGCAGATACCATCTTATAAGAATTGAAATTTTCTAGCTGTTAAAGACAGCCAGTAGCAAGAAGAAAAGAAGACTTATAGAATCAAGGTGTCCCCACTTCCTGACCATTGTTGATTGACTAATTTGACTTTCAGAAGGCCATTTTTAAAACATTTTTCTTTAGACTCAATCCATTATTTTTGTGGATTGTAAGTCCAATGATGATATCATTAAAGGTAGAATATATAAATAGACCAATACGGAAGACTTAAAGAAATATCAATCCATTAGGCATAGGCTGTTTTTTCAGACTTACTTTCCAGCAAGTATGTTTATAAAAATTAAGATAAACCTGCTTCCCACCAAGAGTCTGAATTGCCAGGAATATGTCGATATCACAAGATGACCAGAAAGTGGGCAAGGGGTGGCAAGAAAGAGATTAAGGAACAGAAACTTCATCTGAGAACCTCTGAAATGTGACATCTGGTAAGTCTATTCACACCCTCACGAATCACTGCAGGTCTGACGTGTCAGTCTCTAAAGCCTTCGATACAAGAGTGCTAAGGGCATCTGTCTGTGATTTTCCTACTGAATGCCTGCCTTGTTTTCCACGGTCTGCCAAACTCCGCTGTTATTAGTTATGGCTGGATTGATGGACAGAGAGAGGTGACAGACCAAAAAGTACATTACTTACCTTTCTGTTAGTATGCGGAGGGGGTTAAGAAGTTGGACAACACAGAAATGTCTCTGAATTTTAATATGGTATTTCTGAGTGTCTCTGACTCATGTTATACCATTGCTCAGAAAAATGTGGGGTGGGCTTCAGGAAACAAGGTTCCTAAATACCCCATGGTAACTGGCAGGAAAATATGCTCACTGTTCAGCTACTCATGTGAACCCTATGTCCCCCTAATCTTGAAGTCCCATTAGTTAAGAACAAAGAGAAAATAAAATAAAATTCCTCCTGGTGTCAACTACACTTCAGTTTAAAAGAATTAAAAAAAAAAATTAACTCCTCCTTGCAAACAAATGGACTTGCAAAATGATAATATATTTAAAAACTGTATTTACATTTGAAACAGAAATATCACTGTAATACATTTATATTTCATAGAAAATACATACACAAAGGCTTGTATACTTTCTTAAAATCCAAATACATTCAGACAATCCATACACATGAGACATCAGTATGTAACTTCTCAATGAAACTATTCCTATAACACAACACAAACACTTTTTTTTTCTTTCCTGCTTAGTTCTATGGTCAAGATCTACAACATTTACAAGACACAAAAATAGTAAAGCAAAGCGTGTCCTAATACCTCTTTAGGCATCCTAACGTTTTTTTTTTTTCTTAACCTTGCTGCTGCAGAATTCTTAGATCTTAGAGATGAAGTGATATGTGTAGAGCTGGAAGTGCTGGAAGGAGAAAATACAGTGGCAATACGTGGAGGCTGAATTGATGTTGGCCCAAACACAATTTTCTCATTTACTGATTCTTTTCACACCAGTCACAGTAAATAGCACAGAACTTTTGGAGACACCAAAATAACTGATGCTTTACTATTAGCACTTTTCAAATCAGTCCTCCTTAGACTGTCACCTTGTGCCAGCTCAAAACAGACTTCACGACAGCAAGTTTCCACTGTGTAATTCCAACATTGCTGTATTTTCCCCAGAGAGGTGTGAAACAGGTCAGTGTGCAGAGCTAATAGCATCAAATTGTTATCTAGGGGGAAAGAATGCATACTGTGGAATTGTTAAGACGGCAAAATGGTAAGCCAGCTGCATGTGTCTCTGTATGCAACTCGAGGACCTATATCTTCTCCTTGCACAGTAGTCTGTAATAGAAGGACTGTCCCTAAATAGCTGATGACGGAATCCAAATTCCCCGTTGCAGGGCCCACACAGACCTTCACAACCTGCACCCAGCCCAACTTTCCACCTTCTTGGCCATTATCCTTCTGCCATGTGCCCAAACCAGTGTTACCTGACTTTTTCATATGGCACACTGAGGTAAAGGATGAACCTGCCCAGGGCCTAGGGATTCAGGCCCTAGGAATGACAGAGTCACTGTCCATGCAGATGTGTTACCTTGTGTGGCACTGAGGTTGGGAAGTTCTGACCAGACACCACTTATGGGAAGGTTTCCATGATTTCCTGGACTTGTCAAGTCACTATCACAACTCCAAGCTTCTGCACATGTCATTCCCTCCTCCCAGAACACCCTCACTTCTCTGCAAAAATAAATAGTTCTGGGTTGCCTGGGTGGCTCAGTGGATTAAGTGTACGACTCGACTTTTGATTTCGGCTCAGGTCGTGATTCGCAGTTCGTGGGGTCGAGCCCTGCATGGGGCTCTGCGCTGACAGTGCAGAGATTGCTGGGGATTCTCTCTCCCTCTCTCTCTGTCCCTTCCCACTTCTCCCCTCCACAAGCATGCACTCTCTCTCAAGATAAATACATAAACATAAATAAATAGATAGTTCTTGTTCTTCAAGATTCCACTCAGACATCATCTGTGCAGCCCTTAGCCTGAAGAATTGGAGACTCTTTCCTGTGCCCTTAGGGCAATTCTCACCCACATAAACCTTCTCCCTATCTGCCTCCTACACTGCAAGTCAACCCATTGAAGGCTTATTTTCATCTGTATCCCCGGAAGTAAGCAGAGTGCCTGACAAATAGTAGGTGCTCCGCTGCTGTTCTCTGAAATAATTTAGAACTCATCCAAAACATGCAGAGAAGACAGAATTCAAAACCAGTCTCTAGCCAATAGGGATTTATTCTGAAGCGTATGTGTTCAATTTCACTTGTGGCAGTGCTTGCCATTTATGGATTCCTAAAGAAATTCTTTAAAGCCTCCTTCTGAAAGCCAGCATGCAATCTAGAAGATCTCAAGCAGATGTGAACAGCAGTAGGCAAATTCCCTCGGCCCCTGAGCCTCCCTCCCTCTTGGAGGCTGGTTTAGCTGGAGGCCAATCAATCACAAGAGTGCTGGTCTCACTCTGAAATCCAGCAACATTCAGCATCTAGAAATATGTCCTAAAGAAATAATCAGCAATGCATGAGCAATTATGTTCAAGATTATTAAATGTAGCATTATTTATAAGAGCACAAATTGGAAATGGCCTAAATGTTCAACAACAGGGGACTGGTTAAATAAATTATGAACATCTCAATGTTAGAATACTAGGCAGCCATTAAAAAAATCATGTTGATAAGAATTTTTCATGACAGAATAAAGATCACTGCCAGAAAGTACAGAATAAACAACACTACATACAGTTTTATCCAATTTAATTAAGAGAAACCTGTATATGAATGTCTGCATAAGAAGACTGAGAGGAAATGTACTAACATGTTTAGTGGTGTCTATATCTGAATGATGGAGTAACAGGTGACAATAAACTTTGTTGTGTTCTCCATTCTTCTTCAGTATTTTCCATGTTTCCTATACCAACCATGCTTTACTTTTGCATGAAGTGGGGGAGTTGAGGTAAGATAGAATGAAGAAAAAAAAAGAAAACAGAAGGAAGTGAAGAATGCTCATTGATGGGTTGTCCTGCTCTGGGGAGCACATAATTGTCCAGTCAGGTTCTGGAAATAGGTCCGTTGTCAGTGCCACAGGATACGTAAATAGTAAAGCTCTCCCAGGAATATGTACACAAGGATGGCCAAGTTCTGACTTAGCTTCCGGTAAGCTTACCAGACTCAAAAGTGGATCCAAGTATTGACAGGTTTTCTTGAATTGGTGGAAACTATACTCTGGACCCACAGCTCACTTTCCATCTTCGGACTAAACCAAAGACTTAAAATTATAAGTTTGCTTTTAGTTTCATATTTAGAGATATATAGAGGTTTTAAGAAATCACACCAAATTCTTTCTTTGAAGTTCTCATTTTCCTCAGAGAAAATGCTAGATTCAGATCACTGCCAGGAAGACATTTCTTCTCCATCTATACTCTCCTACTACTCCGTTTTCTAAAAACAAGTAAAATTCTATTTTATTCCCAATGTTGCTGAAAAAATTTGTAGAAACACCCAGGATGTGGAAGAGATTGATGAACAGAAGGAGTGGATGGTGTCAAAGAAGGCAACGGAAGAGTCTCCTGAGCATCATATGCCTCGAAGAAGCTGAGATGAGACAGAGCCTAAAAGCACCCTTTGGATTTGGCTTCTAGTGAGCACTGATGATCTTTACCAGAGCGATTTGGGCAGAACCAAAGTCTGAATCACATAGGGCAAAAACTATGAACTATTCTTTATGAGGCTTGTCTAAGAATGGCAGGAGAAACATAGGCCAGTGATCACAAGATCAAGAGAAGAATCCAAATCTGTGTTTGAAGCTACAGTGAGGGAAGCAAAGAAAGGAAGACCAAGGAATATTCAAGACAAAAGGGAATAATGGTGGAGCAGGTCTAGCCCTAGAAGGAAAAAAAAAAAGAGGGGCTAAGAACCAGAGCCTAGTGAGAGATCACTCTTGAGCAAAAGAGGCACTTTGTCTTCCAGGGCTCAACCCGGTGATTCTTACCCAGGGAGCCCGCCCATCAGAATCTCCTGAGAAGATTTTACAACCCCCACACAGCTGGACCCCACCTGCTGTACTATCCTCTTAAACGACGGGGAGCAAGGTGATAATTTTCTAAAGTTCTGATGTGATTCTGATGCACACTGATGGGGAAAGAGGAGAGGGTGAGTTCAGAGGGAAACATGTCCATAGGTGTAAGGGCAGGAAATTGAAGGAAGAAAGAGTTCAAAGTTCTGTCAACACAAGACGTAGGTCAGGCAGAGAAAGAAGGCAGGGGGCGAGTGGAGCAGTGAAGTCTTCGCATGGCCCCCGGGTATGGCTCAGAGCAAGGCATCTGGGAGCAGGAAGCAGGAACAGCCATCTTACAGAATGTCCAGGAGCACTAACAAACACCATGGAAGTGTTTTCCCCAGGAGGGCTCAGCAATGCAAAGGCCCAATGAGAAGGAGATGGTCAGATGAATCTAAATGTGGGGCTCCATGGGGAATTGACATAAAAGAGCAAAGAAGCAATTTCATATCAACTTCATAGGGCTGTTGGAAGAATTACATAATGCATTTAAATGTAGCCCAGTGTCTCACACAAAACAAGAGTTCAATAAATGCTAGCTGTTATTGTCATTGCTGCTACTGCTGTTGTTATTTACTCCTGGAACCAGGCACAGGGATCCCTGTTTCTTAGGGACCTGTAAAATGTGAGTCAGCAGTTACTTCTCAATTAACAGGAAAATTCACAAACTATGTGGGGTGTTAAACCCTTCAAAGAAGAGATGTTAATGACCATGTATTTGTATAGGTTTCCATTTATACTTACTTTTGAATAGTTAGTGGTTCAGCATTCTTGTGATAATGACTAAAGATAACTGGTACCATTTCTACCCCGAATATGGCAGCACAAAAGACTTTAAAAATTGAATGGTAAATAATGCTGTTTTTAGAAAGTCCACATGAGGCTGGGCCTGTGTATTCCGTTATTGCTGCCCCCACCTCATTTTAAAAGGATTTGTGGAGGTTGTCAGACACATACTGAACAAAATTAAGAAAAGAAAGTGAGGCAATCAGTGTAAAGAAAACTAAAGGGTAGGGGAATATATACTTGTTGCCCAATGGAAATGAAAGGACATGCTAACCAGTCCTTTTTCTCGATGCCAGTGGTGGGCATAAAATTTGGCTGTGAATCACCTAGCAGTGAATGCAAAGAGAAGAACAGGACCCACACCATAACTCACAGTTTTCAGTAGTAAGGGAAAATGCTGGTAATGTTGTTACTGAAATATAAACATTTCTTCCTTTATATATTGACAGTAATACAGTGAACAATGCCTATAATACTCTCTTTACAACAACACTTAGTCATCTGTTTAAAAAATATCCTTCCCTCATCTTCAAAAACGCTCTTAATTCCTGGTACTAGGAATTACTACTAAGAGACTAGGTAGCAGCAGGATTAAAGCATAGCTCTCCAAAATCCAGAATATTTTTCTATATTGTTTAGTAGTCCTGATTGCTCCATAGTAGGTAGAATCACCTTGAAACATATCCAGTTCAAATTTATTAATGTTTCTACCTTTTGGAGGAAATGAAATCACTCATTATACATGACTGAGATGATCACTCCTCTACACATAAAGTATAACTTCCAACCTAGAATGCTTTACCAAAGAAAACTATCCAAAAAAAAAAAAAAAGTCATGAGAACATGATAATGACATGTTCAGACATGCAATGCCCTTTCTCCGAAAGCTACTGAAAGATGTGTTCCTTGATGATAAGGGAGTAAACTAAGAAAGAGAGGATATGGGATCCAGGAAAGATCTGACTCAGAGAGGCAAAGGATGGCAGTGAAGGGAAGCCCAGGATTGGCCAAGGGCACAGGCTGTCCACCCGGAGTGATCAGAGGCTCCAGGAGAAATGACTCCAAGTGGAATACCTGCTGCAGCTAAATACATGGTGAGAGGGCAGTTCACACACAGGGCAAGAGTGTAGGGATACACTGGCGACGATGAGTACATGAGATACCAATCAGACACACAAGAGCTTTGCATTACAAAAGGGAGGGCATTACTCTCTATACCCATTCCTGACATAAAGAAACAAGAGAAGCCTGGTAAGAAATTCATGAAAATGGCTACTTACAGGAGGCAGAGGGACATGAATAGATTAGGACAAGCACAAGAGTGAGGCTTTTTTAAATGTTTCTTTATTTTTGGGAGAGAGAGACAAAGCAAGAGCAGGGGAAGGGGAGAGAGAGAGGGAGACACAGAATCCAAAGCAGGCTCCAGGCTTTGAGCTGTCAGCACAGAGCCCAACACGGGGCTTGAACCCATGAACCATGAGATCATGACCTGAGCCAAAGTCGGACACTTAACCGACTGAGCTACCCAGGAGCCCCTGGAATGAGACTTTTGAAGGTACACCTTTTATGTTGCTTTAACTTTTGAGCCATGTCCACGTATTACCTATTCAAAAAATAAATAAAAAGAAAACAAACACTAAAGACCAAAAAAACAAAAAAGAATGTTGCATCCTATGAAATTGATGGCCAGTGAGAGGTGTTACTTGTTCTGGTTTTTCACAGCAACAACTGTTGACCTACACCTGGCTTTCTATATCACACACATCTACAGAGAATCAATGACAAAAGGTCACAGGACATGGCTACAGCCTTGAAAATGAAATCGATGTAGAAAAGAAGTGGGAAGAAGCATTTCCAATTTATCAAAACATGAAATATAGCCACTTGTTTTCTATACAAGTAATAGTGGCTATGTACCCATAGTATGACCTATGTGCGTGTATAGAAATCTAGTAACAAGTTGTTTTTCATGGGGGCACTATTAGAATTGTGCACAGAGTAATTCTTTTAAAAAAAATTTATTTATTTATTTTGAGAAAGAGAGAGAGTGTGTGAGCAGGGGAGGAACAGAGAGAGAGAAAGAGAGAGAACCCCAAGCAGGGTCTGCACTGGCAGCACCGAGCCTGATGCGGGGCTCAAACTCACGAGCTGGGGGATTATGACCTGAGCTGGAACGAAGAGTTGGAGGCTTAACTGACTGAGCCACCCAGGCGCCCCCTGAGTACAGTAATTCTTTGTTAAGCTAGGCTGCTCTGCTCATTGCAAAGGGTTTAGCATCCCTTGTCCCTGCCCACCGAATGCCATTCTGACTCCTCATTTATTGTGACAACCAAAAATGCCTGCCCCAGCACCCTACATTTCCAGAAACCTCTACCCCTGACTGAGAACCACTGGAAGCAATAAGTAAAAAGAATTAAAACTAAAACTTGCCAACTTTTTTCCCATCACTGCAACTAATTTTCATCAGTTAATTAATTTAATGAATTTTCATAACACATTCGTTAAGAAATCATGAGCAATCTGATCTTACAAATGTTTGGCTGTTACTAAAAATAGCTGTGCCTTGAGTTAAAAAAAAAAAACTGATCTAAAGAAAATCTGAGGAATCTAGAATCCCTGCCAGCTTTCAGTCAAACCGACTTCACAGAAAGCACAGTTTATTTTTTTTAAGTTCATATATATTCTCTCATTGATTATGCTAATTAAATCTCTTAAGAGTCCTGTGAGTTTGGCAAGGAAAAGATTATTTTCCCCATTTTCACAGGCAGGGAGTCAAAGGCTTAGAGTAGTTAAGCAATTTTTCCAAGCTCATAATTGACAGAACTTGGGGTAGAAACCAGAACTTTTGGTTGCCAGGCTCTGGCAGTTTTTTCTTCTCACTCTAGATAGTATTTCCTCTCTGCCAAGCCAGGAACACACTGAGTCAATTCAAACCTTTAACTCAGTAATTATAAATTTGATATGTAGCATCTTCTTTTGAAATAGTTAAGGCAGAAAGAATGGTCCTCAGAATGGTCTGACTTGAAACTCAATAAAGCTGACTTTATAAGTTCGCAAAGGTGATAGAGGTAGGTGCAGCCATTATTCCGTTTTACAGGTGAGGAAACGGAGGTAGAGAAAGGAGGAAGCACTGTGTGTCAAAGGTCACACATTAATAAGGGTGGGATTTGAATGCCGGCAGTCTAGCTCTGAAGAGAAAACTTCTAATCAATTAAACTTAAAAATAAATCACAAGAAAAATTGGTAGATGGGATGCTTTAGATAAGCAATGAGACATTCTCTTTTAGCTTTGTAAATAACATTTAAATCAGTATCCCTCATTAAATGTTGGTTGATTTGTAAAAGCAATTTCACAGAATAGAAACAATCATGTAGGGGCACCTGGCAGGCTCAGTTGGTTGAGCATGTGACTCTTGATCTTGAGGTTGTGTGGGTTCGAGCCCCATGTTGACATTAGTTAAAAATAAGAAAATCTTAAAAAGAAAAGAAAAGAAAAGAAAAGAAAAGAAAAGAAAAGAAAAGAAAAGAAAAGAAAAGAAATAAAAGAAACAATCATGCAGCTAGTCAAATTACCCAGTATTTTAACTACTCAAGCATCAGGCAGATAGTAAGTTACCGATTTTCTACTCCAATAATACTTCTGTGATAACGAAATAACTCAGAAATAAATAAGACTCTTGGACATCTTATTTGGACGACATGAAGGATTTATAATTTTTCTACCCTTCCTTTACCAATGTATACCTTGAAAAGACTAAGTACGCAAATGCACAAAGAATTAATTCCCTAATACCAATAGGGCAAAAGAATGCAACAAAATAGAGGCAGACAGCAGTCTGACTTAATTCAAACAATTTCAAAATAGAGGTGGAGCATCTGACTCTATTCTACTCCTTGTAGCAGGCTATAATGGTCACGATGGATAACCAATGCAGAAGATGCTTTCTCCTCCACAATTTCGACAGAGAATCTCAAAACTCTATTTGTTAGCCAAGTTTACTCTCTAGAAATAAGAGTATGATATCCTACTAGGAAATACTACTTAAATTAAAAATTCACAGTTGTCAAAGACTTTAACAGAGAGGGTCGTGCTCATACCTGAAAATCCAAACCAGGTGGAAGGCAAGTGAGAAATTAAGGAAAAGCCTGAGCTGTAGCCAAAGAAATCATTGTCTGACTCCTCAGAAGAACCAGAGCTCTACAGAGGTAAGAAAGAAAGGACTGGAGAAAAGGCAGTTAGGAAAACTCTGTGTGGCCTAAACTTCATCATAATTTATGTTTCATGCCACAGTATAGGCGGACGGGTATATGTGGGCCTATAAAACCAGGATTACAACGCACAACCGAGTTAATAATTACGTTGTCAATAACCCATGACCAAAGAAGAGCTAGAAGAAAAAGCACAGCGTCTACTTGCTACTGGTTCGGTGATGGTCTCTGCTGCTACTAGACATTCATTAATCGCAGAGCCTTATGGTTACTGCACTACACCGTCTTCCTAGATGACAGAAATCTGATGCCAGTGTGCATTCCAGGAGTTGCCTGGCAGGGCTCTGGAGCCAGACCAACACAGCATCAGGGACTGAGAAGAACCCAGAGTTCTGCGGTGTGCAGCAGACACTCCACATACCGAGAGCAAACATGGTCCAAAGGCTAGAAAAGATCCCCCAAGTTAACCAGCCAGAGCAAGAGACCATGTTCCCATTTTACAGATGGCAAACAGGCACACGGAAGTGTGATATTCTTCAGTTCACTGGGTCAATACTGAATACCTGAAATAGCAAGCTTAGTAATTGGTTGTAGGGATCATAATAGATCCCATAAGACTAAACCTAGAAGAAAGGAGGAAGAAGGCAGAAGTGGAGGAGGCCCTTCCAGCTGAGCTTAGTTTAGGGGGCGGAAGTGGGTAGAGAGAGAAGAACACAGGAAGAGGCCCTTCCAGTAGTGGGCAGGAGAGGAAAGGTCAGGAGGAGTTAGAAGGGGATGGGGACTGGAAGGGAATCTCCACTGGTATGTAGTGTGTAAAAGAGGGGAAGGAAAAGCAGAAATGGCTGTTGAGCCAAAGAAAGTGGGAGAAAGAAGTAAAAGAGAACGAGGGCGGCTCTTACAGCAGTCAGTGTGGAAGGGGAGGGAGGTGGGCACAGGGGATGATGAGGATCTTGGCAGGAGTGTCATAAAAAGAAAGCAAGCATCTCTCTAGACGACCTTCAGTACTGCTAAGATTCCAGTAACTTTCCAGAGTTATCTGTTGCAAATTTAGAAACTCTTCTGCTTGCAAAATGAAAACCGCCTTGTTGCTGTGGTCCATTTTCTCTCATTTAAAATGGAGTGGGGCCGGGGGGACAGTCGGCCACCATTATTGAAATAGCAATTTTCATTGGCTTTGTGGCACCTTAAACAGTCTGGGAGGCAAATATTCGCCCTCCCCTGTTCCACGCTGGCAGGGAGAGCCAGGTACGCAACGAAGCAGCCACCTACCCTCTGCAAATCGGAACTGGGTAAATACTCTACTGGAATAACAGAGCCTATACCTCCGTTTTCCAGCGGAACAGGGACATCCAAGAGTTTAATGTTTCTAACTTTCATCTAGCGAGTGTTTTGAAGCTCTGGCTACGGGCTGGACTTCCCTAAGTATGCATGAGGAAACACGGGGATGTCCCACTATGGAACACACATGAGAATCTAAGAGCTGTGAGCTGTGCCTATCTACCACATTAGGCTCATCCGAGCATCTGCTGTAGCCTCATCAATAGTCCAGAAAGGAAGGAGTCCAGGTGCCTCATGGCTGCTTCCTGTCTCCAATCCCTTCAGTAATTACGGTTCTGAGTCAGCTTTCATAACCCGCAGTGAATGACACACCTACTCTGAAGCACACATCCTGATATAACCAAGCCCATAAAAGGCTAAAGATAAAAGAGAAAATCATAACAGTATGATGGGAATCATAACAAGATATAATTTCCATAAAAATCATCTCGGTGGCAGCTTCTTCTAAAAAACGGGGTAAAGTAAACATAATATCTCTCACATTACGTTTATGTTCTGTACCTGGTATAAATTCTATTTCTTCATTAAATAGAAAGGAGGGAAAAGTCTACATAGAGAACTAAAATATTACATGAGGGGTTTTTTTTTCCCCATTCAATTTGGAAAGTTTTTGCAAAAGTGGATCATTTATTTATGAAAGCCCTAACTTTCTGATCTTATTTAATGAAGAAAGCTTTAGCTCTGATGAAGGGAAAAGACCACAGTGGCTCATTTAGCCACCAAGGGAAGCTTTGACAAAGGTGGGGACCAAGACTCGTCAAGGAAGGCCCCTACAGCATGGAGGCTTGGGTAATGGCCATCAGATTCATTCTGCCACTAAGGACCTTTACTTGGTATCAGAAGGTGGACATGCTGGGGGTCCTGGGTGGCTCAGTCAGTTCAGCATCCAACTTCAGCTCAGGTCATGATCTCTCACGGTTCATGAGTTCAAGCCCCTTGTCAGGCTCTGTGCTGATAGCTCAGAGCCTGGACCCTGCTTCAGATCCTGTGTCTCCTTCTCTCTCTGCCTCTCCCCCACCCATGCTGTCTCTCCCTCTCTCAAAAATAAACATTAAAAAAAGAAAAAGAAGAAGATGGACACTCTGTACTCTTGGAGGCAGAAGATATCAGAAAGCAGGCAGATATGGATCAAATCCAGGCTATGGAACTCATCAGCTGCCTCAGTTGTGTTACTTAATTTCTCCGAGCCTCAGTTCCTTTGATAGTCAGATGAGAATGAGAACAGTACCTACCTCAGTGGGTTGTCATAATGAGATGAAATGTTAAAGGTTCTGGCTCGGACAACACATACCAGCCCTCTTTCACTTCCCCTTACCTCTCCTATGGCTAAACCCCAGACCAGCAGAACAGGACACTAAACATCTCTAAATCTCATTTTCTTCAGCTATGAACTGATGAAGGCTGATACATGGGAAAGCATTACATGTATGTACCAACATTAGGAAATATTGTTATTATTGCCAATCAGCACCCCTCCCTCAAAATTGTATTTCATGGAATAAGAGTAAGAAGCATCTCTCAGACAGTTTCTACCCTATCTGCTTACTGCTAAATGTTGATATACTTTTATATTAGTGTCCCCTGAGGGGGATTAAACTGTGCTTTATAGTTATTTTCATTTTCATTTTGTGCATTTAATTAATGCTTTTATCTCTGTGCTCACACTCTGGGGTAAAATTTGAGAAAACCAGAATCTGAAAGGGTAAAGACAAATATTAGCAGTAAGCAACTTGATTCTTACTTATCCTTGCACCCACAACCCAAAACGCATTGAAAATTTAGCAAACACGTAGCGGGATTAAAACAACAACAACAACAACAACAACAGCAACAACAACAAGACAAGCAGCAAGAAAAAAAGGAACATGCGTTCCCCTGGGTGAAATTTGCCCTAGAATCCTCAGTACCTATGTGCCCAGCACTTGCTCCATCTGGAGAAACAAAACAACTTCAATCTACCATCACCCATTATTGAGAAGAAAAAGTTAAAAACTAAATCTGAAAGGCACTAACATTCTTCTCCTGATATGTATCTCCACTGAATGAACAGAAGGGCCGCATGTAGCCTCCAGATGTACATGGCCTTCAACTCCAAGCTGTTTAAAATACACAAACCATAGCCCCCTTTCCCCCATTGTTGAGAAGATGAGGAGCTCGATGGACAGGTGAAGGCTGGGATTGAACCCCATCCTACCATCTCCTCCACACCACATGTGCCTGGTGGCTTTCAGAGAAACACCAGTGCACCTAGTCACTCTGTCTTCTCATTCAGGATGCCAAATGCTAACTAACCATAATCAGGAGTTTTGATTATGGAATTTTCTCTTTCTCTCTCTATTCTTAGTATGAACACCATGTTTTCTCTAACTTCTAATAATTTTTCCTCTGTCCTTTCTGCCAATTTCTAGGTTCTTCCCACCCATCCCAGTGTTTCTTCTGGCTAGTGCTTTGCACTAGCTTTGCATGGATATCATGCCAGAAGAATGGAAATTTATATTCACAATTTTGTAACAAACAGGTAAGGCAAAGTTAAATAAAGAGAAATCAGAAGCCAGATGCAATTTATACAGGGTTCTTTGGTCCACTGGGACTCTTGAAAGAACCCCAATAACATCAGTTTAAAGAGGTTCTCAGCATCTGACTGTAGAAATACACAATTTTGGACAAAGTATATTCTCTCCTCCGATAGTGAAGAATAAACATCTCCTGACTCTGGTTCTCTAATGCTAGATAACCAATGACTTCAAAACTTAGTGGCTCGAAATAACAGCTTTTTGTTATTTGTCATGATTCTAGGGGCTCTTGCTTCCCATCTGAAGCTCAAATCACCTGAAGGCTTTTCCTCACATGCTGGCATCTTGCTGAGATCACTGGTTGGCATCCCTCTCTCCAGACAACCTCTCCAAACAAGTATCTTAGACTTCTTCCCCACAGGGCAGTCTCAGAATAGTCGGACTTCTTACATGGCAGCTGGCTGCTCCCAGAGCAAGTATTCTGATACGCAGGAAGTCAAGGCTGAAGTCTCTTAAAACCTTTGCCCAAAAAACTGGCAGTCACTTCTGCCATACTTTATACAACAAAGCTGTCATCAGACCCATTCAGATTGAAAGGGAAAGGGGGACAGACACCACCTGTCAAAGGAAGAACCGAGTTTGAAGACCACATTAACAAACCACACTCAGATAGCCTTGCATGATCTCCATCACAAACGTGGGGCTGATGGCAGACTGAGCCCTAGCGGATCATCTACACATGTAGATGCCTACTCCCACAGGACAACATAACCTTAATGCTGGGAGATAAAAGGAGGCATTGGTCAACTGTGCTAGTTGGCTATTCACAGTGCTTCCATTTCACTGCCAGTCACCAAGGTTGGGGAAGTGACTGGAAAGAAAGAATAAGAGCTTTCTTTGATCACTAGCAAGTCATCAAATTTCCATATGCATTGCCTGTGTTTTAATGTCTCCCAGTTAAAAAAAAATACCATTTGTATTTTCATGGAGGTACAATAGGTTTAGCTTCAAATTTTGATCATTTTAAGACTTCACTGTTCCTCTTCTTGTACTGGTCCTCCAAGTGCAGATGAATGGATAATTAGTCAGCGTTATCGGACAAATAGATTTGCAGGACATTAGCAATGTAAACTCATGCTTGAATTCCTGCTGTGAATATTCATTTAGATAAGCAGCAAAACTTCAGGTTATTTTAAATTAGACCCAGACATCAATCCTACGACTACTGGAGACTGTATCTGTATATAAAACTGCTCATTAAAGCCAGGCAAGAAAGAAGTAACTCCTGGAAAGGCCAACTGAGCAATTACACCAAAGCTTATCCCCACCAGTGACTCGTTAATGAATATCTCTGGTGTTCCAGCCCTGGAAGAACCCACAAAGGACAAGGCAAGGAGTTTTCAGTTTTAGATGACTACTAAACCCCGAGGGAACTGGTTCTCTTTGAATCCTTTGTCTTCCCCCTTCCTGATAACTGCAGGCAAGTAGGTGGCTTTTTTTGCCCTGCTTGTCTGGTTTCATAACAGCCTATTTCAAATTTCCTGAGTGACTTCTTCAGAAATCTCATATCATCAGTTACTTGAGTTCTTCCTTGCCCCACATGGTCAAAATAAGATAGGACAGCTCTAATAGCTCTTCAGCGGAGGGGAGGGCAGTTCTTCCCTGGTGCGGACAAGGCAAGGGGGACAGTGAGGCAACATCAAGAGCTTCTTGCTTCACCGGCATCAAGTGTCCAGAGCACAACACAGACAGCAGCTTATGGTGACCAGGATGGGCATGGAGAAAAGGGTGCACAGTGTCAACATGGAAACTGGGTTAAGAAAATCCTGGGGGAAAAAATAGATAGCTAATTAGAGTTTTCCAATCAACACACACAAACCAGAATGGATTTTCAAAGATGTTCCTCTTTTTTTGTGTGCCAGAATTTAAGCCTTTTTCTGAGCACCAGGAAGTTACAGCCGACAGAAGGGGATTTGGTGATAGAAAATAATAATAAAAGAAAGTGATCATAAAAGAGCTATTCGTTGAGCCCTTACAACATGCCAGGTGGATACTATGACTAATCGCATTTTACACATGAGGAAAATGGGGCACAAATACATTTAATAACCAGACGAAGAGCACTTAGCAAGCCGGGGGGCAGAGCTGCCCAACAATGGGGAGTTCATACTCTTCACTACCACTAGTATAAAGATGAAACAGAAGTTTTCTGGCTGGACAAGGCTGGTATCTACTCCCAACTCCATCATTACTGTGCCTGACATGTGACTTTAGTTGTTAGCCTCTCTGAGCCTCAGTTTCCCCACTTAATTCTTCCAAGTGCTATGAATTCCCAGAACATAGTTGGTTTTCAATAAACTATAGGTATTTTTATCATGCAGGCCAGAGGGAAAATGGTCAAATTAACAACATAAACCACAATAATGAGAAGGAAACCCAGAAGCATCAGGAACATGAACACTCCATGCTGAGCTGAGCAGGAAAACCGTACCTTAGAGAGGACTCTTTCCAGGGCCTTGATCCCCTCTTCACACGTGAACTAGACCCATTCTTGAGAGAGTCTGTATAGTCTGTGTTCACAACTCAAAGAATTAACATAGGTTTTCCTTTCCCTTTTACCTGGAGATATATAAATACATAATATCTGACATACAAAACTATATTTTTACTCATATCCAATCTTTTCTAACTCCAACAGGTCTCTACATCTGATTCTAAATTAAGTCCTCTCCAGGCACAGTTCTGATTAAATCCCACTGGCTTCAGAGCCATTGAATCATCTTCAATGCCAAGTGAATGAAATCCAATCTCTGTGGTCTTGCCTCCTCTACCTCACAGCAGAGATTTAGGCTTCCATCCTAATGCTATCTCCCCTCATGCCTCATCTAGAACTCCTCTTGTAGGAAGGACAAGCCCCGTCAGCCCACTTCTCCCTGGACATATTTACCTTGGCTCATACCCTTCTATTGTCTTTGTACTGGCTGGTTCCCCTGAGCACCTGCTCATTTTCTCCTGCTCAAATCCCTATGATCTGTTAAGACCCCACTAAAGGGCCTTCTCTTCCAATAAAACTCCTGATACAGTCTGAATGTTTGAGCCTCCCCTAAAATTCATATGTTGACATTCGAACCCCCAAGGTGATGGTATTAGGAAGTAGGCCTTTGGGAAGTGATTAGGTCATGGGAGTGAGCCTCATTAATGGGATTAGTGCCCTTATTTTTAAAAAGGGCCCAGAGAGCTTCCTTGTCCCTTTCACTGTGAGAAGATGCTCTTAAGTCTGTGACGCAGCAAAGGGCCCTTACCCCAACCATGTTGGTGCCCGGTCACACAGTGATAAACATCTGTTGTTTACAAGCTGCCCAGCATGTAATATTTTGGTGTAGAGCCCAAACAGACTAAGACACACATCCCATAAGCAGTTCAGGCCCCAGCAATCCATTCTCTTCTTCCTCTAAATTCCTACCATGTATATAGTCTTCTTCTCTCCAATGCATGTATACACGGTTCAGTATTGCTATGTAACTTCCTCCAGGGAAATCCTTCTCTCTCCAATGATGCCCATATGCAACTTGAGACAACATATATGATTAAGAGTATAGGGTTGTAGTCGGGCAAATCTAAAGTCAAACCACAGCTCTGCAATTTTCTAGCTATATGACCTTGAGCAAGCTATTTAACCTCTCTAAATAGTATTTTCCTCTCCTATAAAATAGGATAATAATATCAGTCATCTCCTATGATTTGGGGGTGGGTTCATACCAGGCACATATGAGTGCTGAATAACATCAGCTATAATTATTATCAATACCCATTTCTCATACTTTTTTCTATCCCCGATAGCACTATCTAATCTATGTATCTATCCAACCACCTATCCATTCATCCATCTTTCCATCTATCTGTGTAAGACACTCAATGAATCTTTGCCTACTGCCTAATTTGGATGCACCAATCCTTCTCAAATTTCCATTTCTCCAAGAAGCTTAAAGCTGTTTCTAGTTTATTAATCTGGCATTGAAACTCAAGAAGAGTCTCCAGATAGGATCTCACAGAGAGCCTGCGGATTTCCAGGAGGCTGAAAGGGGAGTGAAAAGTGATCATTTCCTTAGTTCAGATATGCTGGTTTGAAGAACAGCTGAATAATTCATTAGGTCTTTTAAGGTACATTGATCAGATTCTGCTCTTTGAGAAGCATTTTACCTTGAAGTAAACTATTTGTCATTCTCCTTTCAAATGAGGGGTAGATAATAGACTGCCTCTCTTTAACAAAACTATAATAAAGGTCTCAATGATAATAATCCCTTAGACTTGCAGAGTGCATCACAGTTTATAAAGCACATTCATATCTATCATCCCATTCCATCCTTCCAACAGACCCATCAGACAACCAGAGGGCTTATCTCAGTGTGATAAATGGGAATGCTCAGGAATGTTCAAGAGCTTTCCCACATGCCAATTTGTTGGTTCAAATATTCCAACTCCTAATTCAGTGCTCCTTTTACAGCACCATAGGATTTAAAACTATTTGCGCATCTTTACAAAGAGATACGCAGCTGGAAAGAATGGACCCCACTGCTAATTTGTATTCTAGCTAAAGTACTTGTATTATCACCTTGGAGATACGAATGCAAAGCAAAACTGTCAAATGGCATGTAAGGCAGTTCAATACTTACATGAGGCTAAGTGGGAGACCTTGGTTGAAAGTCTATTTTAATGCAGCCATTTCCAGGGTATTTCATACTTGTTTTCCTAGAGTGAAACAGTATACAGCTCCAGCCTCCAGGAATTTCCTGTTTCCATACTCAGTGTGGACCACATTTTGGTACTCTTTCTACACCTACTGTTTTACCAGGACCCCTCACCCACTGCCCTCCAGCTGCCCAACCAGCTACCTGGCTCCCCCTCAGACGTAGAGCATGTTTTAGCTGAACACCTATTCGGGGGCTATTTCCATCTGCAACCTGCTCCCTTCTCTCATTCACACCTCTGAGCAATTACCTCAGAGAGACCTTCAGCCCATCTTATCACATACCATCCACACGCACACACCCTGTAACCACTTCCCTACTGTTTCATCATGGTACTTATCACAATTTGACACTTCACAATTCTTTTATGTCTCTGTTTATGAGTGGTCTCCCCTCTAGAATGTAAGTTCCATAAAGACAGGCTTTTGTTTGGTTCACCACTATCCCACCAGTACTTAGAACAGTGCCTGACAATAAGAAGCTCCCAATAAATACTTGTTGAATAAGGGAATGCAGCCTACAAATTTCCTTGTTTAGAACCCCTACTTCTTCCGATGTGAAAAGATTCTTACACATGAAACTAAAAGAACAGAAACGAATCTCACAACTAGGACAAACGCAGAGACAATCAGTGCCATGGAAGGGATGCAGAACATGTGGGCAGAATCCCTGAGACCAGAACAACCATGACTGCAACTAGGTTACATCACTAGAGCTAATGCCATTCACTTGATAAGAACAGATTAATGACCAATACTCCTCTCCTACCCCAACCAACTGACTGTCTCATTGCCTAAGGCAATTCCATCAAATGCCTCCAGCTGTTTCTTTTGAAAAAAAGATTCAAGTTATTTCCTGGATTTCACATGTATGACAATAAATTGGCATTTACCACCTGGGAGTAGCACAACCTGACATTACCCATTTCAATCTGATACAGTAACAACTATTCAACATTGGTCATGAAGTATTCTTCCTAAAAATATTTAACCTGTATGTAATAATGAGAAAATCATCACATGTCCAGAAGGTGGGATATTAATCAGGGTAACTGGCCAGGACTCCAAAAAAATCAGTGTCAGGAAGAAAAAAAAGGGACTGGAAGACTCTCCTAGATTAAATACATAATACATACATACAAACGAATGAATGAATGAATGAATGAATGAGTAAATAAATAAATAACTAGGTTGGACCCTGGGATGGGGAAAACATAACTAAAATTAGGAAACTGGGAAAATTTAATATGGAATGCATAGTTTACAGAAGCTCCATCAGCTATACCCATTTACTCTGCATTATTGAAAACCAAGATCCAGTTTATCATCAGTCACCCCTACAAGTAATCATTATGCATTTTCCACATACATCACGTCCTCTAGTTACATACATCTGGTCACAATAAAATCTGCATCCTGAGTTCAATAGGGCTTAGCCTCCGTGGAGCATCTTTAATGCTAACTGGAAGAGACAGGGTTTATACATGCTTATTTAGAAGATGGTTATGAAAACTGTATTCCCTAAGCCTGCCTTTTGGATTTTTATTATTCCTTCCATTTCTCCACCTCCCTCCCTCTCTCTTTGCATTGGCAGGGGTGGGGGATATGTCAATTAACATTTAGTAAGTTCTGGCATTGAATACATTAAATACTACATTAAATACTACTTCAGCCACTAAATTATAAATTCCTTGAGAGTAGAAATGATACCTGGTTAATCTTTGCATTCCTTGTGGCAAACAAAATGTCTCACATAGAGTACATAGTTCATAAGTGGTTGTTGAATTCTGGGTGAGGAGATGGGCTAAATGGGTGATGGACATTAAGGAAGGCACTTGTTGGAATGTGCACTGGGTGTTGTATGTAGGTGGTGAATCACTAAATTCTACTCCTGAAACCACTATTAAACTATATGTTAACTAAGTTGGATTTAAATAAAATTTTTAAAAAAGATTAACAATAACTAATAATGACAATAAAAATTAAATAAATGAAACTTACTGTACTTCAATTTAGAACATGTAATGACTATTGCTCGAATTTTTAAATGACCCCAAATCTCTGTACTTTGAAACGTACTGAGGAAGTAATACATTTTTCAGATTTTGCTACTTTCATTCAGTTGCCAAGTCTCTTAAACATTTCATGAAATGTTTAACAATAAAACTACTCTTCACATCTCAAGAAATATTTTTGAAGAAATTGGAAAATCAAGACATTCTTTCCATGTATAAAAAATTCAACAAGTGATTCAATAAGTCAATATCATACCTTATTTCAAAATGAAAAGGCATGAAGAGCATTTACTAAGATCTTCTGAATACTCTTACCTACATCTGCTAAAAAAAAAGGCTTGTTTCACCAAATAATCCTTGCAGCATGATTTATCCACCTTTCTGCATCCATATCAACCACATCTTCACTCACCTTCTCCAATGAGAAATTTTATAGTTGCTTATTTCTTTAGTATTTACTGAATTCATTCTGGCAATGTGAAAAGTGTTATAATATTTAAAAATCATTTAACTTTCTCCTTTACAGCTCCCTCCTTGCTTTTTTAAGTTCCCTTTCCATTTGGGAATCTTGACATTTGTAAATGTCCTGGATCATCAGGCTCTGAGACATTCAAATTCTACTTTACTGAAATCAGACTGCGTGGGGCGCCTGGGTGGCTCAGTCAGTTAAGCATCTGACTTTGACTCAGGTCATGATCTCAGGGTTCGTGAGTTCAAGCCTTGCATCAGGCTCCATGCTCACAGCATGGAACCTGCTTGGGATTCTCTCTCTCTGCCCCTCCCCAACTCGCGCTTTCTCTCTCACTCTCTCAAAATAAATAAATAAATAAACTTTAAAAAAAAATCTGTGTGCTGAATTTCAACAATTATGTTTCCTCTACAGTTGCTGACATTCTTTCATGGGCATTAGGACCACTACCTCCACTGGGGCCTCATGCACCCCCTTCCTATAATCAAAATGGTTTGCAAGGGAAGCTTTTTCTAAGACCACATAGCATATCCCAAAGAATTACCACGACCTAGTTCTAGAACATGACTCCAGATAGATTTCAGCCAGTGGCAAAATATGCAAAACATCTTTACTTCAGCAGCTGAGCCTCATTTCTAAGAACCACTCCCTCTCTGAGAGGCTAACCAGAGGAAATCACCCCCTCGGAGAAAAAGAGACCATGGGTTTGGTCCCCATCCAGCCACCACCCAGCTGCACAATTCTGAGATGTGTGTCTCTGAGCTTCAGTTTCCTCATCTTTATAATAAAGCAGTTATACTAGGTCATCTCTCACTTGCCTTCCAATTCTAAAATTCTGTAATTCCACTGAGTGTTCCTATTTGGGACAGAGGAGAAACATGATTATCAAATCTTATATATGTACACACACACACACACACACACACACACACAGCTTTGGGTAGCTCTTCATTATCTTGCTACTTCCATGTATTTTGGGTGCTCTGGCAACTTCCAAAAGGACCTATAAGAACTTAGAGATTAAAACACAGCCCAAATCTATGACATAGCAATTATACTCTTAGGTCTATATCCAAGAGAAATAAAAACATACGTCCACACAAAACTCATACACAAATATTCACATCAGCATTATTCACACTAGCAAAAAAATGAAAATAACAAAAATGTCTATCAGTTAATGAATGGATAAATAAAATGTGGTGTATCCATACAATGGTATATTATTCAGAAAGGAATGGAATACTAATACTTGCTACAACATGGATGAATCTTTTTTTTAATTTTTTTATCGTTTATTCATTTTTGAGAGACAGAGCGTGAGCAGGGGAGGGAGGGGCAGAGAGAGAGTGAGAGAAAGCATCTGAAGCAGGCTCCAGGCTCTGAGCCATCAGCACAGAGCCCGATGCTGGGCTCGAACCCACGACCAGGAGATCATGACCTGAGCTTAAGTTGGGCACTCAACCGCCTGAGCCACCAAGACACCCCCAACAGGGATGAATCTTGCAACCATCCCACTAAGTGAAAGAAGCCAGTCCCAAAAGACCACATGTTCTATAAATCTATTTATATGAAATGTCCATTATAGGCAAATCTATTAATACAGAAAGTAAATTAATGGTTGCCTCAGGCTGAAGTGGAGAGAGAGTTGGAGGGAAATGGGAAGTAACTGCTAATAAGTAAAAGGTTTCTTTTGGGGGTGATGAAATTTTCTAAACTTGATTGTGATGATGGCTGCACAGCTCTGTGAATATACTAACATCCACTGAATTGCACACCTCAAATGGATGACTTGTATGGTATTTGAATTATAACTGAACAAAACTGATTTTAAAATATTAACAAATAAACATGCCCCAGGTTTCTGCCTAAGGATAAAAGAATTTAAAAAAAAAACTTTTGAAGGAAGCCCTGGGTTCAAATCCCAATGCTCCTCCTCAATAGCTGTGTGACCTTGAGCCTGTCTCTGACCCCACAAGGCAGAAATGACCCATCATGGTAAATTCATCCGTGTGGAAGATGTTCTCTAGGGACACAGCCTACCAGCCTATCATCTAGAAAACACACACTTCTTTCCACTGCCCTTGTTTGGTACTGCACATAAAGTAATGTTATGGTTCAACTTCAATGCATATTCTTCTGAGGCCATATTATTATCAGCCTTTTGGGTGTCCATGATTGTGCCCCACAAATACACACACATTTATACATATGCATTCAAATTCATACACTGTTTCTAATTAGGCCATTTACTTCTGTGAGTTAGTAATTTAGACTGTAAACACAAAGGTAATATTTCTATGGCTTTAAAAAACTAGCTAAGTGATGTCCACTTTAACTCAATAATTTGTTGTTTTTTAAACTCTCTACTTTCTCAAAATACCTTCTTTTGTTTTATTATTTTTTTTAAGAACTACTATCAGAAAATGAGAAAATAGGGGCCCCTGTGTGGCCCAGTCAGTTGAGCATCTGACTCTTGATTTCTGCTCAGATTATGATCACAGGGTTGTAGAATCAAGCCCCACGATTCTCTCTCTCTCTCTCTCTCTCTCTCTCTCTCTCTCCCTCTGCCCCTCTCCCTTGCTCTCTCGCTCTCTCTCTAAAATAAATTTTTAAAAAGATAGAAAATGAGAAAATAAGCTTGCTTTTGGCAATCATACAGTCATCAAACATCTAACATAGGGTTGGGCAAAATGGGAAAAGGAGAGAGGGAGGTATAGGCTTCCAGATATGGGATGAATAAATCATGGGAATAAAAGGCACAGCATAGGGAATATAATCAATGATATTGTAAGAACACTGTAGGGTGACAGATAGTAGCTACACTTACTCATGGTGAGCAGAGCATAATATATAAACTTGTGAATCACTATGTTGTACACCTGAATCTAATGTACCATTGTGTGTCAACTATACTCAAAAATAAATAAATAAATAAATAGATAAATAAAGAAATAAATAAAACCTAACATGTACCAGAAGTTGTGCAAAGCACTCAAGATACAAAGATGAATATGGGACCCTAGTTAGCCTTAACTCTTGAAAAGCTCATCGTCCAGTGAAACCATAGTAAAAAAATTCTTTTTTAATTTTCAAAATTTTTTCAGCTTTATTGAAATATAAATGACATATAACATTTTGTAAGTTTAAGGTGTATGACCTGTTGATTCAATACACTTATTATATACTGCAAACGATCACCCCTGCAGCATTAGCTAACACCTCCATCCAGTCACATAATTACCGTTTCTTTTTTATAATGAGAACATTCAAGATCTACTCTCTTCACAACTTTCAAGTATACAATAAATTATTGCTAACTATAATCACGGTGCTGTGCATTAGATCCCAGAACTTATTCATTTTCTAACTAGAAGTCCAACTAGATGACCAACATCTCATTTCCCCCACCCTCGACCCCTGAAAAAAAATTTTTTTAATCAACCAAACTAATTCTCTTCATTGATATAAAATAATGAGTTCTTGTCAGTGTTCTAATACCTCCCAGATGGGTTGGCTTCGAGCAGCTGAAATCTTTGGAAACTTAGAATCATCCCCTGCACCAATGAGAAGGCAGACCAAGTAGTCTATCCCACTCTTCTCCAATGAAAATATGCCGTTTGAAGCCAGGTTGAACTTTCCCTCCGTTTTTATAAAGTTCCATGGCTAAAGCTGAAGATATTTTAGCCAATATGCAAATCAGTCAATGTGCATCACTGTGTCGATATGTGAATACTTATTACATTGCTATATAAACCTGTACACGTTACTAAATAGAAAAAAGGACTACAATCACCCAGATCATTTAAAACCAAACTCTTTACATTAAAAATAATCTGAATTCATATATATTGGCATATGGTGTTTATGTGCACTCCCACTCAATTTACACATGATTAATTTGTGTGCTTTAGAAAAAAGCAATGAAATCAATACCTGTTTTTAATATGTATATACTAATTTCAAAATCCACAATTTAAGCAACCTGCCAAATATTAAAACATGGTATGCAAACTAACAATTCTTCTCAGATATCTGTTAGTAATGTTATAAATAGTAACGCTAATTCACACTAATATAAATGCCAACTTTTTGCCACCTCTTTGGCTAAATAGAGAAGTATGCATAATCTGACTCCCTATAAATTCTAATTTTAAGAAATTATATTTATCACTATGCTATATTTATTACCCATACCTACACAGTATTTATCCAAAATTCTATGCAAAAGACATCTCATTGGTAACTTTTCCCATATTAAAAAAAAAAAAGTTTTAATGTTTTAAGTAGAACAATATGCGTTCTATTTAATCAAAAAAAAAAAGGAAAAAATGACAGCAACATGAATGTAAAAAATGCACATTTTTTCAACATCAAAGTCATCTTGGAATACATACAAAACTATTTTAAACAGGAATGAACTTTATTCAGGTCTACCTGAATAATTGCCTCAAATTTTTCCCCATTTTGACTGGAGCGCCATCTTATCTATACCCTCAAATCTTCCTCCCCTTCTTCGTACTTGTCCATTACCCCTTCTCAGCACCCCCTGACACTGTTAACACTTCACTGCTTTGCTTATAAGGCCACAGATTACTCAGGCCCAACACCAGGTACCAATGACTGAGGAGGGGAGAGGTTAAGGTCACTGGATTTGGGGAAGGCAATGAACAGCAAGATCCAGGTGTTAAATGATCATCTACCTGGACAAATAATTAAGTCAAAAATGATGAAGACAGGTACAGCCACTGTGGGAAACAGTATTACGGTTCCCTCCATAAAGTTAAAAATAGAACTACCCTATGATCCAGCAATTTCATTTCTGGGTATTTATACAAAGAAAATGAAAACACTAACTTAAAAAGATTTTGCACTCACTGAAAGATAAACTATTTACAATAACCAAGATACAGCCTAAATGGGTGCATGGACAAAGAAAATGTGGTATTTATGTACAATGGAATATTATTCAGCCATAAAAAAAGAAATCTTGCCATTTGTGATAACACAGATGGTTCCTGAAGGCATTATGGTAAGTGAAATAAGTCAGACAGAGAAAGACATTGTATGATCTCACTTTCCCACTTATGTACTTACATGTGGAATCTAAAAAACAAACACAAACTCATAGATACGGAGAACAGATTGGTGGTTACCAGAGGCAGAGGGTGGAAGGGTAAGCAAAAACGGGCCAAAGAGGTCAAAAGGTACAATCTTCCTGTTATAAAACAAGTAAGTCATAGGGATGTAACGTACTACATGGTGATTAGAGTTAATAATATGGTATTGCATTTTTAAAATTTGCTAAGAGAGTTAATCTTAAAAGTTCTCATTACAAGAAAAAAGAAACTAAGTATTTATGGTAGCAGATGTTAACTATACTAATTGTGGTGATCGTTTCATAATATATACAAACATTGAATAATTATATTGTACACCAAAAACTAATATGATGTTATATTGTCAATTATACCTTAACTTAAAAAAATAAAAGAGTGAAGAAGACAATAAACAAATGGAAAACAGATGTAAGATCTTCAAAGATGAGTAGAAGTGACCATGGTCTTGATAGATAGCAGACAAAAAAGATGCAGAGTGATAAAGTGTAACATTTGGGAGCTGAATTAAATGATCTCAAAGATGCCATCCATTGCTAACAAAGGGGCCCTGAAAACATCTCAAGAATACTAGTAGTGATCTCCTGTAGATTCTTCATCAGAATGCCCAGACAGATCTATTTTCACACCTCCCTTGCCCTTGTAAAATCCCTAGTCACTTCCTCTCCACCTCAAAAGATAATCTGGCTTCCTTCTTTACTAAAAAAAAAAAAAAAATCAAGGTCATCAGAAAGAGATTTGGCACAGACTCTTTTTTCAGTCTCAGTTCTTACACTTCTTCATCTATTTTCTGTTCCCTAATAGAGGAAAATCCTTCCTGGCTTCTAGCATTAAACCCTCTGCTTTTCATCCTCTTTTCTTAATCAAGTATTGTAGAGTGCCTCCATAATCTAAGAGCATGAACTAGTTTATTAGGCTTGTGAAAGTTTATAAACCTCCCCAATACTCAGCTTCTTTAGCTATAAAATGGAATATAATGTCCACCATTCAAGACAGTTGTAAGATTTAAATATGATAATAGATTAAAGTAGCTGCCCCAAAGTAGGGTGCTTAACAATAACTAGCTATTATTATTACCCTCTCAGGGCTGTCTCCTTCAATTACCATGCACACTTCCTCTCACACTAACTGCAAAATCCATTTAGAGCTGACTTCAGAGAGGTGGTCTACCCACTGGGAACATAGCCCTGAACAAAAGCAAGGGAAAGTCCTTGCCCTCACGGAGTTTATAGCCTAGCAGGCAGAGAGAGAGAGGCAATAAATAAAACACAGAAGTAAATTATATAGTGTTAAAAGATGCTAAGCCCTATGGAGTCACAATTTATGAAAGCATGTACTGGGAGGCCTCACTTTACACACTTAAATGCATGTAAGCAAAAACCTGAATGAGGCAACTGGCCAAGCAGATATCTGGAGAAGAGTATTCCTGAGAGGGCCAAGGCAGGAGCATTCTGGATGGTCTGAGGGATAGCAAAAAGGCTGGTGTCACTGAAGCCAGTGAGCAAGGGGGAGGACAGTAGATAAAGGCAGAACAATGAGGGGAGGGGAGCAGAAGCCGTGCAGATCAGACTTGACAGAGCCTTGAAGGCCATTGTAAGGAATTCAGCATTTACTTTGAGTGGGTCAAAGAGTAGGAGCCTCTGGTGAAATCTGCACAGTGGCATGATCCAACTTCACCTTTGTTAGGATCACTCTAAACACTGTTGAGGACAGACTCAAGGTCAAGAAAGGAAGAGGAAGACCAGTTAGGAGACTATTTCAATAATTCAGGACAAAGATGATAGTGGCAGGTTGGTGTCAATAGAGGTTGAGAAGTCATTGGGCCCTGGATATATTTTTGAAGGGAATGTAATACCAAAAGGATTTTCTGATCCATCCAATTGCAATGCAGAAAAAGGGAGGGGCCAATGATGATTTCCAAGGATTTTGTCCAGAGCAACTGGAAGAACCCATTGGCCCTTTCCTGAGCAAGGCAGGAGGGTAATGAATGCCTTTATCTCTCCCGGACCATTGCTTCCTGCCCACTAACAGCCCAAAGGTCTTCTTGCTTTAAGAATAGAAAAGAAGGCATGTCAGCTTTCTGCTCTCCTAATCTCTCCTAATGCTTGACACTAAATTTCCTTGCAAAATTGCTCTGTAACCACTGCCTTCACTCTAACCTTCTTCTACAAATGACACTTCCCTTCTTCTACAAACAACACTCCTGCAGGGCAAGGAGGACATTCCAATCTTCCAGCCCAGACTCTGGAATTCTGTGCTGTAACCTTCTTGCCACACTGCAGCATTTGGCATTGCCCAAATACCTCCTTCCTCAAATTCTAGCCTTGGTGGGAAGATCGAGTATCCTGGTTCACTGTAATGGCTATGATAGCTCCTCCCACATTCTCCTTTCTCCTTTACTCTCTCCTTCATTTCTGTTCTCAAGGATCAGATCCCCTAAATTCCTCTCTGTCCCTCTGAAGCTACACTACCAGGACCTTTCACTCACAACCGTTCTAAGTGTTCCCTTCATGGGGTCGCCAGCAGCCCATTCAGCGCCTGCAACATTGTTGACTGCACAAACGAATGAATCAATCTGTCCATCAATCGTCATATCTCTATTTAGTTTTCACCTGTCTCCCAAGCTCCCGCTCTGCTATTATAGCCACGAGCTGCACATTCCTTTTAAGTTAACCGAGTCTAAAGAAACACTCCATCTTAACTATCCCTCCACAAAGCAAGCAGCTTTATTCTATCATATTTTTTTTCTTTTTAAAGTTTATTTATTTATTTTGAGAGAGATAGAGAATAGGGGAGAGGCAGAGAGAGAGGGAGAGAGAGATCCCAAGCAGGCTTCCCACTGTCAGCACAGAGCCCGACGTGGGGTTTGAACCCACAAACTGTGAGATCATGACCTGAGCCGAAATCAAGAGGGGGATGCTTAACCAAATGAGCCACCAAGGCGCCCCTGACTATCATATTTATTTTAAGGATGTAGCGACCCCTGAATAAAAACTTTTATTTCTTCCAGATTAAGATTTCTACAAGAGCCTCCCTTCTGCCCTTCTCATTTCATTTTACAATGCTACCAGCTTAATTTTGTAAAACACTGGTTTGATCATGTCACTCGTCCAATCAATGTTTATTAGTACCACATTGGCTTCAGAAGTTGAGAGAGAGAGAGAAAAACAGAGACAGAGAGAGAGAGAAAAGAGGAAGGAGAGAGAGAGAGAGCAAGAGGTTGTCTCTCCACCCCTCCAACAAGCCTTACACACCACTGCTCACACAGTTCCCCGCCTGGTTGTTTCTCCTCCAGCCTCTCTTCAGACCATACCCTGTACTATGTGTTCATCAATGTTCTGCTCAAACCCTACGTTGCCCCAGAAGCTGGACACACACCTCCCAGACAAGAGCGGTTTGCAACATTAATGCCCCAGGATTCACTGTACTCACCACTCCTATGTCACTGAGAACACTGGTTCTGCAGTGTGGCCCTGGGATCAGTAGCATCAGTACCACTTTGTTAAAATGTAAATATTTATGTATGCCTTCCCCCACACCACGCCCCAGTCCCACTGAATCAGAATCTCAAGAGGCAGAGTTCAGCAGTCTGTGATTTACCAAACTTCCCAGGTAAGGCTAACACACATTAAAGTTTGAGAGCCATTGACTTATAATAAAATACTGCCCTACAATGTTTCACCTTGCCAACTAAACAATATGCAAAATGCCAAGAGCAGTATCTAGTGTATAGCCGTCCCTCAAGACACGAGTTTTGTGACACTGTTTTCAGTAATGGCATCACATTAAGTATCAAACCCCAACCTCTAATTTTGTGGGAGCTCAAAATTTAGCTCCCAAAAATTCCAAGAAACAACAAAAGTACTCTAGTTTTTAATATGAATCAAGAAAATAAAATAATACTCTTTTAATCAAAAGTTTAAGTCTTTTTAATGTTAAACAACAAAATTAAATGCTTTTATCTAATACTAAATAATTTGACACTAAGTGAATAAACAGAGAATCTTCTTTTATATTTCCTTTGTATTTCAGCTTCGGAAAAATAGTTCTGAAGTTTTGAGGTTTACCTTAATCGTGAATACAGGACAAGGTACCTAAATAAAAATACCTGCAACCAAGCATGCCTGGGTGGCTCAGTCTTAATCACTGACTTTGGCTCAGGTCATGATCTCACGGTTCGTGGGTTCGAGCCCCATGTCAGGCTCTGTGCTGACAGCTCAGAGCCTGGAGCCTGCTTCAGATTCTGTGTCTCCCTCTCTCTCTCTGCCCCTCCCCTACTTGTGTTCTGTCTCTCTTTCTCTCTCTCTGTCTCAAAAATAAATAAACATAAAAAAATACCTACAACAAGATTAGACCTTAATTTTAAATGTTTATTTACTTATTTGGAGAGAGAGAGAGAGAGAGAGAGAGAGAGAGCAGGGGAAAAGGAGAGAGAGAGAGAGAGGGAGGAAAAGAGAGAATCCCAAGCAGGCTCCCCACAGTCAGCACAGAGCTTGATGCAGGGCTCGATCTCACAAACCTATGAGATCATGACCTGAGCCAAAATGAAGAGTCTGGCACTTAACTAACTGAGCCACCCAGCCACCCTGATTAGACCTTAATTTTTAAAAATCTGTATGTTACAGAAAATGGAAAGTCAAACCGAATCAAGTTGAACATTCATGTTTAACATTCTGCCTTCAGGAAATTCAGTAATAATGAGTTACACTTAAGTCCAGCCTATTTGTTTCCACTCTTCAGACAACCATATTTAAGAAAGAATTAATTTTAATTAAGGGCCCAAAATGACAAATTTTGTGTTCTGGATAAAAAAGGAAATAATTATTAACACTAAAAATGCCTTTGGATGGTATTATATGTTCCATTTATTCCCTATATTGATGAACTTTCTTCATGTCTAATGTGAAGAGAACACAGTGATAGCTGTCATGCTAGGTGTGAGCATATTTTTGTATACTTAACCTCTTTGGAGTTTTATTGCCAAAATGTCCAGGGTTCCATACCAATATATTGTTTTTACTAGAATTATTTTTTAAGAAAAAAGAAAGAAAGGGGAAAGAAAGAAAGAAAGAAAGAAAGAAAGAAAGAAAGAAAGAAAGACTGGAAAAGACCAAGACAAAATAGTAAAAGGAGTTACCTCTGGTACCACATAATTTTTTCCCTTCTTGTTTTATAATAACCAACTTTTCAATGAGCATATGTTAACTTCAAAATCTAAAAAAATATATAAGTTTTAAGGACATGGTTTTGTTTTATGTAACTAATCATACAGTGGCTTATGTCTGCATTTAGGAGAATTGTGCGTGTGTCTTCTTCACATATATCATCTCATTTAATGCTCACAATAGCCCCATTTTGCAGATAAGAAAACTGAATCACAGAGAAATTAAATATATGGTACACAGGACTCAAACATGTGCAGACTGACATTAAAACTCACTAAAGTCTCCCACTGGGAAGCCGCCATCTAGGCTGGAACTCCTATCTCGCCCTTTGGCAAATCCAAGACTGGTTCATTACTTCCTTTTGAGAATGTATAAACAGAAACCCAACGGCAAAAGCAATAGACCTATAACATTGGGTCATTTTTTTTTCTTTTCTCTTATTCTGCCCTGTGTCCTGATGACTCAGAAGAAAACACACAAAACATATTAGACATAAAAATTTGAGAATGCACCTTCATGGTGTCCTCAAATGGGGGAACTGCAAAGAGGAGATGGTGTCCTTAAGATTAGAGCAAATAGCGAAAAGGGAAGAAAACACCTACCTAAAACGCAAGTGCAAAAGCAGAGACAGTAAAGAACAGAACTGATGCTGTGGAAAATAATGCCCATACTGTGAAAGACCAACAGGAAACACTCTCCCAGCAACAATTTAAAGGACAGATATAAAAATAAAGACAGGAAAGTTGACATATAAGGATCACAGGGGACAGAGATCCAGACAAAGCAAACAGATATTCCGCAGGATGAAATTCAATAGGAAATAATAGAAATAAAAAAAAATAGTAAAGGTAAATAAACATATGTGGACGAGGGGCGCCTGGGTGGCGCAGTCGGTTAAGCGTCCGACTTCAGCTCAGGTCACGATCTCTCGGTCCGTGAGTTCGAGCCCCGCGCCGGGCTCTGGGCTGATGGCTCAGAGCCTGGAGCCTGCTTCCAATTCTGCATCTCCCTCTCTCTCTGCCCCTCCCCCGTTCATGTTCTGTCTCTCTCTGTCTCAAAAATAAATAAACGTTAAAAAAATTTTTTTAAATAAAATATGTGGACGAAAACCAGCTTGTAGGAGCAAAAGTACACTGAGTTCTAAGCAAAATAACTGAAAACAGATCCCACCTGTACCCAAAAAAGTAATTTCCAATTTTTTCAAAATTCATGTAACTAACCAGGCAGAAAATCAGGTTAACTACAAAGTAATATCAAATTAGCCCCAAACGTCTCTTTTACAATGTTACACACCACAAGCCAATGAACCACCTACACAACTTGGTGAAGAAAGGGTGGTGATAAAGTAACTGTATTCCCCAATTATTGTTCCCGAAAAAAGCAAAAGACAATTTTGAAGCTATGCAAGAACTCATAAAATATGACAAATACATAATAGTCATTTAAAAAGTAAAGTATATATTCCAGCTAACTGAAAGGCAAATCAAAAATAGAGAATTCAAGAATATAACAAGGGCAAACTACAACCGATTTAGTACAGCTGATTTAATGCAAAATACAAAGACTATCCCTGAAAGACAATGTATTGTTTTTAATACCTTCAAATTTTAACCCTTAATCTTAAAAAAAACTAAGTATATAGTATTAAGTTGAGATCAAACAACACAACATATATATCCAATTTATAATCAGGTTGAATTAAACACTGGAAAGAGCGAGAGAAGCATGGGATCAGGGTAGGGGAATAAGGTTTCACACTTTATTATGCAATAGGGACATTAAAGGCTCCCATTTTATTATTAATATGTGTAATTTGAGAACTACAGGTGTAAGTACATATTTAAATTGCATTTTTGAAAAAAGTTTATATAGAAAAACAATAGAGGGTGACTGGATGGTTTAGTCAGTTAAGCGTCCAGTTCTTGATTTAGACTCAGGTCATGATCTCACGATTTGTAAGTTTGAGCCCCAGGTCAGGGTCTGAGCTGGCAGTGCAGGGCCTGATTGGGATTCTCTACCTCTCTCTCTGCCCCTCCCTTTCTCGTGCTCTGTCTCTCTCAAAATAAATAAACATAAAAAAAAAAAAAAGCAATGGAGACACGAAGGAAAATGCAACTTTAAAAATGACAGATGATCAAACATATCATATGTATAAGTAATCAATAAAACCAAATGACATAAACTTTCCCTCTGAAAGAAAACCTTCAGATTAGGTCCAAAAATAAAATCTTATTCACAATACATACTTTCATCAAATCATAAAATTAATCAAATCCTAAAATGTAAAACTAATACAATGTCAATTATATCTCATTAAAAAAACAACAAAATCTACTATGTATATGCTCTTTCAAGAGATACAACAAAACAAATCTATACAAAGTCTAGAAATAAAAAGAAAATAAAAATATCAAGCAACCACAAAGAAACACTTTTAAAAAACAAAAATAATTTCTTCAAAAGCAATGAGTGATGGATAGAATTACTGAATCACTATATTGGACATATGAAACGTATGTTAACTATACTGGAATTAAAATTAAAATTTTAATAAAAATAATAATAATAACAATAATAATAATAATAATAATAATTTCTAAGAAAATCCATTACCTGGGGCAGAGTGTTTTGGATTCATAAAAGTTACAATCTACTATGAAGTTGTAACCCTTAAAACTTTATACAGCAATAAGACTGACACATATAACACACACAAATGACAGAAACACAAATTATACCAGGAGATTAGAAAGCTATTTTTGTGTGATCATTCTTCCAGATGAAATTTAGAATCATTCCCTAAAATCTTAAAACAAATTTTTCTTGATATTTTTGTTGAAATCTCATGTTAACACAGGAAGAATAGATGCCTTTACGTTACTAAGTTTTCCTATCCAGGAACATGAACTATCTTTGCATTTACTCAAGTCTTCAGTATATCCTTTGCTAAGATTTAAATTTTTCTTTATATAAGTTGTACAGAAGAGTTCTTGTTAAATTCATTCCTAGAATATATATATATATGTATAATATTATATATATGCATATTGTATATATACATATATATGTTTTTTTGTTATTATTGTAAAGGTATCATTTTTCAAATATATTTTATAATTGGTTATTTTGGCTCACTAATAAGAATCCTATTGGCTTGGGTATACTTATTTTATATCTACCCACAGTGCTAAATTTTTATTGTTCTAATTTCTTTTAGTTGATTCTCCTAAATTTAAGGTATCATCTGTAAATAATGAAAGCACCACTATCATCTAATCCTTATAATTTGGTTTCAGGGTGCCTGGGTGGCTACATTGGTTGAACACCTCAGCTCGTCGTGATCTCATGGTTTGTGAGCTCGAGCCCTGCATTGGGCTCTGCACTGACAGTATGAAGCCTGCTTGGGATTCTCTCTCTCTCTCTCTCTCTCTCTCTCTCTCTCTCTCTCTTTTTTCTTTGTCCCCTCCCTGCATGCTCCCTCTCTCTCTTTCTCTCAAAATAAATATACCTTTAAAAAAATGAAAGGAATATACCAGACAGTCCCTGACTAACGATGATTTGACTTACAATTTTTCTACTTTAAGATGGTGCAAAAGCAAAACGCATTTAGTAGAAACCATACTTGTAATTTGCATTTTCCTGGGCTAGCAATATTCAGTATAATACTCTCTTATGATGCTGAGCAGTGGCAGCGAGCTGTAGCTCCCAGTCAACCACACAATCATAAGGAAAAGCAACGGATACACTTACAAACTTTCTGTACCCATATAACCATTCTACTTTTCATTTTCAGTACAGTATTCAATCAATTACATGAGATATTGAAACCTTTATTATTAAATGCTCTTTGTATTATGTGATGTTGCCAAACTATAGGCTAATGTAAGTATCCTGAGTGTGTTCAAGGTAGGCTAAGCTAAGCTACAATGTTTGGTAGGTTAAGAGTACTAAATGCATTTTTGACTTAAGATATTTCCAACTTACAATGGGTTTATTGGGGCATCACACCATTTTAAGTCAAGAAAGATCTGTATATCACTTAGGGTGTTTACAAGTGCAAATAAAAGAACACGCAACTCCAATGGCTTAAACAATGAGGAAATTGTTAGCTAATATAATATGAAATCTGGAGTCAGGGCAGTTGTAGCATTGATTAATTCAGCTACTCAACAATGTAGGGACCTAAGTCGGTTTTTCTATGATTCTCCAGGCTTTCCCCTCATGATTGTCAGATGGCTGCAGCAAATCTAAGTATCATGGTCTTCTACACAATATCCAAGCACAGAAGAGGGTAAGTCTCATTTTTAAAAGCTCACTTGTAAAAGTGAGGAAACCCTTCCCACAAACCTCCCTGACTCCTCCATTGTGTCACATGACTTGCCTAAACTCATCAACAAAAGGAACGGAATCCAATCCTAAATCTATTCCACATCCTCCATGCTGGGACGAAGGAGATGGGGATCCAATCCAATCCTTAATCTATTCCACCTCTTCCATGCTGGGACCAAGAAGATGGAGGTCCACTTCCTCTGAGATTGTGGGAGGGGTAAACATCAACCCAAATTCAGAGCAGGACATCAAGAAAGGAGATGGGAATGGCTGATAGGTAGTTAACCAACAGTATCACCACACAGAGATTCTCCGGTGTTTGAAGAGTAGGGATGAAGTGGGCTGTTGGTTTTAAGCACATTCTCTATCAAGAAAGAATCCCCTTATTCTCAGTTTAATAAGAATAACTGGAATGGGGCACCTGTCTGGCTCAGTGGGTAGAGCATGAAACTCTTGATCTTGGGGTCGGTCATGAGTTCAAACCCCACATTGCACATACAGCTTACTTAAAAAGATTAGGGGTGCCTGGATGGCTTGGGTTGGTTGAGCATCTGACTCTAGATTTCGGCTCAGGTCATGATCTCATAGTTGTGAAATCGAACCCCACATTGGGCTCTGCACTCAGCATGGGGTGTGCTTAGGATCCTTTCCCTCTCCCTCTGCCCTTCCCCTCCTTTCACTCTCTCTCTTAAAAAAAAAGAATAGTTGGGGGGGCTTTGGGGAGAGGGGTTAAATAAGAATGACAGCTAAATTTTACCAATGTCTTTTGACATCTGTTGAAATGATTCCAGAGTTAACATCCTTTGACCTATTAACGTGTTGCATTAATAGATTTTCCAAGAAGGAAACAAAAGTGCTTAAAAGGCATTTTCTGTGTTTTCAGTTCCATACTGATTTGCAATATTTAGGCTTCCTCATACAAAGCTGGGCACACACATTGCTGCTTATTAGTAAACAACATTTCATATACACACAGACACACATATACATGTATATATATATGTGTGTGTGTATAATATATATATGTGTGTGTGTGTATATGTATATGTATATGTCTACACACACACACACACACACACACACATATATTAGATCCTATGTCAGAAGCATTGAAGAGGGAAAGACTAGACTCAGAGGGTGGCAGGCAGCAGAGGAAGATATAACAATCCAGACATGGAATACTTCAGCCTGTTCTAGGCTAAAGACAGCAGAATAGGAGAGATGCAAAGGTTACTTCTAAGAAACAACTCCCACTTCACCCACATCAATATTTGGCATCAATGGCACTCCCACCACAGAACTAATAACATAGCTTTAAAGTATTTCAGCTCCCTGAAACATCCCACTCCCCATCCTGGTCCACTTTCCCCACTTTCCTCACCCTTATACAGCTAGCCATGCACCCCAGAGCTCCTACCAAACATACCTGTTTTTACGTTTGTCTCTATCACTACACTTCAAGCTCCTTGAAGACACAGCGTATACCTTGTAAACCTACATATACCCAATTGCTTGCACTGCCCCAGATTCACAGTGGACTCTCCAGTTGCTTAAAAAAAGTGACGCTGGTGCTGAACATGTTGAAAATTATATCATGCATTTGCAATATGGCAGGCACTGTCCTAAGTACTTTACATAAAATATGGTTTTTTTAATTCCTACAATATCCCCACATGTCATTATTATCTGCATTTTACAGGTGTGGAAAAAAACCTAAAGAATTTATATAACTTGCCCCAAGTTGCAAACCTTTTAAGCTGCAGCACCAGGACTCAAATCCAGAATTTGACCCCTAAGGTAACCTCTAAGCCATTCTGCTTCCTGTAATTCGAAAAACAAATGAGATAAGCTACAAGCTCACAACGAGCCTAAATTATGTCACAATCACCTCCCATATAGGTTACTCTCCGTGGAACTGCCAAAAATGCTCTGGGTGACTTCACTGCCAAGGTGTCATCTGGAGAATCCTAACCAGATGCCAGAGGCCATCATCATTCATTTACACTCCCTGATTTTAGAAAGACTGAGAACAGGTTGAAGATTTGAACATTTCAGCACAAATATGCACTGGAATAGGCAGCACGTGCACCTCGCCATCCTTTTCCCCGTCCTCCACCAAAGCCCTAGGCACATTTCCCCCTCAGGATCCCTTACGTGGTCAGCCGTGTTCAGGAATCTCAGCACACCTCAAAAAGAATGAGATGGAATGTGACTGTATCTGTACCCGTTTCCCTCTCCTTTTATTAGTGCCCCAAAGCCTATAAAAGCTTGGAATCTATTAATCCTATGTTTATAGCAGGAATTTCTATTCATTATTACCTGAAAAAGGAAGAGTCAATTTAATACACTTGATTTCAAAGATTGTATCCAGTGAAGCCAGAGTCCATTACAGTCATATCAGCTAATTACTATAAAGCGCAACAGCCTGCATTTGTAAAAGAAAAAAGAATCCAAGCTTAGCAGGCTATATAACCAGTAGGGAACATGGGAACATGATGATCGCCTTTGTTGCTGAATTGCATTTTTAGATCCGATGCGAAAAGCTCCCCCTTCACCTTGTTCTGTTCCCAGAATGCCATTTCACTGCCATGGCCTTATCCTTCTACAGCAAGAAAGAAACCACAAGAACCAGTGAGCACTCACTAAAGCTAATCAATATGTAGAAGCTAAAAATAAAACAAAGAATTAGACATATGTCAGCACAGGCAGAGGAAAGGGGCGTTTTCCTCGTGCCCCAAGACTTAGTTCTAGGCTAATTCTTGTGACTATTTCTGTGATTCTCTGGGATTTACAGGTGCAGGAGGTATTCAAACACCTGAATTTCTGAAGAATACCTGAGTCCTTCCTTCTGCACAGGCAGAATTCTTTCCAACAGCAGTCAGAGAAGAGGGAGGGTGTCTGCAGCCAAGGTGGGACCCATCATTCCCAACTTCTATCAGGTAACTGAAATCCATGTACCATCCACTGCCACACCAAGAGGCGACCCTTGAACTTCACCTGAGGCCTCTGGGTAAAGGAGAGAGAATCTTTCTTTACATATACCTCCCAAAAGTAAACTTAGAAGGTTCCAAATGACTTCATTCAATAGATATCTGAGTGCCAACAATGTACATTAATGACAGGTGCTGAAGATATCCAGGGGATTGGTAACCAGCCCATTGGCAAGTTAGCTATCCGCACCATGATGTAACACAATGTCCTTTACCCTGCCTTCCCGTTAGTCACTAGTGAAGCTGTCCCACAGTAAGTGCCTTTTAGAGTCCAAGGAACAAAAGTGGGAATATAACCACCATATGTTTTCGGTAACTTGTCACAATAAAACTTCACCCATGTCCCATTTACCGAGCCTGGGCTTATAAAGAGATTTATCGTGTGCTTTGTTAATGAACCACTTTAACATGTGAGGGGAGACAGAAAAACAATATTTAAAGGTCATTTCACCATCTGAGAGCCCCTTTCTGCTTCTTCCCATTAAAGTTCGTGGGACCCTCGAAAATTTCTAATAATGCCGATATGAAGTCCAACAGTTGCCTAGGACAATTTTTCAGGAGTGACTACACTTTCTTAAGGTTTGATTTCCCAATAGCACAATCCCTCCTCCTAAAGGCTGAAAACACAGTAAAATTATAGCCAGTCTCCCATCCATTCAGTGCACAGTGGGGCTGCAGAATCCAAACAAGGTAATTCCAGGAATGCACCTTACTCTGAAGTATGTTAGACATTCTATGGGACACAGATGGAAAACAGACACTGTTCTTGTCCTAAGAAGTTTATAACTTAAAGACACTAATGACTATATGGGTAAATAATTCTAAAACAAAGAGCTGTGGGTGATATACAGTATAAACAAAACAAGACAGAAGAACAAAGTAGATAGAGATTAATGTGAACAAGGTAGAGAGATGTCTTACTAACAGGGGTTTCTGTAGATTGATCAGGGTCGCAAAAGGGAGACTGGATGAATTTATCAAGACCTGTCCAACAACCACTCATGGTGGGATCAGTATTCTGACCTGAATAGGGTACAGCCCTAAAGATCCTGGGTCAACCCCAGCCTTATTCCAGCCACAGTAAGTCAATTTCTGATCAAATTTTCAGATTCCTAAATCTCTCCAAAATCAGGAAGACGCTGCACTGGAGAGCAGACAGTTGTTCCAATACTAAAAAGGTATTTCTACTATATATTGAGAAAACAGGAAGTAGCAATGGCACAGTGCTCACATTTCATATTTTTCAAAGTCAGACAAGCCTGGGTTCAAAGCCAGGCTCCATTATTTCCAACAGGTCACTTAACCTAAGCGTGCGTTTCCACATGTGTAAAGTTAGAAGAAAAATAGTACACATCACAAAATCTGACTGTGTTCATAAGACCAGACCTTTAAAATAAGTAGCCCAGTGCTTCACACATGGCAAGTGGTCACAGAGGATATTAGCTATTAATATTGCCATTATCATTATTAAATAAATTATATTCCAAACAGTGTCAGGTGTATCTATGTGATGGTGTGACCTGAGACTCAGTACCCTAACTATATCATGTCCTGGGACCTGGAAAGCTGAGGACCACATCGCTGCCCTAACCAGGGCCAACATGAGCCAACAGCCTGTGTTTCCCTCCCTTCCGGCCCCTAACTCAGCACCTGGCACAAGCAGCCCCAAAAAGCTAAACATATGTTCTGTCTCCACTGGTTTCAAGGACATTCCACCCTGTCTCCCAGTTGCTCAGAGGGAAGGGTCATACTCTCCCTGCTTCCCCGACCCCACAGGGGCACACAGGACAAAACTGCTCCTTACAGTTTTCTGGCAGTGACATAATCTGACAGTGTCTACAGATTTTCTGCCTGTTTTTATAATATCCAAGACTATGTGAGTCTGGGGGACGATTTCAGTGATAATTGGCTCTCAGCCCCAACCCAGTTCTGCTACTTCTGGTTAAGTTCCCAAGCCTCGTTCCTTGCCCACATTTCCCAAAGGGTGCTCTTGTGGCCATAGTGGCTATTGCAGCTTGCAGCAACTTGTTCCTCCACGAGGAAGGACCCTTCCAGGCTTCAGCTGTAACCCCCAGAGCTCAGCTCTTCCGTTCTGAATTCTGGAGAATGCGTTTTATCAAGTGATCATAGCTCCTTTCAGCATCTTGTCTTCTTCGAATCTCTACACAGATACCAAATGTCATTGCACTTGATGAAAAGTAGCAGAAGACACATCTAATTCCTCGGAGTGAACATTTGAAGGATGGATAGGTGTTCATTACAGAGTTGGTGGAGCAAACACGGCGTTCGGGGTTTCCCAAGCAGCAGAGGAAATGCCACGTACGTTTCCATCTTGCAGCCGGACTGTACCTGGTGTTCACCAGTCCAGGACATCCAGGGCCCTGTCAGTGCTCCTAGCTCTCAGAAGGTGTCCAACAGATGAACAAGAGGCCTCAATCAGCATGGTGGACATCAGCAACTGTAGCGTGTTATGGCTTCTTAAAATGGAGAACACATACATCCAAACTATGTGAGGGCCACGGAGTTGCAAACCTGTGGGCCCCAGGCTAGATAACTGAACTCCAATTTGCAAACTAAACTCCCTCTAGGTGAATCGTATGCCGTCTTATGAACTAAACTAGAGCAGTGAACTTCAAATTTTTAGCTTCCTTACCCTATAAGAAATACATTCTACATTGTAACCTAATACACACGTATATATGATATACACACAGTAATAGTTTTCTACTCTATTGTAATTAATTTTCTAAAGCTAATTGCAACCCATTAAACTCACTCCACAACTCATTACAATTTGAAAGACTCTGAATTGGTGTATAGAGAGGGGATAGTGTGGTGACTGCTGATACTGAAAAAAAAAAAAAGTAGGGAATGGTTAGATCATCAAAGACCTTGCTAAATTAAGGAGTGTAGCTTTATGCTGTAAGTCATGAGAAGCCATTCATTTCATTAATAAATAGATAGGCAAATAAACAAAACACAGGTCCTGCCCTGTGGGAATTACAGTCTCCTCTGGGACAACGGGTTGGGGGAAGAGACAAATAAACTATCTGTTAACAAGAGAGACCGGAGATGACTTCTAGGCAGAGAGAGCAGCATGCGGAACAGTAGAGGGGTGAGTAACTGCCAGAAACACCGCAAGAATTGAAAGTGGTTCAGTAAGGAATGGCTTCAGACAGGAATAGCTATCCTAGATCTGGCTCCAAAGTTCTCCTTTCTCTGGGAGGGGAGATAAGTGATCAGCCACCTTATCTTGAAGGAAGTTATTATGATTACATTTATAAAATATGAGACACCCTTCACAATAAGGGAGACATAAGGTAGGTAGAAGGCATAAGGTAGGACCAGAGTCCCCCATCCCTCAAGGTAGAGAGGAGAGGGCCTTCCTAGAAATACTGGAGTGGCCTGACTGGGGAATCTGCCCTCATGGTGTATGGAATGTCAACCGTGAAGCAATGTCCCAGACAGATTACATTTTAACAGGTTTTTTGAGGTGTAATTTACATACCATAAAACTCATTCATGTTACCACCATCCAATTGTAGAACATATTCTATCACCTCAAAAGACCCCACACGCCTATCTGCCATCACTCTCCGTTTTCATTACCAGCCCTAGCCGACCACTAAACCCACCTTCTGTCTCGACAGATTTGCCTTTTTAGACATTTCACATAAACAGAAGCATACAACATGTGATCTTTTGCGCCTGGCTTCTTTCACTTAGCGAAACATCCACTTTGTAGCCTGTATCAGTACGTCATTCTTTTTTACTGAATAGTATCCCATTGTACCCCATCACAATTTGTTTACCTCTTCATCTGTTGATAGACACTGGAATCGTCCCCACTTCTGGCTATTATGAACATTCAGGTTACAAGTTTTTGCCTGGACATATGTTTGCATGTCTCTTGGGTAGACATTCAGAAGTCAAATGCGCTGAGTCATAGAGGAAACTTATAGTTAACTTTTTCAGAAACAGCCAAACTATTTTTCCAAAGTGGCTTAACCATTTTATATTCCCACCAGCAGAGTGTGACAGTTCCAATGTATCCACATTCTTGGGGATATTTTAAAATCAGATTTAGATTTCTAAATGGCATGAAGCGTAGTTTGAATAAAGTTTTCACTAGCCGCCCTGTGAACTGTGGAAGTCACATGGCCTCGTAATTTATTCACATTCCAAATTTCACTGACAGTTAGAAAAGAAATGATCAGAGATGTTCATTTGAAACATGCTTGAAATCACTTAGTACCAAAATGCAATATCAAACAACCAGTCAGACCTAATGGTCACAGAAAACTTGACCAAAATATTTGTCGAATGGGAATTATCAAGGAACCAAGCACGACAAACGAGAATGTGCCTTGCACACTAAACCGAGTCTCCACAGGAACAAAATGCTAATTGTGAATCCTGCGAAGCAGCAGCAACTTACAAAAGGCAGGGACTCGCAAAGAAGGCCAGGGAACTATTTCTTTAAATCTGATGCAACTTGCATTGTATCAGGTGATGCGCTACAATAGCAGAGACCCTGCCTCCAGAAAAGAAAAGAAAGGGACCTGGCCTCCAAGGGACAGTAATGCCCCTGCTGCTTTGAGAACACCAGGTACCTTTCACAAACAAACTCACAAATTAAAGGAGGGAGTGGGCACCCAGAGATCCAGAAAGAGCTTTGCTTCAGAGACCAGAGGGACACCAAGCTCTCAAATCCCTGCCATTCACATTTTCTAATCTAGAAAACAAACCTTCTGTCTGGGGCTGGGATCTCTGTACCTCTAACATTTTACTTTGAGTGTCATACATATTTCACGGAAGGTGCACAATCCCCTCTCCACAGAGAGGCTTCCTCCTTGGGAAGGACCTTTTTTGCTCTTAGGGATGAAGACCTATGCTAATTCCCCACTAGCACTCTTCCTGGTACTATCAGTTAAGTGGAGATTTAGGTACCCAGCTGGTCAGGTTCCAAGAGATTTCCCCTGCTAATTTTCAGTCACTCAAGGAAAACAAGGAGTAACTAAGATTGAATTACCATGATTTTAAAGAAACAGTGTTCTTTCCCCCACCACTCCCCCCCCACCACCAAAATGTGTAAACTTGGGTATTTCACACTTTTACATCTGTTCTTCTCCAAAAATAAAAGCTGTTTATATTCAAGAAATTATGACTACAATACCAGTGCGAGTTACATCCTTAAAACACTCACAGAGAGAACATACATATTGTTCTGACCAAAAGTGTGTGTGCGATGTTCTTTCCCGGAGTAGCATCTGGGTATTAAGCTTCAGGGGAGCACGGTAGAGCGTTTGCTTATTTGTCCCCATGAAAAGAAAACTGAGTTCTCTCTGACTGGTGCCAGCGTTAGTAGTTTAAAGAAAAGAGAACAGAGGGGTGGCCTTTTAGGAAGAGCAAACACTTGGCTTTGACTTTATCAACCACCCTTGAGTAAGACACCAGCACCAGAACCATCCAAACTCAGTTTCTGGCCTCTAAAAGAGTCAGTCTTATGAGTTCATTGGAAAACTAGAGCGACTCCAAAGCTCAAAGGGCCCTTTTACCCATGCAGATGGCTACAAAGAGGCCATGCTAAATTCACAGTTTCCTCAGAGCCTAAGATAGCACCACTACAGAAACAAAACTGTCCCAAACTTGGTCCTAGAAAGAACTTTTGGAATGACATAATTAATTCCCTGCCCCATGTAGAAAGTAACTAACATTCCTGACTAAAATGCTTGCACAGTGGGGTGCCTGGCTGAGTCAGCGGGTAGATCCGGTGACTCTTGATTTCCGGGTTGTGAATTCAAGCCCCATGTTGGATGTAGAGATTACTTAAAAATAAAATTTTAAGGAAATAAAATAAAGTAAAATAAAATAAAATAAAATAAAATAAAATAAAATAGAATAGAATAAAATGCTTGCAGTTAGCTATTACTTTAATGACATAAAGGCCTCTTCTGAGAAAGTTGGATCTGTCCTCCGATTGCAATATTACAAAAAACTCAATCATCTTCAACTAGACATTTTTTATATCCAGCCTAATGATGATTATCTAATATCTCTTTTCCCTTTAAAATAGGCCTTCTTAGGGTGCCTGGGTGGCTCAGTCGGTTAAGCGTCCGACTTCAGCTCAGATCACCATCTCTTGGTCCGTGAGTTCGAGCCCCGCGACCGGCTCTGGGCTGATGGCCCAGAGCCTGGAGCCTGTTTCCGATTCTGTGTCTCCCTCTCTCTCTGCCCCTCCCCTGTTCATGCTCTGTCTCTCTCTGTCTCAAAAATAAATAAAACGTTAAAAAAAATTTTTTTTAAATAGGCCTTCTACAATGGGAGTCTTTGAATTTGATTTTTTAAAAGCATCTTCCCAGCAGTAAGTATGAAATACAATTTTGATATATGCTCATTATCAAGTTGTATACAAAGTTACCTTAACAACCATAATGGTCACCAACCTCCCCCAAACAAAAAAACCATGTGGTATAAGCAGTGTGTTTATCTAAGAATTACAGATTAAAATAACAACACAGGACATCTTTGTAGATAGGTAAGAGATGTTTAGGAATTGTTACAAGGAAAGTCTGTAGGATTTCTCAGTAAGGGGATCCTTTAACTTGCTGCCTAGATTCCAAAAAGTCTATTTCATTTTTCAAGTTTCACAAAATAAACAACCCAAAGATTTCAGGCTTCAAACTAAGGTAGGGTTGAAAGAGCTGTGAATATGGATTCTTTTTTTTCAGCTTTTAGGCAAATGCCAGCACCTCCTGAGGCTTCAAACTGAATCCCCACAGGTCCAAAGGGAAAAACAGGAAATTAGCACCAAAAGGATGCTTCTTAGTCTTGGGACTGTGGCTTTCTATCCCCTGAATAAACATGCTAATAAATAAATAAAATAAAATAAAATAAAATAAAATAAAATAAAATAAAAAACAGCAATGCAAAGAACAGTCCAGGATTATCGGGTGAAAGTTGTAGACTTTTGCACTTCAAGTATCTCCTGGTCTTACAAACAATTAAAATGCATATATTAGTGTGAAATATAAAATTCCATATTCCTAAAAGTATGCGTCTTCTACAATTTGAAGCCATACATCTTATGAAAACCTGGCAGTTACCTTATATAAATAAATCACTGTTTTCTACTCTGCAACATTTTCAGGCAAACTCAAATTTCTGTGGATATGCTGTTTCTCCCCCATTCATTAGACACCAAGGTTCATGAGGACAGCACTCACATGTGTCTTTGCTACCAAATTCTCAGCATGTAGCACAATGCTAGGCACATAGTAAGTATATGCTCAATTAATAGTTGTTGAATGAACGAATGCACCAGCATGAAAGACAAAAGAAAACTGTATTTTAAAAAATTAGGTCAGTGATTCCAAAACTCTAAAGTACATCAAATCACCTGGAGGGCTTCTTAATGCACAGGTTACCCGGCTCCATCCCCAGTTTCTGATCCAGGAGGCCAGAGAGGTAAAACCAAGAGATGAGCATGAGGCTACTAATTCAGGGAGCTTACTTTGAGAAACACCGTCTAGGCAGTTAACCTGTCAACCAGCTCCAATGCACAGGAAAACATTCACTGAAAGTCTACCAACTGCAGAATCCTCTACCGAGTAAGCCACGCAGGTACTGCTCCAAATGCTATCAAAATTGCCAACACAAGACATACGTGCAAGGGGATGATACACAGACACATGTCCAAAACAGCAAGAAATCATTAGTACAGTCAAACTAAAGATGTTTCATTTCTCCAGTGCATTTCTTTATGATGTATCCTACTGTGCAGTTTAATCTATTTTTCTCAGATGGAAATTACTAAACCGCAATGCATAGCAGTTCTTTCTTGCACGACCCCACTTCATTTCACTTACTAATGGGAGTTTCATCTGAGGCCAGGGCAGGAAATGCAGAGAGGGAGCCCATTTTAAAGCTTATTGATGTTGTTTATACTTTAGTGTATGTAAGGAGGAGAGCAATGATCAAGACTCAGTTCTTAATGATCAGAAAGGAAGCAGAGGCATTAATAAGGTACAAATTTAATCTAAACCGCCACCAGGTTTAACAAAAGGATACACAGAACAATCCAAGAGAATCCCGAACTCTAACTGTGACCATTGCGTAGCTTTGTAAATCATAGCTAGCATTAACTTTCAAAGGTATACGTTTCTCATGACCCTGTTCTAAATGTAAATGCATTTATATCCAGATCATAAGCAGAGAGGGTATCTAATTAGATAATGTTTGCAAGTACTTTGAAGATATTTAAAGTGCTCTATAAATGCTAATTATTATTATTATTATTATTATTATTTAAATACAGTTCACAATTACTGCTTACAACCTATTCCACCCACCACACTGCCATAATTTGAATACAGGCAGCTAAAAAATAAAACAAAACAAAAAATCCTAGAAGTAGAAAAGATGAAACCATGTCCATATGAAGCTCTAGATTTTTACCAGTCATAAGTAATTTATAAGCATTTCAATTTTTTTTTAACGTTTATTTATTATTGAGAGACAGAGAGAGACAGAGCATGAGCATGGGAGGGTCAGAGGGAGGAGGAGACACAGAATCCAAAGCAGGTTCCAGGCTCCGAGCTGTCAGCACAGAGCCCGATGAGGGGCTCAAACTCCCAAACCGCAAGGTCATGACCTAAGCTGAAGTTGGACATTTAACCGATTGAGCCACCCAGGCGCCCCAATTTATAAGCATTTTAAATAGAGGGCTGGGATATCAAATCTAGTAAATCTAAGCAATTGCCCTCTGCAAAACAGACAAACCCAAAGTTGTGTCAATTTTCAGAATTTCTTACTTATAAACCTAGTGGAAAGCAGATTGTGGTCCAGAACACAAGGCTCTTTATTTACCCTTCTGGCTGCCAGCCGCATCTTCCATTTTCTCCACTGCAATCTTAAAGTATCTACATCATTCTGAAAAAAGCATGACTCAAGATTTTGATTTTAATAATCATCAGACAGATAAAGCCTTGAGAATGGTCCTTCCTATAACATATCTTCTGACTCATCTTGCTAGCTTCTGCAATAATCAAAAATTGAGTGGTCTCCCGTTCTTAAAAAATGGAAATCTTTGAGCCTGATTCCACATCTTCCAAACATACCTGTCAGATGATTTTCCAAAGAGAATGACAGATTAAATGTAAACATCCCTTATACACAGTGTACAAGAAAATTATTGCTAATCCCAAAAAGGTTCACATTTTAGGTTTTTACATTTTTAAGGCAAGAAAAAGAACAATTAACATATTCAAAGCTGACTTTGGTTCATTGAAAAACAAAATCACAAGGAAGAAATACCTTGGAAACAACACTCAAACACCATAAGCTCACCAAAGAGAGCTTGTGCCCAAATGAAAGACTTCTGGGAAACCTGTGAACTTTAGGAAGATAACACACCAGATAATTCTGAAGTCTTGACAAGGTCTGCAGGGCAAATAATGACCATGGGAGTCACAATGTGCAGTGGCTTTGGGGCAGGTCGGTTGTAAGTTCCGCCATTTTGTAGCTCTATGACTTTTGGTAAATACGATGGTTTTTCTAAGTCTCCTGTGTTCATTTGTGAATGCTAAACGCCTGTCTCACAGAAAATTTGGAGGTAATTTGACAATACCAAGAGCTTTATACACTTTTGTCATAAACTACACTTCTAAGAAGTTATTCTAAGGACACAGAGATGTACACAAAGACTTACGTATATTTATTGAAGCATTATTTACAAAACTTGAAAAGTTAGAAATAACCAGAAGCTTCATCAATAGGAATTGTTTAAATATTATCATTCATCCTCACGACAAAATGGTAAGCAGTCATTAAAAACATATGGTTAGAGGGGCGCCTGGGTGGCGCAGTCGGTTAAGCGTCCGACTTCAGCCAGGTCACGATCTCGCGGTCCGTGAGTTCAAGCCCCGCATCAGGCTCTGGGCTGATGGCTCGGAGCCTGGAGCCTGTTTCCGATTCTGTGTCTCCCTCTCTCTCTGCCCCTCCCCCGTTCATGCTCTGTCTCTCTCTGTCCCAAAAATAAATAAACGTTGAAAAAAAAAATTAAAAAAAAAAAAACATATGGTTAGAAATTTGAACACTAAATACTTAAAGAAATTTTAAGTAACATACTAATTTCTTTCTCTTTTTTTTAATTTGAGAGAGAGAGAGAGAATGCACGAGGGGGAGGGGCAAAGGGACAGAGAGAGAGAGAGAGAGAGAGAAAGAGAGAGAGAGAGAGAATATCTCAAGCAGAGTCCATACTCAGTGCAGAGCCTGACTCAGGGCTCAGTCCCAGGACCCAGGGATCACGACCTGAGCCAAAATCAAAATGCTCAACTGACAGCCACCCAGGTGCCCCAGTTACATACTAATTTCTAAGCATGATAATAGGATTGTGGTTATGTATTTTTAAGAGTGTTTATCTTTTAGAGATGCATACTGAAATATTTACAAATGAAACGATACGATGCTTGAAAATAATATGGGGAGGAAGTGGACGGAGTTGTAGACAAAACAAGATTGGACACGAATGGATAATTGTTAAGTCGGGGCCTCATTCTACTATTCTATTTTAAATATCAAGGTATTTATTTATTTTTTTATTCAGATTAAATTCATACTCCATACAAATTCACCCTTTTGAAGTGCACAAATGATTTTTTAATATGTTCACAGAGCTGAACAACCATCACCGTGGTCTAATTTTAAGACATTGGCAGGCATTCTCCACTTCTGCTCAAGCTGCAGAAATCCACTTTTATTCTCTATAGGTTTGACTATAGATAAATGGAATCCTATACTAGGTGGCCTTTTGTGTGTGGCTTCTTTCACTAGCATAATGTTCATCCATGTTGTAGCATGTATCAAAACTTTCTTTTATTGATGAATAATATTCCATTGTATGGATATACTACATTCCATTTATTCACCCATCAATTCATGGACATTTGGGTTGTTTCCACTCTTTTATTCTTATTTTTTTTTCAACGTTTATTTATTTTTGGGACAGAGAGAGACAGAGCATGAACAGGGGAGGGGCAGAGAGAGAGGGAGACACAGAATCGGAAACAGGCTCCAGGCTCTGAGCCATCAGCCCAGAGCCTGATGCGGGGCTCGAACTCACGGACCGTGAGATCGTGACCTGGCTGAAGTCAGACGCTCAACCGACTGCGCCACCCAGGCGCCCCAAGTTTCCACTCTTTTAAAAAAATTAATGTTTATTCATTTTTCAGAGACAGAGAGTGACGGGGGGAGGGACAGAGAAAGAGGGAGACACAGAATCCAAAGCAGGCTCCAGGCTCTGAGCTGTCAACACATAGCCTGACTTGGGGCTTGAATCCATGAACTGTGAGATCATGACCTGAGCTGAAGTTGGACACTTAACCCACTGAGTCACCCAGGCACCCTGGGGTTGTTTTCACTTTTTGGCTAGTATGAATAATGATGCTACAAACAGGGGTACCTGGGTGGCTCAGTTGGTTAAGCATCTGACTCTTGATTTCAGCTCAGGTCATGGTCTCGAGGTTAGTGAGTTCAAGCCCCACATCTGGCTCTGTGGTGCAGAGCCTGCTTGGGATTCTCTCCATCTGCCCCTCCTCCACACCCATGCACATTCTCTCTCGCTCTCTCTCTCAAAATAAATAAATAAACTTAAAAATATAAAAACATAAAGAATAAATTTTGAAAAATGCTACAAACATTTGTGTACAAGTTTTTGTTTGGATATACGTTTTCAATTCTCTTGGGTATATATACCTAGGAGTGGAATTGCTGGGTTACATGGTAACTCTACTATTCAACATTCTAAGGAACTGCCAACCTCTTTTACAAAGTGGCTGTAATGTATGAGCATTCCAATATTCCTTCTGATTTTATGTAACTTTAAAATCCCCCCATGACAAAGAATTTTTACAATTATGTTATAGAAAAACATTAACAACATGCAAAAAGGGTGATTGTTAAGTTTAAAACACAGGTTGCAGGGGCACCTGGCTGGCTCAGTCAGTAGGGTATGTGACTCTTGATCTTGATGCCATTATTCCGAGCCCCACATTGGGTATAGAGTTGACTTTAAAAACCAATAAATAGATAGTGGGTGATGGGCATTGAGGAGGGCACCTGTTGGGATGAGCACTAGGTGTTGTATGGAAACCAATTTGACCATAAATTATATTTAATATAAAAAATAATAATAAAATAAATAAATAGAAACAAACAAACAAATAAAAGCAGCAAACAAGTGAAAACACATTTTTAAAAAACAGCTTGCGGACAATATAGACAACATGATCTTAATTTTTAAAGCTATCCACTTAGCAATGCACAGAAAAGAACTACTAAGCCATATACCAAAAGGAGCCCTGGAGCCCCGAAGGTAATCCTGGTGGGGAGTCTTAAGAAAAATCAAATATATGCACTGCCTTCGTGAAGTTTACTATCTAGTAGTGGATATAATCCAGGTCAGAAAGTTCTGAGTGTGAGGTCAGTTCTGAAAGGGTTTACAAGTGGAATGGATAACTTCTTTCTGAGAGAAATCAGAGGAAATTTGGTGGAAAAGGTGGCATTTGAATGTTTACTGTTAAGGTAGTAGAGACAGAAAAGGAATACAGTAAAACCTTGGGTTGTGAGCATAATTCGTTCCGGAAACACGCTTGTAATCCAAAGCACTCGTATATCAAAGTAAATTTCAAGAACCATTGGCTCAGTTGTGGTCATGTGACATTCGGCATCTCCTACCACTCGTACTGCAAGACATCGCTCGTTTACCAAGTTAAAATTTATTTGAAATGTTTGCTTGTCTTGTGGAACACTTGCAGCACAAGTTACTGACGCTCCGAGGTTTTACAGTATAAGGTACAGCACCCCCTAAAGAGCATCCATGGGGAGAAGGAAGCTGTTCTCTGAGGCAGGAGTAAAGCATCGGTCATCAGAATTGCAGCGCATGGTGGGAGGCCCAGCTGAATTACAGCTGGTCTTACTGCTACACTAAAGAGTTTAGTCTTGGGTCTGTAGACTGTGAGGAGTCAGGGAAGGTCGTGAATAAGAAATACCCAGACTGAAAATGTGCTGTTCGAAGAGTAATGTCACTGCAGTGTACGTAGAGACTAGTCAGGAGAAGGCTGATGGTAGAGACGCAGGAGGGAAGTCTCGTCATGGATGCTGCCCAGGGCACAGTCACCTCAGTGGTTGTAGAGAGGAAAGGAGCAAAAGGCCGCATGCAATGGATAGCAAGGAAAGATGTTTAAGATTGGGGTGAAATAAAATGTGTTTTGAGAATTTCAAGGCACCCCCTTGAGACAACTGGAGAACAGCCGAGGCATGTAAAAAGCAGAAAGCGAATCATCTTTCTCTAGAGGGAAATAAACTTCCAACCAGAATGAAAGAAATTACAAGCGGAATTCATCCAACATTTTCTATTTAAGTCCTCCCTCTCTCTCCTCTAGGAACCTTATATTTATATGAGCAGAATAACATTTCATTCAAAAAATATCACCCAGATTTTCTTGGAATTCTCAGCACACTGCTAGTTCAGGCCCTGTTCTCAGACAGCTACTTCCCCCACAGATATGGTAGAACCAATTTGACATAAAAGCAACTTTCAGACAGATTATCCCAAATTCTCTCAGAAACACAGACTCAGAGACTGGTTGTGCTCAGCTGGGCATGGCAGCCATGATTCAATCACAGTAGCTCAAAACTGGGTGGACTGGAGAACTGCACCCCTGAAGAAAGGAACGGTGTAGGACAACAAGGACATGAAGACTAATACCAAGGCAGAAACACAGGAAGACTCAAAATTACAAGGTTTCAAAGAGCCTTACAGATAAGGCAGCGGGAAATGTGATATTTTCATGAAGGAAAAATGTTAGGTGTTCTTTCTTCAACAAAATATTCCATGACTTCCTAAGTGGACAATTAGGCAAACAGCAAACCATGACTTATGTTAGCTTTTTTACTAAGATTCAGAACACTGAAAATGATTACGCATATTTCTCTGATGTTCTGATAACTCCCACTACACCCTGTTTTATTATGAGGCAATGTCATGGCAAAGAAAACACCTGTTTAATATCTCTAAAAAACAGCAAATATATCTAATTAAAAAACTACTCTGCTGTTATTGTTTTTGAGACACTGTTATCTTATCAATTCTTTCAACTTTGCTAAACTCTCATTTAAGACCAAATTTAACTAAGTGCTCTGGGATAAGGAATTAATAATGTTTCAAGATTTCCTTAATCCCCATGAGACCTCTGACCAGGTTTTAAATACTGGACTAGTATTGTATCATTTCAGGTGGACACTCCCCTCCCAAATACACAAACTTTGAAAAGGCACACGCAAGGGGTGCCTGGATGTCTCAGTTGGTGGAGAGACCGACTCCGGCTCAGGTCATGATCTCGCAGTTCATTGGTTCGAGTCCTGCGCCAGGCTCTGTGCTGACAGCTCAGAACCTAGAGCCTGCTTCAGATTCTGTGTCTCCCTCTCTCTCTACCCCTCCCCTGCTCATACACACACTCTCAATCTCTCAGAAATAAATAAACATTAAAAAATTAAAAAAAGAAAGTAAAGACACAGACATAATAAATGTGGCTTTATTTAAACAATGTTTAATCCACAAAGAAGGGAAAAAGTTAAAAAAAGAAAAAAAAAGAAAAAAGTTTTAATGAATAATGCTGATACCTGGTACTGGTTTAGAAATAGAGCAGGGGCACCTGGCTGGCTCAGTCCTTAGGGCATGTGACTCTTGATCTCAGGATTGTGAGTTTAAGCCCCATATCTGGTGTAGAGATTACTTAAAACTAAAATCTTAAAAAAAAAAAAAAAAGTAGTGAATGCTGATACTGGGGCAAAGGTCAATCCAGGCCAGCAGAGAAACATATAAGGTCATGTTGACACATATAAAGGAAAAGCTACTTTCAAAAGACGCAGGACCTTCTGATATCTTCTTCTCAGAGCCATTTTCAATTAGGTGCAATCACTGAGATGAAATGTTGGTAGAATCAAGTTTCCTATAAAATTCTATTTAATCATGGAATAGTATATTTGTGTAGAGCATTGCATTACGGTTTTATTTTCAAATAAAGCATTGCCATAAATACTTTGATTGTTAAAACCAGCGTATGAGAAAGGCAAGCAGTTGAGATCATTCCCATTTTTAAATTAATTATGGTTCCAGGACTTACCCAGAGTCACAGAACCAATAAGACATGGACATAGAATGCAGTACTCACTCTACTCCATTCACCAACTCATTCATGTATTCACCTGTTTATGCAACTAACTGCAATGACAGATTCAAAAATGGGCAAGGCATAACCTCTGGCCTCATGGAGCCCACAGTTTATTAAGCTGGCAGAAAAACATCCCAGTGCCATTTATAACACAAGAACAAAAAGTGCAGTGGGAAAGATGCATGTGAGTCTTCCAGATGAGGTCAGTTCTTAAATCTATAGGTCTTAACAGACAAAGAAATAGCTAGGCCTGGAAGGCAGTGAGGGGCAGGGGGAAAGACAAGCAGAGGTCATCTAATTCTGTTCAAATAGAAAACTGAGTGTGAGTCCTGGCAGAAACATAGTGTATGAAGTCAGCAGAGGCCAATCTTGGCCTTGAACGCCTTCCTCTGTGGGCCAAACTAAGGACAGCCAAGGTGCTCAGACTCAGATATATGCTAATCTTCAAAAAGCTTTCTGGCTGATCTCACCTCATATGTAATAAAGCCTACCGGTGGCAAATTTCATTTCTTTTAATACTGTGATGTCTTGAAGGGAGAATGACTCAAGCCATGAGTTTGAATGAGTAGATTGTTTTCTGTAGCCTATGTATGTATACACATATTGCATACACCCACATGGATAGTTTATAACCATAACACTATATATGAATATCCACATAGATTATGCAAAACATACATAAAATTCTACAAACCTCACATGGAGAGACATCTGAATAATGTGTGTATCTAGACTGACCCCATGGGAGATATTCAGATGGAGACAGGTTACAGAGAGAGGGTACTATGCAGGACAACCATCTGTACTAGATGATTCAGTCATTTGCCAGCAGAGGAAGAATTGAAAGGGGGGGGGGGGTTACAAAATGAATTCTAAAGGTATCTTAATGCTCCACGGTTTTATGTATTATGAGTTTACCTGCATGAAGCAGTTTCTTTATTCTCAATAAATAAAATTCCATGACTCCGGTGAAATAATTCCTCTCTGCCATTTTTTTGTGCTCAGGCAGAAAATGTATTATTGATTTCTGATTCAGCCACAGACAATGTGACTTAGAGAAAGGAGCACTGAATGAGAAGTCAGGAAACCTAGATTCTCTCCTCAAACCACCGTTTTCCCCTCCCTCACCCCCACCCCAGCAGAGAGGGGGCTGTGTGACCTTGGGCAATGACTACAGTCTCTGGGCTTCAGCTTGGTATTAAATGAAAGGAGTGGGTAGGTGTTCTCTAATTCTCTTCCAGCTCTTAATCTATGAAACCATCCCCCTCCCCTAACACTTAGTTTATCTCCAGAGCTCTAAAAATCAAGACTTTTAAAAGTGGATTCAGATCATCTCTTTTTTAGCCAAAGAAGATCCTGTTTTATCTTATTTTTTAAAACCATCCAAATCTTGCATAATTCAAATGATCAGTGCTGTCACTGGTGGCTCTGGTTTAAATTATGCATTGTTGCTATTTGGGGAGAATGTAGACTAGGTCCAGTCTGGGATCACTGGCTGAGAACAATAAGCCCCCAAAGTGAGAAGGATAAAGGCCTCTCCAGACAGGATCTGCTTTTAATGCATGGAGCTCAGGGTTTACAAAAAGAGCATTGATTGTGTACATTAAAGAGCCACCGAAACAGCAAGGGATTGGTAAGGCTGCAGCAAATTCTCCTAGATGCCACTGACCTTGGCTGCATTTCAGGGGTCAGGCATTCCCCATAAGGTTCTCAGCAGGCTGGCTTTCCTGAGGGGTTAGGAACAAATGAGACCTCTCATCCAGATAAACCCACCTCTCCTAATTTGAGAAGACAGAAATTATCTGCCCTCTGATTTGTGGAGATCACCTGTGTAGCCTTTGGACTCAACAGCCAGCCTACACACCTCACCCCCTACAAGGCGGGTCCTACACCCCAGCCCTCCCGGGTGCAATTGTCTCCACATCAGCATGTAAGTCCTCTAGCCAGCAGTTCCCATCTCTAGAGCTGGCCTTAGCCCTCCCTCATTCCACACCTCCTACAGGCAGAAATACAGGGGCAAAGCACTAAGCCCAGGCCACAAAGAGCAATTTCAGGGAATCCTGCAAAGATATCTTTTCAAAATACAGATCTCTGGAGCACAGGCCTCCCATGTGTGAATCACACTCCAGGCAGGCCGGTGAGCCCTCGTGGTTCCTTACAAGCCTGCAGGCTCTGTGTGCTCGTATCTCAGAAAAGCTTCCCCAGAAAAAGCCCACAAGGGACACCTCTGACCAAGCCCAACTTAAAAATCGCATCAGAGCCCTTTCCATTAGAGGAGCAGTGTTGAGATTCTAGCTCAGGAAAACCACAAGCCTTGCCCATTGTTCAGATTCCTTCCCCATACCCCCCACCCCACCCCCTACTGGGCTTTTGCCACTTTCCCCTACCCGGTAGTCTGGGCCATCCATCCACCTGATTAACCCGCTGGCAGTAACTCCCAGTGCAGAAAGTAGGGCAAATGAACATGCACAGTCTGTAAAGCAGGAAATCACAGACTTAGCCAAAGCACCCACCCGGTTACCAACCCCCACCCCCAGCTGCCCAGGGGGCAGCGGTTTCTGAATGTGGCATTTCTGTGCCAGGAAATAGACAGCTTACTGTAATATCACATGAATGAGCTTTTGCTGCCCAACTATCAAAAAAGCTATTTGAAATGGCATCTCTGTTCCTTCTCAACCCCTGGACGGCCTTGCAGAAACCCTCACCTCTTGGAAGAATTAAGAAGGGAAAGGGAAGTTAAAAAGAGGAGGATTCATGAGACTAAATAAAAAGTACCACTTTGACAGTAAAGGTAGCTCTTTAAAATAACTGTAGAGAAGGAGGTACTGTCAGGAGAAGTAATGAAGATTCAGGTCTGTAATCCCAAGATTTAGCATCAGTCTAACAATGTATGCCTCAGGAGGGCGTGTGAACTTCCAAGCTTCACCCATCCTGTGTGTCTGTGTTGAGACCCACCATCAATTCTATCTCACCATCCCCCGTGCTTCAAGTATACATGCTGTGGCTTTTTTTTTTTTTTATTCTTGGTTCAGGAGAGGAAGAAGCCATCCTTAATTGGTGTCCAATCCTCATCCCCCTCTGCTGCCGCCACCCACACCCCTCACCTCCTTTTCCGCAGGCAGCATCTAATTAAAATGGCAAGAAAGCTCTGCCCCCTTCCCCGATAGAGTGTGTTGGGATTCAGAGGTGGGGGTGGGGAGGCGTCGAGGCTACCCTGGGATTCCTGGTATTCTGATCTCAAAACAACAGCAAAATGGATTCTATAGCAGTGATGTCTTAGTCAATACAATGAAAAGGCGTCTGAGGCGATTCACGCGAAGGTAAACGCAAACCAGTGGGCCTGGAGGGACGTAGATGCTCTCTACAAAGGACTGGCCGCGCGCGCGCGCGAACACACACACACACACACATCCACACACACACATCCACACACACACACACACACACACACACACACACACACACACACTCACGGGAGTTCCGGTCTGACTGGGGGAAAGCAGAGAACACATCCTTCCACCTGCTTAAGTTCAACCATAAAACTGAAATGTCAGAGCCACAAAGTCAGAAAGCACAGGCAGGTCTAAGTTAAACCATAAATAAAGGTGACTGGCAGACTGGCATTGAAGAGAGCTCGGAGAGGCAGTCGGGGCTCAGAAGGCGGAAAGGGGCTAGAGGAGGCAGTTGCCATCTACCAGACCAGCACAGCAATAGCTGCCCCTGTGGAGCGGCAGGTTCGGCTTCGTGGGGACAGTCAGGCTCACAATGTCATCTTGCAGGTAGCTGGGAAAAGTGAGTGGCCAGTGCTTCTATTCACGCTGCTGTTACTCTCTTTGCAGAAAGGGGCAGTGGGGTCTCGCGCCTTGGCACCAGACGACCGTCTGGGGCTTGTGTGCACACACCACGCGCGCGCGCGCACACACACACACACACACACACACACACACACACACGAGCCTTTCATTTTAAGGCTCTTACGCTGGTCTAAGATGAAACTGGCATTAGCTCCACTGGTTCTCTGGGGAGCTTCGGCCACAACCAAAGGAGGACACGTAGTGCACAGCTTTGAGAGGAGTCTTAGCCAAGAGCACCTCGGCGGACCCCGAATCAAAACCAGAAGCCAGGTTCTCTCCGCGTCGCATTCTCCCTCTGCCCAGTAGCCCCCGCCCGGGTTCACGCACCGAGTCCGTTCACCCCGAAACAAACCGCTGGGAAGAAATCAGAAAACATGTTCTACTCACCCTCAGAGCCGAGAGATCGATTTCATCCAGGCTACGAGCCGGGGAGTCGCTCGCCATGTCTACTTCTTCGCGGGAGAAATGGTCCAAAACCACCCTGAAGCTTCTCCCTTGGAAATTCCACCTTGGTCTATTTTACTCGCGTCCTCATGCGGGTGTCGCACCAGAGGCCCCGGGCCCAGCCTCCCCAGCCCACCCCGGCCCCACAGAACCCGATCCCGATCCCCCGCGCGTCGGTCCTCCGGGTCAGGGAGCCCAACCTGCGCTGATCTCCAAGCCCGGAGCCGCGGTGCGTGTGGGCTGCGCGCCCTGCTCAGCTAAGGGCGCTGGGGCTGCGTGGGTGTATTTAAATGGGACATGCTTCTTTGCTTGTGCGTGGATGGCGGCTGCATTGGCTGTTATAATGAGACACATCAACTCCTCCACTCTGCTGGGGGGTGGGGGTGGAGAACCACACAGAACTGTCTATCACCGCTTCCTGGGAGGAGTAAAGGGGGGGGGGGGGTGGAAGGCGGAGGAGGCGTGGTCTCCGACTGGGGAGAGGCCGCGCTTCCTGACCCGGTCCCTCTGCACCAGCGTGGTTGGGGGAAGGGCGCGCACCCTTTCCGCCCAAGCTTTTGCAGGCTAATCTGGATGGATCTGAAAAGCTGTTCCTGGACCCTGCCGTGCTTATCGTAGGGGCAAAGGGGCCTTATTTTGTGTGTCCAATTCGTGCACTGCAGCACAATGGCCCTCAATCGCATTGGGGGGGTTTTCGGTTCGGTTCAAATGCTCTAGCGCTGAAAAAATCCAGAAGGAAAAAAAAAAAAAAAAGAGTGACGGCCTCCCTCCTCCATTAATTATTTGTGGGGCTGGAGTAACGCGGGCTGGTGCAACCGGTGCATATAAGGACTTGTGTGCAGGGAAGGGGATCCGCCTCCAGGCGCGGAACGAATGGGGGAGAAGCGCACTCGTACCCTGCGCTCCAGCGATTTGCAATGGGGGTGGGTCAGCCAGCGACCCCCGGGATCCCGGAAGGCGGGTCTCGAGGGCCGGTCACTCGCGGGTCAAGGGCTAGGAAGGTTTACCAGAAGCGGGAAAACGGACATCTGAGTTCCTTGTTGGCATCGCCACACCCAGGACTTGCCCGTACCGCAATTCCCCACGGAAACGACCGAATTGAAACGAGAAGCTTTTTCTCTGGGTGCAAGAGCTGAATGCTTCAGGTAACTCCAAAGGGAACACGGGGTGAGGCAGCACTCGCCGCCTCAGGACGCTGCATTTCCCTTTCAGGCAGTGTTTTCGTGGCTGACCTACTCAGACTGATGGAGAAAGTTTAGCTGGTGGGTGAGATGTAACATACAAAATGCACCGGGTGAGAGCGATTTCGCTCCACCCGCTTTCTCATTTCAAGGCTGAACGTTTACAGTGGTAAACATGATATTCCGTAATCAAAAGTATGAAGTCACTTCCCCCAGCCCCCCTACCCGCCCCCCCTTCCCCTCCAGCTTTGGCCACGCGAAATACATGGGAAGAAAAGCTAAATTTGAACTTTCCCCCCAAATACAGCAGTATCTGCACGTCTGTTAAAATGGGAGTTTACATCTAGCCAAGTGCAGTGAGGGCTTCTTAATCCTGTGGTGTGAATGTCAGTTTCAGAAAAGGACTTTTGAATGAATGAACGGAAGCCAATGCAGTTAGTTCATCAGGACTGCAGACACTGGAAGACTTAGAAACAGTATTCGGTTTGCGCCCTGCTTTTTGTTGTTAACATTATTGTACTTATCTGTATGCACTGGGGATCATGAAACTGAAGAATTGTTCTAACATCTCAATGGCCACAGTTACTTAGGAGATTTGCCCTTAAAATGTCAAACGTTTAATCATGTTATATTCAGAACGCTCGATTTGACCTATCATTTTCTAATAAGATCGTCCAGCTTAAGACAGTAAATAAGGTGCAGCAAGCCACCAAGGCATGTAGAAATGACGTAAAAAACCTACCATTTCCCATCATGGTCCTTATTTTTCCCTTCTCTGTCCCTTTTTTACCCTTAATCTAGATGGCAAAGTAATGTATTTCTTTCTCATGTTGAAAGAAATCATTAATTTAAGATCAGGTATTTAGATCTGTGAACGTAACTATTTTTAAAACTCCAGACATAGGAAAAATGAGATAAACATTTTTTTTCATGGACAACCTTCATTTTATACCCCAGATTTTTATCTGAAACATCACAGATAGATGAATGGTCTCTTCCACCTTAGTAAACTGCTCAGGCCATGAGGATGCTGTGAAACACACTAAATTCCACCCTTGGATTTAGAATTGGAAGACTATATGTTCAATCCAGTGATGGGGGAGGGCTTCCTGGATGCTGACTGGTTGAGCTGAGAGTCAGGTGGAGGTGTGTGGGGGGGTGATGGATGCAGGAAATACCATAAAAGGAAAGGTTGCAATAGCCAGGCCACCTTCAGCTAGTAAGGGAAGGAGCAAACTCCAGGCTGTTTGTGCTGGAGGCTAGGTAGTAGTGGTGACTGGACTGAGAAGGGAAGCAAAGGTCAGATCAGGTAGCGCTCTGCATGTCCCATTAAGGAACTTGGACTTTATCCTTTAGGTCAAGTGTGTATCAAATTTCAGCCATTCCAATACAAATCCCTATTTTTTTGCCATGTCTGTGAACCCCCCATACTATTTATTATCTGCTTAATATTTTTCTCTAAATCCATACTTTTCTTTTTTTCTTATTTAATTTAAAAGGAAACATAAATGACTACTATAAATGGAAAGCTAGCAATACTTGCTAAAAAAATAAAAGAAAACCATCAAAATAAATACAATGGAAAATAAATATTACTTAATTCTAGCTATCATTGCGTGCTCCAGGTTTCTAGCCTAGGGCTTGCTCTTCCTTTGTTAAAAAGAGGAGTTAATAAATGCCAGAAAAGGCATTCAAAATTTGACCGAAGTGAGATTTTTCCTCTTTATGTAATCTGAAGGATTGAAAGAACTGATATCATTTATGTTCAATTTGAAAGCCTGTAAAACAATACAATATGCTGTTTATGTCTGTAAATGTATAGCCAACTATAAAAAGCATGGGCATAGGCTGGAAGGACACAGATCAACTTCAGGACAGTGACAAGGGACAAGTGGAATGGGAAGGTACAAAGGAGGATCCAACAATAAGACCTAATTTATTAAAAAGAAAAAAAGATCTCTAGCAAATATTGCTAAATGTTTGGAATTGTTAGATCTAAATAGTTACTAATTCATATTTATTATATTGTTCTCTGGATCTTTTTGTATATTTGAAATATTTTTATATTTTAAAAATATTTATAAAAAAAGAGAGAATCCCAAAGAGGGTTGTGTTCCCTCTATTAGATTCAATGTTATTTAATGCCATATCCATGCTCCAACTAAAATAAACACTGGAAATCAGTAACACAGCTTGTGGAACTTTTAAAAGCACGCTCTGTATATCTTCCACAAATCCCTAGATATAACAGAAAATATATTTTAAAAAATTCATTAGAGTTCTAGAAGACAATAAAGACAGTATCAGTGGTCTAGCAATTCAGAGGACTTCCTAGATTATATAAAGCAAGTAGGATTTGATTGCCAGCAGATCTGTAAACCAAAACGGTACAGGGTAGGACCAGGGTGAGAGCTGGGAAGGCTTCAAGCTCAGAGGCAATGGCTACAAGGAACTGGGACTTTCATCACAGTAACTAAACCCACTAATCCACTCTTTCATTCATTCCATAAATATATAAATCATTTACTCTGTGCCAGTCACAATACCAAGTCCTGAAGATTTGCTTTCACAGAGGCAAATAATAAAATTGTAAATAATCCATTACTAACATTATTTTAGATGGTAATAAGTGATATGAAGAAAATCAAGCAAGATCATGAGAATCAGCAGGTACACATGTCCACCCCCAGCCCTGACACATGCTCTCCGTAAGTATAGGTGCTTGGGCCAAGGAGACCGGGTATCACTCCAAGGAGCTGCTCACCGATTGCCAGGAGAAAGGAGACCACACACACGCACACGCACAGAAGGTGAAGTACCTGCATCCCCCGCGCTGCAAGACATTTGCTGCCCCACTTTCCACCCCAGTCAGCAAAGCAAGCACTCAGAATATAGAACTGGCACCACAGATAGGCAAATGAGATTTTCAAACACTAAGATGAGCAGACAACCCTGAATCACCAATCATTTCTAAAAATCTATTACTTTGAAAGAGAAGAACCAACTCCAATCAACAAACAGATTGAAAACCCAAAGTTACTGTTAAAAATGAGTTTTATAACATATATGTTTTATCCTCAAAAAATAATACAGGATCTTACAGTCATAAAACAACCAAGTTATTATGCAAACAAACCAGTTAGATGAATAATTAGTATATTAATTGAAATTTTTAAAATGAATATATAGATTGAACAATAGAAAGTAATACTATGCTGCAGATACTCCTTTAAGCATTCATGCATTAACATATTTAATCTTTATAATCTTCCAAAGTAGGCAATAATATTAGCATATTCACTTTACATATGAGTAAACTGAAGACTTAAAAGTTTAATTAACTTACTCAAGGCAACACAGTAATAAATGACTGAACCAGGATTTGAACTCAAGCTCTTAATCATCATGCTATACTGACTCAAGCTGAACTGAAGAGTGAATTTGTTATCTAGAAGATTGGGCCCAGTTTGATCCCAAATTGCAGAAGAAAGTATGTAGCAACAGAGTAAGAATTTAAGTAATATGGAGCATAAATCCAGAAGTTCCAACCTTCATCTGATAGGAGATCTAGAGAATAGATAGGAGGGAATACTCAGAGAAATAATAGAAAATGGTCCCGTATCTTCAGGCTAAAATCTCCTATAGAGTGCGTAAGTTAAAAAATACCACACTTGAACATATCATGATGGAATTTCAGAGCATCAGGGATAGAAAGAAAATTCTAACCAGATCACCTATTTCTCATCAGCAGCAATGGATGCTAGGACAAAGCATTCTAACGTATGGGATAACGGGACAAACATATCTTGCAACACTGACTAAAGGGGAGTGAAGAAAAGTCTGGTGTGTCTTATAAAAATGGTTTTCCTGTTTGAAAACTGAAAAAAGAAAAGAAGGGACCAAAGGGAAGAGAAGAGGGCCAGGAAAAGCTTTCTGCCTGTGGCAACCATTCTCCAAGATGGCTTCCAACAAGCCTCACCTCCTGGTATCTCCACCCTTGTGTAGGTCCCTCTAATATAGAATACAGCTGGGTAATACGAGGCATTTCAGCTTTTACCTTGTTTTCTTGGTTCATATGCTTGAACGCCATGTTTTTCAACCTCAACACTATTGACATTTTAGGTCTGATAACTCTTGTTGTAGGGGGCTACCCTATAGTGTATGATGTTTAGCAGAATTCCTGGTCTCTACCCCCTAGCTCTCAGTAACACCTTCCCAGTTGTGACAACCAAAAATATCTCCAGACATTGTTAGATGTCTCCTGGCAGGCAAGATCACTGCTCTAGGGGGAGTCACTCATCACATCCTGTGGACATTCATGCCCCTTGCCAGACTTGTGGGTGAGCTGCCTTGAAGTGGATGTTCCAGCCCAATCAAGCCTTCAGATGACTGCAATTCCAGCTGGCTCTGACTGCAATTTCGTGAAGTTCCTGCCTGAACTAGGACAGTTCAATCCAGCTGTTCCCAAATCCCTGACCCACAGAAACCATGAGAGATCATGAATTTTACTATTGTTTTAAGCCATTTGATTTGTTATACAGTAAGGGGTAACTAATACATTGTCTTCAGACAGGGTTTGTGTGGACATAATTGCTACAGCTATAACAGCCATCTCCCTAGCAGGTCAGGATGAACTTGGGAAAGAAAACAAAAGAGGAAAAGCATCTGGATCTTTAATGACATCATTGAGCCACTCAATTAACTAATCCAGGGGCAACCTGTCTGAACTCCTTCTCATGAGACATAGGTTTTTCTCATTTTGTTTAAGCCACCATTAGTTGAGTATTCTGTTATATTTTTTTATCTGTCTTATTTTTGAGAGAGAGAGACAGTGTGAGTGGGGGAGAGGCAGGGAGAGAGAAGACACAGAATGCGAAGCAGGCTCCAGGCTCTGAGCTAACAGCAGAGAGCCTGATGCAGGACTCAAACCTACAAACTATGAGATCATGACTTGAGCCAAAGTGGTGCTTAACCGACTGAGCCACCCAGGTGCCCCAAACGTATTCTGTTATTTGTAACCAAATACTTCTTGTTACAGGAAATAAAAATTAAAACTATTCATTGTCTTTATCATTGCTGATTCACAAAGTAAAAATGAAATAATGATAACTTATAACTAAAATGATCTTATCAGGGCACGTGGGTGGTTCAGTCAGTTGAGCACCTGACTCTTGACTTTGGCTCAAGTCATGATCTCAGGGTCATAGGATCAAGCCCCACTTCAGGCTCCCTGCTAAGTATGGAGCCTGCTTGAGATTCCCTCTCTCCTTTTCCCTCTCCCCCTCACCCGCTCTCTCTCTCTCTCTCTCAAAAAATAATAAAATTAAATTAAAATTAAATAAAATAATCTTACAAGTTTAAAAAAAGAGAGAGAGAAAACCAGGCAAAGATATTTTTTTTTTTATCTTGTTTGGAGATATACTTGGATATAATCTCTAAACAGAAAAATGTGAGTCAGTTACGCATGATAAATATAAGGGTCACCACATAGGCAAACATAAATTGGATGTTTAAGTTACAAACTAGTTGAGTGGGAAAATGGACAAGGATAGCTTGAAGAATTGAATAAAATGAAGAAATAAAATATAAACCATTGAGATTGACTAGTGTAAAGGACATATGTTTGGAGTGGTGAGCTGACCCAGTATCCATTCTGCTTTTGTAAACCATGGTAGGTAGACTAATAGCTCCCCAAAGATGTCTATGTTCCAGTGCCCAAAACCTACAAGTATGCTATCTTAGATGGCAAGAGGGACTTTGCAGATGTGATTCAATTAAGGAATTTAAGATGAAAAGAGTATCCTAAATTATCAAGGAGAGACCCATGTAATAACAAGGGTGCCTAAAAGTAATGAAAAGGGAGGCAGAAAAGGAGACCTAGAGGAAGATGTGCCATGGAAGAAAGGCACAGAGAAATGCAACATTACTGCCTTTGAAAATGGGGGGCGCCTGGGTGGCGCAGTCGGTTAGGCGTCCGACTTCAGCCAGGTCACGATCTCGCGGTCCGTGAGTTTGAGCCCCACCGTCGGGCTCTGGGCTGATGGCTCAGAGCCTGGAGCCTGTTTCCGATTCTGTGTCCCCCTCTCTCTCTGCCCCTCCCCCGTTCATGCTCTGTCTCTCTCTGTCCCAAAAATAAATAAACGTTGAAAATGAAGGCAGGAGCCATAAACGAAGAAATGCAAACACCTGTAGAAGCTGTCGAAGCAAAATAAAACCCAGAATCTCCCCTCCCACCTCCAGAAAGGGATGCAGCTCTGCTGACATCTTAATTTTAGCCCCACGAGACACATTTTGACTTGCTGACTTCCAGAGTGTAAGATAAAAAATTTGTGTTGTTTAAAGCCACTAAGTTTGTGGTCATTCATCACAGCAATTATAGAAAACTACAAGACATACTGTATCCATATTCCCTTTTGAATGATTGTCTCCCTGTGGTTACAGATTACTGGTGCTATTTCTTAGGTTTTCTGCCCACTGGGAGTCCAAAGGTGAGTGGGTATCTGAAAGCAGAACTGAAGCGGCCCCCTTCATAAAAACCTGGAACTTTAGAAGAATGGCAAGAAGAATGAAAATGGTTAGTCGTCATTCATTCCATTTGTGGTACTCTAACCATAGGGATTTGCCAGAATCCATTCTTCCTTTCTGTTTCTCAGAAGTCACCTTGCTTCTTGCCCATTTTTAATCTTGGCTCTCTGGGCTAGTTACCTATGGCTGTGCAAAGAACCACTTCAAAACTTAGTGAATAAAACAACAGTTAACTCTTAGCTCACAAATCTGTAATCTGGACAGGGTTTGGTGGGGAAGGCTCGCATGCTCCACAGACCATCAGCTACAGCTGGATGAGCAACTTCTGAAATGGCTCACTCACTTACCTAGTAAGTTTGGTGCTGGGCTACCTGCTGAGGGTTCAGCCAAAGCTGATGGCTAGAAACTTTGGTTCCTCTCCAGGTTGGTCTCTCCAAGGGCTGTTGGGACTTCTGGCATGGTGGCTAAATTTCAAGAACAAGTATCCCATAAAAACCAGACAGAAGTTATATCACCTTTTATGACTTAGCCTCAGAAGTCATGTGACTTTAATTCTGCCATTGTCACAAATCTACCTAGATTGAAAAGGGAGATGCCTATTTCCCATCTCTTGAAGGGAGGAGTGTCTAAGTCACGTTAAAGAAGAGCATGTGGGATGGAAAAAGTTGTTTCAGTACCTGTAGAAATTAAGACCTACTGCATGCTTCCAACCTTTCTATCAGTTTTCTGTCCTCAATAGCTCTGCCATTTGTTCATGTTGACCAGAGTTGGTTTCTGCTGTTGCTTGCAACCAAAGAATAATGGAGCAGATATAAGCACTAACAAAATATCAGAATAAGACGTATTTAAGTTTCCTTATTGAAAGACAGAATCTCTCAGAGTAGGTGAAAGCAAAGCAAAAGAAGCACAGTAAACTAAGGATATACACGCTTTCCAACTCTGCCATGGGAAATTAACAAAATTTGACCAGGCCACACAGGAAAGGTTGATACTTTCCAAAAGGCAGCAATCATAGATACCACATTCTCAGACAATGTTACTAGGAGATTTCAATATTCATGTCACAGATTTATCTAAATAAGTGATTCATAATTCTTGGAATTTCTTTACTAGAATGACCATTGTCTCTCACAGAACTTAAATTTACTCCCAGGAACCCGAACCGAAATTTATCATCATCTTAAAACAGCTCTGCCTTAGAAAATGAAACTCCATTTCCCATTGTCCAATTACAAACCCTCTCTTTCTAGCTTTCTGGTAACCTTCACTAACATTACCACTGTTTTCAGCCACACAGGCTCCATCTCTGTCCATCGGTAGCATTCTTCATTCTTCTGCAATCGGTTGCAATTCCTCTTACCCTTTCTTCCTTCCCTTTGTGTCCTGGACCTCACAGTATTTAGGAGCCTGAAATTTAATTTGCTGTATTCTGTACAGTATGATCTAAAATGAAGACCATGGTCCCTGGAGTTGATCTGCTTGAGATCAAATCCCAAAATAGAAAAATAAAAATAATATAGCTGTTTTACAATTCTCATTTTTTTTTCAGGTAGATAGATAAGGTAGATTTTTTTTTTAACCTTGGTCACCATTGAAATAATAATGCCAAGTGACAACATCACTTTTGTATTAAATGGGTACAGAACAATTTTCATAATTATCTAGTACCATTTAAGTCCAAAGACAAACACAATACTTTATCTAAAATATCAGTATTACACTTTCTCCAAATACAGAAAACTATTTTTACTACAAATTTGGCAAGCCCTTTCAAAACAGCATTTTCTGTTTTCGTTCTTTGGGAAATTCTTAACAACAAATATGTATAGAAATTTTCATATGCAGCTATAATCCTTCAATATTTATTATAAAAGTTTACTTGTTATTACACTCTGTGTTAACTAACTGGAATTTAATAACAACTTGAAAAAGAAATAAAATAAAATTTTAATTACTTATCATTTTTTTAGAAGTTGCTTGATCTCCTTAAATCTTAAAACAGTTTTAATTTTATCTATATCTATCTATATCTATATTCTAGCCCAGTAATGGAGTTTTCAGCTTGGTTTTCTCTCAATATTTTTAGGACCTAACCTAGTGTCTTGCAACAGTAAGCATTCCTTACATTTCTGGTCAATGACCAAACATACTTGAATAGAAATGATGAAGGGACATGTATTCTGACCACCAGTCCTGTCCAGAATGTGTCAAAAGCCTGTGGTGCTTTGCTTCCTCTTGGCTATCTCCACTAGTTTCCACTTGTTCTGTGTAACTTTTCCACAGGACTGTATCTTTTTTTTTTTTTTTAATACTTTTTAAATTCTCAAAGGTTTGTTTGTTTGTTTGTTTAGAAGCAGGAAGGGGCAGAGAGAGAGGGAGAGAGAGAATGTCAGGTAGGCTCTGCACTGTCAGCACAGAGTCTGATGCAGGGCTCAAGCTCCCAAACCGTGACCTGAGCTGAAACCAAGAGTCAGCCGCTTAACCCACTGAGCCACCCAGGAACCCCAGGATTGTATCTTTTTAAATGTTAGACTCTAAGCTCCTCATGCCCCAATATACACAAAATAATTTTCAGTTTTTCATTCATGTCCAAATCTTTTCACGGCACATTCCCATAGGTTAGCCCAGAGCTGGGAGAGGGGAGGAGTAGCCAGCTGGATCTTAACATGAAGTCATAGGGTAGATAAAAGCTTTTATCGTACTTTTAAAGCTGGAAGGAACATTAGATATAACCAGGTCCCACCCTCTTATTTTACAGATAAGGAAACCAAGGTTCAGAGACTCTGTGACTTGCTCAATGTCAAAGAGTTAACACACAAAAGGGCTCTGGGACTGAAAGCTTTATATAAAAAAAAAAAAAAAAAAGTGGGGGGAGGAGCAAAAGAAGCAAGGCTGTGTTTTTATTGTTATTGTTCCCCCCCCCATTCCTGATTCTCTATTCCTTCTACTATACCATATTGCAACCCAGACATTTAAAGTACTATCCACTTGTGTTGTGCTTTTTATCTTAAGGAAACTGTAAAGAATATAACTGATCGTATTTCCCTTAATGTGTGGGCTGCCTGAGAGCTCCAAGCTAAATGAGTAGGTTTGCCATGCCTGGTGCTGGCTCTAGCGTGGGAGGAGGAGCCACAAATGGAGCCAAGAAGCTTGTCTGAGTGGAATCTTTAAGCCACAGAACCCAGGCAACAAAATGAGGAATAGGTATTTATTTTTATCACTTGGCCACAAAAGGTAGAGGCCAAACATTTCTAGAGATTTAACACCCTCTGGTCACGCAATTACATGGACGACTTGTAAAGACTACACTGGAAAATGTGTTCTCTCTCTTATAACATTTAAAACATTGTATTGTAGCTGTTGATTTTCTTTTCCACCATGAAACTGTTGAATACAAGGAATTTTTGAAAAATGTTTTAATGTTTATTTATTTTTGAGAGAGAGAGAAAGAGAGAGAGACAGCGACAGAGTGTGAATGGGGGAGGGACAGAGAGAGAGAAACATAGAGTCTGAAGCAGGCTCCAGACTCTGAGCTGTCAGCACAGAGCCTAATGAAGGGCTTGAACTCATGAACTGCAAGATCATGACCTGAGCCAAATTCAGATGTTTAACCGACTGAGCCACCTAGGCACCCCAGGAATTTTCTTATTCAGCTCTATTTCTGTAGTGCCTCGCATAATGCCAGCAATAAAGTGGTGGTTATAAAGCTAATCAATAAATCAGTGTAGTGAAGAAGTTGGTAAAGATGGACAGAACTAGCCACCTTGAAGCCAGAAAATTTGGGAAAGTCTTTTAAACCCTTTAAGTGTCATCATTTTTATACTTTTTATGATTTTGCATGAATAGTTGATTTTGAGAACAAAGCAAGTGACCAACAGCTACGACTGTGTCAAAAGCTGATAACAAAAATTAGTTGTGGATATACTCTTTCCATCCGTTCACAAAGAATACAAATTCATTCACTCATTAGTGTATCCATTCATCAGAAACATGTATTAAACACAGGGATCATCAAGATGGTCTCTGTCTTTGTAATTTATTTAGTCAGTGTTTCTGAAAGCATGGTCCATGAAGCACTTCTATCAAACAGGGAGACAGGGCTTAATTAACATGTAGATTCCCAGAATCTTGGGGGAGCAGGGTCCAGGAATTTTCACCTTGAAACTAGTAACTGCCCAGGTGATTTTTTTCACCCATTCCCAAATATTTATTGAGCATCTTTGATAAGCAAGGACCTTACTTGGCTAGACCAAAGGAATAATGCGAGTAAATTATGCTCTGCAAATATTTTGGTCTGTTTGGGATGCTATAACAAAATGCCATACACTGGGTAGCTTATAAACAACAGGAATTTATTTCTCATCATCCTAGAGGCTGGGAAGTCCAAGATCAAGGTATTGGTTGATGCAGCATCTGGTGAGAGTCGGCTTCCCCATAGACAGCTCTTTTCACTATGTCCTCAAAAGGTAGAAGGGGCAAACCAGCTCTCTGGGGTCTCTTATAAGAGGATGAATCTTAGTCAGGAGAGCCCCACTCTCATGACCTAATCACCTCCCAAAAGACCCAACCTCCAAATACCATCATCTTGTGGGTTGGGATTTTAACATATAATTTGGAGTTAGGGGGATAACACAAACGTTCAATCCATATTAATAAGAGACAAAATCCAATTTAATAAATGTAATGAAATTTATTAGGTTAATGCACAGGTATAAGAAGAGCTGAGAGGGGTGGGGTGGCAGGAATTTAGGGTCAGGGTCCAGATTACGAAGAAAAAAAAAAGTATCCTAAAGCTGGTTAGATAGATACTCTACACATTATACATGTTGTAGGTGATCTCTCAGTGAAGGAGGCCCCAAAAATTTGCTTTAAATTCTGTGTCTTCTAGTGTATATATTCCCTGCTTCTACAGTCATATGCATAACACCATAGTTAATTTTATCAATCTCCCCTCTCTATGCTTTTTTTTCTTGCTAAAATATTTTTAAACATATGTTTAAAATCATGTTATTTCATGTCTAAATATGTCAGTATATAGCTAATAAGGGGGGAGGGTGAGTGTGGATTGGGCTCATTGACTTGTTTCCAAAGAATAGTGTATGGAAAAAGGGGTGAAAGTAACTCTACAGTGGAAAAATCTAGCAAACAGCAAACACTACCTTGGCCAAGTAATTAAGGTTAACATCATCATATTGATGATGTTATTGATAGATGATAGTCATATTGATAGAATATACCCTTGATAGTATATAGAAAGGCACTAGTAAGATTTAAAATATATATATATAAATATAACTATATATATAAATAACTTTATTATATATAAATAATATATAATATATATTATATATAATATATATTATATATAATATATATTATATATAATTATGTTATATATAATATATATTATATAATATATATTATATATAATATAATTATGTTAATATATAATATATAATTAATATACAATATGATATATTATATATAATTAATTAATATATTAATATATTGATTAATGTATTATATATACATTAATATATAATGTATTATATTAATACATTATAATATACATTAACATATAATGTATTGTATACATTAATATATAATATTATATATAATATATAATAACTTTATTATATATATTATATATTATTATATATAACTTTATTTTATACATAATATATATAAATATATAACTATATATATAAATAAACTATATATATATATATATATATAGTTTAGCTAATACTAATGTGACAGTATTGGTTCCTTAGCAGCGACAAGTATATCAGAGTAATGTAAAATGTCACATTAGGGGAAACTGGGTCTGGGGTATATAGGAATTCTGTACTGCTTTTGCAATATTTTGGTAAATCTAAAATTATTCTAATTTTTTTAAGTTTATTATTTAAAAAAAGGAGAGTATAGCAAATTGGATAGGCTGGAAGAAGTAGATAAATTCCTAGAAACATACTAAGGGTGAATCATGAAGAAATAGAAAATTTGAACATCCTAACAAGTGCCCTCCTCAGTGCCCATCACCCATTTTCCCTGTCCCCTTCTGCCCCTCCCCCTTCCACCCTTAGTTTGTTCTCTGTATTTAAAAGTCTCTTATGGTTTGCCTCCCTCTCTGTTAGTAACTATATATATATAGTTTGTAACTATTTTTATATATATATATATATATATATATACATATATATATACATATATATATACATACATATAAATATATATAAACATATATATATACATACACACACACACACACACACACACGTATATAATATCTGTCTTTATCTGACTAATTTCACTTAGCATAATACCCTCCAGTTCCATCCACATTGTTGCAAATGGCAAGATTTCATTCTTTCTTGTTGCCAAGTAGTATTCCATTGTATATATAAACCATATCTTCTTTATCCATTCATCAGTTGATGGACATTTGGGCTCTTTCCATAATTTGGCCATTGTTGATAGCACTGCTATAAACATTGGGATATGTGTAACCCTATGAATCAGCACTCCTGTATCCTTTGGACAAATTCCTTGTAGTACTATTGTGGGGTCATAGGGTAATTCAATCTTTAATTTTTTGGAGAACTTCCACACTGATTTCCAGAGTGACTATACCAGTTTGCATTCCCACCAACAATGCAAGAGGGTTCCCCTTTCTCCACATCCTCACTAACATTTGTTGTTTCCTGAGTTGTTAGTTTTAGCCACTCTGACCAGTGTGAGGTGGTATCTCAATGTGGTTTTTCATTTGTATTTCCTGATGATGAGTGATGTTGAGCATCTTTTCATGTGTCTGTTGGCCATCTGCATGTCTTCTTGGAAAAGTGTCTATTCATGTCTTCTGCCGTTTCTTCACTGGATTCTTTGTTTTTTGGGTGTTGACTTTGGTAAGTTCTTTACAGATTTTGGATACTAACCCTTTATCTGATATGTCATTAGCAAATACCTTCTCCCATTCTGTTGGTTGCCTTTTAGTTTTGTTGATTGTTTCATTTGCTGTGCAGGAGCTTTTTATCTTGATGAGATCCCAATAGTTCTTTTTTTGCTTTTAATTCCCTTGCCTTTGGAGACATGTCAAGTAAAAAGTTGCTGTGGCTGTGGTCAAAGAGGTTGTTGCCTGTTTTCTCTTCTAGGGTTTTGATGGTTTCCTGTCTCACATTTAGGTCTTTAATCCATTTTGAATTTATTTTTATGCATGGTGTAAGAAAGTGGTCCAGTTTCATTCTTCTGCATGTTGCTCTCCAGTTCTCCCAGCACCATGAGCACTGGGTGTTTCATGTAAGTGATGAATCATGGGAATCTACTCCCAAAGCCAAGAGCACACAAATACACTGTATGTTAGCTAACTTTACAATAAATTATTAAAAAAAAGAAAAAAGAAAATTTGAACAGACCAGTAATGAGTAAGAGGATTGAATCATAATACAAAAACCTCCCAACAAAGAAAAGCCGAGGACCAGATGGTTTTACTGGTGAATTCTACCAAACATTTTAAAAGAAATAATGCCAATCCCTCTCAAATCCTTTCAAAAAGATTAAAGTGGAATGGACATTCCTAAACTCATTTTATGAAACCAGCATTATCCTAATACTAAAGCCACATAAGGACACTACAAAACACACACACACACACACACACACACACACACACACACACACACACAACTATAGGCCAATATCCCTGATAAATATAGATGCAAAAATTCTCAACAAAACACTAGCAAACCAAATGCCACAGCCCATTAAAAATATACATCATGATCAAGTGGGATTTATCCCTGGGATGCCAGGATGGTCCAACATGCTCAGATCAATAAATGTGACACTTTACATTTGAAAACTGCAGGATAAAAATCATATAATCATCTCAATAGATGTAGAACAAGCATTTAACAAAATAAAACATTCTTTAATGATAAAAACTCTCAACAAATTGGGTATAAAAGGAATGTACCTCAACATAATAAAGGCCATGTATACAAGCCCACAGCTAATATCATACTCAGTGACGGAACATTGAAATTTTTTCTATAAGATCAGGAACGAGTCAAGGGTGTGCATTCTTACCACTCCTATTCAACATGGTACAGAGCAATTAGGCAAGAAAAAGTAAGAAAAGGTATCTAAATTGGATTGGAAGAAGTAAAATTGTCTCTGTTTAGAGATGATATGATCTAATATATTAAAAAAATCCAAAAGTCTCCACCAAAAACTGTTAGAACTAATCAAAAAATTCAGTAAACTTGCAGGATACAAAATCAACATACAGAAATCAATTATATTTCTATAACACTAACAACAAAAAAGAAAACAATCCCGTTTACAATTGCATCAAAAACAATAAAATCTTTAGGAATAAATTCAACCAAGGAGATGAAAGATCTGTACCCTGAAAACTATAAGATTTTGATGAAAGAAACTGAGGAAGATACAAATAAATCCCATGTTTGTGGGTCAGAAGAATTAATATTGTTAAAATGTCCATACTACCCAAAGCCATCTATAGATAAAATGCAATCCCTATCAAAGTCCAATGGCATTTGTCACAGAAATAGAAAAAAAAATCCTAAAATATGTATGAAACCACAAAAGACCAAAAACAGCCAAAGCAATACTGAGAAAGAACAATTACATTAGGGGCATTACATTTTCTGATTTGAAACTACATCACAAAGCCACAGTTATGAAAAACAGTATGGCACTGGCATAAGACCAGACACATAGACCAATAGAACAGAGTTGAGAGCCTAGAAATAAACCATGGCATATATGGTCAACTAATATTTGCCAAGGGAGCCAAGAATACTCAAAAGGAAAGGATGATTTCTTCAATAAATGGTGTTGTGTAAGCTGGATAATCACATGCAGAAGAATGAAATTGGACCCCTATCTTTAACAATTCACAAAAATTAACTTCAAATGGATTAAAGACTTAAAGATAAGTCCCCAAACCATAAAATTCCTAGGAAAAAACACAGGGAAAAAGCTCCTTGACATTATTCTTGGCAATGATTTTGGATATGACATCAAATGCCCAAGCAACAAAAGCAAAAATAAACAAATGGGACTACATCAAATGCCAAAATTTTCTGTACAGCAAAAGAAACAACAAAATGAAAAGGCAACCTATGGAATAGGAAAAAATATTAGCAAGATGTCTATCTGATAAGGGGTCACTATCCAAAATATTTAAGGACACATACAACTCAATGGAAAAGAAAGAAAGAAAGAAAGAAAGAAAGAAAGAAAGAAAGAAAGAAAGAAAGAAAGAACAAACAGAGGCACCTGAGTGGCTCAGTATTTTAAGTGTCCAACTCTTGATTTCGGCCCAGGTCATGATCTCACAGTTTGTAAGATCAAGCCTCGCATCAGGCTCTGTGTTGACAGTGTAGAGCCTGCTTGGGATTCTCCACCCCCCTCCTCTGCCCCTACCCTGCTCACACCCTCTCTGAATGAATGAATGAATGAATGAATGAATTACTAAATGTTTAAATAAACAGCAGAAAAAAAAACCAAACAATTTGGGTTCCTAAAAAATAGGAAGAGGAACTAAACAGACACTCTCCTAAAGAAGACTTACAAATGGCCAACAGACATATGTAAAGAGCAGGTATATGAAAGCATCACTTGTCATCAGGGCAATCCAAACCAACACCTCAATGAGATACCACGTCACACCTGTTAGAATATTATCAAAAAGACAGGAGATAACAAGTGTTGGTGAGGGTGTGGAGAAAAGGGAAACTGTGCATTGTTGGTGGGGATGTGAACTGATACAGCCACTATGGAAAACACTGAGAAGATTCCTCAAAAAATGAAAAATAGAAATGCCATATGATCCAGCAATCCCACTTCTGGGTATATATCCAAAGGAAATGAAAATAAGATATTGAAGAGCTAGCTGCACTCCTATGTTTATTGTAGCATCACTCACAATAGCCAAGATAAAGAAGCAATCTAAGTGTCTGTCAACAGATGAATGGATAAAGAAAATGTGATATATATGGATTTCATGTTGAAAATAGAATATTATTCAGCCACAAGAAAGGAGGAAATCCTGCAATTTGTGACAACATGAGTGGACTTTGGGGGCATTATGCTAAGTGAACTAAATTAGACAGAGAAGGACAAATATTGTATATTCTCACTCATATGTGGAATCTAACACAGCTGAACCCAGAGAAACAGAGAGTAGAATGGTGGTTTCCAGGGGCTGGGATGGTGAGGGGCTGGGGAATCCGGAAATGGTGTGCAAAAGGGACAAACTTCCAGTTACAAGATGAATAAGTTTTAAGGATCTATGTACAACATGGTGACTATAGTTGACATTACTGTATTATATACTCAAAAGTTGCTAAGAGAATCAATCTTAAATGTCCTCATCACACACAAAAAGAGTATAATTATGTGGGGTGAGAGAGGTTTTAACTAACTCTATTGTGATAGTCATTTCACAATATACACATATATGAAATCATTATATTGTGCACTTTAAACTTACACAATGTTAGGGGCGCCTGGGTGGCGCAGTCGGTTAAGCGTCTGACTTCAGCCAGGTCACGATCTCGAGGTCCGTGAGTTCGAGCCCCGCGTCAGGCTCTGGGCTGATGGCTCAGAGCCTGGAGCCTGTTTCCAATTCTGTGTCTCCCTCTCTCTCTGCCCCTCCCCCGTTCATGCTCTGTCTCTCTCTGTCCCAAAAATAAATAAACGTTGAAAAAAAAATTGTTAAACTTACACAATGTTATATGTCAATTTTATCTCAATAAAGCTGAGAAAAAATAAAATAAAAACTAATAACATAAATAAAATATGTAATTCATAAATTCATAATTTTCTCATCCTGTCTTAAAATTTAGAGTAGACTTTTGGGAAACAAAAAATATCTGTTGTCAATAAATACTTACCAAAATCTTAGTTAAAAAAAGAAGACAGAGGGCAGGATGACAATACTACTCTCACACTTAAAAAGAAAACTTATGGTGCACCGGGTTGGCTCAATCGGTAGAGCATGCAACTTTTCAGCTAAGGGTCATGAGTTTGAGCCACATATTGGGCCTGGAGATTACTTAAAAAAAGAAAAAAAAAAAACTTGTCCCAAGCCAGGTCTGAGACAGAACATTTTTGCATAATGTAATTCATAACCACTTTCTGCAAAGACATTTACATTCTGATAAAATTCTTAGGCACTTGTCTGGAAACCAGTCATTGATTCACCCAAATGGCTGCTAGTTAAGGATCCAGTGACTTTTGCCTTTTTTGGTTTTGTTTTTGTTTTAGTCTGTTCTATGTTGAATATCTTACCAGTCTCCTTTTTTCATAAAATAAGAGTGAATCTTTGAAAGGGCCCGATAAAACCTTATTCCTTGAATGACAGAAATGTATAACGGTGAAAAATCTTCACATATGTTTATAATGAAATTATCTGAAAAGTTTTCTTTAATAGCACCTAAAAAACCATCATTCCTTAACATTATCGAATACCCAGGCATATTTGTATTTGGCTATTATATGAGGAGGGTTCTTAAAATCGCTAATGTTTGGGAATCACAGGCCTCTGTTGGACCGAGTAGAAGAGCTATAACAACTTCTGGCTTTGTTTGTAAAAGGAACATCAAAGTCCTTTGTTCCAGGCACGGACTCCAGAGTCCATATGTCCCAAACTACATTTTATTTTATGGAGACTTTTGATGATTTTGAAGCTACGGACCATCTCCCCAGAAATATGCACATCTGCACGCATTTGAATTTTTTTTTAACTAGTCTCTATGCCCAATGTGGGGCTTGAACTCATGACCCTTAGATCAAAAGGGCACATGCTCTACTGATTGAACCAGCCAGGCACCCCTGCACACATCTGAAATTTTGGCCCATAAATTCAGGGCGTTCCATGGAGCTCTTGAGCTCATCCAAAAGGTCTCAGACATGGGTTAAGAACACGTGCTTTAAACATTCCTTCCCAGTTGTCACTCTGCTGCTCTAACAAGGAGACCATATCAAAAAGACATGCATTGTTTTGTGTCTTTAGGAGAGGACATTGTGCCACTGTCAAGGCCTCCATACCTGGTTGAGAATACAATCTTTTTTTTTAATTTGATTTTTTAAAGTTTATTCATTTATTTTGACAGAGAGAGAGAAAAGAGAGAGAGAGAGGAAGGGGCAGAGAGAGGGAAACAGAGACTTTCAAGCAGGCTCCACACTGTCAGTGCAGAGCCTGATGCAGGGCTTGAACTCACAAATTGTGAGATCATGACCTGAACTGAAGTTGGACACTTAACTAACTGAGCCACCCAGGCACCCCTTGAGAATACAATCTGTAGTCACATGATAGAACAGAAAAAACCCTAAGTTTGGTGACAGAAGACTTAGATTTTCCAAGTTATTTTTTTCAGTACTTTGAGCAAATAAGGGGGACAAAGATATGGTTAAGGTTAAGGTTAGTAATTTACAATGCAAGGAACTCTACAATATTATCATTTGCATTTTAGAAATTGGAAACTGAAAATTAGAGAGGTTAAATAATGCATCCAAAGTAGTCTTCAGCCTATACACACACACACACACACACACACACACACACACACACACACACATACACAGTTTTCATCAACATCAGGCTGGTCCAAATTTAAAACTTTTGTTGTTGTTGTTGTTTTTTCAAATTTCACTAGTGGCCTTCAAATTGTACTTAAGAGAAACTTCTGGGAGTGGTTGGCCCCACAAGTAGGGGTAAGGGGTACCTTTGGCCCACTGGTTTTATATATATGATTTTTTAATTAAACTCTGCTAGGCTACAAGAATATTTGGAAACCGCTGCATTTTACTCTGCTGTTCAGTCTCCAGAGGTATAATGCTAATATCTACTTTATTGTGACAGATAAGCAGTACACATGAAACAGCTGTGTAAACTTCTAGGCATTATTCAGATGGGAAATATTAGTGCAATTACTATATGGCAGTGCAATGGAGAGTTTTCCTCCTTAAAAATCTTTACTACAATCAACCCACAAACTTGGTGTCATGTTTCATGCACCTGAAAAAACAGGTTGGTTTTCCTATGGTTTGGGGGCATTAGTTTAGATCTGAAAGCTCTATGTTAAGGGTGGTGTCTCTCTATATTTTCGACACTTTAATTATTAACAAACTATTGTATGTATAATTGGAGCTTAAGCTACCATGAATACATCTTCTCAGATGCATTTGAATTGACCCACCTTCCACTGAAAACCTTCAAGCCTAACTTAGACTTTCTGAGAAATTTCAGATATGATGTTGGGTTTACCATAATCTTAAAATATTATGATAACTTTAGTAGGAGACTAAAGGTCAATTCCAGGATTTTGAGACTAGCCTTGCCTGCCAGTCTTTCATTTGGTGACTTGGTGAAACCTGGTCAGACTGCATGTCTGTAATGAGCGTAAGAGGAGAATGGCCTCCAAAAGTCTGCGGAAACTTTCAGAAACGAGGCATCCAAAATCAAAGGAGAAATCTACAGAGTTATTGCTGAGCTGACTTGTGGGTAGAAATAACACCTTCCATAATTGAGACCTCTCAGAGGTGGAAAAATGTTTCCATTTCCAAAAAAAATTTTTTTTGAAAAATCAAACAGTGAAAAAAACACCTACAAAAAGAAAATTCCCCGTGTGTGCTTCATACTTCAAAACGAGATCACTTTCATTACTGAGTCATCAAAACTTCCTGAGTATTTCTTTTTGAAGTGAAAGAACCAATCACTAACCTATTTTCTTTTCCACCCCAGCATCTACAGCAAAAACAACTCAGAACCAGTCTTCGGTAAAACTGCAAAGTAGGCAAGGTCTTTCTCTGGCTTCTTTCACCACCTCTTCTCTTTTAGTCCCTCACCCCACTGACCGCCCAGCCCCCTCCCTGCTCCTCCAAGCCCCAGCTCTCTAAAGGGACGCATTGTTCTCCAAGGCTACTCTCTCAGAAACTTTCCAGGACCAAAGAAAGTTACCTTTTCCTTCCCTTTCCGAGAACCCAACCTCCATCTTTCCCTGCTGCAGTCGGACCCTTCGTACATCTCCAGTTCATGGCTATCACATCACAACATCCTTTCCCGGGGCCTTTCCTACTGCCAGGCCCCACCATACACACTGGCCTTGCAATATTTTTGTAAGCAACTTTGCCCGCTGCCACACAGTCTGCTGGAGACGGGCAGCTGGTTGCCACCACTTGCAGTGTGTGGCACGTAAATGGAGTCCCCTGGAGTTGTGCACGGGAACACAGTGAGCATGAGGCCCAGGGATAAGCAAAGTCACTGTCCTGGTTGTGGCCATCCAAAGGGAAAGCCCAGGGCTTACTGCTAATCTTCCTCAGGATTCATTTTTGCCTTCATTTCTTCCCCCTCATTGGCCCCCTTCTTTCCTTGTACAGCACACACGTTGAATTTAGACAGACTGGGTTTGAAGGGTGACACTGCCACTTCCTGTGACCTGGTGAAAGTCATTTAAGTCTTCCAGAAAAGCAAGCAGGCTAATAATGACACTTCCCTCTAGTGTTATCAGGTGGACTAAATGCGGAAATGTTAGTAACAGCACTGGCCCAGAGGCAAGCTCAAAAGATACCTGGTGAGGGCCACCTGACTGGCTCAATCGGAGGTGCAGGAGACTCTTATTGTAGGGTCATGAGTTAGAGCCCACTTTGGGTGTAGAGATTACATAAATAAGTAAGTTTAAGACAAAAAAAAAAGAAGGTTACCTGGCAAAATAATTTTGAATTCTAAGGCTGAGGTTCCACCCAAGAAGTCCACACCGCCCCTCTTCAAACTGTGTAGAAATTATCTTTATGCTCCCCTCAGTTCTCCATACTAATTATAGCTTTTGCCCTTAGGTTTTTAATACATTTTACCATGTTAATAGTTCATTTAATTAAAGCAGTCCTTATGTCTTACAATGATGGAGCTTTTTTGTTTTTGTTTTTGTTTTTGTTTTTTAAAGTAGGCTCCATGCCCAATGCGATGCTTGAACTCACAAACCTAAGATCAAAGACCTGAGCTGAGATCAAGGGTGGAACGCTTAACTGACCGAACCACTCAGGTGCCCCACAATGATCAAATTATCACACCGTCTCTGTTTGGAGGTTCTGTGCCCACTTTCTACTGTATTTTCGACTTTGTATCTCTTATCCTGTGCACTTCCACACCCTGTGTTCTTTATTGATAAGAACAACAATAATAACAGAGGTAGTAGTAAAAATACTTACCATTTACTAAATGTGTTTTGTGTCAGACACCTTATCACATTGCTCGATTTAATCTCTGCAGCAAGTTGCCATTATTATTGCCATTGTAAAGTTGAGGACGCTGAAGGCAGGAGTTTTTAAACACATTGTCCAAGATATCAAGGCTTGTAATGTTGAATCTGCGGATACCTTATTCTTTTTATTTATTTTTATTTTTTTAATGTTTATTTTTGAGAGAGACAGAGTATGAACAGGGGAGGGGCAGAGAGAGAGAGAGAGAGAGAGAGAGAGAGAGAGAGAGAGAGAAAGAGAGAGCAGAATCTGAAGCAGGCTCCAGGCTCCGAGCCTTCAGCAGAGCCCAGAGAATGACACTGGGCTCGAACTCATGAATACGCAAGATCATGACCTGAGCCGGTCAGATGCTTAAAGGACTGAGCCACCCAGGTGCCCCTGGGGATGCCTGATTCTAAAACCCATTCTTACCCTTTGCACCAGGCAACAATTGCTCTGCCTTCTGTCTCTGGACACAGGATCTTTGTGCCTGAGATCGAGTTTGCCTATTCTGGACTTTTCAGATTTCACATACATGGAATCATATATTGTGTGATCTTTTGTAACTGCCCCTTTCACTTAGTGTATTTTCAATATCCATCCATACTGTTACATGCAGCAGTATTTCATTCCTTTTATGGCTGAATAATATTCCATGGAACAGTACATTTTGTTTATCCATTCATCAGATGACGGACATTTGGGTCATTTCCATTTTGCCTGTTATGAATAATGCTACTATGAACATTTGTGTAGAAAGTTTTCGTGGGATGATATGTTTTCAAACCTCTTACTAGGAGTGAATTGCTAGGTAGTCATCTGGGAAATGTAAGTTGAAGAAACTGCGAATCTATTTCTAAAGCAGCTCTGCTCCCACCAGTAATATATGAGAGGTCCAGCCTCCTCATATTCTTGCCAACATTTGTTATTGTCCATCTTTTTTAGTATAGCCATCCTTATGGATATGAAGGGGTATCACACTATGTAATATGTGTCATATGTCATCACACTAATGACTAATGACTAGATAGTTGAGAGCACTATCTAATTTTACAATACTGTTCTTTGGGTGCAACTACAATGTCAAAGTTTAGTGGATGCTGAGTGAAGAATGATCTAGATAGAGGCCCCTGGCTGGCTCCATCAGTACAGCATGTGACTCTTGATCTCTGGGTTGTAAATTGCAGCCCCATGTTGGGTGTAGAGATTACTTTAAAAAATGAAATCTTTAAAAAAACGATATTGATGAATATTTCTCTTGTCTTTAATTCAATACTAAACTTAATATAACACTTACAAAATTAATTTGCTTTTTTGTACTAGCCAAAAAAAAAAAAAGGCTTTGTCCTTGTTGCATGTGTGTGTTTGTGCATGTGTGTGTGCACGTGTGTGTTTTGTTTTTAAATAAAGAGGTTTAAATACAAAAGAAATAAGTATAAACCCTGGTGATCTCTGAACCACACTCGGCCCACTGGACTTCAGGGCAACTGTGATGGCTCATTCCATGTAGTTCCTGTGCCCACCTGAGTACCTATTCCTGGCATGGTCTGCTTTGGGTCTTAGGGCTTTCTCCACAACACAGAGGGATCCTACTCTGTCAGATCCTAGAGCCTGGAAGTGCGGGGGCAGGAGATTGGAGGGGGAGACAGACACTCAGGGGGAAGCTCCAGTCTGTATGTCTGGGAGTTAATGGATAAACACTCCCGTGCCTTAATGTAACCATTCTGCATGCATGGTCTACTTAGTCCCTTAGAAGTCCCCTGTAAGAGGAAGACCCAGAAACCCATTCGGCAACAAACATTTTTTTGGCATTTCTCCTTTCCCTAGAAACTTCCCAACTTCCACACTTCTGCTTCTTGGGATCATCTCACAAATAAGCTCTCAGCTCACAAGTTCTTGTCTCTGTCTTTGGTTTTAAGGAAACCCAAATTAAGCAAAATTATGTAAATGAAAAATTGCTAAATGGGTAAAGTCAGCATTAGCTGGTTGAAAAGTTAGAAATCATTTGCTTTGAAGATTCCCTTTTGTTATTTGTTCACTGTGAACCTAATGTTTTAAAGGTTTCTTGTTCAAAATATTGTATTTGTGAAGTAATAATAAATGTTATTGTTTTAAGGCCAATGACAGTCTGCTTTCAATACCAACGTTTCTCTGCCAAGATAACATCATTTTTGCCAAAGAGCAAAGAAGACTGGAGTTTTAACTAGCCCACTTAACCTTACTGTGGCTAAATGTGTGTGTTCCATTAGATCTGTTTAAAACATTTCCCCAAATTCAATTACTACTCTGTATTAATGAACAAGTTGGCACATAGCACACGGGTGCACTCCAGAGGCTGAGAGTTCCATGCTGGCAAGTTCTTCATATGATGGACTCTTTGGGAACCAGGGAGTAGGGCGGTGCCTGTCCTTGGTTCATAGCTGCATGCAGAGCCTTTTACAAACTTGTCATGTGCTATCCCTTCTTTGACTTCAGTTATTCCAGTTTGGCTTGCTGTCCATGAGCATTTCACAACTCCTCTTCCTGTGCTAGCATAAGTCTGCACTCTCCCCACTTAACCCAGACTTGGCAGCTCGGTTTGGCCATCTCTCCACATATATTTGTTATCCCCTGATACTTCATTCTGCTCAAACTGCCATCCTCTGCTAAGCTGAGGAATGAAGAGATTGGCTTATATGGTATAGAATAGTGACATGCACTCAGAAGTCCTGGGTTCTAGTCACAGCCTTGTCTCTCCCTAGCCTTGGAAACTGGACAACTCATAACCTCTCTGAATGCTATTTCCTCGTTATTTTTTTTTAAATTAAGACTTAATGGGGGTGCCTGGGTGGCTCAATTGGTTGAGCATCAACTCTTGATTTCAGCTCAGGTCATGATCTCCCAGCTAATGGGTTCAAGCCCTATGGCCGGCTCAGTGCTGAGTGTGGAGCCTGCTTGGGATTCTCTCTCTCCTTCTCTCGCTGCCCCTCCCCAACTCATGCTCTCACTCTCTCTCTCAAAATAAATTAATTAATTTTTAAAAAGACTTAATTTTTTTTTTAAACTAAGCTTAATGCCCAACTTGGTGCTTGAACTCAGGATGCTGAGATCAAGTGTCACATGCTCTACTGACTGAGCCAGCCAGGCACCTCAAGACTTAATGTTTTAGAGTAGTTTTAGGTTCACTGCAAAATTAGGAGGAAAGTATAGAGATTTCCCATATATCCCCTGTCTTCACACATGCATAACCTCCCCAATTATCAGCATCCCCCACCAGATGAGTACATTTGTTACAATTGATGAACTCACACAGACACATCATAATTACTCAAAGTCCATAGTCTACATTACGGTTCATTCTTGGTGTTGTATATTCTATGGATTTGGACAAACGTGTAACAACATGTATTCATCATTATGGTATTGTACAGACTAATTTCACTGTCTTAATATTCCCTCATCTTAAATGTGGCACAACACGATTGATTCCGAATCCTCACAGGATTTAAGATAAAAACTGCTTAACAAAATAATAAGATTGGGCGTGTGGGTGTCAGTTAAGTGTTGTTAAGTCAGTTAAGTGTTGACTTTGGCTTAGGTCATTATCTCAAGGCTCCTAAGTTCAAGCCCTGCATTGGGTTCTCTGCTGTCAGCACAGAGCCCACTTCAGATCCTCTGTCCTCCTCTCTCTCTGACTCTTCCCTGAGCGTGTGTGCACAAGCATGCACACACATGTGTTCCTTCTCTCTCTCTCAAAAATAAATAAACATTTTTTTAAAAAGGCAAGAAAGTTCAGTACAGTGTTATTTTGAGGGTGAAAAATTAGAATTGTACTTAATTTTAAATATCTAAACACAGGAGGCCAGTTAAATAAATTATAATGTAATCAACAGAATCTTTGTAGTCATTAAAAAATATGTTGGAGAATAGTTAAAGGTACTGGGAAATTAAGTGTAAAAAATTATAAAACAACATGTACAAGTAAAAGTTACTATGGTCTGTGGGGATGCCAGGCTGGGGAGTTATTGTTTAATGGGTACAGAGTTTCCATTTAGGATGATGGGGACGTTATAGAAATGGGTAGTAGTTATGGCTGCACAACAGTGTGAATGTTCTTGATGCCACTGAATTGTACACTTAAAAATGGTTAAGAGGCACCTGGGTGGCCCAGTCAGTTAAGCATCGACTTGAGCTCAGGTCATGATCTCAAGGTTCATGAGTTCTAACCCCGCATTGGGCTCTGTGCTGACAGCTCAAAGCTGAAGGCTGCTTCAGATTCTGTCTCCCTCTCTCTCTGCCCCTTCCCCACTCTCTCTCTCTCTCTCTCTCTCTCTCTCTCTCTCTCAAAAATAAACATTAAAAAACTTTTTTTAAAAAAGGTTAAAATGGTAAATTTTGTCATGTATATATTTTACCACAATAAAAAAAAAAGGTAGCTGGAAGTTTGTACAAAGATCTTGGCAAGGTCGAAAACAATTCTCATGTGAAGGCATGATGGTTTCTTACAGTTTGCTGCTGTTTGCATTATCATAATTGATGTTCTATTAAATTATTTAATGATATTTTCGACACAAAAAGAAATGTGGTTGGTTTAAAATATAATATGTACAGGATGAACCTATTTCTTAAATCTATCTGTCTCTTACATCTATGTCTCTATATATCTATATATAGATATATACACATTACATGCATGCCTGCTTTTTCTAAATTTTCTGTGACGAATATATATTACTCCTACACTGAAACTTTATAAAAATGTATGCAGCATTATATAAACCATAAGGAACTTTTATTATTCATGTAAGGGCTCTGGCCTATTATAGTATAGAATATACAACTGTTGCTAAAGAAATTTGTCTCAGGTCATCTCCAAGAAGATGAAACGGTATATGCGAAGAAAACAGTAGAAAACAAGAAGAGAAAACAGTATATGCAAAGTTCAAAAAGCAATAGACTACATGGTTCATTTGAGATCTTGCAATAAGTTCATTATATTTGAAGCATTAGTCTGTGAGTGGGTGATGTTGACAACAAAGAGCTCTGGATAAGTCTGGAGAGGTAGGCAGGTAACAAATGAACAGTTGACCAAATTAAAGAGTTTGAACTTTATCCTAAGGACAACAGCAAGTCACTAATGGGTTTTAAGCCAATGATATGATTATATTTGCATATTAGAAAGATTATGGTGTTTGCATCATGGCAAATGGACTGGAGAAGAGCAAAACTGGAAGCAGAAGGGTTGATTATAGTTACAATCATCAGGGCCATCTTGATAGGAATGGTCACAATGGGGAAAAACACATGGATTTCAGACCCCTTAGAAAGTAGAATTGGTGTCACCCTTGGTATTGATTGGATATGAGAGCCAGAGAGATCTAGGATGCCTCCTTCGGCAATCAAGAAGGGCTGTGTCACTCACTGAGAGAGGAATCGAGGGAGGCAGAAAGTAACAAGTTCAGCCCGTTGGGAGTTGGAAATCCAGGAAAGGGAGAACTCAGAAGAGGGATCAAAAGTCAGTAGCACATGGAGAGCATCTGCAAAGTAGGTAAGATTTCCATGGAAACAGATGTAGAAAAGAGGTTTTTAGCCTTCTTGGAGGCAAAGGAGTGAAAATCTGATGAATACTATAAACATTTTCTCCAGAGATTTCTTTAAAGAATCTGGCTGTTAAGTGAATAAAAGAAATCAGGATATAGTTGAGGGTTGTCATAGGATCATGAAAGTGTTCTCCTTCAGCGGAGAGACTTGAGTAGTGAGGGAATGAAACAGGAGGGGCACCTGGGTGGCTCAGTTGGTTAGGCATCTGACTCTTGATTTCAGCTCAGCTCATGATCTCATGGTTTGTGAGTTCAAGCCCTACTTCAGGCTCTGCTGACAGCAAGGAGCCTGCTTGGGGTTCTCTGTCTCCCTTTCTCTCTGCCCTGCTCTCACGTGCTCTCTCTCTCTCTCAAAAGTAAATGAACTTGAAAAGAAAGAAAGAAAGAATGAAAGAAAGAAAGAAAGAAAGAAAGAAGCAGGAAAGAGGAAGAATAACTGGAAGACCAATTCCTGGGAAGATCTACAGAAACAGGCTCTATCCCAGAGCAAAAGGTATGAGCCAGGCCCAGTAGGGACATTTTTTTTTTTTTGACAGGAAACAAAGAGGCAAGACTAGAAGAGAATGCAGGTGAGTTTGTGGGTTGCATGCCTGGAAGTTGAAGCCTTTCTTATCAGATAACTTCTCTGGACTCAATGAGTACGAGATGAGGTCATCTATAATGAGGGTAGCCAGAGGTCAGAAGTCTGTCAAATGGCCACTGCAGAGATTATAGCATATGATTAGGGAAATGTCATAGGATTTCTAGGCTGTGAAAGCCCAGCTGAATATAGGCACTAGGCATTTATAAGTAGGAATCAATCTGGATGATTTTTTTTCTGCAGCAAATCTCAGGATCCTTGATATAAGTGAGGAGAAGGCAATAGTTCAATTCTTTGAAGACTATAGATTTGCCAAGAATTGTGAGTGGGACAAAGCAGATGAGGAGTCAAATAAGAATTCACCATAGATTCCTCAAAAAGTTAAAAATAGAACTACACCATAATCCAGCAAAATCTTGCTACTAGGTATTTACCCAAAGAATCAAAAACACTAATTCAAAGGGATGTGTGCATTCTTATGTTTATAGAAGCATTATCTACAAGAGCCAAAGTATGGAAGCAACCCAAGTGTCCAAGGATTGATGGGATGATGAATGGGTGAAGAATTGAGATATACAGGCATATATATATATATATATATATATATATATATATATGTATATATATATATAGGCCTATATATATAGATATACATGTATATATGTGTATATATATATGCCTATATATATAGATATACATATATATATATACACATACATACACTATATATATACAGTGTATATATATATTCGGCCATAAAAAAGAATGAAATCTTGCCATCTGCAATGACATGGATGGAGCTAGAGTATTATGCTAAGCAAAATAAGACAGTCAGAGAAAGACAAATACCAAATGATTTCACTCATGTGGAATTTAAGAAACAAACAAAAAAAATGAGCAAAGAAAAAAAGAGAAAAAGAAACAGACTCCTTTCTTAAAAACTTTTTTCTTTAATGTTTATTTATTTTTGAGAAAGAAAGAGAAAGACAAGAGTGTGATCGAGGGAGAGGAAGAGAGAGAGGGAGACACAGAATCTGAAACAGGCTCCAGGCTCTGAGCTGTCAACATAGACCCCAAAGCAGGGCTTGAACCCACAAACCACGAGATCATGACCTGAGCCAAAGTTGGATGTTTAACCGACTGAGCCACCCAGGCACCCCAACAGACTCTTAATAATAGAGAATAGGGGTGCCTGGGTGATTCAGTCAACTGAGCATCTATCCTTGTTTTTGGCTCAGGTCATGATCCTAGGGTTTGGGATCAGGGTCGTGGGCCCCACACTCAGTGTAAAGCCTGCTTAAGATTCTCCAATCTCTCTGTCTCTCTGTCTCTCTGTCTCTCTCTCTCTCTCTGCCCCTCTCCCCAACTCACACTCTCTCTCTAAAATTAAAAAAATAATAATAAAAATAATAGAGAACAAACAGATGGTTATGAGAGGGGAGGTGGGTGGGGGGATGGGTTAAATAGGTGATGGGGATTAAGGAGTGCACTTGTGATGAGCACTAGGTGATGTATAGAATTGTTGAATCACTGTATTGTACACTTGAAACTAATTTTACATGTTAACTATACAGGAATTAAAATAAAATAAACTTTAAAAAAAGAAAGAAAATAAAAGAATTGACCATAGAATGATATATACCCATTGTCAAAGCTATATAGAAAGAAGTGAGGTCAGGGGCTCCTGAGTGGCTCAGTCAGTTAAGCGTACAACTCTTGGTTTTGGCTTAGGTCATGATCACATGGTTCATGAGATCGATCCCTGTGTTGGGCTCTGCACTGACACGTGGAGCCTGGTTGGGATTTTCTCTCTCTCTCTCTCTAAATAAATAAATAAACAAAAAAGAAAGAAAGAAAGAAAGAAAGAAAGAAAGAAAGAAAGAAAGAAAGAAAGAAGAAAGAAAGAAAGAAAGAAAGAAAGAAAGAAAGAAAAAGAAAGAAAGTAAGTGAGGTTAGGAAGGAACTGAGGGAAAGAGAAAAAGAAAATATCAAAGAATTGAAAGTACCAAAATCCTTAGTGATTCATTTTAAAACAGGACATTTCTTTTCCTTTTTGTTATTTTTTAAAATCACCAAGTATTTTGATGCATCTATGCCATAAGTTCATCATGAAAACTTGGCCAGAACACTGAAACTAAGAGAAGCCATTTGAAAGCAAATTCCTTGCCTCAGTGTAATAGCAAAGACTACTGCATAATCATTCATTCATCCTTCAAATATCAGACCAAAATTAGCCATTAAAATATATCTTCTTTTCCCATACTCAAGGCCAATATTACTTTGCACAAATAAAGTCTGTGGGGTGGGTTATAGATGATATTGGAGATTTATAAATATTTTATATGTATAAAGGTATTCTGGTTATGCAGGTCAATATCCTTATTGTTAGGAGATGCCTTCTAAAATATATGGGGGTGGGGTGCCTGCCTGGCTCAGTCAGCAGAGCATGTAACTTGATCTCACGTTGTGAGTTCAAGCTCCATGTTGGACGCAGAGTTTACTTAAAAATAAATAAGGAAAATAAAATTTATATATATATATACATATATATATATGTATATATATATGTATATATATATGTATATATATACATATATATATACATATATAGGTGAAACACTTGCATATTTTCAAATTATTTTCAAATGGTTTTGAAAAAAAATTGTATAATAGAGCAAATATAGCAGAATGCTACATTTTTTATCACATTGGTTCTCCGTAGGGGAGAGGGAAAAATTTTACTTCCCAAGAGATATTTGGCAATGTTTGGAGACATTTCTGGCTGTCACAAGTTAAAGATGGTGGTGCTACCAGCATCTAGGGAGTAGCAGCCAGGAACACTGCTACATATCCTACAATGCATAGGATGGGCCCTGACAGCACAGATGATCTGTACCCAAATGTCTTATGTTGAGGTTGTGAAACCCTGTTCCTAGTAGTAGATATACAGATGACCATGGTGCTAGTGCTGGCCTTTCAAATGCCCATTTGAAACATATGTAAACATTTTTATTAAAGGAAACTTAAAACTAAAATATGAGAAGAAGAAAATTGATCTTTTCCAAGTAGGCAACAAATAAATTATTTTTGCCAGTAGTCAAATACAGAGTATTTTCTTGAGCATGACACGGGATACTCTTGGAAACTATGACTTTTAGGTGGATGGCTGGAAACCGTTCCTCATCTTCCTTTAGTCAATCCATCAAAATAGAACATTGTCTTTATTCAGTACTAGGATTTTTGTAGAAAATGTTTTCAAAGAGAGGAAAAGAAGCAAAAGGGAGAAGAATAGATATTTGTAGATCACTTTCTATGATCCAGGCAACATGTTGGGCACTTTTCATACATAATCCTGTCTGGCTTGGACTCAGCTGACAGAGTGAAGACTTGTGTCACACAATGACTTATTAGATTCATTCATTCAGTCATTCATTTGTCCATTCAACAAACCTTTATAGATACCTACTATAGATACCTACTAGATACTATGCTAGGCCTGGAGATAGAGAAATAAACGAAGTGCACTCCTTGGTCTCAGGGAGCATGTAGTCTATTGAGGGAGACAGAAAATTTAATACTGAGCAATGTGAAATGATCTTTCTTAGAGGAATGGACAGGTTTTTCTGGGAGCATATATGTGGACAACCAACCCAGAGAAGTCTTTCTCAGACCTGGGAGGGTTGGGAGTAAATAAACTCAAGGATTCTGAGACAAGAATAAAGTGAGTGAGGGTGAGGAGTGTTGGGGGGTCAGGGCCAAGGGCAATCTGGGCAGGCGGAACATCACATAAAGGCCTAGAGATAAGAGGGAGGGAGTGGAATGCCTTAGAGATGGTCTCTAACTGGAGTATGCACCAGAATCTTCTTGAAAGCCTTAGCCCAAGCAAGTTGATACCTAAAATTGAACATCACAGCCCATATGACTTCATCCGTAGTATGGGAGACTAGTAACTATCAACTTGTCTAACTATCTCTCAGCATTCTTTTGAGAATAAAACCAAGCAGCAGTATGTATATATATATATATATATATATATATATATATACACCCCACTCTGCCCTTCCCTGCCACTCCAGTCAGAGGAAGCACTTCCCAGGGCCATAGAAGCCCACCTCTCTCAGTTATCAACCTGACTTCCTCTTGCCCATAACCCGTTGAGTAAGGTAGATGATGAAGCTGATTGTCCCAGTTTGGAATGTTAGAGAATGACTCTCTGAGAAGTTAAATATCTAACCCAGTTAAGCAAAGGCAACTGGTAGAGCTAAGGTCAGACAGGCTCATAACTCACTGTTTCACTAGATTATACTCAAGGTTCAAGAGCAGGCTCAGGGGTGTTTTTGCAGAGGGAAGCTGGGCTCTGAGCCTGGCTCAGTCAGCAACTCAAACCTAAAAGGAGAACTCAGATGCTTCATTCTGGAACCTCTGTTCAGGGAAAGTAGGATAGTTTGGGGAATTGTTATCTTTGGGCATTCCTGTTAGGAGCTGCAAGAGACCTGGCTTTTATTTGTAATCCTCACATTTGTGTATTGCTTTAGAGTTTAAATTTGCTTTTATTTTTAATTTTTAAGTTAGTTCTCATGGGTGGTACGCTTGTCCCACTTTACAAATGAGAGTTTCAGTGACTTGCTGAGGATGACACACCTAGCAGGTCTTTGGATTCCAAATCTTCTGTACTGAATTCCACCAAAATATTTATGTGAAACAGATGTGACATGTGTCAATTGTTTTCAATAGACATGGTGATTATGTATGTAGTATTTGTCTATGTATGTATGTGTATGCATAGGTATGTGCGTTTTACATGCTTATGTGTCCTTATTTTTTTTTGTCAATACCACTTTGGTAGTTCGTAAGCTTTTTTGTTGTTTGTTTTTTGTTTCTGTTTAACCACATGTAATCTATTCATAAAAATTAAAAAGAATTTTTGGGGTACCTGGGTGTCTCAGTCAGTTGGGCCTCCGACTCTTGATTTTGGCTCAGGTCATGATCTCACAGTCCGTGGGATCGAGCCCTGCATCAGGCTCTGTGCTGATAGCACGGACTCTGCTTGGGATTCTCTCTCTTTTTCTCTCTCAAAATAAATAAACTAACTTAAGAAAAAGAAAGTATTTTTGGTGAAAATAATCCTTGAAATAAAACAGTAGGAATTTATGATTTGATGGAATAAATGAAATTACCAAAAAATGTAGATTTAATGGTGAAAACTCTGTGCAGCAAAAAGAAACTTTAGTTGACCTCAGGATGTATCATGATTTTTTTTCTTTTTACTTAAGAAAACAAAAGTTCTGGAGCTCTTTGAAACATTTTCTGCAAATAATGCACATAGGACTTCTGTGACAGAAATCAGAGTGCTAAGTAAAGTAAAAACATAGGTCTTAACCACCTCCTTCTACAACCAAGATAATCCAGCTCAATAAACTATAAAGGCTTCAAGGTTGGGTAGAAATCAGAGTTCAAATTCAGAAAGCCACCAGATGCATCAACTGCAGCAGCGGGAAGAGGCCAGCGGCGGGGAGAGGTACACATCTGATGATACACATACTTTTAGAACATTTTAATCATTGCTTCCTCCCTTCCTGAATAACATCTGGCTTGCACAGAAGATCCTTAATATCATCAGTTTTTCGCCTTACAAATATTTGAGTATATGAGTTAAAGATTTGAGTATATGAGTTTATAAAAACCTGGGCTTAACAGAAGGTCTGTCTTTTTTAAAATCCAGAATCTATTTATTTTTTTAAGAAAAGTCATTACTCTGCTTCAAATCATAAAACCCTGATGCTGACATGGAATGTATACACCATTCAGGTGAAGACGGAGTAATTTACCCAGAGTCACCCAGCCAAGTAGGTCCCTGGTTTCCCAGCTTTCTGCTTTGGTGTTCCACTATGGTTCCGAGGAAAGAAAAGAGACTCAAACAAGAATAAAATGAAATATTTGATGGCATGGAGGAAATATTTGCAATATATTGCTGTGTAAATAAAGCACATCCCATAATATATACCACATGATACTATTTTGGGGGGGAAAGAGAAGGCATGTGTGTTAGGTACAAAAAGGCTGGGGAGATGTTAGCAGGTCTGAAATCTCTAAGTGGGGCAATTCGCAGGACTTGCTTTTTACCTCTTTTAGTTTTTTTTTTTTTTAATTTTTTGGATTTTTATAATAAATAAGTATAACTGATAATCACAAATAAATTAATGTTATAAACAAAGAATTAAAGCATCCTAAGAATGGCAGGCACATTTCAGAAGTATAGAGACAAGTAGCATTAGAACTCTTTCTTCTTGGGGTGCCTGGGTGGCTCAGTCAGTTAAGCATCCTACTCTTGATTTCAGCTCAGGTCATGATCTCACAGTTTGTGAGTTCAAGTACCACATCGGTCTCCATGCTGTCAACTCAGAGTCTGCTTGGGATTCTCTGTCTTCCTCTCTCTCTGTTCTACCCCTGCTTACTCACTCTCTCTCTCTCTCTCAAAATAAATAAACAAACTTAAAAAAAAAAGAACTCTTTCTTCTTAAGGGTTGGGAGGTAGAGGACTGTATCAATAGAAATGTTGTGTTTGACCAGAGCTGTACTGCAGGGTGGCTAGAGCTGATGGACAAATGGACACCTAAGAGCCAATGCATGGGCCACAAGACAAATGTTCAGGGTGAAGGAAGCAGTGAGAGCTTCCCATTAGAAGGAATATCAATTTACTTCCCACTTCCCACTGGTCTTAACATCTAAACAATTGGGAAATATTGTGTTCACTTCTTTAGAAGCATGGAATATTCCTCTGGAATTAATGCTTTCTGAAGGAAGCTAATCTTTCATGGATACTCCATTTCTTCCTACTTTGACTATGTAGCTGATATTCAGACCTGGTAAAGACCATGAAAAAAGGAATAAAGATAATAAGTAGAAGGATGGATGGATGGATGGATGGACCACCTTGGTTTATAGAGCACCTCCTATTTACTTGCCAGACTAATTTATGTGCTGTATAATTTCTAATCCTTGGCCTTGCTGCTAATCTCTACATTATCTCTAATTTCAACAGGTAGGCATTATTATTCCCATTTCAGAGATGGTAAAACAGGCTGAGAGAAGTTGAGCTACCAAAGAGAGCAGGATTAGAACTGAGGGATGTCTGACCCAAAGGCCTAAAGCCCCCTCCAAAGCCACTGCCTCCTTCTCGGCACCCTGGAATAGCCTAGCCCTTCTCGGTGGATCCAGTAGACTGCTGCAGGGGAAAGAAGAGCACTGGATTAGGAGTCTGTTTCCGGATGCACTCCAGTCTGGCTGACTCTCTTCCATCTCCATAGTTTGCCCACACAACAGACATTCTTTGCCACAATTGTTTTGTTTTCTTTTTTCTTTTTTACATATTTTTTTAATGTTTATTTATTTTGGGAGGTACAGAAAGAGAAAGGGAGAGAATCTCAAGCAGGCTCTGCACTTTTAGCGCACAGTCAGACATGGCGCTTGATTCCCATGAACCGTGAAGTCATGACCTGAGCCAAGATCAAGTATTGGAGACTTAACTGACTGAGCCACGGAGGCGCCCCTGTTTTATTTTATTTTTTTATATTTTGACCAAAATCAACTCACTGAGATAGAAAATCTCCTGCTTAAATTAAGAAAGATGAAAATCAGAATGAAGTCTGTTTCAGAAACCAATTTAGGTAGAGAATAAAGGTAGGGTGAGTTTTCTGAAGTGAACTCTAAATGGCAGGGCCCTAGCTGTCAACCTTTATTTCCTTTTCTCATTTCCTTTTCATTTCATGTTCCCATCTCTAACACTCCTTTGTGAACCAGCAAATGTTAGTGGCATAGAGAACCTCAAACTTCCTCAGAGCTCTTTTAAGGCGGCCAACACTAATGTGGTTTGGGTCTTGTTAACCAGTAGTCTCTTGTTAAGTAAACAACTCAACTTTGATATCAGAGGGTCTGTGGTCAGGATGGGGGCTGAGGTTGAAGGAGAGTAGAAGCAGTCTTGGGAGAAATTTTAAGTAGGAGATTTCTCTTCAAAAAGAAAACAAAGTTTTGACGAAAGCTGTTCTCTATTCCACCAATTGGGACACATCCTCAGCACTCTTTACTGACCACACACTACACTCTGCTCTTTATATTTGGTCTGCCCTCTACTCTTAGCATTGGGCTATAGGCCTACACTGAGTCACATCAGAGAACTTGTCTTATGTCCTACAAGAAGATCATTGAGAATATGGGTTACTAAACCACGTAAGGGAAATTCTTCTCAGTTCTCTGTTCAGGAAAAGCTGCCTTTCCACTGATGACTGGTATGTTTTATCTTATGAATGTTGGGAATCATGTACTGTAGTTGATTTTCTTTTTTGCTGCAAGGAAACTCACAGCCAAACTTGGGGTCCACTCCTAGTAGAAAGTGCTGGGCCTTATAGCATAATTTGGAACACTAATCTTACTTCTTTTTTGTTGGGTTCCTCCAACTACCTCTTTTTCTTTCCAATAGGTCTCTTCTCTCAAATGATTTTTTAGAAATCTTGCTTTGTCTGTGTCTTTGTAAGATATCTTAAATTATTTTGGAACAAGTAGGAACAACTCTATATAATTGCCACGCCACATCGTGTTTTTAGGTGTCTGCCTACAATAGCACCCTCCTTTTTCTTTAAGAACTGCTCGAGCTGGGGGCACCTGGGTGGCTCAGTGGGTTAGCGTCTGACTCTTGATTTCGACTCAGGTCGTGATCTCAAGGTTTGTGAGTTCAAGCCCCACATGGGGCTCTGTGCTGTTAGCTTGTTAGTATGGAAACTGCTTAGGATTGTCCTCTTTCTTCCTCTCTCTCTGCCCCTCTCCTGTTCATGTTCTCTCGCTCTCTCTCTCAAAATAAATAAACTTAAAAAATATTTTAAGAACTGCCTGAGTGATCATAGGAATGGGGCCCCTTGCACCATGTGAGCCTGCCTGTCTGGCCAATTTGATTAGAATTGAGGTAGCTACCTAACCCAAGATAAGCCATAGATTCTTTCCTCCAGAAATGTGAAATTGGGACTTGACAAATGATCTGCTAAGCTGGTTACTTGACTGTGTAATATATCTACAGCATTGATGCTCAACACTAGAGGCCCTATAAAGTCACCTGGTACTTTTAAAAAGTATCAATTCATCCCTGATTATCAAGGAAGGGGAAGGTACATACAGATCTATAACCAAATAGATCTACTGACTGGATTTATTTAGTGTCATTTCTCTAGAGTTTGTGACTGGAGAATGTGAGACCAAACCCTTAAATGGTCCACTTCTCACTGAAAATTGTTACCTAGAAAGCCTATGAAACTCAAGCACTTTGTATTCACTTAAGTCTCAGCCATCTGTATAGACAGACAGAATTCTGAATGAAGTAAAGGAACTTTCACTACCTTTGGGCTTTCTTTCTTTCTTTCTTTCTCTCTTTCTTTCTTTTTCTTTCTTTCCTTCTTTCCTTGTTTCTTTATGTTTTACTAGGTTTCACTCCCCCAAATAGATTTATGTACTTAACATAAAGTTGTTGAGTACATCCTAAGTGGGAAGTTCTCCAGTGGATGCTATGGGAGAGGTTGGGGGAGAGAGAAAGAAAGTGGGTACCCAGATGAACCTGACCTTAGGGAGGCAGGTGACAAGGAATGTGGCAGAGGATGATGGTCACATTCTCAGGATATAACAATAGGAAGGCATCAGAAGCTTGTCCTAAGCAGCACTTAACTTGCTTTACATACAGTAATCTATTATTCTTCCCATTTGTGGAAATAATCAAGGGTTGGCTAAAGTGGCATTCAAATTATGCCCATGAAGAGGCTAGATGCAACCAGCCTCCAAGAACAGTCTCATTTAAATCTAGATAAAAATCTATCTGATATTCTGCATATTAGAACTCCACCTTGAATTCCTTGCTCAATAACAATTTTCTCAGCTGGCCTTTCTGGCCCCATTTTTTTTTATTATTGTTTATCTACTTTTGAAAATAACAAAGAAATGGAGTGGGAAATGGAAAATTACTCTGTTGGAAAATCTTACCTTCCTAAATGTGACCTTTCAGTACATTCAGAAATAGTCTATAGGATTCCTGAGTGCTCCCAAACATCACCACCAGCTAATGTAACTAACACAGGTTCAGGTTGGAGAGAAAGAAAGAACTGTAATACTTAATATTTATTGAGTTCCTACATGCCAGGCATTGTGCTATGAGCTTAGATGCAGCATCTTATTTAATACTCGGAACAACCTTTGAATACTTCTATCTTCTCTGCTTAACAGAAGAGCAAACTGAGGCTTAGAGAGGTAAAGGGATGTGCCCAAGGTCATGCAGGTCATTAGCAGTGTTTCTGATAGTTGCTATAACTATAGTGTTTCAAGCAGTGCTGGGCACTTGGAAAGCGCTCAGTAAATATTTGCTAAATGAGTGAATATGTGAAGGATCATCTGGCTATAGAAGCAAATCTTTAGTAGCTGGGTAGAAAGAATCACACAGCTAATGGATAAGTCTCCTACACCATGCATTCTGAGCTTGGGTTCCATGTGGCACAGAGGTGTCCTCTTTCAGAAGTGAGTGGTGGAACAGAAATAGCATCCCATGACCCAGAAGAGCTAGGTGCTAATCTTGGCTCTCCTGTCGTGTGACCTTGGACCCATGATCCCCATGCCTTACTGAGTTTCAGGTGTCTTTTTTGCAAAATGAGGCCTCTAAGAGTACCTCTAAATTCTCTTCTAAATCTAACAGCCTGTCATTGACAAGAATTTTACACCAGAGAATTTATCTTCTGGATGAACCACTCTAAGGACAAACCACAAATGGTATCAAGAGCTTGTGGGAAAAGAAGAATTCCCATTTTCCATTCTGTATTTGCTATCACCTCTCCTCTCTTCCTAGAGTCTCTGCTGAGATGCTTTACATTGTGGGTTTTTTCTTTTACTTTCTTTTTTGTTTTTTCCATTTTTCAACTTTCAGTTTTAAGATAATTTTTTACTTGTAAAACAAGTTAAAAAAAATAGCACAAAGAATTCTTGAATACCTATCACAGTGTTTCCCCAAATGTTACTATTTCTTATGCCACATAAATGTGAAATTACCAGTCAGAAAGTTAACATTAACAAAATACTGATTATCTGATCAACAGTTCTCAAGTTTACCAACTGTCCCACTGATGTTCCTTTTCTGGTCCAGAATCCAGTCCAGGTTTACATGTTACATGTTAGTCTTCCTTAATATGAAACAGATTCTCAGTCTGTCTTTGTCTTTCATGCCCTTCCCTTGACACATCTGAAGAGTTACTGCCCAGGTACTTTTCAGAATATCCCTCAATTTAGGTTTGTCTGATCTTGATTGAATCCATGCTAGACACTTTTAGCAAGAACACCCTAGAAGTGACTTTATTTCCTTCTGAGTGCATTTCATCAGAAGTGCCAATTTGTTGCTGTATTACCTGTGAGGTACCTTTGATTACTGTTTGTTTTTTCGTATTCTACATATTTCATAAGAAAAATGGAGTAATAATAGTACTTGCAAGGACTAAATGGAAAAGAAAAATGGTAGATGAAGCACTTAACACCATTCTTGGAACACAGTAGGACTTAACTATTATACTATTACATCATCGTCTTTTTTTCTTTTAAAAGCATATGGGACAATTAGGAAATTGTAAAACCAACATGGGCGTTGCTGATGGAACCGCACTGGGGTCATCTGCAGATACACATTCTGCTTTTGCATTTGCTGCTGCAGCTGTGGCCCCTAAGCCAGGACAATTCCGGCAGGCTCAGAAAGATCACGGCCCTCAGTGTTCCTCTGCAAGGGCAGTGAATGTAACTAGAGTGCCATTTGAATGTTTGGCTATTGTACACTCGGCAGCAGGGGACATGTCCATTCAGCCCTGGATCTGGCCTACAAGATGTCACGTAACCTTTTCAAGGCCATGAGATTTTAATAGACTTTGAAGTAAAGTTACCAGATACTATGTTTTTGCCTGGCTGAAACATACAATTAATGTGTGAATCTGGGTTTTACAAGTGACATCTGCATTCTGTGTTTATTTAACTAACTGCAGACTGATTGACATGTAGGCATTTTGTAATATTTTTCTATTAGTCTGTGAATAGGCAGTCCAATGAATTATTTATTGGTCTAACACATCCTGGTGCTCTTTTCTTTCTTTTTTTTTTTTTTTTTTCAGAAAACATTCTCTATTGGAAGTCTTGGCCTTGCTTAGTCAATTAACCTTCCCCTGTCCAGACCTCCTCTCTTGAGGAATAAACCACCAAAATCCAAAGCAGCATTCTCATGTGCAGAGGAAGGGATCATGCCTGCTCAAGACCTTAGTCCCCTCCTGTTGTAATCTCCCCAAAGCCAGATGCGAAACCCCACTCCCAAATCAACTGCAATTGATGAACATGCATTCAGTTACTATGCTTTTCTAGAAATAAGCTAAAGCTGCTGTGGCAAAGGAGAGAGATGGCAGAACCCTGTTCCTGCCAGATTTAGCCTCATTGCCCTGAAAATAACCAATGATGCCAGGGATGGGGATGGGGTAGAGGGTGGAGAAAGTGACAAGAGCTATTGAATCAGAAGTTGTCATTCTATTTTCCCTTTTCCTTTACCCTCTGCTCCCTCTGGTGCTGCTTTTTCCCATGCTCCCCTCTACTCCAGTGCCATATTGGTAGTTCAAGTGATGGTGGCCTGCTCTGGGGTAGTTGAGGAGGAGATGATGATCAGTAGGGTGGGATTCAGAGGATACTCTGAAGCTAGCTGACAGGTCTTGCTAATTGCTTGAGGGGTGGGAGTGAAAGAGAGATCAATGATAGTATCAAATTTTTGGCCTGAGCAACTGGCAGGGTGCTGGTGTCTTTTACTGAGGTGAAGAACACAGAGAGGAATGAATTTGGAGGTAGGGAAAGTCAAGACTTTGTTTTGGGACCTTTTACGACTAAGATGCCTATTACTGAACAACAGAGAGATGCCAAGTAAGCTCTTTGGATACACAATTTGAAATTTTAAAGTATAGTGAAAAGAACATGGGATTTTATGTGATACATTTGGAGTTCTAATCACATTATAAGAGCGTAACAATATATTTAACTTCTCTGAGCCCCAATTTCCGTGTTTGTCGATTGTAAATTTTATTACCCATATTTCAATTGCTTATTGCTTTGTAACAAATCACTCTAATATATAGTGGCTTAAGATAACAGTTATTTAAGTTGTCTATTACTTTTTAAATGATTCAGTGGGGTGGGGCTCAGCTGGGTGGTTCTTCTACTAGTTTTGCTTGATTATCTTATTCACCTGCATTTAACAGGGAGTTTTGCTAAAGACTGAAATAATCTAAGATGGCCTCTCATTCCCTAGAACCTCTTTCCATGTGGCCTCTCATTATTTCATGATTTTGCCTGAGCTTTTTGCACAGCAACTAAATCTCAAGAGGAAAAAGCCAATGTTTAAGCACTTACTCTGTCTCGGCTTATCATGTTTGCTAATGTTCCATTGGGCAAAGCAAATCACATGGCCAAGCCCGGAATCACTGTGGGAAGGGAATTTATAGCGGTTGATACTCGGAGGGTGTGGCTAACAAGGGAACACCAAGTAAGAGTCTACCACAACCGACTTGGTTGGGGTTTTATGCAGATTAGACTGTCTGCCATTTGGGAGATAGTCAGTAAATATTATTTACTGTTATTATTAAGTAGCTCTTATTATTAAGACATAACAACCTTTGGGGCACCTGGGGCTCAGTCAGTTAAGCGTCTGACTTCAGCTCAGGTCATGATCTCACGGTCCGTGATTTTGAGCCCCACATCGGGCTCTGTGCCCATAGCTCAGAGCCTGGAGCCTACTTTGGATTCTGTGTCTCCCTCTCTCTCTGCCCCTCCCCCACTTGCATGCTGTCTCTCCCTCTCAAAAATAAAATAAAAACAAAACAAAAAATTTTAAAGACATAGCAACCTTCAAAATCAATACCCAGGACCCATATTTCCTATTTTACTTATAAATGGACAGGGGAGGAAAGTTAACTTGCTTTTTCGGTCTCTTTTCTATGTTCTCCAGCAAAAGTAGAGCTACAGTCTTTTTAGCTTTGCACTCAATTGTGCTGCCTAATAAATGCACTATGATTATTCAAAATCCAGCAAAGATATGGTCCAATATTTTGATTTTGGAAAAGTAAAAATTCTCATATATTCTCATTAAAAATGGCTTTGAAACCAAAATTAAACATCTGAACATCCATGTTCTTTCAATGATTTTTCTAAACATAAAAGTTGTGGGGCACCTGGGTGGTTCAGTCAGTTAAGCATCTGACTTCAGCTCAGGTCATGATCTCATAGTTCATGACTTTGAGCCTCATGTCAGGCTCTGTGCTGACAGCTCAGAGCCTGGAGCCTGCTTCAGATTCTGTGTCTTCCTCTCTCTCTGCCCCTCCCCTTCTCAGGCTCTGTTTCTCTCTCTCTCAAAAATAAATAAAAATTAAAAAAAAATTTAAACATAATAGTTGTATTTGATTTTTGTGTTTGTAACCTAAATCCATTATAAGTCCTTCTTTCTCTTTTTTTAAGTTTTTTTTTTTAGTGTTTATTTATTTTTTGAGAGAGGGAGAGAGAAACAGAACACAAATGGGGGAAGGGCAGAGAGAGGGAGACACAGAATCTGAAGCAGACTCCAGGCTCTGAGCTGTCAGCACAGAGCCTGACGCAGGGCTTGAACTTACGAACTGTGAGATCATGACCTGAGCCAAAGTTGGACGCTCAACCAACTAAGTCATCCAAGAGCCCTGTAAGTCCTTATTTCTAACTGTAATTTTCCCACTATTTCTTTGCCATTTGATATTTTTTCCTACATCAGTCACATCAAGGTCACTATAAATATTTCAATAGTAAAGGAACAAATCACCCATGATTTACCCTTAGCTCTTCTCCACAAAAAAACACACAAAGCAATTCATTGTCTAGGAGAGAAATGGACATATAGAGATGGCATATATGTGTTGTTTTATCCCATTCTGGGCCCCAGAATTTTTACTATAATGGTCACATAAAGAATCTGCCAGCCCACGGGCGCCTGGATGGCTCAGTTGGTTGAGCGTCCGACTACGGCTCAGGTCACGATCTCACTGTCCGTGAGTCTGAGCCCCATGTTGGGCTCTGTGCTGACAGCTCAGAGCCTGGAGCCTGCTTCAGATTCTGTGTCTCCCTCTCTCTCTGCCCCTCCCCCACTCATGCTCTATCTCTTTCTCTCTCTCTCTGTCAGTAATAAACATTAAAAACATTAAAAAAAAAAAAGAATCTGCCATCCCAGATATCTCTGTATCTTTATATTACAATACCCAGAAGGGTTCTGAAACCTGGGACTTCTTAAAGATGGAAAAATCGGGGCACCTGGGTGGCTCAGTCGGTTAAGTGTCTGACTTCAGCTTAGGGCATGATGTCATGGTTTTTAAGTTCAAGCCTTGAATCAGGCTCTGTGCTGACAGCTCAGAGCCTGGAGCCTGCTTTGGATTCTGTGTTTCCCCCTCTTTCTGTGCCCCTCCCTGACTCACACTGTCTCTGTCTCAAAAATAAACATTAAAAAAAAAAATTTAAGGGGCACCTGGGTGGCTCAATCAGTTGAGCGTCCAACTTCAGCTTGGGTCATGATCTCACGGTTTGTGAGTTTGAGCCCTGCATCCGGCTCTGTGCTGATAGCTCAGAGCCTGGAGCCTGCTTTGGGTTTTGTGTCTCCTTCTTTCTCTGCCCCTCTCACACTCGCTCTCTGTCTCTCTCTCTCAAAAATAAACATGAAAAAATTTTAATAAAAATTTTTAATTAAAAAATAAAGATGAAAAAATGATTTTTGAGAATGATTGTATTCAGGTTATGATAACATATATATGTATATATGTATACATACACATACATTTTATTTATAGTAACAAAAGCACCATGTAGAAAAGCTCCGTTATCATCGGTAGGGTAAAAATACTTAGCCAGTGGTGTTTGGTGAATATTTCTTTTCTTCTTTGCATTTTATGAGCTCCATAAATTCTGTTTCAATTGTGTCCCCAGATCTCAGCCCTGCTTATACTGAGAAGCCGTTTCTTTGGGCCCTGAATTCCTATGGCAGAGCATTTTCTGTCTGTCTTTGAAATGATTTGTAAAATGTTATCTCCTCGTTGTATGCGTGAGCCTGTTTCCCTGCCACCGCAGTTCCACCTCACCTTCTACATCCTGTATGTGTTTCTGCTTGTGTGACCCTGGGAAAGATGATTTATTCTCTTTCCTTTGACAAGAAAAATAACTTCCTGTTTGGGATCCAAACATAAAATCCTTCATCCATTGGTGGCAGCTTGATTGTCATAACATGTCCTGTGTAACACCTCTAAACACCCCTCTCCATCAAAGCAGCACAGGGGCACTCTTGCTAAATCATAATGCACACAATGTCGTCTGGGTAACAATAGTAAAAGGACACAAAACAAATTAGATTTGGATCCATTCCGAGTCTCAGAACTGACTTTTCCCTTCGTTACTGAAGTGTTGATGCCACTTTCATAAAAACCCACGGTTTACTTTATTCTTATGAGTCAAACAACTTCCTTTCTTCACTCTATTTATAGAAATGCATTAGGAGCTTATTTTCAAATTGGAAAATCATTGGCTATGAAAACATGTTTTTATTTGTTTCAGATCACACCATCCTAGTGCCAACTTATGCATTCTCCTAAACTGAAAAGACATTGACCCATTTTTCACCTTATTTCCACACAACAACTACATAAGCTACATGAGTCAGGATAATCTGAATTACGTTGTAGTAACAACCAACGCTGAATTTCAGTGATTTCTTAAGATTTATTTCTCACTCATGCTACCTTTCAATGTGAGTCGGCTGGAGACCTCTGGTCACCACAGTCACCCAAGGACCCGGACCGGCAGAGGCTCCATCTCGACCCGTGCATTCACGATCATCCCGGCAAGGAATAGAGAACGTGGCAAACTATGCACTGGCTCTTAAAACTTCTTGCCAGAATTAACGTATCATTTTGCTCATATTGTACTGGGGCAAAGCAGGTCATGCAGCCAAGCCTGTCTTAAAGGGGGAGAAGTCCAAACCTACTATGTTTCCAGCTGGAGAATGTGGAATGTGTGTGAAGACCCCCAGTGATTGTTCTAGCACTTACAAATGAACGTCACCAAAAAGCAAAGTTGAATGACAATTGAATGACTGGGGCACCTGGGTGGCTCAACTAGTTAAACGTCCAACTTGTGCTCACATCATGATCTCACGGTTTGTGAGTTGGAGCCCCGTGTCGGGCTCTGTGCTGACAGCTCTGAGCCTTGAGCCTGCTTAGGATTCTGTGTCTTCCTCTCTCTCTCTGCCCCTCCCCCATTCGCACTCTAGGGGAGAGTTTAATAAATACACATTAAAAAAAAAAAAGCTGTTCCTTCTCAAACCTTAAAAAAAATAAAATAAATTAAAAACATAAAACATTTGAGTGAAGAAAAAGGAAGAAAAAATTACTCAGTGCTACCAAAGTAGCCACAATATAGTCACTCTTTTAAGGGCAAGGGACTGTTATGCAGCCACCAAAAATTATTGAAGAATTTATAATGACATGGTAAAATGCTCAAGATGTAATATTAAACGATGGGGTGCCTGGGTGGTTCAGTCAGTTAAGCGCCGACTTCGGTTCAGGTCATGATCTCACAGTTCGTGGGTTCAAGCCCCGCATAGGGCTCTGTGCTGATAGCTCAGAGCCTGAGGCCTGCTTCTCATTCTGTGTCTTGCTCTCTCTCTGCCCCTCCGCTGCTCATGCTCTGTCACTCTCTCTCTCTCAAGAATAAATAAGCTTTAAAATTTTTTTTATAAGAAAAAGATGTGATACCAAACAAAAACTATCAAGGTATAGTATTGTTTTCAATATTAGCTCATTAACAATGTTAGCCGGAGTTATCTCTGGCTGGTGGGATTAAACTTTTTGTTTTCCATTTTTATACCTTGTACACTTTCTAAAATAGATATGCACATTTTTATAGAAAAATATAAATGAACTTAAAAAATACTCAAAACCTCTGTTTCATAGCTTTATTAGAATATAACTTACATACGTCTACATTCACCCATCTAAACCATACAGTTATAGGAGTTTTAGCAAATACATACAGTCATGCAACTATGACAATAAAAATTTAGATGTTAGGGGCATCTGGGTGGCTCCATGGGTTGAGCCTCGGTTGACCAAGGTTGACCTTGATTTCGGCTCAGGTCATGATCCCAGGGTCATGGGATCGAGCCCTGCTCATCATGGAGCCTTCTCAAGATTATCTCTCTCCCTCTGCTCGTGCTCTCTCTTTAAAATAAAATTTTAAAAAATTAGAGTATGTTCAATGCCCCCAAAAGTTCCTTAAGTCCCTTTGTGGTCCAACCTCCCCCAACAAACTCCTCGACCTGTTTTCTGCTGCTATATAGTTTTGCTTTTGCTAGAAATTTCATATAAGTGAAACTGTACCATATGTAGTCTTTTATGTCTATTTTATTTTATTCACCATGAAGGTTTTGAGATTCATTCATGTTGTTACATGCATCAGGAATTCATTCCTTTTTATTACCAAGCAGTGATTCTATAAAATGGAAACACCATTCATCAGTTGGTAGACATTTGAGTTGTTTGTAGATTCTGGCTATTCTGAATAACACTGCTATAAACATTGCATACATATCTTGATCATATACTTTGAGTTCCCTTGGATAGATACCTAGGAATGGAATTTCTGGGTCATACAGGAAGTGTTAGTTTGATTTTTTAAGAAACTTCCAACCTGTTTTCCAAAGTGGCTGTACTATTTTGCATTCTTATCAACAATGTAAGAGGGTTCTAGTTTCCCCACATTCTTATAAAAACTTGGAATTGCCTATCTTTTTAATTTTAGCTATTTTAGTGGATGAAAAATACACAGTACTTGGACAACTCATGCACAGACATTTAGCTGCCATTAGCATGGTTGTAAGCTCCACTTGCATGGTGGAAACTTGAATTTCATGCTTGCAGGCCCCCAGCAATCTAACCAAAGCCAAGGTAAGTCTTTTTTTTTTTCTTTTAAGCTTATTTATTTTGAGAGAGAGCACATGAGCAAGCAGGGGAAGGGCAGAGAGAGAGAGAGAGAGAGAGAGAGAGAGAGAGAGAGAATCCCAAACAGGCTCTGCACTGTAAGCACAGAGTCTAATGTGGGGCTTGAACTCATGAACTGTGAGCTCATGACCTGATCTGAAACCAAGAGTTGGATGCTTAACTGACTGAATCACCCAGGCACCCCACTAAGGTTAAGTCTTCACTAACTACCGAAAGCTTCACGTCCTCATTACTCTAGACTTGGACCAAGTAAGTTTCTTACAGTAACATGACATATGCAACTCAAGTTATATACAAACTAACCAGGATAGATATTTGTGCTTCTTGAAAATGTGTGTGTTGTGGGTAGGGGAATGGAGATGGAATTATGTTCTGAAATGCCACTGAATTTTTCTTTCTTTTTTGGTTTGACAAGACAAAGTATGAACTGAATTTATAATTATTCCTTGATAACTACAAGGACCAGAAGCAACTGCTATGGTACTGATGGAATTCTTTGGCTTGGGATGAGCCTAGGGAAATGGGATACTTACATGTAAGAAAGGTAAAGGAGAAAAATCCCAAGAGAAACTGTGTGTGTAAGTTTCATGTTGTGTATGAGGAGATGTGCTGCACTGTTGTTGATGAATATTGTGCTAGAATAAAAATTTCCTAGGTTCAGACTAAGCTCTTTCATTTATCAGCTGTGTTGTGACCTTAGATGAGCCATTTAAACTCTCTGGTTTCTTCATCTGTAGAATGAGTATAATACTGTCTGACCTACCTAGTGCACGGTAACCAGGCATACAAGCTGCCCTATAGAATTGTATTGCAATTTACATTATTTGTACATAGTATACTTGTACTTTTCACTTCACCTTTTATCTTATGTGATCACCCAATAACCCACTGAGGTAGGAAAGAGTAGTTGTTATCTCCATTTATAGACTAAACTGAGATTCAGAGGGTTTGAAATCCCACAGTGAAATTTGTTATAAAACAAAGACTTTTATTTCCCTGGCCAATGGATTATTATTTTGTGTTGTAATTCTTTTTTTTTTTTAATGTTTATTTATTTATTTTTCAGAGAGAGAGAAAGAGAGGCAGAGAGAGAGAGGGAGACAGAGAATCCCAAGCAGGCTCCATGTTGTCAGCACAGGGCTGAAATTCAAGAACCGTGAGATCATGACCTGAGCCAAGATCAAGAGTCATACGCTTAACTGAATAAGCCACCCGGGCACCCCTGTGTTGTAATTCTTATATGTTATATGTTGTGCTATAATTTTCCACGTTTTAATTGAAATACAGCCACGTTCAATTCATTTCTGTACTGTCTATGACTGCTTTTTGTGCTACAAGGGCAGAGTGAGTCATTGCATGAGAGACCACATGGCTTAAAGCCTAGAATATTTACTATATGGCACTTTAAGAAAATATTTGCTAACCCTTGCTTAAATGCTTTGTGTATGTATTAATTCACGTATTTCTCCTAACAATCCTATGAAGCAGGCTATATTAGGATCCCCATTGCCCATTTGAGGAAAGCGAGGTAGAGAAAGGTAGAGCACCCAGATCAAAGTCAAACAGCAAGTAAGTGGAAGCGCTGAGGTTTGATCCCAGGTATCCTGGATTCCAAACTTTTGCTCTTAATCCCTTTCATTATTAGTCTCACCTACTCCTATTGGGCCGTATTTCATTCAGGCAACAAGAATTCATCGAGCAACTATTAACTGCATTGTTCCAGGTAACGGACGCCATTCTAGGCATTGGGGATAGAGTAGAACAAGGTCCTATGGAGCTCACGTTCCAGTGGGGGAGGGAGACAATTAACAAGTAACCAAATGAACAAGTAAGATTGTCTCAGAGAGTGATGAAGGCTGTGAAGAAAAGTAGGCTAGAGTGACAAGGACAGAGAAGTGGGTGGAGCCGGGGGGTAGGGAGAGGAGTTGCCAGAAACTAGCTGCATATGTTGAACATATTTGACTGTGATCTTCCCCAAGGCAAGGCCCTTGCTCATCCTTCTTTGCCTCTCCGGCCCCTGTCACAGAGTAAGCACGCAGAAACCATGTGAGTCCATATGGCTGGTCCTTCCTCCACCTGCCTTCCCACTGGCCTTTGCCTGCCCCTTCATCTGGCTTTGGATCTGAGTGTTCACATGGCCCCTTCTTTCACACAACATCATGAGCCTCCAGCGGTCATGACCGCTGAGTCTGAGTTCCACAGACAGTTCAGAGTTTTGCACAGAAAGGGCCCTCAAGAATAATTTCTAACTGACATTTATAATCAACCATCAGCCTGGAGTGCTTCAAAAATAGCCACGTACATTGACATTTTAGTTAGTGCTGTATGTCATCTATAGTTTTCTCTCTCTTTTCTGAGGTAATAGGGAGGACCACAGTCATTGGCAACAAAGATCAGTCTCCAGTCCTGTGTGCATCTCTGTGAGCTGCCAGTGGCACTTCCATCCCCCTGCTCCATTTACCTGGCCCTGAGTCCTAGTGAGTCCAGCCTATCTGTGGGAGGTTGGGCTTCAACCTTAAGATACAGAAGGTGGGGAGGAGGGAATGGCCCGAGTCCCTACAGGTAACACACAAATATACCGTGTTTGGGTACAGTCTCAGTAGCTGATTAAAGGTTGATTTTAGATTGGTACTATCAACTCATAGGAAACACAGCTTTCCAGGGATGATTTAAGTAGAAATTCCATCCTCCTGCCAAACTAGCCCTTTGCAAGCATAAGCAAACCCAGAGTCCCCGTGATGAAGGATGCAAGGAATGATTGACTGCCTGGAGAGAACCTGATATGGGCATTTTCAGTCCTGGCTTCTGGCCTGACCTTGTATGACCTTTGCGATTGTCCTGGGCAGGCTGACTTTGTGACACCTGTCTTCTATAGGAATTGTCAATGCCAACCCCACCTGGCTCCACTCAGCTGGAAGCTGGCTCTGGCCGACACTGCCTGCTGCTACCCTGCTGATGCCCACATTTCCGTTTATGGTTTTCCATTTGCCCTTCTCTCCTTTGCTACCTCCTCTTGCTATTTATTTATTTATTTATTTATTTATTTATTTATTTATTTTGCCTTTCTGTATTCCTATGACTACTAATTGCACATGTTTGAAAATATCCTGTTGCTGAAAAATGTTTTGTTCTGGATATGAAACTTTTTCCAGGAAAGGCTGGAGACTAGAAATCAAAGCTATTTGTATGTGTATTAGATTCCTAGGGCTGCCATAACAAATTGCCACAAGTTGGGTGGCTTAAAGCAACAGGAATGTATTCTCTCACAGTTCTAGAGGCTAGAAATCTGAGATTAAGGTTTTGGCAGGAACGGCCTTGTTCTCTCTAAAGGCTCTAGGGAAGAATCCTTCCTCACCTCTTCCAGCTCAGGCGCTTACCAGTAATCCTTGTCACTCTGGTTTGTAGCTACATCAGTTCATTGTCTGTTTTCATGTGGCCTTTTCCCTTGTGGGTGTCTCTGTGTCCAAATCTCCCTCTCCTTTCTCTCATAAAGACACCAGTCATCGGATTTAGGGTCCACCCCCATTCAATATGACCTCATTTTGACTTGATTACATCTGCAAAAATTCTAGAAGGTCAAGTTAGGTCACATTCCAAATAAGGTCACATTCTCAGATGCCAGGGATTAAGACTTAGACATATCTTGGGGTGCCTGGGTGGCTCAGTCGGTTGAGCATCCGACTTCAGCTCAGTTCACGATCTTGCAGCTCATGAGTTCGAGCCCCGCGTTGAGCTCTGTGCTGACGGCTCAGAGCCTGGAGCCTGCTTCAGATTCTGTTTCCATCTCTCTCTGTCCCTTCCTCTCCCTCTCTCTCTGAAAATATGAGTAAACATTAAAAAAAAAAAAAAAACAGGGCAAAAACTCTCACCAGATTAAAAAAAAAAAAAAGACTTGGACATATCTTTTGGAGATGGGGGCACAACTGAACACACGGCAATATGGGTTGGCTGTATTTAGGAATGTGAGGTCACATTTGGCCCATGCCATGTTGCTGTCTGATGTATTGACTGCACTTTAAAAGCCCACCTCCAAATGAGGAAGGGAGTGGATTTGGTGAGACAGCAGAAGCCCCCAAAATGAGACTGGTCTCACAACATCTTCCTGCTAGCTACAGATAAACAGAATTGGTTTATTCCATATGTCCTTTTCTGCACATTTTAGATAGAAGGCCCAATTTGCCAGAATCCAGGGCTATCTCTTTTTGCAACATGCCCATTCTCATCTTTAATTTATTGAGCATCTACTATGTAACAGACCCCATGTGAGTGCTTTCTTCCCTGAAAATTGTCAGGTAGAGCCTCCTACATATAGTAAACCTGAGGTGCAGAGAGGTTAAGTAAGCTGCCCACAAAACATAACTGGCAAGAGGCACAGGGAGAACTGAATTCAATTTTGTCAGTGTCTTTAGTCTACTCTCTCTGGATCAAACATGTATTCATGTGTGCATTCAGCTTATGATAGTTAAACATCAATTAAGTGTTAGACCTTAGTGATAAGGCAGGAAACCAGATGGCCATGGTCCTGAGTTCACATAGATGTGGAAGTCGGGGAGAACACAGAGGAATTAATTACATGAAAAGTCAGGAGAAGAGCGTCCCATGATTTCCCTTAACAGAGCTGAACAGTCTGAAAGGCTGTCATTTTTAGAATGGATAATGTGATCTATTTTGCTATTTTGATACACCTTAAAGATCAATAGAAGGAGTTTATTTTTGGAGGGCAAGGAATTTGTCAGTTAAGATGGCTTATGGTTCAAGACTACTCTCATCCCAGTGACCTGGCATTTACCACTCTGTGGCTAGCCTCACTTTGACTAGTTCCCAAGACTATAAACCAGAGAGGGCAATCCCCTGAGTTAGTTCAAGGGCTGTGCAAGGGACATGTTGAGTATAAAATTCAAAAGTGAATATGATTGGGCTTCACAAATAACCACTTGGTTTTACCACAAGGTTTAATATTTATGCCCCATAAACATAAGATATTGTGAATCGCACTCATTTTATTATCAGGATACCTCCAAAGAAGGTGGAGAAATAGCTAAAAATTAGCCTGGGCTGGTAAACATGTTGTATGTCATTGAGAATGTTGTGATCCTTACCTGTGTGGTGGCCCTCCAAACCTGGAGGGTGCTAGTTTGGCAGCTGGAATGGGCCCAGCCACCACCTTAGAGAGTACTGGGCGAGGAGAAATGATGGGGAAGAGCCTGCTGCTTCCCAGACTTTCCTCACAGCTGGAACGCACAGCCTAGCCCTGAATGGGAGGCCCCAGTGTTGAGGTTTATTTTGAAGTGTCAATTTTCATCTCAGAATGCTGAAGAGCTGCCCAGGGAGTGCAGAATGCCATCCAAACATCTTCCCTCCGCCTGGCCTTCAACGCCCTCCGTGGTCTGGCTTCTACTTTCTTATCCAGCCTCATCTCCTACATCCCCTCCTGCCCCAACTGCCATGAGTCAGCACGATCGGTCCATGTGCCCGTGATTATGCTTTGCACAGTCGAACCTCCCAACCTGGCTCGGCCCTTTCCTTCTGCTTCTGTGGCAGGGTGTAAAAACGGCCACAATTATGCGTTTTCCTCACTGTATCCACACCCTTCTGGAATGTGACTTTTCATTTTCTTTCATCAAGAAGTAGAATTTCTCTGTACCCCTTGAATCTGAGCTGGGCTTGTGACTGGCCTTGGCCAGCAGGATGCAACAGAAGTGAAGTAATACAGGTTCTGAGCCTAAGCCTTAAGAGGCCTAGTGTGCTTTTGTTCACTCACTTGGAACCCTGCGGTCACAGTGGGAGCAAGTCTAGGCTGGTCTACTAGTGATAAGACATATGTGGCTCAGTCACCCTGTCCTTCAAGCCGACAGTCATCCAGCTACTAATGGAGCCACCAGAGGATTGCAAATGCTACGGTGAGTGATGGCTGCTGGCATGGAGATCAACCATGCTGGGCCCAGAGCACCAGAGCTGTCCATCTAATCTATGGACAGGCGAGCAAAAATAAATGGTGGTTGTTTTAAGTCATTAAGTTTGGGGGTTGTTACTATGCAGCAAGAGATAACTAACACACCCTGGAATTTCTTTTCCATCCATCCTACAAACACACACTTAATGCCTCCATGTGACTCCATCTGTGCTAGGCTTTGGGGGCTTAGAGCGAGCATAGACTATCTCTAAGGAGTTCTCATTTCCTCTGTTTGGGCCTTTGAAGTTCAGTTCTTTCAAGATAGCTAAATCCCATTTCCCAGATGTCTTCTCAGATCTCCCAAGTCAGAATGAGTCTCTCTCTTTCCCATCCTCAACCCACTGCATCTTCATAGCACATGTTTGGATTCTCTCTCTCCTGGACTCCTGTGATGGCCACCTAACTGGGTCTCTCCGTCCAGCCTGATGGCTGCCTGACTGGGTCTCTCTGTCCAGACTGCTCTTGAATCTGTCCTTCGCAACCATACAGCAATCTTTCTGAGTGCAAATCATATTTCCCTGAGTAAATTCCTGCACTGGCCACCTCTCAGCCCTGACACAATGTTCTAAACTCCCCACTGTGCTCTGATTCCTGCCATCCAGGCTAATCTCCTGCCATGCTCAGCCTCACACTTTTATAGTCTAGCTATCAATAGTTCACTCTTCCCAGTTCTCTTCCAGGAATGTTCTCCCCACCCTAGTCTGCCTAATAGGCTGCTATTCATTTTATTTTTTTCTAAATGTTTATTTGTTTTTGAAAGGGAAACAGAAAGAGCACAAGAGGGAGAAGGGCAGAGAGAGAGGGAGACAGAGAACCCCAAGCAGATTCTTCTGTGCTGATAGCACAGAGCCTGATACATGACCTGTACCAAAATCAGAGCCTGACGCTCAACCTACTGAGCCACCCAGGCGCCCCTGCTATTTAGGCTTAGTTGTCACCTCTTCCAGGAAGTCTTTATTGAACTCTCCTCCCTGCCCCACCCCTCCAAAGATAGTTCATCACTTCCCACTTCTGTGCTTTGTGATATTGCTGTGTGATATTGCTGTGTGATATTGCTGTGTAATTGCTTGTGTTTACAGTCTGGGGTCGAATATTTGTTCATTCAAGATCTAGGCATTAATATTATCTGTATATCTAGCTAGTCCTTTGGTAAAATCCTTTCAGTTAGGAAATAAATGTTTGAGTGAGTGAGCAAACACATGAAATATGAAATGAATAAAGACTGCCATTATAGTTACCCACCCCCACCCCAAAAGGGTAATTTCTCATATCTATAGAGGAGATAGATGTATACTATCCTTGTACAAATAAAATTTCTTTAATTCCTAAGAGAAAATTTCACCCAGGAGATAAAGGAGGAGAATCTGTGTCTTGGAGCAAAAGTGATGAAATACAAGTTGAAATGGGAGATTTATCATCTGAGACCCAAACATTATCTACAGTCTAATTCTTTACAATCTTTATGAATCCTGGGTTGTGAAGTCCAGTCTCTATATTTTTTAAAAGGGAATTCTAATCTTCTTTAGTGTTTCTGAAAAATAGTAAAGAGGACCTACTTTATCCTAGCACCACTGCCCATTTATTCTTAACATCCCTTCCTAAGTCTTTCACACCACACGCATTCTGGAATCTGTCATCCCCAGCACTATGACCACCCAAGGAAAAAATACCTTCAGCATGACGGGATGCTTTTCCCTTTTTCCCACTTGTCTTCATTTCTTTCCTTCTCAGCTCTTTAATCAACTTATTTTTTTAAATATTTTATGTACTTATTTGTATTGAAGAAGAGTCAACATACAACTATTGTATTACTTCCAAGTATACAACCTACTGCTGCAATTACTTATAGGTACTCCAAAATGGTTACCACAATAAGTCGAGTTACCATCTGTCACCATGCAAAATTGTTACAATATTACTGACTATATTCCCTATGCTGTACACTACATCCCAGTGTCTTATTTCTTTTGTAACTGTAAGATTCAACTTCTTCTAATCATCCCTAACTGGTCTTTCTCTCATTAGGCTTTCTCTCTCGATTTTCAAATCACCAAAGCCAAGGAACATGTGTGGCAGAGAAATCCAACTTTGTTAGAAAAGAGGAGCTGAAAGAGAAGAAAATTTTACAAGGAAGTGAATGATAGCTCCCTTTAATGAAAGCAAGGAGGCAGAGGTTAGGAACAATTGCATTCTAACACAGCCTGGTAGACTTAATTATTCTATCCCCACTGGTATGATCTGATTCATTGGTCCACAACAAAATGCAAAAAATAAATGAGGATGTTTTTGAAAACAATTCTTAAAATAAATTTTAAAAACTGTATTTTAGTCTAGTATCTACCTTTCTGGAGTTGTCCTTTATTTTATTTTAGAGAGAGTGTGAGCAGAGGAGAGGGGTTAGAGGGAGGGAGGGAGAGAAAGCGAGAGCGAGAGCAAGAGCGAGAGCGAGAGCGAGAGAGAGAGAGAGAGAGAGAGAGAACCTCAAGCAGACTCCACACTCAGCATGGAGCCCAGCACAGGGCTTGACCCCATGACCCTGGGACCACAACCGAAGCCCAAATCAAGAGTTGGATGTTCAACCAACTAAGCCACCCAGGCACCCCTGGACTTGTACTTTCTTTAATGAAACCATTGTTATAGAGGATAGTTTTTGAATGTTCTTATTTGGCAAAATAGAAATGTGGCAACCATATGTAAATGCACTTAAAAAAATTTTTTTTACTAGTCCTTAAAGTCCTAAAGTATGGAATCCATTAATCTATTAAGAGTTAAGAAAAAAGGGGGACCTCCAGTTAAGGGGTGAAGGAAAAGGAAAGGAGAGGGGGATAAATGTCCCAAACTCTAGGAAAACATTTCCAAAAGCTATTCATACTCTTTGCCCTTCTCCCAATCTGGACTTCTGGACCCTGTGGGCCTTCAGAGGTATTCTAATGAGGATACTCAAGCTATTGGCCATATTTCAAAAAGTCTAAAGAAAACTATCATTTGCTAAAATCCAGTCCGTATAGACTAGACAGCAAATTTCTCTGTTTGTGGCTAAAAAGACAAGAAGTCAATGTAGTAGCAAGGATTACCTCGTGCTGATTAGAAGCACCAATTAATGTCTTTGTGTTTATTAAGAAAAAAATGGAAAATTTATTGATTAAAATGTTTTATTTGAAATAGTTTGGCACTCTCTTAAAAGGTTAAATATAGAGTCACTGTGTGACCCAGAAATTCCACTCTTGGGTGCGTATACCTGACAGAATTGTAAACACACATCCATAGAAAAGCTTGAATATGAATGTTCATAATAGCTCCAAATGGAAACAACCCAAATGTCCATTAGCTGACAAATGGAGAAACAAAATGCAGTATACCCATACTATGAAATATTACTTGGCAATAAAAAAGGACAATGTACTGATATAGGCTGTAACGTGAATGAACTTGAAAACATTATACTAACTGAAAAAACAGACAGAAAAGACCACATACGATGAAATTCCATTTATATGCAATGTCCACAGTAGGTAAATCCATAGAGGCAGTAAGTAGCCTAGATTAGTGGTTGCCAGAGCCTAGAGGGAGATGGGAAATGAGGACTGACTGCTAATAGGTTTCATTTTGGTAATAAAAATGTTATGGAAGGGACACCTGGGTGGCTCAGTCGGTTAAGCGTCTGACTCTTGATCTTGGCTCAGCTCATGATCTCACAGTTCGTGAGTTCGAGCCCCATATTGGGCTCTGAGCTGACAGCACAGGGCCACAGAGCCTGCTTAGAATTCTGTCTCTCCCCTCTCTGCCCCTCCCCTGCACAGGCGTGCTCACTTGTGCACGTGCTCTCTCTCAAATAAATAAATACAAATAATTTTTTAAAATGCTATGGAATTACATCATGGTGATGGTTGTTATTTTGTGAATACACTAAAGCCAACTGAAATAGGCACCTCAAAAAAATAAACTAAAAATGTTATATTTGTTTCATAGGTAGTATTATTTAAAACAGGGAAAAGCAATAACAATGAAACTTTGGAGAGAAGTTTGGGAAATACTACTCTACACAGATTACTATTAGGAGCCAAGTGTTCTGTATCCTCAGTTTACCCACATCCAAACAGATTGGCATTCACGTTACTTCTAAGTTCAAAGGTTTACTACTTCTTCCTATGTAACACCGTTAGTGCTCAAATAGGCCTCTCTGTGCCAAACCACATGGAGTCCCAGGAAGAGAGGAGAAAGTGGTCAAATCCCACTTTGTCTCTCTTTGCTACCTGGCCTGAAAGCCATCCTGCTTGTTCCCCAAAGCATCACAGAAAACCTCATGAGTGTGAGGGCTTGCACTTCTGCCCATGGCTGCCATGTCCTCTCCTCAGGGCTCAGACTGGTGGGTGGGCCCTGCTCAGGATGGACCAGGGCTCCCCTCCTCCACCCACTCCCTCTCCCCTCACCCACTTACTACTACAGGACCACTGGCGTCTTGATCCCCGTTCATCAAACACAATGACACTCAGCGTCAAACCACAGTTTGGCTAAGGCTGCCCGAACTTCTATATTTCATTCCCAAGTGATCTCCCCCACATCAAGCGTTTTGAAAACAATGTTTAAAAAAAAAAAGAGGTGAAGTAAAGGTGAAATAAAATTAAGGAGTGGATTTTCACTAAGTTTTAGCTTCTGGGGTTTCTAGTGTCCTGTCTATTCCCTGACAAAATGGTGTTTTGCCATCATGGGAAGGAAAGGAGCAACTTCTGCAGTCAAGGATCATTCGAATATCCCAGGGAAACCTTTGGTGTCAGAGAGCGTAGGGCTGGACGGTGCTTCACAGGGCCTCTGGTCTGACACCTCAGCCATTGCAGAGATCAGTTCCAGTACATTCTTGGCTGATGTCCATCAAGTTCCAATCCTCATGCATCTTCCGAAGAGGTGCTCTCCTCTTTTACATTGCTATATAAACTTTTCTGGGTCCATGCTTTTCTTTTCAGTTAAAGCCCACTGTTCATTTACTCTATCACTAATAAAACCATGCTCACATATCTTTTTTTTTTTATTTTATTTTTACACCAATCCTGCAGGAAAGACACAGCTATCTCTATGTTACCTTTGAGGAAACTGAGTTTCTAAGGCATTAAATGAATCTCCCAAGGTTGCAGAGTCAGGTTTCAAACCCTGAGCTTCTCATTTTTTTTTTAATTAATTCATTTATTTAAGTAATCTCTACACCCAACATGGGGCTTGAACCCATGATTCTGAGATCAAGAGTCACATGCTCCTCCAACTGAGCTAGACAGTCACCCCCGAGCTTCTAATCAAATCCACTGTTGTTTTCACACTAACCTGCAGCCTTCTAGGGCTTTCAGAGGATGAAAACCATACATTTATGCCTTTTTGTGCAGTACCTTAATAAATACTGTTTTAGTAAATTAATTCATTTTGCAGACATAATTTTACTTAGGAGATAGAGTATAGAACAGAAGAATCATAAAGTGCTAGATCTGAACTCCACCTTCACTACCTACAAGGTGTTTGACCTTGAACAAGTAACTTAACCTTATAGGCTTTAATTCTCTGATTTATAATATGATTTTTTATATTTCTATTTTTGTTATAAATGTTTATATCTGCTAGTCTCTAAGGATAGTCCCTCAATGAGTCACACGGCTTAATTTCTACACCTGTGAATCAGGATTGGTCCTGTGACTCACTTCTGACCAGTAGAATTTGTGAAAAGGACTTGGTATGACTCTGAGGCTAAGTCATAAGAAATCTTGCAGCTTCTTGAGGTGCCTGGGTGGCTCAGTCGGTTAAGTGTCCAGCTCTTGATTTCAGCTGAGGTCATAATCTGAGGTTCGTGAGATCGAGCCCTGCATCAGGCTCTATCTGTGCCACCAGCACAGAGCCTGTTTGCAATTCCCTCTCTCTCTCTCTCTCTCTCTCTCTCTCTCTCTCTCTCTCTCTTTCTCTCTCTCTCTCAAAATAAATAAATAAGCATTTAGCAAAAAGAAAGAAATCTTGCAGTTTGCACCTTGGGACATTCAATCGAGGGAAAGAAAGCTGCCATAAAAAAAAAAATCTGAGTCCTCTAAGATTGCTATCTTTTGGGGAAGCCCAAACTGGTTGGCGGAGAGAAAAGAGATGCCCAGCCAGACTCTAGATATCCTAGCTTCCCCAGCTAGGGGCACAGACATGAGAAAAGATGCCACTGTGGATGTCCAGCACAAGTACCTGAAATTCTGAAAGAGAATCGCTCAGCTGAACCCATTAATCCACAGAAGAATGAGGGATAATAAGAAATTATTATTTTACGCCACTGAGTTTTGGGGTGGTTTGCTAGACAGCAGCAGAGAGACAGAATGCACAAGAGTGATAACCATACCTATTGTATAGAAATGATACAAACATTACATGAGATCATGTATTTAAGTGCCTAGCACATAGAAGGCAGTTAATAAATTGAGTATTATTATTGTTGTTGTTATGTTTAATTCTAGGTTTCACTGAAGTCCTTACTTAAGGTAGCGAATTCATACATATGTTCCACAGATTTACATTTTGCAATTCTGCTAACACAGAGTATTTGCCCCATGGAAGACAAATTTACATCACCAAAAGCCCTAAGGAGCACAGACTCTCTGCCCTTTGCTGTAAATCTTTTTTTCTATTCTTTATATCTATTTTTGTTGAGCTGGTTCCGGCTCCCTCCATTTCAGAATGAGACTAGGATCTTATCTGCCGTGTTTAGGGGATACCTTTGATCCACCAATACAAACCACTTAAAATTAATCACCATCCACAGCCCTGGCCCTTGTCTGGAAGCATAAACTCCTCTCAGTTCTCCAAAGTGGAAAAAAAAAACTTTTAAAAAATACATTGCTGCTACCAAAAATATGTATTAATCAAAGGACCAGAGATTCTCATTTTGTAATATTTCAACCCTAAAGTAACCTAGGCGGGGTTGTCCCTGTGCTTTTAAACTCACACAAATATATAATCGTTAAGTTTGCCCAGGTATGGTGTTCAACACCTATCCGGTGTGACGAAATGTAAGAGGGCATCAAGACTCGCAAATGAATGGTGAAGAGTTTGGGCTTAATGAGCTAATGGAGCATGTATTTTTTAAATCAGGAAAATTTTTGTAAAGCTAATTGAATGGTCACCAATTGAATAGCTATGTGGCTTGGCTTTGATGCATGCATCTGATGTTTCCCATTTCAAAGGGCTTTCCCACTTGAGTGTCAAAACCTGTTCTGGAAGGAATTAGGACTGCAGTTTTCATCAGCATTTCACAGATGAAGAAACTGAGGCTCAGAAAGGTTGAACAACTTCTTTCAGGTCTTCCAACTTATAGTCTAGGACTGGTTCATGAATGTGAAGATGAAGTAAATCTTTTCATTCAGTTGTTAACTGGGGACTTTATGGTGTTTTTAGACTACGGGTCTATGATTCCTTGTATACAATCCTTGGGGTTATATGTGCTTTGAGATTTGGAATATTTCAGATACACACACACACACACACACACACACACACACCGCACACCACACACCATACACACAGAGTACCAGGGTACACCTTATAATTAAACACTAATTTTTTTGCGGCACCATCTGTAAATATTCATGCTAAATAAGATAAAGATTATAAACAGCTTCATGCCAGTTCATGTCAGATTTTCACTACCACGTGAGCTTGCTTCAGATTCGTAAACAAAACAAAAACTTTTGTTTTTTCAGAGCTTTTTAGATTTCGGGACTGCGGAAGATGGGTTGTGGAATGGTACTCAGACTATGAAAATGATCATTTTCTCTCTGCTTTATGCTACTGGGAATGTCACTTGCTGGCCTAGAAGGCTTGTTCTCAAGCTTTCTGCAGGAAGGCTGACTGGAACAAACAGTTTGCACCTGCTTGTCTGTCTTCCGTAGCTGGCATGCTCTCAAAGGAAGGGCCTTGGCTAAGTTTGAAGTATAGTTCCAGGCTTTGGGGAGACAAGCCAGTGAACTCAACTAATAAACTCTTTTATCCAAAATCCCTAAGGGTGAGAGGAGAAAAGAAAAAGAAATTAAAATGGAATAGCAGCCTGCTTTCAACTCCATGAGAGCCGACCAGATGATGAAGCCAGAGGCATCTCATCAAGAAAGTCCAAATTTGATGAAGCAATTTTGTTCTGGAAGCATTTGACTAGTCAGACCTGCAATGAACCTATTATAAGGTCATCAAGATGGGTTGATAGAAGTGGAATCCATACATTAATATTAATGGAGGTAATAATTATGATATCACTCCCCATTTCACTCCCTGCTTGTGAGACAAGGCCAGGCCCTTTCCTGTGCCAAGAAGAGACAGAGAACACTTTCTAAGCTGTGTTGTGTTGTCACAACTGGCCTTCTTTTCAGCGTATTTCAAATGCAGCAGTGTCCATTTTCCTGTCTGGTCATCCCCGCTGACTGCATCAGTTGAAAATCATTTTGTGTCCAAGTTGATGACACCTCTTGCTGGGAGTGGGTAAATGATGTGTGTGGGTGGGGGGGGGGTAAGTAAGTGAATGGTATGGGGGTGAGCCCAGCACTCATAGGCCCCAGTGACCTGCATTCTCCAGGGGTCCACTGACACCTATGGAAAGAGCAGGATGGTGGCTATTGCTGCTCAGTGTTACACGTATGCTCAGTGCATGTGTACTGTATGTATACTATATATATATATATATATATATATTCAGTACTTGTATAACCAATGCATGTATACTGTATGTATACTCAGTGTGTGTGTGTACTGTATATATAATCAGTGCATATATACTCATTGCATATATACTGTATCTATACTCAGGGTATACTCAGTGCACATATACTGTATGTATACTGTGTATAGGCTCAGTGTATGTATACTCAGTGCCTATGTACTATATGTATAGTCAATGCATATATACTCAGTGCATATATATGTGAGTATCCGAACTCAGTGTGTACTCAGTGTACAGGAACTGTATGTATACTGCATAAATGCTCAGTGTAGGTATATTCAGTGCATGTGTATTATATGTATACTCAGTGCATGTATACTGCATGTATACTCAGTGTATGAATACTCAGTGTATGTATGCTATATGTATACTGTACATATGCTCAGTGTAGGTATAGTTCATTGTATGTATACTCAGTATACAGTCACTGCATATATACCCAGTATATACTGGGAGGTTTGGGCAACTGTCCCACCAGCAGCAAAAGGGAAAATACCCACCTGAGAGAAAACATTATGAACAAAGATTTTTTTGTGCCCCCCCCCTTTTTTTAACTCTGCTCACATTCATTTCCCTTGTAGTTTATTCACGATAATCTTTTAAATCTAATCAATTATTTGGTACCTTCCTTGTTATGAAGAAAAAATATCAGGGCCTCCAATCTCCGCAGTGCTAACTTCTTTTGCCGAGTGATTCCCTTATCTCTTGATGCACCTGACTCAATTCAATTTCTGAAAAAAGTGTTTTTGAGCACTTCCTGTGTGTGCAGAGCTCTGATGGCACAGATAATCAGGTCTGAATGCCAAGCCTACTGCTTACCAACTGTGTGAATCTGGACAAGTTACTTAACCATCACAGGGGGCAATTTCCTCAATTGCGAAATGGTAGTAACACATGCAAAGTTTGTTGTGAGGATGAAATGAAGTAATAAGAGTGCTTATTACCTAAAAGACACTCAAGAAAGGCTTATTATAGCTAGATGCTAAGGGGAACACGAAGATAAAGAAAACACGTACACATATTTCTTCAGTGCAGGGAAAATATATAAAGGATTTCTAAAATGACTTGAGAGCAGAGATAAGTTAAATTAATTAAATTGTGCGGTGGAAGCTGTGCATTTGATCTGGGTCTGGACAGACACACAGAATATTAGAATATTAACAGGCTGGGGAATGAAAGTGAGGAGACTGAGAAAGGACACACTGCTTCTAGGCATAAAAAAAGTGATACAGAGGCAGGAAAGAACTGGGAAGGAGAAATCATACCACAAGAACCAGACTTTTCCAATATTACATAGATTGAAAATATTTTCCCCTGATAGCATCACAATTATTCTTTTATTTGTCAAAGAAAGTGTTCTGATTTGGGGATTGAAAAATAGTCAAGCTACCATCCACTGTGGCATTGCAACACATAATAGGTGTAAGGTTGGGGGCGGGGTGCCATGTTAGCTCGCTATGACTGCAAAGGCCTTGAGGGCTGGGCAAAGAAATGAGATGCCCTTGAAGTGTCCTCTAGCAAGAAGCCCTACCAGGCTTTAGGACCTGAGTGGCACGAGTTTGGGAAGTTTTTGTGATCAGTATGCAGGATGAGTTAAAGGGGGGAAAGACAAGGCAGGGCAAGGGGATTAATCCAGGAGTTATTATAGCTAAGGCGGAATAAAGAAGAAATCATACAATTTTCCAAATACAAAAAGTAAAAGACATGACTTCACAGCCAGAAGAGCTACTTCAAAGAAGCAGGCTGGTGGCTAGAAGGCCAACCAGGACTCAGGGCGGCTCTGCTCGTGTACCAGCCCTGCCACGGGGGCTTGTTCTCCCTGCTCTGGGGACTCAACCACTCACCTCCAGTGACAGTGCTTGGCCCTGAATTCGACATACAGCAATCCAAAAAATGAGTCACCATGCTTAGCTAGCACCATTAATAAAGTTATTCTTACCACAAAATGCCTGCCAGTAGAAGAGGATCTCACAGACCAGAGTATTTGAAACAGGTGGCAAAATGGGCAAACACAACCTATTAAATGTAGCTAGCTCCCAAGTCACCATGGCAAACAATTTCATGTGATTTTAGAGAAGCTTTGCAGTCAACGTCGATGGTGGTTGTCTTTCTTTATATCTGTTTGTATGTCTGTCTTGCCTACCTTCAAGCCTTTTCCCCTTCCTTTCTTACAAGAAGTGAGACCAGCCCACCTGTTAAGTTGTATTTGAGGTTTAGAAGAAAATACTGGAAACTTAGGTAACTTGAAGATGGTTTGGAATGTGGCATGATAAAGTAGGAACTCCTAAAAATATTAAAATGCCTTCTGAACAACTATTCATTATAACAATTTTAACAAAAGAATTTTCTACTAAATTGACCAAGACTAGCACAATACTCCTACATTTGTACACCAGGAACTCCCATGACTTTCTCTAGTAAGTCTGAGTTTGCCTCTAGGGAAATAATTCTGCTGTTCTCCTCTCTGAAGGTCAGCCCTGAGTGCCCAGTAGAAATTGCCTGAAGCTACTATGCTATGCCTAGAAGCAGCCTCCAGAAAGAAATTAAATGCATTCAAAGATCAGCTATCCTTTTAAATGACACGAATAGAGATGTGAGGCAAACTGGAGAAGATTCTCCAAGCATTTGTTTCTTCCTGGCTACCAAGGCAAACCCTTGGCTGCTAGATGGAATGAGGCGCGTGATAGAGCTATGGTCTCAAGGGAAAACTGTAGACATCTCTGGTTTGGTGTAGTGGTTGTCATCTGTCCATCCCAGACTTAGGCAGAAGTCATCTATCTCAGTATCTGTTTCACAGGCCAATGCAAGCAATTGAATTTGGGAAGATGCTGAAGTGTGTGTTTTTTGTTTTTTTGGTTTTTTGGGTTTTTTTTAATTTATTTTTTATTTTTTATTTTTTTATTTTTTTTCAATATATGAAATTTATTGTCAGATTGGTTTCCATACAACACCCAGTGCTCATCCCAAAAGGTGCCCTCCTCAATACCCATCATCCACCCTCCCCTCCCTCCCACCCCCCATCAACCCTCAGTTTGTTCTCAGTTTTTAACAGTCTCTTATGCTTTGGCTCTCTCCCACTCTAACCTCTTTTTTTTTTCCTTCCCCTCCCCCATGGGTTTCTGTTAAGTTTCTCAGGATCCGCATAAGAGTGAAAACATATGGTATCTGTCTTTCTCTGTATGGCTTATTTCACTTAGCATCACACTCTCCAGTTCCATCCACGTTGCTACAAAGGGCCATATTTCGTTCTTTCTCATTGCCATGTAGTACTCCATTGTATATATAAACCACGATTTCTTTATCCATTCGTCAGTTGATAGACATTTAGGCTCTTTCCATAATTTGGCTATTGTTGAGAGTGCTGCTATAAACATTGGGGTACAAGTGCCCCTATGCATCAGTACTCCTGTATCCCTTGGGTAAATTCCTAGCAGTGCTATTGCTGGGTCATAGGGTAGGTCTATTTTTTATTTTATTTTATTTTATATATGAAATTTATTGTCAAATTGGTTTCCATACAACACCCAGTGCTCATCCCAAAAGGTGCCCTCCTCAATACCCATCACCCACCCTCTCCTCCCTCCCACCCCCCATCAACCCTCAGTTTGTTCTCAGTTTTTAACAGTCTCTTATGCTTTAGCTCTCTCCCACTCTAACCTCTTTTTTTTTTTTCCTTCCCCTCCCCCATGGGTTCCTGTTAAGTTTCTCAGGATCCACATAAGAGTGAAACCATATGGTATCTGTCTTTCTCTGTATGGCTTATTTCACTTAGCATCACACTCTCCAGTTCCATCCACGTTGCTACAAAAGGCCATATTTCATTTTTTCTCATTGCCACGTAGTATTCCATTGTGTATATAAACCACAATTTCTTTATCCATTCATCAGTTGATGGACATTTAGGCTCTTTCCATAATTTGGCTATTGTTGAGAGTGCTGCTATGAACATTGGGGTACAAGTGCCCCTATGCATCAGTACTCCTGTATCCCTTGGATAAATTCCTAGCAGTGCTATTGCTGGGTCATAGGGTAGGTCTATTTTTAATTTTCTGAGGAACCTCCACACTGCTTTCCAGAGCGGCTGCACCACTTTGCATTCCCACCAACAGTACAAGAGGGTTCCCGTTTCTCCACATCCTCTCCAGCATCTATAGTCTCCTGATTTGTTCATTTTGGCCACTCTGACTGGCGTGAGGTGATACCTGAGTGTGGTTTTGATTTGTATTTCCCTGATAAGGAGCGACGCTGAACATCTTTTCATGTGCCTGTCGGCCATCCGGATGTCTTCTTTAGAGAAGTGTCTATTCATGTTTTCTGCCCATTTCTTCACTGGGTTATTTGTTTTTCGGGTGTGGAGTTTGGTGAGCTCTTTATAGATTTTGGATACTAGCCCTTTGTCCGATATGTCATTTGCAAATATCTTTTCCCATTCCGTTGGTTGCCTTTTAGTTTTGTTGGTTGTTTCCTTTGCTGTGCAGAAGCTTTTTATCTTCATAAGGTCCCAGTAATTCACTTTTGCTTTTAATTCCCTTGCCTTTGGGGATGTGTCGAGGAAGAGATTGCTACGGCTGAGGTCAGAGAGGTCTTTTCCTGCTTTCTCCTCTAAGGTTTTGATGGTTTCCTGTCTCACATTCAGGTCCTTTATCCATTTTGAGTTTATTTTTGTGAATGGTGTGAGAAAGTGGTCTAGTTTCAACCTTCTGCATGTTGCTGTCCAGTTCTCCCAGCACCATTTGTTAAAGAGGCTGTCTTTTTTCCATTGGATGTTCTTTCCTGCTTTGTCAAAGATGAGTTGGCCATACATGTGTGGGTCTAGTTCTGGGGTTTCTATTCTATTCCATTGGTCTATGTGTCTGTTTTTGTGCCAATACCATGCTGTCTTGATGATGACAGCTTTGTAGTAGAGGCTAAAGTCTGGGATTGTGATGCCTCCTGCTTTGGTCTTCTTCTTCAAAATTCCTTTGGCTATTCGGGGCCTTTTGTGGTTCCATATGAATTTTAGGATTGCTTGTTCTAGTTTCGAGAAGAATGCTGGTGCAATTTTGATTGGGATTGCATTGAATGTGTAGATAGCTTTGGGTAGTATTGACATTTTGACAATATTTATTCTTCCAATCCATGAGCAGGGAATGTCTTTCCAGTTCTTTAAATCTTCTTCAATTACCTTCATAAGCTTTCTATAGTTTTCAGCATACAGATCCTTTACATCTTTGGTTAGATTTATTCCTAGGTATTTTATGCTTCTTGGTGCAATTGTGAATAGGATCCGTTTCTTTATTTGTCTTTCTGTTGCTTCATTGTTAGTGTATAAGAATGCAACTGATTTCTGTACATTGATTTTGTATCCTGCAACTTTGCTGAATTCATGTATCAGTTCTAGCAGACTTTTGGTGGAGTCTATCGGATTTTCCATGTATAATATCATGTCATCTGCAAAAAGCGAAAGCTTGACTTCATCTTTGCCAATTTTGATGCCTTTGATTTCCTTTTGTTGTCTGATTGCTGATGCTAGAACTTCCAGCACTATGTTAAACAACAGCGGTGAGAGTGGGCATCCCTGTCGTGTTCCTGATCTCAGGGAAAAAGCTCTCAGTTTTTCCCCATTGAGGATGATGTTAGCTGTGGGCTTTTCATAAATGGCTTTTATGATCTTTAAGTATGTTCCTTATATCCCGACTTTCTCAAGGGTTTTTATTAAGAAAGGGTGCTGGATTTTGTCGAAGGCCTTTTCTGCATCGATTGACAGGATCATATGGTTCTTCTCTTTTTTTTTGTTAATGTGATGTATCACGTTGATTGATTTGCGAATGTTGAACCAGCCCTGCATCCCAGGAATGAATCCCACTTGATCATGGTGAATAATTCTTTTTATATGTCATTGAATTCGATTTGCTAGTATCTTATTAAGAATTTTTGCATCCATATTCATCAGGGATATTGGCCTGTAGTTCTCTTTTTTGACTGGGTCTCTGTCTGGTTTAGGAATCAAAGTAATACTGGCTTCATAGAATGAGTCTGGAAGTTTTCCTTCCCTTTCTATTTCTTGCAATAGCTTGAGAAGGATAGGTGTTATCTCTGCTTTAAACGTCTGGTAGAACTCCCCTGGGAAGCCATCTGGTCCTGGACTCTTATTTGTTGGGAGATTTTGGATAACCGATTCAATTTCTTCGCTGGTTATGGGTCTGTTCAAGCTTTCTATTTCCACCTGATTGAGTTTTGGAAGCGTTGGGTGTTCAGGAATTTGTCCATTTCTTCCAGGCTGTCCAATTTGTTGGCATATAATTTTTCATAGTATTCCCTTATAATTGTTTGTATCTCTGAGGGATTGGTTGTAATAATTCCATTTTCATTCATGATTTTATCTATTTGGGTCATCTCCCTTTTCTTTTTGAGAAGCCTGGTTAGAGGTTTGTCAATTTTGTTTATTTTTTCAAAAAACCAACTCTTGGTTTCGTTGATCTGCTCTACAGTTTTTTTAGATTCTATATTGTTTATTTCTGCTCTGATCTTTATTATTTCTCTTCTTCTGCTGGGTTTAGGCTGCCTTTGCTGTTCTGCTTCTAGTTCCTTTAGGTGTGCTGTTAGATTTTGTATTTGGGATTTTTCTTGTTTCTTGAGATAGGCGTGGATTGCAATGTATTTTCCTCTCAGGACTGCCTTCGCTGCGTCCCAAAGCATTTGGATTGTTGTATTTTCATTTTCGTTTGTTTCCATATATTTTTTTATTTCTTCTCTAATTGCCTGGTTGACCCACTCATACGTTAGTAGGGTGTTCTTTAACCTCCATGCTTTTGGAGGTTTTCCAGACTTTTTTCTGTGGTTGATTTCAAGCTTCATAGCATTGTGGTCTGAAAGTATGCATGGTATAATTTCAATTCTGGTAAACTTATGAAGGGCTGTTTTGTGACCCAGTATATGATCTATCTTGGAGAATGTTCCATGTGCACTCAAGAAGAAAGTATATTCTGTTGCTTTGGGATGCAGAGTTCTAAATATATCTGTCAAGTCCATCTGATCCAATGTCTCATTCAGGGCCCTTGTTTCTTTATTGACCGTGTGTCTAGATGATCTATCCATTTCTGTAAGTGGGGTGTTAAAGTCCCCTGCAATCACCACATTCTTATCAATAAGGTTGCTTATGTTTATGAGTAGTTGTTTTATATATTTGGGGGCTCTGGTATTTGGCGCATAGACATTTATAATTGTTAGCTCTTCCTGATGGATAGACCCTGTAACTATTATATAATGTCCTTCTTCATCTCTTGTTATAGCCTTTAATTTAAAGTCTAGTTTGTCTGATATAAGTATGGCTACTCCAGCTTTCTTTTGGCTTCCAGTAGCATGATAAATAGTTCTCCATCCCCTCACTCTCAATCTAAAGGTGTCCTCAGGTCTAAAATGAGTCTCTTGTAGACAGCAAATAGATGGGTCTTGTTTTTTTATCCATTCTGATACCCTATGTCTTTTGGTTGGCGCATTTAATCCATTTACATTCAGTGTTATTATAGAAAGATACGGGTTTAGAGTCATTGTGATGTCTGTATGTTTTATGCTTGTAGTGATGTCTCTGGTACTTTGTCTCACAGGGTTGCCCTTAGGATCTCTTGTAGGGCTGGTTTAGTGGTGACAAATTCCTTCAGTTTTTGTTTGTTTGGGAAGACCTTAATCTCTCCTTCTATTCTAAATGACAGACTCGCTGGATAAAGGATTCTTGGCTGCATATTTTTTCTGTCTAGCACACTGAAAATCTCGTGCCAATTCTTTCTGGCCTGCCAAGTTTCAAAAGAGAGATCAGTTACGAGTCTTATAGGTCTCCCTTTATATGTGAGGGCACATTTACCCCTTGCTGCTTTCAGAATTTTCACTTTATCCTTATATTTTGCCAGTTTCACTATGATATGTCGTGCAGAAGATCGATTCAAGTTACGTCTGAAGGGAGTTCTCTGTGCCTCTTGGATTTCAATGCCTTTTTCCTTCCCCAGTTCAGGGAAGTTCTCAACTATAATTTCTTCAAGTACCCCTTCAGCACCTTTCCCTCTCTCTTCCTCCTCTGGGATACCAATTATGCGTATATTATTTCTTTTTAGTGTATCACTTAGTTCTCTAATTTTCCCCTCATACTCCTGGATTTTTTTATCTCTCTTTTTCTCAGCTTCCTCTTTTTCCATAACTTTATCTTCTAGTTCACCTATTCTCTCCTCTGCCTCTTCAATCTGAGCCGTGGTGGTTTCCATTTTGTTATGCATTTCGTTTAAAGCGTTTTTCAGCTCCTCGTGACTGTTCCTTAGTCCCTTGATCTCTGTAGCAAGAGATTCTCTGCTGTCCTCTATACTGTTTTCAAGCCCAGCGATTAGTTTTATGACTATTATTCTAAATTCACTTTCTGTTATGTTATTTAAATCCTTTTTGATCAGCTCATTAGCTGTTGTTATTTCCTGGAGATTCTTCTGAGGGGAATTCTTCCGCTTGGTCATTTTGGATAGTCCCTGGCGTGGTGAGGACCTGCAGGGCACTTCCCCTGTGCTGTGGTGTATAACTGGAGTTGGTGGGTGGAGCCACAGTCAGACCTGATGTCTGCTCCCAGCCCACCGCTGGGGCCACAGTCAGACTGACGTGTGCCTTCTCTTCCCCTCTCCTAGGGGCGGGATTCACTGTGGGGTGGTGTGGCCTGTCTGGGCTACTTGCACACTGCCAGGCTTGTGGTGCTGGGGATCTGGCGTCTTAGCTGGGGTGGGTAGGCAAGGTGCACAGGGGCAGGAGGGGCAGGCTTAGCTCGCTTCTCCTTAGGTGATCCACTTCAGGAGGGGCCCTGTGGCAGCGGGAGGGAGTCAGATCCACTGCCGGAGGTTTGGCTCCGCAGAAGCGCAGAGTTGGGTGTTTGCGCAGAGCGAGCAAGTTCCCTGGCAGGAACTGGTTCTCTTTGGGATTTTGGCTGGGGGATGGGCGGGGGAGATGGCGCTGGCGAGCGCCTTTGTTCCCCGCCAAACTGAGCTCTGTCGTCCGGGGGCTCAGCAGCTCTCCCTCCCTTTGTCCTCCAGCCTTCCCGCTCTCCGAGCAGAGCTGTTCACTTATGACCTCCCAGACGCTAAGTCGCGCTTGCTGTCGGAACACAGTCCATCAGGCCCCTCCGCTTTTGCAAGCCAGACTCGGGGGCTCTGCTTGGCCAGCGAGCCGCCCCTCCGCCCCGGCTCCCTCCCGCCAGTCCATGGAGCGTGCACCGCACCGCCTCGCCGCCCTTCCTACCCTCTTTCGTGGGCCTCTCATCTGCTGAAGTGTGTGTTGATACAGTTCACAGAGAAGTTCTGACTTCAGCATAGGATTTGCCTATCTGGGAATTCAACTTGTCTTAACTTCTTCCTTTTTTATGATTAATTGTTGTACCTGACATTCAGTTCCTGCCACCCTCTGGGAGAAAGAAATGAGGGTCTCTTTAAATGTTGTCCAGGGACCCCTTTAGCACTCACACTTAATCTTAAGTTGGCCACTCAATTCCATGGTCCTTGGAGTTATTTCCTTTATACTTCTCAAATGCCAGACACATTGTACAAGCCAGTGCATCCCATTCCCTTGGATTCCATCTCCATTCTCTACAAGTGAAAGTTTTAGCACTTGCTCTGTTACAGCATGCCGGGAACTATCAATATCTACCACTAGCAATGAGGTCTTCATTGTCATCTGGTGAGTGAGTAAACCATTCCAGAATTCTATCAGTAGAGTCCAATTCCCAGAAACACTCAATTATGTCAGGTTGATTGATAGTGTTGGTCAAGTCTTTTATGTGATTACCGATTTCTGCCAAGTTTTTCTATCAGTTCACAAGGGAAGCATATTGAAATTTCCAAAAATAATTGTGAATTTATTTCTTTTTTCAGTTTTTGTTTCATGAATTTTGAAGCTGTATTATTAGGTGCATACATGTTGAGAATTGTAATGACATTTTAGTGAATTGATCTCTTTATAACTGTATAATGTTCCTTTTCATCTCCAGTAATGTTCCTTGTTCTGAAATCTTTGTTTGATATTAATAATGTCACTCTAGTTTTCTTTTCTTTTCTTTTTTTTAAATTTTTTTTAACATCTATTCATTTTTGAGAGAGAGAGAGACAGAGCATGAGCAGAGGGCAGCGAAAGAGGGAGACACAGAATCCGAAGCAGGCTCCAGGCTCTGAGCTGTATAGCACAGAGCCCAACGTGGGGCTTGAACCCACAGAGTGTGAGATCGTGACCTGAGCTGAAGTCAGACCCTCAACTGACTGAGCCACCCAGGCGCCCTCTTTTCTTTTTTAAGTAAGCTCTACACCCAATATGGAGCTCACACTCATGGCCCTGAGATCAAGAATCACATGCTCCACTAACTCAGCCACCCAGGCACCCCACTCTAGTTTTCTTTTTAATTAGTGCTTGCATAGTTATGTTTTGCCACTTGCTTCCTTCAATCTAGCTATGTTGTTTTATTTAAAGTAGGTTTCTTCCAGACAATATGTAGTTGGTCTTGCTTTGGTTTCCAAGCTGACAATCTCCGCCTTTTAATTGGAATGTTTAGACTATTTATATTTGATGTAATAACTGATATGGTTATGTTTAAATCCACCATATTGCTGGTGGTTTTTCATTATTCCATATGTTCTTTGTTTCTTTCTTCCTCTTTTACTCATTTTTTTAAAAGTTTATTTATTTGTTTTGAGAGAGAGAGAGAGAGCGAGCGAGCGAGCAGGACAGGGGCAGAGAGAGGGGGCAAGGGAGAAAATCCCAAGCAGGCTCCACTCTGTCAGCACACGGTCCAACACGGGGCTCAATCTCATGAACCACAGGTGAGATCATGACCTGAGCCTAAATCAAGAGTCTGACACTTAACCAACTGACACACCCATATGTCCCTACTCCTTTCTTTTACTTTATGTTTTATGACCTCATTTTAGCTTCACTGCCAGTTTATTAGTTGTATCTCTCCAGTTTCTTTGATTTTTATTGTTGTTATTTATTTTTAGTGATCGTTCAAGGATTTACATTATACATCTTTAACTTATCACAGTCTAGCTTCAACTTTACCTATAGTATAAAATCTTTCATCTATTTCCCTGTTAGTCCTTGATACCATTCATTTTATTTATTTATTTTTATTTTTTTAATGTTTATTTATTCCCAAGACAGAGAGAGACAGAGCATGAGCAGGGGAGGGGCAGAGAGAGAGAGGGAGACACAGAATCTGAAGCAGGCTCCAGGCCCTGAGCTGTCAGCACAGAGCCTGATGTGGGGCTCTAACTCACAGACCGTGAGATCATGACCTGAGCCAATGTGAGACACTTAACTGACTGAGGCACCCAGGTACCCCTAATGCCATTCATTTTAATTCTACATATGGTAGAAGCCCTACAATTAAAGAATGAAAAAAGGTGCTTTTTAGATTACCCACACATTTTCCATTTCCACTGTTCTTTATTCCTTCATTATGTTAAATTGTCACATGGCATCAGTTTCCTTCTGCCCAAAGAATTTCCTTTAACATTTCTTGTAGTAGAGCTCTTCTGGCTTTTGTTTGTATAAAAAAGCATGTATTTTGCCTTTGTTTTTGAAAGATTTTTTTCAATAGGTATAAAAGTCTAGGTTGACTGTTGTGCTTTCCCTTAGTGCTTTAAAGATGTTACTCCATGGTCTTCTGGCTGCATAGTTTCCAACAGGACATGTGTTCTTATTCTAGCTTGTTTCTTTTCTCTGGCTGCTCTTTATCACTGTTTTTCAGCGAGTTAATTATAACGTGCCCTGTATAGTTTTCTTTCTGTTTATTCTGTTCAAAGTTCATTGAGATTTTTGAATCTGTATGTTTGCTGTTTTTACTAAATTTTAGAGATTTTCAACCATTATTTCTTCAAATACCTTAAGTTTTCCCTCTCTCCTCTCTTCTTGGAACTCCACTTACAATATGCTAGGCCACTTGGTATTTTTGCAAAGGTCTCTGTTCATTTTTTTAAAATCATTTTTCTTTTTTTAATCATTTTTTTAGTTTTTAAAATTTTTTAAACAACTTTTTAAGTAATCTCTACACCCAACATGAGGCTCAAACTTACAACCCCAAAGTCAATAGTTGCATTCTCTACCAAATGAGCCAGCCAAGTGCCCCCAAAAATCCTTTGCTTTTTGTGTTTCATTTAGATTAATTTATAGTCTTAGGTATTCATGTTTGCTATTTTTTTCATTTTGTAGTATCTAATATACCCAGAGTGGTTTTTTTTAATATCATATTTTTTTCTCTAGAAGTTCTGCTAAACTCTTCTTTTTATATCTTCCATTCCTCTAATCATTATATTCATGTTTTCCTTTCCTTTACATTATTGAGCACATGAAGTATATTTCTAATAACTATTTTAGTTTTTTTCTTTGAATTCCACCCTCTATGTCATTTCTGGGCTTGTTTGTATTGATTTATTATTATCATTTTTCTGCTTTTTTTCATGCATGGCAATTTTTTAAAATTAGATAACAGATGTGAATTTTTTTTGTTTATGGGTGCTGAGTTTTGTTTCATTCTTTTAAATAATTGTGGACTTTGTTCTGACATGCAATTGACTTACCTGGAAGCAGTTTGATTCTCTCAAGGCTTTCTTTTAAGCTTTGTTTGGCTGGGTCCAAAGAAGTCTTTGCTTTAGGATAATTTAGTCCCACTGAGAAGGCAACATCTTCTGAGGGTTCTACTGAATATGCTGTGTATTATATGATCTTCCTGCTTTAATAGGAATGTGAACATTTCCCAGCCCAGTGTGAACTCCAGGAATTGCTCAGCTTACCTCTTTTTTTGTTTGTTTTTTGTTTTCCTTTTTCTAGCCTAATGATTTTCACTCCATTCTGTCACACGTTAGTATTCAGCTGAAGATTCAAATGGGTCTGTCTGTAGATCTCCAGGGCTCTTTCTTTGTGTATTTCCCTCAATTCTGGTACTTTGACACACTGACTCTAGTTGCCTTGGCCTCTCTGAAATCTGATCTCTATCTTCTCACTTCTGTGGGAATGCATTGAATCTGGAAAGTAACTCCCGGCAGAACTGACTGGGGTAATCATGGAGAGGGCTCATGTTGTATGTTTCTCTTCTTCAGAGTTTATGGTCCTGCTTTGCCTTCTGTTTAAAGTCTGCAAACAGTTGTTTCATATATTTCATCTGTTTTCCAGTTGCCTATGTCAAAGGGCCAATTCCTATTACCATTAATAATTCATGGACAGAATCAGAAATCTACTTAGCCTTTTTAAGTCATATTCTACAACTTTTCTTCAAAGTGGCCTTTTAGTCACTTTTGAGTAACATTCAAAATAATTATATGAGGTGTGATGTGTGTGCATATGTTTGTGTGTATATGTGTGTGATTATTCTCACTGTTCATAATCTGTTAGATTCTAAATTCAGATGGAAAGATTTTTAAGATTTTGTTTATTTCCGAGAGAAAAAGAGTTTGCAAACTGGGGAGGGGCAGAGAGAGGGAGACAGAGGATGTGAAGCAGGCTCTTCACTGTCAACACAGAGTCCTATACAGGGGTCAAACTCACAAACTGTGAGATCATTACCCCCACCGAAATCAAGGGTCAGACACTTAACTGACTAAGCACCCAGGTGTCCTCAGATGGAAAATCTCTTGGATAGCAAGGGATACCTTGCTATCTGGACCAATTTGGTTCTCACCTTTTAGCTAGTGAGTAGCAGAGCTGGAAAAGAGAGGCTTCTCAGCTGGGGTTTCAAATGAAAACAGATGGTATAGTCAAAGTGTTTAATGAAAGAGGAATAAAGGAAGATACTGTTTACAGATCTGTGGGAATGTTTAAGAGAACCAGTAAGAATCCAAGGACTAGCACCAATGGGAAGCAGTTAATGTCCCAGACCTGAAGGACAAGGAGAAGGAATGGTGTTCTCAGGGCCTCCATGACAACTGGAGTCCTGGAAGAGGGGCCACCCAACGGGATCTGTAGGTATAGATGGGGCTCAGCCACTGTTGTCATGATGAGGTTCTGGGTGAATGCATGTGGGGGAGGTCTTAGTTGGGGTTCTCTAAAAGCAGACTCTGAGGTGAGAACTCATGTGTAAGTGAATTATTGAAAAAGTGCCCTCTGGAGACATCTCTTGAGCCAAAATAAGGAAGGGAAAAAAGATTTGCAAGAGTGAAGATTCAAGCAAAGGCCTAGTCCTAGCCTAACCTCATAGATTTTTCTGGAGTGAAATCACACCCCAGAGTTGTGATACCTGAGTTTGTCTCACCTCATGGCGAGGGTGTGGGGCTTCCATCTTCTCTCACTAGTTATTGGCTAATCTCTGGAACACATGATTTCCTAGACACTCCCAGCTCTCTACCTATACTGGATGAAGTGAAGTGGCTTTAGTGGTTCAAAGGTGGTTTTCTGAAGGTATAGCTGTCAGCCAACAGAAGCAAAAGGGACAGAAGTTTAGAAATGGAAATACAGAAGCAGTCATCTGGGCATAACACCAACAGTGTCCACCACAGGGAAGAGGGAAATAAATACCACAAACACATACCCATTGCTCTCTCACTGGCCATAACCAACTAGAAGCTAGTGGGCAGGGAAACCCATGATGCAGGCCTTAAGCATCAGTCTCCTGAGTTATAAGTTAGGTGCTGGGAGGGTAGAAATGGATCCGGAGAACAAAAGTAGCATAATTAGGACAGCAGGAATAGATCCAAAATTTTATACATGTTCATTTGGTTCCTGAGTTCATATAATGATATTTTGGAAAGAAAGACATATCTGTATGTGTGTGTATATGTATGCAATTAACATTTACTATACTAATAACCATCATATAACAGCATGGATCATACCCTTAATGTTACTTCTGTGACTGTAACCAGCTTTCTGTGTCAAATTCCCCATTTATAAAATTTTAAAAACCCCAAAAGGCATGTTTCCTAGCTCCAGCGGGAAAAGTTAAAACAACATGCCAAGTGATGAGATGAAAAGAACTACTTCTGAATTTTACTTGACACTTGAAAACATTTCATTATTTTTTATGTATGTTTAAGTTCCAGGTTCTGATAAGATAGAAATTAAAAGGTATCCTGATAGCATCTTTAAGAAGTTTAGATTCCAAAAAGGCACTGATGCTTGTAATCTTGAAAAGTCATTGTTGCCTGTTTTTTTGAGCATTTTGCATGTATTTAATTTCTTCTCTGATATAGAACTGCTAGTAAAAGCCAAGATTCCAAAGGTCAATAATGAGCAAAAGTTTTCCCTGGGAGGAGATAGGCTAGGTATCAAGTGTTGGGTGATGTAGTGATCATATCCTTTGCACTGCAGTGTCAAGGTTATGCACTAAAATTCCAGTGGGTACAATTCCCAGTATTGATATAACTTACCAAAGCCTCTTCTTAAACCCACTAATGGTATATCTAAAATCTGGACCCTTTGTGAAAGGGTTTCCCTACAGACCCACATAGGCTTATACAGGCCCAATGCAAAGTATTTGTCAGTATCTTCTTCCCCCCTTCCCTTCCTTTCCCTTCCCTTCATTTCCTTTTCTTTCTTTCTTTCTTTCTTTCTTTCTTTCTTTCTTTCTTTCTTTGCCAGTAACAGCAAACTTAACTCATATTAACTCATAAATGGGGATTTATGGGTTCCATAACTACACTGGAGAAATGACAGAGTCATTGCTAAGACTTGGTGTTTAGACTTGAGCCTGTTCTCCACCAATTCCCTCTGCTCCAATCTTTATGTTGATTTATTCTCCATGACAGGTCTTCTCCACTTGCCTGGAAGCATAGCTTGGCTCCCATCTCTCTGCTTTACCACTGCCAAAGGGTAGAAGCTCACCTTTTCTGGTGCCAAGTGAAAAACATTCCAGAGAGGGGTTTGATTGACCTGATTTGGGTCAGGTGTCCACTCCCTGATCAAATGAGTATGGCCAAAGGGATCGACTACTCTTACTGGGCCTTTTGGCCCACATGCTCACCCTTTTGCCAATCCATTGGGGTCAGGAATGGTTACTGTGAGAAGAGAAAAGCTTTCTCTGGACTTTAGGGTTCAAGTCAGAGGAAGGAACAAAAGAAGTAACGTTCAGGCACCCACTCTGCCAAGCAATTATGACTATTTCTATTTTAAAGATGAGATAGCCACATCTCAGAGAGGGCAAGTGACTCCTTTAAGTATCTTAGAGGTAATATGTGCAAAGCTGTGATTGATGAGAGGCAATATGTTATAGGGATAGGAGCTCAGATTCCAACATTAGATAGATCTGAGCCCAAATCCCAGCTTTGCTACCTACCTGTAGTAGTCTGGGATGAATTACTTTACTTCTCTGCCTCTGATTTATCCACCTAAATATGGGTTATATTTATGTTTACTATATATATGTGTGTATGCATATATATGCATATATGATATGTAATTACTGTATCTCCTTCATTAAGGTAATTATGAGGATTAAATGAGGTAATACGTGAAAAGTGCCTTGTGCAGTGCCTGGCATAATGTAATTGCTGCTTAAACATTTGCTGTTATTATTGGCTAGGAGTTGAACTTACTAAGTATGTCTGTTTCAAAGCAGCACCTATGTGGCTTGTGAGTCTCACAGGAATTACTGCAATTAATTTCTTTGTTCTGTTCTCAGGCCTAATAACTTTGGAATTTTTACATACGGTCCACAGGCACATGAAGTTATGAACACAGTCTCCATCACCAGTGAGCAGAAAGACCACTTCCAGTCACTATATGCCTTGAGCAATTGACTGGAAATACAAACCCAGTCTCAGAAATCAAGAATTGCAGCCAAGTCCTATTACCAGAGAACATTCTGTCATATTTACCTGAAGAGCCAATGTAGTCTCCCAACTGAGAGCACTAATATTATCCATGCTTCCCACCTAGACTCAGGCAACTGTGGCCTGTCACTCACTCACTCATCAAATGTTTATTCTGCATTTACTATGTGTGGCCCCTGAGCTCTGCATGGTATTTGATATTTATTTACCCATCAAAAGAATCTCTCCTGGTTGAAAAACCAGAAGGGTGTTGAGTTCTTGGACAGAAGACCAGTCAGGAGAAAACTTAAAAATACCTGTGATACTTCCTGAAACCAAGCTTGTGAAAATCTGAAAAATTTTCTCAAGAGTGAGAAATTAGAAATGGAAATTAAGTGTAGTATCCATTCTTACTAACTTATGGTGTATAAAAGTATCAGTGATGTTCTCTTAAAAGCACAAAATGTACTTTTTGTGTTGGACAAAACTTCCATGAACAAATTGGCAAGGGAATGTTTCTGGCAAAATAGATGAGGTTCAAAGTATTTATGTGAAAGATGCCTCAGCTTGATAACCTGTGAAAGATGCCCATTATTCTTAGTCACAGCTTATTGATAGGTGTTCATTAATTATAATAATATTTTTTAGATCCACGGATCCTTTCATCCCTAATTTTCAAAGTGCTTTACAACTAGTAATTAATTCCTCCAACATCCTAGAGACAAATTTAAAAGGAGCTTTCAGCAAAACTTGCACTGATGCTCAGAACACCTTACTCAGAACTTTGAGAACCAGGCCATGGTTTTGTTGCCCGAAGCCTCAGAATGAGGAGCAGCAGGTTCCCAAATTGTACCCAGAAGGGAACCCAACAGAGGGAAATTCTTCATGTGCTGTTAAAGGAAGACATTCAGGGTGTGGGAAAGACCATAAATGGTTGTGGCATTTATAGCTGGCATGACCTGTTGGGAAAAACAGAACCGATGTGGAGTTACAGGAAAAATGTCCCTGAGTCTCTCTAAAATGCCCAACATCACCATTCATAATAAGAGAGAGGTACTCTCTCCCATGATCCAACTCCACATACCATGCAGGCTGTGATACAGAGGGAAAGAGACTGGCACAGGAGTCCAGGGACTGGGCTGCAGTATTTGTTCCACTACTGCTTGGCTGTGTGACCTGGAGTGAGACACTTTACCTCTCTGAGTCTTTATTTCTTCACCCACAAAATTAGTTTGGATTAGTTTAAAGCCATATGTCACAAATGGGCAGCCTATGTGACAACATTGGCTGGCAGCCCTGTTTTCTTTGGCTCACACAGTGTTTTTTAAAATGCATGTACTTCTGGTTTGCCTCAGCCCCCACCATTCCTTGTGACCTTCAACCCAGTCTTCTTCATTCATTTATGTCCCTTTCCTGGCCCCTGTAGGCATCCGAGGTTGTAATCCTTGGGTCAGATGATCTCTGATGTTACTTCCAACCCTGATACCCAGTAGTCTAGGCCCTGGGAGGTTACTAAGCTTTAGCAGTCAGAATTACAGGACTATGAAGCTTTGGAGTTGTTGTTGTTGTTGTTGTTGTTGTTGTTGTTCTTCTTCTTCTTCTTCCTCTTCCCCTTCCCCTTCCTCCTCTTCCTCCTTCATATTTTTTAATATATATATACTTTCTAGACTCTTCTATCTGCAAGCTGATGATACAATCTCCTAGGCCTCTTCCCATAGATCTCCAACAGCCAAGCTCTCCATTGTAGTCACACACTTAGCCTTTCTAGCTCTTGTTCACAGCAAGTAATAGCACACAGCTTAGATGTGCTATTTTTTTTTTTCTAATTCTCTCTCTTCCACTCTTGGAGGCCAGCTAAGGGAATTACCCACAGGACAAAAAGCTCTTGTGGGGAGCCAGGCTTTGAGCAATGATGGAGGAAAGAGAGCTGAGAAAGAAAAAGTCAGTGCTATGGGAGAGTTTCCCCCCCACATTTCAGTTAGAACGGAGTCACAAAGGCAGGGTAGTTATTTAGGATTATCTTCTGCAGATTCCCAAACTTCATGACTGTTTCAACAGCTCCAACCCTTACTGAGTTCTTTCCAAGTTGGGCAGGTTTCACTGAGCCCTCTGGCTCAGCTCCCTTTCTGCAGGGAAATTTGTTCATGTTGACCCGAGGGCACACAGCTGCCGCGGGCCTGCGGGACACAGGATCTCTGTACAATGCAGCCCTGTTGTAGAAACTTCTCCACACATGTCCGCATACAGGAGTTTTGTCATTAATGCGGTCTGGGTCATGGGGTGGAATGCACAAAGGGTGGAGAAAAAGCCTTCTATTTCAAAAGCTTTCTTTTTATACTCTTTGCCCCCCCTCCCCTCCCCACTCCCTGACTCCCTGCCCCGGACAACTTGGAATTTTCTCTTGTAGCTGAAAAAACATAGTTCTCTTAAACACAGCCCAGGCAGTTGTGTGTCCCAAAGGATCCGTTGGCCAAACAGATAAGGGATATGCCAGGGGAAAAGGACCCAACTACAGGCGAAAATCAAGAAGCTGATTCCATGAACCATAGAACAATTGTGGTTTAGCAATCAACTCTCCTTTATTAAGTGGTTAATTGTCTTCTTCATAATTAAAGTCAATCGTACTCACTGTGGAAAACAAAGGGAACAAATAACAATCTCCCATAACCTCACCACCCAAAGATTTCATGTTAACATATTTTCTAGAGAATTTCTATGCAGAGGAATATTTCTTTAAATGAAGTTGAGATCATACTAGTCTCGTCGCTTAAAGTCATACTTCTAAGGACATTGTGAAATTTCTCTCAGTGTAGATGGAAGGTTTATGTTACTTAATTTCTTTGGAGTAAGATGTTCAAGGGTTCAGAAGAGATGGAAGCCCAAGTCCAGGGCAGCAGAATTTTAGCCACCAAGAAAGCAGATCCAATACTTCCTAAAAAATGCCACAGGTTATAGTTTTTCTGGACTTAAGCTGTGGAGACCAAATCTCAAATTCTTGCCCACACGCATCTTCCATGGGACTCCTAGGCATTTACTGAAATTCACCATTATAAAAATGGGGCAATAACTCTGTTATTCTATTCCTAGTATTATCTCCTAACAAACCTCAGAGACTTGACTTAGAACCACTAGATTTTAAGGCAGCCTTGCGAGAATCCCAGTGTACCCCACACCCCAAGGGTTTTGCCCTGGGAGCATAAACACACAGGCTATATGGAGAGGGAGAGAGGGTATACCTAAGGGAAGGAGAGCTACTAAGTGTGATTTCAGTGTTAATTTTTTTTTACAAAGTTTCTGTAAAGCCTCAAACTTTAAACAGATTTGTAGCTCTACCTACAAAACATGAGCTCAGAAAGAGAACCAGTACCCCCATAAACTCATTTCCCTTGTTATATGCATCTGCAAGGTGCAGGTTCGCCAAGATGAACAGTACTTGAGGGACTTGACGAAATGGAATTGCAACAGTACTAGGAGGAAGGGCTCCTATTTTGCCCCACCCTGGCCAGTCCCAGATTCAGGGCATAGAGACCCCTGAGGCTGCCATACAAGGCAGTTTCCAAGGTTGCTATGTGCTCAGAGCTCTTTGTCTCTGATTAAAACATCCACCAGAACCACAGTGATGACTGCCTTTCAGTGGGGGTTGTTACACAGATGAGCGTCATTGACCCCCTCAACTCTTCAACTGTAATCAGGAGGTAGAGAAAATGAAATGCAAAAGCTGCTCTATCAGGAAGGGAGCATTCAACACAATGATGTGACCTTCCCAAATGGCTCAGGTAAATGACATCTTTCAAAATTCTACCACCTAATTTACTCAGGCTTTGGAAAACAAGCGATGTGTCTGAAACTAGCAGTTACTAGATGGGCATGATACTCTGGGAGCATTAAGGCTTGAGGGCTTTGCTGAAATATGAACAGAACACACTCCCCATGGTAAGGAAAGGGCCGAGGGAAGGCAGGTGCTGCTCCCACCCTGTAGTTTCAGTTGCCAAATCTGATTTAGGCAGAAAGCCCACCTGCCTGACTTTTGAGGCTTGCCTGCTGCCTTACTGGTTCCGTTGTTGTCAATGATAGCTATAACGCGTTGGAACCTGAGTGTCACCTCCCTCAGGGGGTGGGCTTGTGCAAAGTGCCAGCAGCCCCTGCCCAGCTGCCCCCTATTGATAAGAGCAGAGCTCATGCTGTCTACCTGAACCCCTAGATGTACCCATTCAGGGCTTCTCCTGGAAACGTCTTTTCCCTGAAGTCTTATGTATTTAGAAAATTGTAAATATTTTTACTTGTCTTTTCTTATCACCAAAACAAAATCTGTTCATTGTAGAAAATTTGGAATATAAAATATGTACCAGGAGGAAAAAAAAAAAAACAAGGGAAAGAAAAACCCCCACCCATTTACTAGAGATAACTACATTTACTATCTAATATCTATCCTTGTTACACATATTTGTGTGCGAGTACGTATATTATAATGTTCATTGCTTTATAACTTGTATTTTATACTTGGTATATGGTGATCATCTTTCCATGTCATTAAATATTCAGTCCTCAATAACTTCACTTTTAAAAAATTTATTTATTTTGTGTGTGAGAGAGAGAGAGTGAGCAAGCAGGGGAGGGGAAGAGGGAGAGGGAGAGGGAGAGAGAGAATCCTAATCAGGCAATGTGATTTCAGCACAGAGCCTGATGCGAAGCTTGAACTCACACACTGTGAGATCCTGACCTAAGCTGAAGCCAAGAGTCGGATACTTAACCAACTGAGCAACCCAGATGCCTCTGTATTTGCACTTTTTGACATTGCCAGACGGCTACCTCACAGTAACACCCAACTCCAACATGGACTGCCTGTCTATAACTCTCTGGAGAGATAGGGAAGATTATTGAACCTTCTGCTAAGGACAGATGTGCAGGCACCTCAAAACATTTAAAGAAAAGTCTTACAGATAGACACAAATGAATATGGACCAAGGAAATGCACCTGCTTCTTACAAGGCAGACACCAAGCAAGAATGACGGAGGATCACCCAGAGACTAGTCACCTGAAGCCACCACACACAACAGAAGTGCAGGGCTGAGATGACAGTAAAGGGGGCTGCTCATTGCTGAGGAGTCATCCTGCTTAGCAACGTGGGAGAAGAAGAGGCATTTTCCTTCAGGTGGATTCTTGCCAGCCTGACAGGACTTTGGCTTTGGGCCATTTCCCTAACTCTTCCTTCTGCCCAAGTAGAAGTCAGGGAGAAAGGGCATCCTGCCCTCTTGAAAAGTGAGGCTTAGACAGATTACAAAGTCTTTAACAAGAGATGACAATTGTTAAGTCAGGTACCATACCGAGCTAGAAGCCAGAACCCATGAAAGGAGAGGTTGCATCTCTAACACTTGGATTTTCAGGAAAATTTAAAAACCTGTCAAAATCTTGAAGTACGCCAGGCACTTCTGCTTCTCCACAGTGATAGACCTTCCCAATGAAAAGTAAACCTGGGGATCCAGGGGTTTCTTTTCTTTTCTTTTTGAAAATGTTTATTTATTTTTGAGAGAGTGAGCGTGAGCAGAGGAGGGGCAGAGAGAGAAGGGGAGAGAGAGAATCCCAAGCAGGCTCCACTCTGTCAGTGCAAAGCCCAACATTCGACCCCACAAACCATGAGATCATGACCTGAACCAAAATCAGGTGCTGGATGCCTAACCCACTGAGCCCCCCAGGCACCCCATAGGGTTTTCTTTTCTGTTCTGGTTTCTGTTCACTGTTTAATGCACTGCTGCTGGTGCTTCGTGGCTGAGGACCTGAAAACTTTCCTTGGTCATCCTTTATAGCCCACACAGAACAGGGGTCTTCTATGAGTGGGGACTTCATATGGAGCAGAGTATTGTGTTACACATAACTCATTTTGTCTGAGCAGAAGTTCTCTTTCCCAACTTTGGAATCAAGCCAGGCCAGCAGTATTACTGGGGACTTCCAAGGTTCTGGCAATTATCTCAGAAATGGCCTGAGAGTCATTTCTGCTTTATTTTTACTTTGCTTAGCAAGAAAAACTACTAGGGCTTGGCTGTCCATTATGTTGTTCAAGGTTAAGGTTAGCAACAAAATTTGTAATTTCATTCTCCTATATTGTAACTCAAGCCAGATAACTGTGGGAACGATCTGGTTCGTACCGACATTGCTATCCCTGATAACTTTGTGTTATAATCCATGCTTTCTAGCTGGCCCCAGTTTTGAAAGGAGATTAAATGCACACTACTTTGTTAGAAAAGCAACATAATAATATCATTGGTTTTGACAGGCATTTTTAGACAAATAAGGGATGGAAAATCTTTCAGTTTTATTTATGTGGATCCAACATTCACTTATTCATTCAACAACCATGTATTAAGCCTGCCACTGTTCTGGGTGCTGTGGAAGATGCAAAGATGAAAAAAGGCACAGCTCTGTCCCCTTACCTTCTAGTGGGGAGATCAAACATGTTCACAAGCAAGCATATAGTATATATAATTTAATCAGTGCTACAAGAGAAGTAAAGATACATTTTATGAGAGTTCAAGAAAGGGAAGGAAGTAGTTGGAAGGATGGAAGAAGACTTCATAGACGAGATGACATTTGAGCTGGACCCCAACAGGTATGTGAGAATGGGTGGGAGGCAATTCCAGGCAGAAGGAACAGCATAAGCAAAGGAAGAGAAGTAAGAAAGTATGGATCTGTAGGAAACAGTGAGGAGCTTTGTATGAGTTGAGTATAGGATGCATAAAGGGAGGGGCAAGGAGGGAACAAGATTAAAAGTGAAAGTTAGATGAATATTTTGGAGGATGTTGAATATCAAGCTAAGAAGCTTTGGATTTTATTCCAATAGCTGCATGACATCATCAGAGCAGAGAAATAATGTGGTATGAGTGACTGGAAGATGGTGAGGGATGAGAGGTGAGACTGCTGTTGCTATGATGGAGACAGGAGTTAACAGGGCCTGAACTGGGATAGAGACAAATAAGAAGGCAGAGGCAGAATTCACAGGGCTTAGCAACCAGCTATAGGGGTGGAGCCAAGGACTTCTGACAATGACATTCTTTAGGTCAGTGGTTCTCTAGCTTCAGCACATCAGAATCACCTGGGGGGCTCGTGAAACTACAGACCGTGGGCCCCATCCTCAGAATTTGTGATTTCGGTCTGGCATGGGTCCCCAGAAACTGGCATTCCTCGCAAGTTCCCAGGGGATGCTGGTGTTGCTGGTCTGGGGACCATTCTTTGAGAACCACTGCTACAAGTCCTCTGTGGCTCACCTTTGTGACTCTGGGGAAGCAACTGCAAAGGGACAAGGGTGTGGGGAGGGGAAGCAATGATTCGAGTCAGTATAAGTGAATTGGAGGGGACTTGTCCTTTGAACCTAGAGCCTCCCAGATGTCTGGAGCAAAAGGGCCTACAGATGTTTACTGTACACAAAGACATTTGTATTCACCTCTAAGCTGGCGTACAGAAGGACATTCATCTAGGGCTCAGGCATTTTGTTTTCCTTCGAAAATATACAGGCTCTGATCTGATGGGGAGGCAGTGTTATAATGGTAGAACCAACATCCCTGAGTCTGCCCCTTGCGCCAACGATTTAACTTCCTGAAGTCTCCGTTACCCTGTGTTTTTGGGATAACAATGCCAGCACACAGTGCTGGGAGGAGTAAGTGTGGAAGTCCACGGGAAGCACTTGGCACCGTGCCCAGCACACTCTGCGGATTTTGGTTTCCCCCCTACTCCCACCCTGCAAGCAAGTGTGAGGGAAGTGGGTATTGCCCGTGGTGAAAGCCTTAGAAGCACCTCTGGGTCAAACAGCCCCTCAGAGACCGGAGGCCCCTGTGACCTGGTCACACCTTTGGATTAAGCCTCACGACAGCGTAGCTCTCTTTGCAAACGCCAGCATGTTGACTCCCTAAAACATATGGGAAAACCAATTTGTTGGGTATCTTTGGTCTGCTGGGAGAGCACGGCGAAGGACAGGGAAGGGATATCTGCGATGAGACAAGGACACAGAGGGAGGAGTCGCTGGAAGAAAGGACAGTTTTGTCTCCTTTAAAATTTTGTTCAGGCCGGGCAGGTCTTGGCCAGAGCAGTATCCCTTAGGGCCTCTTGAGGCTTTGATCCTCACAGTGAGACCCCTGTGAACCTTACAAGACTTTAAGAGTGCCTGGGAAAGAAATGAGCGGGTAAGCATTTTTTTTCCTTTAACCAGATAAATCTGATGTCACAACATCCCCAGACAGGAAAGCAGAATGTAGACTGGACAGTGAATCACAGGGGGAAGGACGTCTCACTGAGCCCTGTTTCACGGGAACTTGATGACAAATAAGAGAGCCTGAGGCCCCACACCCCACCCTGGGAGAAAGGGTTTGGGAAACAGGCGGCTCCGTCATTTCAGCCAGATGAGTCGGAGGAGGGCTGGAGGAGAATGAAATGTTACAGATGTGGTTCCCCTGCTCTGGGCTGGTCACACCAAGGACACCAGAAGGTTAGGGCCCTACCTATCCGTTTAGTGGCGAGGGAGAGAGAGAGAAAGCAAGGGGTTTCACTAAATGGCTTCACTAAATGACCCCACTTGCCATTTTAGGATTTTGTGATAGGAACGAACAAGCCTGACCTGAGCCAAGCCTCCACTTGACATACCTTCCAAGTGATGAGTAATGAAGGGGAACACCAATAATTCAGGTCCATCAGGTCCCTAGCTGTGAATCGGCACCCTTCCTCCCTCCCTCCCTCTCTTTCTTTCTTTCTTTCTTTCTTTCTATTTTTCTTTTCTTCTATTTTTCTTTCTTTTTTTAATTTGAGAGAGAGAGAGAGCATGTGAGAGAAGGAGAGGGGCAGAAGTGTGTGTGGGGAGAGACAGAGAGAGAGAGAGAGAGAGACAGACAGACAGAATGAAACTCAAGCAGTGCAGAGCCTGATGCAGGGCTCTGTCTCATGACCGTGGAATCATGACCTGAGCCAAAATCAAAAGTTGGATGCTCAACTGATCGAGCCACCCAGGCGCCCCAGGAAATAAACTTTAAAAATGAGCAGTGCAAGTCACGGTTCGTGACTTTGAGCCTCTGCACTGACAATGTGGAGCCTGCTTGGGATTCTCTCTCTCCCTTTCTCTGTTCCTCTCCCACTTGGTGCACTCTCTCTCTCAAAATAAATAAATAAACTTAAAAAGTTTTTTAAGGGGCGCCTGGGTGGCGCAGTCGGTTAAGCATCCGACTTCAGCCAGGTCACGATCTCGCGGTCCGTGAGTTCAAGCCCCGCGTCGGGCTCTGGGCTGATGGCTCAGAGCCTGGAGGCTGTTTCCGATTCTGTGTCTCCCTCTCTCTCTGCCCCTCCCCCGTTCATGCTCTGTCTCTCTCTGTCCCAAAAATAAATAAACGTTGAAAAAAAATTAAAAAAAATTTTTTTTAATTAAATTTTTTGTAAAGTTTATTTCCTTTCCTCCAAAATAGATGCAGTACGGATACAAAGGAATACTACACAAGTAACATAAGTACCTCTGCAGAACGCTCTGTAATGACAAGGGATGGCAAGGCAAGCCACAAGAGCAGGATAACCCCTCTGTCAGTTAAAAAATAGAATGACAGCCCGACGTGGGGTGCTTGGGTGGCTCAGTTGGTTAAGTGTCCAACTTCAGCGCAGGTCATGATCTCGCAGTTTGTGGGTTTGAGCCCCATGTCGGGCTCTGTACTGACAGCTCAGAGTCTGGAGCCTGCTTCGGATTCTGTGTCTACCTCTCTCTCTGCCCCTCCCCTACTCGTGCTGTCTCTCTCTGTCTCTGAAAAATAAACATTAATTTTTTTTTAAAAAAACTAGAATGAATCAAAGACTAGAAAGATGTCTCAGGGGTGACTCTGGTGGTACAGATAACTTTTTTCCCTTTTTCTTATCTGAGTTTTTAAAAATTATTTACAAGTAACCATGTATTACTTTTGAAGTAAGAAAAGACAAAATTATTTAATTAAAAAAATACATCCAGTATAGAAAATGGTGCTCTCTTTTACTAAATGTGAATATAAACTAATGAATATAAAATATTCAATAAAATAATATAAAATATAACATATTTATAAAAATATAAAAACTAATGAATATAAACTAGTGAATATAAAAGCTAATATAAAACTGTATGTTAACTATACTGGAATTAAAACAAAAAAAGTTCTATGTGAATATAAACTATATACAATTTGTGACCTGTATTTAAGCATTTTCCATGTTGTTAAAAAAAAACTGCAAAGCATTGTTATTTTTTTAATGTTTGTTTTTGAGAGAGAGAGCGAGCATAAGTGGGGAGGAGCAGAGAGAGTGGGACAGAGAATCCAAAGTGAGCTCTGTGCTGACATTGCAGAGCCTGATGCGGGGCTCAAATTCATGAACTGCGAGATCATAACTTGAATCAAAGTCGAATGCTCAACCGACTGAGCCACCCAGGTGCCCCCACAGTATTATTTTTAACAGCTGCATAGTATTTTATCATATAAATATATCATACATTTTTGTCTCAGTCCCCAGTTGTTGGCTATTTGTTGTTTCCAACTTTTTATTATTACAATAATGCTACAATCAATATCTTTTTAGCGTAACTTCCCCATACATATCTTTGAAAACTAGTCACCTGCTGATTTTATCTTGCCCCTAATTGCCTTGGAAGGATTGTATTTCCACATACTCACGCAAGTGCATCAACACCTTTTTCATTATATAGCGATAAACTCTTAATTTTCTTATAAGGACTCTTACACTAAGACTTTCTTGTAAGATTGTTAGGCATTTGAATTGCCAAGACAGTTGTCAAAGACACTCAGTCCTATGTCTGTTTACAGGGAGGAAGTTGAGGCCCAGAGAAGTGACAGGACCCGCCCTAGGGCACACGGTTAATCGTGACCTGGCTGGAAAAGCAACTTTGAATATTTTCCAAGGACTGGGAACTTTGGAGGATCGTGATACACTAAATGATAGAAAGAGAGAATGAAAAAAGATTTGGTGGTAGGAGGGGGAAGGAACAGAAGGATTAATGGGACAAAGGGAAGGCACGTTTACTTAAGGGGAGAGGGAGAGGACAGACCAACAATAGCAACATAAAAGGAAAAAGAAAAAGCAATGAGAAAAGCTAACATAGTGAGACCACTTACAGCAGGGGTTCCCAACCTTGGCACTACTGGCCTTTGGAGCCAGATGATTCTTTGTTGCAGGGCGCTGTCCTCTGCATTGTAGGATGTTACACAGTGTTCCTTGCCTCCTACCCACTAGACATCAGTAGCACCCTCTGCCCAAGTTGTGACAACCGAAAACATTTCCAGACCTTGCCAAATGTCCCCTGGGAAGCATATCAGCCCGAGTTTAGAACCACTACTTTATGGTATTGTTCTCCACCGAAACCACTGGAGAAATACAGCCCCCACCCTCTCCTTATTGATGGAAAAGAATCTAAAATATCTGCTGAAAGAGGAAATTGGAAGCAAAACATTTGAATGCATTTTAGACATTATCCCCAAACCATAAGGTTATGCTGCAAGGCAGGGAAGGGAAATTATTAGATAAAGCCCATTTTTCAGATAAAGAAAATAAGACTGGAAATATATAATTTGCTTTGGGGACTAAGATGAGTCAGAGAGAAACCAGTAAGAGAAACATGAACTTAGGCTCTGACCTTTAGAAAGAAGAAAAACAATTTTATCACTAATCCCTGCTCACTTCAATCCTGGATCTTTGTGAGAAAAAGGAAAGCAATTTCCATTCTACCTAGTAGCTGATGCAACATCAGGAATGGTAGTAACAGAATTTTTCTTCCTATGAAGAATAAAAAGCAGAAAACTGTTAAGAGTTAGATTCCCTGATTTAAATTAAAAAGAAGTCATGGGCACCTGGGTGGCTCAGTTGGTTGAACATCCAACTCTTGGTTTCAGCTTGGGTTCTGGTCCTGGAGTCATGGGATTGAGCCCCAAATCAGGCTCCATGCTGAGTGTGGAGCCTGCTTGGGATTCTCTGTTTCTCTCTCTCTCTCTCTCTCTCTCTCTCTCTCTCTCTCATTCTCTCTCACTCTGCCTTTCCCCTGCTCATGTGCTCATGCATGCTCTCTTTCTCTCTTCCCCTCTAAAAATTAAGAAAAGAAAAAAGTCATTATGCACCAAACACTATAAAGTGCCTCACACATTATCTCTCTGAAACCTCACATCAGCCCTTTCAGCTGGGTCCTGTTATTATTTGACAGATGACCAGCTGAGAGCCAGAAGTTAGGTAACATGTCCCAGATCACACACTAAGTGAAGAGACAGACTTCAAACCAGGCCTGCACAATTCTCAAGGCAGGACAGTAACCTCTTAGCATCCCTGCCTCTATTGACAAAGCCTACTCCTCTAAGATTGCCATTTTGTCTCATTTTAGAATGTTTTCTCAGAAACCCCACAGTTCACTTCATCATGGACACGGACAAGAGTATTGGGCACTGCCTGTAACAGAGGAGTCTAATCTGGAAGCTCCCCCAGAGTGCTCACCCACATCCTAACTGTGCAGGAAAATGAACAGAATATATCTCATAAGGTGCTGTCAGAATCCCAGTCCTGGGTTTGTACCTTCCTCTGGCTGCCTTTCACAGAACACAGAGGATATCTAGCCCCCCAGAGCCATAGCTGCTCTGGCGTGGCTGACCAGCCATGTTCCTGGAAAGTGCTTTGGTTCCTGTCTTTCTTCCTTCCTTTCTTTCTATGTTTATTCATCTTTGAGAGAGATGGAGAGACAGAGCATGAATGGGGGAGGGGCAGAGAGATGGAGACACAGAATCTGAAGCAGGCTCCAGGCTTTGAGCAATCAGCACAGAGCCTAACACGGGGCTCGAACCCATGAACTGTGAGATCATGACCTGAGCCGAAGTCAGATGCTCAACCAACTGAGCCACTCCAGTTCCTGTCTTTCACAAACACAATTAGGGCATCTCTGTCAGACTTTAAAATGTTTTTTTCCATTATTAAAGTATAGTTTGACATACAATGTTACATTAGTTTTATGTGTAAAGCATAGGGATTCTACAATTCTATAGATAAGTGTAGTGACCAACTGTCACCATATAATGTTATTATATATTATTGACTATATTCTCTATGCTGTAATTTTCACCCACATTTGAGTTATTTTTAAAATTGTTTTTTTTAAGGTTATTTATTTTGACAGAGAGAGGGAGAGAGTCTCAAGCAGGCTCCGTGCTGTCAGCACAGAACCTGACATGGGGCTCAAACTCGTGAACTGTGAGATCATGACCTCAGTCGAAGACGGATACTTAACCAACTGAGTCATCCAGGCATCCCCATCCACAACTTGTTTTTGAGACTCTTCTTTTTAGAAGAGTTTTAGATTCATAGTGAAATTGAGCAGAAGGCCCAGAGATTTTTCATACACCCCTACCTCCACACAGGCACAACCTGCTGCCATTAGCAGTATAGAGGGTACATTTGTTACCATTGATGAACCCACATAGACACATCACAATCACCCAAAGTCCGTCGTTTACGTTAAGGTTTACTCTTGGTGATGAGGGTTTTTTTTACTTTTTTTATGAACTTTTTTTGGAATTATACTTGATATTTTTATAAAGAACTTCTACAGGATTGTATTTTAAAAACCATTTTGTTTCTACCAAAGGGAGGACTTTAGAAGGCAAGAGCTGTTTTTCATGCCTTTCCCCTTGTACGAAAATATTCTGAGTGACTTGGATGCATAGTACAGATGTTTCATGCCTTCCCTTTCTTCCAGGATGACAAACAGTTATATTTAGTTATAATAATAGTCATATATAATAGTTATAACAACAACAGCAAACAGTACAATCTGCTTACTCTGAGCCATGCCCTCTTATACATGAGCCATGCACTTTAGACTTTCATACATGAAGAACTGAGGTCCAGAGAAGGTCCATTACTTTGTCTGAGGTCATACAACTAAGTAGTGCAAAACTTTACATAACAAAAGAGTGGACATTTTTCATTATGGTTAAAAAGGACATCTGCTCTCAATACAAGCTGCATATAGGCAGTTCTCAAGAGTGTAGCCTTGCTTCCTTCCACAAACATTTACTGAAACCCTACTGTGAGCCATTCAGAGAAGGATGGTGCCTTGGGCATCAATTCCTCGTCTGATGTCTAGGAATTGATGTCAGCACTGGATAGAGGCATTCAAGGTCATAAGAAAGTCCTTTGTAATATGAAAAAAAAAATCTCTCTCTTATTTAATGCTTTCATGCAGCAATAACCCTCCCATTTCTGCTCCCAGGAGAAGGTGGCAAGTGGGCACCCACTTTCTGTTCATCTACTCAACTCAGGGTTTCCCTTCCAGCTTCGTGAAATGCTGCCCAAGGTGAACAACGCTGTCCTGAAGGCCCGAGACCTCATGTAACTCCTCTCTGTGGCATTTGACACTCTTACCAACTTCCACTTCCTGGAAACTAATTTTTCTTGCAACTCTAGTTTTACTTTCAGAAACCACCCTGTTTCCCATACCCCTCCCACCCCTCTGATGCTACTTCATGGTTTTTTTCAGTACAATTAATTTCAAAACTTGGAACTTTAAACCTACTTTGTGCATCAGTAACCTACAATGGTTTTGACCAAATTGATCAGCATCACGTCCACTGGAAGAATGAGAAAACCTGGAGGGGAAAGCCTCGAGGTGCCCAGTGATTCAGGGAGAAGCTGGATTCCCAGCTCCAGCACGGCCATGAGCTTGGCTGTGTCTCTTCTGAGCATTTACTGTCAACCTTCAAAGCAGGAGCAGCTCATTGTTTGCTATGAACTATATTTAGGAAAGACAAAGCCTGCTGAGTATGGAAAGACTGCAGGTTTGGGCAGAGGGTGGGGCTTTAAAGGCCTAGACCCATGAGAAACACTTATTTCACTGAGTGTTATTTTTAAATGTGCATTTCCTCACAATAGGGCCCCAGGTTCTGCTATCCTTAAAGGGTTACAGATTTTCCCTCCCAGTGACAGATTGCACAGCTACATCCCAGAAGACATAAAACTCCTTCCAGTCATCCCAGAATTAGGTCCATAGATTTCCAGTTATAGAAGAGAGCCATTCTGGGTAACGCAGCAGATGTAAATTGTGTGCCTGAATTGATTTTGCATTAATTTCTCGTAGGCTATTTCAATGCTGCTTAAATACCACTTTTTAAAGCTTGTATGGTATTGTATTTTAAAAGCTGATTTGTTTCCACCAAAGAGAGGGCTCCAAGAGGCAAGAGCTGTTTTTCAAACCCTTCCCCTTGTGAGAAAGTAGTTTTGCCAGTGAGGAATTTTTGGTAGTGAGCTGTCTGTTTGCATAGCTCCTGTGTATATGTTTTTATGCTGCTTCCGTATTCTTTCTTTTGCAAGACACATCATGGGGTGCAAGCTTCAGCTTTCATATCTCCTTAAAGGACCAGCCCTGCACCCATCGGAACTGAGTAAAACAGTTGTACAGGGGTTCAGATAACAGCACCGTGTGCCCTTGCTGCCCAGTGCCTTAGGCTGTGAGCTCTTAGCTCTCCTACTTGATCCAAATGCTTTTAGAAACCATCAGATGAAGAGCAAAAAGATAATCTATAAACCTATTTTTTTTTAAAGAGAGATAGGGGGTAGAACTCATATTGAGTCCTGAACCTGCTACAGAAGGTCACCTTACAACTATCAAAGCTTGAACTTTCTCATATATAAAGCCACATGGCACTCAGCAAAGTAACAAATAGCACATCAGCTGTTACTGCCACCAACACATGCTTCCAGCACAGGCTCTCGGTCGCATTTCTTCATTGTTGTGGCCGTGTGTGCTAGGTGTAGGTTTTGAGACACTTTACAAATGGTTTGATGAATTGATTACACTAATTACATTTCAAATTACTAAATATTAACTATTTAATTAAATATTAAAGTACTGAGAGAACTGAAAATGCAGTCGAATCAGTGTGTGCAGCTATTATGAAAACGGAAGTTTCCATGAAAATGAAAAGAAAGGGAAGATGAACGTGGTTCAGTCATAGGAATAATTCCACAGGACAAAGAGGGAAACCTATAACATGGAATACGCAACTGAAAGTTTGTGAGTGGTAAGAAGCACTGACGTTGGATTTCTATTATCCTAAGAATAATTCGGGGGAAGGCTCCAGACTCAAGGACGCTGGGACTAAAAATTCCCTTCAGAGATGTAACCTTAAAGGGAAAGGTAATTTTGTGCCAAGCCTCCGTGTCCACCAGGAGCCTGCTCATTTTTAGATTCTAGCACCACCTAGAGGAGAGAATGAAATAATTCCCGCCCACCGCTGAGTCACAAGAATCTTTCCTCTCTCTGTTAACCATTTTGCAGTTTTCAAGGCATTTGCATCTTAATATCTCATTTGATATTTAGGTAATTTTCTTCGAGATAGGATTTCCTATATTCACTGTATGGATGAAGAAATTAATCTCTCAGCAGCTTACTGTACAAAGAATTTGACCAATTTTTCATGTGACCAAGCATTCTCCATGAATTAATTTTTTTTTAGCAATGGTATTTGAGTATAATTTACATACCATGAAATTCACTAATTTTAAATATACACAAGTCAATAATTTTTTAGTAAATTTACTGAGCTGTGCAGCCATCACTATAATGCAGTTTTGGAACATTTTCATTAGCACAGCAAGATCCCTCCAGCCTCTTTCACACTGAATCCCCCTTCTCACCCCTGCCCCAGGCAATCACCACTCTGCTTTCTGTCTCCATAAATTTGCCATTCCTGGAGATTCCATAGATACAACACGTTCTCTTTTGCAGTTGGCTTCTTCCACTTAGCATGATCTGTTTGAGGTTTATCCAGGCTCAGCCTTTATCAGGATTTCATTCTTTCTTATTGCTGAATAATGTTCTATTGTATCAATAGACCACATTTTACTTGTCCATTAACCAGTTGGTGGACATATAGAGTCATTTCCAGTTTCTTCTATTATGAATAACATTTGTGTGAAAGTCATCTTTTTAATCAAGAGTCTTTCGTTACTTAAAAGGGTTGTGGGGACACCTGGGTGGCTCAGTTAAGCATCCAGCTTGGGCTCAGGTCACGATCTCATGGTTTGTGGGTTCAAGCCCTGCATCGGGCTCTGTGCTGACAGCTCAGAGCCTGGAGCCTGCTTCAGAGTCTGTGTCTCCCCTCTCTCTCTGCCCCTTCCCCACTCATACTCTGTCTCTCTCTCCATCTCTCAAAAATGAATAAGTGTTTAAACATTTTTGTAATAAAAACAATTTTTAAAAGGAAGTGAATAAAATGTGTAGTAGGAGATTGATTACATAAACTATGTGTATTGGGGGAAAATTAGGATAAACTCTCTGGAGATGCCCAAGAGAAAACATTTGGGTCTCACGTTCAATACATGCACACACACACACACACACACACACCCAGGAACCAAGGGGCTCTTGGGAATATACTCTTGGGAAAGCAAAGTGTAGGGAAATAATTGAAGATTTGCTTTGATGGATTAACAGGATTCAAAGACAGTCTTTGTTGTTGTTGTTGTTGTTGTTGTTGTTGTTGTTATTGTGGTTGTTAAGTAAGCTCTATGCCCAACATGGGGCTTAAATTTATTACCCCAAGATCATGAGTTGCATGCTTTTCCCATAGAGCCAGCCAGGCACCCTTCAAACACCATTCGTAAGAAATTTTTTCTTGTTGAGTCAATGCAATATGTAACAGATACAGACTTTGTTAATGCATCTGAGGTTGGGGGTTCCATTATAATCCTTCCTCATCATGAAGATATCCATGTGAAGACTCGTTAAGATGGTGAATGTAAATCTTCCAAGTCTTTCCAAATCTTAGCACAGAGCCTGGCACACAGTGAGTACTGATGTTATTTTTGTAGGGTTGGATTGTGCTCTAGATACCCAGAAATAATGACATTGACTGCTGTTTACTCCAGCGAATGTTTCATGTGCTTTCATTGGATGTTTCTGGCTTGAGATCCAGGCAAACAGAGGTATAAATTTATTTTAGAGGTAATACAATGTTTGTGGAAGTGGAACCTCATTAAAAAAAATATTGCTTATCACCCAGAATGCCATATAGGCTGGTAGGAAGATGTAGTGAAAATCTGAAGGGAGTGCTTAGGACTTAGGGGGATAAATACCAGAACAATTAGCATGATAAGTTAGCAACTCATTTTGCATATAAAAACATTGCTAAGGCTCTACAGAGTTTTTTTCTATTTATGGAAACCAGTCAGAGGTTCTTGGGTTTAATCAAAATTTAATACCCTGTGAGGGGAAATATGAAGAATACAAATTCTCAGTAATAGGCAATATGTCAAATGCAGTAAGTGCCAGTTTTAAAATAGTCCTTTTTGCTGTTCCTCCCCTTGTAGACTGTGCACCTGATCTGTAGTTAGGAAAACATGGCCAGAGCCATATTAAGTCTCTGGGAAAACAAAGGAATGAAATACATATTCTGTAGCAGGAAATATGTCCAAGATTCAACAAAACCATAATCTTTAAAATGATAAGGCAGCATATTCAAAAATGGCTAAATCAAGGGACTTTCCTCCAAGAAAATTTGAAGACTCTTATTTCATGTGGGGCAGGGCAGGTGAGACTTCCGTGAGCTGCACACACCTTTACATCCACTGGAGTGTAAATTTGAGAGGCCAAAGTAACCATGCGTTCCAGAAATCTTTTTGCTGAATAAGCCAAAATCTGAGGAGGGAAAGCCATTGGATGCACTTATCTGACACCAGAAGAACACAGTTCAGTCAGGCACAGAAACAAACACAGATATATAGGCCTATATAGGCCTACTTAGGGAAACATCAGACAGTACCGACTTGGTGAGATACAAGTATGGAGGATAGCGATCCTAGCAGGTTATTTTGGCACATTGACTTATTGGCACCAGTTTCTGTCGCCTTGCAGCCACACCCTTTACCCTGTGACTTTGCAATTCTCACTAGAGGCATGGGTGTTGTGTTGGAACATGAGGTTTGCTGCAGCCAATGGATTGTGGGCAGGGTGGCCACGTGCCAGTTCCGCTTAGTATTTAGGAAGCATTTGTGCTTTCGGTGCCCTATTGTGCCTCTGCCGTTGTCATGAGAAGAAAATGTTGTGGCCAGCCCAGTGGCCCAAGTAGGAGGAAGAGAGACACATGAAGCAGGTCTGGACGCACACTCAGTCTAGATTAGCTACTCCCCGGCCAACCCACAGATGTACAAGCAAGAGTAAGTAATCATTGTTCAAAGCCGTAGGATTTTATAGCTGTCAAGCAGCATTATTGTGACACTAAGTTACTGATATAAATGGCTATTTTATAGGGCTAGTTGACAGAAAAGCTGAGAGACTATTAATCTGAGAACTATCAGATCTTCATCTTCACATTTATTCCGTATGGATAATAGAAAGTTAAATTTTCAACAGAAACCTGAGCGTTTCCTATATCAAAAATTGATAGTTGGGCCATTCGAGAACCGAGAAAACAATTTCTGTACAGATTTATGTAGGATAGGGGTTGGGGACAAGTGTGCTTGGACTTTTGTTTAGATAACTAATTCTAGGGGCTCCTGGGTGGCTCAGTTGGTTAAGCGTCCGACTTCGGCTCAGGTCACAATCTCGCGGTCTGTGAGTTCGAGCCCTGCGTCGGGCTCTGTGCTGACTGTTCAGAGCCTGGAGCCTGTTTCCGATTCTGTGTCTCCCTCTCTCTCTGCCCCTCCCCCATTCATGCTCTGTCTCTCTCTGTCTCAAAAATAAATAAACGTTAGATAACTAATTCTACCTCATGCAGCCCACTCTGAAGACACTCCTCTTTTCACACCCTCCCTCCCCAAATGCCAGAAGACTTGTCAGTTTTCTGTGTCTCTCCTTGAAATCCTCTCTTTTCAAATCTAGTTGGGTTTTGTGCAGCATGAATTCCCATTTGTCAGCCTTCTCGAATAACCCAGGTACATCTAAGAGCTGGCGAAAGGTTTCTGGCTTAAAGTAAGAGTGGAGCAGGTGTCAGAGCCATGGTGGCAGCCCAGGGAATCCATGATGGAGCTGACTGGACACAGGAATTGGGACAAAGCTTGGGGTCAGGTCCACGTTGGAATTTTGTTCCTAATTGTTTTGAGACCAACAATTCCAAGTTTTCTATTTCATACATGTTTGCTCCATCTTGGATAAATGGAGGGCTAGGGCTCAGATTCCGGGCTGGAATTCCAGAAGCCTGAGTTGGGTATGAGGTTGAAGTGGGCCGGTAGACAGCAGAGATATGAGGCAAGGGCCAGTCCTAAGCACCAGTATGAAGGGACTGGACAGAAAGACACCAATAAGAGGCAATAGAGTCAGAACCAGACTGGAACAGCTGGAACATGCCAGAACAGCAGGTAGGACCAGGGCCTGAAGAGACACTCTGGGCCCCAGTACCTGTCTGGGGGTATTTGGGTAGGTGCTACTAGCTTTGCCTGGCTAGAGCTCCGGGCTAGTTTGGAATGAGGCTCACTGAGAATGAGATGGGAGAGTTGTACGGGTCTGAGTCTGCCAATCATAAGTAGCAGGGAGCCCTTCCTTCATGCTGGCTTTCCTTCCTGAATCCTTATCTCTGTCTGAACAAGATGAATTATAAAGAAAGGAATGAAGACAAAAATCACCTAGTATATTCCAACTTTTTAGAACTGCTTAGAACTCTCTAGCGAACAGTCTTTCTTCCGCTGCCAACCAGGAATTTTGTACTTCAAAAATGTCTGTGCTCCTAACATGTAACTTATTCCACTCCCTACCGCTACGTGCCCCCACTACTTTATTTTCCTGCCAGGAAATGACAGCGTTCTACCTCCTTGAAGGGGATTAAGTCAATGTCTCACTGAGAGCTGAAGATAGACGCTAAAGAGGAGATGGGCATGATCTTCAGAAAAAGAACTTTAGCTTCTCTTGAAGGGAGAAAAGATGTAGATGGCTGTCTGCATGTGGTTCTGACCTACCATGCTGTTGGGGTGACATCCAGTTGCTTTGAACTGAGGGATTTCCTAGGACATAAGACTTTCAGTATTAATACTGGGCCAGTCACTGGATTTATGCTCTAGAAGGTGACAGACTTTTTAAAGGGTTAGCATATGGATGCAAAGGGACAGAATGCTTGGTAATGTGGCTGTATAGGTTATACACTGCCAAGTAACAAATTTTATTAGCTTTCTATTGCCTCATGACAAATGACTACAAATGTAGTGGCTTAATCAGCACACATGTATTATCTCACAATTTCTCTGAGTTAGGAGTCTGGGTATGGCTCAGCTGGGCCTCTGCTGAGGGTCACACAAGGCTGTAATCAAGGTATCAGCTGGGCTGCATTTTCATATAAAGGCTTGTCTGGGGAAAAAAAATCTGCTTCCAAATTCATTCAGGTTGTTGGCAGGATTCATCTTCTTGCATCTACAGAACTCATGATGGCTTGCTTGTATAATAACAGAGAAAGAGTCACTGGACTCAGAGAGGACCTAGTTCCTGCTTTAAGGACTTTCACTTGATTAAGTCAAGGTCACCCAGGATACTCTCTCTTCTGATTAACTCAGAATCAACTGACCTTAATTATATCTGCAAAATCCCTTCACCTTTGCCATATCCTATTGTCCAGAAGCAAGTCACAGGTCCTGCCTACACTTAAAGATGTGAACACCTGGGATCAGGAATCGTAGGGGCCATCCTACAAACCGTTGTCATGCAAACCATCTCAAAACATAGGGGCTGAAACAACATTAAAAAAAAATTATTTCCTCATGATTCCATAGGCCAGTAGTTTGGGCTAGGTTTAGCAGGGCCATTCTGCTGATGACGCTTGAGGTCACTCATGTGATTACAGATAGCTGACAGGTTGGTTGGGAGCATATTAGTCTAGGAGGTCTCAGCTTGACATGGCTCCACATGGTCTCCTCCTCTAGTAGAATGACCTGGGCTTCTTCACATGGCAGCCCCACAGTAACAAGAGAGAACAAGCCTTGGTGTGCAAGTTATTTTCAAGCTTGCATCACATTTGTGAATATCTCATTGGCCAAAGCAAGTCCTCTGGAAAAAGCTGGAGTCAATATGGGAGGGATCTACAGAAGGGCATAAATAGAGATGTGATTCACTGGGGGTCGTTCCTGGAACCAGCCACCACAATGGCATTGGGAGATGCAGTCAAAACTCCTCTTGCTCAGGTTTGGAAGGAGGGCCAATAGTTACCTATCACTAGTGGAACAGGAAGACCATACAGCACACATGGCAAAAACAGCTACAAAGTTCTCAAGATGAGAGGACTGTCCCCAAGTTTTCTGGACTGAGGTTCATGGGTTTCATAAATGGCCCTCGGGGGGTGCCTGGGTAGCTCAGTCAGTTAAGCGTCCAACTTCAGCTCAGGTCATGATCTCACAGTTTGTGGGTTCGAGCCCTGCGCCGGGCTCTGTGATGACAGCTCGGAGCCTGGAGCCTTCTTCGGATTCTGTGTCTGCCTCTCTCTCTGCCCCTCCCCGGATCACACTCTTTATCTCTCTCTCTTTCAAAAATAAATAAACATTTTTAAAAAATGGCTCTAGGTAGAGGGAGGGATCTTCTTAATAACAGCTGACATTGGACCTCTTAGTACGTTGGCAAGTCTGAATTTCTAAGTTTGACTTAGAAAAAACAAAGCATAAGAGGTTCGAGCAGTAACTTTATGCTGTGTATTTTTACTGGGATCTTTATAATTTGAAATCATAACACTTGTTGCACATTTTCACACCACCATCACCCCTGGAAAATCTCTTTTTAGGCTTTTCTTTACAGCTCCATATTCAAACTGGATAGATTCCAGCAGACAAGAATCATTTATGCCAACACCCAAACTCCTAATAATTGCAGTCATAAATGGCACTGAACTATCTGCATCATGGGCTAAACAGAATGAAAGCACAGAGCTTTAAGTGAGAAATTATGAAAAAAAGTAATGAAAACTTTGGATTGAACATATATTCTGAATAAAGGAGGGAGAGGAGAAAGTGGTTAAGAGAATAAAGCAGGAAAAGGAAGCATGGTGTTCTTCTTTCTCTGTTATTACCTGGATTCAATAATAATTTTTTTTAAACATTAAGATTAGGTGGTGTATTACTTTAAACCAACTTGGTCTTTCATGTAGGTTCTGTGTTGGTGGGCATTGCCAGCCTCCCATGACTAGAGTTCGTGAGAGCTGTAGGTTTCCCCCACAACCTTCCTACTGGGTGGTATGCTATAGCTAAAGGAATCTCAAACGGGATTCTTTCATAAAAGCATATGTTAACAAACAGGCACACAAGGAGTCATGCCTGTTCCTGAAGCTCAGAAAAAAGACTATGGCCTCTTGCATGGCTGAAGGCTTCGATATTCTGACAGTAGGATTTTCTTCTTTTTAGCCTAAAGCGCCATTAGACGTCCTCCATTGGATCTTGCAACAGATGTAGGTGTACTTGTCTTAAGTGCTGGCAAAAAGGACCTAATGGAATCCTAGACTTGAGGTATTACTCTGATGTCAGTAAGACGTGGACTTGTGTGGTTCTGACACCATGTATCTTGAACACCATTTGCCCATGAAAACTTGTTTCTTTTCAAGATAATACACAGTCAGTCTTAAAAAATCTGACACATTAGAGACAAAGCTAAAATCTTCTCTATGATAGCCCCCAATCTCAGTTTCATTCCCAAAGGGAACCACATATACTTAGGTACTTATAAACACTTTACATAATGGTTGTGTTATTCCAAAATGAATCTTTTACTTTTTATCTCCCCAACTTTTTATTATAAAAGCTTTCAAACATATGGAAAGTTGAAAAAGCATTAGTCTTCATATACTCTCCACCTAGGTTCATTCTGTGATATGTACTCTTTTTCTGTAAGTTTATATATTTAACTGTATCTTTTAAAAAAATATAATGATACTTCATTCTTAAATATGTCACACGCAGCTCTGATATTTCTGTCATCTAACATAACTACTAAACCTTTTAATTTCGATTCTGTAAGTGTTATAACAACTTTGGAAAGAGGGGTGCCTGTGTGGCTCAGTCAGTTAAGCGTCTGACTTCAGCTCAGGTCATGATCTCATCATCTGTGAGTTCAAACCCTGCATCAGGCTCTGTGCTGACAGCTCAGAGCCTGGAGCTTGCTTCAGATTCTGTGTCTCCCTCTCTCTCTGCCCTTCTCCCACTCGCATACTGTCTCTCTCTCAAAAATAAATAAACGTTAAAAAAATTCAAAAAAAATTTAAACACAAACTTTGGAAAGAAAGAAGAACATAAAAAAGAAAAATAAAAGAAGAAATAAGACCACCACCCAAAGATAAACTCTACTTACATTTTGTATCTTTAATTCTAATCTTAAAGTTGATTTTTAAGTAAAAATCAGCATTTCCTAAAGTGTATTTCATGCCATGGTTAAAAGACATTCTGTGACAGTTCAATTGTCCACTAAATTTGAAACACGTAAGTTTTAAAACTCTCTGTGTGATTCCAATGTGCTGCCTAAAGCTCGTGCTTATCAAAATGCAGTTTTCCATAGAATCAATCAGGGACTTCTTAAAATACAGATTCTGATCAGTGGGGCCCAAGATCCTGCATTTCTAGCATCTTCCTAGTTGATGCTGAAGCTGTTGGTCTGTGAATTATTTTTTGAGTATAAAGGCTTCACAGCACAAGAGAAGAGTGATGGGATAGGGTAGCAGATGTGGTATTATTTTGGAAAGGTTTTTCTAAATAACTGTACTGTACCACCTGAGCCCTGCTGCTTTAAAAGTCTGAGGTTATAAGTTTAGTATAATAATAAAAACGACCTTTTTTATTGAGTAATCACTATCTCTATATGCTCTATATACGTTACCACATTTAAACCTCCAAATGCCCCTATCGAGTAGTATAGCAATGCTGTTGATGTACCATCCAAATGTCCCTCGCTACACTTCCAAATCCGCCTACAGCCATAGTGAATGGTCCCCATGCACCTGCTTACCTTTAGCACCCATGTTGCTCTGCTGCTCAGCCACAGGATCTGGCTCAGCTCCACGCGAGGAAGCTGGCAATGCCAACCGCTGTCCGATCATGGTTTGTTTCACATATGCTGTTTAAATACAAGAATGTTCATCGAAGTTTTATTAAGAATAGCCCCAAGATGTAAACAACCCAAATGTCCGTTAACAGAAGAATGGATAAAGTATAGTTTATTTATACAGTAGAAAACCGCAGAGCAATAAAAAAATAATGAACCACCACTGCTGGATGAATCTTACAGATAACCATGTCAAGCAAAAGAAGCCCAACAAGTTACCTGAAGTTCAAGAACAGAGGGAGGGGCCAAGATGGCGGAACAGCATGGAAGTTTTTTTTTGTGTCTCCCATCCCTGAAATACAGCCGGATCAACACTAAACCATCCTGCACATCTAGAAAACTGATTTGAGGATTAACACAACAATCTGCACAACCTGAACCAGAGAACTCAGCAGGTATGCAGCGGGGAGAAGTGAACTGGGGGAGAAAGCCCCGGAGGGCAGGGAGCTGCTTTTGCCTGAGGAGAGAGGACTGAGACGGGGTGGGGGGGAAAGTATGGAAAACATCCATCCTGCCTGAAAGCAGCTGGAGAGAAAAAACAAGAGTATGCAAGGGACTGAACAAAAAAGGGAGAAAGGATAAAGGAGAGGGTTTAAATTCCATTAGGACTCTATAAACAGTGCAGAGTCTGAAACTCAGCAGCTCTACCTGGCAGTGCGCTGGTGGGAAGGGCGAATCCCTAGGAGCAGAGAGTGCGGTCCTCGGAGCCCTCAGGCCACAGGGGAGAGGCGGTTCCCCCGCTGGGAGGACGTTTGGTAAAGGCTGTGCGCAGCTTCCCCATAGGCAAAGGCCCCAGGGGACCCAGGAGAACAACCACATTCACTGGTGCTGGAGCAAGAACGTTAAGGGTGAAGCCTGGCGCCAGATGTGTGTGGTGATTTTCCATAATCCCTGAAATGCTGCTGCTACACGATCGCGTGAACTTTTTCTGGGGCGGGCTGGCACCCGGCCACAGTCTCTGGGCATCAGAGGCAGCACAGTCCCGCGAACATTCCTGGGTGCGGCTGGCACCTGGTCATCGCTCAGTGAGACCCTTCCCCTGAAGGTCTGGGAGGGTCAAAGCCGCAGTCCCTCAGAAGAGACGGGTTGGGAAACACAGCCGCATCTGAGATAAAACTCAGGAGGGAGGTGCCGCCTGGCAACGTGACGGCTTGGTCACTGACAGTATAAAAGCGGGGAGGGGACAGAAGCCGGAGACAAAAGACGGGTACGCGATTGCTGGTCGGGGAGAGCACATAGTTCTCACACTAGATACTTGTTATCTGGGTGACGCCATTTTCACCCCTCCGGCGCATGCGCATGCACACCTACAGCAATCAACCCAGTAAGCTAAGCAGCGCCATCTAGTGGAGAACGGAGCCATTACACTAAGCCCCACCCAACTGGGCCAATCTCGCTCTTCAGGAACACAAGTCTCTCCGCCGGCTTAGTTTACGGACTATTAAGTGCTTCATAGTTCGACTTCTAGGGGAAACCGATGTAATTTCAATCGTACTTCACTGTTTGCTGGTCTATCTATTCAATTTTTTTTTTCTTATTCTTGAATACAGAAAGAGGAAAACATTTATTTTCCATATCCATTAAAGATATTTTTCTTCAATTTTTTTCCTACTATATTTTTTTACTTTTTTGTAAAATTTTCAAATTCTATTTTTTTACTTCCATCATTTCATTCTATTTCATTATATTCATTTTTTCAAATTTTCAAACATTTTCCTTTTTTTTTTCTTTTCTTTTCTTATCTTTCCCTTTTTTCTCTATTCTATCAAGCTCCTTGAAACAACCAGACCAGAATACACCTAGGATCTAGCATCCTTTATTTGGTTTTTGGGGGGTTGTTTTTAATTTTTGATTTTAATTTTTTTAATTTTAATTTTTTTTACCTTATTAATTCCTTTTCTTCCTTCAAAATGACGAAATGAAGGAATTCACCCCAAAAGAAAGAACAGGAAGTAATGACAGCCAGGTACCTAATCAACACAGATACAAGCAAGATGTCTGAACCAGAATTTAGAATCACGATAATAAGAATATAGCTGGGGTTGAAAACGGATTAGAACCCCTTTCTGCAGAGATAAAAGGTAAGTCAGGATGAAATAAAAAATGCTATAACTGAGCTGCAATCTCGAGTGGATGCCACAGTGGCAAGGATGGATGAGGCAAAGGCTATATCAGTGATATAGAGGACAAACTTATGGAGAACAATGAAGCGGAAACAGAGAGGGAGATTTAAGAATTAGAGAAATCAGTGACTCATTAAAAAGGAACAATGTCAGAATCATAGGGGTCCCAAAAGACGAAGAGAGAGAAAAAGGCGTAGAAGGATTATTTGAGCAATCATAGCGGAAAACTTTCCTAACCTGGGGAAAGACACAGACATCAAAATCCAGGAAGCAAGAGGACTCCCATTAGATTCAACAAAAACCAGCAATCAACAAGGCACACTATAGTCAAATTCACAAAATACTCAGGCAAGGAAAGAATCATGAAAGCAGCAAGGGAAAAAAAGTCCTTAACCTACAAGGGAAGACAGATCAGGTTTGCCACAGACCTATCCACAGAAACTTGGCAGGTCAGAAAGGAGTGGCAGGACATATTAAATGTGCTGAATTGGTACCTCAGTATTAACCTTTGGTCTTTGTTATCAACAATCCTCCAATGACTGTTCAGTTAATACTTACATTCAATGCTCTCTGTTAAAATGACCAATGTGGCTCCTTCTTTTCTTTCTTTCTTCCTATCAGTCGGGGTTCAAAACCCTAGGGGATTATATATTAAGAGATTGCAAAGAATTACTTTATGCAATTGTGGGGACTGGCAAGGCAAGGCTGAAGTCTGTAGAGCAGGCCATCAGGAATGATGGACTGGAACTGTTAGGTACAAACTCTTGTCTCTGCAGGCAGAATTTCTTCTTCCTGAGGAAAGCATCAGTTTTGCTCTTAGAGCCGTTCAACTGGTGGACTCAGGCCCAGCTAGAGTATCCAGGATAATTTCCCTTACTGAAAGTCACCTAGTTATGAAGTTTAATTATATCTACAAAATACCTTCACAGCCACATTTGGATGAATGCTTGTTCAAATAACTGGGGACTAACTAGCCTTGTTGACACATAAAACTGACAATCACAGGGGCACCTGGGTGACTCAGTCGGTTAAGTGTCAGACTCTTGGTTTCAGCTCAGGTCATGATCTCATGGTTCATGGGTTCAAGCCCCACATTGGGCTCCATGCTGGTAGTGTGGAGCCTGCCTAAGATTCTCTCCCACCATCTCTCTCTGCCCCTTCCCTGTTCTCTCTCTCTGTCTCTCTCAAAATAAATAAATAAACATTAAAAAAAAAAACACCTGACAATCACAGCCTACCTTTGACTTCCCCCAAAGCTGTGATAGAGAGCTGTATGCACTGAGAGCTTCTCAAGTGTTCACGCATCTCTGCTGCTTTGCTTGAGGGTTTACAAGAGTTATGTTCCATGTGATACCTGTGAAGCAGGACTGAGCCTGCTGCTCACGGCCACAGCCTACTCACAAATGCTCTCATATTGGTGCTTCCCCTTCCCTGCCTCACTTTTCCTTCTTCTCCCCTTGTGCTTTCTGGGGTTACCCCCAGCAAATTAACTGCACCCTAGTCCATTGTGCAGGGTCCACCATTGGGGAAACACCAATTATGACACGTAAGTATCATCATCCACTCCATTTTATGCCTTCCTGTCTCTATACCAGCCAAAATGATCTCTTAAAAATTGATTGTATCAGTACCCCTCCAACCCACTTAGAATCCTCCAATGGATTCTTAACAATTAGGACAGAATTCAACCTCTTAACTAAGATGTAAAATTTCAACCTGGCCTGCCCTTGCTGTGATTCCAATGTCATTTCCTACTATCTCCTCATTCACTTTCGGCTACGCTGGCCTTCTGCTTGCTCCTTAATCACACCAGAGTCATTCTGCCTGACACTTTGCATTTGCTATCCCCATTGCCTGAAACATTTACACCTGTTTTCACATGGATGACTCCTTTCACCACTCAGATCTTTCTGAAATGCCACTTTCTTAGAGAGACCTTCCCTTAATCATTCTACTAACATAACATTCTTTCTTCTAAGACTTGCAAATCTATTATTCACTTCACAACACCTCTGCTTTTCTTTTAGGACTTCCGACTATCTGAAATTCTCTTTCTTTTACTTCCTGATTGTCTGTCTCCTTTCCCTCTGCCTCCAGATATGTATTGATCACCACTGTATTCTCAGGACTCAGAATAGTGCTCAAGGCATTGAAGACCCTTGTTCAATATTTGATGAATAAATAAATAATTATAAAAACACATATAGTTTAAAAACCTGAAAATCACTTCCGACCATGTCTATGAGTCATAGTAGGGATGACTAAGGTGGAGTAAAGGTGAACTTCACAAGCATTGGAGTAGAGGTCAAGATACTGAGAGGTCAAGGTGTTAGAAGAGCTACCTATCTGGACAATGGAATGACCCTAGTTAACAGTAAAAAACAATGAAAAATCTCTGTGGTTTAGGTGGGAGTGAACAGAGGATTGGTAGATGATAGGTAGAGAGTAATGAAATATAATATTAAGGCATTTGTTGTATGTGTGTTTTTTAGGATTCTCAAAAATCCCCTCCATATCTGTTATTGTATTAATTCCAAAAGAACTCAATAATCCTATTGTTCATTTCTTATAGATTCCCTTACATTGTTTCCCATAATAGTCTCTTTCAAACATAGCACAGGGATTCACACGAAGTAAGTGCTCAATAAATATTTGTGTAGTAAAAGAAACTGAGGTTTAGAATGATTGTGTTATTTGCCCAAAGATACTGCCCAATAAAATATTGACAGAGCTAGGATTTAACTTCAGCGTCCATTCTCTCAATTATTAAACAACATTGCCTTTGTCTAAAGACTGTTTTAGCAACTAGACCTATGTTTTCCTTCAGAGTTACAACTGTATATGTTTTTAAAACTCCCCAAATACTTTGAGGATAAGATTCAAGAATCAAACAGATCATTGGGATTTTTGAAAATGGGAAAGAGAAGGTCAAGAAAGGTCAGTGAAGCATTTAAACCTGGGCTGAAGTTGGTATTCTTTGTAGCCTGATAGTGTGGGGGAGTGAAAGGAAACAGCACAGTTTATAGGCTGCTTCAACTGGACTTACTCCCTCAACCTTGTGGGGTCAACTCTAAATATTTGGGAGGTCTGTTCCTTTCTCTCTACCCATTATTTAGACTTTATCCAGGTCATTTAATCTCTCAGTTCTCTGCTCCATAAAGTGTGAAAAAGTAACAGCTGCTCTGATCTACCATGAGCATATTCTGGGATCATATTTGGAAATGTTTTAAGCTCTCTGGAGAAGGGTAAACTATTTGATGGCATTACACTGCTCTTCTGTACATTTACCTGGTCAATATCACACTCTAATGAATGAACGTCCTCAAGTGGTGAATGAAATAGCAGCATAGTCTATGGGGAAAATACCCACACATACACTCCAAATCATCCGAGGCCCCAATTTTTTTCCTGGTCGTGACTCCTTGTATCAAGTTGGAGAGATCTATTTTTTTTTTTTTTAATTTTTTTTTCAACGTTTATTTATTTTGGGGACAGAGAGAGACAGAGCATGAACGGGGGAGGGGCAGAGAGAGAGGGAGACACAGAATCGGAAACAGGCTCCAGGCTCTGAGCCATCAGCCCAGAGCCTGACGCGGGGCTCGAACTCACGGACCGCGAGATCATGACCTGGCTGAAGTCGGACGCTTAACCGACTGCGCCACCCAGGCGCCCCTGGAGAGATCTATTTTATCAGAGAAAGTGCAGGAGTCTTGGGTTGGGTGCATGGTCTCGGAAATCCTGAAGTAATTCTGAACGAATATCTGGCTGTGGGCACATGATTTATGTTTATCCGGTCTTTTACAATTTGCACAGCATTTTCACTTATTGTCTCATGTACTCTCTATTACAAGTCCTACCTTCCACAGTAAAATCAGAAGTTTAGTTTACAATGGATGTTCAACTAACATTACCTGTCTTTAATTCCTTCAAATATTTATTCCCAACTACAAATCTCTGGAGAGATCAAACAAGGCAAAAAAAAAAAAAATCTTGCAGTTTAATGATTTTGGTGCCATTTGCCAAAGGAATAAATTGATGGTCATTTGGCTTGTGTCTGCCTTAAGTTGGACACAAGTTGAGTAGTGCATACAGCCTCAAAGGAGGTTGTTAACATTCCTCATGTGCTTATTTTGGATAGGAACAAAGAGCTCTTTGAGGTCTCAGACACTCCCTCAGATACTCTGGGCACCTCAAAATAAAAGGAGTAGCCAAGATAAAAATTGTTGAAGTAGTTTGCTTCTGTACTGAGGCCCTCAATAGTGGTAACTATACAAACTCAGGTAAGGTTCAATAATTTATTTCTCTGGCCAACATGATGGGAGAAACTCTCAGGCTGAGTGACTTTACTTTCCCTTCAGATGCTCCGTGCTCATCTGTATCTCGCTTTGGATGGTAACGGATGCATTTGTGTTGAACAGCATCTTTGCTTCAATAAATAAAAAATGGCAGGGGTAAATTTAAATTCTTTCTTTTCATTTTTCCTAATGAGAACTGAATATTTGGTTCTCTATTGTATTGCTATTATTTATGATCATTAATATTTTATTTGATGTGCATCCGTGTCTTCATGTGTAAAAAATGCAAGGGCCACAGAAGCAAAAAGAATACTTATCATTTAAGCTTTTCATATAGTATCATTTCAGAGCTGTTATAATGGCCATTTTCTGTTTGTAATACAACATTCCTTTTAGAAACCACTGTACTTGTAGCTTTCTCCGACCTATTAAAATATCAACGAAGATGCTTCTCTCTTCTTTAACTCTCTTAACCTCTAAAAAGGCAAGGTATCTTACTAATATGTTATTTGCAAGTATATTTGAAAAATGAGGTCAAGTGAAACAGATCCCACTACTTACAAGAATAGAAAGAAGAGTTGAGGTTGGCTTCAGTGAACAAGAAATACCATGGCTTAATCAGAATTCAGGTTCCTGAATACAATGGACTTCTTTTCCAGGTATTGGAAATCTATCATGATAGAAATCTATCATGGCAGCTTTTGACAACCGTTTAACAATTCGTATAATAGAACTCAGTGTGATTATGAAGACAAAGGCTTTGGAATTTTTGCCAGGAAGGTAATGTCCATCTTCTAGGATGCAGTTATCACCAAATAACCAATTCATGAAAATAATAGAGTGGGGCGCCTGGGTGACTCAGTCGGTTGAGGGTCCAACTCTTGATTTCGGCTCAGGTCATGATCTCACGAGTTTGTGATTGCAGGCCCCGCATCGGGCTCTGTGCTGACAGCATGGAGCCTGCTTGGGATTCTATCTCTCCCTCTCTCTCTCTGCCCATCCCCAGCTTGTGCATGTTCTCTCTGTCTCAAAATAAATAAATGATGGAAAAAAAAAACTTTAAAAAAATAGAGCAATAACCAAACATCTACCTGGGAAAACAAGAAATCCGGTGGGAGTGGGGGTGGGGAAAGGAGCATAATGGCCAATGTGTGTGGTAGCTAGCCTCTAAGATGACACCAGTAATACCTGCCTCCTGATATTCTTGCTGTGTATAGTCTTCTCCCCTACTGAATAAGGCTGACTGGTGTAATCAATAGGATATTGTTGCAATGATGGCTTATGATTTCCAAGACTAGGTCATAAAAGATGTATGACTTCTGTTTTGCTCACTCTTGGATCATTCATTCTGGGGGAAGCCAGCTGCCATATTGTGAGATCGCTCAAGCAGTCCTATGGTATGAGGATTTTCATTTCCCTCCCTTCCTCCCTCCCTCCCTTCCTCCCTCTTTCTTTCTTTCCTTTCTTTCTTTCTTTCTTTCTTTTTCTCTTTCTTTCTTTCTTTCTTTCTTTCTTTCTTTCCTTCCTTCCTTCCTTTCACCTGCCTTTTTATTTAAATTCCAGTTAGTTAACATACAGCATAATATTAGTTTCAGATATACAATTTAGTGATTCAACACTTCCATACAACACCTGGTGCTCATCACAGCAAGTGCACTCTTTAATCCACATCACCTATTTAACCCACCCCCCACTCATCTCTCCTCTGATAACCATCAATTTGTTTTCTATAGTTAAGTTTCTTGGTTTGCCTTTCTGTCTCTCCCCCGCCCCACCCTGATCTTTTGGTTTGTTTCTTAAATTCTGCATGAGTGAAATCATGTGGTATTTGTCTTTCTCTGACTGACTTATTTTGCTTAGCATAATACTCTCTAGCTCCATCCACATTTTTGCAAATGGCATTATTTCGTTCTTTTTTATGGAAGAGTAATATTCCATTATATTTATATAGCACTTCCTTTTTATCCATCATTCAATGGACATTTGGTCTCTTTCCATAATTTGGCTATTGTTGTTAATGCTGTTATAAACATCAGGATTTATGTATCCCTTCAAATTAGTATTTTTGTATCCTTTGGGTAAATACCTAGTGGTGCAATTGCTGAACTGTAGGGTAGTTCTATATTTAACTTTTTGAGGAATCTCCATACTGTTTCCCAGAGTGGCTACATCAGTTGCATTCCCACCAACAGTATAAGAGGGTTCTCCTTTCTCCACATTCTCACAAACACCTCTTGTATCCTGTGTTGTTAATGCTAGCCATTCTGACTGGTGTGAGGTGATATCTCATTGCAATTTTGATTTGTATTTCCCTGATGATGAGTGGCAATGACCATCTTTTCATGTGTCTGTTGGCCATCTGTATGTCTGGCCATCTGTATGTCTTCTTTAAACGTATTCATGTCTTTTTCCCATTTCTTGACTGGATTATTTGTGTTTTGGGTGTTGAGTTTGATAAGTTCTTTATATATTTTGGATACTAACTCTTTATCAGATAGGTCATTTGCAAATATCTTCTCCCATTCTGAAGGTTGTCTTTTCATTTTGTTGATGGTTTCCTTTGCTGTGTACAAGTTTTTTACTTTTATGAAGTCCCCATAGTTTATTTTTGCTTTTGTTTCTCTTGCCTCAGGAGATTTACCTAGTAAGAAGTTGTTATGGTCAAGATCAAGGAGATCATTGCCTATGTTCTTCTCTAGGATTTTAATGGTTTTCTGTCTCACATTTAGGTCTTTCATCCATTTTTAACTTATTTTTGTGAATAGTGTAAGAAAGCGGTCCATTTTCATTCTTTTGCATGTCATTGTCCAATTTTCCCAACACCATTTGTAGAAGAGACTGTCTTTTTTCCAATGGAAAAAAATATCTTTCCTGCTTTGTCAAAGATCAATTGGTTGTTTAGTTGTGGATTCATTTCTGGGTTTTCTATTCTGTGTTACTGATCTAAGCATCTATTTTTGTGCCAGTACCATACTGTCTTGGTCACTACAGCTTGTAATGTAACTTGAAGTCCAGAAATGTGATGCCTCCAGCTTTGCCGTTCTTTTTCAAGGTTGCCTTGGCTATTCAGAGTCTTTTGTGGTTCCGTACAAATCTTGGAACCACATTGTTTCCATTGTTTGTTCTAGCTCCATTAAAAATGCTGTTGGTATTTTGATAGGGATTGCATTAAATATGCAGATTCGTTTGAGTAATATAGACATTTTAACAATATTTTTTTCTTCTAATCTGAGAGCAGGGAATGTCTTTCCGTTTTTTTTGCATCATCTTCAATTTATTTCGTAAGTGTCCTATAGTTTTCAGAGTAGAGATCTTTTATCTCTTTGGTTAGATTTATTTCGAAGTATCTTATGGTTTTGAGTGCAAGTGGCAATGGGATTGATTCCTTGATTTCTCTTTCTACTGCTTCATTATTAGTGTATAGAAATGCAACAGACTTCTGTACATTGATTTTGTATCCTGCGACTTTATGGAATTTGTGTATCAGTTTTAGCCATTTTTTGGTGGAGTTTCATGTTCTCTTCAAATAGTATCATGTTATCTTCAAATAGTGGAAGTTTGACTTCTTCCTTGCTGATTTGGATGCCTTTTATTTCTTTTTGTTGTCTGATTGCTGTGGCTAGGACTTCCAAACTATGTTAAATAACAGTGGTGAGTGGACATCCCTGTCTTGTTCCTAACCATAGAGGAAAGCTCTCAGTTTTTCCCCATTGAGGATATTAGCTGTGGGTATTTTGTGTTAGAGGTATGTTCCCTCTAACCCTACTTTGTTGAGGGTTTTTATCATGAATCGATGTTGTACTTTTTCCAATGCTTTTTCTGCATCTATTGAAAGTATTGTATGGCTTTTATCCTTTCTTTTATTGTTATACATCTTGTTGATTAATTTGTGAATACTGAACCACCCTTAAAGCCCAGGAAAAAATACCACTTGATCATAGAATGTACTGTTGGATTTTGTTTGCTAGTATTTTATGGAGAATTTTTGCAGCCATGTTCATCAGGGATATTGACCTGTAGTTCTCTTTTTTAGTGGAGTCTTTGTCTGGTTCTGGTATCAGGGTAATGCTGGCCTCATGGAATGAACTTGGAAGTTTTCTTTCCATTTCTATATTTTGGAATAGTTTGAGAAAAATAGGTATTAACTCTTCTTTACACGTTTGGTAGAATTCACCTGGTCCTGGTCCTGAGTTTTTGATATGTTGGAAAATTTTTGATTACTGGTTCAATTTCTCTTGTTATCAGTTTTTCAAGTTTTCTATTTCTTCCTGTTTCAGTTTTGGTAGTTTTTATGCTTTAGAAGTTTATCCATTTCTTCCAGGTTGTCCAATGTGTTGCCATATAGTTTTTATTTTTTTTATTTATTTTTTTTTTTCTGAAATTTATTGACAAATTGGTTTCCATACAACACCCAGTGCTCATCCCAAAAGGTGCCCTCCTCAATACCCATCACCCACCCTCTCCTCCCTCCCACCCCCCATCAACCCTCAGTTTGTTCTCAGTTTTTAACAGTCTCTTATGCTTTGGCTCTCTCCCTTTCTAACCTCTTTTTTTTTTTTTTTCCTTCCCCTCCCCCATGGGTTCCTGTTAAGTTTCTCAGGATCCACATAAGAGTGAGACCATATGGTATCTGTCTTTCTCTGTATGGCTTATTTCACTTAGCATCACACTCTCCAGTTCCATCCACGTTGCTACAAAAGGCCATATTTCATTTTTTCTCATTGCCATGTAATATTCCATTGTGTATATAAACCACAATTTCTTTATCCATTCATCAGTTGATGGACATTTAGGCTCTTTCCATAATTTGGCTATTGTTGAGAGTGCTGCTATGAACATTGGGGTACAAGTGCCCCTATGCATCAGTGCTCCTGTATCCCTTGGATAAATTCCTAGCAGTGCTATTGCTGGGTCATAGGGTAGGTCTATTTTTAATTTTCTGAGGAACCTCCACACTGCTTTCCAGAGCGGCTGCACCAATTTGCATTCCCACCAACAGTGCAAGAGGGTTCCCGTTTCTCCACATCCTCTCCAGCATCTATAGTCTCCTGATTTGTTCATTTTGGCCACTCTGACTGGCGTGAGGTGATACCTGAGTGTGGTTTTGATTTGTATTTCCCTGATAAGGAGCGACGCTGAACATCTTTTCATGTGTCTGTTGGCCATCCGGATGTCTTCTTTAGAGAAGTGTCTATTCATGTTTTCTGCCCATTTCTTCACTGGGTTATTTGTTTTTCGGGTGTGGAGTTTGGTGAGCTCTTTATAGATTTTGGATACTAGCCCTTTGTCCGATATGTCATTTGCAAATATCTTTTCCCATTCCGTTGGTTGCCTTTTAGTTTTGTTGGTTGTTTCCTTTGCTGTGCAGAAGCTTTTTATCTTCATAAGGTCCCAGTAATTCACTTTTGCTTTTAATTCCCTTGCCTTTGGGGATGTGTCGAGGAAGAGATTGCTACGGCTGAGGTCAGAGAGGTCTTTTCCTGCTTTCTCCTCTAAGGTTTTGATGGTTTCCTGTCTCACATTCAGGTCCTTTATCCATTTTGAGTTTATTTTTGTGAATGGTGTGAGAAAGTGGTCTAGTTTCAACCTTCTGCATGTTGCTGTCCAGTTCTCCCAGCACCATTTGTTAAAGAGGCTGTCTTTTTTCCATTGGATGTTCTTTCCTGCTTTGTCAAAGATGAGTTGGCCATACTTTTGTGGGTCTAGTTCTGGGGTTTCTATTCTATTCCATTGGTCTATGTGTCTGTTTTGGTGCCAATACCATGCTGTCTTGATGATGACAGCTTTGTAGTAGAGGCTAAAGTCTGGGATTGTGATGCCTCCTGCTTTGGTCTTCTTCTTCAAAATTCCTTTGGCTATTCGGGGCCTTTTGTGGTTCCATATGAATTTTAGGATTGCTTGTTCTAGTTTCGAGAAGAATGCTGGTGCAATTTTGATTGGGATTGCATTGAATGTGTAGATAGCTTTGGGTAGTATTGACATTTTGACAATATTTATTTTTCCAATCCATGAGCAGGGAATGTCTTTCCATTTCTTTAAATCTTCTTCAATTTCCTTCAGAAGCTTTCTATAGTTTTCAGCATACAGATCCTTTACATCTTTGGTTAGATTTATTCCTAGGTATTTTATGCTTCTTGGTGCAATTGTGAATGGGATCAGTTTCTTTATTTGTCTTTCTGTTGCTTCATTGTTAGTGTATAAGAATGCAACTGATTTCTGTACATTGATTTTGTAGCCTGCAACTTTGCTGAATTCCTGTATCAGTTCTAGCAGACTTTTGGTGGAGTCTATCGGATTTTCCATGTATAATATCATGTCATCTGCAAAAAGCGAAAGCTTGACTTCATCTTTGCCAATTTTGATGCCTTTGATTTCCTTTTGTTGTCTGATTGCTGATGCTAGAACTTCCAGCACTATGTTAAACAGCAGCGGTGAGAGTGGGCATCCTTGTCGTGTTCCTGATCTCAGGGAAAAAGCTTTCAGTTTTTCCCCGTTGAGGATGATGTTAGCTGTGGGCTTTTCATAAATGGCTTTTATGATCTTTAAGTATGTTCCTTCTATCCCGACTTTCTCAAGGGTTTTTATTAAGAAAGGGTGCTGGATTTTGTCGAAGGCCTTTTCTGCATCGATTGACAGGATCATATGGTTCTTCTCTCTTTTTTTGTTAATGTGATGTATCACGTTGATTGATTTGCGAATGTTGAACCAGCCCTGCATCCCAGGAATGAATCCCACTTGATCATGGTGAATAATTCTTTTTATATGCCGTTGAATTCGATTTGCTAGTATCTTATTGAGAATTTTTGCATCCATATTCATCAGGGATATTGGCCTGTAGTTCTCTTTTTTTACTGGGTCTCTGTCTGGTTTAGGAATCAAAGTAATACTGGCTTCATAGAATGAGTCTGGAAGTTTTCCTTCCCTTTCTATTTCTTGGAATAGCTTGAGAAGGATAGGTATTATCTCTGCTTTAAACGTCTGGTAGAACTCCCCTGGGAAGCCATCTGGTCCTGGACTCTTATTTGTTGGGAGATTTTTGATAACCGATTCAATTTCTTCGCTGGTTATGGGTCTGTTCAAGCTTTCTATTTCCTCCTGATTGAGTTTTGGAAGCGTGTGGGTGTTCAGGAATTCGTCCATTTCTTCCAGGTTGTCCAATTTGTTGGCATATAAGTTTTCATAGTATTCCCTGATAATTGTTTGTATCTCTGAGGGATTGGTTGTAATAGTTCCATTTTCATTCATGATTTTATCTATTTGGGTCATCTCCCTTTTCTTTTTGAGAAGCCTGGCTAGAGGTTTGTCAATTTTGTTTATTTTTTCAAAAAACCAACTCTTGGTTTCGTTGATCTGCTCTACAGTTTTTTTAGTTTCTATATTGTTTATTTCTGCTCTGATCTTTATTATTTCTCTTCTTCTGCTGGGCTTAGGCTGCCTTTGCTGTTCTGCTTCTAGTTCCTTTAGGTGTGCTGTTAGATTTTGTATTTGGGATTTTTCTTGTTTCTTGAGATAGGCCTGGATTGCAATGTATTTTCCTCTCAGGACTGCCTTTGCTGCGTCCCAAAGCGTTTGGATTGTTGTATTTTCATTTTCGTTTGTTTCCATATATTTTTTAATTTCTTCTCTAATTGCCTGGTTGACCCACTCATTCGTTAGTAGGGTGTTCTTTAACCTCCATGCTTTTGGAGGTTTTCCAGACTTTTTCCTGTGGTTGATTTCAAGCTTCATGGCATTGTGGTCTGAAAGTAAGCATGGTATAATTTCAATTCTGGTAAACTTATGAAGGGCTGTTTTGTGACCCAGTATATGATCTATCTTGGAGAATGTTCCATGTGCACTCGAGAAGAAAGTATATTCTGTTGCTTTGGGATGCAGAGTTCTAAATATATCTGTCAAGTCCATCTCATCCAATGTCTCATTCAGGGCCCTTGTTTCTTTATTGACCGTGTGTCTAGTTGATCTATCCATTTCTGTAAGTGGTGTATTAAAGTCCCCTGCAATTACCACATTCTTATCAATAAGGTTGCTTATGTTTATGAGTAATTGTTTTATATATTTGGGGGCTCCGGTATTCGGTGCATAGACATTGATAATTGTTAGCTCTTCCTGATGGATAGACCCTGTAACTATTATATAATGTCCTTCTTCATCTCTTGTTACAGCCTTTAATTTAAAGTCTAGTTTGTCTGATATAAGTATGGCTACTCCAGCTTTCTTTTGGCTTCCAGTCGCATGATAAATAGTTCTCCATCCCCTCACTCTCAATCTAAAGGTGTCCTCAGGTCTAAAATGAGTCTCTTGTAGACAGCAAATAGATGGGTCTTGTTTTTTTATCCATTCTGATACCCTATGTCTTTTGGTTGGCGCATTTAATCCATTTACATTCAGTGTTATTATAGAAAGATACGGGTTTAGAGTCATTGTGATGTCTGTATGTTTTATGCTTATAGTGATGTCTCTGGGACTTTGTCTCACAGGGTCCCCCTTAGGATCTCTTGTAGGGCTGGTTTAGTGGTGACAAATTCCTTCAGTTTTTGTTTGTTTGGGAAGACCTTTATCTCTCCTTCTATTCTAAATGACAGACTTGCTGGATAGAGGATTCTTGGCTGCATATTTTTTCTGTCTAGCACCCTGAAAATCTCTTGCCAATTCTTTCTGGCCTGCCAAGTTTCAAAAGAGAGATCAGTCACGAGTCTTATAGGTCTCCCTTTATATGTGAGGGCACGTTTACCCCTTGCTGCTTTCAGAATTTTCTCTTTATCCTTGTATTTTGCCAGTTTCACTATGATATGTCGTGCAGAAGATCGATTCAAGTTACGTCTGAAGGGAGTTCTCTGTGCCTCTTGGATTTCAATGCCTTTTTCCTTCCCCAGTTCAGGGAAGTTCTCAGCTATGATTTCTTCAAGTACCCCTTCAGCACCTTTCCCTCTCTCTTCCTCCTCTGGGATACCAATTATGCGTATATTATTTCTTTTTAGTGTATCACTTAATTCTCTAATTTTCCCCTCATACTCCTGGATTTTTTTATCTCTCTTTTTCTCAGCTTCCTCTTTTTCCATAACTTTATCTTCTAGTTCACCTATTCTCTCCTCTGCCTCTTCAAGCCGAGCTGTGGTGGTTTCCATTTTGTTATGCATTTCGTTTAAAGCGTTTTTCAGCTCCTCGTGACTGTTCCTTAGTCCCTTGATCTCTGTAGCAAGAGATTCTCTGCTGTCCTGTATACTGTTTTCAAGCCCAGCGATTAATTTTATGACTATTATTCTAAATTCACTTTCTGTTATATTATTTAAATCCTTTTTGATCAGCTCATTAGCTGTTGTTATTTCCTGGAGATTCTTCTGAGGGGAGTTCTTCCGCTTGGTCATTTTGGATAGTCCCTGGCGTGGTGAGGACCTGCAGGGCACTTCCCCTGTGCTGTGGTGTATACCTGGAGTTGGTGGGCGGGGCCGCAGTCAGACCTGATGTCTGCCCCCAGCCCACCGCTGGGGCCACAGTCAGACTGGTGTGTGCCTTCTCTTCCCCTCTCCTAGGGGCGGGATTCACTGTGGGGTGGTGTGGCTCATCTGGGCTACTTGCACCCTGCCAGGCTTGTGATGCTGGGGATCTGGCGTATTAGCTGGGGTGGGTAGGCAAGGTGCTCGGGGGCAGGAGGGGCAGGCTTAGATCGCTTCTCCTTAGGTGATCCACTTCAGGAGGGGCCCTGTGGCAGCGGGAGGGAGTCAGATCCGCTGCCGGAGGTTTGGCTCCGCAGAAGCGCAGAGTTGGGTGTTTGCGCGGAGCGAGCAAGTTCCCTGGCAGGAACCGGTTCCCTTTGGGATTTCGGCTGGGGGATGGGCGGAGGAAATGGCGCTGGCGAGCGCCTTTGTTCCCCACCAAACTGAGCTCTGTTGTCAGGGGGCTCAGCAGCTCTCCCTCCCTTTGTCCTCCAGCCTTCCCGCTTTCCGAGCAGAGCTGTTAATTTCTGACCTCCCAGACGCTAAGTCGCGCTTGCTGTCGGAACACAGTCCGCCCGGCCCCTCCGCTTTTGCAAGCCCGACTCGGGGGCTCTGCTTGGCCGGCGAGCCACCCCTCCGCCCCTGCTCCCTCCCGCCAGTCCGTGGAGCGCGCACCGCCTCGCAGCCCTTCCTACCCTCTTCCGTGGGCCTCTCGTCTGCGTTTGGCTCCGGCGACTCTGTTCTGCTAATCCTCTGGCGGTTTTCTGGGTTATTTAGGCAGGTGTAGATGGAATCTAAGTGATCAGCAGGACGTGCGGTGAGCCCAGCGTCCTCCTAAGCCGCCATCTTGCCGCAACTCTCCTTAATAATATTCTTTTAAAATGTTCGAACTTATGTACTGCTGATTGTTATTTCTCCTTTCTTATTTGTGATTTTATTTATTTGGGTCCTGTTTTCTTTTTGACAAGTCTGGATAGGGGTTTATCCATTGTATTAATTTTTTTTAAAGGACCAACCTTGATTTCATTGATATGTTCTATTGTTTTTTTTTAGTTTCTATATCATTTATTTCTGCTCTAATTTTTTTTTTAATTTTTTTTTCAACGTTTATTTATTTTTGGGACAGAGAGAGACAGAACATGAACGGGGGAGGGGCAGAGAGAGAGGGAGACACAGAATCGGAAACAGGCTCCAGACTCTGAGCCATCAGCCCAGAGCCTGACGCGGGGCTCGAACTCACGGACCGCGAGATCGTGACCTGGCTGAAGTCGGACGCTTAACCGACTGCGCCACCCAGGCTCCCCTCTGCTCTAATTTTTATTATTTCCTTCCTCCTGCTGGCTTTAGGCTTTGTTTGTTGTTCTTTTTCCAGCTCCTTTAGGTGTAAGTTTAGATTGTTTCTTTGAGATTTTTTTTTGTTTCTTAAGGTTGGCCTATAATTGCCATGTACTTCTCTTTTAGGACTGCTTTTGCTGCATTCCAAAGGTTTTGGACTGTTGTGTTTTCATTTTTATTTGTTTCCACGTATTTTTAAATTTCTTCTTTGCTTTCCTGGTTGACCCATTCATTGTTTAGTAGGATGTTGTTTAACCTCCATATATTTGTGGTCTTTCCAAATTTTTTATTGTGGTTGACTTCAAGTTTCATAGTGTTGTGTTCAGAAAATATGTGTGGTATGATCTCAGTCTTTTTGTATTTGTCAAGGGCTGATTTGTGACCTATTCTGGAGAATGTCCCATGTGCACTGGAAAAGAATACGTATTCTATTGCTTTATGATGGAATTTCCTGAATATATATGTTAAGTCCATCTGGTCCAGTGTGTCAAAGCTGCTGTTTCCTTGTTGATTTTCTGCTTAGATTATTTGTCCATTGCTGTAAGGGGGTGTTAAGATCCCCTACTATCATTGTATTATTATCAGTGAGTTCCTTTATATTTGTTATTGTTTTTATATTTTGGGGTGCATAAATATTTACAATGTTAGATCTGCTTGTTGGATTGTCCTCTTTATTATGATATAGTGACCTTTTTCATCTCTTGTTATAGTCTTTGGTTTAAAATATAGTTTGTCTGATATAAGCACTGTTACTCCATCTTTCTTTGAAGTCCATTCACACGATAAATGTTCCTCCATTCCCTCACTTTCAATTTTTTAAAAATTTTTATTTATTTTTGAGAGAGAGAGAGAGAGACAGAGCACAAGTGGGAGAGGGGTAGAGACAGAGAGGGAGACACAGAATCCGAAGCAGGCTCCAGCCTCTGAGCTGTCAGCACAGTTGACATTTAGTCTATTTATATTTAGAGTAATTATTGATATGTATTTAGTGCCATTTTATTACTTGTTTTGTCATTGTTTCTGGAGATTTTCTCTATTCCATTCTTGACTTTGTTACTTTTGGTCTTTCTTTTCCACTCAAAGAGTCTCCTTTAATATTTCTTGCAGGGCTCATTTAGTGGTCATGAACTCACCGTTAGTTTTTGTCTGTGAAACTCTCTCTTCTTCTATTCTGAATGATAGCCTTGCTGGATAGAATACTCTTGGCTGCATATTTTTTCCCATTCAGCATGTTGAATATACCATGCCACTCTCTTCTGGCTTGTTTCTGTGGACAGATCTGCAGTTGGCCTTTTGAGTCTTCCCTTGTAAATTAGGGGCTTCTTTCATCTTGCTGCTTTTAGGATTTTTTCTTTATTACTATATTTTGCAAATTTAATTATAATATGTCTTGTTGTTGGCTGGCCTTTGTTTTTTTTTTACTTTTGTTGATTTTGATGAGAGTTCTCTGTGCCTCCTGGGTCTGGATGTCTGTTTCCTTCCACAGATTAGGAAATTTCCTCAAATTTTCTGCCCCTTTCCCTCTCACTTCTTCTTCTGGGACTCCTATGATAAGAATGTTATCATGTTTGATGGAGTTGCTGAGTTCCCTTATTCTTGTGTTCCATAATTCTTCTTTCTCTGTTTTGTTCAGCTTCATTATTTTTCATTATTTTATCTCCCATATCATTTATTTCTCTACTTCTTCCATCCTTGTGTTCATTGCATCAAGTCTGTTTCAAATCTTAGTTATTACATTTTTCATTTCTGACAGATTGTTTTTAGCTCCTTTATCTCTGTGCTAAGGAAGTCTTGAAGTCTTCCATTCTTTTCTCAAGCGCAGCAAGTATCCCTATGATTGTTGCTTTATATTCTCCATCAGGCATATTACTTAGATCTGTTTGGCTTAGATCTCTGGCTGTGACCTTATCTTGTTGTCCCATTTGGGACGAATTCCTCCATATTGGCAATTGTCTAACCTCTGTCTTCTTCTGTGTTAGAAAAGCCTGTTATGTTTCCTGCTCCTGAGAGTAATGGCTTTATGAAGAAGAAGTCATATAGTGTCCAGGGCCTGGTGCTTCAAGGAATGTCTCTGATGTGTGCTGCATGCACTCTGCTGCTGTGATTTTAGCTGCTCTTTCAGGCTAGTCATCTGCTAGTCTCCTTCCCTGCTGTGGGCCATGTTTGGTTCTTGGCCAGAGTGTGGTGAGTATCCCAGGTGTTTTTCAGATTGCTGTTTCCATGCGGTCTGCCTCCGGATTTTTTGCCTGCCTTCTTTCCAGGAGCAGTGCTGTGCCTTGGGGCTCTACCCCAGCCAGGCCGCTGACTTTTAAAGCTCCAGACTTTAGGGACATGGTGTGGCAGGGACCTGCGCTGGTCTTCCGGGGGAGCATCTTGCCACACTGGGATGGATGCGGGTTTGAAAGAGAAGGGCAGTCATGCCAGAGCACAGGGATGTGGGACTTGGAACAAGGAGGCTAGGCAGCCAGTGTCAGTCCCGGCTGCCCGCTGCAGATGGCTCTGCGCCTACGCTGAGCGTGGAGGGGAGGGAAATGACACCCGCTGGCTTCTTTGTCCCCAGAGAGGTGCCTCTATGAACACAACCTCCCATGGACACACTGCGAGAAGAGCCAGTAACCTCCCCACTGTATGCCCGATGTGTTTCCACATTGCCTGCCCCGGGGGTGTTTGCCTGCCTTCTCCCAGGTGCAGTGCAGCGCCCTCAAGGTTCTAACCCGACCTAGTCCCTGACCTCTAAAATTCCAGTCTTGGAGCCCCACCTGTTTCAAGAACTCCCCCAAATCAACCTCTCTCATTTTCCCAACCAATGGCTTTGGGGAAATGTTCTCCTTGTGCATTCCCCTGGGTGCTCCTCTCTTGCCTTTCTCTGCGACGAGGGCTGCCTCCCCTCTACAACACCCTCAATCTCTTTCTCCCCCAAACCATGTCTCCATACTTCCTACCTTCCTTGATGCGGTTTCTTCTCTCTCTTTCGTTGTGGAGTTTGTTCTGCCAGTCTTCGGGGTGATTTCTGGGATATTCAGAATGACTGGATAGTTATCTAGTTGTGTTCATGGGATGAGAGAAGCCTAGGGTTTTCCTACTATGGCGCCTCTGAGCTCCCCCCCCCCCCCCCCCACAACACAGACCTTAAAAAGAGAGGGCATTGAAACAGTGATAGAAAAAGAATCCAGGTATCCAGGGACCCTTCAATCGAGTTTGGAAACAAAAAAAGAGTCTGTGATAGAGCTGGGTTCTAGGCAAAAAAGCAGGTAAGTTGCCAGGTGAAGGGAAGATGATATAAACTGCCAATCAAGAACTTCCTGATTTTCACTTCACTTTGGGGTTCCTGTGTCTTTATCTAGGGGAGTGCATTGTCATGTAAGTATTTTAAGAAGGGTTATGAAAACGAGGCTCCAGAAATGTGTGTGTGTGTGTGTGTGTGTGTGTGTGTGTGTGTGTGTGTGTTTTAAAGACACTTAAAAAGGACTCCTTCTGTTGTTTTTCACAAATTACCAAGTGTTTGCCTACTGAGTTATCTGGTGTAATTCTTAACTAGTCCTTTAAGCTACTATCCAGCAAGTGAATAGTCAAATATCATGGGGAAAACTATTGAATTTTAATTTTCCATGATCTTTCAAATGAGATTTTGACCTCATGTTTAAGTTCCCTTATGACAGCTTTAACTACATTTTTTTAAATGAGACTTAACAAATACTAAAGAAAAATTTAGAAATCCAGATCTTACCACAGCACATAAAACCAACTCATTCCTCTGGGTCCTCCTTGGTGCTTTCTGGATTGGCCCAAGGCATCCCATGTATCATAAACTCCCTTAGACTCGGGGGAAGAAGGTAGAGACTGCAACTTTTCGACCCACTTTTCACATAATCTGAATAATGTGCTTTGCATGGTGATTAAAGACCATGAAAAAAGTCAGATGATCCCTGCCTTCAGGGAAGTTACATGCTTCTAAAAAAAAGGATGAAAATGACTACATCACAAAAACGCAGAGGCCCGTGTGAGGGGCGCTGTTGATGCCCCACTCTAAAAGTCCTCAGCCTGTCTCTGAGGACTTCCTCATGCTGCAGCTCTGCTCCGTGGGATTCTTGCTGCTTCTCCACTGGCTCTCTGACCCACAGCAGCTTGCTGAACCTGTCTGCAGGAAAGCGCCAGAAACACCGGGTTTGGGGCACCACCCGGGAAACGTTCGACCAATGAGAAGTGGAAGCTTGTGGATAAGAACCCCAGCCTCCCCAGCGTTCAGGGGTCCCAGCAGGATCAGGCCCTGCTGCCTTCAGTGGTTACTCCCTCTTTAATCCACTCTTGATTGGCTTTGCCCGTCCCTGTTTGCTTTACCCACTCTTGAGAGTGAGTTCTAAGTAAACCGGGCTACAGGTGAGCACACAGGTGCCAGGGAAGCTGCAGGAGTTGGTGGGATCACCTGAGCATTGTGTACAACCAGAAGACTTAGGAGCATTAAACTGGAGATGCGAAATGGAGAAAGGGGAGCCATAGTGATTTTAAAGAGTGACCAGTCACCTGGAAGCCAAGGAAAGCTTCAGAGAGGCCTAGTGAGATAAAGACGGAATGTGTCTTTGTCGAAAAAGACCAGTGAGATACAAAAAAAGGCAAAACTAACCTACGGTTCAAGAAGTCAAGGAACTGGTGGTGACAGGCAGAACAGACAGAAGGGTCCTTCCCTTCCTTGATTTGGGTGCTGCTGAGCTGTGTATGTTAAGTTCGTGAAGAAACATCAAGCTGCCTATTTATCACATAGGCACTTTCTGTAGGTATGTTATATCGTAATAAAAATTGTAAAAGAACCATAGGTAGGTCATTTTAGGTAGAGGGGCTGGAAACCAGATGGCAGTAGGTCGTAGAGCAACTACAATGTGAAAAAGAAAAAACAGAATACCCCGAAGAAGCTTGGCTATCAATTGTCTATTGCTGGGTCACAAACTATCCCCAAACTTAGGGGCTTATGACAGTGATTGTTTTGCTTGCTTATAATTCTGTGGGTCAGCCATTTTGGCTGGGCTCAGCTGAGTAGTTCTGCTTGTTTCCTTGGTGGTTCGACTGGGTCGGGGTGATCTAGCCTGGCCTCACCCCCATGTCAGGTAGTTGGTGCTGGCTGTAATCTGGTCCTCTCTTTTGGCTTGGTCTCTCCTCACTTGGTAAGAGCATTTTAGAAGGATAAGAGTGGAAGCTATAGTCTTCCTGGGGCATAGGCTTGAATGTTGCACAGTGTCACTGCTGCCGTGTTCTATTGGTCAAAGCAAATCATAAGCCCAGCCCTGGTTTAACAATAGGGAATGGTGGGGACAATGGGGACCTAGACAGCACATGCCTCGTCTGAAGGGGACAGCTGTTTGGCACCAACAAGATTGGATGCCATGTGGCCCACTGTTCCTAGATATTCTGATTTTGCATGAAAGTCAGAAGCCTAAAACGTTCTGTGAAATCTCTCAATTTTTATACATAGCAACTAATTCACAATCTTAAACAACATTATGTGGTCCAAATAAATATGCCCATGAGCTTGATGCAGCCTGTGAGCCTTGAGCTTATAACCTCTGCCTTGGATTATAGCAAGATTTAGAATAGGAAAGACCATCATTCTCCAAATAAAAGTGGAAACAGATTTAAGAAATCTACACTCTCTCTTTGGCCTGTAGGGCATCAGTTTGTAAATTTTGGTTTATTTCTGCCATGTAGGAGACCAACAATGCAAGCATGATAGGAATTTGGAGAAAGCCACCCATTATTTCCTCCCCTTAGACACCTCTCTCTGCCCTCCCTCCAGCTTAGAACTTCCACTTAGAGATTAGTATTATTTTTATTTATCTATTTTATTTTTTTCTGGGTTTATTTATCTATTTTTTATTTTTTTAAATATAATTTATTGTCAAGTTGGCTAACATACGGTATATACAGTGTGCTCTTGGTTTTGGGGGTAAATTCCATGATTCATCACTTACATACAACACCCAGTGCTCATCCCAACAAGTCCCTCCTCAATGTCCATCACCCATTTTCCTCTCTCTCCCCCGCCCCCATCAACCCTCAGTTTGTTCTCTGTATTTAAGTCTCTTGTTGTTTGCCTACCTCCCTCTCTGAAACTATTTTTTTCCTCTTCCCTTCCCCCAGGTCTTCTATTAAGTTTCTCAAGTTCCACATATGAGTGAAAACATATGATATGTTTTTCTCTGAATGATTTATTTCACTTAGCATAATAGCCTCCAGTTCCATCCATGTTGCTGCAAATAGCAGAATTTCATTCTTTCTCATGGCCAAGTAGTATTCCACTGTATTATATAAACCACATCTTCTTTATCCATTCATCAGTTGATGGACCTTTAGGCTCTTAGTTATTTTTTCAAATTGAAGTATAGTTGGCATATAATATCCTATTACTTTCAGATATACAACATAGTGATTCAACATTTTTATACATTATAAAATGATGTAGACGTTACTATCATTTTCTTGCCTTCTGGAAGTGTGAAAGAAGTTCAGACTATGGATGTGGGCATGGGGTGTGTTGTCCTCTCCATTCAAGATGGCCTGCCTCAACTTTCAGAAAGTGGATGAAAGGCATCTGCTGCAGCTTGAGCAAAAACACCTACTGTGTGAGGGGCATTGTGCTTTTACCCAGGTAACTCCTTGGCCTCCCTGGCTGAGTCCTTATTACTGCATTTGAAGACTTCAGAGAGGATGATTTGCTCGCAGAGTCCCACTGCTGGCAAGTGGCAGGGTAGAGCTTTGGGGTGAGCTCTTGAATGCTGAAGCCCATGCTTTTCCCACTGGTGTTTGCTTCAGTCCCACAGCTATACCTCATGCACATGGGAGTTGTATGTAAGCCTCCAGAGTCTTGAACTGGGGGGAAAGGCAGTCTTAGGGCCATGACGACATCCTGAATATGGAACTACAAAGCTACAGAATAAGCTAAAACATGTAAAGTGTTTAGAAGAGGCCCCGGCCAAGACAGTTGTTGGGCACTCCCAACTCACTAGAATGTGGGCACCATCAAGGGCCACCTGGTCTGTTCACTGATGCACCCCAGCACTCCCACTGGCTTTGCTCAAATATGTGCTTATTAGAAGCTGGCTTGGTCTTTTATTTTTTTAATTAAAAAAATGTTTTTTAATGTTTATTTTTGAGAGAGAGAGCGAGCAGGGGGGTGGGCAGAGAGAGAGGGAGGGAGACACAGAATGCAAAGCAAGCTCCAGGCTCCGAGCTACTAGCCCAGAACCGGATGTAGGGCTTGAACCTATAAACCGTGAGATCGTGACCTGAGCCACACAGGCACCCCTGTCTTGGTCTTTTAAAATAAATTTGCCACATCACTACATCATCATACCTCATAGGTGACAGAGGCCTGGGAGTTGCAGAGGATGCTGAGACTCTGAGGCTCACCTTCATGGGGACCCATGACTCTTGTGTGGGGTAGGACTCCACAGACACACATTTCTGTCTCAAGCTCAGACTTGAGACAAAAACCTCTGTGCAGAATGAGGAATCTGGTTTGCAAATGAAGGGACACTGCTGATTTCACACTTTTAATTATTTAATTAATGAGTATTTACATTTTTAAAAAAGCAGTTAAGGGACCAGGCGTAGAGAGCATTGATTGTGAGGCAGGGAATGGATACACATATCATTTCCAATGCTTCACAGATGGAAAATTCAGGGGAAATTGAGTCTCCTGAGTTCATGTTTCTCATTCAATACAAATCCTTCAGCCTATCCATCGTCTTTTTTTTTTTTTTGAACACTTGAGTTACAAACATTGTCACCCATGTATGACTATAAGTCCTCAGCTGGGAGAGGCCTGCTTTAGCTGACAACATCTCTTTCCAGAACCAAAAACCATGTGATTTTATTCCTGGAAGGACTTGACCTTGTTCTTAGAATAAATCCATTGTCATATGTTGGGCTCTGGGATAGGGAGACTTGAAAACCTTCTTATGGAAGAGGTTAAAACTCATCCAAATCTGCTTGGTTGAGGTACTCTGTCTGGACATTCTCTGCTCTCTCTGGAGGAAGGCTCAGCAGGCTCTTCTTAAAGATCGTGAATATTTTAAGATTTGTGGATCATTTGGTCATGAATGCATGTAAATGAACGGACATGGCTGTGTTCAAATAGAGCTTTACTTACAAAAACAGGAGGCCCCGCTTGGTTTGCCAAGTGCTGCAGTAGAGGTGAGGCTCGGAGCCTGAGTTCTGTCCAGAATATCTAAGTGTTCTGAATGGATGTCCATTGCCAAGTATGTTTTCTGTGTCAGTAACATGTGCTCCAACTGCAATACTTCGTTATGAGGTTTTAGAACAGTTTAGGAGAAGATCTGTACCTTTGGCCCAGACTATTTTGTGTGAAGGATCCAAGTAGATATACATTAGGAGGGCATGATGTTCTATTCCCTAGTGGGGAGCAGAATTAGGGTGACATTCACTTATGTGCATTTATCTAGAATAAAGCGAGCAATTATAGTTGCTTGGGGATAGGAAAGAGTAACTAAGCCTGGATTTTGGTTGAATTGCCATCCTAGTCTCTGACTTTACACCTTCCAAATGATCAGCATGACAAATTTTCATTTATCTTGTGTTTGATGACTTTTTTAAAGTTAAACATTAAAAATAGTATTAGGGAAAAAAATAACCTGTAAGAAATTAAGCGATAAAATGTTTGGCTCCTTTCATGAATGCTTCCAATCTCAAGTCAGCGTCTGTACTATCTCACATGTGAATTGAATGCCATTAGGAATCATTTTATGGTACCTGCCCCCCCCTAAAAATAATGTAAATTCCCTGACTTTTCACCTGCAACTTTTTGAGAGATGTTGATGAACTCCTTTTCCAGTGAATTTCTAGATTCAAGAATTTCTCAACGCTCATCCATTTTAAATTTCCAAGCTGCCAGTAGTAATTGGTCTCAGAGGATCTTGCAAGGAAATAAAAAATATATTCCTAAGCACACTTAAAGTCCTTTAGCATTTGCTCGTTTTATACAAGAGAGAGTAGAGAGGGATGAAAAGATGTGAAGGATCCTCTTTACCCTGCTATAGAGGGTGACAGACATCAGAAAAGGCTCAAGTGCCACAACAGATTGGGGATGTTAAAAAGAACGATTACCTCTGTTAAAAAAATAATAATATTTTGTCAGTCACTTAAAAGTAGAAGTTAAACTGAAGATTCGTTGTGGAGGCCTAATTTTTTTTTTTCCGGAAACTCTTTCCTTGTCCTCTAAAACGTTTTACATAATAAGGAGGTGCTCTGCATGGGGCCAGAGGCTGAAGGAAGAAGGAGTCAGGAGACGCAGAAAGAAGTGGAGGTTCTTCAAGTCTACACAAATTTGTTCGCAGATGGTCTTAATCTGCAGAAAGGCTTCTCAGCTTGCCGTTTTCCTCTGGGAGACTGTTCGTTCATGATATATTACAATTGCTCAAGTTATCACATAAGAGATTAACTCCTCATGTTTTTGCCTACCTACAGATGAAATTTTCTTCCAAAGGTGTTAGTAAAATAAAACCATTATTTTGTATTACAATGTGTCCCTCAATTATCTAATGGCCACCTCTCCAAGCCTCTGCATGACGCATCAGAGCTGAGAGTTAAGAACATTCCAAGGAAGGGTGAATCACTGAGTGGACACTTAATACAGAGCAAATGCCTGCATCAGACCTGCTATGTTGAGTATCCTCCAACAACTAAGCTTGGATAACCTGAATAGCTTTGCTAGCTACCCTACTTTCTACCATTTGTTTCGTATGATCAGAGGATTTTTTTCCTTCTTGAAAACAAAAATTATTACAGAGATGATCAAAGTATTGGGTACAGCATTTATAGGTGCTTCAGAGGATTACAGTCAATTTAAAATGTTGAGCAGATTCATAAAATGTTGAGCCTTTGCAAAGCTTTGAATCCTTTGTATTTTAAAGTTGATGTCAGGTATTGCAATGTTAAAGTATTTGAACTTCTATTAGGTAGTAGCGGTGTCGGGATGATGGGTAATTAGGCCGTGCAGTACACCTCGTGTCCACATCCCATGTGACTTCTGCAGAATGCTGCGCTATGTAAGCTGCTATTGCAAATAGGCAACTATTGTGTGGAATGTTCCACAAGATCCGCCAAGTAAAGCCGGTAGCCTCCCATCTTTGCAGATAAACATCTTGCCTTTGAGGAGATGCAGGGGAAAGAAAACTTGCCACTGAAACCAACAGTAAGATTTCTTGTCTGAGACTCCATAAATCTATCATTTCATTAGCTCTCCCCTCGACTTCGTTGATTCACCTAACAAAGAGTTACTAAGCCCCCCCTATGTGCCAGGTACTGTTTCAGCTCTGCAGATACACTAGGAACAAAACACAGCAAAGTCCCTGCCCCGTGGAGCTTACATTCAAGCAGGGGGAGACAGATGAGCACATGAGTACATCACACGACATATCCTGCCTGAAATCTGTTTACTGCATCTCCTTGCATTTGGACAATGTTGAAGTCAAGGGAGAGGCCAGTAATTTCATTAGTCCTGCCTCCACCATCTCTCAGTTGAGTGAAACTCAAGTGAGTCCTTCAAACAATCTGGGCCTCAGTTTCCTCATCTATAAAATGGGGAGAGGTTGGCTTATGTGATTTTTTTTAAAAGAGAAGGGGTGCTTTTAGGCTTTTATTTTTCATGGTGTTAAAGGAGCATCTTGCACAAAATCAAAAGCCAGCATGTTGACTGTTCTACAGTTTACAAAATATTTAAAAGTAAACTATAAGACATCCTTAGGTATTCCATATACACTCAGCACTTTCAATGCCAATCTAAACTTCATAAATAGCAAATGTCTTATGTACAGCTGCTATAGAATGAAGTAATTTTCACCATCTTCAGCTATCTGAGAAACTATTTATTCATAAAGCACAGTTCTACCTCATTGGTCTGAAATGTTCTCTGGCTGTGAAATCCTTTTGTGAGTGTGACACTCTCTCCTACCCACCCAGATTATTGACTTTGTGCTCCTGTTTAACCTTTTCCATTGGCCTATTAGCTCCACGAAAATGGATTGGGTCCTTGCCTCTTTGAAGAATGGCTCAAATGAGGTTCTGCCCAGGTAATCCATACGTGTGTGATCAATGCCCCCACACCATGTTTTATGAGCACAGGCCTTTTGGGAACCTTCATCAGCTCTTTAGGCTAGAAGAATAGTTCTGCTTTGTAAAATTAGAGCTATGGTGTACCAAAGGGTATGCTAGAATTCAAAAAGGAAAAACGGGTTTCCAGAACAATTCATAGACCAGGACGATGTGAATTAATAAAGATCCTAACCTCTTTAGAAGCCTGGTGGAATGTTAATGTATATTGAATAATGCAAGTTAAGTAGCACATCTTTTGCAATCAATTAATTTTTCTTAAAGAAGATAACATAGCTGGAGAGCTGAATGTCAACTAAGGTTAGGCTCCTAACTTATTAATGTGGTAGGAGTTACAAAGCCTCTGATTCTCTTGAAAGGCAAAATGCATTCACTGGTCTGATTTTCAAATGCAGAAACTCAAATTTCAATCAGTCCAGCAGCTAAGGATGATAGGACATTTTCCAGGACTATAAGAAATCTCCTCTTCTTGTCTGAATCAGATCCCTGCTGACACCTTGGAGGTTTCTGAAGGCTGCATGCTCTGAGTTTTATCAGTTGCTGTGTAATGAAATATCCTACATATGTTTTCAAATTTGATCAGGTGGGCCCTATCAAAAGAACATATCTTGTCACTGCCTTTGGAGGCAAAGTGAAATCTCTGCCTCAATAACCAAATTTAATTCCTTCCTATTCCTCTGTGGTGTTAAGATCTATAGTGTCAATGTTATCAGAAGTGCCTAACATGGGCTGCTATGTACATAGCATCTGCCCTGTGCCTTCAGTCACTGAAAAGGAATAAGGCCCACATCTTGGGTGGGTAAACACTATGACTTCAGGATCAGATGGGCACGGGTATCTCAAGTAACCTTGAAGAACCTGGAAGCAGCCTCACAACATCTTCTATTATTAAACGATGTCTCAAATGGTGTCTGTATGCACTATGAAATGAGGGCAGGTCCAGCAGTCACCAGCTGCATAAATGAAGGTCAGAGGAGAACAAAAAGGTTTAGACAATTTTTGGCCACCTGGATCACAGGTACAGGTAAATTCTTGTTAGTAAAGGAAATGCATTTTGATGTACATCATGGAATTTGAGTATGTGTTTAAGTTGTTGAGCATACGCTACCATTAAGAATGCAGTCCCTTTTTACAAGGATAAGCACGAGGAATTATAAAGCCCACCTGATGTTCAGCATCCTTCTATCAGTAGGACCACAGCCCTGCCCAGCCAATCCAAAGGGTCTGCGGGTTGGATACAATAGTGCATCGGGGCTGGCTTTGGCTGTGAGGGTCTCCAGAAAGTCACTGTGTGTGCAGTGTACCTTTCAAGGTGGGAGTCCTTGAGCTGCAAATGAATAGAACGCTTAAGTCCAAACCTCTGTGGGCACCATGGCTTCTTTGGTTCCAACGGAAGGCAGTAGGCTTTCTTCAGACAAGAAATAAAAGGGGAATTGCACCAAGAACCCACGGATCTTTTTCAGTTCTTCCTCGGCTCTAATGGGATCCTCCTTTGCTAATATGGGCTTGCTAATAAAGTCTCTCAATTGAATTAAATTGTGTACTTCATCATTGGGAAGGCACCGGAACACCTGATTAAAACACAAATGGGAAGAAACTAGGTCATAAGTCTAAAAGGAAAGATATCCCCTTATGGAAAAATGCTAATTCCAACAGACAAAATCTTTGCTTGAAACACGTATTAGTTTTATGCTATAGCACAGACCTCACTGAAGAATTGCTTGTCTTATTTGCTCCAAAGAAACTACTAGATTTGTTTCCATCAAAAAAAAAGTCATAGATAGATCCTTCTACATGATCTACACAAGTCATTGACTTCAGGATAAAGTCAAGCTAGTGGTACAGGAATTCCACTGATGTTATTCCATACTGAGGTTAAGTTTTTGGATAATATGGATAATAATTCCCCCAATTTCACTGGAGGTTCTGCTCTAAGAGGAAAGTTGCATGTTATATTTTCTCTTAGCTTTTTATTTTCAAAAATGTTCATATCTGTACCTGTATTAAAGTTATCAATTGTACACTTATTTTGCTAATTGAAAATGAGCTTCATATATCAGAATACTTCCCTCCTGAACACTTCAGCATGTATTAAGGATAAGGATGCACCTATATAACCACAATACCATTCTCACACCTCAGAAAATCAATTCCAAGTCATTTAAGATATAGTCCATATTCAGATTTCCCCTATTATTATTCCCTAAATGCTTTCTATAGCTGCTATCCCACCCTCCCCCCAAGGATCCAAACAAGGCTGTGCACTGCATTTTTAAAATTTCATTAAAAAAATTTTTTTAATGTTTATTTTTGAGAGAGAGAAAGAGAGAGAGAGAGAGAGAGAGAGAGAGAGAGAGAGAGACAGACAGAGCTCGAGAGGGGAAGGGCCAGAGAGAGAGGGAGACATGGAATCTGAAGCAGGCTCCAGGCTTGGAGCTGTCAGCACAGAGCCTGATGCGGGGCTCGAACTCACAAACTGTGAGATCATGACCTGAGCCGAAGTCGGACGCTTAACCGACTGAGCCACCCAGGCACCCCTAAAATTACATTTTAAAATATTCCATGCACATGACCTATTTGATCATGGCCTTGAGTCCTCAGTATGAAATAAGGCTATGTAGATTGTCATGTTTCATTAGGAATGTTGAATTCTCCATCCTGGAAGGGACTCTGGCAGTCATGAAGAAGAAAAACACATTCTTATGCAACTTCTGAAAGATGGTCAGTGGATCTCAGCTTGAATATTTTCTGTGACAGAAAACTGGCTACTTCATGAAGTAACCTGTTCCACTGTTGGACACCACTTGACTCTTCTACATTTTTTATCATAACCATGGACAAAACTTACCAAAAGATACATTTGGCTTCCCTAACATATGGAGCTGTTTTTAAAACGCCCTTCCAAAATGAGAGCTGTCCAACAGAGGAAGTGTTTCATTATTAATAAATTTCATCATAAGGATGGATGCCATTTACTATGCACTATGTGCTAACTGCATTTAAAAGACTATTCTTTATTTTCATAACCGACCTATCCCTCTCGGTTTATAGAAGAACGGAGGGCTCAGAAAGTCAAATCACTACACACAAAATTGTATCACCAGCAAGTGGGCGAGCTGGGTTGTACCCCAGTCTGACTCATTTTAGGATCCCATCTGCTTCTTTTCTCTTTGTCGCCAGACATGTCCAAAGGCTGGATAACCACCTGCTAAGGATGCTCATGATGGGATCCCAGCGTCAGATCAGAGATCAGAATGTCACTAATGTCTCTTTGAAACCATAATCCATGATACTTTTTGGCTTTGTTTTTCAATGTCTACAAAGAGGTATTTTATTACAACTTGGAAATGTACCAGTTTTTTACAATCATTAAGAATACTCTGTCCCAATAATATGCAGAAATAATGACGTGCTTTTGTGACGTGATTCAATTAAAAAAGGTGGCGGTAATATGCAAACCTCACCTTATCATAAATTGTAGCATTTCGAGCTGCCGTTGCAACCCATACCTCCTTGAAGAATTTGTCACTCACTGGATCCTGAATGTTTTCACTTGGGTCAGAAAGATAGCCAAGGACAACCCTGAAATACAAGCACCCTGTGAAATGAGTAACTGACATAAAGAAGTTTGCAGCAGGTATTGTTTCAAATAGTAATGCAATTCAGGCACTCAACCAGAGAAGTCCATTTTTTTTTTAAAGAAAATCAAAGAAGCCATTAAAACTGTGTGTGTGTGTGTGTGTGTGTGTGTGTGTGTGTGTGTAAAACCTTAGCTGCAAAACAAAACAAAACAAAACAAAACAAAACAAAACCTAAGTTGATGCTTGAAAGTCTTAACTATTGGATAGACAGAAAGACCTTAATTTAGTTCCAAGAGAATCCTTGGAATTTGGCTTACGGGGGTGAGAACCTTGGAGAATAGGGTTAGCATTCAAGACATGGGCCAGCAAATGTGCTAAACCCTTTCCAAGAACTGTCTCAGTAAATCCTCAATAATCTCATAAGGAAGCAACTATTATTATCTTCATTTTACAAATAAGGGAACTAAGGCACAGAGAGGATAAGTAATTTGTTCAAGGTCATACAGCTGGTAAGCTGCAGATCTGGGACTCCAGACCATCTGACTCCAAAACCTGTGCTCTTAACCACAAGGATGTATCCCTTTCTCCTCCCTCCCTCCCCTTTTCCCTCCCTTCTCCCCTTCCTCCCTTCCTCCCTTCTCTTGGGCCAAGAACAATGCCAAACTCTAGGGTACAGAAATGAATACAAAAGATGTGGAGCCTTTTTGGGTAAAGTTAAATTTAATGGGGAAGACCAACAATGAATAAATAGTCATCCTTAAAAAGAATGAATGAAAATACTGACTGTGCTTTAAAAGCATGAGATGGGAGTAGTCAGGAGGTGTTCCCCCACCCTTCCTGTTTACCTGACCCCACCTCCTGTCTTTTAGGATTTGGTGCAAGTCTCCCCCTTGATTCCTGGCTTCCCCTTCTCTCATCTCCCATTTTTCTCTTTCAGTCCCCAGAAACGTGAATCTTCTTCTTCTGCTCCCCCACTGCACTTTACCTATGCTTTGTTTTATCAGAACACCTGCAGTCCTTTATACACTTTTTGTTTTTAGCAGCTCTCTGTACCACTTCTAGCATGTGAATTCTTTAAGAGAGCATGACTTGGCTACTCTCATATCCCCAGAGTGCCTGGCAAAAAAGAAACCACATACTAGATGTTGTCTGACTTGATCCTATATAAGCGGTGGTCTAGAAATAACAAGAAATTCTCAAGCAAAGCAAGCTAAGTTTTAGAGGATGTATTTGAAAATGATAAAAGCCCCTGTGTTCATAGAAGGCCCTGGAGTAAAAAACAAAAACAAACGAACAAACAAAAAACATTTACACCTCAATCCTGTGAGGCAGACGGTACAGGGTTCCCATTTTGCAGACGGGAAGCTAAAGTTTGGAGACATACTACTAACAGAGCGAGATTTCAAATGGAGTCTAAAGCCCTTTCTCACATGCCTGATAGGTTCAAAGAAGATCAAAAAGGCTAGTGTTACATTGAAAACAGAAGTAAGGAAATAGGTCTTAGAAGGACTTTGTATTTTACACTGAGTGAAACTGGGACAGATTGCAAACACTGGAGCAGAGGAGTGGCAGGACCTGATTGACATATGAAAACATGGCTGCTGTATTGAGAGAGCAGGGCAAGGGTTGCAGCAGGGAGGACACTTAGGACTTCCTGCAGTAATCTTGGTGACAGATGATGGTGGCCTGGGCGGTGGAGAGGCAGGCAGAGCCACCAGGTTTTACTGATAAAGTAGACGTATGATGCGGGAACAAGTGAAGCATCAGGGATGACTAAAAGGGTTTGGCTTGGGGTAGCCTGGATGGCTTAGTCGGTAAAGCGTCCAACTTCAGCTCAGGTCACGATCTTGCAGGTTGTGAGTTCGAGCCCCATGTCAGGCTCTGTGCTGACAGCTCACAGCCTGGAGCCTGCTTTGGAGTCTGTGTCTCCCTCTCTCTGCCCCTCCCCTGCTCATCTCTCTGTGTCTCTCTCTCTCAAAAAATAAACAAATATTAAATTTTTTTTTTTTAAAAAGGGTTTTGGCTTGAGTAACAGATGAATGTAGTTGCCATTGGCCGACATGGGGACTTCTGTTGGTAGGGCCAGCTAGTGGGAGAAGACCAGGAATTGGATTTTGAACCTGTTGCGACTCCCATTAAACATTCATGTGGTAATGCAAAGTAGGCAGCTGGAGAAACAAATCTGGAGTTTGGGAGAGAGGGCCTGGCTGGAGATAGAAATTTGAGAATTGTCCCCATATTTATGTTCATAAAGCTGTGGGACCTTAACTGAGTTTACCAAAGGAGTGAGTATAGGACCTGGTATGCCTCAACGGTGGGGAAGAGGAGGAGCATCCAGGGAGCCTGGAGAAAAGCCACGATGTCATGTCAACTTCAGAGGAGAATTGACTGTTGGATTCAACACTGTGGAGGTCATTCTATTGTCACCCTCTCTGTATTTAAATATATGTAGATTTACATCGTCATTTTTTAAAATTTTATTTTATTTTTTTTTAATTTTGAGAGAGACAGAGAGCAAGCCGGGGAGGGGCAGGAGCCAGTGAAACAGAATTCCAAGCAGGCTCCATGCTGTCAGCGCAGAGCCCGATGCAGGGCTCGAGCTCACGAACCAGGAGATCATGACCTGAGCTGAAGTCAACAGTCAGATGCTTAACCAACTGAGCCACCCAGGCACCCCTATATCATCATTTTTAATGGTTGCAAAATCCCATAATGTTAAATTTCTTTAACCGATTATTTTATTATGACCTTTTGGATGGTTTCCAACTTTTCATCATTGGGAGCAACTTTACAATGAACATAATTTATTCATCATGTAGAATCCTTTGTGAATTTGTATGATTACTTCACCAGGAGAAATTTTAGAATTAAAATTTACTTCCAGAAAGGCTGTTCTGGCACATACACTGTAACTGTGCATATGTTCCCCAGTCATCTCCAACTTTATTAACTTCTGAAAAAGCTCAGCCAGGTTTACAGGGATAAAAGGACATCTCTTTTTAGTTTCAGTCTGCACTTTTCCCACTGTGTAAAAATTCTGTAAAATAAATGGATTTGGCACTATGGGCTCACTAGGATTTTTAGGGTTTTACAACCTCAAAATTTTATGTCTACTTCAAATAATGTCTCCTTCAAACTACATAGGAATAACTTTTGAAAAAAAGGATCTAAGGGGTGATGTTTGCACACAGATGCCGGCTGTTCCTAAGACCCAAAGCAAAATGCGACTGCACCACATTTGAAAGCCAGTGCAAGTTATGACAATGTATCACTTATAACAATACCTTTGATGGGGATCAGATACAACCAGCTGAAAACTTGGCCAAAAGAATATCTCTGTGACTTTGCTTTTAAATGAAAACAAGAGGTGACACAATGTGTCCACCAAGGTATCCGTTAAGAGCTTGTTTGTAGAATACATATTTAAGTAAGTCTACAATAGATCATTTTTAATGATTTTTTTGTTTTATTTTATTTTGAGAGAGAGTGCACATGCAGATGCATACAAGTGGGAGAAGGGCAGAGAGAGGGAGAGAGAAAGAAAGGGAGAGGGAGAGGGAGAGGGAGAGGGAGAGGGAGAGGGAGAGGGGGAGAGAGAGAGAGAGAGAGAGAGAGAGAGAATCTCAAGTAGGCTCCATACTCAGCACAGAGCCTGACACGGGGCTTGATCTCACAACCCTGAGATCATGACCTGAGCTGAAATCATAACCAGCTGAGCCACCCAGGCTCCTATAACAGATTGTTTTTAGTAATAAATTATTTGTCCTGTCAGTTTTTTAATTATAAGAGATTCATATTACAATGCACAGTAAAAACACTATGAAGTCTTCTGGATATTCTTTTGAGGACTAAGGTTTGACAGAAATCTAGTCTGATTTAATGCTGGTGTGTATCATGGGAATTATTTAATGTTTGTTTATGCATCAGTGGGACAGGAAGAAAACTGCAGAAAATAGTTCCTGTTCTTTCCATTCCTCACGTCTATCACTTTAAATGATTCTGAGCTCTACTTGTGTGGATAATGGTTCCTGTTGAGTGATGGTTACATCTGTAAAGTTGGATAATTTTCTAGGACTTAATGAACTGTTCAGCACATGGCTGTGACATTAAGTGCAGTACCCTGATGTTTGGCTCTATTTAGAATTGATTTCACATTGAAATGTGTCTCTCTATTTCTATTCAAAAATAACCCAGATGGAAAATGGATGGAAGCTGCAATTGTGTGTGTGTGTGTGTGTGTGTGTGTGTGTGAGAAAATGGCTGTGCTCTAGGCCCCAATATTATCTTTGAGAACATTTCCTAATAAAATCAATCAAGGTTTTTTGTGGTGCTTTATACTATATTATCTGTGTTTGCCACTGGGACAACGTGAAAATGATTGTTCAAGGACAACTGCTTCTCTAAGACGCTTTGAAAATTGTCAGAAAAATAAAAGCACCTAAGAATATATTTAACACGAAATGCATAGGATCAGCACTAAAAAGTTAAAATAAAACTCTAATGATTACTGAAGAGCATAGAGCTTTATTAAAGAAAAAACCGAAAAGAATTTGAAAAAACTGAAGCTTATGCATTGTTCTTCAACAGGATGACTCAACACTATGAATATGTCCATTCTTTTTATATTAATCTATAAATCTATTGTGTCCTCAACAACAACAAAAAACTTGAAGAGAATGTGAACAAGTATTCTCAAGTTCATGCTGAAGAGTGAATGTTTAAGAGCAGCCAAGATTATTCTGCCAAAGAATATTGATTTGGGAAGTGGGGTGGCAAGAGGCAGTATTCAAGTGCCCAGCTACAATTAAAGCGGTGTCACGCTGGGACAAGTAAGCAAACTACATTATCATGTAGTGGAGAGACTACAGGTAAAGTGAGGATTTATAGCCTTGTGATGTGTCATAAGGAGGCACTGCATGTCAGAGAGGCAGAGAATACTGCAGATCAATTAGTTCTGGATCAACTGGTAGGTTGGGAGGAAAAGTTAAGAGTCGCTACCTCATTTCTTACATGAAAATAAGCTACCGAGGTTAAATGTAAAAAGCAATATCAAAGAAGAACTAGAAGAACATATAGTATTTGATCTTGGGCTGGGGAAACCATACGAAGCATGCAAGAAAAGGAGGGGGAGAAAACCTGTTAGATTTAATTAGTAAGAATTGAAGTTTCCCACAAATACTCTCAATATGATTTGAAGGCAACTGACAGATCAGATTTGCAACCAGTGTGACAAAAGAATTAGTCTCTTATATACTTACATTACTTATAAATCATTCAAACAAAGGGAAACATTTCAACAAAATGGGCAAAGGACACGAATAGGCTAGGTAATTTCCAGTGGAACAATTACAAGAACAATATGGCTAATGAACATTTTTTTTAAAAACCCTCAAAAAATGCAGACTAAAATAATGAACTTCCATTTGAAATCCAACAAATTGGCAAAGATAAAATAAAATAATAGAACCCAGTGATGGTAGAGACAGGAGCAATGAGCCCTCTAAAGCATTACTAATGATAACAGCAAGAAGTTAGAGGATAAAGGAAACAGCACACTTCCTTTGATTTGAAATTCCACAGTAAGGATCTAGTTAAGGAAACAATTAAGAAAGTAAATCCGATTTTGTCTACGAAAATACCCACCTCATTTATTTATTTTAAAGATTTTATTTTTAAGTGATCTCTACACCCAATGTGAGGCTTGAGCTCGCAGTCCTGAGATCAAGGGTCGCAGAGTCCACAACTGAGCCAGCCAGGCATCCCTGGCTGAAAAACCTGCCTATCAATGAGGTCTTATTATGAAGAATTACAGCATACTCATATGATGTAACACAATGCATCATTAAATGTTATAGAGGAATACTTAATGACACAGAAAAGTGTGTGTAACATTACTTAAATAATAAAGAACTTCATAGGACTGTAAGATTCTAATTATGTTTTTAAAAAGAAATACACAATAGTAATATATATGTACAGAACAAAGTGGAATGATATACAGCAGATGTTAAAATTGCTAGCTCTGGGCAGTGGGATTACAGATAATTTAATTTTCTTTTCTTTACTTTTTTTTTTTTACTGTTTATTTATTTTTGAGAGAGAGAGAGAGTGAGCACGAGTGGGGGAGGGGCAGAGAGAGAAGGGGACAGAGGATGCGTCGCGGGCTCTGTGCTGACAGCCCAATGTGAGGCCCGAACTCACAAACCATGGGATCATGACCTGAGCCAAAGTCGAACACTTAATGGACTGAGCCACCCAGGCGACCCGATGAATTTAATTTTCTCATTGCTCACCTGTATTTGCCAAATCTTCCACAACAAAAATACGTTGTAATCAAAACCACCTACACCTTTTTAATTATACCTTTAGAAAGTTATAAAGAAACTCACCACTCTAAAGAGAATACTTTAGTTCTCATGGAACTGAAAAGACATTTGTTTCTAGCTTACACGAAGAACTATTTGCTTCCTCATATATGCTGCAGTAGGCAATCAATGGGTTAATTAACAGGGTACTAATTTTAATCCCTTCTGCACGAAACAAAACAAATTAACATTAGAAGCTAATTGAAATATCAATGGTTTGGGAAAAAAAAATCTTACTGGCAAAACAATTAGTAACAAAAGCAATAAAAACTGTTAAGTAGTGTTGACAGTCAGATTTTGAGGGATGGATTCGCTGAGCTCCTGGGGCAGAGAGGAGCAGAATGACCCCTCTCTGGAACTGAAGCTTATCTCGCTTCTCAAAAGCCAGAATCTGGACGGCGAGGTACCAAGGGAGTGGCTGGCAGCATTTTCAGGGAGCGAAAGACTCATTATGCGCCTATCTACAAGTGAACCCGTTTCCAAGCTCAACCACTCATGCCAGAAAAACTTAAAACAGCAGTGCTGTGAAGCATAGTACGCTTTCCCCAAATAGCTTAAAGCTTAATCAGGGACACTAGCTGCCCCTCGCTGTGGAGGCCATGGTGAAAACTCATCTCGGCAGATACAGCTCTAGAATCATGGAAATGTGGGCTTACTGTAAAGGCCTTGGGATGGAAGAGTGGTCAGCATCTTCTATTGACCATGAGCAGAGTGACGGGATCTGAGCTAGGCTCTAGAAGGATCGCTCAGACCACCTAGACTAAAGGGGCTGGGGTGAGACTAGTTAGAGCCCAGCACCAGAAAGTTCTCAGAAACATTAACCCAACGAAAAGACTCCTTTAGGGGCATACGGCCCTTGCTTCCCAGCCCAGTGTTCTCTTAGCTTGACCACAGATTAGTTTAAAACTCACATCTTCTTGGAGGAGATGAGGAATCTTTCATGTCTGCAGCTGAAGTTTCCACACTTCACTATCAGTAGTCACTGACACCCTCCTTTAATAATTTTTCTTACATCCCCGTATTATTGGGACTATTACAATTTTTAAAAATGGACTTACTTTAAAAACCTTAAATAGACATGGATGGGTTGACCCAACCAGGTCCTAAATCAATGAATAAATTTAAAATGCTATTTGTCTCAATTACACATAAAAATAATAAAAACAGGGGTACCTGGGTGGCTCAGTCAGTTGAGCGTCTGACTCTTGAGTTTGGCTCAGGTCATGATCCCAGGGTCGTGAGTTCAAGCCCTGTGTCAGGTTCCACGCTGGGTGTTCTCTCCCTCCCTCTGCCCCTCCCCTACTCATCTTCTATCTCTCAAAAGATAATAATAAAAAACGATTAAAATAGAGAATGTTTATGCCCCAGATAAAGTAATTTCTAACACTACTGTCGATTCACATCTCATATTCTGGGAGATGCTGTTTTAGACAAAGAATCTGGAGGATGATATGACTGCTAAGGGCAGGAGGTGGGGCTGGGTTTCAGCAAACACCACAGTGAAACCATGTAAGAAGGACACAGCTTTGGACGGCCCACCTGAAGCTCTGCAGCCGAAGTCCTTGGGCGAACCGGCCAGCTTGGTATTCTTCCCCATCCATTACTGACGGGACTGTCTCTGTGTCCTGTACAATGACAGCCATTTCACTGTCACGCTTCCCCAGCATGCTTCGGTCGTTTATGTTGGCAGAGCCTATAAGGAGAACCAGTGACATGGGACAATATTCTCGTCATAGCAGACACGGTTGGTTGTCCTCCCCACTCAATTCTTCCTTGCTAAGAAAACCTTACTTTTGTTCAGGTTATCAAGAGATGCTGAGTTTTAGGAAGAGGAGGCCCGCCCTAACCCAGGCATGAGTCTTGATCAGTCTAAGCCAGCCATGGTAATTTCATGATTTTTGCCCGTGACTGGTTTAGGAATGAGCACTTGACACAATTGTAGCCAGTGTGACATGAAGAAAAGTCTGCAGGGGCTTCTGAGAAAGTTTATCTCCTTCTTATAAACAGACACCAGCCTGGAATGTGGTCTCTTCCAGCCTTTGGATATTCTGGTTTGAATGTTGGATGAAGACATGATGCCAGGAGCTGCTGCAGCCATTTTATAACCAAGAGGGGACAAGAAGACAAGTTGAAGAGAGCAGAGCAGAATGAAGAAAAACTCTGGGTCTTCAAGCCACTGAACTAGCCAACTTTCTTACCTTTTGGTGTGTAGAGTAATACATTTTCCTTATTGTCTCACACAATTCTAGCTGAGTTTTCATCTGGTGGCTCAAAGGATTCTAACTGATGTAATCATTAAGCACACAAAGAGAAAAGACACACAAGTTCAGAGTTCAGCCCAGTCAGCTTTTAGACTTAAGAATCAGACTCTGTAGAGTCTGATTACTTAACTCATGGTCATATACTTATGAATGTCAAACCCCAGAGTAGCCTCACAACTGAGAGAGTCCACTCTCAAATACGGATTATCATTAGTGGCTTTGGATTTAACATTCTCTTGCCTAACTTGTGTGGTATGCGAACAGCTTCTATCAACTTCCTTCCATGCTATTTTGAAATCCAAAGGAGCTGAGAATGTTGACTTTCACATGTGAAGGGCAAGTATTTTAATATTAGTTCAACCTGTGCTTTCTCCACTCCTCTGCTGTGTATTCAGAAACCCCAGCACGTTTTTCTGCATTCATCACTATGGATTCATGTTTTTGAATCCTTGAGATGTCCTACAAACTACAGAAGGAACCTGACCTTTTCTCTTCCTCTTCCCCTAGTCACACATGCCACTGCTTCTGCAGACACGGAGCAGAAGGGTTGGACTGAACAGGAGCAGAGGCTACCCTCTGTGATGGGGACAGTCAGGGTATAAGGTGATAGCAGCCCCGCCCTGAGACCAAATGGCAGCATGTTGTACGTGAGGAAAAGCTGGACCCTTCCTAAAGAGATTTTACTGCCATTTGCCACAATATCATCACATAGTTAATACAGAAATCTATGATAACTACGGAGGTGAATGGTGGTCCCATGGGGACCCTGGGTGACAAAGAAAGGATGGAGCAAGTAGTTCACAGAAATTTGGGAGCACTATGGAGCTCTGTAAGGTGGGAACCATCGACACACTTTGTTTTGTTAGCAACAAATAGTCTTTTATGCATGTACTTACATTTTGATTTTTCTGTAAAATTTGTAGCCATATCCTTGGGCTTCACAGTTGGCACAGCATTAATTTGGACAGAGTCATTTAACCTTTTCCAGCTTTAATTTGATCTTTCATAAATCGAGATCATAATACAGATCTTGTAGGGTTCTTGTGAGAACTAAGTAAGACTATGTGAAAGAATTCAGTAATCTATAAACTGCTCTACAATGTTTTTTTATGTTTGTTTATTTTGAGAGAGAGAGAGACAGAGAGAAAGCATGAGTGAGGGAGGGGCAAACAGAGAGGGAGAGAGACAGAATCCCAAGTAGGCTCTGCACGGTCAGCACAGAGTCCGACTCGGGGCTTGATCTCACGAACCGTGAGATCATGACCTGAGCTGAAATCAAGCGTCGGCCGCTTAACCGACTGAGCCACCCAGGTGCCCAAAACCATTCAATTTTTAGAGAATGACCTTTTTCTACGTCTGCTTTTTAGAAAACATTTTAAACATTGTGATATATAGCAAAATACAAAAGAATATATGCAAACATGTATGTACAAGTTAAATATGCATATATGCACAATTTAAATGTATCCATATGTAGATAATCTTTTGAGATTTGCTTCTTTCATTCAGTTTTATGTCTTTGGGATTTATCTGCGTCTAATAGTAATGCATTATTTTCCTTGAACGAGCACAGCAGGACTTATTTATTCATTCTACTGTTGATGGATGTTTTGGGTTATTTTTAGTGTTTTTCTATGATGTGCAAACACTCTACATAGCGATCTGTTTCCTGTTGTGCACACGTGGGAGTTTACCAGTGCTCCATAGGAGTGGCGTCCCTGGTGCTACAGCTTGGTCAATACCTGGATTGTCCAACTTTTACATTTTTGCCAAATGGTATTTTTAAAAGCTGTTCTTTGTGTCATATTAATGCAGATGAACGTCTTTTCCTATGTTTATGGGCCTCAGGTATGTCCTCTTTGGTGACATGCCTATACAATTCCTTTGCCCGTTTTCCTTTGGATGTTTTTTCTTATTGATTTATGGTAGTATTTTGTAGGTTTTGAATATTGTGTTGCCATTAATCTTTTTTCAGTTTATGGTTTATGTTTTTATTCTCTTTAATAGTGCCTTTTAATGAATAAGGTTCTGAATTTTAATGCAGTTGGGTTTACCTGTCTTTTCCTTTTTGGTTTGTGGGGTTTTTTTTTCGTTTTTTTTATTTATTTTTGGGACAGAGAGAGACAGAGCATGAACGGGGGAGGGGCAGAGAGAGAGGGAGACACAGAATCAGAAACAGGCTCCGGGCTCTGAGCCATCAGCCCAGAGCCTGACGCAGGGCTCGAACCCACGGACCGCGAGATCATGACCTGGCTGAAGTCGGATGCTTAACCGACTGTGCCACCCAGGCGCCCCTTGGTTTGTGTTTTAAAAAGTGTCTTGGGGCACCCGGGTGGCTCAGTCGGTTGAGCGTCCGACTTTAGCTCAGGTCATGGTCTCACGGTTTGTGGGTTCGAGCCCCGCGTCGGGCTCTGTGCTGACAGCTCAGAGCCTGGAGCTTACTTCAGATTCTGTGTTTCCTCCTCTCTCTGCCCCTCCCATGTTCATGCTCTATCTCTCACTGTCTCCCAATAAATAATAAACATTTTTTAAAAAATAAAATAAAATAAATAAAAAGTGTCTTGTTTGAGAAATTGTGGATCTTTCTATGGGAGGCAGAAAAATGGCCCCCAAAGATGACTGTGTTCTAATCCCCAAAGCCTAGGAATATGTAATGTTACACAGAAAAGGGGAAATAAGGTTGTTAATCAGCTGGCCTTAAAGCAGGGTGATGAACCTGGATTATCCAGGTGGGCCCAACACAGTCACAAGAGTTTTTTTTTTTAATTCTTTCTGTTTTTAATGTTTATTTTTGAGTGTGAGAGAGAGAGAGCATGTGTGAGTGAGGGGCAGAGAAAGAGAGAGAGACGCAGAATCCGAAGCAGGCTCCAGGCCCTGAGTTGTCAGCACAGAGCACAACGTGGGGCTCGAACCCATGAACCACAAGATCATGACCTGAGCCGAAGTCAGACGCTCAACCGATTGAGCCACCCAGGCGCCCCTCACAAGGGTCTTTAAAAGTGAAGAGGATTCAGAGGGACATGTAATTAGAGAAGTTTGGGCTGAGACTTTTGGGAACTCTCAGAGAGAAACAAAGTTGCTGCTTCCAAGGATAGAGGAAGAGGGCCACTGACAGACTCTAGCACTGGAAAAGGCAAGGAATTAGCTTCTCTCTTGGAGCCTCCAGGAAGGAATGTAGCCCTGCTGACACCCTCATTGTAGCCCAGTGAGACCCACGTTGGACTTCTCATCTACAGAACTGTTGGGTAATAAATGACCACTAAGTTTGTAGTCATTTGTTTTAGCAGTCACAGACAACTAATTCACCAATTCTACTCTGTTTTAGCTGATTTGTTTTATCTCTCTTTTTTTAATGTTTATTCATCTTTGAGAGACAGAGAAAGACAGAGTGTGAGCAGGGGAGGGGCAAAGAGAGGGGGAGACACAGAATCTGAAGCAGGCTCCAGGCTCTGAGCTGTCAGCACAGAGCCCAACACGGGGCTCAAACCCACAAACCGTGAGATCATGACCTGAGCTGAAGTCGGATGCTTAACCGACTGAGCCACTCCAGTGCCCCTAGCTTGTTTTAAAGGAAACCTGATTCTTCTACGGAGTCCACATGCACTACTCAGTACTTTTTACCCACTTGTGTTCTCTGTTCTTCCAGTTCAGAATTTCTCAGCTTGGACTGCATGTGAGTGGCACCCACAAGGCTTTTAAAAATACTGGTGCCAAAAAAAAAATACCTTGATGCCTGCACCCCAACCAGACCAATTAATCCTGGAATTTCCAGAAATAGGAATCAGTTTTCCCCCAGTACCCCTCCATCCCTTTATCCACTAAGGCACCTTTTTTAGGGGATCCATTTTACAGTAAATTGTAGATATGGATAAACGTCCTCCCAAATTTTATACATAGATTTTATTTGAGAGAGAATAGGGGAGAGAGAGAATCTTAAGCAGGCTCCACGCTCAGTGCAGAGCCCGACACAAAGCTTGATCCCATGACCCTGGGATCGTGACCTGAGCTGAAATCAAGAGTCTCAACCGACTGAACCACCCAGGCACCCCACTGACCTGTATTTTTAAAGCTCCCCAGCCAGGGGAGCCAGGGTTGGGATCTGTTGGGATCTGTGGGATTAGGCTAAGTGTAGGCAGCCGTTCAACTACACACTTTCCTCAGCCACTCTCAAGCCTGTCCTCTCAAGACTGATACTCATTACTTCTACATAGTTTCCCACCTACCAATCTCATTGACGCCTCTGGACCCTCTGACTCCCACTCGGCAATACCCACTCTGATGTTTCTGGTGTTAGGTAGAAAGAACACCTCCCTCCCCTCTAGACCTTGAGCCCTGTGGGGCAGTGGCATTGTTTGATTCAAGTCTTATGTCTCCCCATTGTGCTCTGTAGTGGATTACACACACACACACACACACACACACACACACACACACATCATTTCATTTAGTCAACATGATACTCTAATTCTAGTTAAGGAGAGCCTTGTTTTGTTTAGGAAAGCAAACAAAATGTTAGTTTGGTTAAGTGCCAACATTAAGATGGATTAGAAAAGTGGACTTGGTCACAGATTTCATGAGCAGCAGGGGCACTTAGGGCAAGGGATAATTAAAACTCCGCACAAAAGACATCTGTAGTGCAGGAAAACAAGTATTTCCTTGTGAGGAAAATGTGAGAATAATAATTAGATGTTTTTCTTCTGTCAATTGTTCAATAACCCTGGCGTACTTTTGCCATGTTAGAAACTTTAGCCACAGGCTACTTTAACCTCTTTTAAGCTTTTAAATACTTGCTTAACACCTATAAGTTATTTTCAACCTAACTTCTCAAACTCCTCTCTGAGAATTTGAAATACTGTTCTCTGTGTTATGAATTTAGAGCAGCAACAAACCTGCTTCTCTTAGAGTTTCCCCTGAGACAGAGAACACAAAAGTATCTTTGGATTTTCTGTGGGGAAATCTGTTTTGCCCTTGGGGAAAGAGAAAAATCCAGCCCCTAAAGACTAGCAAGTAAGACCTCTTCAGACTCCCAAGGGCACTACTTTGGTTTCAAGAAAATGGGTAAGAATTATGTGCAAGACGGATTATTGCTAGCCTAAATAAACGGTAGCCTTGGAAAATTCACAGAACTTTCTAGAAAATAAGTCAGTTAAAAAACTCAACAAATCTATTTAATCATTAGCTCTGTTACTGCAAAGTACTCTTCATCTATACTTTTATTTAAAGTACAGCAGGCTGAAAGCCAAAATGAGCTTTAAAAGGAAAAAATGTACATCTGTCAATTTTAACTTCCAGACTTCTGAAATCTTGCTGGAGAAATCAACTGAATTTTATTTGGCTTTGTTTGTTTGTTTTTCCATTTCAGCAAACATCAGTACTCCTCCTCTCCAACTGTCATTGACAAATTTAATATGAAAATATTCTGAGATTGACTTCTGAAGAGCAAGGCCTGAGTCGCTTGGGGAAAATAAGAGAAACCTTGTTTATTGGGGGAATGGGAAAGTCAATAAATCCCTGACGAGCTTTGATCCTAATAGAGCAACAGACAGAAGACACAGATATTTTTCCAAATGCCCTGGGTAAGTATTAAAAGAATGTGTGTGTGTGTGTGTGTGTGTGTGTGTGTGTGTGTGTGTGTGTCTACACATATATATGTATCACCACACTGTGGTCTATACATTTTCTGGTTTCAGAATTACTTTTTCTGTTTTTTCAACTCATTTTCCAGAGAAGACAATCTCATTATTCCTAGATATGAAGTTTTGTTTTTTATCAGTGGAGGATAGGGATGGAAAAGGCATATTTACTTCCAAAAGATTTCAAAACACTCTACAACATTTAGTTTCTCAAAGAATAGGGAAGTACCTTATTATAGTGGAGAAAATACATTTTATACATTTTTTCCTGGAAATTTAGTTTCTTGAGTTTTTATTTAAGTTCCAGTTAGTTAACATACAGTATAATATTAGTTTCAGGTGTACAGTTTAATGACTCAACACTTCCATACATCACCCAATGCTCATGACAAGTGAATTCCTTGATCCCATCACCTATTTAACCCGTGCCCCCACCCACCTCCCCTGGGGTAATCATCAGTTTGTTCTCTACAGTTAAGAATCTGTTTCTAGGTTTGCCTCTCTGTCTCTCTGCCTCTCTCTTGTTTTTCCCCTTTGCTCATTTGTTTTATTTCTTAAATTCCACACATGAGTGAAATCATATGGCATTTTCCTTCTCTGATTTATTTCACTTAGTACATATATATATATATGTGTGTGTGTGTGTATACATATATATATACATATATATACACATATAGATATACATGAGAGAGAGAGACAGAGAGAGAGCTAGCACTTCTTTAAATATATATATACACACACACACACACACACACACACACACACACTATATTGTCCATTGTCTGATGCATGGATAAAGAAGTACTGTATGTGTGTGTGTGTGTATATATATATATATATATATATATATATATATATATACACACACACACACATACAGTACTTCTTTATCCATGCATCAGACAATGGACAGTTGGGCTGTTCATTTTCCCTCCCCATGTCTTCCCCTCCAGCCCCCAAAATCTAGGTACTTAGATTCAAAATAAAAATAAGGAGGTAATAAAGAATTAATGAGAACAACTGATTACTATACTGCTGGGTTAAACCACTGTTCTGGATACTGTAATTTGCACAATGGTTATTTAGTTGCTCTGTGCCTTGTTTCTTCACAGATGAAAACAGAGATTATTAGAAAGGACATAAGTGAAAAAGACTGCTCCAGAAATGTTTTAGATAACATGTTACAGTCCCTCTCAACTGCAAAGGAATCTTGGGAGGAAGAGAAAGAAGGATTTTTGCATGAAGTCAACCAGCAAGCAACACAATTAGAGACCATGTACTTACCAATAATAACAGTGTTGTCATCAGCAATTAGCAACTTGCTGTGGACATAGATGAGCTCAGTGACTAGGTTTCCTTCAAGCTCTGCATGTGTTCTAAGGCCACAGAATGATATGTAATTTATCCACTGATTGCCAACTATAAAGTAAAAAAGAAAGTATTCAAATGAATATGACCTAGCTCAATAAAAGCACATTACATTTTACTGTGTTTCAAAACAAATATACTCATTAAATAGGTGGTTAAGAATAGATTATAGTGTGTGTGTGTGTGTGTGTGTGTGTGTGTGTGTGCGCGCGTGTGTATAATATCAGAACTCACCCAGGATCTATTTTTGCTATCAGAAGAATCTTGTACTATTAATATGGATGGATACACATTAAAAAAACCATACTGGAGTGTTTGCTATGAATTACTTTTTCTGAGGCAATCAAAAACATATCAAATGTGAACATGTATTTTAATGATTGGATGAGCAACTACTAACGAGTGATAATTAAAGCAGAGCCAGAGTAGATAACCAAGACATCAGTGTCACATTTGCATCTACCTTGGTTCACACTTGCTGCAGCTTAAATCAGATGCAAAAATATTAATGCCTAAACTACTTGATATAGACATAGTTTGCAGCATTTTCAACACACAGCAGCAGTTAAATTTTATAGACTTTGTGTAAACAAAAATGTTGGCAATTGAATAACACTCCTTCTAAATCATTAAAATCAGGAAACGAAAGAACCTAACTACATTTGACTTTGGAGAATTTTCTCCAGAGCAAGCAGTACCAGGTTTGTACTTTAAAATGCTGCCCTCTCATCACATGAAGGCCATTCGTGTGATAAGAAGAAATGCATTCCATACCAAGCCAACCCATAACCATTATCCTGGCATGAATGCCAGTCACACAATTTTATGGTCCTTCTCCCACACAGCAGTTGTCCTGCATAAGGAAAGTCTTATACTAAGAATAAATGGAGCAGAGCAAAACCATCACGAATTCTAATAGAAAGAGAATATAATTTTTCTCCTTTAAGAGAATCTGAAGCATTCTAACAGAAACAATGGCAGTTCATGTTCTGTTTACTGAAATTTCCATGTATTACTGATGCTTTCTATTATCCTGTTGGTGTTACTCGGTATTTCTATTAAATATGAGGGTCTTGGAAAGAAATTCATTCATAGGTTATATAGAGAGATTGGTCCATTTACAGATAACCCTTCCCTTATATATGTAAATAATATTGTAGCTTTGTTTGCCAAGAGTTGATGTGTTGATGTACTAGTACATGATGTGTAAGAGATTCGTTCCTAAAAAGTTTCACGTACATAAGATTTTGTAAATAAATTTCTTCCCTATTTGTTAATGTTATATTGGAAAGATGGCTCATCTAAAGCATCAACTCCTGAAATCTCTGATCCAGGAGAAAGAAGTATTTCCCCTTTTAAGCCTATCATACCCATAAAATTCCTGGAAAATATTTCTAACATAACACCTAATATATTATTTTACATTCATTTAATCCTCCATTTCTTCTACTCTTATGGAGGTCTTATACATTTTTGTACCCCTATCATTGCATAATGCTAAAGGAAGGTGAATAAATGAGTGAATGGATAAATGGATAAATGGACAGTCAGGTGACAGCTAATATTTTAGCTTTTGGTATCGTCAATTTGTTTTCCTGAAGCTGGCTCATGATCTAAAATTTTAAGATATAAAGCAGGTTTTTAAAGGAATCATGGAGAAAATTCCTTGCTAGAGTAAATAAGGTTTTGCAGTAACTTCCCATAAAAAATCCACATTAAGCTATATGGTAGGTCAATGGTTCTCAGTGTGCATAAAGACTGCTTCTGTGAGGACCTCTCAGAAATGGAATCTGGAAACCCTCCCCAGAGGTTCTGAGTCAGTAGAAATCTATAATCCAATAAGTGCCTTAGGGGATATCATTCTTATGGGGGTTTTTGTTTTGGTTTTTGGGGGATATCATTCTCTGAATGACACTGTTGCAGAGCTTTGGCATTTATGGATTTAACACTAGTGGTACACATTCAGAAAATGATACACCATGCCAAAGTGAGATGCATTCCAGTGGTGCAAGTCTGCTCAGTATGAGGACATCCATTAATATAAAACATGATATTGATAAATCTGGGGAGAAAAATCATACGATTATTATAACAGATGCTGAAGAGCTTTTTACACAATTCAGCACCCATTCTGGATAAAAATAATGAAGAAAACAGAAAATGAATCCTTTCTTAACATGCTTAAAACTATATAATATATATATATATATGTATTATACACATATAATATGTGTGCATGTGTATAATATTTTCAATACTATTTAACATTGCCTTGGAGGTATCAGCTAATGTATTTAGATAAGAAAAATCACATAAGTATAACCATCTCCATTTCCAGATAATATGATAGTATACCTGGAGAATCAATGATAAAAATATATCAAATGATGAAAAAATTAAATATGACAATAGGATATAAATTAACATATAGAAATCAATAGCCTTCATACATACAAACAATGACCATTTAGAGGATAAAAATCAGAGAAACTGTTGTTCACAATGGCAGGAAAAAAGATAAAACACAAAGATAAACAATAAGCTTATCATCAGGTGTCTGAAATCTTTATGAAGAAAAAATTAAAACACTATCAAAAGACACAAGAATAGATTTGAGCGAATAAAGACACCCTTGTTCTGGGATAGAACAATTCAACATTAAAAAGATGCCAACTCTCTCCATCTTAATTTATAAATTTAACATAATCTCAGTAGAAATACCAACCTGTTTTTATGGACCTAGAAAACTTAATATTATAATTCATACAGAAAAAGAAACATCCAAGAATGGCTATGATAAAAGCTGGAAAAGAAAAACTATGAGGGGGCATTAACACTATCTGATATTAACACATACTATAAAATCTGTATAATTAAAACAATGCTGCACCAGCATATGAAAAGACAATTAAAACCACTGAATTCAATAGAAAGCACATACAAAAACACATACAAAAATTTTTGCGTATGATAAAAGGTGGCATCTCAAATGATAAAGACTTTTACATAAAGATCCATAGCTTATAAATAAAAAGTCTAGTATCATTGCATAGCTCTTTGGAAAAGAAAAATTATATACATACCTCATACCAATCACAAGAATAAACCCCAAATGGACCAGAAATAGAAATGCAAGCATATGAAACGATACAAGTGTTAGAAGAAAACAGAGTGAATTCTTATATAACCTGAGTGTAAAGAAGTCTTATAACTACCTAGAGACAATAAAAGAAAAACATCAATAACTTTGGCTAGATTAAAAAAAAACAAAAAAAACCACATGACACAAAACACCACAAGCAAAAAAAAAAAAAAAAAAAAAAAGACAAGTGACAAAGCAGGAGAAGGTATTTGCGGTAAGTATATATCACAGATAAAGAGCTAAGAAGTCCAAACCTATAATGAACTCCTAATAACTTAAGCAATGAAAAGATCAAAATCTTGATGGAAAAAATGTGCAAAAGACATAAACAGACAATTCACACACACAAAAAGATACACTTGAAAAGATATTCTTCCTCATAACAGATATACAAAACTATACTGAGAAACCATTTCTTACCTATGGTGTTGGCAAAAAACAACACATTCTGTCAGTGAGACTGGGTTGAAGCAGGTTCTCTCATATACTGGTGGCGCAAAACCAAATTGATACAAATTGGTGTGGGGGGGGAGGATTTGGCAATATTTAACAAAAAGTATATTTTAAAAATTATTTTATTTTATTTATTTTTCCATCATGATAAAGTGTACTCTCTAATCCCCATCACATATTTTACCCATCCTCCTATCCGCCTCCTCTTTGGTAACTATCAGTTTGTTCTCTATAGTTAAGAGTCTGTTTCTTGGTTTGTTGCTTTTTTTTTCCTTTGCTCATTTGTTTTATTTCTTAAATTCCACCATGAGTGAGATCATATGGGCATTTGTTTTTCTCTGGCTGACTTATTTCACTTAGGATTAACAATCCCACCCTAGAAATTTACCATAAATATACACTTCCAACAAAAAAGAATATATATGGACAAGGTTATTCATTGCATAACTGTAATTGAAACATACTGAAAACAATCTAAATGTCCACCCAGAGGGGAATGATTGAACGACTATGGCAAATCTATATGTGGAAGACCATGCAGATGTCAAAATAAATGAAGAGTTCCATGAATTGATATGGGAAAAGTAAGAATATATGCATTATATCTGCTCATTTGTACAAAAAGAAACACTGTAAGAATATTCTAGAAATTGACAAAATTGGCTACAGATAGCAGATGTAAGGGAAATAGGGTAGAGAAGATGGGTGGGGAGGAAACTGACACAAAGTATAGGGAAGTGATATTTATCTTAGTATGTCATTTTTATGGTTCTGATTATTGAAAGTATATTGCACACACTCAAAAAAATCAAGAAAAATATAGAAAAAAACCTCTAAAATAGAGCAGACTAAAGCAAATGAATCTAACTGTATTTCAAATTAATAATATAATCCAAGTAAATTTTGAACACTAATATTTGAGTATATACCATTAGGCTAAAGACAAAAAGAACTATAAACAAATATTGAATTTTGGGGAATAGATTCATTTTTCATAGTAGTATGGGCTAGCAATTCTAAAACTATTTTCTGTGTATTATAGGATTGAGGAAATACATACATTGTAGACAAAAGGAGCCAGGTTTCTCACTCTGAGAGAAAGGAGTTTTAAAAATAGAAAGAGAGATATCCAGAAAGAACTCTGTGGTGTGGGACTGGAACTGGAAGCCTTAGCGTGGAGGCAGACAGATGGACAAACAGGTATATTTATGGGTGATAGATAGGTAATGTGTATACCATAGGTCTTAAAGCAATGACATCCCGGTAGCAATGATCATTTCTAGCACCAGGATTTGAGTTTCTAAATGTCACTTTCCACTAGAAGAATCTAGGTTTCTTGGAGGAATGGCTGATTCTAGGGCTAATTCTGGGAATATACAAGAAGAGTATAGAACTCTTCTTGTGCCACCAAGAAAAAAAGGCTGATGGGAACATATCAAAAGCACAGATGAGCCAACTTATAAAGGTACTCACTGGCCAAACCTGTGCAGGCTGGGCATTAAAATTATATTCACTAAATAAAATAAGAATCCATAAGTCCATACCAATGCAAATACATAAATACATGCATTTTTGCTATAAAGGACACCAGTAATTCAATTGGCAAAATTTCAATAAGGTGTACAAATAAGATAATAATATTATATCAATGTTAATTTCATTAATTTGATAATGGAATTCTCCCTGCTTTTTTTAATGTCTTTTTTTTTCTTTTCAGAAACACATACTCAAGTATTTAGGGGTAAATGGGCATTATAGCTGCAACTTACATATCCTAAGATATATATGATATGGTATCATATCATATTTTATTATATATATATATATATACACACATATATATACATACATATATATATAATAAGAAATGGTTCTTAAGAGAAAAACCCATCTGTCTACGAATCTAACTATTATCAAAGAATGACAAAACAAAGAAGGTAAAAGGTTAACATTTGGGTAATCAGGATGAAGGGTATACGGCAGTTCTAGAAGGCCTTCTGTAAGTCTGAAATTATTTTAAAATAATTTTTTAAAAAGATTAGTGATACTGACTAGCTTAGCAGCCTGAAGGTTTAAGACATGTAATAAATGGAATTTTTGAAGGCGCAGATTTGTGTCATTCCATAGCAAGGCTGGAGAGTATCTGCAATGTATCAATTAGCAGGACAGCCTTGCAGCCCACGATCCACACTACTTTCCATTCTTCCTTGCCTATGAAATAACTCCTGTGAAGTGATAAAAACTTTGTTTCTTTGCAAAAAATGCCTCTCATGGAATAAAAAAACTAAAGGTTAGGACCAGTAACAGAACCCAAAAGGAAAGATCAGGGTCCTAGCCAGAACGTGGACATTTTATGTTTTTCTAAGTTTATTTATTTATTTTGAGAGAGAAAAAGAGAGAGGGCATGAGCAGGGCAGCGGCAGAGAGGGAGAGAGACAGAATCCCAAGCAGGGTTCACACTGTCAGCACGGAGCCCGACGTGGGACTCAAACCCATGAACTGTAAGATCATGACCTGAGCCAAAATCAAGAGTTGGCTGCTTAACCAAGTGAGCCACCCAGGAGCCTAGGACATTTGAGATTAATACAGTGTAGCCTGTCAGGTAAAGTGGGGGCACCCATCTAATATGTGAATTATCCCACCATACATGCTTTGTGAAAAAAAGAAAAAGCTATTTTGGTCAGTACTGTGTTCTATAAAGAAAACTGGCTTGGGACACTCGGTGGCTCAGTCAGCTAAGCCTCTGACTCTTGATTTTGGCTCAGGTCATTATCCCAGGGTTGTAGGATCGAGCCCCACGTTGGGCTCTGCACTGAGTGCATAGCCTGCTTAAGATTCTTTCTCTCTGCCCCTCTCCCCTGCTCGCACGACAGGGGAGTTCACAATGTTTACTTGAAGTGTGGGGATATGCTGAGGAAACAAGTACCTTTTGAAGAAAGTATGAGAAAGCCTGGGGCATGTAGAAGCATTAATATAAAGCCATTAATAGAAAAGTATCAGGAGATTTCCAAATCATATGTCATGGAGGTATGTGAGGATCTGGAGGTTTTATATAGACCCCTAGGACATATCTGTTAGGAAGTTTGGTTTATAGATGTACCATCAAAAGATGAGAATTCAGGGGCGCCTGGGTGGCTCAGTCGGTTAAGCGGCCGACTTCGGCTCAGGTCATGATCTCGCGGTCGGTGAGTTCGAGCCCCGTGTCGGGCTCTGGGCTGATGGCTCGGAGCCTGGAGCCTGCTTCCGATTCTGTGTCTCCCTCTATCTCTGCCCCTCCCCCGTTCATGCTCTGTCTCTCTCTGTCTCAAAAATAAATAAACGTTAAAAAAAATTTTTAAAAAAGATGGGAATTCAATACAACAGACTCTTGATGTTTGTGAGAAAGTTTTGTGAAAGGATTTCAAGAGTTGTTACAATCTTTTGCTACTTAAAAAGCTGTAGTTCTTGTGGGGCTCCTGGGTGGCTCAATCAGTTAAGCACTGGACTTTGGCTCAGGTCACGATCTCATGACTTTTGTGAATTTGAGCCCCGCATTGGGCTTTGTGCTATTAGCATGGAGCCTGCTCAGGATTCTCTCTTTCTCCCTCTCTCTGTGACCCTTCCCCACTCTCTGTCTCAAAATTAATAAATACATTTTTTTTAAAAAGTAGCACTTCATACAGGCATACTTCTAATCCTGACTGAAAACCTCTAGACCTTGTGATAAATTATACTAAATTGGCTGCTGACATGCCAGAATACAGAAAAATTATAAAAATGATAAATAAATTCTTTAAATTAAACACTAAATCCCTGAAGATTGGTATATATGATGATTATAGTACACTAATAGCTGCTGGTTTTCTTTTCAGGAATTTTAACATATTCATAGCAGTTTTGTTATTTCTAGAGAATTGAAACAGTACAGAACTACAGTTATCTATACAGTTAGAGATTAGCTAGTTCATGTATTTAAAACCCACTACACATTTACGAAAACAAAACGAACAATGCAACATTGTGCCTCAGAAAGGGGCGTTATGTAATTAATCTGTTCTTTATGTTTAGAGTGTGAACATTTTTCCCACTGAGATGCCTGATTTTGACTTGTTCCCAGGGTACTTGGAAATCTTTTCATAAGAGGGCTTAGCATTGAAATTACTTCTTGTGTTAAAATCCAATTTTTCCCCTGAATAGCCAAAGACAGGAAAAGGGGCCAGAGCCAAAAGAATGCTTTATAATAAGCTCAGGCATTTTTATGGTCGAGAAACTAAATAATAGGCTTATTCTGACTTTTTATTTTCCTATAACTTCACCTTTGCATTTTTTACTAGTCACTGTCAGCACTGAATGGCTTTCCTGATTTTGTTTTTGGCAATATTTCTTTTAGAGACTTATTCATTCATTATCATCTTCATTTTAAGCCATTAGAAGCAGAGACAGGGATAATACTCTAGTAAATCTTCCCTGTCCTAGATGTAATGAGATACAACTTTGAAAGTATTTATTATTGGTAATGTACATGCCCCATGTCTAAACACGTCTCATGTTTCCAGAGAGTTGACTAGCATATCATTAGTGAAAAATTATGAAAGAGCCAACACACACACACACACACACACACACACACACATACACACAGAGTATATATTTAAATTTATCATATACTAAAAGCTTAACTCCTTATTTTCAAAGCTTCCAAATCATTTATAAATCCATATACCAAACAATCACTCCTTTAAAGTATATCATTCAGATCATTCAGTGTTTTTTTTTCAGTACCTTCACAAAGTTGTACAATCACCACCACTATCTCATTTTAAGACATTTTTTTTTCAACGTTTATTTATTTTTTGGAACAGAGACAGACAGAGCATGAACGGGGGAGGGGCAGAGAGAGAGGGAGACAGAGAATCTGAAACAGGCTCCAGGCTCTGAGCCATCAGCCCAGAGCCTGATGCGGGGCTCGAACTCACAGATCGCGAGATCGTGACCTGGCTGAAGTTGGACGCTTAACCGGCTGCGCCACCCAGGCACCCCTTAAGACATTTTTTAAAAACGTTTATTATTGAGAGACAGAGAGACACAGAGCATGAGTGGGGGAGGGGCAGAGAGAGGGAGACACAGAATCTGAGACAGGCTCCAGGCTCTGAGCCTCTGAGCGGCGCTCGAACTCACAAACTCTAATACCATGACCTGAGCCGAAGTCAGATGCCCAACTGACTGTGCCACCCAGGCACCTCCCCCCACTTTTTAAAAAAATGTTTATTTACTATTGAGAGACAGAGAGACACAGAGCATGAGTGGGGAAGGGGCAGAGAGGGGGGTAAGATATTTTTATTACACCAAAAAGAAATGCCATCCCCATTAGGAGTCACTCCCCATTCCACTCTCTCCATACCCTAGCAATGACTAATTTACTTTCCTGACTGTATAGATTTACCTATTAAAAACATTTCATAAAAATGGAATTATACAATTGTGGCCTTTTTGTGTCTGGCTTCTTTGTATTTACCATAACATTTTCAAGGTTCATCCATGTTGTACCCTGTATCAGTCCATTTCTCTTTATATATAAATAATATTCCATTGCACGGATATAAACATTCTGTTTCTACATTTGTTGGTTAATGGATATTTCAGTAATTTCAACTTTTTCACTATTATGAATAATGCTACTATAAAGGTTTACGTACAAGTTTTTATGTGGACATATGTTTTCAGTTCTCTTCAGGATATACTATGGAGCAGAGATGCTGGGTTACATGGTAACTCTATGTTTAATTTATAAGGAACTACTAATTTGCTTTCCAAAGAGCCTGTGCCATTTTTTTAAAGCTTTTATTTAAATTCCAGTTAGTTAGCATATGGTGTAATATTAGCTTCAAGTGTACAAATTGCACTCTTTAATCCCCATCACCTATTTCATCAATACTCCCACCAACCTCCTCTCTGGTAACCATCAGTTTGTTCTCTATAGTTAAGAGTCTATTTCTTGATTTGCACCCCACCCCTTTTTCTTTGCTTGTCTCTTGTTTATTAAAATTCCATATATCAGTGACATCCAATGGTATTGGTCTTTCTCTGACTGACTTCTTTCGCTTTAGCATCATACACTCTAGTTCCATCAATGTGATTGCAAATGGCAAGATTTCATTCTTTTATATTCCATTTTATATACATATATACCACATCTTCTTTATCCATTCATAAGTTGATGATGGAGTCCATAGTTTTCTATAGTTTTCAGCATACATCTTATCTGTTACCTCTTTGGTTAGGTTTATTCCTATGTATCTTATGGTCTTTGGTGAAACCATAAATGGGATAGATTCCTTAATTTCTCTTTCTGCTGCTTTATTATCGGTATATAGAAAGGCAACCCATTTGTGTATGTTGATCTTATATCCTATGACTCCTGAATTCAGGTATCAGTTCTAACAGTATTTTGGTGGTCTTTCGGGTTTTCCGTGTAGAGTATCATGTCATCTGCGAAGAGTGAAAGGTTGACTTCTTTGCCAATTTGTGTGCCTTGTATTTCTTTTCTGTTGTCTGATTGCTGAGGCTAGGACTTCCAGTACTATGTTGAACAATAATGGTGACAGTGGACCTCCCTGTCGTGTTCCTGACCTTAGGGGAAAAGCTCTCAGTTTTTCCCCACTGAGGATGATATGACTGTGGGCTTTTCATATATGGTTTTTATGATGTTGACGTATGTTTATTCTATACCTACTTTCTTGAGGGCTTTTATCAAGAAAAAAATGCTGTGTTTTGTCAAATGATTTTTCTGCATCTATTGAGGACAATATGGTTCTTATCTTTTCTTTTATTAACGTGGTGTATCACATTGATTGATTTGCAAATATTGAACCAGTCCTATAGCCCAGGAATAAATTCTACTTGATCATGGTGAGTAATTTTTTTTAATGCATACTTGAATTCAATTTGCTAGTATCTTGTTGAGAATTTTAACATCCAGGTTCATTAGGGATATTGACCTGTAATTCTCCTTTTTAGTGGGGTCTTTGTCTGGTTTGGGAATCAAGGTAATGCTGGCTTCATAGAATAAGTTTGGAAGGTTTCCTTCCATTTCTATTTTTTGGAATAGTTTGAGAAGAATAGGTATTAACGCTTCTTTAAATGTCTGGTAGAATTCCCCTGGGAAGCCATCTGGCCCAGGAATCTTATTTGTTGGGGAGATTTTTGATAAATGATTTAATTCTTTGCTGGTATGGCCTGTTGCAATTTCTGTTTCTTCCTGTTTGAGTTTTGGTAGTGTGTGAGTTTCTAGGAATTTTTCCACTCTTCCAGATTGTCCAGTTTGTTGGCATATAATTTTTCATAGTATTCTCTTACAATTGTTTGCATGTCTGTGGTGTTGGTTGTGATCTCTTCTCTTTCTTTCATGATTTTATTGATTTGGGTCTTCTCTCTTTTCTTTTTGAGAAGTCTGGCTAGGGGTTTATCAATTTTGTTTATTTTTTCAAAAAACTAGCTTTTAGATTGATCGTCTTACTGTTTTTTTTTTGTTTGTTTCTATAATCTTAATTATAGAATCTAATCTTTATTATTTCTCTTCTGCTGGCTTTGGGTTTTACTTGCTGCTCCTTTTCTATCTTCTTTAGGTATAAGGTTATGTTGTGTATTTGGGACCCTTCTGACTTCTTGACATAGGCCTGAATTGCAATGTATTTTTTTCTTAGGACCGCCTTTGCTGTATCCCAAAGGATGTGGACTGTCATGTTTTCATTTTTATTTGCTTCCATGTATTTTTTATTTCTTCTTTAATTTCCTGGTCAACCCATTCATTCTTTAATCTCCATGTATTTGAGAGCTTTCCAAATTTTTTCTTGTAGTTGATTTCAAGTTTCATAGAGTTGTGACCTGAAAATATGCATGGTATAATCTCAGTCTTTTTGTACCCGTGGAGGGCTGATTTGTGACCCAGTAGGTTATCTATTCTGGAGAATGTTTCATGTGCACTTGACAAGAATGTGTATTCTGCTGCTTTAGGATGAAATGTTCTAAATATATCTGTTAACTCTATCTGGTCCAGTGTATTACTCAAAGCCATTGTTTCCTTGTTGATTTTCTGCTTAGATGATCTGTCCTTTGCTATAAGTGAGATATTAAAGTCTTCTATTATTATGGTATTATTATCAATGAGTTTCTTTATGATTGTGATTAACTGACTTATGTATTTGGGTTCTATCAAGTTGGGGGCATAAATATTTACAATTGTTGGATCTTCTTGATGGATAAGACCCCTTAATTATGATATAATGCCCTTCTTCATCTCTTGTTACAGTTTTTTTCTAAAATCTCGTTTTCTGATATAAGTATGCATACTCTGGCTTTCTTTTGACCTCTATTAGCATGGTAGATGGTTTCCTTCCCCTCACTTTCAATCTGCAGGTGTCTTTAGGTCTAAAATGAATCTCCTGTAGGCAGTATGTAGTGGATCTTGTTTTTTATCCATTATGATACCCTATGTCTTTTGATTGGATCATTTAGTGATTATTGAAAGATATGAACTTAGTGCCTTTTTGTTACCTGTAGAGGTGATGTTTCTGGTGATGTTCTCTGGTCCTTTCTAGTCTTTGTTGCTTTTTGTCTTGTTTGTTTGTTTGTTACCATAGAGTCCCCCTTAAAATTTCTTTCAGGGCTGGTTTAGTGGTCACGAACTCCTTTAGTTTTTGTTTGTCTGGAAAAGACTTTATCTTTCCTTCTATTCTGAATGACAGCCTTGCTGGATAAAGGATTTGTGGCTGCATATTTTTCCTATTCAGTGCACTGAATATTTGTGCCACTCCCTCTGGCCTGCCAAATTTCAGTGGACTGGTCTGCTACTAACTTTATGTGTCTATCTTGTAGGTTAAGGACCCTTTGTCCCTAGCTGCTTTCAGGATCCTCTCTTTAGCTTTGTATTTTGCCAGTTTCACCATGATATGTTGTGGTGTTGACCTGTTTTTCTTGATTTTGAAGGGAGTTCTCTGTGCCTCTTGGACGTGGATGCCCGTTTCCTTCTCCAGATTAAGGAAGTTCTTAGTTATAATTTTTTCAAATAAACCAGCTGCCCCTTTTTCTTGCTCTTCTTCTTCTGGAACTCCTATGATATGGATATTGTTTCATTTCATGGAATCACTTACTTTTCTAAGTCTCCCCTTGTGACTAGTAATTTCCATTTCCTATTTTTTTCAACTTCATTATCTTCCATAATTTTATCTTCTATTTCACTTATTCTTCTCCTCTGCTTCTTCAATCCTTCTGTTACTGTATCTAGTTTATTTTGCATCTCAGTTATGGCATTTTTAAAGTTTGTACTGATGAGTTCTTAAATCTTTGATCTCTGCAGCAAGGGTTTCTCTGGTGTCTTTTATGCTTTTTTAAAGGCCAGCTAGTAGTCTTATGAGTGTTGTTCTAAATTCTTGTTCAGATATATTGTTTACATCTGTTTTGAGCAAGTCCCTGGCTGTGATTTCTTCTTGACCCTTCTTTTGGGGAGAATTCCTCCATCTTATCACTTCGGCTACATTTCTGTCTTTTGCATGTTTTAAAAGCTTGTTATGTTTCCCACACCTGAGAGTACTGCTATATTAAGGGGTCATACACTGTCCAGGTCCTGGCACTTCAGAAAGCATTTCTGGTGTATTCTTTGTGCCCTCTGTTGTTGCGTTTTGGCTGCTCTATCTCACTGGTTAGTCCTCTACAGAGTTCCTCCTTACTTGGCAGTGGTTGAGTGTTTGGACCTTTAACTAGGTGTGCTTTTATTTGTTTATTGATGTAACCCTGGGGGGAAAAAAGGGTGTGTGTGTGTGGGGGGGAAGCTTGATCCCATAAAAAGAGAAGAGGAAAGGAAAGGAATCCCATAAAACGAGAAAAGAAAAAAAATAAAGTCAAAAAACTATCAGGCTGATTCCAAAGAAAAAGAAACAAACAAAAAAAGCAGAAGAAAAAAGAAGGAAAAAGAAAAGAATAAAAAGGCTGATTTCAAAAAAAAAAAAAGAGAGAGGGAGAGAGAAAAGTAAATGACAAAAAAAAAGTAAGAAACTATAGCCTGATTCAAAAAGAAGGAGGATGAAAAAAAAAGAGTAAAGAAAGAAAAAGAGTTGTCTGTTGGTGCCTGAGGATGGTGGCTGTGGTGGTCTGGGGGGAGGTCGGCTGCATTGGCTCAGAGTCACTCTTGCCCCAGTAAACAAGCAGTTGCTAGGCACAGAGGGGCAGGGTTTGGTCTAAGTGGGTCCCACCTCCACTGGGGACTGCTATGTTGCTCTCTGAGGTTCTACCATGTTGGTGTTGGGGAGAAAATGGTGCCACTCCAATTTCTGATCCCCAGATCAGAGATCTCAACCCCCACTCTTCAGGCAGCCCTCACAAAATAGTGAGGGTGGTCAGCTCACCTCACCCTGCACCACAACTTTCCTGCATTTTTTCTTTGGCATGTGGCTGGGACTCAAAACCCAAAGTCTTCAAGGATGCAGCACAGCATAGATCCATTCCCTTCCTCTGGAGTAGAGCGTCTCCATCCTGCTGATGAAAGGCCTTTGGCTAGCACCTGCAGGGTCTTTTGTCTTTGGGAAGGCAATAAACCCTCTTCCAAAAGTACTCCAGGAAGGGGACTCTTCTCTCCCAGTGCACCCTGGAGATCACTACGCCATGCTATGCACTCAGGGGCCATGTTCCTTCTCCCCAGCAGCACTTGCCAAAGTTCCACTCCAGAGAAAGTCATATACTTCCAAAACCTCAGAGTCTGAGTTCCAAGAGCTGTTTGGAAAAAAAGAACTGGGACACTCAGTACTTCTCACTCCTTAGTCAGTGGTCCAGAGAGGTTTTCCTTTTATGCTAACTCGATGCTGCACTCTCTCAACACCTCTCAATCTTCCTTTCATCTGTCCACAGAAAGGGTTCCCTCCCTTTCACGGTACTAGCGTTTATCTCTCCCCCAATTCACATCCACACTCCTCACACTTGCCAGGCTGTCTCCCTCCAACTGTGGAGATCCTTCCACCACTCTGCAGATCAATTCCCTGGGTGTTCCAAGCAATATGACCTCAATACAGCTGTGTTTGAAGGACCAGGAAATCCCAGTGTCTCCCTACTTCTCTGCCATCTTAACTTCCACCTCTCCTTCATTTTGAAGGATGTTTTGCTGGACACAGAATTCTTGGTTGATAGTCTTTTCTTTCAGCATGTTGAATATGTCATCACAGTGCATTCAGAACACCACGGTTTCTGATGATAAATTGCCTATTAATCTTATAGAGGATGCCTTGTATTTGATGATTTGCTTCTCTCTTGATGCTTTCAAGATTCTCTTTTTGTCTTCATCTTTGGATAGTTTGATTATGATGTGTTTTGGTATGAAACACTTTATCCTTGTTGGATTTTGTTGAGCTTTGATGTGTAGATTCATATTTTCCATTACATTTAGGAAGTTTTCAGTCGTTATTTCTTTAAATATTCTACCTACACTTTTCTCTCCTCTTCTTTTGGGACTCCCATTATGTGTATGTTGGTATGTCTGATAGCATTTCACAGGTCTCCAAGGTTCTGTTCATTTGTCTTTATTCTTTTTCCTTCCTGTTCCTCTGGCTATATAATTTCAATTGATCTGTCTTCAAGTTTGTTGATTTTTCTGCCTATTCCAATCTGCTACTGAGCCTCTCTAACATATATTTCATTTTGGTTATTATACTTTTCAACTCCAGAATTTATTTCTGTTTTTTTAAGAACTTTTATGGAAACTTTCTAATAAAAAAGTTCTATTTTTAGGGGCGCCTGGGTGGCGCAGTCGGTTGAGCGTCCAACTTCAGCCAGGTCATGACCTCGCGGTCCGTGAGTTCGAGCCCCGCGTCGGGCTCTGGGCTGATGGCTCAGAGCCTGGAGCCTGTTTCCGATTCTGTGTCTCCCTCTCTCTCTGCCCCTCGCCCGTTCATGCTCTGTCTCTCTCTGTCCCAAAAATAAAAAATAAACGTTGAAAAAAAAAAAAAAAAAAAAAAGTTCTATTTTTAAGAAAATATTCTCTATTTGGGGAGATACAGTTTTTATAGTTCTCTTTAGTTCTTTGGATATTATTTCCTTTAGTTCTTTGAATATTCAAAGAATATTCAAATATTAAACTAGGTGTTTTAAAGTCTTTTAAACTGTCAGATAGGTCAAATTATGACAATTTTCTGAGAACTGTCAGAGGATGGGAGCTTCAAACCCATGCCTCCCTCTGGGGGCTGATAGGCTGCTAGTTTTCACAGTGATGAGGAGTTGATGTTCAAGGCTACTGTGGAACTGAGAAGAGGATGATGGGTATATAGCAAATTAAACGGCTACAAAGCTTGCTGCTTTTACCAAGATTGTGTTGTTTTTCTTGAATAAAAACTCCTCATATTGTTATAAGACTGGTTAATTTCTAGAGTTATAAGAAAGTTTATTTTGGTGTGCCTGGGTGGCTCAGTTAGTTGACCATTTGAATCTTGATTTTGGCTTGGGTCATGATCCCAGGGTCATGGGATAGAGCCCTGTGTAGGGCTCTGTGCTGAGCACAGAGCCTGCTTGGGATTCTCTCTCTCTCTCTGCCCACTCGCACTCTCCCTCATTCTCTCTCTCTCTCTCTCTCTCTCTCAAGAAAAGTTCATTTTAACAATTTCTGTCTGTATTTTTGTTGATTTTTTGAAGGAGTGGATTTTTGGAGATCCTTACTATGTCATTTCTGCTCATGTTCCAATTCTTTATTTTTAAGTGAAAAATATACATACATGGAAAGACTAATATTTTCTCCCCACATTCTGGTACATCACCCAGTGCACTCCATTTAGGAGGTTACCAATGTAAATAAAATCTTCAAAAACCTCAGTTGAGGTTTATAGCATATGTGAAGGCCATAACACAAGGCCTCATATAATTGTGACTTCTCCTCATGACTTTTGCAGACCTCCCTGTGGCAGCTCCATTCTCCAGGTCAGCTGGTGGAAACTCTCAGGATTATCTGATATTCCTTTCACTTTCCTACTCCCACATCCCCTCAAGTCTTCTTTCCCAGCTGTACTCATACATAACCTTTCTTTCCTTTGCCAGTGTGCCATTATCTCATGCCTGCCACCAGTGTCTCTCTTCTTTGCTTACCAACAGTAAGTGAATCTTTCCATAAAAACACCACCTTGACAGTTTCACTCCAGGAAGCAGAGGCTTCCACCAACCTTGTCTTCTTCAGGATAAAATCTAGTTCTTTTTAATGTGGCCCTCCAAGTTTTCACAATCTGTATCCCATCTGAACTGGAAGTCAGATAATTTGGGTTCTGACTCTAGCTTAACTTTTGTGGGACTTCCTGTACCTATTGTACAAGATATAGAAGACTATCGAGGACCTACTATGTGCTAAACCTAGCATCAGGACAAATAGACAAGTAAACCCACAGTTACAATATGTGGTAGGTGGGAGTTTAAAGAAGGGTCGAGTAAGAAGATATCTAGGTGCCTGGGTGACTCAGTTGGTTAAACATCAGACTCTTGATTTCAGCTCAGATCATAATCTCATTGTAGTGAGATGGAGCCCCACATCGGGCTCCACGCTGGGCATGGAACCTGCTTAAGATTCTCTCTCTCTTCCTCTCCCTCTGCCCATCCCCTGCTCGCTTTCTCTTTCTCTCACTCAAAATAAATAAAATAAAATAAAATAAAATAAAATAAAATAATAAATAAAAAATATCTGAGAAAGTGCCTTTGAAAATGTGAAGAACTGTACAAGTGAAAGGTATTACTGTGAGCTTTTTTTCTGATTTATTTGCCTCTAGTACAATACCTTCAAAGGTTTAGTCAGTGTATGGTGGCAAAATAACATAAATAGAATTGGTTTTCTTCCCTAAATATAAGACAGTGTTGTGACAACCTGGGGACCTCTGTATAACAAGAGGCCGCATAAATACCTGTTGACCTTGCAGCATCTGTGTCCTTAGCTTTAAAGCAGAAATGACACTTGTCCCGCTTCCTTCCCAGGATTGTGGTGAAGGATCGTAGAAGAAGATACATGAAGGGTCCTTGTGAAGTGCCTTATAAATCCCATTTATTATCAAAATAACTATTATAAAGAAATAAAAGTAAATAATGAAAATGCTCTTATTTTTTAATTATCTATGCATCTGAAGTTGTGATGTCCTCATTTGAACATTGCTTTGGACAATTTAGTGAGAATAAGTGATTGATCTCAGTTAAACGTTTGTGGGCTACCTCTTGTGAAGAGAGTTTCACAATGATTATGGATATGTCACCAAAGACAACTGTGGAGGAAAATAAAAGCTGTTACTTACGCTTTGCTTTTAACTGCCCAAGGATGGAATTTTCTCCTCTGCACATGGTTCTGAACACATGGAAAGGAAAGAAATAATTACAGAGGTTTCAAAGGAACCAATCCCAACTGCAGTATCTGTGAAGTATAGTCCTAACCCAAGCAAAAACAGAACGAGTGCTTTTAAGAGAAGATGCTACATGGACTTTTAGGAAACTAAAAAACCACCTGGGATATCACTTTTGTAATGGTACTGCTGGGACAGGTTGTTTTGAGGCAAGTAAATGGAAAAGTCATAAAACTGACATTAGATTTCAGAAAGAGATTCTATTTTCAAAAGATGGGCTATGAATGAACTTTCTCTCTTAGAAAATTTGGTGACAGCTCAGATAAATTTAGAATAACTCAATAGATGAGAACACTTACAGACTCACGTTACTTTCAGAGGTAAAAAGGGCAAACACTTAGCAGAATAATTTCTGAGTTAAAGAAACTATACACCTTGGCTGTCCCTGCAAAGTCGGCAAACGCCTTGAAAGTGAAAAATGTAGTTGCAGATAACTGACTCCGCTAATGACTTTGTTTTTCACAACTCTGATAATAGTCAATGAATTATAAAGACTGACAAAACAAAAAATTCTATGCTCCATCTGCTTGTTCTGTAGAAGTAATTAAAAATATAGTTATCCCTGGGAAATACTGATATTCTTAAGGATGATGCCAGCAAATAGAGATGTTTTTGCATAATAAAAGGTTAGAATTTTAGCTGCTGAACAAAAGCCAAGCATGTTATTTCATTCAGCTGGTTCAAACCCAGGAAAAGTCATAGAAAATAATTACAACTGACAATATTCCAAAAATAATATTAGAATGGCAAATGAAGTGGATAAAATCCAATTAAACATTATGTCAGTGCCCTAAATACTTGAAAAGCTTTGTTTGTCATGTTATAAATCAGGTAATATTAGAAATGGGCAAATCTTCAATCAAAGTGTATATCCCAAAGCATAGTTAAAGTTCTCTCTTACCGTAACCAGGCAAAATTACCCCAGAAGAAACAAAAAAAATCTTTACTTGAAATCCTGGTTGATAGAAATAACTCAGTCAGTAAGAAACAAGAGGATTAAAAAAAATCACCACAGTGGTGACCACAATTGTGCCTAGAGGACCCTCAGATCCTGCAGGGGGTATTATGGGGGAGGGCAGCAGGAAGGCATGTAAGCCCCTACCCCTAATTTGACCAAGCTCCTGAGACCTTATCTGCTTTACACACTGGGGGTTTTGAGCCAGGCCTCATTGTCTCCTCCCTCACAATAGGGTTTGATCAGAAAGGTGGGAAATTACAGGTGGTTCTGAAAAACAAGGGATATTAAAAGAAAACATCCAGGTTCCCGTCCTTGCTTTGACTTCATACAACTGTGATGCTCAGCAGGGTTCTTTTGTATCTTAGGTCCCAGAGCTTGTAACTGGGCGCTGGGACTCATGCCCAGGCCTGTTCACTTACCTCTTCACTCCCATTCTCTTTTCCAGCTACGTGACCAAGACAGAATGTTAGGGGTGCCTTCCCATCACTTTCTACACTACCTCTCTGTCTGCTCACCAGACATACCTCTTAACCCTCTTCATATCGCTCTACTGGCCAAGTCTGAAGCTTCACGGGTCTTTTTCAAGTGAATATGGCAATTCTGCTTTTTAGAATATCGAGAATAGGATTTAATACTTTCCTTAAAAGTTTAACAAAGATGTGGTAGAGAAAATAGAATTAAAATTCCAGAAGATAGGAAAGAACCTTCATCCTTCATTTTCTGTCAAAGTCTACCATTCCCAAGCTTGGTGAAAAAACTTGCTACCTAAAGAACCATAAACAAACACATGGAAATTTAATTTTTTTCTTCAAATAATATGGAAAGCTCAATAACTCTCTGGTGGCTTAAAGATAATTTTTAAATCAATATTATAATATGCCTATACATATATACATACATATATATATATGTATATATATATAAAGTCTTTGTCTTCATTTATAAGATCTATGTATATGTATGTCTTGTGTATAGGCAATGAGTATAAAAGACAGCTTTATATTTTAGTTCTTTTTATATTCGCCATGTGTCCCAGGCCTGCCATTTATGATTTTAGGCTCTATTTGAATTTTATCAACTAGTAAACAGGCCAAGATTCAAAAGTAAAATAAAGCGTTCATCTGTTCAACACTCCCTGAATAGATGTGGGGAAATATTTCCATTCCTTTCACCAGCTTACACGCGTGACTGATAGAAAGCTGAAAACAGACGACTTTAGAACTTTGGCACCTGTAGTTGAAGTGCATTATTGCCTGCAGGGCATTTCCTCCACCCGTTGAAATGTCTCCTTCAAATCCTGGCAGCAGCGGTATCACAACATACACCCGGTATCTCTGGTTTTCCCTACAAAAGTCAGATGCAGAGCGATTCACCAAAAAATGATATAGGTAGGCAGTTCACATGGTTTTAGAGATTGAGCTAATGGCTTCCTACAATACATTCTATCACATTTCCGGGCTTGGAAGGTGCCGTTGGATTGGAGGCCAGAAGCTGTCATCCAGGTAACAATTCATAACAACCTAAAAAAACCAGCTGAACTTGGCAGTAGAGTGGGAAGTCTACTCTTTCTACAGCATAATTTTTCCTAGGACAAAATCCACTGAAAGCAACCCATGCGTGGACCCACGGAAGGTGGGGTGGGGCTTGCAACAAAGTTTTGAAAAAGACATCATCGTAATAATTTTATGTATGACAAGTCGTGTCATCATTGCTTAGAAACTCTGATCCAGCTCTGAAAACTGGTTCTGCTGCAAAATGTTATCCTGCGCCCTTCAAGAATCCTGAGTGACTGATGATTTTAAATCCTCTGCATATAGAACGCATCATTTCTTGGCCGACTGTTCCAACTGATTGAGGCCAGCCTTTGAAAGAATAGTCTTTGAGTAGCCTTTGCTACTCCATAATGTAACAAATAAAAGAAGGAAGTGGGGCTACTTACTTAGACTCCATTCAGAAAGTACAAAATTTGGAGAATCATGTTCAAACAGGTATCACTATTTGGAGGCAAAGCTGTTAAGTCCTTGCCTCCATTTATGGGATACAGAGGAAGAAGTGGAAGCTGGAAATGATTGTGGTATCTGTTGTGGTCGAAAAATCTTGTCCAGAGATCTGAGACATCCATATTCACACAAAGGTGCTGCTATTTAAACTTCTCTTAATACTTAATTTCTAAGGTTCATTTTCTTCAAAACAACTACATTTTTCTTTCATGTGAGTATTACTACTACTCTTTGAGGGGTCGGATGTCATTACAATGTCTCCAAACACCAATGTATGTATCAGGGCTCGTGGAAGGTGAAGTTCAGGGCAGAAGTGATAGCCAACACAATGGAGTCTGTGGGCCCCTGAGCTTAACCGCAGCGCTGAGGACCAAGGCATCACAAGTAGGTTGTTGCAATGGCACGGATTAATCACTAGATGGCAAACATAGTTTGAGTTGGAAAAAATGAATTTTCAAGAATGTAAACTCCTCAAGCTCTCTGCCTGATAAGGGTAAGAGGCTCACAGCCTTAAATGGTAAATGAGATAGTGGGAAAGAACAGAAAACATACCTAAGCCATTTCCCCCATCACCAGCATTTAAAAGTCAAAATGAGTTAAACCAGACAGTTAAAAACTGACACTATCTGGCCTCAACTGCCTTTCCAGAATCGCCCTCCATTGGATCCTCACAGACCCATTGTCCAGTGCCAGACCACTGCCCTTTGCTCAGACGTGCACCTCCCTACTAAGGAAGGTTGGCTCATCTGCTTTCTGAGTCAGGAATACCCTTTCAGCCCACAGACTCCCACTTCTCCCTCCAAGGCAGCTAAAAGGCACTTTCCTTGGTCAAGTCATCCTGAATCTTCCAGTCAAAGCTGGTTTGCTCCTGCCTCTGGACTCCCAAGGCACACGGCACAGATGTCTATTCAGCTTTTGTCTATTCAGCTTTTTTGCTTTACACGATAGTGACACACGCATCTGCTGCCTAGGCTATGTGATAAGCTCTTTTGAAACACAGGACGTATGTCCACATATCTTTCTGTTTGGGGCAGTGCCCCACAGAGGATCCCTGCACATGTTATGCACTCAGTACTCTATGCTTTGGGAGACTAGGGTCGGGTTGGAAGAATGTTTGTTTCTGGGAAGCCTCGGGCACAGAAGAGATCAAGCTGCGAAACTTACAATAAGTTTCTCTTTAAATTACATGTTATGTGAATTTTTATCATGCTAAATATATATAACACATAATTAGCCATTTTAACCATTTTTAAGTATACCATACAGTGATAGTAATGAGTGTCACATGTTGTGCAACCATCACAATTCTATTTCTAAAACTTTGTCATGACTCTAAACAGAAACTGTGATTGTTAAGCAATAACTCCCACATTTTCCCTCCCTGAAAAGCCCCGATAACCTCCAATCTACTTTCTGTCTCTATGAATTTGCCATTCTAGATGTTTCCTCTAGGGGGAATCATACAATATTTGTCCTTCATGTTTGAGTTATTTCACTTAGCATAAGATCCTCAAGATTGTCAGAATTTCCTTCCTTCTTGTGGCTGAATAATCTTGCATTGGATATGCAATGCACATTTTGTTTATCCAGGCATCTGTTGATGGGCACCGGGGTTGTTTCCACCTTTAGGCTATTGTGAATCATGTTGCAGTGAACACAGGTATATAGATCTCAGTCCCTGTTTTCAGTTCTTCTAAAATATCCCCAGGAATGGCATTGCCTAGTCATGTGGTTATTTTATGCTTAACTTTTTGAGGAATCATCAAAAAATGATATTTCCACTGGGTAACACATGCTCATAGTACAAAATAGAAGAGGTAGAAGATTATATGATGGAAAAAAAATTCTCTTTCTCTCCATTGTCCTCAGGTGCTGTTTCCCCTCCCTGAGGGCAACTCCTACTACCTTCCATCTTCTTTCAGAAATAGTCTATGAATTTATAAGTATATGTATTTTTCTTCTATTCAAATGCTAGACTACTATAAACACTTTTATGAATGTTATTTTTATTTATATATCTGTACATAGAGATTTGTCCGTTTTTTAATTATAGTGATACAGTATTTCCCGTACCTCTTTTCCATAATATTTAAAGCAGCTCTCTATTGGTGGGCATTTAAATTGTTTCCAATTTTTTTTTTTATTATTTCAAAGTATCTATTTTGCTATGTCTTCTGACCCCCATAAATCATTTTTCACATTTGTGAAACATGAATATCACCTAGGAGTGGGATTGCTGGTCTTGAACATCACGGGTTTGTGACTCTGTTTGTAAACATGGTTCCCTTTTATCATTGTGTTTTATTATTTTGAGATTATTATTTTGAGATGACCTCAAAATGGAGATCTCATATCATACCCATATCAATTAGAGATTTCAGTAGGATACTGAGAAATGTCCTATAAAACTCTTTATCTTCAGATAAAATATTCTTGCCAATTTAGTTTGTGAGAATCAGAAGGTTCACATTTTCTTGTTCTTAGGACTCTGTTAGCTCCCTATCTGGGTCTTTGCCTTTTTCCAATGCAGTAGTTCTTCAATTTCCTGAATGATGAAATTTTTAAACTGTGTTCAGCAAGTTAGGAGAAATGACTTAGATTTTCACTGTTGTAGAAAAAAAGGGGCTCTTGAATTTCAAACCATAAAATCGTGGCTAAGTTTAAGCCAATGAAGAGAAAATTCTACTCGATATTATGTCCACTCTCCTTCCTGGATCCAATCCCCAGAAGACAATAGTTCTCAGCTGCCAGGGAAACACTGCATCCTCATAAAGTTGGGGTGGTGCAAAGGATAGGCATCAGGTTAGGGCAAGAACCTGAGCCCCTAATGGGCAGAATTACTTATGATCTTAAAAACAAGGTAAGAGCTAATGGGCTCCAAGCCATCATGTATGAAGCAATCATTTCATCCACTGCAGTTCAGAACAATTTTATAAAATTGTATTCTTGGGCTTTTGGTTAAAATAAGTTTTCTTTCAAAACTCACAAACTCTTACAGCAGTGCTATGTATATCTTAAAATTGGAAATCAATGTCCAATAATGGGGGGTGGTTAACTAAATTATGTTATAGCCACTCAAAGAGTGAACATTTTGCAGCCACTAAAAATGACCACCATCATGACTTAATAGCAAAATACTTCCAGTACTGTGTTAAAATGGCCCGAATGCAAAGTTACAATTACAAGACAATTACAGATGTGCAGGCTGATACCATGAAATAGGAAATAACTTGTCCCTTAAATGAATTACCTTTCCCCCACCCTGTGACTACAGATATGAAGCAGGTACTGCCCCCAGGATGGCACTCTCACAAAGGAAACAGGACACAAGATATCGACTTCTATTGACCAGGTAGAGATCCTTTGAGCTCAGCCAAGAGTATACAGAAATAAGAGTGATGGTATCCTACCCTTCACCCTTAAGCAGAATTCCAGGGAGAACAGGATAGACCTCATCACCTGTCAGCAGGATAGGGGAGCCATGAGGATCTGAGTGTGAAATATAATTTTGCTTCTCAGAGAACCCCAGAGAAAGGTCCACCAGCCCACATGATGTGGCAGCAACAGAGGAGCAGAGGAAAGGCAGATCTGAAAGGAGAAGGCGGAGGCCCCTATGTCACAGTCAGCAGGCTCCAGAATGGGCCCAAGGCACATCAACACTGAGGGCTGGAAGCCTCTTCCCAAGGATCTAGGACCCCTTACCATCCATACCAAGGGTGGGGTGTGTCGGGGCAGAGAGGGGGGGAGGAGAGGCCAGGTAACACCTGACTGATGGTGTATGGAGCAGAAATAGCAAGGAATCACTGAATTTGTCCACATTTATCAGGATGTGACTAAACTAAATTTAGTTCTATCATGTGGAAATGGGATTTGAAACCAAAATCCAGGTGAGCTACAGAAAAAGGAAATAAATCACAACTCAACAGAAAATATACGTATATTAATATGGACAAAAAGGAAATAGGTAAAAAGTGAATTTTTAGGGTGGTGAGAGTGTGAGAGCTTTAATATTTTCCATTTTCCTGATTGCTGTAATGTTGCCTGCACCTTTAAAATCAGAGTGCTAATTCACCATGTGTATGGTCATGGTGCTCCTCTACATTTCCCTCCTTGTTCTTCTCAGGAAAAACCCCCTCCCTCCTTCATCCCCACTTCCCTCCTCACCACAGAGGGCCATCGGCAGAAGTGGGGTTGCCTGGAGCGGGGTATCAGGATCCGTAAGAAGGCCCTTAAGGAGCTCGTCATGCTTCTCCAGTGATGAGATGCTTTGCTTTTTGAGAATTTGGAATTTATAGATCATATTTCATTGCTATAAGCTTCGACAGCTGGTATAAATCCTATCATTGTAGATTTTGCAGCAGTGAATGCTGCCAGAACTAAGGACTGTGCTCGGGGCGTAGTATTTTTGTGGAGAGAACATTATACCGTAGTGGCATTGGTTATGTGACAACTGGATCCGTAGCCTTCTCTGTGGTTTGGGACATAAACCATTTTATTGTGTGTTTGGCAAATCTTATAAAGCGCAGTAGCCCTTTCCAGGCTTTAGTTTTCTTATCTGTAAATGAGGGAGTTGGCTAAAATCGCTGCTGGTCCACTAGAAATGCTGGCCCTATTTAGCAGTGACTTTGCATATTACGTGTTCAACTTTATAGATTATGGCATAATACATATTGTTCACACACACACACATATAATTATTTTCATTGCTTATCTTTTGGAAACAAAAGCTTTTAAATGTAAGGACGTTGAAGGTTAGCCCAGCACGTCTGACTAAGACTTCACTCTCAACTTGATAAGCTTTGTCAGGCAGGTCCTTCAGTTGCCCCCAAATAAGATCCTACAAAATGATTGCTGGTCTCTGCCCTGTGCTAATCTTTACATCTCTCTATCTTCTGAGATTGCCATTTATATAATTCTTGGAATCAAATAAAAGCAGTTAAATAATCTAAATCAAATGTTCTCCTGCCATGATTGACTGTCATCTCTGCCCCAGTGTAACCTCTCATCCAGGTATTTTACAAAGCTTGGAGGTTAGCCTACAAGAAAAAAAAAAATGTGAAACCAGCCATTGGCATACTTATTCTACATGGTTTGTGTTCTTTTTATTAGAACCACGGTTTAAATTTCTTTAAGACAGTGCTTCTGAAACATACCCAGCATGGTACACAAATTATAGGACAGGGTAATTGTAGGAGGCAGACTTTTCTTTAAGCCAAATAACTTTTTATCTATCATGCAATTACTTAAAAAAAATTAAACGTTCATCTGATTTCTTTATTTTTAAAATAAAGTTTCTCATAGATTTCTGGGAGGCTTAGTACTCGAACATTTCTACCTTCCCTTGAAATGAGGGAAGCTTTGTAGCTGAGTGGTGGAGAGTACAAGGTAAAGTTCCTAGAGACACGGTCTCAGGTCTCAGTCTCTGTTCCCGTCATCGACAGCTGTGTGACGGATTCACGCGGGTTACCTCACTTCACTGGGCTCCATTGCCTCATCTGTAGAATGGGAAAGCTTACGCATCCACTTCATAAGGTAGGTGTGTGAATTAAATGAAGCAATGCATGTAAAGTACCTCCGATGTAGAGAGACTCAAGAATTACTGGGCAACATCGTTAATTCAATCTACAACCACCGATTTCAATGAGAAAGCCTGCACGCCTTCAAAGAGTAATAAAGAAATAGTACCTGAAATTAAAACAAAGCAGAACTGAATTCATGTTATGCTACTGAGTGCCTTATTTTATATCTGGGGGAGGAAGTTTATTGCATCAATAATGAAGCACCGGAGGTAGAAAACCAAAGTAAAGCTTACCTGTCCAGCAGTTGCTATCTAACAATTTAAAATAAGTCACTTTAAACATCTCTTTAATTAAAACATTTCTGTTTCTACCATAAATAGTATTTCTGAAACAGCTGATTTGAATATAGTGCTTCTAGATCCTTGTTCAACTGTACGGTGAGCTAGCATATTTCCAGAAGATGAATTTCCTGGAAATAATGTAAGAGTTTCTTCCACAAATTGATGTGCTATGGTTTTCAAAGCTGGGCAGAACAGGTATTGTTTTCTTTGTTAGTGAAAAGAACAGAGCGTCCGGAAGTTAAACGGACATTGCTCAAAAGGTCACATACCTGGAGACAACAGAGTTGAAACGAAGCCAAGTCCCAAGACACCTGGTCCCCAAATAATTTCAGATTCCCCAGAGGAACATTTTCCATACCACTCACTCGTGGGCAAACTGCAAGCACTATCTGGCACTACTCTACAGTTAGAGGAAGCATGAAGAATTTGAACAGTTTTCAAAATTGGGTATTTTTCAACGTAGTGTAAGATTGTATCTCTCATTGCAGTTTAATATGAAAATGCTGAGGCGTTAAATCCATTGCCTGTCTTCACTGTATGTATCAACTCTGTTGATAACAGTGCAAAATGCACTCCCTCGCTTCCTGTTTGTCAAGGCAGCAGGATTATTCATGTCAAGTTTCCGTAAGCAAAACTGTTTCATCCTCAGGAACAATTCATTCAGGGCACGTAAAATTTCTACCTGGATCAGTCAGTTCCAGCTCTTTCTCTTGGCTTCTTCAAATATGGCATAAACCCGTTGACTCTAGACAACGAATAATGATTTCTTCTCCCTGACCTCCAGTCAGATTTGAGTTGTTAAAGACGGGCTTCCAGCGGGTTGGGAGCCAAGACAGTTTTACTAATTAGAGCAGACCTTTTGATTTCTGCAGAGATTCCCATAGCTACTCTCAGTTCACCATGGAATGAGCAATGTTCTGAGGCTCTAGGTCATGGATCAGAGCGTGAAAGCTTTGCAAAAACCTATTTCTGCAAAGAATTATGGCTGTTGAGAAGGAACCAGGAGGAAGTGAGGAAAGCAGAGAACTCACAACAGGGAATTGGTGTTCCCTGGAGTCCAGCACTGGCAGAAAAATAAAGTCTCAGCTCAGTTGAGGGAGTTGGCAATTCAAAGACTCTGATCTTTCCAGGGTGGGAGGGACCTGGAAGAGAGCCTGTGTTCCTTGGTCAGGCCTGGCTGAATGCTGACTGTCATTTCCCTCCATCTGCTTTGTGCTTTATTCTATTCTTTTTCCAACAGCCAAAATTATACTTGTTGCTAGGCATGTGACCTTGGCAGGGAAGTTCGGAGTCTCAGAAGAGTGGAGCACAGAGAAGTCAATGAAGGAAGAAAGGGGGTGAACTTGGGCATGGTACACCACGGCCCTCAGTGAAAGCAGGGAGCCCCGTTGCAGGCAGGCTGCAAGATAAGCCTTTTAATCCCACCCCTCCCTTTCCTAAGAATACAAGGTCACAGACTTGGAATTATTAAAACATATTCTATAGCTACAATGAACACAGGAGATGAACAATAATGTGGACATGCAGAGAAGGGGGGGAACGTAAAATATATTTCCAGGATACATATGGATAGCCACGAAAAATTTTATGTGCAACATCCATGCCCTTTAAAATGTGACTGTCAGGGGCGCCTGGGTGGCGCAGTCGGTTAAGCGTCCGACTTCAGCCAGGTCACGATCTCGCGGTCCGTGAGTTCGAGCCCCGCGTCAGGCTCTGGGCTGATGGCTCAGAGCCTGGAGCCTGTTTCCGATTCTGTGTCTCCCTCTCTCTCTGCCCCTCCCCCGTTCATGCTCTGTCTCTCTCTGTCCCAAAAATAAATAAACGTTGAAAAAAAAAATTTAAAAAAAAAAAAAAAAATAAAATGTGACTGTCAAAGAAAGGGAGACCACTGAGACATCAGAGCTAAATAACACACAGTTAATATGCAATTCAACGGACTCGCTGCTCGTTTTCTACAGAGTAGGCTTGAAATTGCATCTTTAACGTGCTCTGTGAACTTCCAAGTGTGAGATACAATCTGCAGCAGATGCTACCCTACCATGCTCTCTCACTACAGATCCCCATTCCTTTCAGAAGCAGCTCATAGGATCACTGGGAAATAGTCAATCAGAAAATAACTGCAAGTTCTTTACAGTCCTGAAATACTGTGATTTTAGAAGAAGTCCACATTTTTAAAGACAAATTAATATGGTAAAGAAAAATGTTCTTTCAGGCTCCCAAAGCCTTTGAAAACAAATCTTGCAGGTACTTATTAACACATGTACTGTAGGGAACTAATAACTCAGATGAGTGAAGCTGAGATTCAGCCCAGTCTCCTTATTAACTGATCACCGTTACAATATTCACCACTCACTGCTCGGCCCAGTGAGCTCATTTGTCAACTTAATGGATTTCTGCGACTTACATCAATTTCATGAAAAAAAAAATATTTTTCTCTTTTGTCAAATGTGCTTTATAGATAAAGCGGATACCCCTGCATCAATGAAATGCAAGAGTTAAGAGAATAATTTAATTTTGTAAATTAGACATAAATTGACCCACAGAATTGAGAGACTGGCACGATGCAAGAAATCTTGGTGTATGCGGTTACGTTTAACTGTAAACAAGCCGATTTTAAGTTATCTCAGAAACGGATGCCATGGTAACTGTCTTAAAGAAAAAAAAAGTATATGAGAAGGCAAAAGATAGAAGTCACCTGTAAAAGCACAGATCATCATCAATGTTTATGGCTATACGTGCTGTTCTAGGTGAGTACTGAGCCGTCTTGACTTTGCCCTGGAGTTACCTGTGGACCATTATGAAATACAAGTGCCTGGGCCCCACTCCAGGAAATTCTGACCCAGCAAGTCTGGATGGAGTCCAGCTCCCTGGATTTTTGTAAAAGTCAAATGGTGATTTTGACGTGTAGTAAATGGCGAGATCTATGGTATACCTTGCAGGATGTGGTGGGTACTGTGGTGTGCTGCCTAAATGCCCTCACCATGGGCTCAAGATAGCACTCCCTTATGGAGAGTGCTGGCTGCTGGCTACTCACTCACAGTGAAGTCCTTCTCCCGGATTTGCACTCCTAGGTCAAAGCGACCTGCCTCACCCAAGGTCATGTTCCTCGAGTGGGCCTGTACCTGATGACTGGTTCAATGGGAAGAGGGGACATAAAGGCCCAACCCACTTAGGTGGCAACCCTGAAGGGGTCTCAAATCTATCTGGCAATGAACTGAAGTTATGTGGTATGGGAGAAGGCACTGGCTTGGCAGTCCAAAGACTTGAGCTTAAAGCCATGTTTGCCTATTGTTGTTAGTGGCTTAGTCCAGCCACATCACCTCTTGAATCTTAGTTTTTAACTCTACATATGGGGACGGCAACAACAATAACAACAAGACTATATGATCTACTTTGAAGAGTATTTGTGAAGATTCAGTAACAGTATAAATATAAACCATAAATCACATAAAATACTGGTAGTTACTGTTATAAAATGTTCTTAGATCTAAAAACCCCCACATACTATGTTTAAAAAGAGGATATTAAAGTACCATGTTATGCTCAAAGTACAAAAATGTTTGAATTCCCAAATGGGTATGTACTTACCATTCTCTACTGCCTGTGTTTAATGAGTTGAAATAATAAAATGTAATGGTATTGTTTGTGTATTTTGCTGCTTCTACACAGAATTAAAATCAGCCGTAAAAAGAAGTACCCTGGGAGCCAAGACAATTCAGTGGGGAAAGAACAGTCTTTTCAACAAACGGCCCTGGAACAAGTGAATATTCCTGTGCAAAAGAATGAAGTTGGACACCTACCTCACATCATGTATGAAAAGTAACTCAAAATGAATCAAAGACCTAAGTGTAAGGGATAAAATTACAAAATTCTCAGAAGAAAAGGGGTGTTAAGTCTTCATGGTCTTGGATTAGGCAGTGATTTTGTAGCCCTGGCACCAAAGCAGAAGTGACAAAAGAAAAAAACAGATCAACTAGACTTTATCAAAATGAAAAACTTGTGTTTCAAAAGGTAGTATGAAAAAAAAAAAAGGTAGTATGAAGAAAGTAGAAAAGAAAACAGCCTGAATAGGAGAAAATACTTGCAAATCATAAATCTGATAGGACACTTGTATCTAGAATACATAAGAGAACTCTCACAACTCAACAATAAAAAGACAACCTAATTAAAAAATGGCCAAGAAATCTGAACATCTATTTATCCAGAGATAATACACGGAATGGCCAACAAACAAACAAAAATACTCAACATCATTCATTAGTCATTAGGTAAATTCAAACCAAACACACAATGAGATATCATTTCACACCTATTAAGATGGTTATAATAAAAAAACAGAGAGGACAGTAATTACTGGCAGTGATACAGAAATTGGTGCCCTCATACACTATGGAAATATAAAATGGTGTAGCTGTTTTTGAAAATATCCTGGCAGTTTCTCAAAATGTTCAGCATAGAATTTCCATATAACCCTGCAATTCTACCCCTAGAATAATAAAGATATATCTGCATAAAAACTAATACACGATGTTTATAGCGGCATTAATCACAATTGCCAAACAGTGGAAACATCCCAAATGGATAAATAGAATGTGGTATATCCAGAAAATGGAATATTACCTGGCAATAAATATAAATGAAATACTGGTAACATTCTATAACATAGATGAGTCTTGGAAACATTAAATTAAGTGAAAGAAGTCAGTCACAAAGACCATATACTGTATGATTCCATTTAATATGAAATGCCCAGACCAGGCAAATCTATGGGGAAAGAAAATAGTTTAGTGGTTGCAAGGGGATAAGATAAGGGGAATTAGGTAGCGACTGCTAATAAATAAAGGGTTTCTTTCTGGGGTGATGAAATGTTCTAAAACTAAGTATACTAAAAGTATACTAAAAATCACTGAATTGTACACTTTAAGTGGGTGGATTGTGTGGTCATATCTTAAAAACACTGCTATTTTAAAAATAGTCCCATGAGCTGAAGAAATAGGACAGAGGGTAGCCAGAATTTAAATATAACTCATGGAAAAATATGATGACTATTTTGCTTTGATTTTTAAGTGAACACAGTAACTGTGTGCCATTAAGTAAATCAAATCACAAGTCTAACGGCGTGGGAAAGAGACTGGCCAGGAAAAAATGACTGTGCCCTGGAAGAATTCAGATTCCTTCAAAAATGGACTCAAAATTCTCAGCCACTGAAATCAGACTGAAGGAACCAATAACCTACTGCTAGCTGACCCCAATTTATGCCTGCTAGGAAAAGACAGTATTTTAAAATGGGCTTTCAAAAGTCATTTTAGTAGTAAACGCAAGAATCATTTGCAGTAACCACTTTTACCAAAATGCCAAAATGTTACCTGTGAGCTTTCAGGATCCTCTGAGCAATGGCATCACCTATCTTGTTGAACACAACTTTGTCATCAGCACAACTTATGAAAAACTGGTTCTACGAGAAATAGAGTGATCCTATAAGTCTTTCTTATCTTAGTAAATATATATATATATATATATGGACAGTGTGCTATATTACGAACACTACATTGATATTACAAAAAATTTTTTCACATAGCAGACATGTTCTTATTACTAAAATCATTTAGAAAAGTAAATGACACCGAGAATAAGAGAAGCCTCTTCTCAACTCTGGGTCTCATGCACGTCTATGTAACACCACATCTAATACCTTAGTCAAATGGGAGGCTGCACTAGTATTTCATCATGTGAATTCTTTGTCACTTACATTTTGAGAAAGGGAGGAATATTCCAAATTTAATCAATAGGGGTATTAGGTTTACAGATACATGTATTGTGTAAATGCTCACGATTTAAAATCCTATATTGGTAAGCATTCTGTTTCGTGCTAAGTTTACCTTTCTAGCAGGGTAGATGGCAGAATCCTGGTCTAATTTTCTCCATCCATCCTCTATTATCTCCTAGTATCTTCTCTTGCCTTGTCTCATTTGTTTGGCTCTCTTATTATTTCTGAACATCTATTTTAAGTAGCTTCAAATCTCTTTCACAAGTACATTTCATATATATAAATAAACCAATAAAACGGAAAAAGAAATATTTTTCCTTTTTGCTTAGGTAATCTATACTATTCATTTACCTATAAAATATTCTTTAAAATTTTTACCAAAAAACTAGGGCAAGACATTATCATCATATTATTGGTATAAAAGATTTAGTTGCTGCATAAAGGGGATGTTAGTAATTAGGTACAAATATTATCACTACTACATATTTATATACACTGTTGTAATATATTTGTGATTTATAAGTCTCATCGTCACAAAGTAATCTTTGCTAATCATCTTAAAGAGACATATAAGCAATGACTCAAACTATGGTTATCATCCCTTTGCAACATCATCACTTTTACTAGTTTACGTGTTTTTATACTTAAGTACAGAAGTCTGTAAACTGCCTCCATAAGACAAACTTACCAGAAGACATTGTGCAGGAATTCATTTGAGAATCCGTTTCCCCTTAAGGCATCAAATAAAAATTTCAGCGGCAACCAAACCATGTTTGTTTTTCTGAATTCATATTACAGAGAGGCTCAGCATTCCTCAGCTGTAAATATGGCCACATGCCATGGCCTGTTCTTCCTTTTTGGGGAGAGCAGGGTAAATGCCAACCACTTACCTCTGCTAGAGGTGTTAACCACAAGGTTTGTGTCCACAGCCATGTGTATCCACATGGCATTACTGACCTCATTTAAGACTGTGGTAGCATTAATAAGAAAGGCTGACTTAATGCTACTAAAAAGAGATAAAGCAAAAGGATTCTGGGTAATGGATGAGGCAGCCATTAATATCTTATATTGTTATGGTATAATTGTTGAAATTAATAATACTAATTGTATTAGTATTAATACAAAGCTCCAGACTTTGATATTCAGAGTCCTTTTTTTGTTGCATAGTCCCATCCAGAATACTGTATTGCATTCGGCCTGCTAATATTTGTAATCAACTTCTCTTTCTCCAGGACTATGAAATAAATAGAGGTCTAATTCTCTCCTACTCACCCTTAGTGAGTAGTCACTGCATGGAAGGCAGAGGCCCAGACTCAATGGGAAGGAATATAGGGTTAGGATGATTTTCTCCAGGAAACTCATCTCCCTCCACATATTACAAAAGAAAAAAAAAGTTCAATGGGAAAGACAAGACTAAAATAAAGACAAAAGATGTGCTCTGACTTACTTTTACATTATCGTGACTTTTTTTTTCAGGATTTTCTACATGCTCTGAGCTAGCTTTATATCTACTTTGAAGTTGAGTTAAGGTTCCCAGTCTAAACCCAGTGTCTCTAGATTTTCTCCTATTCTCTGAACACAAACTCTGGCATCTGACAAAAGTTTTAAATGGTTCATAGAGGATTGAAGAAAGTGGTACATGCCTTCAATATTCTCACATCTTCCTTTTCTATGTTCCTTTCCTTATACTCTCCCTATTCCAATATCGCCAAGCCAGAGGCATCCAGTGGTCTCCATTTTTGCAAATTACCCTTGTATGTGCTCTCCTGAAGCAGCACACAGCTTACACTTGGACCCTCCAACTCAAGACAAGTAAAAAATGCACTCATCCATGTTATGGTATTTCTGGCTAATAATATCATAGTGAGTTGATACATTTTAATAACAAGAACTTGGGGGACTCCTATTAGAGTCCTGAGTTAATGAAAACACAAAGTGAGTGTCAGGTATGCCGGGGAGGTAAAAATTCAGGTTACCTGAATTCATATCTCAACATAGGCTGATTAATGTAGCGGATCCTGAGTTTGGGGACCCTGCAGTGTCTGTGAGCTATTTATGGGAAGGCAGGTTGTCCTACTAGTTTACATGAGCAGGACTTACCTCTATGTAGATGTAGTGCTTGCTGTTCTCTATCACATGGATATAAGCAGTATGGATGGACTCTTCATGGTACTTTATACCAGCCGACCAATCAGCAGCAGAGCGGAGCAACTGTAAGGCAGCAATCAGAAATGAGTAAACAATTGAGATGACACCAGATGTGTTAATACAATGAAACCAATCCTTTTTCTTCTACACAACCGAATGATTGTGTGTGAGTGGTGTGGGTGTCATGTGTGGGCCAAGTAGAGTAGATGGGTGGGAAACTGGTCCTTGGACATAATCCATAAGGAAGGAGCCCAGCTAGAAATCAAATCCTGAAAATATCCTCCTCCACCCAGAATTATTTTGTCAACACTGCAAACCACAAAGTGTGGTTTCTACCAAGAGTCTTTCAAAAGTAGCTCTTTTGGGGGCTATGAGTAGGGTGACCATTGGTATTCTTTTTCCATGATGGTTCCACAATTACTATTTATTAATAGTACCACCGTTACTCTCCAAAGTGTCCTGGTTTGAGTCATGTGATATAGTCACCCTAGCTCTGACATGATAATGTGCTGATTCCTTTTTCCCCAAATAGTGCTCAGATTAATACCTTTTAAAATGCCAATAGATTCATTTAGATATATAATGTTGACTGTGGCTTTAATCGGCTGTCTGATTCTTGGTGTGCTTCTTCATTGTTCATCTTTCTCAGTCCTACTGCCTCCCTCTATTCAGACACTCACTTGCTCCCACCTGGATTACATCAAGAGCTTCCAGCTCAGGTGCCTGAGTATGTGTTAAGTACGCTGATACCTAGTGGGATCAGCTAGTTCAAAGCTTAGCCCAACCACTTTGTAGCTTTGATTCTGGTCAAGTTTCTCAACCTCCTGGTGCCTCATATTTCTGTTTTATTAAGTTGAATATCTATTTTATAGGGTTGTGGAGAGGATGAAATGAATCTCTGAGAAGTGTGCAGGAGGCCTGTTACCTAGTATGTGGTATTGCTATTATTAATTAGAACGTTAGAGGATGCATTTGAGCTCTGGCAGATCATGTCAGAGACGCTGGACAGTACACTGGGGCTGTGCACAGGAGGGTGGTCTGGAGGACATGCAAACCTGCAGCACTAAGAACCACTGTTGGTCACTTTTCCAGCATTCTAACTATGACTTCAGTACAATGTTAGGCATACAGTAGGTGCTCAATAAATATTATGTTAAGCATACAGTAGGTGCTCAGTAAATAGATACTTATTACTACTTCCTTGAGCAGTAGCATGACATTGCAGAAGAATCACTATTTGCTCCTCCTGATTTGAAATGAATATTGAAACTGTCTCTCATGAGGTCAACTGAAATTGAAAATAAAAGAATGGCTCCACATTATTAGGAATGTATAAAGCAATCTAGTACATAATTGGTTTTATGTCTGTTATATATAAAAGTTGGTAAAATTCTTGATCTAATCAATAGCTTTAAAAATTGCCTCTATAACACTAAATTCAAACTAGTACTTACTAACATCATCGATTATGTTATCCTCAAAATGTTATTCCTTTATTTACTATGAGGTATTTATTACAAAATAGTTTTCCTCGAAACATTTACTTAATTTTATCAGATGAATATGTACAGTTGGAAAATTTAATTGTGAACAGCAATAGGCAAATATCTCAAAAGAAAACTCATAATGGGGACACCTGAGTGGCTCAGTCAGTGAAGCATCCCACTCTTGATTTCAGCTCAGGTCATGATCTCGTGGTTCGTGAGTTCAAGCCCTGCAAAGGCTCTGCACTGACAGTGGAACCTGCTTGGAATTCTCTCTCTCTCTGCCTGTCTCTCTGCCCCTGCCCACTTGCTTTCTCTCTTTCTCTCTTAAAAAAAAACAACTCCTAAGGAAAATTTAAATAAATATGATCCACACGGGGAAAATACCTTGATTCATAATCTCTAAGGAACTGCATTATTGTCCATCAGTAGAAATAACACAGTGTTGAACAAATGGAAGTTTCCATTGTTAGTCCACTCAAATTTATGTTGAATCTTATTGCTAAGGGGCATAGCCCTGAAAATGCAGGCCACCTTGACAAGATTCTTACACTACACATAATGATTTGATTCTATATAACTCTGGGAACAATGTATGAAATTGCAGAGTATACTGGACAGATAGGAAATCTGGAGATCTGTGTTACACCTCTGCCCTTACTAGCTCTTTCCCCTTGAACAAGTCATTTTAATATCAGGGAGACTCGGTTTCCTCCACTGTACAACTGAGATATGAGATCCCTCTCTCTCTCTCTCTCTTTCTCTCTCTCCCAGTCCCTTCCTCCCACCCCCACACCCCACAGCTACTGGGTAAAAAAATAAATGTCATAACAAACACAAAAAGAAGTAGGTATGTGGCACATAGTATTTATTTGATGTATGGGATTTCTACCTCTAAAAACTTCCAGGCAAAATTTATATACCATCCTTGGTGGTAACTTCTCAGTCTTCCCCTCAAATCCTGAAACCTTATACTTTTCTTTCCTTTCTCACTCTCAAAATCTGCCCCGATTCAAAGATTTAACAAACCATTAACATAAGATATAAATTGGGAGTGCCAAATAGGGTTCAAGTCTAATTAAAGTGGCTTCCTGGACAATTATGCTGAAAAGAGTCTCCCTTGGAACCAGAGACACTGGGGAGGGAAGCTAAGGTTGATGGCCAATGGCTGCCATGAAGGCAATGTATGCAGGTCATGTATTTACCATCTTTCCTGTGAAAGTAATGGTAAATGTTTCCGTTCGTGGAAGCCTTTAAATGTTTAAAATAAACATATTTGTTTTTTGTAATGTTCATTTCTTTTTGAGAGGGGGTGCCAAGAGAGGAAGGGGGACAGAGGATCCAAGGCAGGTCCACACTGACAGCAGAAAGCCCGACGCAGGGCTCGAACTCACAAATTATGAGATCATGACCTGAGCCAAAGTTCGATGCTCAACCGACTGAGCCACCCAGGCGCCCCGAAAATAAGTATGTTTGTAAGCCAAAAGAAGAACGTGAAGGACAGCATAAGCAAGGTGGAGGGGAGCCCCCTAATGCCTATTAAACCTCAGCATGTGGAGGCTGCCCCCCTATACAGGGGGGTTCCACATTACCAATTCGATTGTCAGAGTCCAGACCTGCATTGTTTTCTCACCCTGAAAACTCATCTAACTTTAACAAGTCATCATTTTGTATTAAACTTGAACATATCTTTCAAGTGACACAAAGAAAAAATAACTTGGGATTACTATTCATTTACTATTATCCTAATTAGTTAAAATCTATCACCACAAAAATACTAAAAACACAGATTTCCCTTTGGTCCTGCCTCTACCCCTGAACCAGGGACCCTGAGGTGATCTATAAATCAGCTTGACCGCTTGAAACGCTTGATGGTCTAGAAAGCTTATAAAGAGCCACATAGGTCAAACACATTGTGACTGACCAATTTTTTAAATTTAAGATTTACTCTTTTTAAATTTAAGATTTACTCTCCCCTTTTTCTTAACTGATCTGACCAACTTGGCCTGCATTTTTGTTTTAAACCAATGTAACGGAGACAAGCCTCAAACCCTTGCTCACACATGCAGAAATGGGCCTCATCTTACTCCCCACCCCAAGTATATACTGAGAATCAAATCTAACCCTCACTTTTGAAACCTCAAGTTTGAATACACAATTTTAAAGTATATAAAAAGAGCATATTTCTAATTTTATGTTTTAGCCTCAAAACCGTAACTAGACCCAGTTATTTTCCATTGTACCATGTCCTATTTTTTTAGCTTTAAAGATAGCCTTCTCAGGTGAAATAGGTGAAGGGGATTAAGAGGTCAAACTTCTAATTATAAAATAAATAAGTCACATATGGTCAATGATACTGTAATAATGTTGTTCAGCGATACATGGTGACCATAGTTATCACGGTGAGTACTGAGTAATGTACAGAATGGTGGAATCACTTTGTAAAGACAGACAAACAGACAGACAGACAGATAACCTTCTCTTTATCCACAAGCCCTGATCCCCTTATATACAGTGGGTCTAAGCTGAATATACAGAAGTCTCTTCTTGAAGGAAAACTTTCAAAACTTCCTTAGTATTTGTCCCAAGTTGCTTTTCTCTTACTATTATGCTTTGCTTCCCTACAAATTCAGCACATATCTTAATTTCTTTTTATTTCCCTAAACTCCCAGGTCAATCATGGACCAGAGACTGCTAGGACCAGAGCACTTTTCATATGTCTCTCAAGCAGAGGTCACTGGTGGCCTGGGCCAGGAGACCAGGGAGGCACTCAGACTGTTGGCCCTCACTCTGCCAGTCCATACTGAGGGCACAGCAGGCCAGGAGCACCAAGAAATAGGAATTAGTTCAAGAATTTGCCTCATACTATCAGGCTCTTCCTTCTGGTATTGAAGGAGATAATCCTCAAAAAGCTCAATGCAGTGCTGGACAGGGAGTAAACATTCCCCTCTCACGGGGCTTCTCCAGCCAAGTAGCAAGTACAGAAATGCTACTGCATGAAGACCCAGTCCATAAATGGAAAACAGCTTCCATGTTAGGAAACTGCCTTAGAAGTAATTTAAGTGGCTTTCTTTTTATCCTCACCTACCTACTTTATTTTTTCACAATACAAAACATCTTGTGGTCCTTTGAAATCTACATTGATTCCTACATTGACAGCCTTTGGAGAGTCATTTGGCCATTCTCCCCAAGTGCAGAAACACATTTTTCCAGTAATATAATCTGGATGTCATTCACACTTGCCTGTTTGGTTTCTTTTCCGTTTAATGTATTTTTTAACAGACAAAGAGATCAAAGACCTAACTCCAGTGGAATTATTTCCCTCAATTTGGCAACACTTCCCAACAGTGACTGTCTAAGGGATAGCTTTTCTGCACGAAGCTGCCCAACTTAATAAAAAAAGATTGTTCCCTATATTGATTCCATATTGATGCCAATTTGGCATCAGGCTTTTTCTTTTACCTTAATAGACATGTCAAATGTCTTCTGTCTAGGTCATTTACCTGAAGTGGCAGTGATGGCATTCAGGAATCTAGTTTGTTCTTTTTAGGGGGAAAACAAGTTCTTTTATACAGTCTATGCATAAGCAGTTTCAGAACTGTCTTTCCTCCAATTCTCTGCCCCATGCCTTTGTCCTGCTTTGTCTTCTCTCAATGTTCTTGGCAGGCTTCTGAGAATGCCCAGCTCTGAGGGGAAACACCCAAGATTATTCTAAAAGTGCTGGTGGAAGTTGCTGAAGTCAGCATGAATTCTTTTCTTCCTTCCCTTCCCTCCCCTTCCCTCCCCTCGCCTCCCCTCGCCTCCCCTCGCCTCCCCTTTCTTTTTTTCAGTAGCAGAAATCTGTGTTGGTGGGGGTAGGCCTGGCTCCAGTCTCCCGGGCAGGCTGTGGCAAGCCTTCTGTAACGGCTATGTGTCAGGGCTGGTGTGGAATCACCAAGGATGGTTGGACCCAATGGTTGTGTGTCAAAAAAATTAAATAATCGGGTTCCCTTTTTCCAATAAAAAACACAAATTGCCCCTATGATTTATCTACTTTATTATGTCAAATGCTTCTCTCCCCTTCAATAAATACATGGTATAAAGACTTTGTATCCAGAAGTAGCCTAGCGACCCATCCAGAAAAATGTCAACTTCTTTGTTCCAAAGTCTTGAAAACACTAGGGAAAGCTTGAAGACTGAAGGTAGTATCGATATAATCCACAATGAGTGCACTTCCTCTAAGTAGTTTGCATGGGTTTGCTTATTTAGCCATCACCACAACCCTATGAAGCAGAGACTATTATGGTCTCTGTTTTATTGATGAAGAAAATGCAAACAGAGATGGGAAGTATTTTCCCAAGGTTGCACAGCTAGCATGTAGCAAATCTAGGCTTTGCACACAGTCTGACTCTAGATTCCACCTCTTCCCCTTGCTCCAGCCCCTTGCTCCCTTTGAGTTAATTAACCTTGTGGTCTCTAAATTATATTATGAACAATAAACTATATTAGAAATCATATTAAAATTTGTTAAAAAGAATAGCCCTATGGCTCGGTCAGTTAAGCATCCAACCTCGGCTCAGGTCATGCTCTCGCAGCTCACGAGTTTGAGCTGTGTGTCGGGCTCTGTGCTGACAGCTCAGGGCCTGGAGTGTGCTTCAGATTCCCTATCTCCCTCCCTCTCTGCCCCTCCCCTGCTCATGCTCAGTCTCTTCTCTCCCTCTCTCTCAGAAACAAACATTAAATAAAAAGTTTAAAAAGAATAGCCCTAAGACAGAACTTTACTAAACAGTGTTAAATTTCTCAACCAAGAGTATGTAAGAGTTATATGGCTACTGCCACACAATAGCTGAGAGAGTGGAGGGTCTAGAAATAGGACAACAAACCCTTTAAAAATCAAGTTGCGGGGGTGCCTGGGTGGTTCAGTCAGTTAAGCGTCTGACTTTGGCTCAGGTCATGATCTCACAGTTCATGGGTTCGAGCCCCACATCGGGCTCTGTGTGGACAGCTCAGAACCTGGAGCCTGCTTTGGATTCTGTGTCTCCCTCTCTCTCTGCCCCTCCCCCGCTCCTGCTCTGTGTCCCTCTCTCTCTTTCTATCAAAAATAAATAAACATTAAAAAAATTTTTTTCAATTAAAAAAAAAAAATCAAGTTGCCTACTTCACAACCAGGTCCTATCTCCTGGCTCCCTCCTGGGTTCTCTGGAAAACCAGGGATTCAGCCAGATTATTGCCTTTGGCCTCTAAGCTCCATACACTCATGACTTGAAAACAATAATGTCTAGACAAGATGAATACCATTTAGAGACAGTAAATGTGAAGTGAAACAACACCGTGGTCAGAACTTTACGGGAAAGGAGAAACAGAGCAGGGTCACTTCTTTTCTTTTTTTTTGGTTTCTGGTCATCTCAGACTTTCCTGACTTCAAAAAGTTGCACTGTCTGGCTGTGCCCACTGTTTTCACAATTGAACTTATTTTGGCAGGTCTGAAAAACAACTCCTGGCAGCCAGTAGAGACCCAGGTTTTGTGAGTTCTAACACTTGAAATTGTGGGGGGAGTCCTCTTTAAGAAAAGGAACACGAATTTATAAATGCAAACTTTGTAGATGCTAGAATGAAAGTCACAGCCTCCTTCCTGGTCTCCTTGCTTCCGCTCTCTTTCTAATCTAAGTTCTTCCCATGTAAAAACTTTAGGTCCCAAAGTGTGTTTGTTCAGAGATGGAAATAGACATGCGACAAAATGAGAGAGATCCTCTGTCAATTTAGCTTGGGAAGTTTCTCACAGCACATTCATTCCTAGTGATTCCATGCTGCATATTAGCATAACAAAGGCATTAAGAAATCCTGGGTTTGAAAAATCTGCAAAAACTTATCTGTCCGTGGAATCTTTTTTTGTGGAAGAGCTATTAGCATTTCACGAGTAAAACTGGGTTTGTAAGATTCTGATCTAAGTTAATTTTCATAAAGCATTCCTGTATCGTGCTTCTCCCTGGATGAAAAATAAGTTCCAAAGTTCATTTATGCCTCCAGGATCGGGTCCAAATTTACCATGTCAGTAGTCCAGGGCATCCCTAATCTGGCCTTATGCCACCTCAACTTCATCTACTCCCTCTTCAAGAGCAAATGGCCTGTGGCAGTCAGTTCCCCCATGGATGAGCAGGCAGGCTTATCCCTTACAGGAGACACCCACGCGGTTCTCTCACTCTTACTGCCTAATTCTCAGGCTGGCATTTAGTCCTAGGCCACACCTAGCATTGTTAACTGAATATTTCCACGTGGCAGCTTTCTCTCCCTCAGCTAACTATGTTTCCAGAGGCAGAGAACTTTTGTCTTCCTCAGCACTCAAGTATGCATTGACGACTTCACTGTGCAAACAGATGGCACTTAATAAACATATGTTGCCTGAATAAATGCATTAATGAGTAAGTCTTGGTGGACTTCCTTTCAAATCAATTGGCTTTACGGGTTTCTGAGTCCAGGCCAACCAGAGCAGATTGAGGATGAACATACAAGCGTATCAGGAGATATCACAGATCCAGCCCCACCTCTAACACCATATCCAGTGATGCAGAGAAGTGACTTAAGGGAGACATTTTATAGACTAGACCATGCAGAGTAACTATCTACCTTGCTGGGGGGACCAGATGAGAATATGTAAAACAGGGCTTTAACGAGGGATAGTAGAAGATGTAGGTACATGCAACATTGGATAAAACTTCCTTTGGTGATCACAAAAATGTACAATTCCCAGAAATTCCTTTTTAACAGATGCTTAATTAGCATCTGCTGACTTTGATAAGTTGATCACTGAGTCAATTTTAATGCCGTCTCAAATCTTAAATTATCTTATTTTCTTAACATGAAGGCTCTTATTTTATCTTATAGCATGGGTAATTCTTCCCTCCAAGTAGAATAAAATTAAACAGGTTCATAAAATATTCATTAACTTACATATGAATGTATATATATATATCTGTGCCTCTAAGTTTAAATTAGTTGTCTCCTATAGCCTGGGATAACTAAATATTCTCTCAAGTGGCTTATCTTTTTGATGGTTCTATTATTTGATCTATGGCCTGAAAGTCTTTTTACTTCTTAAATACAAATACCTCTACTTGTATATAGTACAAAGTAACTAATTTAGGCATTTCATTCATATATATAATCATATTCACTAGAGTCCATGGCCAGATTCTATAAATCCACATTAGCGATGCCAGGAGCAGACTGTTGGATCTTTACTTAAACAATACTTTTGATGCTGATAGTGATGACCTTGAACAAAAAGCAATGCCAAAGGTGGCCCATCCGAGCTCTGCCCCTGATGATCTCATTTACTTGAGCTGGGGTAACAATGGACCATAACAGGATTTCAAGCTCCGACTCTACTGGCGACCAACTAGCTGGTGACCCTAGACAAGTCCCCTAGCCCCACTGGGTCCTAATTTTCCAATTTGTAGTTTGAGATGGCTAGATGGGATATGGTAAAATTATGCGACTCCAATAAGCAAATTCCATGTTCTATTAAAAACGCCTCTAAAAGGCTTTTGGTTAATGAGGGAACTAAAATTAGACTGACCTATAATTAGCTTCTTAGATATGAAGTATCAGCCACATTCCTGGTGCTTAACTGGTATCAGTCCCAGGTTTACTGCATGTCAGGTTGCTAGAGTCACTTCAGGAGGAATTACAGGACAAGCCTTTCCTTGACTGGCCTTTTCTACGGCTATTTATTTCCTCATTTTCCAATTATGAACACATTTATTAGAATCCTTGTGACATAAAGATTTCTTCATTTACATGTAAACTTAAAACATTTTTGAGGGAACCAAAACCAGGCCCTTTATAGCAAATGTTATAAATGGAGGACAAAGAAACTTTTAAACATATTTTGTAAAAGTAGGTGAGTTATTCCAGATTGATTAACCCTTTTAAGTCATTCTGCAACCCACCAGTGATAATATCAAACATATTTAAAAAAAAAAGAAGCAAAAAGACAGAAATATAAATTTTTTTGAGCATTTGATGTTTTTACAGTTTATGTATGAAAGATTATATAGATTAAGAATGCACATGCTTTTGGGGCACCTGGGTGGCTCAGTCAGTTAAGCATCTGACTTCAGCTCGGGTCATGATCTCACGGTTCACGGGTTCAAGCCCCGCATCGGGCTCTGTGCGGACAGCTCAGAGCCTGGAGCCTGCCTCAGATTCTGTGTCTCCTTCTCTCTCTGCCCCTCCCCAGCTCATGCTCTCTCTTCCTCTCAAAATTAAATAAACATTAAAAAAAAATCAAAAAAAGAATGACTATGCTTTCTGTGAGACACTCTCATAAGGGACATGCTTCCTAATGATTGTTTTATATCAGCTGAGAAAATTATCAATCACCTACCATGTGTAAGACTCTATGACAGCTACAGTGGGAGGAACAGAGGCATAAAGGACATGAGTGTGTCACTAAAGAAACTGATAATACAGATGAAATAAGATGGACATGTAAAGATAATGATGAACACCCTACAGTATAGAATAAAAGACGAGTGACAGATGTAACACGTGCTGAGGAAGGAAAAATGTGCATTGATCATATTTATAAAAGAGCTCTAAAAAGAGGATAAATGGAATAGATTTTTAAACAGGAAATATAATACTAAGTTTTACAAGACCTATTCAGATATCTTTTGGAGTGGCACTCACTGAAACATATGAAGCCAATGTACTAGGCACTTGATCTAATAAGAGTAAGTCTACCCAGGAGCATTTGGTGTAAAAGAAAAGCCAGACTTACCTGTACATTGGCATGGACAGACCCAGGCACTTGATATTTCAGCTCATGGGCTGTTGTTTGAGATTTTGGAAGCAGAAAAGGGTACGAAAGGGACCGATACTTTGATTTCATTATCTAAAATGAAGAAAAACAGATTAAAAAAAAAAACAAAACAACAGATCCAGATGAGAAAATAGCTCCATTCCTCCCTACTTTTGTGATTATAAAAGAAATTAAGATTCATTTGAAAAAGAAAAATGTTAACAGTGAATGTTTCTAGTTGAAGAGGCAATAGATGATTTATTTTTGTGCTCTTTCCATTTTCCAGTGGCAGAGAACTCCTTTTTCCCTTCCTCCTTTACCTTTTGGAGTAAGGCATGTACTGTTTTCTATTTTTTTTTTAAATTTTTTTTTTCAACGTTTATTTATTTTTGGGACAGAGAGAGACAGAGCATGAACGGGCGAGGGTCAGAGAGAGAGGGAGACACAGAATCGGAAACAGGCTCCAGGCTCTGAGCCATCAGCCCAGAGCCCGACGCGGGGCTCGAACTCACGGACCGTGAGATCGTGACCTGGCTGAAGTCGGACGCTCAACCGACTGCGCCACCCAGGCGCCCCTTTTTTTAAAGAAAGCCTAAGTGTCATCTAGAGTTATAGAGGTATATAATTCCAAAAATTGTATTTTTTTGTAAACTGATTTCTTACTATCCTGCCACAGCAATGTATAACTGTATACTATATTTTAATAATTTCACAAGAAAATTATATACAAGAACCATATGTCATAAATTCCTATTAATGTGCATTTCAGTTATTTCCCATTTTATCAGAATTATTAGAAGCAATGTCCAAATAAATTACCTTGTTAAATTACTTTTTAACGTAAGTACCCAAAAAAGATTTTCTGAGATAAAGGTTGTATACTTTTTAAAAAGTTTTTTGGGGCTTACCAATTTATCCTGCCAGGAACAGAGTATACAAGCAACAGAAATCCCCAAACCAATCACAGCTACTAGCAGGTTAAAAGTAATGTCCCTTCATTTATTCATTCATGCTCCCTTAATTTTGGTTAAAAATATTTCCATTATTTCTAAGAGGTTATCATGTTTATGTAAACGAAAGCTCACATTAATGAAAAATAAGGGGAGACTCTAAGCTGTTGATAAAATAATTTTGTCCCAAATTATCAAGGACGCTAATGCCTTGTCATAATTCATAGTAAATAAAACAGAAGCTTAATGACACCAGGATGGTAGGCACTTAAGTTCTTCCTCTATGTAATGAAGGCGTACTAAAGACGTCACAGTCTGGACAAAAGGAAAATGGCTCTATCTTCTCACGCTGCTTCCCTTTGCTCAGAATCTCCTTCCAGAAGCCTGGACCAGTGTGAACCCAGTACAACGCCAGGACGGGAAGGACTTGAAAGCTCGAGCTCTTTCCTCCAAACAAGGCCCTTGCCCCCTACAACAGCCTTCTAGGTGACCATCAGTCCAAACCAGATGCTTAAACAACACTGAGCATCCAAAATGTTAAAAAGATCACAATAGGCCCTGAAAGTAGCATCTATCTCTCCATGCCTCGAATTGCCTGTGGTGTGAAAGTTTAGGGACATTTTCTTTTTCTTTTGCCCACAGACCCCAGTGCTCTGGCAACCGGGCACTGAAGAGCAGACGGGCCACCACAGCCCCTTCTTGCCAACCCTCTGGGCTCCTCCTCTTCCAGGCTATTTCTCTTCACATGGACTGAATCATGATAAAACCATCCACGTACCTTCGTGAAGTTCCAGCGCTGGATGAAGTGACGTGCTACGTCACGAGCTGCCTTCCCGTGAACTGCAGAGGCAATGTCATGCCATGGCATCCGGGGAGTGGAGTGCCTGTCAATGAAATCTGCCCAGGTGTCCCGGGGCAAGGATCATCACTAACTTCTGTGCCACAGACACAGCCATCTGATTCCAGCACTCACCCCAACCATGATATGTAAAAGGAAACATGGTAATGTTCACTATGCGTATATTACTTGGCTTGGGTAGAGCAATACCTTTATAGCCAAGAAAAACATAGCTATCTATTACATTGAGGAGCACAGTCCCCCAAGTTCCTCCCCCAACAGGTTTCCATTTCACTTAGTACAACATAATCACTAGTCAAGGCAAGATGTGAATTGGTGTAAATTATCTAAGGCTGTGTAGTTAATATTACATTTTTCTTCTAAATCCTGTTGAAATAACCTCAGGCTGTATATACAGTTCTGTCTTTCTCTTCTCTTAGACACATAAGCACAGTGATAATCTGAAAATGGGTCATTTTAATGCTGGAAGATGAAGATGATAAGCAGAAAAGGAGATCAAAGGAAGTCACCTCTTGCAGAATTACAGATTATTACCCCCCAAATATGCCTTGATGGAACCTGGAGGTTTCAAACAGTAAGCTATATTTCATGCTCTTTTCTTATTATACTTACAAGGAAATGTCCTTGTGTATACGACTGGATCATAGTCCCCAAAGTTTTACCAAATATTCAAAACAAAACAAAGCAGAATAAAGGGCATTATATCCTGTACATGCATACTTGCTGAGATGCTGACAAGTAAAAGACAAAACACAAGCAGCCACCCACGACCATGGTACTCACCAGCAAAAGGTTTATCAAGTTGAACCCAGTCTTTGAAGACAAAATTGCAGTAGTCCTTTCCATGCCAGAACCTGGTTTCCCCATGGAGCTCTCCCATGCCTGTCTGTAAACTGCGGAGGGAGCTGGTGTCTGTGAAGGCAGCAGAGACTGTGTTCAGGTGGGCCCCAGGGAGGGAGGCTCACGTCTCATTTATTGAATGGCTAGAGACTTCCGAACTGTTATCTTTAAGCCTTGGAACTAGGGTAGCATGTGTTAATTCTATCTGAGGCTGTGGGCTGGTGATGTTTCATAATCCATATGAGTTTACCATTAGTGAGTAGTGGGGGCTATAACCAGGTTCATTACTTGACAATGAAATTCAATGTTCTTCTCCCCATCTACTAGGTGACTGAGGAACAGATCACAAAGTTAACCATGAATAAAGAACTTGCTGAGAGGGACTATGAGAGAGCAATAAAGCCAGGTCAGGCAGAGAAACATGAATGGGAGACGCCATGAAGAAGTCATACCCTTGGCTCTCTTCAACCAACAGGGCGTATGCCCAATACATAATTTTGTCTTTTGCATCTCAGAATCAAGAACCTCAAATCAGCACACAGCCCCTGTTCCTGCCCTGGGATTGTCAAGCTGACTGACACCGAGCTTCATCTTTTTGGGTCAGAAATTCTTTACACGTAAAAGGAAGAATTTGGCCTAGATGGCATCTAAGATCTTTGGCTCTAACACTCCATACTCCCAACATCATAAATGACATCCATAATAAATATCACAAGAACACACAGAGCTTATGATCACATAAGGCGCAAAAGCAGCAACCCACCACAGCATTTCACAAAGAGCTTTGTCGGGACCACTTTACTTAATTCTGACTTAAATAGTTTGTACATTTATGGGATATGGTAGCCACATAAACAACTAAGCAGGAAGACAAGCAGAGCTACAAATCACAAAGCAGCGCTTGGCACAAAAGAGGCACTTAACAAACACGCTGGGTACAAAACTATTCATTGAATGAATAAATGGTAGCACATACCAGTGAGAGGAGCAGACCAGCCCCCTACCACCACATGTCCCAGAATGGTCTTTCTAAAACACATACCATTGGCTTAAAAGCATTCTAAGATCACCTGCTGCCTGCCCACGGGGAGTCAGGTCCTAAAAGTTGAGTGTGCATAGAAGGCTCTTCCCAAACTGATGCCAATCTCCCTTTCTGGCCTTTGTTCTTCCCTAACCCAGGCCCCATGCACACCACCTTTCTCCCAGTGTTTCGACAGGCGTGGTTTGTTACGCCTTGGTACAGTTGGCACATTATTCCTTCCCGTCCGGAATGTCCTTCCCTCCCTCTCATCCTCAACTCCACATCTTTCTAGAGCTACAATAGCTGTCACCTGCCCTACAGGTACCTCCCAGATCCCAGAAGGGTGAGGCTACCACTAGCACTGCCGTAGAGCCATCAGTAGCTGCACACCCTGGTGCCTCAGACTCTGTGACACAATTGTGCACGGATGCTCCCCACGAATCTGGAAGCTCTTCGGGGTGGAGAGTGTGCCTTCACTGCGTGGTGTAGCTCCTGGCATTCAGTAGGCAATCAATACGTACTTGCAGAACAAAGGTTTTTAAACAATCACCACACACACACACTGCTAATATTCTAACTTAAACTGAATAATTAACCTTCAAAGGTTATTGACATAATCTATAAAAGAAAAATGTCTTAAAAGGGCTAAATATTAACAAAACTAAATAATGTTAAAAATAGCATTCTATTGACTTCTCCCAGTGATTTATTTTCCTGCTCTGTTGAGACTGAAAGGCCAAAGTACTGGCAATCTGGTTGCTCACCTGTAAAATCTTTAGAATAAGCATGGCATTTTATATTTTTTTTAAGAAGAGAGATAGAAAGGAAACAGGAACAAAGAATGAGGTAAATCATGGGTCAAATTCCAAAAAAAAAAAAAAAAAAAAAAAAAAATATATATATATATATATATATATGGTAATATATACATAAGCTAAAGCTTAACATTTATATGAATACATGTGTTTAAAAATTAACTTTCACCTAACAATCAGTTATGATAAGAAAAACAAAACAAAGCAAATTCTCATCTCAGAAAATTGTGTTGGTACTGATTGGATTCAACCTGCTCATAATTCAAATTTGTTTTTGGTTTCAGTCATGGCCTAAATTATTCCAAATAAGTCAGTCTTCCCCAGAACAAATTAAATATTAAGGCAATACAGCCAAGGACTCATAGTTAGTGTGATTGCTGCCCAGAAGTGCATGAGCACCTACGAGCAGGAAGAGAGGCTTTTTACATCAGCCATGCTGATCTGAGGGGTCCTCCTCAGTCTGCATTTGGCTTCCGGCTGATTTCATAATTGCACTGGCCTTGTCTTTGGCATAGGTTTTATGCCAGTTTTCTGCAATCCTCATCCCTCAATGGCCCAGACACAGGCTGTAAAGTTCACAGAAAGGGTGTCTTCCTGCCCTTCACCCATGTCTTCTGGTTTTGCTTCTTCTTCTCTTCTTTTTATGGTCTCTTGACTGCCAAGGCTGCATCCCCTACACCATTACTGCAACCCCCACTTCTTGACCTTCTTTCCTAGTCCCTCCTCCTTCACAAAGTTCTCCCTAATCTTCTTCTAAATGTGCTCTTCGAGCTCTGGCTTCTCCTTTGGCTCTCAGATCCACAGCCCCTTCCAAAGCCTCCCTCAACCTTCTCCACCCAGTTGTCCCACCAGGCCTTAAACCCACGTGCTTAACACTAGAATCATTATTATTCCCACAAAATCAAGTCTTCCTTGAGATTTCTGCTTTCTGTTCATAGTTACTCAAGCTCAAACCTCAGGATCAACTTTGGCTCCTTTCTTTTCCTTGCTCTCTTCTCCACCTACCTCCCAGTCGCCACTTCCCAAATCCTATTGAAATTCTGCAGATTCTTCCTTTGGAAAAAGTTTCTCCCATTCACTTCATTCCTGGGACAAGCTAGTCAGACTCTCTGTGTCTGTAGTGTAACTTAGTAAAACACCACCCTTAACTCTCCACCCACTCCCCACCACCTGTCTTCTCCAAATCCCACCTCCATTCCTCACCCACCAGGGATTCTCCAACATTTGATAGATGAAGTTCAAGGTCACAGCCTGACCTTCAAAACCTTCCATTACAGGTACAGATCTATCCCACCAATCCAATCTATACACAAAATTTACTAACTCTTATCCATAATTCCAAAACCCAAAAGCTCTGAAAATTCAAATGTTTCCTCATAGCTCATTTGCTAGCAAAATCTGACCTGAACTGACAAGAAGTTATAATCTTTATTTAACCCACCTGGTGTTGCACAAATATAAATGATCTGTTTAGGTGTTTCCCAGACCCTGCAAGCAGTATAACATAACATAGAGTATAGGTATTGCATTACCTTTCTAAAATCTGCAATCTTCTAATTTCTGAAGCACATCTGACCCCTGGAATTTTGAATAAGAAATTATAGACCTCTATGCATCTACCTCATTCCACACCTACATCTGACATGACGAAATAAACACTTTTGGCACTTCCCACATATGTGTCCTAAGATATAACATCTACCAGGGCACCTGGGTGGCTCAATCAGTTAAGCTTCTGACCTCAGCTCAAGTCACAATCTCAAGGTTCTTGAGATGGAGCCCCACACTGAGCTCTTTGTTCTCAGCACAGAGCCCTCTTTGGATCCTCCTGTTAGTGCATTATCTAATTAACCCATAGTGATCTTGCACATGGCTCCACGCTAATTTCTGTCCACAGCCAGTAAGGTTCACTAGGAGCCCAGGTCATCGTGGTCTTTTACGTTCAAGTAAAACTGATTTGAACTAAGAAGCTAACCCAGTTTGTAGCCTCAGGAAAGGAAGTTATTAACTCAAGCAAATATTCAGTTTCAGATTTCTTATGAAGAGTTACTCTGTGCTTAAATCAGGTTTCAAGTCCTATGAGACACTATGTTTAAATCATTACATAATTTTTTAATTTTTTTTTTAATATTTTTTTTCAACTTTTTTTTGGGGGGGGGGGGAACAGAGAGACAGAGCATGAACGGGGGAGGGGCAGAGAGAGAGGGAGACACAGAATTGGAAACAGGCTCCAGGCTCTGAGCCATCAGCCCAGAGCCTGATGCGGGGCTCGAACTCACGGACCACGAGATCGTGACCTGGCTGAAGTCGGATGCTTAACCGACTGCACCACCCAGGCGCCCCTATCATTACATAATTTAAATGTAGAGCTGTGCTCTTTAAACTCCTTTCATTAATAGCAGAACCTTGCTTTTTTTTTCCAACACAAATTCACATGAAGCTTTTATATATATATGTATATATGTGTATATATATGTGTGTATATGTGTGTGTGTATATGTTTCTGTGTGTGTGTATATATGTATATATATGTATATATGTGTATATGTGTATATATGTGTATATGTGTATATGTGTATATATGTGTGTATGTGTATATATGTGTGTATGTGTGTATATGTGTATATATGTGTGTATATGTGTATATATGTGTGTATATATGTATATATGTGTGTGTATATGTGTGTATATGTGTGTGTGTGTATATATATATTTCTGAAACATATATACACACAGAAACATATATACACACACTCACAGAATTTTTCTGGTTGAAGCAAGTACCAATAGAGACGGGAGTATCCAGGGCCCACCTGCTTGGCATACCCCCTCAGAGCCCCTGAGAGACACCAGGGTCCACAAGTGAGTGACTCATATCCAGCCATGGTAGCTGGGCTCTAGCTAAGTCTTCTAAGTAGTGCCCTAGAACTGTGGCCTCGGAATCCAGCCAAAACCTCATGATGTAGTAATCTGCATTTTTGCTAAATCACAAACCTGAATTATGAGCTCTGGAAGGCTGATAAACTGGAACAGCACTATGCAGGTTACTTTTGATCTCTAACCCTGAGTTTCCTCATCTGTAAAAGGGAGTCAATCTGTAACACTATTACGGCCGAGCACCACCAGTGCTTAGGGTAGTAACAGGAAGCCTGCACACAATAAACTCTAGCTTATGATTTTACTATGGTTGCCATTCATTACGAACATTACTTGTCCCTTTACTTGTCCCCTGATCCGTTGCCAAATTCCTCTTCATCCCCACCACCACATTTTAGGCCCTATTTATTCAAATACCTAGTTCTTACAAAAGCTCCTCAGGTAACAATTTCAAATAATACATGTGGCGTAAAAACTGTGCAAACAGAAAGCCAATCCAGAAACACACTCACTCTGCTCATGCAGCAAAAGCTGAAGCCTAAGGACATTCTGCGGCTTCACACATCACTTACCAACATTAGGTCTAGTGAGTCCCTGCTCAGACTTACTGGAAGAGTGAAAGAGTTTCAGGTGGGGTTTTAAACCATGGATTAAATTCTGACGACTTCTACAGTGATTACAATAACCTGGAGAAAGTTGAGAGTTCTTTTTTTTTTTAAACAAAGAAATAGATATATATCAAATTTGCTACCCTGAAAAGCAGGCTCGATCATTTTTAAAACTAGGCAAGGCTATAAAACCAGTCACAAATTCTGTGCTACAGAAAACTGTAGAGCTTTAAGACAAATTTGAAAAGAAGAGTAAATTTACAAGATGTAGAAAATCTAATGTTTGAAGATAAAACTTCATATATTTCTGGCTAGGAAGAGACAGGAAATCTCTTCTATGAGAAGTTAAGGATGCTTAATACTTTTCTTTTTTTCTTTATAACTTGGCATTATTTTAGAAATGCTTAGACATCCTGCTACCATCAGAAGTATGAATTGTGGTTGTCATAGCTACTTGTGCGACTACAACAATAACTCTGTTCTAAAATGAGGCAAACAAAGCCACAAAACGGCATGATATTGAATAGGTGATAGCCACCTTTCAGCATTACTCACACTACTCCATTACAGAAAGACAGGTTTAAAACCTGGTCCACAGTGTCCGGCTGTGAAAGAACAGCACATCATCAAGATAAATCCTAGCAAAGACGAAGACTTACTGGAGGCACTGTCGATGCTGCTGATGCTGTCTGCATCGTGCAGGTGGTGCCTGTGGAGATGTCTGTAGAGGCTAAATTTCGAGAACTTTCTGGATTTTCCTACTCCTTTCAGTTTTGAATCCATATCATCAACGCTCCTCAGGGTGGGCGGATTGTTACTAGCTTTGTTTTTATCTTGAAGGCTTAAGGATTCCATGGACTCTGTTGTTTCAGCCTGAGAGAGTTATTAAAAAAAAAAAAAAGAAAGAAAGAAAAAAGATACCTCATAGGATATGCCGCAATGTGACCCTTTAATTCTAGTTGAGCTGACGTGTAAAGTTCACACATGATGGTCTAATAGACACACAACAATGTGTGAGGTCAGCCACAGGGCAGTGGAGGATTCTTGTGAGCTGCTTAAATACTGGCAAAGGAATACCAGGCGTTCCATTGTACATCCCCCTGCAGTAGATTAAATTCTTGAAATTTCATACCAGTTAACCTTTTTACGTCAAATACAATTACATGAGTTATATTCACCGTTGAGCTACTGAATTTCTTCCTCTGATAAACGTGAATAGTGCTTTTTCTGTCAACTGTTTTTCTTGCTACTTATTCACTAAATCTCTATTTTTTCCAGAAAAGTCACCAGCATATACAGCAGCAAGATAAAATGGAGACCATCAAAATTTTTAATGAGTGTATTGATATTTTGGCAACCATTAGAGTTAAACCACTAAGCACTGTTTATGGATATGGCCATATGGGTATTTTGGCAGCGCTTGATTTAAAAGGTACTTTGAGAAGTTATTAAACTCCTGCCTTCAAAAAGAAGTCCCTTCATGACTCCAGACTGACTTATCCTATTTTTGCACGTTTTTAAGTAGGAATATTTCAAAAACCTTTGCAGGTACTTGTAGTAAGGCTGCTTATTTAACTTAAAGCTCAACTGATGCACATTTTTGTTTATGAACATTTTTTTTTTCCAAATAGGAAATGAATCTCTCGTTTAAATGGAAAACAGGAGTTAATTATGAGCTGGCAAATGCTCTGTTGGATCTGTTTTCTCTTACAAGAGAAGAAAGAGATTAAGAGATGCAAAGTTACAGACTTGCTAGGTGGTCTTTGAAACCAGGTCTGTCCATCCAGGAATATGCTGCCCCCCAGTGAACCAATCAATCAGTCATGCTATTAACACATACTTATACAAATCATGTCCCTTCTATGCAGTTCCATAAAGGTGAGATTTACTTACTGTGAAGGAACTCAGAGATGGTCCTACAGTGACACGCTTCACGCTGCCCACGTCCGTGAGTCTGTGTTCGTTGTCATCCCACCTTCCATAGGCCAGGTCGATCCCACCCACAAAAGCCACTGACTGGTCAATGACAACAATTTTCTCATGATGAGCCCACAGATACACGCTGGATGATACATGATCTGGGTGCCTCATCACCTTGGGAGGGAAAAGAAAAAACCCACGAGTAATGTACTTTTTAAAAAGTTCTTCATGTTATAATAAAATATATCTGTTTTATCCCCTGAATAGCATTTTCTATAATTCAAATACCAGAATATGCTCTGTATACACCAAACTTCTAATTTCATTCTCAGTGCTTACAAGAGGAAGATTCCTGGTTACTTTTTTAAGCCTCCCCACCAGCCCTGCCCCATACCACATTTGGGGGAAGCTGCCATTTAACTAGAAATGTGGTCACATATTTCAGTAAAAGCTGTAATACCTTTTGTAATGTAAGAGCTGATTCCTTTTTTCCACCTAAAAGGCTTATGCTATACCTGATCTTATTTTAAAAACAACAAAAAACTCTGAAAATGTTTAACCAACATCTACCTCTGAGAAAATTTTTAATAGGTATATTGATATTTTGGCAGCCACTGAGTTGAAATTGCAAGCATATGGATATAGGGATATACATACTTTGGCAGCTCTTGATTTGAAAAATATTTTGAGGAGTTATTATTCTCCTGCTTTCAAAGAGAATTCTCTTTATTTTTTTTTAATTTAATGCTCATTTATTTTTTGAAAGACACAGAGAGAAAGAGTGCAAGTGGGAGAGGGGCAGAGAGCGAGGGAGACAGAGAATCCAAAGCAGGCTCCAGGCTCTGAGCTGTCAGCACAGCGCCTGATGCAGAGCTCGAGCTCACGAACTGTTCTGAGCTGAAGTTGGAGGCTTAACTGACTGAGCCACCCAGGCACCCCTAAAGAGAAATCTCTTTAGATGATCCCAGACTGACCTATCCTATTTTTGTATATCTTTAAGTAAAGCATTCCAAAAACCTTGGAGACTACTAAAGTTCTTAGTAACCTACATTTGTTGTGTGTAGTAAAATACACGTAACACAAAATTTACCATTTTGACCATTTTTAAATGGACAGTTCAGTGGCATTACATACATGCATATTGTTCAATCATCACCATTATGTATCTCCAGAACGCTTCATTTTGCAAAACTGGAACGCTGTATCCAATGAACAATAACTTCCCATTCCCTCCTCCCTGTAACCCCTGGCAAACACCATTCTATGTCTCTATGAATTTGACTAAGTATCTTACTATTTGCCTTTTTGTGATTGGCTTATTTCATCTAGAATAAGGTGTTCAAGGTTTACCTATGTTTTAGCATACATCAGAATTTCATCTCTTTTTAAGACTTAAATATACTCCACTGTATGTATATACAAATCATTATTGAGATTGGGATATTAAAGTGTCCAACTATTATACAATTGATTGTACAATTGTCTATTTGGTCCTTCAATTCTGTCGGTGTTTGTTTTATATATTTTGATAGTCATTATCAGGTATGTACATGTTTACAATTGCTGTATCTTTTTGCTACATTAAAACTTTTAATAATATATAATGTCCTTCCTTATATATTATAAAATTTTTCTATTATAATATCATCTGATACTAGTATAGCCACTGCTGCTCTCTTTTGATTAGTATTTACATGGAACATCTTCTTTTAGCCAAATAAAAACACATAATTGTTATATACTGTAAGCCTGCTGGAGATTTATTAATTCATATGTCTTGGTGTATCTCAATGACTTGGCAATAATTATTGATAGCTTCTTCAGTCTTTAGTAAATATCAAATTGCTCTTTTTTATTGCTTATTGTATTTATTTATTTTAATTAGTTTTGTATATAACACACTATTAAGAAAAAGCTTTTTAAATCCTAGATGAGCTCTCTGTTGCTATGAACATTCAAGGGACATCACAAGGAGACCACATCTAAGACATTCCAGGATAATCTCAACGAGGAGCAAGGGAACTTGACGAAGCTCCTGAGTATTGAAACAATTGTAGAAGGTGTGTTCTTGGCTAAATTATCAGGTTAGGAGAAACAGAAATGTGAACTCTGCGGACCCCATCGATATCAGAAGTATAAGAAAGTATTTTTGTTTTATTTCTGAGAAGGATCCAATGCTATTCACTCAAAATTGTACATTAGGGAATTCTACAAATTACCACTGCTCAAAGCAAAGCACACCTGAAAGACTACAGAATAATACAGAAGAAAGGTTGTTCAGAAGGATGAACCTATTACCTTTATGTTGGGGTGTAGACGCATTAAAGTCCTCTTGCTGTATTCACTGTTGATGCCAAGAGCGAGTTCCACCTCTTTGTAGAGCATTATGAAGATTCTCACCCCCTCTTGCTGTCACAAGAGAGAACACAAGGAGGAATGAGAATTTCTGAAAGTAGGTTATGCTTTTTCTTGTCTTTTTCTTGCCTGTGTATTATAAAGTTTCTTCTATAAACAAGTATAATAAGATATTTAATGAAAAATGCAATACGAGAAGGTGAAACATAAGTATATATTAAGATACAAATATAACAAAAATGTATCTCCCTTCCATTCTTAGGACTTGTCATACCAAGACAGAGTGTCAATATTTGAAAAGGCTGAAATGGTAAATTTACCAGCGAAAAGTGATGGTCTTATACCTGTGAACATTTTCAAACACTTACACAACATTAAGGAAAGTGTTGGCCTGATTCAGGTTGCAGGATTAGGGTTTTTGGTTTGTTTTTATTACACTTCCATTAGTTAAAATAGCAGTGACAAAAAACTCTGATGGCAATAAATCACACTAAATATCCCTTAAATGTTTCTGGAGTATTTTAATAGAATTTTTCTTGATTAAAAATTACTTAAGTAAAAAAAAAACATTTCTTTATCTTCAAAGATGAATATAGTGATTCACATTTGGAACTCATAATTACATCATTAATGTCTATTTGTGACATGACTTCTTTGGAACTTTCTCTAATGTTCAAAAATCCCTAAGATTTAGCAGCAGCACAAAATTAACATCGATTCAACCTTAGACCTTGGACTTAAAAGAAGACAAATAAGGCCATTGTGAAGGTCAAATTAAATCAAAAGTGCCTGATAAACTTGAACATGCTATGTTAGTAATATTTGTATTAGTATTAACTATTAAAAAGACAATGTTGGGGTGCCTGGGTGTTTCAGTTGGTTAAGTGCCCAACTTCTGCTCAGGTCATGATCTTGCAGTTCACAGGTTTGAGCCCTGCATTGGGCTCTGTGCTGACAGCTCAGAGTCTGGAGCCTGCTTTGAATTCTGTGTCTCCCTCTCTCTCTGCCCCTCCCTCACTCATGTTCTGTCACTCTCTCTCAAAAATAAATAAATAAACTTTATAATAAACAAATAAATGCAATATTCTTTAAAAAAAAAGACAATGTCTAATAGCTGGTAGTACAAAAAAAAAATAGTATTTTCTCTGCTAGTTTGGATAGTGATAAGGTTTTAGCTAAATTGCCCCACACCTGAATGTCCTTCCTCTTCTCCCTGTCTAGTCACACAGTCCCCTCACCAACATACAGTTAAGAATGTATTCCTCCAGGAAACTCTTATCTTATTTACCCCCACTTCTTATATGACCTTTTTACTTTTTAGGTTTTTATCCTCAGTACTGCTGTGCAATTTGCAACATTTGAATTTGCATTCTCTATATCCAGCAGCTCTGAAGCCATTTTGAAGCATACTGCATACATATTGGATAATGTATCTACACCTAGGCATTTAAAATCCTAGAGATAAAAGGCAAGAACTTGTACACTTATAAAGCATTAGAGATACTGGCATATGAAATAAACTATAGTGACAAAGAGTAATTTAATTACAATTTAAATTAACAATCCATGGTAATTAGATATACTTCATAATGGAAATTTGAGTCATTAAGAAGCCAACTGGGTCGAACGCAACTAATTTATAAGAATTCGTTATTTTTGCAACACTACAAAAATATGAAGTATCATAGGAGTTAATATTTTTAAGTTGCAGGGTACAAAATCTTGGAGTACACCAAATATATATATATATATATATATATATATAATGTATATATAATATATATATTATACATATATACATATATACATATACATATATGTATACATGTATACATATATACACCAAATATATATATTATATATATAAAATACATATATATACATATATACATATACATATATGTATACATGTATACATATATACACCAAATATATATATATATTATATATATAATTATATATATATATAAAATTTGGTGTACTCCAACTATATATATATACATATAGTTCCCCAATATTGGTCTGCCAATATTAAGAAGCATATTTTGGCCATTAAATCCTTATAAGAACACATCCCTTCAAAATACTAACACTCTCGGTGTGCCTGAGTAACTCAGTAGGAGAAGCATCTGACTTTGGCTCAGGTCATGGTCTCATGGCTTGTGAGTCTGAGCCCGACATCAGGCTCTGCTGACAGCTCAGAGCCTGGAGCCTGTTTTGGAATCTGGGTCTCTGTCTCTCTCTTTGCCCCTCCCCCGCTTGTACTCTGTCTCTCTCTCTCTCTCTCTCTCTCTCTCTCTCTCTCTCAAATAAATAAGCATTCAAAAAAATTTCAAAATACTAACACTCTATATTTCTTGGTGTAACATCTGAAAAGTGCATACATTTTTGGAGGAATATACTTAAATATATGTTCTGAGCTGCATTAAGGAAAGTCAAACGGGCGATGGATATTAAGGAGGGCACCTGTAGTAATGAGACTGGGTATTGTATGTAAGTGAAGAATCATTAAATTCTACTCCTGAAACCAATATTGCAGAGTATGTTAACTAAAATTTAAATTTGAATGTGAAAAGTAAAATGCATTCTGACCCTGAAAAAAAAATAGGATAAAAAAAAATATATGTCATCCTATTTCTCTGGTTAATAGCTGACTTTTGGAATTTTCTTATTAGTAATTAAAATTATGCAACTATTACTGCAACCAAGTGCATAAGGACAGACCAGATAAAGAAATAAGGAAGTGAAAGTGTAGGCAAGACATGAACAGATTAGCTTCTAATAGTTCAGTCACTTAGTGCTCTGCAATGAACCACTGGTGGAGAGCTCTAAATGCAAACTAGAACATTATTTTTTCCCTCTAGTGTTCATATACACTCTGCTCTTTGGGTATTTTAGGATTCGGTACTGAATAATAGTAACACAAAATAGCATCCCATTTAAAGATATAGTATAAAGTCTAAAACCCAAAATTGCAACCCAAATTATAAAACATTATACCTGACATCTTTCGTCACGTTTATTTTAAATGAATGAAATTGTGCTTCTTCAGCTTATGAAATTACCATTCTTGAAGGATAGTAGTTGCAATTTAGACCCTGGCCTGATTCTTTTTTTTTTCTTATTTTTTATTTATTTATTTTTTAATTAATTAATTTTTTAATTTACATCCAAGTTAGTATATAGTGCAACAATGATTTTACGAGTAGATTCTTTTATGCCCCTTACCCATTTAGCCCATCCCCCCTCCCACAACCCCTCCAGTAACCCTCTGTTTGTTCTCCATATTTAAGAGTCTCTTATGTTTTGTCTCCCTCCCTGTTTTTATATTATTTTTGCTTCCCTTCCCCTATGTTCATCTGTTTTGTCTCTTAAAGTCCTCATATGAGTGAAGTCATATGATATTTGTCTTTCTCTAATTTTGCTTAGCATACTACCTTCTAGTTCCAGACCCTGGCCTGATTCTTACAGTTTTCTACTGACCTGCATAACTAATGGATTTTTGAAATAATAGAGATGTTAACACTAATGGATTACATTATTACCCTCCATTTATTAATACCTTACACTTTCTTCTATATTTTGTCTTTTCTCATTGAAATAAATTAACTCCAAAGGAAATAGGGTAGAGACTTTTAAGTCTTTTTAGCTTATATACAAAAGACTAATAAGGAAGTAAGAAAACAGTTCATTTTAGGTAATCTGGTTTACAATTATTTACTTATATCTGTATCAGAATGAACAGTTAATTAGTGACAAGATTTCTGTGATCATAAAGCAATAAATGCCTCTTCTTTTGGTCAAAGTATTACAACACTATCATAAACCCTAAACTACAAAGGGCAAAGGAAAAATGTTTCCTGACAATGAAGGCATTTTCCCGGTCATAATAGTGCAGACTTACACAAAATGTGAGAAATAACTGTGCAAAATGAAAGCCAAATTAGAAAAGAAAAAAGGACTGATGTGAATTCTGTAATTTAAGGAATACACATCTGAAGCATCCAATGTTTTACCAATACCTTTTCATGACCCTAGGGGAAATTACTTTTTATTACAGAGGAGGAAGTAAAGTATTAATAGGCCAAGTAGAAAAATGAATGGCCTGGAGGGGATTACACAATGTCATCTTTCTCATCTCTGCTGAAGTCACGTAACCCAAAGGTTAACGGAACACATGTCACACTATAAACACAGTATAAACTTCGTAAAACCGGAGTTTCAAAAGTTGAAAGTTCTGACCTCTTTTCTAATTAGTTTTGAATCAAGTAGAGCAGACATAAGAGTATACATAGTAGGAATTTTTAGGAACTTCACATATACAAAATACATGTGAAGACAACAAAAAGTAAAAAAATTTTATAGTTGACATCAAAGAGACTTTTTTTGAGTCCATTGTTTTCTCTCTGATTACTCAAAATACTGTGGTCAAAATATTTTCTAAATGCAGCCAGGTTTGTCTCCTGCCTCGAGACAGCTTAACTTATGTATCCCCAGGATAATCACCAACTTTATCATTTGTCAAGGACTTCTGCAGAGTGTGCAATATTTGGGGAAAATGAAAAATAAAGGACAGGAGATCACATCCTCACCATTCAATGTAAGCAATGTGAAAAAGTACAAATGCTCCTTTTTTTTTTTTTTGAACCAGTTCTATTTGAAGCATAGTCTTCAAGGTTGAAGATCTATTTTTCCTTTCCTACACATGCCCTTCTAGCCCACCACTTTGATAAGATCCTGTTTTATTTTCCTGTGTGGAGATGTGATTATCTCATTTGACAAACCTGAACATCTTTTCCTCCTAAATGATCACTGATTGCAGCTCTAGAATGTGGCTTGTGGTCCAGGACAGAAAGAAACTACCTCACAACAAAATCACCCCTGAGGACCTAAACCCTTTTCTGTAGGTCTCCAGGTGGCTGCATTTGAAGATTTTTTTCAGTGCAAGTCCCATCAGAAATATCATGTTCCTAGGGCGCCTGGGTGGTTCAGCTAGTTAATCGTCTGGCTTCAGCTCAGGTCATGATGTCACCGTTTGTGAGTTTGAGCCCTGTGTTGGGCTCTGTGCTGACAGCTCAGAGCCTACAGCCTGCTTCGGATTCTATGTCTCCCTCTCTCTCTCTCTCTCTCTGCCCCCCCCCCTCTCTCGCACTCTGTGCATGTGTTTCTCTCTCAAAAATAAATAAACATTAAAAATTTTAAAAAAAGAATCATCACATTTCTAAGGTTGAAATATACACATTGGGTACATGAATACAGTTGCCATAACTATGATGCACTTTATTTCAACTCTTGGGGCAGTCCGTGCAGACCTGTGGGAAACCCTGCGATGCTGACTTGAGCCATAATCAGCCTCTAAGTCAAGGTTGGCTTATGCTATTTTAAATTTTTTTTTCAACGTTTATTTATTTTTGGGACAGAGAGACAGAGCATGAACAGGGGAGGGGCAGAGAGAGAGCGAGACACAGAATCGGAAGCAGGCTCCAGGCTCTGAGCCATCAGCTCAGAGCCCGACGCGGGGCTCGAACTCACGGACCGCGAGATCGTGACCTGGCTGAAGTCGGACGGCTTATGCTATGTTAAATGATAACACTGCTATTCAAAAGGCAAAAGAAATAGGAAATTACCAGTTTGGCTATCACCAGAGAAACAAAATACTGTATTTCTTCCATAAAAACAGCCATTGTAAGAGATGTTTGCCTGTATCTTGGCTAATTGGCAGAGACACAAAATTCCTCCCCCCAAATCTACACAATGAGAAAAAAAAAATGTATTTATTTCAATCAACCTTGTGGATCTCTGGGATCCATTAATGTAAGAATAAATGTTATTTTTTCAACCCAGTACTCTGTGAAAGTAGTGGCTTTCAGAAACTAAATAATTTAGGTGAGACAGTGTTTGTAGGCATAGAAAATAACAATTTACAATGATCTGGGTATTAAAAATTTATGACCAAAATAATATGGTATAGCTAAATTAAGGAAGAGCAATTCTGACAAATGTACCACTAAGAAATTAATATTTAATAATATTACTATTTCCTTAGGAAGTTGTTTTTTTGAGAGAGAGAGAGAGCGAGCACAAGAGCAGGAGAGAGGGCCAGAGGGAGAGGGAGAGAGAGAATCCCAAGAAGGCTCCATGCTCAGCTCAAAAACTGATATAGGGCTCGATCTTATGACCCTGGGATCATAATCTGAGCTGAAATCAAGTAGGATACTCAACCAACTGAGACACCCAGGTACCCCTCCTTAGGAAATTTTTAAAATCATTACGTGCAATTTAAAAATTCCAAGTTTCACAAAGCAGATGGAATTGAAATGAAGCACCATTATCAGGCAATAGTATTTACTTGGCCATGGTGTTCACCTAGGACCTCACCAGGGTTCATGGGCCATAAAAGCAAAGAAAGCCCACACTAGTGATAGAAAAGTCAACTAGAGAGTAGCCTGAGGGGAAAACAAACATATGAGAGCTAACACAACATCGAGGGCCAGGCCTGCAGGATCTTTAGAATCTTTCTCCTAAGCCCTGCTCATGCATTTGCTAGCTTTCTGGAATTTACTAAGATGTCCTGTAGGCACCTCACACTCAAGTCAGCTGGAATTCAGCTCATCGAACCCGAGTTCTTTCCACGTCTTCCCATTGCCAGACTCACTTTCCTAATACACCATTTGATCAGATCACCAGACTCCTCTACCAGACTTGAACCTTCCCCAGTCACTTCCTACTTTCTTCCGTAAAGTCCAAACGACTGACTTGGCTCACAAGCCTCCACATCTGGCTGCAATGGCCTTTCCAGCTTGATCCCTCATCGTACTTACGCTAACACTCAGCTATAATTAGCCTTGTCACTTTACTGTGACTGACAAAGCCTTGGGAATTCCTGCCTCTGGAATGTTTCCTCACCACAGTTTCTACACCTAGAAACTTCTTCCTTTCATTTAAATTTTTTTGCCCATCCTAAATGCCCTAAATTCCTCATATTGTGAGGGACTTCCCCACCAGAGCTTCCCATAGTAGGCACTCAACAAATACATATTGATTGAAACCTACAACAGTAAAGTGTTGGATACGTACTATGAAGAGAGGATTTACTAGTATGGTTGACAATTGCTAGGCCAGACTGGAACAACTTAACTAAAATGGAATCTTGAGGAGAGATGGGAAAAACGCTGTTTCGTGGAGAGAAACGTGGAGAAGGCTATAGCCCATTCAATATGTGGAAGGAAGTTTGATAAGGCTAGGACTAAACCTGGGACACGAGTCCTTCAGCAAGCCTTCCGTGGGCAGGGATGGAGTCCTACTCACATTCATGGCATCTTTAGTAATTAGTGTAGTACTTGGCTCCTAGGAGACACTCAGTAACTTTATGCTGAATTATTTATTTAATGAACATACAAATAACGCTTTTGAAGACAGAATTTCCCATTTTGTGAATGGAATTCTTTTGAGGCAATGAATTAGACTAGCCATGAAAATAATGCTGTTTGGCAGAACATGTGTCTGAAATAAAGCTTATCAACTTCTTTTTCCATCAGTATTAGTGAGGTCTGACTGTATCTATGGATTATCTTTAGAAATCTTAAAGGCATGGGGAAAGACACTGAAAGAGGGAGGATGGGTAAATGGGGAAAGCAATAAGAGAATGTGGAGAATGGGAAAGAAGAAATGAGTCACAACTATAAGAAACAAAAATTCTTGTTTTTACCCAATTACCCAGGATCTACAAATTATGTTAGAATGTTTAATGATAGAATAATAAAGGGGTGCCTGCGTGGCTCACTTAAGCATCTGACTTCGGCTCAGGTCATGATCTCCTGGTTCATGAGTCTGAGCCCCGCGTCAGGCTCTGGGCTGATGGCTCAGAGCCTGGAGCCTGCTTCGGATTCTGTGTCTCCCTCTCTCTCTGCGCTTACCCACTTGCACTCACTCTCTCTCACTCACACGCACTCTCTCTCTCTCAAAAATGAAAAAAAATAAACATTTAAAAAATGATAGAATAAAAAAGCTTAAGACAATTTCAAGTAATAGTAGAAAAATGCTGGCACTTCCTAATTTGGACATGATTAATAACAAATCCAGATCTATTCTAATTTTACTTAATTTACCTTGGTTGAGAGCCAACTATATAAAAACATTCATTAGAAATAAGAATGTAAAGTAGTCATTGATGAGCCTATACTGTTTCAGTTACATTTTATACCAAAAAGAATACACTCAATGCTTACCCAGAATCTACAGGGTCAACTGGAGAGGAGACAATTCCACATTTTTACCATGAACTGTCTCAAAACTGGAACCAAAGCAACACCAATTCTTACTGCCCTTCTTTTTGATATTCTTCTACATTATCTTTTTTTCTTTTTTTCGTTTATTTATTTTTGGGACAGAGAGAGACAGAGCATGAACAGGGGAGGGGCAGAGAGAGAAGGAGACACAGAATCGGAAACAGGCTCCAGGCTCTGAGCCATCAGCCCAGAGCCCGACGCGGGGCTCGAACTCACGAACCGCGAGATCGTGACCTGGCTGAAGTCGGACGCTTAACCGACTGCGCCACCCAGGCGCCCCATATTCTTCTACATTATCTTGGCCCCAACTGAATGAAATCATTCTCCTAATGACTTTGTGTTTTGATCAAATGGCAGAATAATGAATAAAAAAAAAATGCTACATTTCATTTCACCCTTTATTATTCAATGATAAAATCTTGTTACAGTTTTCTTGCCTATAAAATTAACTGCCTATAACTGATTAAAAATCAAAACTTAGAGTTCCTGATATAATCCATGCTGTGAATTAGGCTAACATATTTATGCAGTCAAGAGTAACAGGAGAGGGGCGCCTGGGTGGCGCAGTCGGTTAAGCGTCCGACTTCAGCCAGGTCACGATCTCGCGGTTCGTGAGTTCAAGCCCCGCGTCGGGCTCTGGGCTGATGGCTCAGAGCCTGGAGCCTGTTTCCGATTCTGTGTCTCCCTCTCTCTCTGCCCCTCCCCCGTTCATGCTCTGTCTCTCTCTGTCCCAAAAATAAATAAACGTTGAAAAAAAAATTAAAAAAAGAGTAACAGGAGAAAAGAACCAAATAAACTTGAAAACCACAAATATTCCACTTTTTATCAAACTCTAAAGAAAAAAGCTATGCTTACATATGAAGGGCTTTGAAAAAGAAAAGGTATTTCAGAAACAATAAACATTGAAAAAATTACATCAGCCAAGGTTTGGAATACGTACTGCTTTTCGTTTAAGAATGCAGTCCAACCTCCAACGATTTCCTTCAACCACCGGGCGTTTCAGGAAGATTTCTGGACTCAACCTGAAATCACAAAAGCAAGAGTTTTAAAAAGTAAAATGAAGGTAGACTTAGAGAACTCAGTGACTTCTTAAAATGTAATAACATGCATGTCACAGGAGTCCCAGAAGAAGAAAAGAGAGAAAGGGGGGAAGAAGGTTTATCTGAGCAAATCATAACTGAAAACTTCCCTACTCTGGAGAAGATCACTGGCATCGAAACCCAAGAAGCACAGGAAACTCCCATTAAATTCAACAAAAGCCAGCCATCACCTAGACATATCATATAGTCAAATTCACAAAACGCACAGACAAGGAAAGAATCCTGAAAGCAGCAAGGGAAAAAAGTCCTTAACTTACAAGGGAAGATAGATCAGGCTTGCAGCAGATCTGTCCACAGAAACCTGTCAGGTCAGAGGGAGTGGCAAGAAATAGTCAACGTGCTAGATGGGAAAAACAGGCAGCCAAGGATTCTTTATCCAACAAGGCTGTCATTCAGAATGGAAACTGAGACAAAGAGTTCCCAGACAAACAAAAACTAAAGGACTTCATGACCACTAAACCAGCCCTGCAAGAAATATTAAAGGAGACTCTTTGAGTGAGAAAGAAATACCAAAAGCAACAGACTAGAAAGGAACAGAGAACATCACCAGAAACACCAGCTTTACAGGTAACACAATGGCACTAAATTCATATCTTTCAGTAATCACTCTGAATGTAAATAGACTAAATGCTCCAATCAAAAGACAAAATATAAAATTCTGATTGTGCCATCGGAAGCAAAGGCAGTTTTAGCACAAATGCCACCATCCTCCTCCTCCAGTGTGGCGGGTCATTGAAAGCTCTGCTAGGAGTTCACATATAACTTTACCTGGGAACAACAGCCTTGGGCCATTATAAAAAAAAAATCACTATGATTTCTCTCTCTCTCTTACTCACACATGCAAATATATACGCATATGCAGATACTGGTGATTGCCCAGACAACAGCCATTTTCCACCTTCTTTCTTCAGTCAGAGTCTACCTCCCACAATGAGATATATGAGAAGGCACACATGGGTTTAATGGGAAAGTTTTTCCTCTTTGATCTCTCTTTCTTATACACACACACACACACACACACACACACACACACACACCAGGAAAAGTAGCTGTATAAAAGATGCTGTTTAGGGATATGATGTTTAGGCAGGTATAGCCATATTGAAATTCTAAAGGGAAAACCAGAACCCTGAAATCACTAGACAATTTTGCCAACTTCAGGACTGCTTAGCTTTGGATTTCTCATTAAACAATACAAATAAATCCTCACTGTTTAAGCCACCTTTAGTTGAGAATTCTGTTAATCCAAGCCAAGAGTATTCTAATTGATAAACATAAACACTGACTTTCTATACCAAGGAGCAGTGTCCATAGGACCTGGGGCTTTCTGAGCAGGGAAGAAGGCAGGTTTGCTGATGGATGACATTTTTTTTCCAATGTAAAAATGGGGTGAGATCTGAAGTCAGTGTTTGAGTTAAATCTATATATGATGTAACTACTCTATGACGAGGAAAAACAGAACAAAATATGTACAATAAAGGAAACTTTATCTGCTGAAATGCTAGACCTGGAGGAGCAGGAGTAGACTGCAAGGATTAAAGCCTTATAGAGTACCAGGCTGGAGAACTGCCTTGCCAGAGAGGCTTCTGAGCATTTAGCCTAAGGAGCTAAAGATATTTTTAAACTCTTTTTATGCTCTATTTTATTCAGTTAAAGAAAAATAAAGCCCCAAAGATAAAATACCCTAAGGAAATACATACTGCATAAGATAAATAAGAAAACAGACAAATGGTGGGGTGTGTGCAGTACTTAATTTAGTGTAGAAAAGGAACACAGAGGCAATCTATGTCCAAACAAAAAAAACAAAAATGCAGCAATTGCTAGCAAAGGATCTAAAATGAATTAAAAAGAGGTCTGTTACAGGAAGCCATCAAAATGGAGAAAGCAGGCAAAAACCTCTTTGATCTTGGCCGCAGCAACTTCTTACTCAACACGTCTCTGGAGGCAAGGGAAACAAAAACAAAAATGAACTACTGCGACCTCATCAAAATAAAAAGCTTCTGCACAGAGAAGGAAACAATCAGCAAAACTAAAAGGCAACCGACGGGATGGGAGAAGATATTTGCAAACAACATATCAGATAAAGGGTTAGTATCCAAAATCTATAAAGAATTTATCAAACTCAACACCCAAAAAACAAATAATCCGGTGAAGAAATGGGCAAAAGACATGAATAGACACTTCTCCAAAGAAGACATCCAGATGGCCAACCGACACATGAAAAAATGCTCCACATCACTCATCATCAGGGAAATACAAATCAAAACCACAATGAGATGCCACCTTACACCTGTCAGAATGGCTCACATTAACAACTCAGGCAACAACAGATATTGGTGAGGATACGGAGAAAGAGGATCTCGTTTCCATTGCTGGTGGGAATGCAAGCTGGTGCAGCCACTCTGGAAAATAGTATGGAGGTTCCTCAAAAAGCTAGAAATAGAACTACCCTATGACCCAGAAATTGCACTACTAGGCATTTATCCAAGGGATACAGGTGCGCTGTTTCGAAGGGACACACGCAGCCCCGTGTTTATAGCAGCACTATCAACAATAGCCAAAGCATGGAAAGAGCCCAAATGCCCATTGATGGATGAGTGGATAAAGAAGATGTGGCATATATATACAATGGAGTATGACTCAGCAATCAAAAAGAATGAAAGCTTGCCATTTGCAACTATATGGATGGAATTGGAGGGTTTTATGCTAAGTGAAATTAGTCAGACAAAGACAAAAATCATATGACTTCACTCATATGAGGACTTTAAGAGACAAAACAGATGAACATAAGGGAAGGGAAACAAAAATCATATAAAAACAGGGAGGGGGACAAAACATAAGAGATTCATAAATATGAAGAACAAACAGAGGGTTACTGGAGGGAGTGTGGGAGGGGGGATGGGCTATGTGGGTAAGGGGCACTAAGGAATCTACCCCTGAAATCATTGTTGCACTATATGCTAACTAATTTGGATGTAAATTTTAAAAAATAAAAAATAAAATTTTTAAAAATTTAAAAATTAAAAAAAAAGGTCTGTTTTAGGTAGAAATGTGCATTGCTATGCACTGCTTGTTCACTGAAGGTGAGAGATACCAAACAACATAGATTCTTGAAATTTTTTTGATGTGCACATTAATTATAAACTCAGAGGCCTTCTGTTTGGGGGCCACTTGTAATGCTATACCCTGCAGTTAAGTCTTTACCATTCTTTATTTAACCTACAAGCATTTGTGTACCCTGGATGTAGAACATTCTATTAGATGCTCTGGAGAATCTTAAGATAGATCTCAAGGAACCCTCAGTTTGGGGATAATGCATAAGAAGGCAAAAAAACAAGCGTTCATGCTTTAAACAAAGTATAAACAATGGTCTCACTGATGAGGAAAAAGCAGCTATATGAGTTATGACTTACAAGCATCATTATCTCAGGATCTTCACTAAGCAACTATTAGATAAGCAAAGTTCATTAGATAAGCAAAGTTTTATCCCATACACACATGCCAATGATAAAGTTTAATTTATAAATTAGGGACAGTAAAAATTAACAATAGTACTAATAAAATAATGCAATTACAACACTGTGATAAAACTGTAATAAAAAAATAAAATAAGTAAAACTGTACATAAAATGGTAATAAAAGTTATGTGAATGTGGTTTCTCCCTCTCTCAAAATATGTTATTGTACTCTTTCCCCCTTCTGATGATGATATGAGATGATAAAATGCCTAAATGATGAGATAAAGTGAGGCGAATGATGTAGGCATTGTGATGTAGCATTAGGCCACTATCACCCTCTGACAATGGATAAGAAGGAGAATCATCTGCTTCTAGATCGTGGTTGATCTCAGGTAACTGAAACTGCAGAAAGCAAAACTATGGACAAAGGGAGACTACTGGATGTAGAAAGTATAAAACGTTGTTGAAAAAAATTAAGATCTGAACAAAAGGAGAGATGTTCATGAATTCAGGAAGAACAGAATCTGATGTACCATCTAAACAATGGGGACTTTACCATTTTTTTCCCCATCTGATTCATCAACCTGAAGGAGAACCCAGAAATGGGGTTTGGCACAGGTACAGAGAACTCAGGTAGAAGTTCTCTACCTCAGGCTTCAAGAGAAAGAATGAATTCAGATGACAGCCAGGGGCTCACAGGCACCACAACACTGAGGGATTAGAACTTTTTTCTCCAACTAGAAGAGCTGGTGTTCCAAGAGGACAACGTAAATAAATATCCATTGCTTGGCTCCAGACACAAGTATCATTGCAGAAAGTGTGCAGTAGGGCAGGGCAAATAAAGCCCCACCTTTCTAGAGAACTGGGCGGGGGGGTAGAGGGAAGCTACAGCAAACCCAAACGTAGTAGAGAGATCTTCAAGAAAGCAGAGCTTAGGAAAGCAACCCTATTAAGTAGATTATGAACTTCTAGCTCACTCCCAAGCTGCCCTTCCATGGATTTGATCCTAAACATTATACCAAAGTTTGAGAACTGAACTGAGAATTAAACCACAGCCAAGAGATGAGTAAACACTCACCAGGCAAACGGAAGTGGAAAAAACAAAAACAAAAACAAAAAAACCAGGGTACCAATCTTATATAAGACAAAACAGACATTCAAACAAAGATTATAACAAGGAAACAGAGAAGGGCATTACATAATAAAGGGACCAATCCTACACACCCAATACCGGAGCACCCAGATACATAAAGCAAGTATTAATGGACTTAAAGAGAGAAACTGATGGTAACACAAAGGGTAGGGGACTTTAACACTCTATTCACATCAATGGATAGATCCTTTGAACAGAAGATCAATAAAGAAAGAATGTATTTGAATGAAACATTGGACCTGAGAGACATAACAGATACATACAGGACATTCCATGAAAAAACAACAGAATACATATTCTTTTCAATGAATATGGAATATTCTCTAGAATAGATCACATATTAGATGGAAAACAAGTCTCAATAAATTTAAGAAGATTGAAAGCATACGATACATCTTTTCTAATCACCATGGCATTAAACTAGAAATAAATCACAAGAAAAAAACCTGGAAAAAACACAAACACATGGAGACTAAACAACCAATGGGTCAATGAAGCAATCAAAGAAGAAATTAAAAAAATAAATAAATGGAGACAAATGCAAATGAAAATGCAGTGGTACAAAATCTTTGGCACTCAGTGAAAGCAGTTCTAAGAGGGAAGATTATAGTGATATAGGCCTACCTCAAGAAATAAGAAAAAGCCCAAATAAACAAACCAACCTTACACCAAAAGGAACTAGAAAAAAAAAGCCTAAGATGAGTAAAAGAAAGAAAATAATACCACAGAAATACAAATGATTACAAGAAAATACTATGAAAAATTATATGGCAACAAAATGGATAACCTAGAAGAAAAGGATACATTTTTAGAAATGTATAGCCTTCTAAAACTGAACCAGGAAGAAAATCTGAACAGACCAATTACAAGCAACAAATTTGAACTGGTAATCAAAAAACTACCAAAAAATGAAAGTCCAGATGGATTCATACATGAACACTACCAAACTTTTAAAAATTAGTTAATACCCATTCTCCTCAAACTATTCCAAAAAATGTAAGAGGAAGGAAAGCTTCCAAATACATTCAATGAAGTCAGCATTACCCTGATACCAAAACCAGACAAAGATACCACTAAAAAAGAGAACTACAAGCTAATATCTCTGATGAACACAGAATGCAAAAATCCTCAACAAAAATATTAGCAAGCCAAATCTAACAACATATTTAAAAAAAAATCATTCACCACAATCAAATGAGACTTATTCCAAACATGCAAGGATGATTCAATATTTGCAAATCAATCAGTGTGATACATCACACTAACAACAGAAAGGATAAAAACCATATAATCATTTCAATAGGGCAGAAAAGCATTTGACAAAGTTCAACATCCTTCATGATTAAAAAAAAGAAAAACTCAACCAAGTAGGTTTATTTTTTTTTTAATTTTTTTTTCAACGTTTATTTATTTTTGGGACAGAGAGAGACAGAGCATGAACGAGGGAGGGGCAGAGAGAGAGGGAGACACAGAATCGGAAACAGGCTCCAGGCTCTGAGCCATCAGCCCAGAGCCTGACGCGGGGCTCGAACTCCCGGACCACGAGATCGTGACCTGGCTGAAGTCGGATGCTTAACCGACTGCACTACCCAGGCACCCCGTCAACCAAGTAGGTTTAGAGGCAACATACCTCAGCATAATAAAGATCATCTGTGAAAAATTTGCAGCTAACATCACACTCAGTTGAGAAAAACAGAGCTTTTCCTCTAGATCAGGAACAACATAAAGATGTCTACTCTCATTACTTTTATTCAACATAGATTAGAAGTCCTAGCCACAGCAATCAGACAAGAAAATGAAATAAAAGGCATCCAAATCAGAAAGGAAGAAGCAAAATTTTCGTTATTTGCAGATGACCTGATACTACGTATAGAAAACCCTAAAGACTCCATTGAAAAACTACTAGAACTAATGAATAAGTACAGTGAAGTCACAGGATACAAAATCAATGTACAGAAATTTGTTGCCTTTATATACACTAATAATGGAGCAGCAGAAAGAGAAATTAAGAAAACAATCCCATTTACAATTCTACCAAAAATAATATAATACCTAGGAATAAACTTAACCAAAAAGGTAAAAGACTTGTACTCTGAAAACTATAACACATTGATAAAATAAATTCAAGATGACAAAAAGAAATGCAAAGACATTCCATGTTCATGAATTAGAAGAATAAATATGGTCAAAAAGTCTATACTATTCCTATCAAAGTACCACCAGCATTTTTCACAAAGCTAGAACAAATAATCCTAAAATTTGTATGGAACCATGAAAGACCCCAAATAGCCAAAGCAATCTTGAGAAAGAATAACAAAGCTGGAGGTATCACAACCCCAGATTTCAAGATATACTGCAAAGCTATAGTAATCAAAACAGTATGGTACTGACACAGAAAAACAGAATAGAGTCCAGAAATAAACCCACACTTATATAATGAATTAATTAATCTATGACAAAGGGGCAAGAATATAAAATGGGAAGAGACAGTCTTTAGTAAATGGTGTTGGGAAAACTGGACAGCCACATGCAAAAGAAAGAAACTGGACCACTTTTATACCAGAATAAACTCAAAATGGATTAAAGACCTAAATGTGAGACCTGAAACCATAAAAATCCTAAAAGAGAGCACAGGCAGTAATCTCTTTGACATTAATCCTAGCAGCATTTTTCTAGATATGTCTCCTGAGGCAAGGGAAATAAAAATAAACTGTTAGGACATCAAAATAAAGTTTCCCCATAGCAAAGGAAATCATCAACAAAAGGAAAAGGTAACCAGTCCTAATCCACACCAGCAGGTGGAGCTGAAGTGACCCATTCTGGGAGAGGGACTCCATCTTGCTCCCCAGTGAGGCCCTCGCTGGAGGAGAAGGGTCAGAACTTGGGTGCAGTCAATCGGGGGCTGTAGTTTAGTAAAACAGGAAAGCTACAAAACACTGTGGAGTGCTTGGGTATAAATAAAAAGAGGAAAAAAGTTTCTCAAATCACTGCTGCACCACACGGGGCAGATGCTTCGAGGGCCAGGGTCTACGCTGTCTCTAGCAGCCGCACACTGAACTTTACTGTGCCACAAGAAGACCCTTGTTCCCATTGTTTGTTTGCTTTTTTCCAAAGGTTCAAATGAACAATGTAGTGGTGCTGGATAATCCTTCTCCTTCCTACAACCCATTCCAGTTCAAGAACTCCTTCAAGTGCATCAAGGACCTGTCTGAAGACTTGGAATTGAAAATTTTCTATGTGGGCTCTGCAGAAAGTGAAGAATATGATTAAGTTTTAGACTCTTAGTGGGCCCTGTTTCTGCAGGACGGCATGTTTTATTTCCAGCTGAGGCACCTAATCCAAGACTCATTCCAGATGTAGATGCAGTAGGTATAACAGTTGTGCTAATTACATGCACCTATTGAGGGCAAGAATTTATTAGAGTTGGCTGCTATGTAAATAATGAATATATTGAGACAGAAGTATGGGAAAATTTGCCAGGAAAACCAGACTTTCCTAAGCTTCAAAGGAACATTTTGGCATCTAATCCTAGAGTCACGAGAGTTCACATTATATGGGAAGACAATATAGAAAAACTGGAAGAGGCAGAGATCAGTAATCCAAATCTATAATTACTTCTTTCAACAGATGCATTACCTTCAGCATCAAAGAGATGGATGGCCTATGTCAAAAAACTGACTATTCGTCATGTCAGAATCCTTCATGGACTGCATGTGACCATCTGTCATCCCTTTAGTACAAATTAAGCTATAGAAACACACAAAACTATTTCCCTGCAATTCCATAAGAACACAGTCAAGACACAATGTGAAGAATCTGTTCAAAAAACATCCTGTAGAAAGTTTGTAAGAAAACCAGTATTTGAGTACATTGTAGAATATAAATACAACTATTTTTAAGTAAAAAACAAAACAAAACAAAAAGCCTAAAAGGCAACCTACTGCATGGGAGAAGATATTTTCAAATGACATATCTGATGATAAAGGTTTAGTAACTAAAATAAAGAACTGAAAAAACTCAACACCCAAAAAACAAATAATCCAATTTTAAAAAATGGGCAGAAGACATGAACAGACATTTCTCCAAAAAAGACATACAAATGACCAACAGACACATGAAAAGATGTTCAATATCATTCATTATCAGGGGAATGCAAATCAAAAGTACAATGAGATATTACCTCACAATGGTCAGAATGGCTAAAATAAAAAACATAAGAGGTAACAAGTGTTGGCAGGGAGAACCCTCGAGCACTGTTGGTGGGAATGCAAACTGGTGCAGCCACTGTGGAAAACAGTATGGAGGTTTCTCAAAATGTTAAAACTACAGACACCTGGGTGGCTCAGTCAGGTAAGTGTCCCACTCTTGGTTTTGGCTCAGGTGGTGATCTCACGGTTCATAAGTTTCAGCCCCACACCAGCTCTCTGCTCTCAATCAGCACAGAACCTGCTTCAACTCCTATGCCTCCATTTTTCTCTCTCTCAAAAATAAACAAAATTTTTTTAAAAAGTTAAAAATAGAACTATCCTACAATGCAGTAATCATACGACTGGGTATTTACCCAAGAAATACAAAAACACTAATTCAAAGGGATACATGCAACCCTATGTTTATAGCAGCATTATTGACAACAGGTAAATTATGGAAACAGCCCAAGTGTCCATCTATAGATAAATGGGTAGATAAGATGTGGGATGGTGTGTGTGTGTGTGTGTGTGTGTGTGATTGAATATTATTCAGCCATAAAAAAGAATGAAATCTTGCCATTTGCGACAACATGGATGGAGCTAAAGAGTATAATGCTAAGTGAAATAAATCAGCCAGAGAAAGCCAGCTACCATATGATCTCACTCATATGTTGAATTTGAGAAACAAAACAAATGAGTAAAGGAAAAAAAAAAGAGATAAACCAAAACACGGACTCTTAACTACAGAGAACACCCTGATGGTTACCAGAGGGAAGGGGGGGTAGGAATGAAATAGGTGATAGAGATTAAAGAGGACACTTACCATGATGAGCACTGAGTAATGTACAGAACTGTTGAGTCGCTATACTGTGTACTTGAAACTAATGTAACACTGTATGTTACCTATACTGGAATTAAAGTTAAAACCTTAAGAAAATCTGGTCTTGGGTGCCTGGGTGGCTCAGTCGGTTGGGCGTCCGACTTCAGCTCAGGTCACGATCTCGCGGTCCGTGAGTTTGAGCCCCGCGTCAGGCTCTGGGCTGATGGCTCAGAGCCTGGAGCCTGCTTCCGATTCTGTGTCTCCCTCTCTTTCTGCCCCTCCCCCATTCATGCTCTGTCTCTCTCTGTCTCAAAAATAAATAAAAGTTAAAAAAAATAAATAAAAAAAAAAGAAAATCTGGTCTTTAAAACTCTTCAGTTTTACTAATCCTGTCAATTTCTGACACGGTTCATGCACAGGCTCAGCACAGAGGCTGCGGCAGACGCGGCTTGCACTCCTCACCTTGACAGGCTGGGGAGAGAACCCACCACGGCGAAGATTCCACATGCTACCGTACAAGTGCCTGCTGACACATGCCTGATGAATTATAATCACCACCATCAAGAAGAAATCTGAGCTAAGCCACACTCTCCAGATCTGTCCTAAGAGTAATTAGCCATGTACCAATGGAGCTCGGAGCTACCTCTTGGTGTCCAACCTCATTTAAGGACATACTTCAATGAACACTGAAGAGCTAAGTCCTTGAAATAGCACCAAGCACAGAAAAGACAGAAAACAAATGTTCTTGTGGTTAATCCAGACACACGAAGTAGAGAATGCTCACTGATCTTTATATGGAAACTATCTCTTAAGACACCTTCACATCCAGCTGAAATGTACTCTTCTTAGTTTTTAGAGTGTCTGGGCTGTTTAATGAGTCATTACCTCTTCTAACTGGACAGCCTACCTCAGAATTTACCTCTTTAGAAAATTTCTCCTGGGGTGCCTGGGTGGCTCAGTCGGTTAAACGTGCAACTTCGGCTCAGGGTCATGATCTCGCGGTTTGTGAGTTCGAGCCCCATGTCGGGCTCTGTGCTGACGGCCCTGGAGCCTGCTTCAGATTCTGTGTCTCCCTCTCTCTCTGCCCCTCCCCTGCTCATGCCCTGTCTCTCTCTGTCTCAAAAATAAATAAAACATTTTTTAAAAATTAAAAAAAAAAAAAGAAAATTTCTCCTAACTAAATCTATCCCAATCTGATTACAAATTTATTTAGTACCTCAAAATAGTTCAATCTGCACTTAAAGAATCTTAGATCTAAAAGGAGCTTCAAAAAAACAAATAAATAAAAATAAAAGGCACTTCAGACACCATCCGAGTGGCAGGCTCCCCTGAGAGGTGGCTTCATGACACAGGGACGCTACAGCAGACACACCTGGAGCCCAGCCGGCACTGGCACTTGCCAACTGGGTGACTGTGGGCAGTTTCCTTCCCCTCCCCCTTATGGGTCTCACTTTTCTCAACTATAACATAGCCCCTGGCACTTGTAAGAATTTAACAAATAATCACTATTATTGTCAATGTTACTTTGTGCCTTAGAAACTACCCCTGAGAAAGATAAACAGGACTTGCCCCAAGTCTGTAATCGTCAGGTCCCTAAGGTGGTCTGAGCAAAGACCGTTGCCATTTCTCTCCTGGACTATAGCAAGAGCGTGCCAAGTGGTCTCTAGAACTAGTGTTTAATTCCTCTTCTACACTATTACCAGAATGATCCCTTTTAGAAAACAAATTTGATTAAAATCCCCATGCTTAAAAATTGTCAGTGGTTCCCAGTGTTCACAGGACTAAGTGCAAACTCCTTAGCAGCTCAGCCAGCACCCTTCACAGTTTTCCCCTGAACCATCTTTTGGGGGCCATCTCCACCCACCATTCCAAAGGATGCTATGCTTCAGCTCCACACAACCTCCACCCTCCTCCAAAGTTGCTGTGCACTCTCACCCTTCCATGCCTTGGTCCTGGCTATCCCTCTGCCGAAAACATTTGCCTATCTCCATCTGGTCAACTCCAGCACTAAGCCGCAGGCCAGCCTTCTCTTAGGTGAAGCTTTGTAGGCTCAGTTATCGCCCTGCCTCAGGGCTCCCTCCTTCTTCACAGCCTCCTGCTATCTTAATGCTCATCACTCAGTTTTCCCCAATCTGTTGTCTTCCATAGGACTTCCTTACTCTATCTCGTTCCAGAGTAGGGGCTGCTTCTCAGTCATCTTTATATATGCACAGCCTAGTTAGGTACCTGTCACAGAGTGGGTGCTCACTAAATAGATCTAGAATGAATGAGTGAATAAGTTAATGAGTGAATGGCTGGGTGGTTAAATGAATTAATGAACAAAGGAACTAAGCACTAGAAGGTCCCAGGTTGCTTCTCATTTCACTATATCCCCCTTTGTTTGCACATGAATTATTTTGTAAACCTATTAGTACAGTTTTCATTTAAGCTTGTGGCAACTCTTGAATTAGATCAGAAGCTTCTATAGGACATGTGCATCTTCTACTTATGCTTTTCACTCTCTCAGATCTGGACATATCAGCACTGGTTCAGTTTCTGATGCTCTCTTTTGCAATATACTTGCACGACAAGAATTTTCTTCACTTGTCACGAGGGAAGTTACAACGAAGGTTTTATTTCAAAGGTAGTGTGGTAATAAGATGTTATCCTAGACAGCCATAGAAAAGAAATAACCTGTTTATTTTCTCGCCGACAGTAGAAAACATTCAAGGCTCCAACTCTTTAGATGTTTAAATGAGAGCCTGTATTTTAGTGTTCAGAACCTTCAAAAGAATATTATTTTCTTGCATAAAACATGAAAATATGGGCTCAATGGAAACACTATTTTCAGTCTCTCTCATGTCTTCATCAAACTTTCAGAAATATTTTCTGAAGGAATATAGTACTATTTTAAGCTTGAATTTATTCACATAAGTGCTTATAAAGTATTCAACCAAAGAAATAGCTCTTAAGTATGAAACTTTCTTTTATTCCCGGTAACTGAGTAGAGAGACAAAATGTGACTATAAAGGCCAAGATTAAGCTCCTCCGTGCACACGAGAATAAACATCACAGACATGATACTGACCATCATATACTTTATCTTTTTTAAGTTTATTTATTTTGAGAGAGAGAGGGAGAGAGAAAACGAGCAGGGGAGGGTCAGAGAGAGAGAGGGAGGGAGAAAATCCCAAGCAGGCTCCGCACTGCCAGCACAGAGTCCGATGCAGGGCTCAAACTTGAGGACTGTGAGATCATGACCTGAGCCAAAATCAAGAGTTGGACACTTAACCAACTGAGTGACCCAGGCACCCCCACATACCTCATCTATCGACCCTAGATCAATGGTTCTCAACTAAGAAGGACTCTGCCCTCAGGGAGACATTTGGCAATGTCTGAAGACATTATCACAGACTAGGAGCCTACTTGGCATCTAATCCATAAAAGCCAGGGCTGCTGATGGTGCTAACCATCCCACAATGCACAGAACAACCTCCCATAACAAAGAGAATTATCTGGTCTAAAATATCAATAGTGCTCAGATTGGGAAAGCATGCTGTAGAATTATAGATTTCCACATCACTAAGACAAAAGAGTAGAAGAGGATAAGTTCATATTCCTAATTCTTCTTTCCTCCCCCGCAAAATCTAGAATGAGGAGGAAATAAATTATGATGATATTTTCACAGCTTAGATGTGAAAGGTAGCATTTGGAAGGAAACAGGACAGGGAAAAATAAGGAGTATTTCAACAACTAAGTTCTTAGAAGGAAAACAGATTCAAGACAGGTTCATTTCCACTGCAGTCAATTCTGGCATCTGCAGTGGGTTTTAACTGTCCAGGCAGATGGGTAACTGGAACTAAAGTCAAACTATCAAGCATATACCAACTCCAAGAGAACAACTTCTCAAGAGCTAAATGAGTTTTTGGTACAAGATTTCCAGTGGCTCTGTGAAGCATCATAGCTCTCATGGAGATTTGTAAAGGGGGCCAAAAAGCTGAAATCTGATGTATCTCCAAAAAAGCTGAACAGGCCTAGTCAATACCAAGGACATTTTAATAGTAATAGGCAAATGGAACTCTTCCAGCTTCAAAGGGACAATCCAGAACGATATTCACTGAATCTGGTGACTGAAATGCCAAATGAGGAAGGCACCCAAGGAAGATTATTTTCTCTCACTTGTACAATTGTGTTTGCACTGCAAAATAATCTTTACTGAAATGAATATTTGAGTGTCTACTTCCAACTGGAAAGACAAACCAAAATTGTTAAAACTAAATATTTTAAGGATATATTTGGATGCCAAGTTTTTTGAAAAGACCTTTCACTGAGGGCTATTCCAGTTAATTGGTTGAGACTCTGGCCAGACCATCTACAGGTACTGCTGGTTTTCATAACGTATGATTCTGGAACAGCACAACTGTTTTACGTTTCTAAACAGAGAGGCCTCCGAACCAAATCCCCCTAGACAAATACTAACCACCAATCCGTGATAAAAATCTCTTCTTGTGCCTCTTCCATTGCATTTGCCACATCTTCAAAATATCCTTTGGCATTAACGTACCTAAAAAACAAGGGTTTTGTGTGTGTGTGTCATTTATTTCTGTTTTACAGAAAGAAAGAAAGCAAACATATCTTACGGCAAAGTGAAAGACCGAAGCCACTGCCTGAGTTTCTACAAAGCCGCCAGTTTACTTTTCATAACTGAAAACCAAGGATTGAAAATACCATCTTCTGTCTACGAACTAGCAGGAAGCACAGTAAGTAGACGGAAGCAAGTGACCCGATTCTGCCGAGAGCACAACAAATTGGTCTCATCATCACATGAGTCAGATGAATTCTCTCATCCTGTTGAACTCACACCATTGTTCTTCTGAGACTGAAAACAGACCAGTTTCCAATCCATGGGCAGAAAACCACGCAATGCTTTTTATTTCAAAGAAATACCTAGCAAGTAAATTCTCGTCCTTAGATTATGGCTAATAACTTAAATAAACATTTTCTTTGCATCATTAAAAAATGTATGATGTTAAGCTTTTAAAGCCAAACTTCAAAATCTAAAGCTAGCTGTCTCAAGCTCACTGTAAAAATCTTAAAAACAAAAGTTGGAAAACTAATCTATGCTCAGGTAGTCCTATAAAGAAAGGCCCTTGTTAAGTATAATGCATATTATCTTACCACAGCCTCAAAAATTGATTCCAGATGAATTTATACCTACTATTATATTAGATACTATGACTACCTCAACAGTCTTAGAGCAAAATGATCTTACCATTTGGCTAATGTATTCTCTTGGATAGCAGCATAGGACCCGAATCGATGGTCTTTGAGAAAGTTGGTACCATATTTCTGGATGAATTCTTCTATAGCCCCTCCCCACCACCGAGCATGTCTATAGCTGTTGCATTTTAAAATAAGAGTCCTTCAAAGAAAAGCAAAATGTGGAAAAGAATGATCACTCTGTGTTCTGTCTCTTTAAAAAAAAATTAACAACTAAACACATGCCATATTGTTGAAAATTTTAAGCAAAGAGCATCTTACTTTTATCAAGAAAGCAGACTTCTGAACATTTTCAGCAAGCTTTTAAACTGTATATATAGAGCAATATATGGCAATATAACAAAAATAAATTTTCAGGTTATTTACTCACTCCTTCAAGCTAACATGCATAAAGGTATTTACTATGACCTAGAACTGTACCAGACTGTGAGGGGGATAATCTTGAACCTTTTACCATCAGAGAAAATCAGGAAGGTCAACATCTTTTCATATACATACATGCACAGACACACAAAACACATGCCAATGTGTATTAGAAAGGATGTGCATGTGTGTGTGTGTATGTATACACATATATAGTCAATGTGTGAAAAAGAGAAAAATTTATAATATATTCATATACATGAGGCCGAATGTATATATGGAGAAAATGACAACACGTATTGCATAACTATAGCCTTCCAGAAAGAAACATTTATCAACACACACACTCACTAATAAAATCTATAGTAAATGTATGCTTGAGTATCCTTTCAAGAGATCTTTCTTAAAATCTATGTGTAAATAGAATTTTTGTAAATCAAATCACATTTTTATGTTAACTAAAGGATATCAATTTATGAAGTTTTGTTTCTTAAAAATGTGAAACTATCACTCCTTAGCTTATCTGTTTGGTAAACTGGTTCCATTGAGTAGCTAATTTTATTAATAGGCATACATTTTGTTAAAACAAACACAAATCAATACATGTGATTATTTATTCTGTTGCACACTGAATATTTAATTCTTAAAAATTTATATAAAGAAAAGTAGTTTCATAATTTTTGATCAAAGATGAGTTCTAAATAACAATGTTCTAACATTTAAATTATTTTGCCTCCTCCTTCACTTAAGGTTGGGAGAAAAACTTTGTTTTTGAGAGAAATCTTTTTAAAATACTTGAAATTTCTACCTTGAGAGATTATCAATTCGGAGCCCGTATTTTGTCTCTGTCTCCTTCTTCCCCACCTTGATTTTGAATTCTTTATCTACTAGCAGGACGAAGGCAATGGCACCACTGTCTGGTTTCATATACAGTAAAAAGGAATCTTTCACTATCAACCACCTGTAAGAAGGTAATAAGTATTTTAGAGCTGTATTGAATTACTGAAACAAAAACAACAAATTATGACAAGCTAGGTAAACATTCCAGCAGACTGTAGATGCAATATTGTTTTTTTTTTACACAGAGGATTTCTTTTTTTAAAAATCACCATGAAACAACAACGAAAACTAATAAGAAGTCTATCATAGTTTCCGAAGAAGGACTCGGACCAAGCAATTCAAAGTAATTCATTAGCTTTTTATACACTAACGGCAAAGCCTGAAAGAATGTCCCCAACATCGGCAGGTGATGCTTGCAGGAAGTACAGCAGGAGCCCAAGCTGTTCGAAAAATGGAAATGCACTGGAAAAATGTTTACTAAAATAAACTATCATAAAAGAGGTAAATAAGCCTCTCAGTAGATAAAAATTATCCTTTGAAAATAACCCAATGAGCATCGAATACTCCACATATTCTGTTTTTCATTTCAAATTACTTGTGGTTTGGGGCGCCTGGGTGGCTCAGTCAGGTAAGCATCTGACTCTTGGTTTCAGCTCAGCTCATGATCTCACAGTTTGCGAGTTCGAGCCTCGCATCAGGCTCCATGCCGATAGCTCAAAACTTGCTTAGGATTCTCTCTCTCCCTGTCTCTCTGCCCCGCCCCTGCTTCTGCGCGCGCTCTCTCTCTCTCTCTCTCTCTTTCAAAAACAAACACAAAAAAATTCAAATTACTTGTGGTTTTAAGCACTATTCATAAATGATATTCAATAGGACATGATCTCTCCAAAGTATGTATGTATTCAATTCGATATATATTTGAAAGTTTCGTAGTGGAAAAATACAGTGATAAGCTGGGAGTTAGGGCAGAGGTGGAAACAGCACAGAGGTTTCCAGAGAGCTTACTAGGCTAGTGGGGTGCAAACAAGGTACTAGAAAATGAAAAGGTAATGGGTGTAAGGAGGAGGGAGTCCTTAGTTCTCAGAGAAAGGGCTAGAGGCACTCTCCCAAAGACATGGATCGCAGCAAGGCCAGAAAGGATCCTATTAAATAAAGCCCAAAGCAGGGTGGCAAGGTGTGCATCCCACACTGAGGGAAGAGTTGGAAAAGGCACTGAGGTGTGGAAATGCAGCATGTGTTGGAAGAGAGTTTGGTGAGGCCAGGGTCTCGGAGTATAGTAAAGAAAAATGAGCAAATGAGTGGAGAAAGGGGAAAACGGACAAAGGCCATATTAAGGAGGGTCTGATGGAAATGCTCAGGAGGCTGATTTTATATCATTGAACCAGTGTTTCCTAAACCTGCTTTGCCATCAGAGTATCTGGAGATGTTTGTTCAAAAAAATAATAGATTCCCAAGCCCCACCACAGATCCATTAAAAAGGCCTAACAATCTGTGTTTAAAAAAAGAAAAAAAAAACAAGAAACAAAAAACAAACAAACAAAAAAAACCACACCACCAGGGTTCTTATTAAATAAGAGAATCCTCATGCCCAGGCAAGAAATAGGATGATAATATCATTATAACTATGTTTCAGAAAGAAAGGTATGAAGGATAAAGAGAGATGTAATGTGCAGGTTAGCAAGCTACTAGAGTAGCATAAAATAATTCTTCTACTTGGCTGTGAATATGCATCACGTGGGTATCCTGTTAAAATGCAGACTCTGTGGCTACAAATTCTTTGTCTTATCAAAATGACAAGAAATAACAAGTGTTGGTGAGGATGTGGAGAAAAGGGACCCCTGGAGCACTACTAATGGGACTGTAAATTGGTGCAGCCACTCTGGAAAACGGTATGGAGATTCCTCTAAAAAATAAAAACAGAAATACCAAATGATCCAGCATTTCCACTTCTAGGTATTTGCCTGAAGAAAACAAAAACACTAATTCAAAAAGATGTCTGCACCCCAAGTTTACTGCAGCATTATTTACAATAGCTGAGATATGGAAGGAACTTAAGTGTCTATCAATGAAAGAATAAAGAAAATGTGGCAGACTATTACTCAGCCATAAAAAAGGGATCCTGCAATTTGTGACAACATGGATGGAACTAGAGAGGATATTACACTAAGTAGTAGAAGTCAGAGAAAGACAAATACCATATGATTTCACTTATATGTGAAATCTAAAAAACCCAAACAATCAAAATAGAAATAGACTCATAAATACAGAGAACAAGCTATTAGTTACCAGAGCAAGGAGGGGTGAAAGGACAGGCAAAATAGGTGAAGGGGATTAAGAGGTACAAGCTTCAAGTTATAAAATAAATAAGTCATAGGGATGCAAAATACAGCATAAGGCATATAGTAATATAGGCATATATATAGGCATATATAGTAATATAGGCATATTGTAATAACTTTGCATGGTGACAGATGGCAACTATACGGGGTGCCTGGGTGGCTCGGTCAGTTAGGCATCCGACTCTTGATTTCGGTTCAGGTCATGATCTCACAATCTGTGAAATTGAGCCCCACACTGGGCTCTGCGCTGACAGCACAGAGCCTGCTTGGGATTCTCTCTCTCCCTCTCTCTCTGTCCCTCTCCTACTCACATTGTCTCTGTCTCTCTCAAAATAAATAAATAAACTTTAAATAAAGTGAATGCAGATGGCAACTGTCTCACACTGCATACACCACCGTATAATCACGTTTACTTGCAATTGTATACTGATCAAATAAATCAGTTCATAACTGAATAAAATATCATGGGCATATTATACCAAATATTAGACAAAGTAAAGCACATTATGGAACAGGAAAGGCCAGAACACTGGAACACAGGTTAAACAATGCTGTAAATCTATAATAAATTGTTATTGAACTTGCTAACCACATTACGATTTAGTGGCTTTATAATATGGGATTTAATACAGACAGATCTACATTAGTCTCCACGTAGTTTCATTTCATTCATTTGTGTTTTAATATAGGCTGACTCCTACCCAATAAAAGTGGGTGGGATGGATCTTGGATAATGTACAGTAAAGGGCATACATGTGATATGGTTAAAAAAAGGAAAAGCATCAAGGTCACAGAAAGCAAATACCAAACCACAACATCAACATTATTATGGTGATGGCATGTCAGGGTGGGTCTGAGCTTCCCGGTTTTTCTTAGCCAGTGAATAAATTAAAGAAACAAAAAGGTATCCCTCAAAAATTAAATTCCAAAGAAGTTTCTCATGTGGGACCTAAGAGAAGGCAACTGAATAGTATAATGGATAACGTTTTCAATAACTGTCAGCAAATGCAGAAATTACACACTTTATAAGAATTCTCATAGCACTGCTCAATAAAAATGCCTAGGCCATGATATAAACAAGGACTCAGTGGTTCTCAGGGCCTGAGTTATGAGTGCAGACATGTAGCTTGCCTGTCGATAAAACTTAGTTAGCGATAAAAGAGAGTGGATGGATCACATATCTGTTAAAGTTCCTTCTTTAAAGGCAGTCCCTTGTCCCGGCTTGACTCGTGGTACAAGTTGGCGGGCACATGGCACGCCACAGCCCCATGGGACTGCTGTGCTATGCTGATGACTGGGAAGGAGCCACAGAGGCTTTGAACCCCTCGGCTGTCAGGTTTGCCAATCTGAGAAGAAAGACCCGCAGCAGACCCGTGAACCTGTCTACCTGGAAGTCCAGAATACGCAAATGGCATCAGAGCCGGCTCTCGCCAGAGCTCCACGCCACGGACAACAGTGTGGGATGACGATGGGATGACCCCTATCCAGGTGTACCAGCTCCCGTGGTCGGCATGACAAAACACATCTCAGAAATGCTTCTGGGAGCAGAGGCTGGTGGCACAACCACCAGGGCAAAGGCTGCAAAACACGTCCATAGGAACAGGCCACCAGGTACCACTGTGCAGATGTAGCCTGCACCAGGATACCCCGGGGAAGGGGGGCTCCGAGGTAGGCTGTGTCTTCCTGCAGAAATGGGTACTTTTCTTTAATTTGCAGAGGCTCTGTACAGGCTGTAAACAGCGTTCCTCAGCAATGGCAATGACAGCTGGTGGACTGCAGGGCCAGAGCCCTGGTCAGCGCTGGGGGTGCCACACGTGTGCAGGCATCCTACGTGCATTCCTGCCCTACCCCTCCAAGAGGCGGCAGCCTGGAAATAGAGAACTGCGTAGCAGTGACGGCTGGATTTTGAACGCTGAGTGCAAAAGATAGTAATTTCTATTCTGGTAACAAATTCTCTTTAATAGTCATTAGATATCAGGGTAAATTGACTCCTGGCCTTTATATAAAGCTCTTCTTAATTATGCCATTCATTAAAACTCTCCTGATTTCTTTCCTTTCTCTTTCGTCAACCGATTTTTTTCCTCAATAGGAGGATATGCAGCAAGAAAGGAGTTCGTCAGCCAGCCTTTGGGAGTCCGATCCCAGCTCCCTGGGCTCTGATCCCAGCTCTGCCACCCGCCTGACTGTGTGAACTTGGGTAACTGAGCCTGAGGTCTAAATCCATACAATGGGGATAACAGCAGTGCGCAGCTCAGACACGTTTGTGAGAAGTAACAGATGATTCATCTAGTAGCTCAGCACCGTGCCTCCCACTAATAAATATGCACTTTTACAAACATTCTTGTTCCAAAGTAGGTGAGATCATAGTCTGTTCTAACAAGATGCCTCCTGCCTGGGCCACTACTTGCTGGGGCTTTAAAATGTGGCCAAACCACAGGAACCAGCCATGACCTTCTCAGCCTCACCTTCTACCGTTCCCTCCCACCTCCTAGGTCTGGCTGTTCCTCAGACTTGCCAAGGTTATTCTTTGGGCATTCTACATTTGTTATCCCTCTCCCTACATATGATTTCTTCTAGATCCTCCTATGGGCAGTCCTTTCCTGTTACTCAACTCCCTGCTTCAACATTTCTCCACAGGGAGGCCTTCCCAAGCTACTCAATCTTAAAAAGCTGTCCCCGACCCAGCCCAGCCCACCCCAGTCCACTGCTCCATCATGTTTAGCTTCCTCCTAACACTTACCTCAAATTATTTCTCTGCTTCGTTAGTGTCCGTTGAATTCTTGGTATAGCTCAAAGTTCAGCAAAATAAGTCCTACATTTATTTCGTAAAATCTATACCTCTCCCTCTCTTCAGACATTATTTGAGATAAGAAGATTCTCATCTACTCCACTACCAGATGCAGAGGAGTTGCTCCCTAGATAAGCTGTTAAAGCAGATGTTTTAAACTGTGGGAAGAAATGTTTGCCCTGTTTGTCTTTCTTTCTTTTTCTTTTTACTTGTCCCTGAGAGAAGGTCGTCGTGAGACTTGATTGCAAGTTTAATTGCCCGGTTTGCTTTATCTGGTTTGTCAATATAGCATAAATGAGAAAGTGGTCAGAATGCTTTTTATGGGTCTAAATATAAAAAAGAGCAAGTCATGAGCGTATCATCCTTAAAAGTAACTCCTATTTAGATGCCAATAGCTTCTACCATGAGAAAATCTCTCAACTAATTTTGTCAGCTCTATCTTATCATTTTATTTGGTACTGATATTTTATATCCCACAAATGTGATTCAGGAAATACTTATTAATGGAGGAACCAAGGCTTCAATCTTCATGGAAAGATTTACACAATTTTAAAATGATGACACATTTCCTTCCAGGGTGGATCATATCTCTTTAGATTGGATTAAATCAGGCTTCAACCAAGACAAAGTTTAAGATGTAAGGGAGGTATATTCTTTTATATAATCAAGTCTGGCCCCCATCTTTTCTGGCTGCCCTTTCTCATGGAGGTGACAACTCCAACAGCAGTTCCTTGACATCTGGAACTAAAGTCACCCTCTCCCATCCTCAAGTCCGTCACCATCCTGTTGCCTTCGTTTTCCTTCAAAGCTCCGGCCCCCTGCTGCACAGATACCGTTTACACGGCCTGCCCACTTTGTCACTGCCTTCACTGCTCCTCCGGTAATGCTCTGTGGGGGCATGCTCTGTTACAAGAGCTAGAGCACATCCGGCCAACGTTAGGCACTCACTAAATGACTGCATGGACCAGACCAAGGCTTCTATTTCCGTTGGGCTGGCCCACGCGTCCACTCTGAGAAAAGGATGTGAGTAAAAGTGGTTTATAAGAGGGGCATCTTAGGGAGTTGTTAGGAGCCCTGGCAGGGAAGGACGGGAAGGTAGAGCAAGAAAGGAGCTATCAAGGATGTGTCGTGTTTTGTTGTGTCTGCATGTACTTTACTGTGGGCAGCTGGGCTGCAAACCTGCCGGGGGACTCTGGAGACAGTGCAGGGCTTGCTGCAGTGTCATGCCACCAGAGGGTGGAGGGGACCGGACTCCTGCCAGCTCTTGGCAATGGCTGCTTCTGGGGGCTGTGAACGCTTCCACTCTGCTCTGCACGCAGACCCTAACTGCCCGGAGTGTCTTCAAAGATTCCCAAGGGCTTGCCCTCTGCAACCTTGAGGTTGGCCCCAGCCAAAGCTGGTGAGCGGGGAGGACTGCTCAGGAGGAATCTGTACCAGGGCCCCCTACTGGGCGATTATGCAAGTTACAGCAGTTTATTTGAAAACAAGTGTTTTCTAGTATATTACTCCCTTTTTTATTTTAGTGTAATCGTTTAGTCAGAACATAGGAATCTTCCATTTTTATCTAGTCTAATCTCCTGATCTTTCCCGTGTAACTTCTTCCATCCTTTCAAAACTGAGAAAATAAGAGCCTGACTTACAGTATTTTTTGTTGGTAGTGTAAATATGTATAAAAGTAAATCTTAGGGTTTATATATTTTTAATACACACTTAGCTCAATTTCGTAATTACACATGAGCTCATAGATCTTTTTCAAAATTGGGGAAATAATATATAGTTCTTAATATTTTTCCAAAACTCCAGTAGATTATTATTGTAACCAGTAACTATTGTCTATTATATCCAAAACATTGTGATAAATGCTTTGAGAACACAAAGCAGAATCAGATGAGAATACTGACCCACAGGAGTCTTTGGTTGGGTAGGGTATGAATTAAAGTTCTCTGTCTATATCACACTTACCATAATACACATCCTCACAAATGTAGATCTAAAATGATCATCCCTGAAGTCTGACCAATTTTTCTTTTCTTTTTTTAGTTTTTAAGTGTACAGTTCAGTGGCTTTTTAGTATATTCATAAAGTTGTGCACCATCACCATTAATATCTAATTTCAGAATATTGTCACTCCCCCAAAAGAAACCCCATATCCATTAGCAGTCACTTTCTACTGTCCGTTCGTCCCAGCCCCTGGAAGCCACTCACAGACTCTATCTCTATAGATTTGTTTGTTCTGGACATTGCATATGAATGGAATCATACAATATGTGGCCTTTTGTGTCTGGCTTTCTTCACCTAGCATAATGTTTTCAAGATTCATTCATAATATAGCATGTATTAGTACTTCTCTTTTTTTCCACTAAAAATTTTTAGACATCTATTCACATACTTTAAAACCCTTTAAAATTGTATCTATTCACCAGTTTGTAATATATTCAAAAAAGTTGTACAACTATATATTTTCATCAACCCAGAAAGAAACCCCATATCCATTAATCTTCTTCACTCCTTTGTATGGCCACAAAATATTCCACTGTATGCATAAACCACGTTTTATTTAACCATACATCAGGTGATGGACATTTGGGTTGTCCCTACTTTTTGGCTCTTCTGAATAATGCTGCTATGAACATTCATCTGCAAGTTTTGATACAGACATATTTTTTTCAATGCTTTTGGGTAAATACCTAGAGTTACCATATGCCCCAGTAATCTCACTTCCTATGTTTAATATTTTGAGGAACTGCTGCACTGTTTTCTGCAGTGGCTGCACCATTTTATATTTCTACCAGCAACGTAGGAGTATTCCAATTTCCCTACATCTTTGTCAACACTTGTTCTTGTGCATCTTTCTCGTGAGAGCCATCCTTCTGGGTATGAAGTTGAACTTCGCTCTGGTTTTGATTTACATTCCCCTAAGGACTAGTGATGTTGAGATATCTACTTGTGCTCATTGGCCACTTGTATGTGTCCTTTGGCCGACCAGTTGTGGAGTTCTGTGGCCCACCAGGTCTTTATGTATATAATAAAGTTTGCAACCTCTACCTACAAGTCCATGTTTGAGTTTTAATGGTTAAATGGATGCTGAAGACTGGAACGTAAAATAAGTTAAAATTTGATCTGCTGTGACTTTCAAAGGATATATAATTGATTCATAATTGAAAACTAGTAGGTGAAAACTTCCCAAATACCCAGTCTATTAAAACGAATACACAAAGCTGCCAAGTCCTACCTTTTTGACCAGCGGTAGCAGGCTCTTCCCTGACCACAGCAATTCAAGCCTGGTATTCTGTGTCCCCCGGATCTCTTCATTATCATACCTTCTCTGAAAGACACATCAAGTTAACCCGGCGTCTTCAAATTTCCAGCTCACACTTAGCTGATACAGCCCCGCAACTTGGGACTAAATAAACTGTTACATAACTCTCCTCCCCACCCTTTCCTCCTTCACTCTCAAATTGCTTAATGTCACATTCGCTAGTCTGGATATTCTAGCAGCTGATCTCTAAATGCACCTGGCCGGATTGAAGCCAGCAACATTCTCTTACTCACACTGCAGACCTTAAGCATCCTTGCTTCTGGCTCCAAATGCTGACTGTACCCTCTAGTCATTGTGACAAGCTGAAAAAGACCCCACACATTGCCAAATGCCTGCAAAGGAATGGTTCAGCTCACATTGAGACCACTGGAGGTGCTCGCCCACATGTTCCCAGGGATTTCTGCATCTTTTCACCTACAGTTCTAGGACCAAGTCATACCAAAGGAGTAGAGCACAGCTATGAGAGCTTTGGAAAGAGAAATATCTTGATTTTGAAAGATAGGACAAGAAATAATGATAATAATGGCTTGGGGCACCTGGGTGGCTGAGAGGTTAAGCAACCAACTCTTGACTTCAGCTCAGGTCATGATTTCATGGTTCATGAGATCGAGCTCTGTGTGGGTCCCTGCACTGACAGCTCAGAGCCTGCTTAGGATGCTTTCTCTCCCTCTCTTTCTGTCCTCCCCCAGTTATGATCTCAATCTCTCTCTCTCTCTCTCTCAAAAATAAATAAACATTTAAAAAATACTAATGGTTTAATGAAAGAAAAAAATTAAAACAATTACTAACAATGCTCTTAACTCAAGAAGCTAAGTAGGCTCTATATAAATAACATCAAGCTCTCTCATTATGAAGGAAAATAATAAGTAAATTCCAATCTTGTTACCTAACAAATTTTACACAGTATTATTTTTAATCATGAAAATGAGTGAGAAATAGCTAACTTTTGTAACTTGTTAAAAGAAGGGATCTGGCATATTTGATTTTTTTTTTCAATTCACATACATTATACTAGTTTCAGGTATACAACACATTGATTCAATATGTGTATATATTGCAAAATGATCACCACGGCAAGTCTAGTTAGCCTCCATCGCCACATGCAGTTCTACATTTTTTCCTTGTGATGAGGACTTTTAAGATCTGTTCTCTTGCCACTTTCCAATATACAATAGTGTATATTTATTTCTAATGCTTTCTCCCGTATTTCATACTTGCCGCCTGTATTAAACATTCCTACTACTGGGCCAGAGGAAATCTGCGCTGTAATAAGAGAGTGGAGCAGTTGATTCCCTTGTTCAACATAGCAAGGTACCACTGTGTATAAATAGAGTCCCTGAGAGGCTCTGACTCTGTTGAGGAGAAAAGAAGGTAGCAGGAAAGCCAGGTAGGCTTTGTCACCATGGCATGCTGGCAAATCAAATGGTAATGCTTATCAACTTTCACACTTTAAGATGCAACACGGAACTTACATGCCCTTTGGTCCCAAATCATGGATGAAAGACAGCTGGCTTATGTCAAGGAATTCTGTCTGAAAAGAGGCCAGAAATTCATACTTTAGAAAGTCAGAAGGAAAAAAGACGTACACATTTGAAAAAAAACATGCATTAGATACCGCTATGTGTAAACACATCTGGGGGACTACACAGAACAATGGCATTGCCCTGTTTTCGCCTCTGCAAGAGAACAGATCAGAAGTGTGTACATAATTCAAACACAACCTAGAAAGTGATGTCTGCTCTCACACGTAGAGACAGAATGTTCAAGAAAGTTGAGGAGAGAGGATTTACTCCCAAAACTCTTCTGTGTTTTCTTTGCTGGAGAAGGGGGACTGTGTCACATAGTGTGCACACAAATAATAGTGGTGTGTGAAGGTGGCAATGTTGGGGCCAGCTTCTGAAAGGTGGGCTAGACTTGGCATGTGGAAGTGGGAGATGAAGGGGGAAACAGAACAGGGAAGGTGTAAAGAACTCTTGGGATGTACATTTGGGCTAGAGTGAGGAAGATGAAGATAGTTACGTGAAATTAAATGGCAGAGTAGGTTGAGGCGAGTTTGGGGAGGTCTTTGAACATCAGGAATACCAGAATATTTTAATACAAATGAAATAAAATGATTTTATGTAACAATAATATAAAAGTCATTCTATTTTTATTGAGTAGCAAAGGAAGCGAATTTTAGGCCCATCTTTCCTATACAAATTATAAGATAAAAACTACAAATATTATAATAATGACACCAATAGCTAACATTTACTAAGTACTTAGTATCTATCTGTTGGCCCCCTACTAAGCATTTTTCACACACTGTCTCAAATCTCTCTGAAATAGGTGCTATTTTTCCCATTGTACAGAAGAAGAAACTGAGGATTAGAACAGGAATAGGCAAACTTGCTCTGCAAAGAGTCAACAAAAAATTTAGGTTCTGTGAATCATATACTTTAACTATTGTAACATAAAAGCATCCATAGACAATACATAAATGAATAAGCATGACCGCATTACATTAAAACTTAATTTATGCATACTAAAATACAAAATTTAATATAATTTTTATGTCACAAAATATTACTCTTTTTAAATTTTTTTCAAACATTTAAAATGTAAAAACTATTCTCAGCTCATGGACCATACAAAAACAGGCAGTGAGCTTGATTTGGTCCATGGGTCATAGTTTAAAAGCCCCGGGTGTAGAGGGGCACCTGGGTGGCTCAGTTGGTTGAGCATCCAACTCATGCTCATCCAACTCATGACTCAGGTCATGATCTCACAGTTCTTGAGTTCGAGCCCTGCATCAGGCTCTGTGCTAACAGCTGAGCCTGGAGCCTGCTTCAGATTCTGTGTCTCCCTCTCTCTGCCCCTCTCCCACTCACACTCTGTCTCTCTCAAAAATAAACATTAATTTTTTTTTTTTTTTTTTTTTTAGAAACCCCTAGTGTGGAGAAAGACATTAATTGTCCAGGGGCACCTGGGTGGCTCAGTCGGTTGAGTGTCTGACTTCAGCTCAGGTCATGATCTCACAGTTTGTGAGATTGAGCCCCACATCAGGCACTCTGTTGTCAGCACAGAGCCCGTTTTGGATCTTCTGTCCCCTTCTCTCTCTGCCCCTTTTCTGCTTGTGCTCTGTCTCAAAAAAAAAAATAAATAAACTTAAAAAAAAGCTAAATAAACTGTCCAATATCAATAATTAGCAAGGGTCAGACTAGTCAGTTTCCTCAAAACAAAGCTGCAAAAGCTGTAAGCCATTCCCCATGAGTGTTAGATGAAAATATGAAAGTGCAGAGGGGAAAACCAAGAACATTACGTGATTCTCAGCACACGCAGGAGTTTTATCTCATGTATTCCTTGCAACAACTAGAGTTACACATTATTTTGTTCCTAAATTACAGTATTTTCTTTAAAAGCAGCCACAGTAAGCCCAGATCTACCAGAGGTTGCAAACCATGCAGTAACAGCATTAACAGAAAATTCGAAGTCAAAAAAGATATGCTCCTGGGGTCAAGAAGCAGAGGGGAGACCAGACACGGAAAACACTCCATATCCACAAAGTTCTGTGGGAAGAACCACAACAATTACATGTCAAAGTAGTTATGGAGGAAAGGGGACTACTTCCTTGCTGATGTGACACTTCAGACGAAATGGCATTTGATCTAGGCTTGTAAACGGGATTAATAAAATGAAACATAACAGTTTTCCTTTAAAGTTTTGTATATGTGATGGAAAATAATCTAATATTAACCTTGGAAGAAAAAAATTACAAATCTTTCACTGCTGTCAGTCTTTATCCAATTGTTTCCATATCTTTCTTAGGGTTGTTTGAGGAAGTATTTAAAATTCAGAAAGACTGGGGCGCCTGGGTGGCTCAGTCGGTTAAGCGTCCGACTTCAGCTCAGGTCACGATCTCGCGGTCCCTGAGTTCGAGCCCCGCGTCGGGCTCTGGGCTGATGGCTCAGAGCCTGAAGCCTGCTTCCGATTCTGTGTCTCCCTCTCTCTCTGCCCCTCCCCCGTTCATGCTCTGTCTCTCTCTGTCTCAAAAATAAATAAAAAACGTTAAAAAAATTAAAAAAATAAAATAAAATAAAATAAAATTCAGAAAGACTTAGAAACCCCAAATCAAACATATCCTCAAATTAAATTTTTCATAAAGATTTTATATAAAGTCTTTATGTTTCATTTCTTACATAAAAGATGGCGATTTGGTATCATATTTTTTTATCTGATTTGTGGAAATGCTTCAAATTAGAGAATGTAGTAATGCATGACTTATTAGAAGTGACATCACAGACTTTGAGCATGGAATCCAAACTGTTTCAAAACCCTAAACCACAACTTCTCATTTCATCTCTAGGGAGCAGAGAGAAAATATCAATCCTGGTTTATACTGGAAGAAACTATGACAGAGGTGTAACTAATTTATGCAAAGCTACAGAACAGATAAATGGTAGAACAGGAAATGAAAAGCAGAAATCAAGGAAACCATTTATCTAATACCTGGATAATTTCTTATTCATATAGCTCTTATCATAGAGTTAACACCGGAAGTATTCTTTGAAATAATTCCAAAATCATAACTTGAGAATATCATAATAAAACTGCTAAGTGTAAATTAAAAATATATGTATTAGTAATACAGAAAATGTAAAGTTGTGCACCAATATAAAATGAAAAATGATCTTCATCACTTTAGTTTCACTAGGGAGAGATTTCAAGAAAAAAAAAAACTAGCTCTATTATAGACAAAAAAAAAAAAATCTCTGGCCATGCATGCTCTAAAATAGATTTATCAGATTAAAAGTGAATGTGGCAAGGTCAATTTAGAAGCAAACCCCAATAGGCACCTGCGTGGCTCAGTCAATTAAGCATCCGACTTCAGCTTGGGTCATGATCTTGCAGTTTGTGAGTTCGAGCCCCACGTGGGGCTCTTTACTGACAGCTTGGAGCCTGAAGCCTGCTTTGGATTCTGTGTCTCCCTTTGTTTCTGTCCCTCCCCTTCTCTCTCTCTCTCTCTCTCTCTCTCTCTCTCTCTGTCTCTCTCTCTCTGTCTCTCTGTCTGTCTCTCTGTCTGTCTCTCTCTCTCTCTCTCTGTCTCTCTCTCTCTGTCTCTCTGTCTCTCTCTCTCTGTCTCTCTCTCTCTGTCTCTCTCTCTCTGTCTCTCTCTCTGTCTCTCTCTCTGTCTCTCTCTCTGTCTCTGTCTTTCTCTCAAAAATAAACATAAAAAAAGCAAACCCCAATAATACATTTTGAAATTTAACAAAGATTGTGTTGTCCAAACTTTTCAGTGTATCTTTAGTGATAATAATTCCATTTTCTATTTGCACAAGTGATACTCAAGAACATGAATTAATGATCAATTTAGCTGGACAGTATTCCACTGGGCTTATTGATCTTTTGAATAATGCATTAATCAATGTTTTTTTTCAAAGAAACTTGTGAAAAATACAATTAAATATTAGAGAAACAGGAAAGTATATGACAAGGGACAAGCAAGTAACCCAAGGGGTAACAGTAAACCCTGGAAATTACCTGGCAGTCATATATACACTACTGTCCTACCTCATCTTTGTACTAGAAGAGAAGGGAGGTGTTCAGCAGTCCCCTTTAAGCCTGAGGTAACAAAAATTCTAGCAAGTGCCAAAGTAGGAAATTCTCAGAAGGGACACAAGAGCATTGGGTTGGGCAGGGCCTTTATGGTGAGGCTGGGAGGTAGGCTCAACTATGCCAGGAAAGACTGCCTTCACGGTCAGACGGTTAACACCACACCAGAGAGAAGAGAAGATGGCTCATCTGTGGAGGAAACTGAGAGGCTGGACTCTCCCAACTCTCAAGACTCAATCATGAGAATGACAACACCTCCCTTAATTTGCAGGCGCAGCTGTTTAACAGTAGCTTCTTTGTTGGCATGGAAACACCTTTATTCATCTCTACCCATTCTTCCCCTCAAACTAAATTCATTCACCTCACAAAACACGGGAGGGGTGAACTCAGTATTATTAACCTACAGGATGTTTATCTTCAGATTCCTTCCTTCCAACAGGGGAATTAGCTTGAAATTAGCCTCTCAGAGGTAAGGAATCTGAGTTACGACAGTCAAATGACTTACCGGAAGTTAGCAACATCATCATATCAACCTAGGACCCTTCTCTTGGAAATTATGCACTTTGTTCCATTTCTAGATTTTAATCTTCAGCTACAAAAATAGTGCATTTACTGTTTCTAATGACTCTTCCTTTAAATTCCCTGGAATCTAAGCATTTTCCAGTTATTAATTAAAATGCCCAGCTAGTAGGTTCAATACTAGAGCTAGCACTAATAAAATTTAGAACACAAAAGGAATTCTGCTTGAGATTTTGTATGTTAATTGAGTAAATACATCACTCTCTTTTTTTTTTAGCATATTATGCCTTGAAGAGAGTCAAAATACATTTATCCCTATTTTATAAATGAGTAAAGAAAACAATGAATTACCAATAATCTCTGAGGGAACTATCTAATGTTAAATCCACTAAAACACTAAGATGTTCTGTTTTTCAGAACCTCAAAGAGTATAAAAGAAATTTTATTTTATTTTTTATGTACTTAATATTTTCTTTTATTTTATTATTATTTTTTAATATGAAATTTATTGTCAAATTGGTTTCCATCAAAAGGAATTTTTAAAAAGTCATTCTCTGGGGTGCCTAGGTGGCTCAGTCTGACTTCAGCCTAGGTCATGATCTCACAGTTCGTGAGTTCAAGCCCCACATCAGGTTCTGTGCTGACAGCTCAGAGCCTGGAGCCTGTTTCAGATTCTGTGTCTCCCTCTCTCTCTGCCCCCGCCCCCACTCACATTCTGTCTCTCAAAAATAAACAAACATTAAAAAAATTTTTTAAGTCATTCTCCTGAATAAAAAGTTACTTATCTAGGGGCGCCTGGGTGGCGCAGTCGGTTAAGCGTCCGACTTCAGCCAGGTCACGATCTCGCGGTCCGGGAGTTCGAGCCCCGCATCAGGCTCTGGGCTGATGGCTCGGAGCCTGGAGCCTGTTTCCGATTCTGTGTCTCCCTCTCTCTCTGCCCCTCCCCCGTTCATGCTCTGTCTCTCTCTGTCCCAAAAATAAATAAACGTTGAAAAAAAATTAAAAAAAAAAAAAAAGTTACTTATCTAAATACCGACTTAACCAATGACCATATGAATATAAGAAAAGTTGTCCATGTCTAATTTCACTGAAATTTTATTGAAATTTGAGATATGATCCTATCTGATCCCTTGACCTATGATCCATGACCTCTGGCCTAAAAACCCAAATTAATTTCTAATAGGTTTGCTTTACACTTATAAAAATAAGTTAATTATATATGATTGTATAAAAATAACTTTTAATATGATTTTATAGACAAGAGTTTTAATATTTCTCACAGTTATCAAAGGAGACACAAAGATGCCAATCTAATTTGACAAATATGAGGCAAAAGCCTATAAATCTAGTCTCCAGGCCAGAGTGCCTCACAGGAAAGTTAAATACTGTTAGAAGATAAGAAAGAAAGAAAGAAAGAAAGAAAGAAAGAAAGAAAGAAAGAAAGAAAGAAAGAAAGAAAATTAAGATAGATCAAACTGTATCTTACAAAAGTTTGAATCATTTTGGAGAATTCTGTTCTTGGGGTAAATAAGTTGCCATCAAAAATGTGGAGTAACATAAATTAGGTGAGTTGTAACCAGCTTTTCCCTCTCCAAGGAAATGTTTAGAAGACATTCTAGAATTTCTAGATACACTATGGCTCAACTTTGGAAAATGTTTTATGATTGGAAAATAAATTAAAATGAACATTTAAAAAAAGGTAATCATCATTTAATCAGCATTAGAATCCAAAATGTAGTACTATCCATAGAAAGAGAAGACTAAACTCAGCAATCACTGTTTCAAAGCCACAAGAAATAGTACAAGTAAAGTCACAGGCAGGCAGAACAGTAAAACAAATAGAAAATTATTGCATACCGGTACTAGTACACATTTAAATAAATCTCTATTAAAGAAAACAGCATATGTGATTTCAGAGAGCACAACAGGAAGCAGCATTTTTAGCAGGAGAAATAGCAGTTAACTAATTGTAAATAATAGCAGTGATATCCTTATTCGTTATACTCTTTCAAAGATGCACATTCCTGAGTCCTAGGAGGGAAGAAATCCCTCCCACCCTCCTCCTCTTGAGATCCTCTGGTTGGACCCATGTTGGCAGTCTCCCTGGGAAAATACTTCTCCAGGATTACAAAACCACATACGCTCCTTCAAGTCCATCAAACAGACATACAGCAAACTGCTGTAGAAGGGGGACTGTGGCTCGGCCCCGGATCCTTTGTGCGTAAAGGGGACAAGCCGGGTACATGTCCCGGCCTCCAAATAATACCCTGGCGGGCAGCAAGTCACCAGAAAACTCCAAAGAGTCCAGGTGCTCTTGCTTCCTTTCCTCAATACACAGACAACTTCCCTTATGTGACACCACTCTCTAAACTGGAGGCCACATCTTGTAGGACATATCCGTGTCTGTCCTTAAGTTCCACATACACCACATGCGTATGTTCAACCCCACAGCCGTACAGTTTATAAGACACAGACACAAAAACACAATAATCCAATATTGTCTCAGTTACCTGGACTTTTGATAATTGAAGGTGAACCCTTTAAAAACACCCCACCTCCAAGGCCTCTAAAAGGGCTGTGCTTCTTGTTTTCTGAAAACTTCTATAAAAGCCCACCCCCTTCTGTTTGCCAGCTGTGTGCCTCCCAGCTGCTTCTAAGCCCCACCACCTCTTTTCTCTTATTTCTCGGGAGTTTTTTCTCTCCCTAGCTTTTCCCATGCTTCTCACTTTCACATGAAAAGACAGGCCCTTTATAAGCATCGCAGGCCAATCAGATGGCCAACCAAGCAGTACGCTCTGTCTAATCTTTGGGTATTCAACTCTGCTCAGCTGTTTTCATCACTTATACTCAGTGTTTTTTTGGTTTTTTTCTTCAGGGTTAGAAATGCTTGGGGGCATTATTCTGGAAACCTGAGAAGAGAAGGGCATTGATTTCTAGATAATCTAGGCTAGACCAGTGTTACAAGTTCATCTAGACACATCAATTTATAGTTGATATTTTTAAAAACAGCATCACTGTGAACTAGATTATTGCTGTCAAATCAACTTTGCATTCATTTCACTAATTTTAACCCGAGGAATACACAAGTGGATACAAGCACTTGTGTTGATAAAATGATCCAAAATTTAGCAGCCGATTTATGCTTTTATAAAGTACTTCAAAATTTAAGTCACTGAACGGTACTTACTGTTGCATGGTAGTTTCTATACATGGGCATTTTCAGTAGCTTTGTCAAATAATCTTCCAGTTGTTTCTGTAACACAAATATAGGAGATAAGAGATAATGTCCTCATACTTAAAATTTTAAACAGTGACAGTGGTGTGACCATTATCCAATCTTTACTTCTGCAATTTATTCAATTATTTGTTCATATTATCAGTGGACAAGGAATCTTGAATAGCACTAAGGAGTTATTTCCATAGTTTCCCTGAACTTTTATTTAAATTGCTTCCTGCTATTCAACTTTTCATGTGCTTAGGTCTTTTACAAACTGTTGAAGAGGCCCAAGCTGTATATTCGTTCAATCTTCCATAATTACTAGCACAGGACTTGCCCATAGTAGACTGTTTTAAGGCATTTGTTGATTTTATCAAAAACCTCGATTTCCTTAATTTCAACACTGAATTTACTACTGGTAGATATACTGCAATTTTTTTTAACATCTCTTCAGGGGGAAAGGGGGGAAGTTTAAAAAGAGAGAGAGAGACACACACTTTCTAGTACTTATATTTTGATTTCAAATATGGTCAAATGTGAGAGGTTAATGACAATCACATCGACTATGATGATGTGTGGATGCACTGTTAAAGCCACAGCTTCTCATTTTCAGCTGCATTTTCATGTAAGTGCACACAGTAACCCCAAACTGTATCATTTTCCATGATACATGGACAATATGTATTCTAGATCCCTAAAAGGATTTTAAACAAGATGACAACTATACAAAGGAGAAGTCAAATATCCCTTTCAGGATAAAAGTTTCAGATTACAAAACAGAGCTGATATTTCCTTGTTAATTTTCTTTTTTTTTTTTAACTTTTATTTATTTTTGAGACAGAGAGAGACAGAACATGACAGGGGAGGGTCAGAGAGAGGGGGAGACACAGAATCCGAAGCAGGCTCCAGGCTCTGAGCTGTCAGCACAGAGCCCGACACGGGGCTTGAACTCACGGACCGCAAGATCATGACCTGAGCCGAAGTCAGCCGCTTAACTGACTGAGCCACCCAGGCGCCCCTCCTTGTTAATTTTCTACTGAAAAACAATTCATCTTCTACCCTGTGCGGCACCATATCACTGAGGCAGAGCACCTGCTCCTGGGGCTTCTGCCCTACTCTTCTCTGACCCTAAGGGCCCACTTATAGTTTGGTAATTAGACTTCACATATACTTGGGACAAGCTACTATGAAGTCTGGAGCAAACGGGTAGAAATAAATGCTTTTAAAGGAGTTTATCTCAAAACCCTCAATGGTGAGCTCAAGCTTGACTCACAACCAGACCAAAGAGGTTCCTGCAGAGGAAAACTTCTTCATAGAACACTCTTCCTCTTCTGGGAAATGCAACCATTCTGAGTGCAGCCATTCTGACCTGGAGAAGAAGGCTGCCTAACAAGTTCCAAAGATGCTAAGCTAGCCTGTGTGAGGGATCAGGGGGAAAGAAAAGTTGCAGCCAGGTCCCCCTCACCTCCCAGGAGCCGCCATGTTTCTACAGCACTGCAAAATTATATTTTGAACAACAGAAGACTGAAAGGGCTTACCCTTCTACCGAAGAATTGTTCTTCTCTGATCATGTTTTCAGATGAACGGGGCAAACTTGGCATCTCTCGAGGCTCTTCTTTGACATTCTGTCTTCTAAACGTGTGCCTAACACACACACACACACACACACACACACACACACACAGGAAACATTTATTATTCTTTGAGTATTACTCTCATTTAAATGAAAGCATAAATATGAGCATAAAAGCATTTTATGTTTGTTTTTAGAAGAGCCTGTTTAATAGAAATATCCACCAACAACGGACAAGTTAGCCCATAATATAGATAAAATACTCTTTCCATCCAGCTTGCATACTGGGATAACTTTATAATTAATTCTGAAACAGTTACCTTCTGGTGGGAATGGGGATTCGGATAAAAGCTTTGTACTTGAGCAGCTCTCTATGAAATTCTTGAAAGTGTTTGAATTTCCTCTTAACTTGCCATTTAAATTCCCCATGTGTTAATTCAATAGTGTAAAGATTGATACTTGGTACCTACAGTGATCAATAAAAATGATTGATATTTTAGATAACAAAGTCTAAAGTCTTTCAATGAACAATAGCTCAGACAAAATGTTTCCTAAAACAAGTGGTTACAGAAATAAAATTTCCATATATATATATTATATATATATAATATATATATAATGTATATAATATACATAAAGACAAACTCTGAATCACACCAAAGATAAACTTCCACAAATCATATTGCTCTAAATACACACACACACAGCCCTGAAACAAGAAATCAGGTAAAGGAGACAATGAGTGAAGACCCTAATTAGATATCAGCGGTGATTTTGCTTGTCCCAAAGTATAAACAGTGAACAGACCACTGGAGCGGGTGAGAGGAAAGCTGGAGGAAATGGATTCCAGGAGCATGATCTTAGCCAGCGACTTGTCCTTCACAGATGACATTAATGCCTTCTCCTTCTGAAACATATTCCAAGGTCCACCCCTGTCTACAACATCTCCTTGCTCTGAAGGACCACCAGTGGCCAACAAGGTACAGGATGATTAGAGGGAAAAAGTGAAAGACTACGCACAAAATATTTTTCCCAATTACTTAACTAAAATGAATCCCCATTTAAAATTTTAAAAAATATTTCTTATTAAAATGCAAATATATCTTGGTAATGATTTCAATCAGGACTAACAGGCCTGGGGGATAGTTTTGATATAGTACAAAGTGTTAGGAGACTGAGGGATGTTTATAAAGCGGAGGAGATCTTGAAGGAAGTTCCATGAACAGGGGGATGGTGTGTAGGGTGGCTAGGCAGTGGGCACTCTGGACTACCCAAAGGACACTGGCCCTTCCTGGAAGATTTAGGCACCAAAGATGTTGGGGGTAGGAGAAAATAAATGTCTCTTCTGCTACTTTATTTATCCAGGCTCTGGTGTCAGCAACCACATGCGTGATTCCTGGCCCTCAGTCCTATTTTTTTTTAATCTTTTAAAAATTTTTTTAATGTTCATTTGTTTTTGAGAGAGACAGAGAGAGACCGAGACAGAGAGCAAGTTGGGGAGGGCAGAGAGAGAGGGAGACACAGAATCCAAAGCAGGCTCTAGGCTCTGAGCTGTCTGCACAGAGCCTGATGAGGGGCTCAAACTCATGAACCACGAGATCATGACCTGAGCTGAAGTCGGATGCTTAACCAACTGAGCCACCCAGGCGTCCCCCACAGTCCTATTTTGCTAACTTCTACATCTACACAGAGTGGCCATGCTTTACTATATAAAATATGAGCAAGAGTATCAATGCAACTTGTGCTCTTAAGTCTGAAATCCAGCCATATCACTGGTAAATATTCAAATGTAGCATTTGCTTCGGTTCTAGTTAGGATTCATGACAATTACTACAACTGGAAGTAGAAAAAAAAACAGTTCTGGGGTTCAATATTATATGTTGCCTTTTACTTTACGTTCACTTTTACTTTTACATTACTACAGGTGTCATCCTCCATCATGTGTCACAGAGAAGAATGCAGGAAAAATTGGAGTGGCCAGAAACTTTGCATTCAAGTGAAAAATGCTCAATTTAAGACGAACCAAATAAATAAGAAAAATTATACAATTTAGGAAAGCTACTACATTTCCAAGGATTATATCTACAAAAACTGAATACTTTAAAACTTTTTCAAATGCCAAGTTTTATCCCTCACATATAAATCCAAGACTTTGTACACCAAACTTCTTAGCAATTGTGAGGTGGTATGATACGATGAAAACAAGCTGCCGCATCCTTCTTGAAGATTTTAAAGGTCTGAAATCTGTGGTGCAGCCTACCAGCTGTGATGCCTCAGCCAAGCGTCACTTCTGTCAGACAACATCCCAGCCGAATTATTGGAATTCTCTGGAATTGGAATAATCTGAAGAGTTTTAATAAAGGGACTGCTTATAAAGATGTGATAGGGGTAAGGAAACCATAAAGGAAGGACAGTAACCTGGGACTCTGAAGGCATTCCTAGTCCTGAAGGAACAAGATGCAGGGCCAGGTACGGGAACAAGAAGGGGAGAACCATGTAAGGATGGCTGCCTTGGGGAAAGGGGTGCCTTTGGTCAAGGGACACAGTCAGCCCAAGGTAACCCCAATCTCCTATCTGGGCTCTTCACTGTCTGAGCCCTACCAGAGGACAAAAGCAGAGAGCCCTGAGGGGCAGAGCACACGGTAGAAAAAGGTAGGAGGAGGCACTGGAGGGCAAATGGAAGATCTCCAGCCTGAGAGGGCCTGAAGAACACCTACCTCACTGGGCTGTCACAGAAATGAAAAGAGAAGGGCCTTGCCTTGAGCTAGCACATAGAATGTGTTCAGTAATTAGAAAAAGTGTGTTTTTATTTACCTGGAATCACATTTATACTGCATGACTTTAGTTCATATTTCTTAGTAAACTAAACATGAAGTAGGATAACGATGATCCTTAGCGGGGCGCCTCAGTGACTCAGTCAATTAAGCATCCGACTCTTAATTTCAGCTCAGGTCAGGATCTCACAGTGTGAGATCAAGCCCCACATCGGGTTCTGCAGTAAGAGTGCGGAACCTGCTTAGGATTCTCTCTCTGCCCATCTCCTGCATGCACGTGTGTGCTGTCTCTCGTTTTCTCTCAAAATAAATAAACATTAAAAAGAAATTTAAAAAGATGATCCTTAGCTTTCTCACACAGACTCAGATTAGAATAGGACTAAACCAAATTCACCTAACAGAAGAAGAGTCCAAGCACAGAGAAGTCCCTGGTTTGGGGGTCTTGAATATTTATTTATCTTTGTGAATAACCTTAGGAGACACCTACTATTAATAATAATATGTACTATTAGTGTATGCTTATGTAATACTATAAGGGCCAAGGATGGGCCACCCCAAGATGGGCCACTTTGTCATGAAGACTACTTTGAGTTAAAAACCAGTCGAAACCCAGCAGATCCAGGAAAAGCTCTTTACCTCCCCCTCAAGCACGTAGAAAGAATTGAGCTAGAGGACCTGCTCCAGGAGGAGAGCCACCATCACAGATTATATGATGAACCAGCTATGGTAGACAGGGAAGAACTATCAAAGCCTGTTTGATCAAAGTCCTCCATATGTCCCACTATTTCCAAGTGGCCTGGTAAACATTTGTTACCAAACATTTGCTCTTTGTCATCTCCCCGTGAATTGCATTCCTTCTCTTTGAAGTCCCAGACGTGCCTGTCTTTGGAATTTCCACGTCTGTGTGGATTGCCCATACTTAACGAAAGCAAATTTGACCCATGTTAATGGGTCTCATGTCAATTTGAGTCTTAGTCCAGCTAGGAGGATCTTGGAAACAGACAGAACATTCTTGCTCCCTAACAATACAATATGCAATACCCTTGCATAATGCTGTGTATTATTATTATTATTATTAAGTCCTCATAAGAAACCTATACGGTGGGCACCGTTATATCCATTATTTAGCATTATTCACATGTGAAAACTGACAAACAGAAAGATTAAGTAACTTGTTGGAGATCACAAAGCAAAGACAGGATTTCAACCATGCAGTCTGGCTCTGAAGTCTGTGCATTTCACCCTCTGAGCATGCGTACCCCCTCTGAAGCTAAAAGCTGGTAGGCAAACTAAGAAGGCAAAGGCCACATTAGAGACATTTCTGAGTGCATTGTGCTCAGTGGTATATCAGGGAGGTAGAGACCCCCCTTCATATAAAGGGCCTAAAGGAAAGGCTGCACACAAAGGTGGGTGTTCGGAGTCAGAACATACACACAGGTAGGTCAGGACAGGCCACTAAGCAAAACTATCAGGACCCAGGTAACACATGCCACTCTGCAAAAGACAAGGAGGAAAGGCAGACAGAACCTGTCTCTGGAGAAAGGCTGTTCTACACTTCCCCTGAGGCAGGAGCAAAGGTGGCCTTAGTCTGCCATGGCCAGAGCTCAACCTGAGGGGACAAAGGCCACCTGCCTGTAGCAATGCCCTCTACTTATCAGACTCACAACTGTGATGTACAGTCAGTAACAGAGCAATGGTGGCTCCCCTCACAACCTAGTCTAATCCACACCAAAGAGTGATGCTTTGCTTGATGAAGTCATCTTCATGGAAGCCGCCTTCCAGCATTCAGGCCCCACGAACAGACCTAAAGGACAGGTGCCAGGAGCAGATCAGAGAGCAGTAGAAGATGCCAGCAGTATTCTCTCAGCACCATCTCTGGGTAATGACACTGGTCGGTCCAACACCCTGGCTTTTTTTCTTTTTCTTTCAAGAGCCAGGCAGCATCATTATTTTCTTGCTAAACCAGCATTAGGAAAGCTAAACTCTTCCTTGGCTTCTATGTGACGGTCTAGATAGAATGGTGATGCCCCAAGAGCCCACGTTAAACAGAAAATCGAGGAGAGAGGAGGACTAGGAGTGGCACTCAGCAATTTATCAAAGTTATAAATTGCCTTAGGTGTGTATTTAAAAAAAAAAAAAAAAGCATTTTCCAGAATGAGGAAAAAGGCATATGAGAATCAAGACTAAATGGAAAGCAAATTCTTGAGAGATGAATAGGACTGACAAGAGATTTGGAAAAAAAAAAAAAAGCTAAAAACATATCATAGCTATGAGGAAGGAAAATGGAAGTCAGTGTGTTAATTGGTATACGTGGACCAATACAAGGTGAGTCCATAAACGCTCTGACCCTTGTTGTAGATGTAAAGCGCTCCACTTCCAGAACTTGGGCTTTTATTGGACAGCCGGTGAGATACGTCTGTATATTAGGCTCCTTAAATCCTTGAGTCTTATAAATAGCAGAGAAAGGAATACACACTAAAAAATAAACAAGTAAATAAAGTTATTGCAAGGACACAATGATATTGTAAGAATACACGATATTAGCATAACTTGCCTTTTATGGGCATCTGTTTAAGAATCATAACCTGCTACAACAAGAATACAGCTAGTGAAATGGTCTCAGCCCAGGGTAGGACATCAGCAAGGATGATCAATCATTTGCTGGTTATTTCAAATCTGCTCTCTGCCAGGCAACTCTGAGAAACTCTCTTCTCGCTCAGACCACCAGTCTTTACCTTCCTGTATCTTGGGATCGCTGGGAGACACATCATAATCCACCTCTTCTCCCTCAAAGTGCAGCTCCCGTGTGTCCAGATTTTCTATCAAATTACTCATGTCAGCAGCGATTTTCTGCAGTGCAGAGGTATTTACTCTTGGCTCATTTTTCAGTGACATGTTGGCTTCAGACAGGGTAAGAGCAAAGGGGCTGGGAAAAAAAAGGGGGGTTACAAGGATTTATTATTTTGGTCAAATAAAACCCTATTCTACAATATGAATCCAGGCTTAGATACAGCATATGGAAACAAGTCAACTAGCTCTGTGTGAGCCCCAGTTTAGTCAAACAATGTTTTCATTTATTTTCCTCTTTAACATTTAAAAGATTCCTAGCCTGTAAATTAAATTGGAGTGAGATCCTTAATCACAAGCAAGTACGAAAGAGAAACACTACATTGAATAAATGCCAGCATAGCTTTCACCCAATTTCATTAAGTTGGATAAATGAGGAGACTCCAGGGTGACTGGTTTGGGCATGGTTATTCAGAGAAAATAAATTGATACTTAACTCTAACAAACACACGGAAAAATATCACGTGAAATTAAGCAACTTTAAATATTTTCTAAAGACATTTTAGGGCATTTTACAACAATTTCAATAAGCAGATTTAAGACATTTTCATGACAGCATAACCTTTTCCACATTTCCTCTGTAGGTGATATCCCAAGCAAAGTGTAAATACTATCTTTTCGAAACATGAGGTTCGGGCCGTGACTTTCCATGACTTATAATAATGTACATGTCTTGAAAGGTAATGATTAGTCTACCTATTCTGAAAGATACTGGAGGTGCTCAAATCGTACTTCTCTCCTTTTTGAAGAAAACCAGTTCTATCTCATTTCGACATTTAATAACACAAGTCTTTACACATCAGTACCCAGGGAAGAAGAGTTCATATTCATATAGATTTTATTTTTCCTTTAAAATACTAAGATTTAAACCTTGAGCGCCATCCTCAGAGCTGAGTGACAAATTCATACTGCTGGAAAGAATCGCTCTGTTACAGCCCGGCCCTAAAACAGCAGGTTTTTCATACCAGCAATTCCACCACACATGTCCATTCATTCCTGCAAATCACAAACATTTACTGAGCGTCTGCCATTCACTGTGAGAGGCAATGAGGAAATCTGTAAAGATGAATAAGGCTGGTCCCTGCAGTTAAGGAGCTCCTGACATGGGTGAGAGGAATAAGCTACATAACCCCAAATTCATTCCTGGCCTCCTCCAAGGTCCAAAGCCTTCCTGAGAACGACATGTGCTGAGTGGAAGACCCTTGGCCAGGTTCTCTCCTACAGGTGTGATCAAGAAGCTGGGGGTCTCTGTGGGAAACGCTAAGAGAGTCTTGGCCAAACTTGGACAGCCCTTACTGTAATCCGTCAAGTCTCAGGAACCTATACTGCCGTGTCTGGTAGAAAGAGATTTTGTTTGGAAATTCAGAAGATTGGGCTGGAGGAATGTGGCTCTGGTTTGGCCAGAGATACATAATTAATATGACAAAGTTCTCTGTGAAGTATGTAATCAATCATGTTTCTTTCTCCACGTTGGCCGTAAGGAAGCTTGCAGCCGTATCGATGGCCCACTATTAGCAAAACACAGGCCTATCCTTGCCTACATCACTTCCCTTCAACTTTCTTCTCCACTTCTCACTTATATTATAATAACAGTTTACGTGTACCAATCACTTCATATGTACCTGGCTTGGTGATAAGTCCTTTTTATACATTATCATGTTTATCATCAATAATAATCTATGAAGTTTTGTTATTTCCATTGAAGATGACGGAAGTTTATCAACCCCTCTTTACAGATAAAAACACTGAGGCATAGAGAGATTACGTAATTTGCGTCCAAAGTCACAGAGCTAGTAAGTAGTGAACGGATTTAAAAACCAGGTCTCTCTGACCCAAAAGCTGATCTTCTCAACCACAGTCTTTACCTTTCCATATAGTTTTGGTAGATAAGTAAATGCCCCTGGAACAGATGGAAGTTTCAGTAAAACAAGTGCTCTTGGGCAAGATTCAAATGGGAAGAATAGGAAATGACCTCCTCTTGATGCTCAGCACCTCGGGATGGGCCCATTTACACTCTCAGGGCCTTGGTAACTCCTCTTGGTAATAAACTAAGGAGGTTGAGCCATCTCCTCTAAGGTCCTTTTAACACTGGAACCTTAACTATAGACCAAAAAATGCTATATATATTACTCAGCTTCCCCTTATAATGTACTTACTTTAACCTAAGAAATTAACCCAAGTAGTTCTTCATATGAATACGAGAAGCAGGTGGCAGATGTTTCCTAATCTGCATAATTTAATGACTGTCTGTTCAGCTTCCATCGAGGAGCTTGTTGCCTCTGGTCACAATTAAAATATTAATTTCCTTCCTTCTCGATTCAACAAACACTTACTAGATGCCAACTGTGAGCCAGGTTTTGCTTTATTTAAAATACAAGGTAATGAGAAACTTAAAGGAAATGAGACAAGGAAAAACAAGTAAGAAATTACATCATATCGTTGCTACTCATGAATTTGTAAGCCCTTTTCTATTGATTAAACTGTCTTATGGTTAACTCTGCCAACTTTCCTAGCACAGCAAAGGAAAACAAGGGTTATTCCAATGACTTTTCTCTTGGACAGAGTGTCTGTTAAAATGCATGTTAAATTTAAGATATAAAGACTAGAATAATTATACACTGCAAGATAACTGGAATAAATAGTACAGAGTCACTAGATCAAGCTAAAATAAAAATCATTTTTCAAAAAGAAAGAAAAGCATATAAACTTGTAAAAAATTTAAGAGTGAGAAAAGAAGCAGAAAGGAAGCCTCTTATCATTTATATTCAAGTTTTTACTATGTGCTAATAAGCACAATTTTAGCACACTTATTTAATACAATACTACCTGGTATTTATGATTATTCTGAAAGAGTTAGATAAGGAACTTGCCCAAGGTCACGCAACTTGTGTCAGTGTTGAATTCACTTATTTATAAAGCAGATTTTCTGGCCCTGAAATCTCACAGACTTGGTTATAGAAGTTCATAATTACTGATTTTATTTAATGGGTTGAATGTCTATAAATTAATCTTTTCTATAAAGTTTAAGTATCATAACAACAAAAGATGTTATCTACTTCAACCACTATACCTTGGAAGGAATCCTACTAACTCTATAGTCATTATAATTAATAGAAACATACCCCAAAGTCTCCTATATTTCTTCTCAGCCTATTTTTGTGGTTCATAATATTTTATAAGATCACATGGAGTTTCAGTGGACCCAAACGGTTTGCAGATTTTTTTTCTAAGCTTTTGTGAAAACTTTACAATTTAATAATCAAAATGAACCAAATTATTTGTCTATCACTGCCTTCACTCATGTCCGTGGTTGCTTTGTGTTGAATTTTTATCCATCAATTGTATTGCTGCTTTCATTCTTGAATATCAAACTGTAAGGCCATCGACACTCCTATGTTGTCAAATCTTAACTTATTAGCCGATGTTTTCTCTCATCCAAAATAATCTATAACGGTGGGTGAGCAGCTGCCACAGTTACAGTCCATCTTAACCAGCAATGGGATGAGACCTTCAGTGTTTACCCTTGAGATAATGTAATTGATTTCATTATCTCCTTATAAAATTATACTGCAAGATCATTATCTCTCTTGGTACCAAGTAGAGATGGTGCCCATGGAGCAGTAACGGCAGCTGTGTTTTATTTTTGTTTGCATCTCTATCTGGAAAGTAAATAGGGTTGTTTTTTTTCTTTTCTGGTATCGAATACTAGAATTAAAATTTTTTGCAGGGAACATTTAATTACTTCCCGTTATTCAGGGGTGAAATCAGAGAACTCTAGAGTTTTTTCTGATCTTCATTTTCAACGTCACTGGAAAATAGGACATCAAAGGAAGCAGATATTTTCCTATCTGATAGTGTGTGTGTGTATATATATATATATATATATATATATATATATATACACATATATATATTTGTATATATTAGTAAATATATATATATATTTGATAGTCTTATTGTATTTTAGCGAAGGCAATGCATATATATATATACAATAATATATATATAATATATATATGCAATGCCTTCGCTAAAATACAATAAGACACTATATATAATATATATATGCAATGCCTTCACTAAAATACAATCAGACTATCAAATATAACTACTAATATTAAAATAAATATTAACATTACTCAATATTAGCTGAGTACATACTAAATGCCAGCCACTATTCAAAAAGATTAATCGCATGATCTCCTTGAATCCTCACAATAACCTTAGGAGCTGAGTCCTATTCTTACCCCCATTTTTAAGATGAGAAGCTTAGATGGGCAACTTGCCCAGAGCCGTGCAGCTGGGAAGTGATGGAGCTGGACCCAACCCTGGTCGATCTGGCTCCAAAGTCCAGCTACTTAACCAGCCAGAAGTAGAACTGAGGCTAGCAGGAGGGACAGACACTGAAGACTTTCACTCCCATTTTACATGCTCATAGAATAAAAACAGTTCAAAAAGGAACAACAGTAACCCAAAACTTAACACTCATTTTGTGAAGGTAACCGATTTACTTCTTGTTTCCCTTTCTAACAGAACATGCAGAGTTCCCCATATTTTTTTCCAATACATTATTTGTGCTTACCTAGAGAAATAAATGGAATGGATTTCCAAACCAAGAATCATGTTTGAACGTGAAATGAATTATAATTAGATCATTTAAAACCAAACTGAGTCATGGGGATTTCTTGTTTTCCCATTTTTCATTATGATGAAATTAATTGGTGGACCCATACTACATAACCTCCCCCAAACACATTATATAGCAATGATTTGTACAGAACTGACTCGATGTTCCTTGAAATGCAAACATCGTAAATGTGGATTCAAGTACTGAACTCAATCTCTGGTGACACAGTAAACCTTGGATAAATATTTTTTTAGTTGAGCTGACTTTGGATAAAGTAAATGATATTATCATAGTTTACATTCCAGATGATATATTTTGAGAAAAATAACACAACAAAAAAATTTTAAAAAAATTCTTGGTGTTTACTTGGATCTTTGATTTTTTTTTTTTTAATAAAAGAACATTAGTTCCACAAATATCAATGGAGGGCTTATTATGCACCTTGGGCAGATAATTAAATGTCCGTGGTGGAGGGGACAGGCCAGATGACCATGGTTGTTCTACCCTTTTTATCAGTGTAACCTGGGCAACCCGCAGCCTCCAGGGTTTCAGCATCTCATCTGTAAAATGTAAACAGTGCCACCTATACTTCCCACCTCAGGAAGCTTGAGGAACCAGTGTCATAATGCACACACATCTACAGGCCCAAGTAATCTAGGTTGCTAATATTCCCTTGAATTCTATTAACAGGTGGCCCCTGAAAATTAACCTTAGGAAAGTTTCTTTCATTTCAGTATTTTTCAGGGCTGACAGGCTAGGAAATATCCTGCCTTTCATCTCTTAGTTAGCTCCCAAATTAATGTACCATCTAGCAACTGTCTTCCTGGATGGGCTCCTCTAAGACTAGGGCTCTCCCATTTAACCAGTCCTGAAATTTTCTGGACTCAATTCCCCCATTTGGAGAGAAGCCACCAAGACTTTGAGTGAAAAAAACAATCACCAGGCATTAAGCAGTCAAGCCCAGTTAATGCATTTCCCGTTCTCTGCACATCTCCCTGGCCTCATCTTCCTCTCCCTGGCTGGTAAGGCATTACAGTGTCCCTTGTGTCTGTGGCAGTGACTCCTGCTCCCTTTTAGGTCCAGTACCCTTTGTGGCTTTGATGAGATTTATGGACCCCCAACCCCAGAAAAAAAATGAATATATCCTGACACACAGTATTTTGCATATATTTTCATAGGTTCATGGATGTCCCTTTCAAAACCTTAGTTTAAGAAGCCCTTCCACTGAGCAGTAATCATGAGCTGAGGTGCTGATGCATCCCTCGTCCCACCAGATGAGGACACTCTAAGGTGTGGGAGGGTGAGAGCCAGACTGTTTACTCCTGACACCTTGCTGAGCACCTGCTCAATCAATATTTATTGATTAAATGACTTCATCAGTGAGCTATCTACTGAGAAACCAGTCAGCTCCAGGTTATCCAGTGAATGCCACAAAGACATTTCCTTCATATACCACAGATACTCTCAGATGGAAAAGCCATCTGGTTGAAAGAACTCCAAGAGGAATATAACCTGCAAGAAATACACAGGCTGCTGAAGCAGTAGCAAATAAGACAGTGAACTGCTATCAGAGCTAACTGTGTGCCAGGCTTCCACCAAGAGCTTTTCACGTGTCCTCACAACAAGGTCATGATGGAGGTATGGCTGCTATTCCCCCTTTACAGATAACAAGACAGGCTGACCAAGGTGACAAGTCCGAAGGTCAGTAAGTCAGCTCTCAGCACAGCTCTGGCTGACTCGAAAGCCATCCCCCTGTTCTGCTTCCGTGTTCTGCTTGTACCCATATCAGGAAAAGGAGATGCTCTGTGGAATCATAGTCCCTTCTGTGCATAGCCTTTGAACTCAGACTTGCTGTCACTTCTATGGTTCCAGGAACTATAAGTATGATTCCCAAACACTATCCTCCCCCTCTGAGTTTCAGATCTGATCTGACCTTAGGGCCCCCAGAGCCTAGCAATCTCCCGTTTGCTTATCCTTCCTTCCTGGTTTCCTATCACAGCCTCCATTTGGTCTAACACTGACACTGCTATCCTCCCTGAGGGTCAAGATTGCAGATGATGGTGCTAAATAACCTAGACTCACTGTGCCCACGGGACAAGAGTTGGAAACCATGCGTTCTCCCTTTTCCCTAGTTAAAAAGAAAAACAGAATCTATAATTACACAAAACAAATTTTAGAGTGGAATCATTTCTTGATTCTCATGATTTTCCCTGAATCCTTTAACCTCCTTGGATGGCCTCTCTTCTCTGCCATAAGCTTTCTTAGCCATTTCCGTTGACATGCCCTAGGGTTAAATATTCCCCTTTGCTGTAGTACCAGCCTCCTTTGGTTCATCTCAGTCATAACTTTGAATTCAAGTGGATGTTTTATTTCCAGAGGCAAATACAAGTGTTAAGGGAAAGTGATCTCTATTTCAAATATAGGTAGATAGGAGAGTATTCCCTGTCATTTATTGCCTATTCTGGGCCAAGCACTAAAGGCACGTTACGTATATTTCTTCTAATTCGCGTGATAATCTCACTTAGAATTGAGGACAGAAGCTTACTGAGGCTTACAGAGGTGAGTGGCAAGGCTGGTCCCGGGGCAGAGGCCACACTGATGGTTCCACACTGCCCGCCTCCCCAGCCTCTGCCATTGGGCTCCACGGAGATACACATCACTGCCACTGTCCCCTCTTCTCCTCACACCACCATCCATCTCTGCCTCCTTCAGGCTGACGGCAGGGCTCCTGCACAGCATGCACAGCACATGGTCCAGCAGAAACTGGTGTGGCTCCAGCACCCCAGCTCCACCCACCTCTGGCCAGACCCACAGAGACACTGGCTCATCCTCAGGCTTCTGGATTCTGAGGCAGCAGTGCTACACTAGAGCTGGAACCCAGTCACCTCCAGAGTTGTGTGTATGGGCAGAGGGAGCATGGGGAACTGAGTTACACAGCCTATGAGATCAGGGGAGTTAAGGTGCTGGTGGACACATGACCCTCCCCTCCCTGCCTGACTGCACTGAGCACAGCCAAGCTAGAAGCTTTCTATGTGACTGAGCAACGGGGTGATTTTCTTGTGAAGCTATGGCAGCCAGGCAATGCACCACCTTTCATGCTCCTTCCCTGTCTCTTCCCTTCAACCCTCACTCTTGCTGCTGGATAAAGCCCACCATGCAACCTTAGCTCAGACTCTATTATCCAGGAAACTTGGACTAGGGTAGTGTTGAAACCAACAGGAACCATGAGCCATCCTGCCTCCTGCAGACATCCATTCTGTGAAGTTACTGGTAATAATAAAAAGAAAACTTGCATGGCGCTTTTGTGTCAGACACTGATCTAGGAGGTTCGCCTGCATTAACTCCACCGCCTTTACTATTCCTAGCCCCTTTTGACAGACAAGGCAACTGAGGGCACAGACAGGCTAAATGACTAGCTCAAGGTCACACAGAAATCTGACGGGAGACAACTGCCTCGTTTGCTCCTATTGTTGCCTTGACTAACCTGGACAAAGTCACTTTAGTGCTCAGTTTCCTCACCTAAACACTGAAATGAATACAACAGAGACATTATTGGAAAAAAGACTCCCCTTTCAGCATCACTAAATGCCAGAGAAAACAATACATTCTAAGCAACCCCATCCAGGAGATAAAAACCTACCCCAAATGTCAAGGGAATTTAGATGTTCTGAGCAAACAGCTAAGTAAGATTTGCTCCTGCTTCTATTAATGGCAATACATATAAACAATTGTATTTGGAGGGGAGGGCCCCCTCTTAATTCCAAAGTTTATTAAGTGTATGTGAGAGACTTTGTATAAGCACTAGATTGACTTAAATCAATAAGAATCCCACAGGGAAAATTCTTTATTAAAATATAAAGGTATATTATTTATTAAAATAAAAAGGTAATTAACACGGCTTAAAAACTGTGATCAGACTTCTGAAAATAACATCATCTTGTGTTTATGGGCAATTTTTTTATGGCCAAGAGCAGAATACCTATGTATTGTGCTGGGTCTATAGGAGAGGAAGCTAACTACACATGAATTTATAGGAACAAATAATGTGCTCCTTGAAAAACTAAGTAAACCTTTTTCTCAGTAAGGTAGACTTAGACCACCAATGATTCAGTGCATGCACATGAAAAAAATACATACTTTTTCCAAAATAAAAATGGTTTTAAGAACATTTTTCTTTCACTGGCTCAAAATATTAAATATTAGTTTTAGTGGGTGCATGTTGGTTTTGATAAGAACACATGTTGATTAAGAAGCTAAACTGTGAATTCAAAGGTTTGACTTTATCATTTTCTACTATAATTGCTTCCTTTTTTCTTAAAACTGATCTTTGCATCTTATGATGGCAGCCCCATTCAGGAAGAACCTGCATTCCCTCATGTAGACTTTGTCATTAAAGTTCTTTCCAGCTGTCTAAACTTCTTATGAATCCTCCCTTTCACTTCTCTCCAAAGGAAGAAACAACTTCCTTCTGAGTGAGTTGAGGCAAAACTGAGCATTTTCTGTGATATCCCACAAATCTCGCCAATGAGAAGAATGGAGCTGGCAAACACATGTGTAGACTCCTCCAGACATTCCCCCGTGCTAATGAGCCCTCAAATTTTGTCATGGCTGCTGATAAACACAGCAAAGTCTTATTTTTTTTACCCATTCACATACTTAGAAAAAATGTCTGTGGAGGCAGCAGACTATCACTGAAGGTATGTGATTTTGAGTCAAACAGCTTGAATTCTGAATCTCCTTATGCTGAAACAAGTCTCTAAATCTCTACATCTCTAAGTCTCAGTCTCCTAATCTATAAATGGGTAATGCTGTTGGAAGTAAAGAATTGGAAGAATTAAATGATATAAAGTGAGTGGCTTGGAGTTGGGGCTCTAACAGATGCTGAAATAATGTTAGTTATGCCTCTGACCAAGTCCCTGGTACCCACATCGGAGCCCAGTCCTCTCCTGAGGACAAGAACTAGCAGTCAGAATTGAATTCTGAGGATGGTCTGATGTCACACACTATAGAAAACACTGCCACGGGGCGCCTGGGTGGCGCAGTCGGTTAAGCGTCCGACTTCAGCCAGGTCACGATCTCGCAGTCCGTGAGTTCGAGCCCCGCCTGGAGCCTGTTTCCGATTCTGTGTCTCCCTCTCTCTCTGCCCCTCCCCCGTTCATGCTCTGTCTCTCTCTGTCCCAAAAATAAATAAACGTTGAAAAAAAAAATTTTTAAAAAGAAAACACTGCCACAAATGTCTGAAAACAAAATGGATTAAGCTAATGTAGCTGTCTCTTTCCCAGTACAAACACAGAATTGCTGAATAAACTGTAATCATATTTTAAAAATACTTAGTTAAGGATAAAAGCTAAGGCAGCAACAACAAAAGCAATCATGAAGGAAAACCTTCAATTTGCAAGGATGAAGAAACAAATGAAAGTCAGATGAGTATACTGGAACTGAAGCTGAAGGCGCCCAGGGGTTTTGGTCTTGGATAAAAGAGCTGAGATTACAGGTCTGTCCCCACATGAATGTTAGCAGACATGACCCCAGGACGATAGGAGGCAGGTGCCTGGAAGCTGGACTCCCCGAATAACCTAGAGCCTCAAAGAGTTACACTGTTTAAAAGAGACTAGAAGAACTGTACCCAGCAGCCCTGGGCAGAAACTGCATGGAACTGAGGTAACTACAAAATGAGAAACTTTATATAAAACTGATCTAGGATTCCAATTTCTGGCTTTCACTGATGGTGGTGTAGCTAGCCCCTATTAGATCTGCCAGCCATCCCGCAGATGAGGACTACCAATTCAATTATAAAAAAAAATAACTGGCTACAGAACAACCAGAAAGAAGCAGGAAATGGAAAGTAATCTACATTTGGAAGAAAAGAATGGCACCGCTTTTGTCTAAAGGCAGACTAAGTCCAAGCCAGGTTGGGTGACTAAAACTCAGAAAATCCATAATCCTGCTGGCTTGGTGAACCAGATAACAGGCTTCCTGGCTTTCACAGCAGCTGAAAACTGAAGTGGGAAACCTTGGAAAGGAGAGCCACAGAGGAGGAGTGTCAAATTCTGCACAGGCTGACTTTGAACCATGCAGGCGTGGGTACACTCCAAAGCAACTCAGTACCAAAGTGACTTCAACAGAGGTTTCTGCAGCTGCCCACCACAGGAAAGGCAGAGTTTGGAGTTTAAGTCCAGCCAAATCAACTGCCCACTCAAAAACCAAAAAAAAAAAAAAAAAGCAAACAAACAAAAAAAAAACCTCTTGAACAGAACTGAATTGAGCTTCTACAATATCTCAGTCAAAATGTCACCTAAAACTATTGGACATGGATATAGAAACAGAAAAACGTGACTCATCCTGAAGAGAAAAGGCTATTGTTAATGAAGACTCATTCTAAGATGTTAAAATCAACTGATAAGGATTTTAAAGCAACTATTATAATAAGCTCAAGAATGTAAAGGGAATCTCAATAAAAGAAAAATTCATTGGATGGGCTTAACAGAATAGCAATGACAGAAGAAAGAATCCGTGAAATTGAAGACAGATCACTAGAAATTATCCAATCTGAAGAACAAATGAAGGGGAGGGGGAAGGTTTCTAATAAATGAGCAAAGCCCCAGTGACTTATGTGATAACATCAAAAGATCCAACATACATGTAATTTCAGGCCCAGAAAGTTGGGCTAGAGAAAAAATGAGGGCAAAAAAAAAGTTTAAAGAAATAATGGCCACAAATTTTATCAAATTTGGTAAACAAAATAAATTTACAGATTGAGGAAATTTGGTGAATCCCAAGCAGGAATAAATACAAAGAAAATCACATCTATGCACAATAAAGCCAAGCTGCTAGCATATAAAGAAAAGAGAATGTCAAAAGCAGCCAGACAAAAATGACTTACAAAATTTAAGAGAACCATACTAAGGACCACTCATCTCTCATCAGAAACAAATGGAGGCTATAAGACAATAAAATTATATCCCCAAACTTGATAAATATGGAACCAAATAAATGAATGTATGTTATTTTTCCTGAAACTAATCTACTAATTCAAATTTCAAAGAATTTCTCAGAGAACTTGACAATATGACCCTAAAATTCATAACAGAAGAGAATTAAGAATAGGCAAATAAGCCTTGTCCAACCAGATATCAAGAATTATTATAGGGGTGCCTGGGTGGCTCAGTCAGTTAAGCATCCAACTCTTGGTTTTGGCTCAGGTCACAATCTTACTTTGTGAGTTCAAACCCCACACTGGGCTCTGCACTGACAAGGAAGAGCCTGTTTGGGATTCTCTCTCCCTCTCTCTGTCCCTCCCCAGTTCTCTCTCTCTCTCTCTCTCTCTCTCTCTCTCTCTCTGTCCCTCCCCAGTTCTCTCTCTCTCTCTCTCTCTCTCTCTCTGTCCCTCCCCAGTTCTCTCTCTCTCTCTCTCTCTCTCTCTCTGTCCCTCCCTAGTTCTTTCTCTCTCTCTCTCTTCTCTCAACAAATAAACTTAAAAAAAAAAAAGCTGGAGAGATTAAAATGGTATGGTACTAACAGAGAAAGAGACACAGAGAACCAAATAGTGACCCCCAAAACAAACCTATGCATATACAGGTCTTGGTTTATGACGAGAGTGGCATGGAAAACAATTAGTAAAGAAAGAATAAACCCTCAATAAATAATGCTAGCACTACCAGCAATTCACAAAGAAATACACAATAAAATTAGTTCTCTATCTCACAGCTCCCATAAGAATAATTTCTATGTTGATTAATGTCCTAAATATGAATAAGGAAAATATTAACCTACAGAAGAATGTCTTTATGACCTCAGGGTCACAAAAGAATCTTAACAAGACATAAAAGGCATAAACCATGAAGGAAAAGCTAATAAATTTAACTACACTAAAATTTAAAACTTGTTACACAAATGGCAAAATTAAACAACAAATCCAAGTTTGGAGAAGATATACATAGAATATACAAAGTACTCCTATAAATACATAAAGAAGAAGATCCAAAGGCCAACAGGAAATAAACCAGGAATATACACAGGCAACTCACAGAGGAAGAATTCTAAATTTACAGTGAATCTTTATAAATGTTTAACCTTTCCAGTAATCAGAGAAGTCATATTAAAACAGTAAGATACTTTTTCATATCCATTGAATTAGGAAAATTTTTGCAAGTCAGAAATTATAATGTATCAGTAAGGTAATGGAACTCTCATGCACTGCTTGATAGAAATGGGAGTTAAAATAACCCATTGGAAAGATATTTGGCAATAAACTTGAAGAAGGCATAAACTACTGCCAGCAATTCTCCCCCTAAATATATTCCCCAAGAAACTCAACGATGGGTGAGTTTACATAAGAAAATGTATTGTGAATGAGCACTGAAGCACTGTTCACAGTAAAGAAAACTGGACAAGAGTGTCCATTTATCAGAGAATGAATAAATAATATTTTTAATGAAATACTATACAACAGAGAAAATAAATGGATCAGAACTACATGTATCAACATGAATAAATCTCAACACAAAGTTTGGTGAAAAAAAAAGACATCTTAGAATTTTTGTTTAAGATTAAAAAATACACAGCACAATCCTGTATGTTGTCCATTGACATATGTAGAAGTAGGACATAAAAGGAATTGAGGAAATAATATACAACAACTTCAGAAGAGTAGTCACCTTTAGAGAGCAAGGATGGGAAAGAGTGCAATTAGGAAGGGGTACTGAGAGGATTTAATATACCCGTAACATTTTCTTTGCTTCTTATTTCAATTCAGAAGGATATAGGTCTAAATAATAAAACCTGTTAAATCTGGATGTCATAGGTACATAGGTTTTTGTTTCCTAAATGTTAATCTGTACTTTTGAAACATTTCATTTAAGACAAATTTAAAAACTATCAAATATAAGTGACATTTTACTAATGTCTTTAAATCCAATCTTGGTTAATTATTGTTACATTCTTTGCAAAAATGAAATTCACTATTCTTTCTATATTCAGCCGATACCGGGGACCCACTAACAAGGTAATATGTAAAATACTGTGAAGTGCTTTGTTCCACAACATCCCTCACCCACCCTCGGGAATGCTTGTATATTTGTAAACTCTAATCTGATTTACCCTAAAAATCAACAGTTGGCATGCACAAATGTTGGCCATGTTTGGGGACTGGTTCAACACCAATGCTAAAAAGATAAAGTTAAATGGGCCTGTACTGGAACTGAAAGCAAATCTGGCCTTTATTTTATTTTATTGAGAGGCGGGGAGGGGGGGGGAGAGAGAGAGAGAAAACGCATGTGTGAGTGGGGGCGGAGGGGAAGGGACAGAGGGAGGGAGAGAGAGGTGGGGAGAGAAAGAGAGAGAGAGAGACAGAGAGAGAGAGAATCTTAAGCAGGCTCCATGTTCAGCACAGAGTTCAACATGGGGCTCAATCCCACAACCCTAGGATCATGACGTGAGCCAAAATCAAGACTTGAACGCTCAACCAACTGAGCCACTCAGGCACCCCAAACCTGGCCTCTTTTCAGGCAACTAAACCTTCCGAGTGGAGCCTTGATGATCCATGGCTCTTATCTATAACGTTGGAGCTTCCACTATTAATGATAGTGATGCTCAGGTGAGGGAAAACAATCATCAAAACTGAAGCTAAATTTGCTTTTGCCTTCTTGAAGGAGTTATTAAAGTTGTTTCAATTAAACTTTTAAAACAGGAAAGCCTTAATATGTTCATTTGAAAATTTCCTCTCCTTAACACCAAGGTAGTCTAACACTTCAAATTAGGAAGTCCCCTCTCTTTATTCTAGAAGTCCACATATTTCAAATAAAATGAAGCTCTTTTCACAAGTTCCTCAAAAATAGAGAAGTGATGATGATAATGCATATTATTAAAATTATAGCCAACATAACATTTTACTTCTTTTAACACATTCTCCAATACTCAATCTCACTGATCTTCAGAATACTCTATAAGGGAAGTATTATTATTCCTTCTACAGCAGAGGTGAGTAAATCAAGGCTCAAAGAAAAAGAAGAGGGACCACGTATTGGGTCATTTGTCTGCAGTGTGCAGTGGGGCCAGGACTTACTTCTGAGCTCTCCTGAAACTAAGAACAGATATATCAGACTGAAAACAGATATGTAGCCTCCCTATTAGAGAAATACCTGAGCCACTGGCCCCAGCTCCCACCTGGATTCTAGCCTAGGGGTAGTGCTCTAGAATGATACAGCTACCTAAGTTTGTATGTCCATTCCCCACTTACTGGCTGTATAAACTTAAACAAGTAACTTAACCTCTCTGTGCCTCAATTCCCAGTCCATACAATGGGAAGAGTCATAATGCCTACCTTATTGGGTTGTTGTAAGATTAAATTAGTTAACATATAAAATGCTAAAAATGGAATATCTGGCCCAAAGTAAGTGCCATGTGCATATTAGTTGCCATTATTATAAACTAGCCTTCTTACTTTTCAAATGCAACACAAGGGGAATAAGGACACCGAGAAGTTCCTCTAAGGAATAATACTTGTGAGGGACACCTGGGTGGCCCAATTGGTTGAGCGTCCAACTCTTGATTTCAGCTCAGGTCATGATCTCAGTTTCAGGAGTTCAAGCCCCATGTCGGGCTCTGCACTGACAGCCCGGAGCCTGCTTGGGACTTTCCCTCTCTCTCTGCCCCTTCCCTGCTCACACTCTCTCTTGTTTCTCACAAAGATAAGTAAATAAACTTAAAAAAAAAATAAAGAAATAATACTTGTGAGACCACTGCCTTATTTAAATTTTACTCATGGTAGGGACACCTGGCTGGCTCAGTCGGAAGAGCATGTGACTCTTGATCTCAGGGTCATGGGTTCAAGCCCCATGTTGGGTATAGAGATTACATAAATAAATAAATAAACTTTAAAAAATAATAAAAATGAATAAATTCTACTTATGGTAGCAGTTTTCAATAAGCCATCTGGAAAAAGTGAGTATTTTCAGATTTTCTTAAGTACAAATCTCCCTCTCTTTCAACATATAACCTTCTTAGATTTCTTCCTTTTACTTAGATTTGTTCTTTTTATTCTTCTTGATTTAAGACTCATATTTCTGTCTAGACTCAGGATATTTGTATGCTAGTCACAAAAGTATGTATACTATGAACTTACCATTCCCTATCACATAGTTTTACTTAGAGAGCATTTATAGGAAATTCTTAGCAACTTTATAGCACAGTACTAAAGAAAAAGACAACCAACCATTTGCATAATATTTCAAGACCTCAGACACTCCTTAGTCCACCGTTTTAACATTGTGACCAATAGAGTCACTTCCATGTAGATATGTGGCTGGAAAAGATACCTGTGAAGATGCTGTCCCCTGGTTCCAAAACCTACAAAGTGGCCCTTCTAGTTTCCCTGCCCCCTACACACACACACACACACACACACACACACACACACACACAGAGAGAGAGAGAGAGAGAGAGAGAGAGAGAGAGAGAGAGAGAGAGAGTTGGACCATACATAGCCCAAGATCACGATTATAGCATTTGGATTTCTGATCTCTACTCAAAATGCCTTTTTGGCCCAAGCTCCTACTCAAGTTATACTCACTTGCTACTCATTTGTCTGGTCAAATGGGTCCTAGGGATTGAGCCTCCATCTGATCAGGCCTCTGAAGCCAACTCCCAATTTATAGAAGGAAATACAGAGGGGCATACTGAACTGTACCATGAGGATACAACCAGCAAAACTCAGACCATGGGCAAGTCTATAGGTCAAACAGCCTGAGATTTTATTCAAGAAAAATTATAAGGAAAAGAAAAGGATGCAAGAGAATCTGTAGATTAAAATGGGCTCAAAATACATACCAAGTAAGAAAATGATAAAACAAGCAAGATTAAACCCTAGTGTCTAGGGCTGCACACTGAGGTGATAAAACTATCAAGAAATACAAAGATAGTGATAATTTTGGGGATTGAGAGGTTGGCACTGAGATGGGGCATATGAGGCCGGCTTCTGAAGTGGCTGGCACAGTTCTTTTTCTTGATCTCAGTAGTGGTTACCTGAGTGTTTGAATTATAATTATGCACATAACTCTACATTTGGCCCTGGTCTTTTCCCCACCCAGGCATCTTCTGTCACTTTAAATACCCTCCCATCCTCCACGTCTTCGCCTGCTGAGACTTTCCACATTTCCTCTTACTGAAACTTTGCCGACTCTCCCCAACCCATCCCCTGCAGGTAGAGACAACATCTCTCTTGACTAAGCTTTGCATCATCTGGTTTCTAAGTTTTCGGTGGCACTTATATCTCAGAGGTTTGGGGGCACGCCTCATGTCCTCTGTGATGTTGTAAACTCTTGGGGACAGGCAACTGGGTCATCCCCACAGTGCACAGTAAGCACTCAAAACTCTTTTCTGAGCAAACAACAATAACAACAACAAAAACAACAACAAAAACAAACCCAGTCAATAAAAATTAAAAATTAGGTGAGAACTTTGAATCCACCAGGGTTAGCCTGTCACAAGACCCCCATCTTCCTTAATTTTCCATGATCTATCCTCACTCATTCCTTTGGCCTATCTGAAAACAATGTACAGACGCTGAGTGAGCCCAGTTGGCTTAAAAACAGAGGTTCTTGGGGCACCTGGGTGGCTCACTTGGTTAAGCATCGACTCCTGTTTTTGGCTCAGGCCATGATCTCACCATGTGTGGGTTCAAGCCCACATCAGGCTCTGCGCTGACAGCATGGAGCCTACTTGGGATTCTCTCTCCCTCTCTGCCCCTCCCCTGCTCACATTCTCTCTCAAAATAAATAAACTTAAAGAAATATTTAAAAAAAAAAAAAAAGGACAGAGCCTCTTACCTGGTTCTGCCACTTATGAGTCTTAGAACCAGTAGCCTCTTGCTTTACTTACATTACTCTGGGCCTCTCTGAGCCTCAGTTCTGTCATCTATTAAATGAGACTGATCTTATCTAATAGGATCTAATAAAGTACTTAATCTGGTACCTGGCACAGAGTAAGAACTCAATACATAATTGATATTATAAATATTACTGTTCTCTATTAGTCACATTAATGGGAAAGGTACATCAATCAACCACTGACATTCTAGCCAAGAGAAGTGAAAAAACAAAACCTGGTAACAGACATGTTTCCTAAATGCCAAACAAATTGTGGAAAGTAGAAAACTTAGCAAATCTGCTGTTCCTTTGGTGGCCATCATACAAATGCAACGTCTTTTGCTAAGGTGAAGTCATCTGTTTGTGTCTGTTTCATTCTTCCTGAGCTGTAAGCTCCTTGGAGACCCCGAATGACCATGTGTCAAACTTGTGTAACAGACTCTCTAGACATATCCCCATGGCCAGCCCCACTATGGGAGCATAGCCACTGTCTTCTCTGAGCCTCAGGAAAGTTTCTCAATTCCTCTGAACTCTCTCTTCAGGGGTTTCAAGCTCCTTGCCATTTCTGAAAGACGTCAAGTATGATCTGTCTCAGATCTTTAGCACTTGTTGAGAAGAAATGAACTGAACGAACAAGTAAATTACATGATCAACGGGCACTATTTTACTTTGCGCATCTGCACGTATCTGAGAAGAAAGAAAGCTAATGCAATCTGATTCAATATACCTGTGGCACATATATTTCGTGGCAGACACGAAGTAAGAAATGAGGATACAATCTCCGGACTAATGAAACCAACAGATACAAAACTTGGTCAGTGATGATGATGATCTGTGCAATCCATTGGTCCAACCTCCTTCAATGCACTGAGAAGACAGAGGCCCAGGGTCATGCAAAGAAAACAGAGGCAAGTCTAGAACTCAGGCCTCTTTTGTCCCCTGCATGCTCACACAGGTCTGTTTTGTGGCTGGCTTGTTTCCACATAATGCAATTCTGAACCACGTCCAGTATGTGTAAGAAGGACGACCAGATAGGCAGGATGAACCGCTTTTGTCTCGGCTGCAGCCAGACTCTGCTCAGTAGGTGTGGACAGGCTGCCAGCCTCACTGGAAAAAACTAGTGTGGGATTGCTCAAGAAACCGTCACTCCTGTGACTGTCGCTAAGGAACAGAATTTTCTAGCGACACCCGACTCTGCAACATCCCTGGGGATCAAAAGCACAAGGACCGTATCGGCGCTAACAAGCAATGGCAAACTGCAAGAGAGGCTGCCCAACTTCAGTGCACTGGAGACAGGCAGTACGTGCCAGCCAGACTGGCACATCACTGTGCTCTCCAGTCATGCCACTCTGTCTGTGGGGCTTCTCAAGCGGCCAGGATGATGGTAATTCAATCAGCAGCTATTTACTGAGCAACCACAATGTCCTGAGCACCCACCGTGCTGGGCTCCGGAAATACCTCACGTATCTTCCTACACTGTGAGAAGAGGCACTTTAAGGAAGGAACCCTCTCGTTGCTCCTCACCTTACTCCATGTATTTGCCTCCTTCCCACCAAAGCCCCAGAAGATGGCCCCTCTTCCCACTTGGCCCAGCTCTCAAGCCCGGGCTTCTTTCAAACCCTCCTTTCCATTAATCAACTCCCTTATCAACCTCCCTGCTCTCATGTTTCTTCCTATTACCACTTAAAACATCCTCAAAGCACCTCATTTATATGTATGGTCCCCTGTACTTCTCGCTTCTCTTTTGCTGTGATTTCACAGTCAAGCTTTGGAAGGTATTATGTTTCCCTGCTCAGCCGGACTGAGCCAAACATGCTCCATGCTCTCCGACCTCTCAGCCTCCCAAAAGGCTGCTCCCTCTGTAGCTTTGCCTGCTTCCACCCTCCTTCTTTTCCTGATTAACTCTTTGTATTTAGGCTCCTCACAGGTGCCACCTCCTCCAGGAAGCCTCCCCTGACCTCCCAGGCTGTTTTAGATGCCTCTCCTCACTGCTTCTACAGCATTTAGGGGAGTCCACTGAGAACACTCTTTCTGCTTGGCCTCTGCCTCCTCTAGAAGATTCTCAGTTCCCTGAAGGGAGAGGTCATCTCTAGATTCCCAGTTCCTAGTGTCTTCTGGACTCTCAGTAACTATAGACCAAAGGAGGAATGAATAAATGTGGATTAAGACTTAGAACAGCTCACAATATGGGCAAAACAGAGAACGTGAGCATACTGCTTTCCAGATTACAAAGTATTTTTCACATATACATCATATCCGATTTTCCTCATTCTGCGGGCAAACTATTATTTTTCACCTTCTTTTCAGCTGAAGAAGCAAAGATTTAAAATGATCAAGAGGTCCGACCAGGGTCATACTGTGTAAGTATTAGGTCTGAGAATCATATCATGACTCCTAAACATCACATTCCCTGCTCTGTCCATTCCCTGTAAGCTACTATCTTCATATTCAGAGGGACACAATACTCTATAAACTCTCCTCATCAAAACCTGATAGCTGGAAACTGTTCTACATGCTTTGTGCCTAACCAAACTACTTATTAAAAGGGACATAAACAGATTTTACTTAATTTTTAACAAAAGAAGTCAGTCTAGAAAAAGAACTAACATAACCAGGACAATAGAGGTACCATTTCCATCTTCCTCTGGTGGGATGGACGAACACATATGATTAGTGACATCGTATTCTCCCACCAAGCCCACAAAACATCTCAAATTTAGGGCTCATGATGAAATGGCTACAGATCTGCCCTGTGACTCTTTCATTCTTAAAACCAGGAGACCACCATCTATTTTGGTGGAATAGCAGCAAGACTGCCTGATTAACTCTTTGCATTCAGGCTCCTCACAGGTGCCTGTATCCAACTTGTATCCAAACACACCTTTGACACCCAGCAACGACTGCACCTCGGACAAGCTGTTCCTGCTCCCACAGCCCGTGCCAGCCCTTATGCCCCTGTTCATCTAGCTGAGAGCACATGGTCCACGACTCTAACTCCTCTCTTGCTGAAAACCTCTCCTTGATGGTCCCACTGTCCTTCCGTTGCAATCACCTGAAAAACCGAACCCTGGGCCAATTCAGCTCTCTGACTTCTTGGCCCCCTCCCCAAGGTTTTTTTTTTTTTAATATATATACGTATATGTATATGTATATACGTATATATGTGTATATATATATATACGTGTGTATATATATATATGCACATATATATATACACACGTATATATATACACATACATATACATACATATACATATATATACATACATACACATACATATATACATATATATACATACATATATATACATATATATGTACATACATATATATACATATATACATACATATATATACATATACATATATATACATACACACACACGTATATACACACACACGTATATACACACACACGTATATACACACACACGTATATACACACACACGTATATACACACACACGTATATACACACACACGTATATACACACACACGTATATACACACACACGTATATATACACACACACGTATATATACACACACATATATTTTTTTTTTTGAGAGAGAGAGAGAGAGAGCGCGTGCAAGCAGGGTAGGTGCAGACAGAGGGGGACAGGGGATCTGAAGCGGGCTCTGCACCGATGGCAGAGAGCCTGATGCAGGGCTCGAACTCATGAACTAGGAGATCCTGACCTGAGCCAAATTTGGATGCTTACCTGACTGAGTCACCCAGGTGTCCCCCTCCCTGGGGTTTTCAAACATGGGTGCAGAAGAAGCATTCAGCTGGACTCCAACCTCAGCTGACTCTATCCTACTAGCTCCCCCCCCACCCCGTTTAGAGGCAAACTGCTTCAGAAAGTTGTCTACTTACTCCTTGTATTTCATCACTCCTCCCTCCTCCTTCATCCTTCAACCCACTGCACCTGGCTTCTACCTCTATACTCTGCCAGCTTTCACCAAAGTCCGGAACCACCCGTATACTGTGCCACCCAAAGGTCACCTCCCCGTGCTTGTTTTCTGCTAACTTCCTGTTGCATAACCCTGCACTCCATTCTTCTTGACTCCATGTCCTCTCTTGGCTTTCATGCTCCCACATTCTTCCAGGGGTCCTCCTCCTTCTCCAGCCACTGAGGTGGAATTTTCTTGGAGGCTATTCTTCTGCTCAATTTTATATGCTAGTATTTTTCCAGAGTCCTGGGATCATGCTTTTCCACTCTACCCACCTCTCAGTTACAATGCATGCTGAGATTTCCTTTCTTTGGTATTTCAATGGCTAATGGGGGAAAACACCATTGAGTACATTCCTCTTTACAGAGTCCATGCCTCTGCCTCTTCTGGAAGACTGGAAGCTTCCTGAAGGCAGAAGCCATCTCTGTATTCCTAGTCACCAGTGTCTACTGGGCCCTCAATATCTGTTACCAGCCTTGTTCTTTCTCCTAAGCTTCAGAACTATATATCCATCTGCCTATGAACTTCCCCGTTGGATGAACTCAATATGATCAAATTAGAATTCATCATCTTCCAGGGCACTTGGGTGGCTCAGTCGGTTAAGCATCAGGCTTAGGCTCAGATCATGATCTCGCAGTTTATGAGTGCAAGCCCCACGTCAGGCTCTGTGCTAATGCTCAGAGCCTGGAACCTGCTTCAGATTCTGTCTCCCTCTCTCTCTCTGCCCCTCCCTGGCTCATGCTCTGCCTGCCTCTCTCTCGCTCCCTCTCTCGCTCCCTCTCTCGCTCCCTCTCAAAAATAAATAAACATTTTTTTAAAGAATTCATCATCTTGGGGCGCCTGGGTGGCTCAGTCGGTTAAGCGTCCGACTTTAGCTCAGGTCATGATCTCATGGTTCGTGAGTTTGAGCCCCACGTCAGGCTCTGTGCTGACAGCTCAGAGCCTGGAGCCTGCTTTGGATTCTGTGTCTCCCTCTTTCTCTGCTCCTCCCCTGCTCATGTTCTCTCTTTCTCCTTCAAAAATAAGTAAAAATTTAAAAAAAGTTTATAATAAAGAATCCATCATCTTCCAAATCCCAGAACATTTCTTCATCTTGTATTTCCTTTCTGAATGAACTGCAAATATCATCTACCCTGAAAAACTGAATCCTGGAACTCATCCTTAGCAATTATCTCTCCTTAATTCTCTATATCCAATCAATTAATAAGTCCTGCCAGATTCTAAATATCTCTTCAACATGATGACTATATTTCACATCCAAAACCATGGCAGGTATAAGGAAATGAAAAAAGGTGCCATGTAGATGAGCATAGGGTCTAGGCAGGTGATTAACGCATTTAGACTTTATCTCAAAGTCTCTACCCACCATCCCCTATCCCCTCCTCTAGATGCTGAAGGCCTGGAGCTAAAAAGCATTCAATAATAATAAGGTGGACTGCCCCAAATAGAATTTTGTCAGATAAGTAACGTTGCTTTCAATTGGTTGCTTTTTTATTAGCCAGCCAATGGTGTTCTTTCACAAATAAAAAAAGATACTGAGCTGAACAGAAAGCTGGCTCTGCTTATACAGTTACTATAGTGAACAACCATTTCCAGAGGAGTCTCCACTGTGTGAAGTCTTAATGGAACCATCCCAGTTCAGTTCTGTCACATTTTAGAATCAATGCAATATTTAAAGTAAACAAGCCAAACTGGATATGGTGGAGGGTGAGGTTTGCAGGAAGGAAGGATAGAGGAGTAACGAGAAACATGCCAGGCTTAACAACGCACGGACACGGTTGACAGATTATGATTCATCATTAAAATGGCACTAATATAAAGTTAATAAAAAACCACAGTGTAATCAGGAAGTATGTAGCTTCTTAGCATTGTCAGGGTACCTATATATGCCCAAAACTATAAGTGGCAAGAAGAGTCATTAAAGGAATGGTAAAATGAAGGGGGTTGGGCTACACAGGACAAAGAGGAAAGAAACATGGACTGGCAAAAATCTGCAAGGACAATTTTGTGAATATACTTAAAACTTGGAACTGTACACTTCAAGTGGGTGAATTCTATGGTTTGTGAATTACAGCCCAATGAAGTGGTTATTTTTTAAAAATCTACAAAGACACAGGAATAATAAGTTGTAAAAAAAAAAAATCGATCGACATATACCAACACTCAAAGAAGAGCAGGTAATTTTCAACGATCCTATAGAGTTAGCCAGTACCAAAATCACTTCTACAGTTTTTATAACAAAACTAGACAAATTTTTGTTATAAGATAAACTTATAAACAGAAAGGCACAAAGGAAAAAGACATTGTCAAAGCACTAAAAGAAAGCAATCTGTCAATGCCTACAATGAACATTTTCAAATTCCATTGTTTTCATTATCTATAGACTGCTCAGTGAGATTATCATGCTGTAACAAACACAATAGTCACACTTAAGTTTCTGCCAAACCAGTATCTTTTTAAAAAATTACAAAGGTATGTAACACACACACACACACACACACACATATACACACAAACTATTGTAAGCTCAGAAAAAAGCTCGCATTTCTCAATAACTAAAAAACCTATTAGATAAAGAAAAGATAAATTCTGAGGCAGTGATCATTTCCTTTGCAAAGAAAGGTACCAAAGACAAATGAAAACACCCAGCTCCCAGCAACCCAGCATTTGCCCTGCCTTGTTGCAAAAGAGGCAGGGTGCATATTTTTTAAGTCTGTATGAGAAAAACAAGTTAGTTCATGCAAAGACAGAGTCCTTTTGAAATCACTTGAAAAAGTGGATGGCAAATGGAAGGTAGATGAATGCTTAGGATCCACCAGAATAGAAATCGATAACACCTATTCTCTGGTATTACTCCTTTCCCGCTGATCAAGCAAAACAATTCAGCTGATAAGAAACAAAACAAAAACCTACACTTCAGTCTCACCCCCCCCCCCCCCCCCCCAGATAACTCGTGCAAACCCAAGCAACCAAACAGGACTCACTTTTGGTTTTAAAAGTTAGATCATGTTGAATTCACGGAGAGTCAGTATATGGGTTCTACTTACTTAAAGTTGTCTGAAACCAGGTTTGTTTTAATGTGGCTTCACATCATAAGAAACAGCCAGTGAGCACACAGAAAGAATGAGACAGGAAGGGCTTTGGACTTAGAGTTAAAAGTTTTAGATCTAATCTCACCTCCAGGGACTCCAAATAAACCAATTCAATCCCAGTTGAAAGAGGTGCCTTTTGATCCTTACATACCTATCTTAACACGCCAGGAATGTAGTAAGTGTTCAGTAAATGTTTTCTGAATTATTACCACCAATAGCTATGAATAGCAAGCACTTACTAAGTACTTTATATGCATTATATCTTTTAACCTTAAACCTAGGTTTTCATATTAACTGCCTGCCACAAATTCAGAAACTGAGGTGTATAGAGATTAGTAATGTGCTCATGTGATCCAACTGCTGGAGGGCAGAGGGAGGACTGCAGGTCCCAAAGTTGTTGGTTTTTTTTTTTAACTTTTTTTTTTAACATTTATGTATTTTTGAGACAGAGACAGAACACAAGTGGGGGAGAGGCAGAGAGAGAAGGAGACACGAAATCCAAAGCAGGCTGAGCTGTCAGCACAAAGCCCGATGTGGGGCTTGACCTCACAGACCCCAAGATCATGACCTGAGCCAAAGTCAGACACTCGACCGACTGAGCCACCTAGGCGCCCCTTAAGGTTCTCAATATGTACACTGCTGTCTCTCTGAACTCAGCCGGTCACATGCCAGAGTAATCATAGCAATGAACATATGAGGCTCCTCCGTGTAATGTGTGTTTTATCACTCACCCTTTCCCACCACCTGTCTCCCTGGGAGCACGGACAGTGAAAACCTTCAGATTTGGGGTTCTCAAAGTGTAGTCTGTTGGATGGCTGGTAACACAGAATCTTTGCCATACCCCAGAAACAGAATTTGCATTTTAACAAGATACCCAGGGGATTCATATGGGCATCAGTTTGAAAGACATGGATTTAGACTACTCCAAAACTACGTATTTACTTTAATGATAGGAGGAATGAAGTTCTGGGAAGGAAAATATGGCAGAAGGGTTATACTCAGTGAGAACAAAACCAGCTTGCTATGGCTCTATCAAGACCTTAATTCAGCCGCATAATGGCCCACAGATATTCTAAAGGACCTATAAAGATCCCTAGGGAACTGATAATAGAGGCAAAAGCTGAATCTATAAGGGGTAGATCTACAGTCCCACTCCCTTCTAAAATTTCCAAACTTATGTCTTTAGAAGTATCTACCACGTAGCAAATAAAAACACACCAAGGCTGTGGCAAATACTGAATCACTCATCAGGCAAAGAGTAGAGCTCTGCTGTGGGTTGATAAACCTCCAGATCTGTATACTATTACCACCTTCATTCATGATCCAGGAGGCAATTCTTATCAAGGCAACTTTATCACATTTTTGGAGTACGACACTAAAGTCAACTTAAAGTTGAGTTTAAACTTGATTTCAACTTGAGTTATTTCAACATGGTTTTCTTTTTAAGCCATACACCTTCATTTTTAGACAGAAAGTGGCTTCTATTTTTAGCCAAGAAGTACAGGACAGTAACTATCCTCTCACAAGAGGTGTGAGTTATGTTGGGCTACGAGTCAAAATCTAAAGAGGCATCTGATGGAGTAACTTTTACTCAATATTTCTTACCTGTTTAAACAGAGTTATGAAGGTCTAATAACTCCACATTATAAAAGCCATGCACATAACTAAAAGTAGTCTTTGTAAAAGGTTTGGAGTATATTTGACTATTTTCTTTATTCCCATTTTAAAAAAATACACTAAATCTGTTTGCAGGTGACAAATCTACACTTCCAGGGAGCACCTGGGTGGCTCAGTCAGTTAAGCATCTGACTCTGGATTTTGGCTCAGGTCATGATCTCACAGTTTGTGGGTTCGAGCCCGTGTCAGGCTCTGTACTGGCAGTGTGGAGCCTGCTTGGTATCCTCTCTCTCTGTCTCTCTCTCTCTCTCTCTCTCTCTGTCCTTCCCCTGCTCATGCTCTCTCACTCTCAAAACAAATAAACTTAAAAAAAAAAAAAGACAAATCTACACTTCCAGGAGCTGAGACTACACTGAAGACATCTTCTTTAGTTCTATGCTTTCTGTCATTGAAAGCTACTAGGCAGGTTCTTTTTCTTAAAACCTTCAATTATACATTCTTGACACTTTCTACTTCTCCCCGTCTTCATCTAGAAAGAACTAGAACAACTGGATTGGATTTCTTGTTAATTAATCATCCAGATATCTCTTAGAAAGTTCGCAAGATATTCTTCCTTCAACCACAATGAAGCTATAAAAAGAAGTGTTTTTAATTCCCAACTCACTTATTCTGTTACTGTCACGATCATCCTGATTCAGAGATTTTCATCATGATTCAGAGATTTTCTATAAACTGCATCAAATAACCCAGGATTTTACAAAAAACAAAAACAGAAAGATGTGAGCATGTGCAGTCAGAGGGCAAGTGAGAAGCAGAGCAAAGTTTAGCGCAGTGTGGCCCTCATGGATTCTGACTCAGGGCCAAGTCCAGAGGCCACAGAAACAGAAGCACACATATTAACTATGAAGGAGCACTGACAGGGTATCCCACAGGCCTGAGTCGGCCTAGGATGGGGGCTTCAGGGAGCCACGGGACCATCAAATGCATGAGTTTCCCCAAACAGAACCAAATTCCCAGGCCCGATGAGACCAGTAGTGGATTGTATTAAAAAATTACAACAATTGTGCTAAACCAACCTCATCGCCTGTAGCATTAATGAACATACCACTCTCAGGCATACCTAAGTAAATGTTTATAGAGCCACAAAAACATTTATATGCTTTGCTGTGGTCAACACACTAAAATATGGGGAAAGGAATGCATAGAAAGTTGTTTGCTGCCAAGGATAAATGCAGATATCTGCATTTAAGTTGAAATACACTTATAAGCACAGGCTGGGCTGCTTAGATTGACAGCTGTTTTGTGAGGAAACCCCCCCCTCCCCCGGGAATTGGAGATGAGCTAACTTCACCTTCCAGGCCTTGGGCAGGAACAGGGTGAACGGTAGGGACGCACACTGCAGTCGGCAGACCTGGACCTGAACCCTAGTTCTCCCTTCTACAGCCTGTGGCCCGTTACTCAAATTCCTTAAGCTCAGTCTCCTTACCTGTAGACTGAAAATACCATATTTCCTTGATTCCAACATGTACTTTCTGCCCCTTTTCCCCAACACACACGCATTTTAACTTTTCCGAAATTGGCATGACTACTGGACTTGACATCTACATTCAACGTGATGGCATTTTCTTTCCTCTTTTTCCCCTGAAAAGCTGGAATTTAATTGATGGTATATTTAGCCCTTAACAGTGTCTTCAAATCAAGGAAATACAACAGTAATGCTGGCCTTAGTGTGGGGGAGATTGAGTGACATATTTAAGGCACTTTGGCACACTGCCTTCAAATATAATAACTGTCCAAAAATGGCACATGTCAATATTGCTATTTGTGGCAGCCTGGGTGGCTCAGTGGGTTCAACATCTGACTTTGGCTCAGGTCATGATCTCGCAGTTCAAGCCCCGCATTGGGCTGTCTGTGGTAAGTGCTGAGCCTGCTTCGGATCTGCTATGTCCCCTGTCTCTCTGCCCCTTCCCCGCTCATATGGGTGCATGCACATTCTCTCTCTCTCTCTCTCTCTCTCTCTCTCTCTCTCTCTCTCTCAAAAATAAACACTTTAAAAGATATATTGCTGTTTTTAAGATCTAATGCATTCCTAGGATACATTATCAGAAGAGCAGTATCCAGGAAAGCAGCGATAATCCCAGCCTGCTAGTCAGCCTACAGTTGGGAGTACTACATTCAATTTGAGGACCACAGAACAAGGGTAAACCACAGACATTCAGAGAATAGGGACAAGTGTGAAGAAGAGTCTGAAAAACATGGTATGAGAAATAGTCGAAAGAATCTGAAGTTTTTAGGCTGAACAAAAATGAGAAGCCTTTCAAACCTATCAAGCCCAGTGGATGTAAGTAGATGTTTCCTCTGTGGTTCCAGGGAATGGAGCTGGCACACGAGGATGGTTACTCTAGAGAGGACTTTGTCACGTCAGCATACAGGAGGACTTCATAACACTTTGGGCTCTCTAGGACGGAAGGGGCTTGGGAAATGGAAAGCTTCCTAAAATAGGAAGTGCACCATCAGCACCTGGATGGCACCACGTCAGCACTCTCCAGAAAAGCCTCCTTCATGCTCTTAACGGCTGCACCCTGTGTCCACGTCAACTCTAGAATCCTATGCCTCGGTCTTCCTCCTCCAGACCTAGGCCAGACCTCTGGGGACCATTCAGAGCAGCAACGGCCTCCAAGGGCACGGGCTCCAGCTAGCTCCAGGGAAAAGCTAGCACAAAAGTGGCAAAAAGTTAAAGGAGAAGGTACATTCACCGGGGTGCCTGGTATCGTAACAATCCACACAGGAGGTGAAGACTCAGTGTGGATAAAGAAGGCTGGCAAATCCAGACTCAGATGGCAAGAGGTAGGGCCCCAGGGTCTAGCCCTCAGAGTAGCCCTCAGAGTAGGCACTCCACAACTCCTGAGACCAGATAACACCCGCACCTCGCCTACCACATGTAGAATGTTCTAGTTAGGGCCTAATGAATCCATTTAAGACTCAGACCGGTTTTCTGAATTACAGCCACCCTTGGTGACATCCACATTCGTTCCTCCAGTGACAGGCCCTTACTGCCCCAGTTACAATTTTTTTTCTTAAATTAACCTTCTATCCATGCTTTAAGGAAAACTCCACACTCTATGAAAAACTACTATAATTTCACATTGAAACAGAATGTTCTGTATCTTCTTATCAGCATTTACTTGAATACTGGTATTAAGTTTACTGTGAACTTTGTGATTCAACCCCACTGTCAAAGTCATAATCATTTTATCTAAAGCTCTCTGAGCAAAGGTGTGGGTAGCAGCCTTGCCCAACGCACAAGCAAGGACCATGCTTACATCAGGCAGTCAGTGGAGAATTTGACCAAGTGAAAATGAATGGCACAGGAGCCAAATGAGACCAACCTTCAGTCTGCTTCCCAAGATGATGCTACTTTGGGTCTGAGAGAAGCCACAGGCTATGGCTTTTTGGTTTTCTACCTCAGCCATCAGGTAATCAAAGTGTACCTGCACACCCTTGATCCAAAGACATCTATCATCTGTAAAGTCAGATATAGTTAGGAATCTATAGGACATGAGATCAAAATTCTCTCTTCTACTGTCTGGAGCAATCATCACGTGTCAGGTGCCAGGATGGAGTTTAGGAGCACAAAGGTCAACAGCTCTCTGACAGAGGTTCACGGTCTAGGGGAGGGCACAGACTTTTAAGAACTAATTCTCAGAGTGTGAAGGGTAGTGTGGTGGGAGCCTAGAGGAGGAAGTGCTCGATCTGGGGACTGGGGAAAGTAACTGCCAGGAAGGTACAGTGGAAAGGAATCTTGAAGAACCGCTTCGGAGTTCACTGTGCGTACTGGAAAAGAAGGCACATTCCAGGAAAAAGGAATGGTTGCAGTGTGTTAGACTATGTAATCTAAAAGAACAATGGAAAAGTAACCCCGCATGTTTGAGCAAGAGAATGATAGTTATCTTCCGATATCAGGAGAACTGTCTGATTAGGTGTCTGCTTCTCCATGTAGAAGGTACTATGAAAATCGGAGCAGGGGGCACTATGATAGTACACGCTGCACTTTAATATGTATAAGAACTTTGTAAAAAAAGAACGATTAACAAGGAAACTGGTTGCCTTGAGCAGACGAGTTTACATCATAATTATATCATTTTGGAGTCAGTTTGGGTTCTAATTTGAGCTTAGCTCATGGGAAATGCTTAATAAACAGTTGCTATACACATTATGAGACAATATACTCACCTTTACACTGAGTTCCAACACCATGCCGAGTTGTCATCGATGGCAATGTCTCATGTATGGGGTAGGAAGGTGGAGTAGAGAACATTCAAGGTGCCTCCCGGCCTGAAGCTCTCCTGGATTATCTCTGCCCATTTCTGATCTGGCATTATTCCCTGGCACTATTCGCCAGGAAAGATGCTACAGAAATGCCCATTGAAAACCTGCTACCTAAATGTTAGCTATCGTTACTATTATTTATTTACAGAGAGAGAGAGAGAGAGTGCATGCATTTGTGTGCATGCAGGGGAGGGACAGAGGGAGAAAGAATCCCAAGCAGGCTCCACGCTGTCAGGATGGAGCCCAACGCGGGGATCAATCTCACAATCCGCAAGATCATGACCTGAGCCGAAATCAAGAGTTGGACACTCAACTGACTGAGCCTCCCGGGCGCCCCCATTACTATTCTTATTGTACTTTCTTCTGATATTATTTTTCTACTAACTTTATCAGCTCTGGTTTTCTTTCATCCCTGTGTATATCTGTATGTGTGTTTAATGGTATGCAAATATTCTTGCAAGCCAACTCAAATCCTTAGAAGGGCATAGATGTAGTCATTAAAAAACAAAGGAAAATAGGGGCACCTGGGTGGCTCAGTCGGCTAAGCATCCAACTTCAGCTCAGGTCATGATCTCACAGTTTGTGAGTTCGAGCCCTGCGTCAAGCTCTGTGCTGACAGCTCACAGCCTGGAGCCTACTTTGGATTCTCTCTCTCTCTCTCTCTCTCTCTCTCTCTCTCTCTCTGCCACCACCCCTCATGCTCTATCAAAAATGGGTAAACATAAACAAGTTTTTTTTAAAGCAAAGGAAAATAACTTTCTACAATTTATTATAAATGACACTAATAACAATAGCTAACATCACTTAACACCTATGAAGCATCAAACTACAGTAGGCCTTTTATATGCATTATTTTAGTTAATTCTCATAAGAACCTTACAAGGGAAGTATTTATATTTTAACCCATATTTTATAGATTAAAAAAAATAAGTCTTAGTGAAGTCAAGTGATTCACTCAAGGTCCCAACTATTAACTAGTATAACCTCACAATTTTGCAACATAGTCGACAACAATCTCATATCAACGGCTATATACTCCCACATAGTTTTTAAATCTGATTACAGAAGATTTTAATTTGAATCTGAATATAGGGAAAGAAAACACAAATAAGCCACTTAATCTAATAAACAGGTAACAACACTGAGTTCATTTTGTCTCAATCTCATGCCTCAGGACACTGTTAAGAAGAAAGGGCTGGGGCTCCTGGGTGGCTCGGTCGGTTAAGCATCTGACTTCGGCTCAGGTCATGATCTCACGGTCCGTGAGTTCAAGCCCCGCGTCGGGCTCTGTGCTGACAGCTCAGAGCCTGGAGCCCGTTTCAGATTCTGTGTCTCCCTCTCTCTCTGCCCCTCCCCTGTTCATGCTCTGTCTCTCTGTCTCAAAAATAAATAAACGTTCAAAAAAAAAAAAAAGAAGAAGAAGAAGAAAGGGCCCACACAGCGACCAGGTCACATTCACCTAAGCAGTCTTTGAGCATCAAATTAAAATGTCCAGCTTTCTCACATAATGTATGATTCCATTCACATGAAATATTCTGAGTGGGCAAATCTAGAGAGGCAGAAGGTAGAATATGGGTTACCTAGGGCTGGGGGAGGAAAAAACGGGAGCAAGGGAATGAGTGCGAGGCCTCTTCTTGGAGTGACAAAAATGTTCTAAAATTACATTATGGTGATGGTCACACAACTCTGTAAATACGCCAAAAATCATTGGGCTGTACACTTTAAAGGGGTTAACTTTGTGATATATAAATGTCAAGAAAGCTATTAGAAACTACTTTTCCAGGGTTCAGTATCAAGTGATCTCTAGTCATTCCATGTGGCTGCTGTCTTCCAGAATAAACATGAAAACCAGATGTGTAGTAAATAAGCCTTACCCAGGAACAAAATGTTCAACAATGAGGAGAATGAAGACCATGCCTATGAAGCTGGTGAGTTTTCCTTGGAAGCAGTTAACGGGCCTTCAGCCTCTTTCTCGAATGTCACTAGGTAAGTGCTGAATGGTATTAGCTTTTGATTTTTACCAAACCAGAAATAACGGAAATATTCATTCATCATTACTAAAATGTTTTTAAGTAGACAGAATGGAGTATTAGAAATAGCAATAACTGGGGAGTCAAAAGACCTCAAAGGGCCCAAAGACTCCAACTCAACTGGAACCTTGTGGCCTCTGGGACTCAATCATTCTAGGCTTCGGTATAAAATGAGGACTCAATCATTCTAGGCTTCAGTATAAGATGAGGAGGCAAGTGTTCTCGAGACACAATGGAAATCCATGAAAGTGTCATTCCTAGACTGATGTTTCAAGTATTTAAGTGAGCTTCCTCCCACATCCCTTATTAAATAAACTCTCTACCTTAAAATTGCATTGACTATAACCACTGACTAAAACTTTAAACCTGATAGATAAAAATCAAAAGGCAATTTCCTAAAATAATGCATAAACGTAGTGAAATAATTGTTCTCCAAAGTAAAATTATCTCGTCCTTTATAAAAATTGATCTTGCCTCATCTAACCTGTCACTCCTAATCTATTTTAATTTTTATTATAAAAACTATAATTTCTTATGAAAGGAAATCTTAGATTTACAAACTGAGGAAAATTAAAATCATTCTTAAAGCCGCCATCTTAATTAAATAGAATATGGGTGATGTTAACCTGCAATTAAATTTTGGTACATATTGTTCTCATTTTTTTCTCTTCATAAGTAGTTTTCTTTTTTTTCTTCAACTATAATGTTTAAAAATATTAATATGCAGAAAAGTATATAGAGAAGAAAATACAAACTACCAGAAAGTCTCAACTTCAAAATAATCCCTAAACCTCTATTAACTTAAGGTGACCATCATTTCTGCTATCGCCTTAAGCATAGGACAGACAGAGATACGTAGATTTTAAATAGGGCCAAGTACATAGTGCACAAATAGTTTAATTTTAAGTGTTTTAAATTAAATATCTGTCATCACTACTTTCTATTACACTTTTTTCATACCATTGCAAAATTGTAATAGTTGCATAATGGTCCATCATACAATTTTCTTCTACTGTATGTTTTGAGTACTTCCAACTTTTTATGATAATAAGTAATGTTTCAGTTAGTATTTTTGTACTTAAAATGTTTTATACTCCTACCTGGAAAATTCCAATCTATTACCCTGTTCCTTTTGTGATTTGTCTATTGGTTTTAGAATGAGAAAGTGCTTCCTCATCCAAAGATCCAAATCTTTATTGTTTGACTTCTTTTCTTTCCTTCTTTTCTCTTTAAACATAGTTCCTTAATCTATGGGCTATGTTTTCAAATACTGTTAAAGACTCCAAACTTGTGGCACTGGATGGCTCAGTTGGTTAAGCGCCCGATTTCGGCTCAGGTCATGATCTCACGGTTTGTGAGTTCAAGCTCGCGTCGGGCTCTGTGCTGACAGCTCATGCCTGGAGTCTGCTCTGCATTCTGTGTCTCCCTCTCTTTCTGCCTCTCCCCCTCTCACACTCGGTCTCTCTCTGTCTCTCAAAAATAAATAAACACAAAAAAAAAGATTTTTAAAAAAAGGACTCCAAACTTGTCACACGTCTAAGTTTTAGCAAAAGCTAAAGTAAGCTATTTGCCCAACATTTTCAAATGCACATTTACGTTTTTAAAGGAAACACTTGTCTCATATTCTTGGCTTTCCACTAGGCCTCAGAAAGCCTCCAGGACTGACAAAATAACCAGAGCTTTGATTATCAGCAGGAAATCATACTGGGCAGGAATGAGGAGGACACTCATACAGGCCAAATTAAGTTAAACAATCAGAAGATCCAAGTTCCTAGCCTTAGCAGTTTTATTATTTTAGCCTTTAAAGGTCTCAGAAGTTCCAAGATGAGCTTAAGTATGTAGTCAAAAGACAATTTTCAATGCTGTGGGCTGACTCTCCATGGTCATGACTCTCCATGGTCGCCATTGGTCTCATTTACTGACCATGGGCAAACTCTGTATGTTGCCATTGGTCACCAGCAGAACAGGTGAGAAAACAGTACAAGCCCACCTCCCACCCAGTAGAGTAAGAACACAAAGGACATGCCTTACTGGTTGACAGTGAGTCAACAGAAGCATCTCTGAGTGTGAAGAGTGACACAGGTATCGGTGCTCACCTGTTTGTTTCTCATTAATAACAAATATTGGATTATAGCCCCCAGAACATAAACTTCTTGTACTAAATTTTCTTCCCACCAGAGCACTTCTCTGAGGCACAGCACTGTTAATGCTGCTATCCGCTATGACTTGGGATAAGTGACAGAATCTTCCTGGGACAGTTTCCTCAACTATAAAATGAGGATAAGGACAACTGGCCTCTTGGGGTTGTTGTGAGAAACAGAGAAGAGGCTCAGAACAGGGACTGCCCTTAGGGAATGGTTTTGGTATTAGTTGTTGTTGTTATTACTATGTTATTATTACCACCACTACCTCTACCGTTCCTGCTAGGACCATTATTTCCACTCTACCTCCGGAAATGCCAGACTTTAGGAGTGCCTGGGTGGCTCAGTCAGTAAAGCGTCCGACTTTGGCTCAGGTCATGATCTCATGGTCCATGAGTTCGAGCCCCGCGTCCAGCTCTGTGCTGACAGCTCGGAGCCTGGAGCCTGCGTTAGACTCTGTCTCTGTCTCTCTCTCTCTCTCTGCCCCTCCCCTGCTCATACTCTGTCTTTCTCTCTCTCTCAAAAATAAACATTTAAAAATATATTAAAAAGAAAAAAAAGAAAAGAAATGCCAGACTGTAAAACTTAAATTGGGTTTTTCCAAACGAAAGAGGGAACTGGATGGAGAGGACTGTGGTCAGTCAGATCAGCCTCGGGAGTAAAATCCGCCCAGGAAGTCAGTTTTCCTGTCACTATTAAATACTGAATGTCTGGGGTGGGTGGCACCACAGTCCTCCCCACTTTCTGACACGCAAGCACAGGACTTCTGCGCATCGTCACCGTCAGTGAGCAGGGCTGAGCCAGAACCTGGGGGTTAGGCACAAGAAAGACCATGAACCCAAGGCCAGAAACCACAGACTAACACCTCCCCAAAGGGGCACCAAAAAGATCCCGACTAGGGGTGGGAATGAGAGCCACCTGGGCCATGAATAGATTTATCAAGGTTCAGCAGTCAGAAAACCAACCGACTCTTGATATCACAGTTACTTCTATGTATTCATTTCTTTCCTCTGAGTGCCTATCTTCTACTGCCAGTCAGTTCTCCCAGTGTGTGGGCCAGTTCATACTGAAATGGTTTGCCTGAGGATTTGTCTCCAACCTCGAAGCTCTGAATCGTTTTAAAAGAAAATAAGGATCACACACTTATGCATTATCAGCTAGGTTCACAAGCCATCTGAGATTTATGAGACATCTAGAGTACTTTGAATTCCAACAAGAAAGCAGTTTGATATAAATTAATCAGCTCAGAGCTTCGCTTAAAATTAATGGTATGGAATGAGAAAAATACCCGTCTCTACTTGATTCTAGGCAAAAGGCAGAGTTGTAACAAAACCAAACTAGTCCAGCAAGATGAGAACCAGAATTATAATGCAAGTTTCAAACCTAGAATCAGGAATAAGATTTGCTTACTTTATCCTCAAATTACAGATTTCGAACACCCTACTGTATGTATGGTCTTTTTTTTCTCCCCATGTTTGAAGGAAACGTAATGGATATTCTTTGGGAAAACCCTAAAATCTGGCCTTCAGGGAGTTTCTCCTATATTTTGCTACATTTGTTTATTTGTGTTTCTACTCAGTGGTATTTTGTTTGGGTATCTTCTCTAGAGGAAAGGCTGTGAAGCACTTGGGAACACAGAAATTGAGATCCACCAGACACAAATGAGTTTCCTGTGAGCTTTTGAAGACTTTTATCTATGCTGACTAAACACAAGTAAGTAAGCAGTGAGCAAAATGTTCTTAACATTGTTCTTGAAAAATCACTGGGCAGCAATAATCATGCTGACAGAAGTCCTTCTTTAAATTTTAAATTCAGAGCATTTAATTATTAATAACAGTATAATAAAGAGTACATATATGCAGTAAGAGTGTATATTAAGCAAGTTACAGCAATCTGCCTTGTTGTCTTATTTTGTTTTGAAAGCTAAAATGACCCAGTGGATTTGCTGTTAAGAAAAGACCTGCAGAGGCAGGGGCAATCATTAGCTGTACAATTGTATCTTGGAGGTATAAAGTACAGTCAAATTTGTGATCCTGAAATGGCATGCAGTCATAACTGTATAACTTCAGCCTCAGCAGATATGGAAACTGTGATCCTCAAGGAAGTAGGGTCCTTAAAATTTAGCATGTCACCACAAAGATTTTTTCAAAGTTCTTTTTTCTGTCTCTCTTCTCCCTCAATTTTATTTTTTTGAACAGCGGAGAACAGGGAAGAACAGATCCCTTCCAATACACTGTATTTCCCAGCGGCGGGGGGGAAGAGCAGAAGAAAAGGGCAATAACAGGGCCATATTAGCATTATTTTAAAACACTCGCACATTACTTCCAACCAAAGCACACTTAAAGTAACATAAACACAAGAATATTTTATAGAGTGTTACAAACTTTAAAACATCATCCAATTTACTCGTGCAGAACAATTTCTTGCTGGATTGCTTTGGTGACAAATTAATTGAGGTAAAACTGCTCTCTAGGTCTTTAAGTTAATGAAATTAAAGAAGATACTCTCTTGGTACTTACGTACTGAATTTCGTGTTATTACTATTAGCAATACAAGGCACGCTCCATTTTTGCCATCAGATTTACTCCAGAAGGAGTCTCGGATCGTGAGGAATTGCTCGAGAATGAACACAGTGACAGCTATGCACCTCTACACGGTGCCCACATCAATAGTTATGTGGGTATTTTAGGACGCATTCTAGAAAAATGTCAGACTCTTCAAAGAGAAAATGAAAACGGCATTCTGGTTCATGATAACTCTAAGTAGGCCCAAGGGAAAACTGGGCACCAGGCAATTTTGCACAACGGTGTGAGGCACAACATCGCTAGCTTGGAGGGTAGCACAAGGCCACCTCATGTTCAAAAACAGTACAATCAGCCATGTATAAAAATCACACTTATGCCTAGAAGACTTAACAGGAGGGCAGAAAGAAAGGAATTCGGAAAAAGCAACTAAAAATGCTTACAAACAAGTCCAAATCTCCGGACTACAAATCCACCACATAAATGCCATTTCATTCTAGCTCCCATGTGTATATAATATTGCCAAACAACGCATATGTGATAAGGAGAATCATAACCTCCAAACCTCCACGAACTCACATCATTTTCTACAAGAACACAGCGACGGCACAAATGCTATGCTGTCATGTCATCGTCCGCAGTCAGTAGAGAGAAAGTCTGACACATGCAGCAGAGAAGTTCAAAATGTTATTTACTAACCTGGTGCCCCTGTGAAAGCAGTCCCTCCATACTGCTTTACAGAAAGAATCTTTACTATGAAACTAATCTCCAAAGCAGCTGATCCAGCCCAGAGGGGAGGACTCGGACTACCCAGGGAATCCACAAACACAAGGAAAGCAGTTTGTTCGGAACTTGGCAACTTAAGTCATAGCCAAGCCCACAAAGCACTTTAGCCTATAAGCTTTAGTAATGAACTTGAAACCACTCCCCATATGTTAAATAGACACTGGGCTGCTGTGAGAAATAAAAACCACGTACACCATGAGCAAAGACTTCAGGCTTCAATTTTGAACTTGCTGCCTAAGAAAACCATAACACACAAACTTAAACAAAGAGAACCCTTACTCCCTTCTCTCTCAGACGCTGCAGTAAAGTGACTCATTCATTTTAAACAGGAGGAATGCGATCCGCTCCCCATTAGGGTCATGAGATGAAGTTCAATGGTGGTGACGGTGTAACATATAGCACTGCAATTTCACTTTGCATAAGAGGGACACATGAAGGGACCATTGCTAAGAATCAAAGTTACATACCATTTTCAAATTTTGAGGGGTAGCGTTAAATAAGCCTACTATCTCATTAATCACTAAAGTCTAAAAATCAACTTATGTTTGAGAGGAGTATGTGTTAAAAAAACCTAATTTTTTAATACAGTTAACATACAATGTCACATGAGTTTGAGGTGACCAGCACAGTGAGTGATTCAGTATTTCTGTATATTATGCTATGCTTGCCTCAAATGTAGCTACCCTCTGAGGATCATTCTAACTTATGACTCCCTCTTGGTGTCTGTAAATCTGAAAATCACTCATAATTCAGTTTTACCATCTATATTTAGGTTATGTTTACAAGATAAAAGATTTTTTGCTCATATTATAGTTCTTTACAGTTTAAAATGGAACTGAATAGGACTCGCTAGGTTTCAAACAAAGAAATGTGAACTCATTTCTCATTCTAGAAAAGTACAATTGATAATTTCCTAAAGGCATTTCTATCTCCAAACAGTCCATAAAGTTCCAGTATATTGCTGAAGAAATAATGAATCCACACTCTGCTTTTTAACACGACGTGTTCACAGTACCGTATACATAGTTTACCCCTAGTTTTCAACTCCAAGAACCGTGTCAGTTGTAATGGCTTACTTCACGACTTCACCTTGATTTAAAAAAAAAAAAAAAAAAAAAGACCTATTTCACGGTCAAGATTCTCTAATTCTATTGTTTCTTCTAAGACATAACATCGGACCAAATATTCCAAGGAACACTGGATTCATTTCCTGCCAAACAGATTTATATAGGTATTGCTGGTAAAATCAAGTTTCTCAAAACCGATGCAACAGAAGACGTTAGCACATAAGCACAAGATCAGGCATGAAAAACCTGGAGACCCCCAGAGACCTCACACGTGCCCCACCTGCTTCCCCCACCCACTCCCAGGTGAGCTCAATGGTTTCTCCTGGGGTCACTTTAGAATGAGGGGATCAAGACAATCACCTCCATGAGAAAACTGGCCTCTAGATATGCGGCCCTTGCCTTAAGAAGGAGCCAGAACCCCACCTGGTGGCAAAACCAAGAAAAGGCTGGAACAATTAAGTTTCAGGGGAAATACAACTTTGATGCTGGAAGAAAACACAATAAAAGCAGAAGACGATCTGTTATAAGGGTGCATTAATGTCACATACAATATAAGTGTGTGGTGAGGTTCAAGGAAAGTTTGTCCCCCCTACAAGAGCAGAATATTTCTTGAAGATATGAAAATGCTCATGCAAAAAAGAAAAAAAGTGATTACACTCAAAACCATCTCTTCGGTAGTTCTGGTTTGCAAATATATACAATGATTTACATTCCCAGAAAAATCCTCTGATAAATAATGCTGATCCCTCCTTTACCCAAAAATCTGCAAGTAAAATGCCAGTCAACGTAATCTCTGAAATGGAATAAATATGGATAAACCCCCAACTTAACCAGCTAAGTACTGGTGGGACAGTGTCCATCACTGTGTTAAAAGGCTATATCCCTAAGATTTTTCCTGTCAAAAGTATTTCCTTTTGTCTCATACAAATTATTTCTGCCAAAAATCCATGTACAATATCAACGTCAATGGAGATGAAGAAAAAATACTTGGTTTCAAATTGCACTAGAGTAAAAACCCAGAAAAAAACAGTATAGTAGGATGTGACTTTTTTAAATTTTTTGTTTTATTTTAGGGAGAGAGAAAGTGCATGAGCAAGGGAGAGGAGGAGAAGAAGAGGAAGAGAGAGAACCTCGATGCCACGACCCCTGGGATCATGACCTGAGCCAAAATCAAGGGTAGGACACTCAACCAACTGAGCCACCCAGGCACCCCAAGCAGGATGTGACTTCTTAATAAGCCCAAGCCACATCACTGAAACTAAAGCTAATAGCTAATATTTAAGTTCTTGCTATAAGGTAGGCATGGTTCTAAACTGCTCTACAAGTATTAACTCATTTAAATCTCACCACTGTTTTTTTTTGTCCCCCACCACTATCTTATAATACCAGCCTTACAGATGAGAAAACCAAGGCACCTAAAGGGTAAGTACCTTGCCCTTGGTGGAGCTGGGATTAGAACCCAAGCAGTCTGGCTCTGAAGTAAGTGTTCCTAACCACGTACTTGAATCATTCTGTCCTTCTAGGTGCATACCACTTGGGAAACCCTGCCAGACTCTGGTCAGACACAAGGGAGGGGGAGTTGGGAGAGGAGAAATGCTCTGTAGACAGTCCTCATGATGGTGTAGACCGGGCAAGGCTTTGCAGGGAAGCAGCCACAGAGCTGAAAACAGAAGGCCACATGGCAGGTAAGGGATCCCCAGGCAGAGAGCACCCATTCAGCCTTCCAAAGAAAAGGGCGAAATGGTGAACAGGCCATTGAAGGGACCACAGGGAGCAGAAGAAAATGCTGCAAGAGAGGCAGGAGCCCTCTGATGTCATATCACAGAGGCTAAGAGACATCAAGAGAGTTTAAACCAGAGGGCGCCTGGGTGGTTCAGTCCATTAAGCTTTGACTTCATCTCAGGTAATGATCTCGCTGGTCTTGAGTTCAAGCCCTACAACAGGCTCTCTGCTGCCCCACGTTGGGCTCTCTGCTGTCAGTGTGGAGCCCACTTTGGAACCTCTGTCTCCCTCTCTCTGCCCCTCCTCTGGACCCATGTGTTTGGACGTGCACTCTCTCTCTCAAAATAAACAAATATATAAACTTTAAAAAAAATTCTTAGAAAAAAAAGAGAGAAAGAGAGAGAGGTTCAATGGTAAAATGACCAGATGTGTGCACTGGAAAGACAAAGTAAGGATCGAGGCCTTTTGGAGTGGGTGGGTGGGGTAGAAATTAAGACATTCCGAGTAGAAGGAAGGGCAGACCAGTGCTTTCAAATGTAAAAGTTTACACTTTCCCAAGCTTCCCCAAGGACGCTGGGTCAGTAACGCAGGCAGCAGTGGCGCTTGCTAGTTCCCTTGCTCAAGCCGGGTTTGGAGCCTGAGTCAGGTGCAGGTTGTTGAGGCCATCTGCAGAGCTGGGAACACGGGAGGAGGAGCAGAGGGGCAGGGAAGGGCCCAGGAGTTGGGACTCTCGAGGCCGAGTGGGAGGTCCCTCGGGCCATCCAGGGTGGATGTGCAGGAGATACAGGTCTGGAGCTCCAGTCCCCTGCCTGGATAGAGGTGCACATCTAGTAGGCACTGCAGAGAAAGGATGGCTGCAGCTGGAGGGCAGCAACAAGGGGTCTGCCCCCAAGAGCACCAGCCACAAGAGTAAAGGGTAAAGGATTTGGGGTTTTTTTTAATTTTTTTTTAAAGTTTTTATTTATTTTTGAGACAGAGAGAGACAGAGCATGAACAGGGGAGGGTCAGAGAGAGGGAGACACAGAATCCAAAACAGGCTCCAGGCTCTGAGCTGTCAGCACAGAGCCCGACGCGGGGCTCGAACTCACGGACCACGAGATCATGACCTGAGCCGAAGTTGGCCGCTCAACCCAGGCACCCCAAGGGTTTTTTTTTAATGTTTATTTTTGAGAGGCAGAGGCGAGGAGGGCAGAGAGGGGGACAGAGGATCTGAAGCAGGCTCTATGCTGACAGCAAAAAGTCCAATGTGGGGCTTGAACTCAGGAACCACGAGATCATGACCTGAGCCGAAGTCAGACGCTTAACCAACTGAGCCACCCAGGCGCCCCAAGGGTAAAGTCTAAGGCAAGGTGTTTCGGAGGATCTCGACCAGAATTCAAAATGTGAGTGGGAGAAAATTTTCATTTTAGTTTTTACGAACCTCCAACTGAAACTGAGGGTTTCCTTCTTTTACAAATGTAGGCAACAATCCGTGCTAAAATTAGCCATACTGGTAACTTATCACAAGTAGAAATCAAAAGATATCTACATATCACATTACGGTTATTACAAGTACCTCAAAGTAACATTTCCACCCATCTCTACTTCCAAATGACAGTAGTTCCCAGACCTGCCACTAGTTCTTGGTGTGGAATGCATTAATAAAGGATGTATGTAACAATACCACATATCTTTTGCTCTACAGATAACTGTATATCATATCATTGGCTTCCTTTGTAATCCCTTGCATTTGAATTTTAATCATTTAAGTTTAGACATTTGAGTTACGCATTAAACATTATTCTGAAAAGGGATACATTAACTTCACTAGAATGCCAAAGGTGTCCCGTGGGGCGCGCGCACACACACACACACACACACACACACACACACACAGAAGTAAAGAACCTCTATCCGATTTAAGGAGGAAAAGAAAAAAACCACAGGAAGATATTTCAAAAAGGAATTCAGAAAAGGGGGGACATGGTATGAGATGACCCAGGATTCAACCCAGGACCTCTGACTTGTGTTCTTTCCTCCACCAACTGCACACCCTAAAAATAGTCATCCCTTCATTTGTGTCAGCAAAGTGCTTTCACATTTATCAGCTCAGTAGCTCGTCACAAAGACCCAGAGTAGGAAAAGTCTACCCCAACTGCCTGAAACTTCAGAGAGGCCGCAGCCCAGGAAGACACCACTCCCGGGCAGGGTGGGCGTGGGGGTGTGGGGAGGACTTGGCATCCGCCACCTGCTCTATGGGGCTGCAGCCCTGAGCACAGAAGAATACATGAGAGTCCATCCCTTGTATCAAATCAGCTAGAATCCGATCCAGAGAGGAAGGAATAGCGAGTACAGAGCTTACTGAGTGCATCCTGCTTCTCTCCAGGCTTCCATCTGCAGGCAAGGGTAACAACTGATTTGCATTCTTTGCTCAAAGCTCTTTCGTTTAGTTCTGATTGGTGATCCAGGGTGAGTTACAAAATTTACAGTATTTCAACTGTTCAATTTTCCTTTGGCTATAACCAGAACAGAAGCCTGTACTTAAGCAATTAGTCTGAAATTAGATAGACAAGCCGAAACAATACCCTCTCTGTTCCCTCCTCGCTGTGCCCACTAACTGGCGTTCATTATTTAATCTGTGACACGTGTTGCCAGGGCTGCATTTAACAACATCGCTTTTTGTCTTCACATCCACTCCCTACTCTGCAACATCTGTCGTGGCTCATGTCTATATTTTATTTATTTTCCTTCTTTTACTTTTATAGGGTCATTTTCTTAACTGCCACAAATTGCTTTATAATATATTCTAACCCCCCAAAAGGTAACAACGTTTTGTAACTTGGTAATAAGAAGAAACTTAAGGTGTTGGTACAAACACCCTTTTACGTTACTGCAATTTACACAAAATTGTATCATTAATATTTTATGATATATTTAATCTCATGGTTGACTAAATAACCTATCTTTATTTTTTAATAACCTGATCAATTCACAGAATACTTGGCCCCTTCTCATACAATGTATGCATTTCCTTTTTAGAACGTGGCTTCGGGGCACCTGGATGGCTCAGTTGGTTGGGCGTCCGACTGTGGCTCAGGTCATGATCTCACAGTCTGTGAGTTCGAGCCCCTGCGTCAGGCTCTGTGCTGTCAGTTCAGAGCCTGGAGCCTGCTTCGGATTCTGTGTCTCCCTCTCTCTCTCCCCCTCCCCCACTCACGCTCTGTCTCTATCAAAAAATGAATAAACGTTAAAAAAAATTTTTTTAGAATATGGCTTTATATGACCAATATAGTATGGTCTTCTGAAAAACAAGTTATTTCTTAACATGCATGTTAAAAAAAAATTATTATGGGGAGCCTGGGTGGCTCAGTCAGCTAAGTGTCTGACTTCAGCTCAGGTCATGATCTCGCGGTCCGGGAGTTCAAGCCCCATGTCGGGTTCTGTGCTGACAGCTCAGAGCCTGGAGCCTCCTTCGGGTTCTGTGTCTCTTCTCTTTGCCCCTCTCCTGCTTGCTCTCTCTCTCTCTCTCTCTCTCTCTCTCAAAAATAAACCACATTTAGGGGCGCCTGGGTGGCGCAGTCGGTTAAGCGTCCGACTTCAGCCAGGTCACGATCTCACGGTCCGTGAGTTCGAGCCCCGCGTCGGGCTCTGGGCTGATGGCTCAGAGCCTGGAGCCTGTTTCCGATTCTGTGTCTCCCTCTCTCTCTGCCCCTCCCCCGTTCATGCTCTGTCTCTCTCTGTCCCAAAAATAAATAAACGTTGAAAAAAATAAACATTTTAAAAAACATAAATTATTATGTTTATTAATGGGCCTTTAATTTCTAAGTTCCCTATTCTTTCTTTCTTCAATAAGGAGCCATAGTAAAAATGATCACTTGCCTTCTACTCCCATCACCTAAGAATTAGAATGGGAATTCTTGTGAGTAAAAAAGAAAGTTCAAAATTGGTTTCCAGACCCTGGAAAGGAAGAATGGAGCCCTCCTGCTGCTGCTGCCTGTCCATGGCACATGGAGTCAGCACAGCCATCCACTGTGAGTGCCCTGGAGGGTAACTCCCTGGCCACCTCCCCTGCAGGGGAAGGAAGGACTGAATCTGGCAGCAACAAGCCCCTGATAGGTTACCTTCTTTCCTAACCACCCAGAAGCACTTCCTGCCTAGCTTGCCCAATCTACGGAAGGATTCCTGTGTGGTGGCACTTTCTGTAGCCTCAAGCCACTTACTTCTGTTCCTACCCTATTTTCTTCGCATTGCTCTCAAACAGCTTCTTCATTAGACATCTTCCACCAGTCCCAATGGCTTATTCAATTTTTCCAACCCCCTAAGTTCTTCCTCCCCTTTGGGTTTGTGCCATTGCCCCCATCTGTGATGCCCTTCCCTTGACGACCAGTAAAAGATTAAAATCCTCCCCAGCTTTTCCTGGGGCAGCCCAAACCCACATCCTCCCCAAAGCCTTCTCAGATCCACCTGGCTTAGGAAAAAAACATTTTTATTTACTACACCTAGAACAATCAGCAGCAAGTGCATTAGGAAACTAGTCATACCTGATGGCTTTTCTATTATTGTCTGGTTTGGTTATTTAAATATCCTATGGCATTTAGCGTTTCATGTAGTTATATCTATCTCCTCCAACTAAGTGATCAATAACTGGATCATAGATTATACCTCTAAAATCAACCATTGTAAAAAGCATATGCCAGGGAAATTAATACTACCTTATATGGCATTCATATTTCTGTGTTGTTTTATGAGACTTAAATCATTCATATTATTAAATAGTAATTATAATAACAGCCAACACTATCTTACTACACCCAATATTTTACTGCCCTATGAGGTAGGTACCATTACTTTCCCATTTCTCAGAAGAGAACGGGACCAGCAAGGTTAACTTGCCCACAATCATCCATCTAACAAATATTTATGGAGCACCTATTATATGACAGGCATGGCTAAGAGCATTAACAATTCCAAGCATAAATTCCTTATCCTCAGGGAGCTTGTATTCTATTAGGAGAGAAAGACTATCAACAATTAAATATCAAACCAGATAACGCCCTTAGGTAGGGTAGTCAGAAAAAACCTCTCTGGTGAAATGATACTTAAGCAGAGATCTGAATGGAGTAAGGTAATAAGCCAGGTAATTATCTGAGAGAAAGATTCCAGGCAGAAGAAACAGAAATAGCAGAGGCCCTGAACAAAATAAGCTTGGAGTGTTCAAGAACAGAAAGGCCAGTGTAGTCAGAGTGCTGTGAAAGAAAGAGCAACAGAAGAGAATGAAGTCAGAGAGCAAACAGGGAGGTCTGATCACATAAGTCTCTGTAAACCGTTGCACAATTTTTCCCCCTAAATACAATGGGAAGCCCTGAAAGGTTCAGGGGACTGAAGCCATCAGGGGAATGAAATGCTGTGACATTTTAAGATTTTTTAAATGTTTTATTTATTTTTGAGACAGAGAGAGAGAGAGAGGGGATGAACGGGGGAGGGTCATAGAGAGGAAGACACAGAATCTGAAACAGGCTCCAGGCTCTGAGCTGTCAGCCCAGAGCCCGATGCGGGGCTCGAACTCACGGACCGCGAGATCATGACCTGAGCCGAAGTCGGCTGCTTAACCGACTGAGCCACCCAGGCGCCCCAACACTGTGACATTTTAAAACTCCAGTTGTGTGGCTAACGAACAGACTGGGACAAAGACTACTTAGGAGAATCCTACAGTAAGCCAGGTGAGAGATGTTGGTGGCTTGGACTAGAAGGACAGCTACACAGAGAGATCTAAGGTATATTGTGAAGATAGAACCAAGAGCATTTTCTGGTGTGGGTTGCCGGTCTTCTGTGTGGGGTGTAAAAGAAAAAGAGGTGTCCAGGAAAACTATAAGATTGGCATCTGAGCAACAGGGAGAAAAGCCCATTTATTGAGCTGGCAGCACAGTGGATAATAGAGAGTAAGGAGGAACAATACATTTCAGAGGCAAATTAAGAGCTCCATTATGCATAGATTAAGTTTGTTTGATATACCTTTTAGATGCCCAAATGAGGATAAGTAAGAAACTGTATATGTAACTCTGGGGTTTGCATCTACAAGTCTGCAATTCTGAACTGAGATATAAAATTGGGAGTCAGTTGGCTTTAAATAACATATTTATACCATTTGACTGAGAATGGATAAAGCACAGAAGTCTAAGGACTGAGGCTCAGGCCCTTTAACATCTAAATGTTTGGAAGAAGAGAAGGATACAGCAAAGGAGGCCAAAAAGGGGCAGATAGTTAGATGGGAAGAAAATCAGGAAAGCTTGAGGAACAGAAGCCAGGTGAACAAAATGCTTCAAGAACAGGATGATCAATTATGTCAAAGGCAGCTGAGAAATGAAGAAAGAGGATGCCTGAACTTGCCATTGGATACAGCAGCATGGAGGTCACTGGTGACTAGACAAGAGTGGTTTCAGGGGAACGGGGCCCCAAAAGCCAAATGGAGTGAGTTCAAATGAGAATGTGGCTACAAGACCTTGCTGAGAGGAATTAAAGATCTAAATAAGTGGATATACCATGTTCATGGATTTTAAAATTAAATATTATTGTCAGTTCTTCACAAACTTATCTAATAGATTCAACAATCCCAATCACAAACATCTCACTGGACTTTTCTGTAGAAATTGACAAGCGAATTCTAAAATATGTATAGAAAAGCAAATGACCTAGACTAGGCAAAGCAATCATAAAAAATAAGACCAAAATTGGAGGGCCTAAATTACCTGACTTTAAGACTTTGACAAGTGAGTCTACAATAATCAAGACAGTGTGATACTCACATGGGATTAGCAAATAGACCGATGAGACAGAACAGAGAGCTCAGTAACAGATCCACATTTACAAGGGCATTTGAACTTTCACCAATCAACAGAGAAATCCAATAGAAAAAGAAAGAATTTATAACAAATGATGCTAAAACAACTAAATACCTGCATGACAAAAATAGATAAATCTCAGCTCCAACCTCACACCACATACAAAAAATTAATTTCATATGGATTACTGCCCTAAATGTTAAAGCTAAAACTATAAAGCTTTTAGACATGACACAGAAAGCAATAAACACAAAAGGAGAAAAATTAGACTTCATCCAAGTTAAAAATTCCTATTCATCAAAAAGACACCAGTAAGAAAATGAATAGGTAAATCACAGGCTGGAAGAAAATATATGCAAATCATATATCTGAAAAAGGACTACAATTCAATAAAAAGAGAGCTAAATATTTGATGGGACATTTCACAGAGGAAGATAAACTAATGATTAGTAAGCACATGAAAGAGTGCTTAATGTTAATATTCATCAAAGAAATTTAAATAAAAAGTACAATGAAATATCACTATATATATATATATATATGTATATATATATATATATATATATATATATATATACATGCCCCAGAATGGACAAAATCAAATGCTGGCAAGAATGTAGAACAATCAATTCTCATATACTGTTTATCTGAGTGTAAAACAATACAACCATTTTAGAAAAAGTTCTGCCAGTTTCTTATAGAACTAAACATATATATATATATATATATATATATATATATATATATATATTATATATACATACACCCATAACTCAATAATTTCAGGCCTAAGTGTTTAGTCAAGAGAAAAGAAAACACATACCCACAAAGGACTTTTGTGTTTGTTCATGGCAAGTTTATTCATAATAACCTGAACTGGAAACAGCTCAGATGTCCATCAATAAGAAAATGAGAAACAGGGGCGCCTGGGTGGCTCAGCCAGTTGAGCATCTGATTTCAGCTCAGGTCATCATCTCATGGTCCATGGGTTCAAGCTCCATGTCAGGCTCTGTGCTGACAGCTCAGAGCCTGGAGCCTGCTTCAGATTCTGTGTCTCCCTCTCTCTCTGCCTCTTCCTCAATCACACTCTCTCTTTCTCTTTCTCTCTCAAAAATAAATAAACAAACAAAAATTTAAAAAGAGTTGGTATGATTTTTCATCTCAACAAACTATGAGAGAAAAATCTATTCTCCTATGTCTTAACACATCCCTTCTGGTCTTATATTTCCCAATCCTAAAGAGAATGACTTACTACTTAAATACCACATTAGAAGGATCTGAAGAACCTAAACTTGAAGTCATTCCTTCAAAAGAATTTTTTTTTGAAAAAACATTTAAGCATTAAGTCACCTCACTCTCAAGGAAAAAAAAAAATGCTGTCACTGTTTCAGGAATTCAGAATTTTAATGATTTTTTAACATTTATTTATTTTTGAGAGAGAGAGAGAGACAGAGAGATAGAACATGAGCCGGGTAGGGGCAGAGAGAGAGGGAGACAGAGGATCTGAAGCAGGCTCTGTGCTAAGAGCAGAGCCCAATGTAGGATTCCACCTCACAAATCACAAGATCATGACCAGAGCTGAAGTAGAATGCTTAACTAACTGAGCCACCCAGGCACCCCCAGGCATTCAGAATTTTGGATGGACTACTAATTGGGTATTTTAGAAACTGTTTTAAGACACCACACACTCACTGGCATTTAAGCTCTACACGAAAAAGTCCAGATTCCCCAGCCCGGCCTTCTATTCAAGTCCATGCCTTTACCACCCCCTGCACAAACATCATGTTCCAGGCATGTGACTGCCCCCTTCCTCCTACAAGACCCCTCCTGCCTCACCTCTGATCTTCTGCTCCTGCCGTTCCCTCCACCTGGGCCATCCCTTCCACTTGCCCAGTCTCTGCCTATGCACATCCTCTTATCCATCCATCAGGTTCCATCTCAAACACAGACTCCAAGCCAAACAGTGACCACAGTCCTCTGGAACTGCCAAAACTCTGCATCTGCACCTCTTAAGATGGCTATCCAGTTGTAGCTGGTATAGCTGTTGGGTACCCATAGAATCTCCCTTCTGACACAGAATCATCTACTATTTCAATCTGGAACTCTTCACGATTTATCTTTGTATTGGACTCCGAATGCTTCCCACAGTGCCTGGCATAATACCTAATCAATAAACAGCTGTTGACAATACAAGTATACATTTCAGAGGGACTAATAAGGGAAAGTTCAACACAATGGTGGGTGTGCCTATTTTTAAGCTCAGCATTCTGTGTCCAGTAGTAAGTTAATACACTTAGAGATCCAGATTTTTTAATCGTGGGCTACTGCCAAATTATCCTTCAAAAAGTTTACCCCAACCGAAATGCCCATGATGAGGTTCCAACAATTTATGTACGTGCCTTACCTATACAACAGCACTGTCCATCAGATATACAGTGTGGGTCACAGATGTGAACCTGGGTGGCTCGGTGAGATTAAGCCCTGCATTGGGCTCCGTGCTGACAGCATGGTGCCTGCTTGGGATTCTCTCTCTCCCTCTCTCTGCCCGCTCTTGCACTCATGTTCTCGCTCTCTCTCTCAAAAGAAACAAACAGTTTTTAAAAAGTAAAAATAAACAAGTGAAAATAATTTCATGACATTTTATTAACCTAATTTATATCCAATATACTATGTAATTTCAACATATGATCAATACAAAAATTATTAAGGACATATTTTACATTTCTTTTGTGCTCAATTTCAGAAACCCAGTGTACATTTTACACTTAGAACACACCTCAGGTTGGATTGGCCACATTTCCAGTGCTTGATAGCCACACATATCCTTATCAAACTAGACAACACAGGTCTAGAATGTCCTTGAGGACAGAGGCTGCTTCCTTCAACCCTACACATTCCACAGTGATTTAAGTGCCACAAGCATGCTAAAATAAATGTGGAAAAGCACCAAGCACAATGCTTGCTGCATAGAAAGGGTTCAACAGCGGTTCCCTTTCCTTTACATGCAACAGACACTCAAATGCTTCTGAGATTGAGCTTCCAACGTGGAAATGGTGCTTCAGGATTAAGGCCATCAAGCTCTCTTTGCTCTGCCCTTGTGACACTTGTAACCTTAATGTGGCTTCAGGGCATGTGTTCCTAATATAAGAATATTCTAGCTACCAATAAACGATCCCAACTACACAGAAATAATAATTTCTTAAATAAATAAAATAGTATCCTGGTCTTCATCAGTCCCAGTGAGTTTGATTTCCAGCAGATATGCAGGGTTCATTCACCCCTGGCTGAATTAATGATAGTGCATTTCGGAAGCTGCAGAGCTAAAGAAAAGATTCAGGAAGTGAGAACCAGGCTGGAGCCAATCTCAAACGGCTGGTCAGACCGACCCTCCATTACTGGGTCGGGGATTTATAAAGCAACTGAGCCACAGAAGCCATTACTTGGACCTTGAATTCTCAAGGAATTAGAATAGAGCAAAGAAGTAAGAACGCTAAAAATGCTTAACATAATTAATTATTATTTAAGAATTCAAAAGGCATTTCAGAATCTCTTATGCCTCAAAACATTATAATCGTAAATTTATGTTTGATGGTACCATAAAAATTATGATTTAAACATTCGTGTTGTTTGAGCTTCTGTGATTTTGATTACATACTCAAATGCATATATTATATATATATATATATATCTGATATATCTATATATATATATCTGATATCACATATATATGATATAGGTATATATATCTATATCTATATCACATATATAATAGCTCAACCTGACAAAATTTCAACTGGAATAGGTAACATGGGAATTTCTCTACCAATTCTGGTCTCCCATGCAAATATTCTAGCCAGGCAAATATATCTTACAATACATGCATTGCCTTGTGGTTATGTCTCCTGCTAATTAAACCCTTTATTAATAAGTTATCATTGCCTTAAATCTTCCATTCTCTGTCCATCCATTCTTTGTTCCTTATACATTCACCCAAGGCATCCATCTAGCCCTTCACTGAACAAGCAGTCATGGAATGCACATCCCCAGTACACCACAGAGAGTAAGAAAATGTGGTCTTGGCCCCAGGGAAGCTCACAGTCGAATTCTCACAGCTCATTCTGCTTTTCCACTGCTAGTCTCTCTCTGAGATGCCCAAGGCTGCAGGTCTGTGCAGAAGTACCTACTAACAGGAACCTGGCTAAGGTTTTACGGACTCTGTATACAGTAAACTAGGCTGTCTGGTGAATTTCCTTCCTTAGACTATGGTCATCTGTGTTCAACACAGACTGACTTTCCAAATTAGATATGTTGAAACGGCCTATCTGCACTGAGTATTTTTACCCTTTTTTCTTAAGATCAAATGACTTTCTGTTGGCAATTCCTGCTGGGTTTTTTTTTTTTCCATTAAATAAATACCTGGGTGCCCCCAAGTGGCTGATGCTTCTCTCACACTGTAAGAACTGAGGACGAAATGCAGCAACCAAGAAAAACTTCACAACCATAATATTAACCTAAGTGAGAAGGGGATGAATTTAATAAGCACCAGGAAAGGAACCTAAAGTCTATTTGCATACTATAATGTATCTGATGTCAACATGCCCAGAAAAAAAAAGTTAAGGATATTTTTCCCTTTTCAATGTTCATGGTAGGGTCTTCATGGATGTGGTGGTTGACGTTCACAGTACGGTGTGTATTTCAGGGAGGGGGCAGTGGTGTTTCCGGTATAAACCGCACAAGCTGATACAGGGTGAGGGCAGACTCTTCCTATGAGGCAGCAAATTCACTGGGCCTGAATTTTGATTTGGGAAAAGGGAATACCTTTTCTTTCATTATCGAATGAAATTCCGATAATACAAGAACAAATTTGGACTAAAAAAAGAGAAAACAATTTTTTTAATTATTATCACTGCCAGCCTGAAGAACAAAAGGAACCTTTGTGTTTGTGAGTGCGCCTGCGTTTTCTCTGTGTGAGGACTAAAAGAAGGATGCCGATGGGTGATAGACATAAACAGGATTATCAGTTTACCAACTGCTGAGAAACCAGGTCAGGCCCACAGGCTGACAACACCAGGGAGGCGGCACGGATGAACTTTCCCTTAATGCACAGGAGGCTCTGATCACTCATACAGCTGAATCCATTCAGTCAAGAAACCAAACAGCTTGCCTCTGCTTTTCTAACTTCCCAAATAAGAACAAAACCCGGCAGACACAAACAACATAGCAACAAACAGAACAAAACAACAAACTTTGATTACACATTCTTTGAATGGTCCTAAAAAAACTTTTCATGTCTCCTGAACACTGACCCGGGAAAGTACCATCAAAATGAGGATGAAACTCAGTTCAGTCCTAGACAAAAATAGCTTTGACACATTTGCTGATCTGTGGTTCTCCACATACACAAAAACACATCACCTCCGAGCACGCTCCCACTTCCTAGAGTTCTATTTATATACTTCTATTGCCAAGTCCAAGGTTCTGTCTACACTTAAATTCTCTGTGGCCATTTATAGAGGTTGGTTTGCATCCATTAGTAAGACTGCTTATTTGAATTTTATTTCTTCCATCCAGTATCTACTGAATACCTGCTCTCTGTTACGCACTCTGCTAGGCACTGGGGATTCAAAAATGAGTAAGACAGACACTGTCCTCAAAAAGCTGGCAAACTCATGAAGGAGGCTGCCTATGGGGCCCAACAACAAAAGTATGCTGTGCACCCACAAAGCTGTGCATGAAAGAGCTGTGTGAACAACAGAGGGGGGCAGAAGTGATCCAGCATGCAGGAAAAATGGGTGGTCAGGGAAGACTCCAGGAAAGCATGGGATATTTTTATCTGTAAGTGGACAACGGAGGAAGGGCATCTTATTCAAAGAGCCCTAAGGCTAGAGAGCACATGGCATGGTCTGGCCCTGAGAATCTTAGCACAGAGCGGAGAAAGAGCGAAGTAGAGAGGATGTGTGTATAAAGCCGCGTGACTGCCACATTAAGAAAGGTCTTGCTATGATCTGATTGTTTGTGTCCCCCCCAGAACTCAGATGTTGAACTTATAACCACCAAAGATAAATGCACGTAGGAGGTGGGACCTTTGGGAGGTTCTTAAGTCACACACTTTTTTTTAGATCCATCACTCATGCATGCAACAATTCTTTATCAGCACTATGTGCCAGACATGGTACTAGACGTTATACTGGAGACAGCACAGCAAACAAAGCACAGCACCTGCTCTAAGGGGGCTGTCATTGTTGGCAGCAGTGGGGAGGGAGGCTGCAATAGCAAACATACAGCATAGAGCTCAGAAGAAAGAGCAGAGCAAGTGATGGAGCAGGACAAGGTCCTACTTTGGAAAGATGGCCAGGGAAGGCCTCTCTGGTAGGTTATGTTTAAGCAGAGAGGAAGGATATAAACCACATCGCAGTGGGAACCCTTCAATTCATATCTCATTAACTGCAGCAACATTCACTGCCCTTCTCAGAATCTATGTCCACTAAGGTCTATGACCTTAGTAATTTTGTTCCCATCTGCTGTTAAACCAGCCCCCAAGAAGATCTGGGTTCCTCATGGAATGTTCAGATGTGTTCTCAAAACCTGTAGTCCGTTCCCTCCTGCAAATCCACAGTTATGAAATCTCCACTCATGGGTTATACTAGCTCTGGCAATTTCGTGCCTCCTGGGCTCGCAGGGACTTTACCAATCCCTCCACCCACCTGACCACAAGGTTTCTGAGAAAGTCTCATTGGACACTATCTTGGCACAGAGTAAAGTTCAACAAATATTTGCTGAACAAATGAACGAAAGGCCCGATTCTGAATTACATCTGAGGGAATAATATACTTAAATTTGGTAGAAAAATCCCATAATGAAGACTTTATGTGTATTCTTTCCACAAAATTAAGCCCAAACATTTGTCATTCTGCTCTTCCCAAAAGTCACCAATTTCTTTTTTCAAGTGAATTTAAATCAGATAACAGAACTAAGTTTTTCAAATTCTTCACTGTCTAAAGATACTCACATCTATATTTAATACAAAAGAATATGGCAGTTCTGGAATTAGTGGTAATTAATACAAAACTTTGTGAATATACTAAAAATCACTCTAAAAAGGTGAACTTTATCATATGTCAACCATATATCAATAGAACCATTATTTTGCAAAACAATATAGAGGACTCTTCCAATAACAGATTAGTGAGCATCTCAATCTGATCAGTAAAAACAAATCTGCAATGCTAATTTTTCCTATAGTTACAAAAGCTATTATTAGCTTGAATAAAGAATGAAAGGCACCATTCGTATCTCTATCTACAAAAAGACAAAAAAGGTACAGGTGAGAAAAATAATTAGTGCTATGAAAAAAAATTGGACATCTTGCCATTAGTTTTAAAAGCGAATTTTAAGTTCTGTTAACTCTGATGAGTTCACAGTGGCTGATGAGCCTCAAAGCCCTTTACTTGCTTAATGAAAACATCAAAAATAAAGTCTTAACTATCTATAATAAACAGAGAGGGAAAATAATTAAAATGCACAAAACCAGGCTCTCATTGGCTACCAATGATGGTATCAGTCCACCTTCTTCCAGAATATCAGAAATGAGGAAACACCCCAGCTCTCTCGCTCTAGGTGACAATTAAATTGTGGCATTCGATGACTTTGTGATGTGTCTACTTGGCTAGCCTAAATACATGCCCCCAAATTACCTTTCTTGTATGTTTCCAGCATAAGCTGGTGGCCACGGATATTCTCTCACCAGTGCTAGAGGAAAGAAGCGAGGCAGCAGCCTTTTTAAAGCAAGCACACACCTTTTCCCAGTTATTCAGTCAATTACTAATTTAGTGCTGCTGTGAAGGGATTTTGCAGATGTATGTAATCAGTTGAATTTAGTCAAAGGAAATACTGAGTGGGACTGATGTAATTAGCTGAAAGCTCTAAAAAAAAAAAAAAAAAAAAAAAAAATACTTAAACCCTTCCTGAATTCAGAGACTCCAAGCATTAGCTCCTGCTCTTGGGGTTCCAGCCTGGTCATGATACACTCTTCTTGACTGCCTGAATTTCAAGACCTATGGATTTTAAGCATGCTTAGCAAGCCCCACAACTGAGTAAGCCAATTCCTTATAATAAATCCCTTAATCCATGTAACCCACTAGCTCTGTCACTAAAGAATCTGACTATTCCATAAGCTCTCTCCCAATCTCATGCAATGGGAGAACAGAAGATTGGAGGTGAATTAATTTTAAAAAATGAGTTTTATAATAATTTAGAGATGGAGTGAATTAAACACAATGCCACAGCTAGGCCAGTGTGCCTCAGCTCTGGCCAATGAGATACAGTAAGGAGTCCTGGAACTCTGAGGCATGAGACAGCAGGCCCATCTTCCCCCTCTTCACCCTCTGCCTGCTCTGTAAACATGAGGTTTGGCGCTCCAGCAGCCATCTTGGACAAGGGCCATAACCTGGAGAGAGCAGACTGGAGAGCTGGAGAGAGCCACCAGCCGGGGGTGCCCACAACCATCAGGCCAGCTCACAACTGCCTGCTTCCAGGCTGCTCTTACAGGACACGTAAAGCCACTATCTGGGGTGGGTCTCTGATACTTGTAGCTAAACACAATACCTAACTGATCCAAGGACTTTTTTCTCCAGTTTTCCTCTTCCCAGAGCAGTAAACTAACACATTCATGCTGGTGCATTAGAAGGAATAGCTATATTTAATTCCACCGCTATGTGCATGGAGACACATAAGTGTTTAAGAGGATTAGAGCGGACAAACAGTTACAGTGCAGGTCCATCTTTATTTCTCCGTGCTTCTATGCTCTGGCAAAAGAATACGAGAACGTTTTCACAGTCTGCACTAAATGTCTTCACGAAGCCACTAACTTTCATTCCCATAGAGTAGAATTTCATATGGCGAGCCTGTGGTCACATCCAAATCCACTTATTCGACACATTTGTGATGTAGAAAATTCACTCTACTATCCCTTTAGATAGGCTCTGCCTTTTCATGTTGGAGTCATCTAACGTCTCCCAAACCAACAACCCTTGAACAGGCCTGGAGTCGATTCTTTGCTGAATGGAAACCACACGGTCATTTCAAAGCCTATAATTCCGTTCAGTAGCACTGGGCTTTTGGGATGTTCATGAACATAACCACGAAGGGTCGCACACACTTTTGGTGGTGGCCTTGCCTGCTTGAGCTCTACCATGTCACTCTCTCAGGGTGAAAAACTGCCTGACATACCACACAGATGACAAATGTGAGAGAAAAAAAAAATATCAGGCCCATGACCAAAGGGAAAATGAAGTGATTAATATGGAAAACACAGCAAGAAACATCAAACAGGAAAAAGTTGACATTTCCCTTTAACTTAAAGTAAGTTTGTTTGCTCCTCACACGGACTATAAAAGGCTGGATCAAAGTATTGACGTGGTGCAAAAGTGTCAGAGGTCTTCCTGACCCTGGGTCGTTTATGATACTGCAGAGTCTCTGACTCCTTTTTTTCAGAGGGAGGAAAGGAGCTGAGTTAACATAATCATAAGTCTGAATAGATAAACTTGGGAAACTGTAAGTGTGAACACAATGGGCCAAACTGTTCCCAGCATGAGCCACAACGGTGGTGCCTCAGGTCCTTTGTGCCATTTCCTTCCGTTCAGAGTTGCCTGGACATTCCTCCCTGTCTGGTTCTGGGGCCCCTCACCCCTGACACCATTCCTGAACACTGGTGTTCCTTGGGGTTCTGAGCTCTGGCTAGTCTACCTGTCAATGTCTCCCATTCACCATTCTCACAGGAGAGGTGTTTGTCTCCATCATGGCTTCACCCGCTTTACTACTCTCAATATCACCATTTCTTTCCTCTCTTTCTCCCAAATGTCCACAACCCACTGAACTTATTGTTCCAGAGGCACCTAGTTTATCAAGTTCAAAACTGAGCACAATTCAAATATGCCTCACACCTCAATTGCATCCTCTTTCCCTTTCCCACAGCCCGGCCACACATGCACCGCCCTCCATATTCCACACCTCAGTTACTGGCACCACCGTGCACCCAAAGGCCATTACCACACTTGCATCTACTCTACCTTACTTTTCTACTAAGAGTAGTGGGGGCTGGATGACCCAAAAATGAAATTCATCCGTCTGTGTGGATGGATCAGGGGGATCCTGGCCTTCAGGCCTTCATCTGCACCAGCTAATCTGCAAGGGGAGAAGGGGGCCTTTCGACAGGGAGACCGCTGTGACTTCTGGGGGCCAAACCAGGAGAGGGAAAAGGGGCTGCAGTCAGCAGCTGCTTGAAGAAATGCAGAATCTTCCCCCTTGCCTCTGTGAGTCACGGAAAAACACACCCAGCAACTTCAGGCTCCTTGACACAAATTTATGCAAGGCATGTGAGGCACACACCAGGTTCCAAAATCTTTCTAGCGTCTCCTCCCCCAGATTTGCAAACAGGAAAATAAGGCCTGGCACATGGCTTCCTTGGCATGGATCCCAGGCTCCAGGAAGGCACCCACAGCTATGGCAGGGGTAGGGATTCACCCTCAAATCATTTTGGCCCATGGTCATCAACAAAGAAGCCAAAGCCAAAGACAGCCAAGGACACAAGCTCTGTAAGCACAGGTAAGATATCTCTAACATTCCCAGAGTACCTGGAGGAGACTTAATAAAGGTCCTACATATCCACATTTGAACACAGACCAGTAAAATTTGCATTGTCTCTATTAACCTGACTTCATTTGAATCCTCATGCCGGTAGAGTCTGAAGACATTCTCCCCGTCTGTGTTCTGCTTTTCATACCTACTATAACTCAGATGCTTTTTCCCTACACCCCCTTTCAAAGTATTTCTACAGATCGCTACCAAAGTGATCTTCTAAAATTATAACTCCAGTCATGTGCTAGGCTGGCTCATCCCGGCTCCTGAGAACTCATTGGTAAATTTTCAAAAATGTTATGAATCAGTTGTTAAATATAACATTTATGAAAGACTAAATTATATAAACTTACAGTGAAATAAATTATATTAAACCCAAAGATAGTAAGTACTTAAAACGCATAACTTCTTGACTACTTTAATTCATTTCACTAAGATCTATGACCCTGAGGTTATTTAGATCTATGTTGCCCACATGCGAAAATACCATGAAATGTGCTACAGCAACTTGAAGTTGGCTGTAATGGGAGGGTTTTCACATGGACACTGACAAACCCTATAAATCATAGTCTGATTTTTGTTTTGTCGATTGTCTAGCCTTAAAAAACTGGTGGAGTGGGGCACCTGGGTGGCTCAGTCGGTTAAGCGTTCAATTTCGGCTCAGGTCATGAGCTCACGGTCCGTGAGTTCGAGCCCCGCGTTGGGCTCTGTGCTGACAGCTCAGAGCCTGGAGCCTGCCTTGGATTCTATGTTCCTCCCTCTCTATGCCCCTCCCTGACTCGTGCTCTATCTCGCTCTGTCTCTCAAAAATAAATAAATGTTAAAAACAATTTTTTTTAAACTGATGGAGAAAATGTTAATATGTGGTGCCTGTAGTAACTATGTTGTGAATTAAATGAAAAGTTAAGGAAATAATTCTTCTAATACTATCCAATTCACAAAGATGCATAATGAACAAGTGAAGGTCTGGGATATGCCTTCATTGTTTCACTTTGATCTTACTCCATACTGTAACAGGAAAAAATCAACTACCCTCTTTTATCAATTGTAATCATAGGTTGGCTATAAATACAAGAGTTTAGCATAAACCCAACAGAAACCTGTCAGACTCAATTAGCTAAACGGACTTTATGATCAAGAAAATTGTATGTTTTATTATTTATTTGTAAATTGTGTGCTACACAACCTTTATGTGAGGACATTTTAAAACAGACATATATACATACATATGTATACACACACGCACATTTATTTTTCTGTAGAGCTGGTTGTTAAACATTTACCAGCACACCACTGCAGAAATCTGACTAGGTGATTCCTTTGTTTAAAATCCCTTGATAGCTCCCTAGGTCGGCTGCCTTTCATGCTCTGCTTTAAATCCTCTCAAACTCACCTCGTATTCCTGCCATTGTGATGGCAGCCAGTCCCATGAAGAATCTGGCCAGCTTCGTTTAAGTGCAACCTGACAGGGCCTCTCCAGCCCAGGCTTCTCCAATACTGCCTCATGAGGTGCCCGGGGGAACCCACCTAGCAGTCAGGCTAGGGGTAGCCAGTGAAAAAGTGGAGCTGCCTTTAATCAACAGGAGACAAGAAATCGATAAGAGCTTCTCCCTTCACCTTCTCCAGGTGAGCTGCGCCGACATACATTTCATAAGACTTCTCCTGAGACGATCCCCTGGAATCAAGCAATCAGTTGCCCCTGGCAATAGCCAACTCCATAATGCCTGCTTCCTGGTATGACTCTCCCTGGTCCCTCACTCCTGCTCCCAGAGAGCATTCCCAATTAAACTGCTTCACACAGACATTCCTACAGGATAGAGCCCACGCTCCTTATCTGAACAGTAATGCCCTTCTGAAACAGGGCCTCCAGCTACCTCTCCAGCTTCATTTCCTAGCATGTCACACCCTGGTCACAAGAATACACATACTCTTTTCCATCTCTGATGCTTTGCTCATGCTGTTCCCTGCTTAGAATTCTAGGGGCATGCAGAGAGGCATAAAATTCTGTAGTTTACTATATCCACAACCTTACAAATGAAGAAATTGAGACCCAGAGTAGAAAGGTCTGGCCCAAGGTTTTCAATGGCTAATTTAAGACAGATCTGAAAGCTGTCCTGGTTTGTATGGGCTTCTGCTTCTGGTTCCTACTGTGTCCATGAATAGCTACGTTCTAGTCCTGAAAGTCTACTGAATCGTTTCCTCTTTCAACCTCCCAAAATACACGGGTTTCCATTCCCTTTAAACTACTACTTTTTATTGCCTGAGCCATTTTATCTCTCACTAAAGAAACAGATAGTAATTGACTTTTACTCAGTGATTCAGTCCAGTTCCTCAAACATTTGCTGGCCCCTTTATACAATCACTCATGATGAGTTCAGTGAGAAACACAAAAATGAATCAGACATGTTCTTTACTCAAAAGGAGTTTATGATCCAGAGGAAAAAGAGGCTTGTGCACAAATATACCAGTATATGCTGTGAGTATTATAATAGGAGAACAAGCCAAAAAGATTTAAAATATCTACTATAGTTATTTAAAATACATGCATAGAATTACAAGAAGAAAATGTCCACATGCATAGTATATAAAATAGGAGAAAGACATACTTAGAAAACTTTAAGCAAAACTATAAGTTCAAAAAGAAGACTACTTACAGATGTAAATATTTTCGAGTCAATGATTATCCAGGATCAACCAATTAGCAAATATATTAATTAGTGCCTATTACATACAGGCCATTTGCTTTTCACACAAATACATTCTGTGATGTTCAGACAATAAGCAACCAAAACATTGATTACAATCAAACAAAAAGAGACCTTTAAAAAGGCATCTGGTCCAGCACCCTCCTAAAGAAACCAAGGTTTCACCTGTTCGTTTTCTTATCCAATCTATTTTCCCTGAGGGATCTATCTGTCCACACTCCTTCTTCTGCAACAACTCAGACTTGAATCCTCAGTCTCTCTTGACCTTTCCACCTCCCTCATCCCCAGCAGCCAATCAACTCCCACATCTATGACTTGTGCATAGATCCATCCCACCACTGTATCTTTCCCACCTTCACGCTCTTCTTCAGCTCCACTCCTGCTTGGAGATCGAGCTGCCCCAATAATTCCTGAAACCACTGTCACTTCCAAAGCCATTCATCACAATGCCAGAGGTGGTGCCATTCTTAAGCATGGCTCTGATCATGCTGTTCCCTTGCTGACAAGATCCAAAAACCAAAAACATGTTTAGTTTAACTTTCTAGCTCTCTCATTCTCATTCTCTCATTCTCTCATTTCTCTCAGAAACAATTCCATCTGTTTCTGGTTGTTGTTCCCCCACACCAACACTCAGCCCACCGATGCTAGACTCTCCCTAGCTCCCACACACATCCTCGCATCAAAGGACTGGGATGGTGCCATCCCCCAAATGCCCTACCTGTCAAGGCTTTATCCACTTGCCAAGATCCTGCTTGGCCTCTCTTGCTTCCATTAGGTCTTCTTAGATCTCCAGTTCATTCATCTTTTGATCCACTTCTCCACACCCTGTTGTCCACATTACTTGTACTTATTTCACAGCATTAATCTTTGAATTGTGGTTACTGATGTGTCAGCTAAACCATTAGGTCAGTGGTTCTCAAATCATGGTCCCCAAACCAGCAGCATCAGCATCATCTGGGAACTTGTTAGAAATGCAAATTTTCTGCCCAGCCCAGACCTACTGAATCAGAAACTCTAGGGTGAGGCTCAGCACTCCGTTCTGATGAGCCCTCCAGGGGATTCTGATGCGCAGTGGAGTGTGAGAACCACTGAACTAGACCGTAAATCCCCCGAGGGCAGTGACTAGGACTACAGTTCATTTATCCCAGCTCTGGAGGAAGGGCCTGAAACAGACAAGAGCACTAGTGGAATTTCCGGAAATAAATTGCCCAGGGTCACACTAAGTCAGTTGCAGAGACAAAACAAGAACTCGGGGGTATCGTGAATATCAGACCATGGTTCTTTCCAGCATGGCCACAGTCTCTAATTATGAGTATAGACCATTTAAGTTCACGCATAAACACCCACGTGTTGTAGAAAATGCACTTAAATTACCTAAGAATGACAAATTGTACAAATAAGGTCATTTTTGGTCTGTAACTTCAAAAGGATGAGTTAGTGGAGCTAGTCAAGAAGGCTGACTTAGAGATGTCCTGCTTGTATGAAAGGAGAGATCCTGCAGGAACTGAAGAATAATCAGCCACTGAATCTGTGTTCCTCAAACGTCTCGCAGGACTGAAAAAGTAAATTATGCTCACCGAATGGCTTTAGAGGCAGACTCAGGAGGCTGTCTTTTTAAAAACGTACCCTATTGTAGCTATCTTTCTTTTAAATGCATTTTTCAAGTAAGCAGCTTTTGACCAAAACATCTGCAAATATCTTAATAATGTGAAAAAAAAGCTGGCATTTACTAATATGAATAAGTTTTTAAATTTCTCACTTATTTATTTTGGGCCTCGTATTTAAAATTGACTAAAGTTGGCTACATTTTTTTTTAATGTTTATTTTTGAGAATGAGACAGACAAAGAGTGAAGGAGGAAGGGCAGAGAAAGAGAGAGACACAGAATCTGAAGCAGGCTCCAGGCTCTGAGCTATTAGCACAGAGCCCGATGCAGGGCTCAAATTCACAAACTGCGAGATCATGACCCGAGCCAAAGTTGGACGCTTAACCAACTGAGCCACCCAGGCACCCTGAAGTTGGCTACATTTTTTGAGAGCTTATTCTTTCTCTTTCAATCTTTAGAATCCTTAAAGGCTTATTTCTCCTCAAGTGCCGTTCTTCCTTATGTTTCGTGATGGCTGTCATGCGAGCCATCACGTGGGAAAACCCATTTTCCATTTTTTTCATGACTCACTTGTGAAACGATAGATAAATGGAAGTATCACTGACCCCTTAAAATGTGAAACCTAAAGAAACTTTAAAGAGAAGGGGAAAGTACTCAGGCTACTGAGTCCAGGTAACCTCACCCACACACGAGTAAGATTGTCCTCTTGTTATATAATCAGCAAAGGCAGGAAAGTGGGCTGGATAAGATCAAAGAGGACCGGTCAATGCTATAGGAGGCATTGCAGAGCTGAGAAGAGTGTGCTCAGTGAATTACCATCACTTAAACATCCTCTGCTAATGTAATTCTAAACTCATTTTGGCAGCATTAAGCAGTGGATCTACATTTTGAAGAAAACCAAGCCTCTGTTTTGAGAAACTATGTCCTCAAGCCTAACCTCTGAGGAGAAGAGGTTTCAGGGTAGCTGGTGAGGCTACAGGTTAATTCAGGGCCTAAAGACCCTCAGTTGAGGGGGTGGGGGGTGTCACCATCCTCCCTGCCCTGGGGCAGTGACACCTCCCTTGCACATCAGCTCTGAGGGCTGTGGTGAAGAGACTCCAAAGCTAAAGAAGCCTAGGCCTTATGTAAAACCGTGTCTCTCCATCCCTGCCCCACACCCAGCTTGATCTGTGTGCTATGATGAAGAAGAGAAATTATATTCATTGTTTCTGGTCATTCCTGCTCATTGAACACATGGTCATTTTAGTTATGGACAAATTTCATAGCCTCTCTAGGTCCTTGGCCCTAGGAAATCACCGTGTAAGGAAAATTTTACTACCTAGAAGTAATCAGATGAATCAGTAAGTCTATGACTTAGTGAAGAAACAAATAAATGGAGAAAAAAAAAATCCTGGGTGGAATCAAAAGACAGTATGAATATAGGCACCAGTTTGATTAGAAAGAATGAGAATTGAATGTCTGATCTGGCTGTGTTAAAATATTTTTTTTAAGTTTATTTATTTACTTTGAGAGAGTGTGAGTGAGGGAGGGGTAAAGAGAGAGGGAGAGAGAGAGAGAAACCCAAGCAGGCTCCACACTGTCAGCACAGAGACTGATGTGGGATTCGAACGCAGAAAACCGTGAGATCATGACCTGAGTTGAAACCAAGAATTGAGAATCGGACACTTAACCAATTGAGCCACCCAGGTGCCCCACTATGTTAAAATAATTCTAATTATAGTCAATCAAGTGAAGTGCTTATCCTTTATGCTTAACTTGTGCTTAATTATCATGCAATACAATAATGACTTCTCAACATGTTCAAAATTAATACTGTTACTCTTTATTTGATTGCAGCAGTAAACCCATCATGCCTCTCTAGCCAGATGTCAAGGTCCAGCTCTGGGCCTATTGCTTGATCCTGCTGGGAACTGACTCATAGGCCTGAGTTCACTTGGCCACTTATGGGGTCAGCCATGCTGAGATGGGCCTCATACTCTCTGTAGGAAGACTGAGTCCTCAATGGGGCATCAGAGCACTGGGGCCACATGGGTAACCCACTCCCCCCGAAACACTAACCAATACCTGGCCCAAATGGCCAGGTCATCTGGTCTCCACATATAATTGCCCCCAATTTGATTTTAAAAAAGGAGAACTTGTCTATGACTAAAACCACTCTCTAAAGTATTTCTGTATGTGTGAACTGGCACAGAAACAAGAATACGTTAAAGCCCTGAATTTTAGAACAAAATTGACTAATGAAATACAAAAGAAAATCTGTAACAGTAAAAGAAGTAAAGGGAATGAAATATTTTTAGGATGCTTTTCCTTTATTTTAAGCCAGGTCCGTAAGCATGTTAGGATATGATAGGCTTTTACATGCTTTTAAAAAAAGGTGATATATAGGTTTATATACAATTTATTTAATTTTATTCTTCAGCAGAGAAAAATGCTATACATAGGAAATTTGTTTTAGAAAACAGAAAACATGCAAGATTGGCGTGAGGCTTCCTGTAACAAGTCTACCATTCTTCCAGCAGTAAGAAGGGTAAGAAGATGCTGAGTAGCATTTTCAAAGTTTCTATTTAAGGAGAATTTAAAGAAAAAGAGATGGGAAAGCCAAACGTTATTCTTAAACCCCTGTACGTTATTCCACATCCTAAAGAATTTTTAAAAAACAAATGACTACAACTTTCCCTATAGCTGATCTCAGCAATAATTTAAAGTACTGAGTGCAAAGTCAGTATACAATAGGGGAAAAAGGTGCCTTTTGACCTCCACCACTCCAAAAAACACCTGAAATACCTACATTTTAACTTTACTCCTGCAAAAAATAAAGAAAAATCTAAGTGACAATTTGTTCTTGTCCTTGATACAATGCGATGAGAGTGGTATTTTACCTCTGTGGTTTTCCTCTCAAAAGCCATGATGCTAGTCCAATCAGGAGAAAAACATCATAAAAGTTACGACTGAGGGACGTTCTACAAAACACCAGTACCCCTTCAAACGGCCAAAGACATCAAAAACACAGAAAAGTCTGAGAAACAATCATCGCCAAGAGAAGGCGGAAAAGAAAGGATGTTAGGGGAAAACTAAGGAAATCTGAGTAAGGTATGGACTTTAAGTTAACAATAATGCAGTAATATTAGTTCGTTAATTTTAACAAATGTACCGTTCCAATGTAAGATGTTAATAACAGAGGAACTTTGCAACTTTTCTGTAAATCTGGAACAAAAAGCTTATTTTTTGAATGGAAAATACACAAAATTAGTTTTTAATGAGATGCTTTTATAGAAAGTGGGGTTTAGAGAAGTTCCAGAGCTCTGCTCTCTGTATTCCAAACCCACCCCAGTTCCAATCCTAGCCTGCCCCTGAAACACAGAGCGGTTTGAAAACCACTATGTGGAAAAACTGGAACATGTTATCATTACCAAGTGCCAGCCCATTCCAGATGGTGGGATAGTCCTGACTCCAGCGGACTGAATGACTTGGACCACAAGCTCCAGGCAGGCCGAACCACATCTTACCCCCACAAGCACATGCTGAGCACTCAAAGGACTTTGCTTAATAAATTCTCCAATGCCAGCATGAGCAAGAGCCATTGCAAACACAGGGTGATGGCTTTCACTGTCAACTCTGTTAGCCTTCTTGGCAACAGATCTGCAAAAATTACCTCACCATTAGTCAAGCCTGGTGAGATGGGATGGGACAAACCTCTCCCACATGCATTTGTGGTCTCTTGGTGTCTTACAGAGGGATGCACACCCCCTAATTCTCATCACCCTGCCCAAATGGCTCCTGGTAGAACTCAAAAAGACTTTAGGGGAAACAGGAGTTTCCCAAAATTAATCAGACTTACTTTACATCACTTTTATGTTTTTGTTGCTCCATTCTGTCATAGATCATTCACCCACAGGGCAAATGGGTGCAGCTGAATCAAATCTTTACAAGCTCTCCGAAAATGAAAGGTGACCTTCGCGTAGAAAGCTACAGATTTTATTTCCCATTGGTCAAGAGTGACCCTTGTTCCAAATGGCAGTCATATCCCCACAAAGAATCATTGCCACAGATATGATAACATCTGCAAGTTCAGAAAAGAACAATTAGGAAAGCAGTCGAGCCATCTGAGAAGCCAGGGTTCACGCTACCATTATATACTCACATAGCAGTTTGGAGAGGCATCCAGCCAACAAGTAATTAATGAGCACCTACTACATGCCGGGCAAGACCCTGATGTCACAGAGTTTACATTCTTTTGTAGAAAACTCTGAATTCAAGAAAACAAGACACAAGGAAGAATTCAGATAGGGCTAAGTGCTGGGATGAAAATAACCCATAATAAGGGCTCAGAGGGATGAGTCTGTGGGCAAAGCAATGCAGACTGAGTGAGGAAGCAGATTTCATGGTCAGGGAAAGCTTTTGTAGGGAGGTAACATTTGAACATCCTGTCTTGGACCTAAATGTTAAAAAGACACAAGCCATGCAAGGACTTAGGAGAAGGGTGTTCCAGGCAGAGGGAATGGCGTCATGCAAAGGCCTCCAGGTGGAACCCAATGTGGTATGTTCCAGAAACAGAACCCTCCTGGCAACCCCAAGGGATGGGCAACTGCAGTTCAGAAAGGCAAACACGAAGGCTAACAGATAGACCCGGCACCCGCGACTCCCCTGTTAGCCTTCCTGTGCTACACAGAGCTTTCCCCCTAGCCAGGAATCCAGGACTTAACAGAACTGAATTCTGACAAATAGATTTATGGGTCAAAGAGTCACCCTTTGAATGCAGTTTCATGGAATGAGAATTTGAGGCCAAACATAAAAATCAAAGCTCCCATGTGACCAGGGCCCAGTGGCCCAACTGACCTGACACTAAACAGAGTACATGAGACACCAGAGCTGGGCAGCAAGGGCCCACAGGGCCAAGCAGGTGCATGGAATGGGAACTCACCAAGTAGCCCCCTTCCCCAAGCATCCCAATTTAGTAGGTATGTGATAGAACCTGGGAATCTGAGTTTAAATAGTTCCCAGGTGATTTTGTTTAGGCAGACCTTAGAATGACTGTGATGGAGGGTAGGGAGAGGGCATTGGGGGGTGGGGGGGGGGGGAGGGAAGACTAGGGTATGAATAGGGTAGAGTCAGAAAAATCCTACCTATGCAAAAGAATAGAGTCAAGGATTACATTGAATGCAGTTGTGATCTAAAATGTTTGGAACCAATCACAATCGTACCACGTAATAGAAAAAAGACAGATAAGCACATTGTATAAGTCGGTGTATTTCTTTCCCTCCAACCACATATCCAATTGAGAACTATCACAGCAGAAAAAAACTGAGCAAGTCTCTTTGGTCACAGTAAGAAAGAAGGAGGGAGTAAAGAAACTTTAATATTCCACAGGGGTAAAGACAATGGTGTGCTGAGGGCAGGGGAGAAGCCCTAACTGTACTGCTGCCTATCTCCATGGTGTAAATATTCAAACCATGGCCAGTTTCAAGCTCCTAACATGATGTCACTGAACACGCATTTTGAGAAAAGATGGGCAATAGTTACAGCATTTTTGCCATACGGAACCAACAGATGTAAACAACTTCAAGGACATAAATAACAGATTCAGTAGAATATAATCAGTAAGTGAGGACTTGTGGTGTTTATTGCCTTTGCTTTCAGTATAACTTATTTAATGCAATAAAACCTAAATCTTAGATAATTTTATTTTTAATAATAGCATCTTTAGGGGTGCCTGGGTGGCTCAATCAGTTGAGCGTCTAACTCTTGATTTCAGCTCAGGTCATGATCCCAGGGTCGTGAGATGAAACTCTGCTTTGGGCTCTGTGCTGAGTGAGGATCCTACTTAAGATTCTCTCTCTCTCTCTCTCTCTCTCTCTCTCTCTCTCTCTCTCTCTCAATCTCTCCCTCTGCCCCTTTCCCACACTTGTGCTCTCTCTCTCTCTCAAATCATCATCATCATCATCATCATCATCATCATCATGGCACCTTTAACAACGGGCTCACAAAATCCTGGGACATTTAAAAATCACCTCTTCATATGAGCCAGTTCTAGCACACCTCTGGCAAGAGCTTTGAAAGAGCAGTCCAGTGCCTTTCCTTTCCATTCCTCTTTTTGTGTCTTAGTCTTCTCTTCCCTACCATAAAGATATGGCAGTGCCTTCACATCTACTCCTAGGAGCCCTGGGGTTCCAGACTGAGGGCCAGCTGGTGCCAGGTGGCAGTCAGGGAGGGAAGGCTGGAAGAAGCAGCCAGCTCACTGTTCCCACATAGGAACTGTCAATAAGAACAGCTCTCCTTTTGGGTATTTTACATACTGGGATTTCACAGAAGAGCTCATTCAGAAAAGTGGTTCTTGGGGAGTGGGGAACGGTACCTGTCATTTTTTTTAAGTGTGAAAATTTCTGGTCAAAATTATTGACAGTCTCTGCTTCCATTCATGATTTGTGTGGATACGCATTACCCACACCCCTATAAACATTACACTGCCAGCGATGCCCTCCTCACATACAATGGGAAGCTAAAGAACGTGATGGGGAAAAAAAAGAGAATGTGATAAGAAGGGTGTTTTGCCAACATAGCATGAGCTAGTTCACTCTTATCTTGAAAGTATATTTTTCTTCTTAATTGTAAATATATTTTAAAAACACACCCCTAGGGGCGCCTGGGTGGCTCAGTCAGTTAAATGACTCAGGTCATGATCTCATGACTCAGTTTGTGGGATTGGGCCCCATGTCAGGCTCTGTGCTGAAGATGGAGCCTACTTGGGATTCTCTCTCTCTCTCTCTCTCTCTCTCTCTCTCTGCCCCTCCCCTACTCCTCCAGCTCTCTCTGCCTCTCTCTCTCAAAATAAATAAATAAACTTAAAAAAATAAAAATAAAAATCACACCTCTATACATATACTCATTGGTAAAGAGCAATGAATCACGCTTCTATTAAATGCTATGCTTCTACTAAATGAATCAGGATTCCTCTATTACATGCCATGCTACACTAATGGATTAATAAAAATCAAATTTTCAGGGTGCCTGGGTGGTTAAGTTGGTTACGTGAGCGACTTCGGCCTAGGTCATGATCTCGCCATTCCAGTGTTTGAGTGCTGCATCAGGCTCTGTGCGGACAGCTTGGAGCCTGGAAACTGTTTCAGATTCTGTGTCTCCCTCTCTTTCTGCTCCTCCCCTGCTCATGTGCTCTCTCTCTCTCTCTCTCTCTCTCTCTCTCTCTCAAATAAATGAAACATTTAAACAAAATTTTATAAAAAGAAAAAAAAAGAAAAATCACATTTTCTAGCTAACATCAAAACATACACCCCAATAGGGGCACCTGGGTGGCTCAATTGGTTGAACATCTGACTTCAGCTCAGGTTATGATCTCATGGCTCATGAGTTCAAGCCCCATGTCGGGCTCTGTGCTGACATCCCAGAGCCTGGAGCCTGCTTCAGAGTCTGTGTCTCCCTCTCTCTGCCCCTCCCCTGTTCATTCTCTCTCTCTCTCTCATAAGCAAACATTAAAAAAAAATTTTTTAAGCATACACCCCAAAAGAATAATTATCAAAGGCATACAGTTCATTCTCTCTAGTTGTAACCAGCTTTGTAGCCAGAAATCTGTCCACTGCTTTCTCATCACTGGGTCTCATGGAAATCCACTCTCATTCAAGATTTCCTCCCAGGAAAAATTAATTTCTCCCTCAGTCCCTCAGTCATATTCCCATAGGGCTACATCTCCATGTCTGTCCTAGCAGCAATTCCCATTTGCACGGTTTTTTATGGATGTCACTCTTACACAATTTGGGAGGGAGGGGAGGGAAATGTGTGAAAGAAGGGAGCCTAACATTTACTGTGCCATTTCTATGTTCCAGGCTCTACGCTAAACATTTTATAGGCGTTGTTTTGCTGTCTTCACAACAATCCTATGAGATAGGTACTATTTTTATCCCTGTTCTACAAGTGGAGAAATTAAGGCATAGAAGATTTTTTTTTTCAATTTTTTTTTTCAACGTTTTTATTTATTTTTGGGACAGAGAGAGACAGAGCATGAACGGGGGAGGGGCAGAGAGAGAGGGAGACACAGAATCGGAAACAGGCTCCAGGCTCTGAGCCATCAGCCCAGAGCCCAACGCGGGGCTCGAACTCACAGACGACGAGATCGGGACCTGGCCGAAGTCGGACGCTCAACTGACTGCGCCACCCAGGCGCCCCAAGGCATAGAAGATTTTTATGTTACTTGTCTTAGGCCACAGGGTGCTGGAGTCCTCAGCTGTGAATCCCAGCTCTCTGGCACTAGGCTGAGGCCCCTAGTCATTATCTTTCCCAGTGAGGACTTTGTGGAGCCCAACTGTGCCTCAGAAGCCTCAGAGACCTACTTTGCTTAGTCACTGCCCCATCACCCTGCACTTCCAGTCACAAGAGTAGCAGCTCGGTGTTGGGATTGAGGGGAGGTAAGAGTTGGGGTTAGTCTTTGCTCCATGTTCCTAGCTTTGAAATATTTAAGTATCCCAACAGGTGGGTTTTTCCTTAGGATATAGGATTCTGGCTGGATTTCCCCCCCTCCCTTCTCTATTTTTATTGTTGTTGTTCTTTTTGGCATCACAATCATGTTAGCATCCCAAATATACTTCATCTCCAAATCCTCTACCCTTAGCTTAGCTTACAGGTTTTTACTCCAAAGTGGGAACAATGGTGAGATTTTTTAAACAATGTCAAATTTCACCTTCAATTTGCTGTTTTTCCTACTCTTAGCCCCATTTATCAAATTTCCCACTTTGGGTTCTGCATTGTCACATCCCCTCTCCCTCATACATCTGGAAGTGTTTTCCTGCTCCAAGCCATGGAACCTCCATCCCAATCCATTGCTACCTCTCCAATCTCATTTCAAAGGACTCTTTCATCAAAACTTGGGTACAGAACACTGAAAAAAAAAACTTTAAAGGCCAAAAAATTGAGCACAGTTGCTAAATTCCACAGACGGCTCGCTCCACATCTACAAACGTATTTGTAAGAGTGGTTCAACGGCACAGGAGAACAAATAACGAAGTAAAACGCTAGCCATAAAAACCTTCTTTTCTGGAAATATCTATACATTTTGAATGAAATGAATCATACCATCTTCATTCATCTATTAAATGCACCTTTTCATTCGGTTCACAACTATTGTTCACCATAATGGACACTGGAGAGACAAAAATGAAAAAAATATATAGTCTAGGGCCCCAAGGATCTTACCTTCTCATGGGAAACACAGGAAATAAAGAAAAAGATTGCAAACCTAGTGATTCCTAGTGATCATGCTCTATATAAAGTCCACGCATACCAAAGTGCTATAGAGAAAAACAGACTGGATCGGTATGAAGATCCCAAGCAAGTGCTAAAGTATCCCCGGGTATCTCCTCCCCATCCTCTGTCGATCAGTAATGGTTTTAAACAACATTGAAGTCACTTCACGATAAACCAAAGGAAAGATAAATTTCAACTCCGTCTGGCATCTCCAAGGGCATGAAGAGGTAACACACCAAAACACAGCCTTGTGTAGGAACTGACAAGGTTTTAGCACTGTCCTTCTGTGCCCCCTCTTTTGCTTCCTCCTCTCTACATTTGTTTCTCCCTCCCTGCCCACCACTTTTCTTTTCCCATGTTTATTCCTTATTCTCCTTCATCCAGATGTACTGTCTATAAAAGCTCACTTTGAAAAAAAATCCCTGTTGAATACTGAACTTTGATTTTCCTGTTCTCAGTACAAAGTTTGTCAGTTTATGCCCTTAGACGTGTGTGTGTGTGTGTGTGTGTGTGTGTGTGTGTGTGTGTCTCAACAAAAGAACAGACTAAATGAAGTTATTTTTATTTCCATATTGCTCTTGGCTGATTCTCTTTTGTGCGTCAGAGGCTTTCCAAAGGTTCCCAACTCGAGATCCAAAAAGTTCAAAACATGATTGAGTACAGAATAAACTACTCCCTTCATGCAGAGGGGAGCCCAGGGCCACGAGCATCACCAGCAACTGGAGAAGGAATCTGGGATCTGGAGCCCTAAGCAGCAAGACTTCCCACGGCTCACAGTTGGCCACAAGCTTCTGCTCTGTGCACCCCTGACATAACCTAGGAGTTAAGTGAGCAGGTTAGCTCCAAAATGGTCATTTCCCCCATGGTTGGCAAATACAGCCCTCCCCAAAACAAACCCTGGCCTCTCCAGACTTTCCCAGGATCCCTATCCCAACCTCCTCACAATCAGGAAGTAAGGCTTAGCCCAATAGGTTTCCAGGACTCTGCTCCAAGGCTCCCAGCCCTGAACTTAACCAAACTCCACCTTAACTTCCTCTTCTGAAAAATAAGGGAGTTGAACCGACTTTCTGAGTTACACTTTGATTGCAGTTATGTCAAATTATTTCTCCCTAAGGACAAATACAAGATAGGAATATGACAACTTGAAAAAAGTTTATTGGTTAGGAGGGTGGAATCTCAGGTTATATTTTACTGGTGAGACAGCAGTGCCCCAAATTCTGGGTTCAGGCTGCCAGAGATGGAACCCCAGCTCTGCCATATGCTAGCTATATAATCTCTCTGTGCTTCAAATTACCTCATCTATAAAAGGGAGATGGTATTGATACCTATTTCACATGGTTATCTTGAGGATTAAAGGTGTTCATGTTTGTAAAATGCATAGAATAGTGCCAGGCACATAGTAGGTGCTACATAACTACTGATTAAATAAATCATTTTATTCTGTCCCTGCAATGTTTGTTTAATAAATTCAAAAATTAACCTGCAATGTTTGTTTAACAAATTCAAAAATTAAGAAAATTTCACAACAGAAAGGAAAAAAAAAAAAAAACCTGTGACACTATGAAACACTTACATAACATATACTGTTGTTTAATAACCCAGCACTAAAACATCTGGGATCCAGATTTTACACTGCATTGTGAAGTTAGGGAAACCAATACACTGGAATGCATTCCCACTGCAGCAAAAGATATGATGTGTACAATTCCTTTTCTAATCAGGAAAGTCGCAGGCTTCCCGGAAATTTAGGTTACAAGTTTCTCATTTTCACTCTGCAACAGCATTTATCCACACCCCAGCTGGAGAATACATTTTATTGTGTGGTGCTAACATTGAAAGGATTGTAAACATGAAACCAGGCCTGGCACAGTGACAGCTGTCTCCTGAATACAATGACTCAGAGCAACTGTGAGTTTAAAGAGCCATGTCTTATGTGCTAAGTCCTCGAGCATCATTGTTTAGTAGACACCTGGAGAGCAGAAGAAATCGCCACACCCAACAGTTAGCTTGGTCAAAACTGCTTCTAGTCACTAAAAAGGTGCCACCGTCTGAGCTCAAGCATGCCTTTGATACAGGCTACTGCACTGCTAAAGGAGACAAAAGTATTTCAATTTAAGGTGAGATATGAAGGGGAGGAAACTATCAATAACAACTAACTACCTCCCGGATTCCTCTCTCTGGATAGCTAGACTTCACAATACCTTTATATGCAAATTTAAATAGCTCACCAGCTTATTCTTTTTTTTTTTTTTTTTTTTACCAGCTTATTCTTAAACAGTAATGTGTCAGATCTGTCCTGATGGAGATAAGATTTACTAAACACAAACTGCTGTGGCTTTTCACCTTTCCTCTTTAAAAGTGCATTTTGATGGGGAGGGGGGCAGGGGCGAGTGGGGGAGAGGGGAAAATGGGTGACGGTCATTGAGGAGGGCACTTGTTGGGATGAGCACTGGGTGTTGTATATAAGCGATGAATCATGGGAATCTACTTCCAAAGCCAAGAGTGCATTGTATACACTGTATGTATAGCTAACTTGAGAATAAATTATATTTAAAAAAATGACAGGTTAACAAAATAAATTAAAAAAAAAAGTGCATTTCTATAAAGTCATGGGAAGGAACTCAAACCTCGAATCATGAGAAAACTAAAGCCTGCAGCACAATCGCTGTCATCAAAATGTTTTGAAAACCCTATGGGAAGGACAAAAGGTATTCTGTGGATGGATGGTGGTGATGGTAGGACAACAACGAGAAAGTACTTAATGCTATTAACTGTACGCTTACAAATGGCTAAGATGGCAAATTTTATGTCAGGTATTCACCACAATAAAAATAAAATTTAGAAAAACTCTGTTTAAGGGTTAAAGGTAAATGAATTTTCGTAATTAGTTTTAATTACGAAACATACACTCGTTGGGGGGCCTGGGGGGCTCAATCGGTTGAGCATCTGACTTCTGTTCAGGTCATGATCTCACAGCTCATGAGTTCCAGCCCCACATCGAGCTCTGCACTGACCGTTCAGAGCCTGGAGCCTGCTTCAGATTCTGTGTCTCCCTCTCTCTCTGCCCCTCCCTCACTCATGCTCTGTCTCTCTCTCAAAATAAATAAACATCAAAAGATTTTAAAAAAAAAGAAAGAAAGAAAGAAACATACACTTGTTAATTAATCAGACAAGGAGAAGGGTCTCCCACTACCTAGTTTTAAGCAGATCAAAAAACCTTTATGAGAGTTTTACAGCCCTTACCACTGTAATTCGTAAGTACTCTGACATTGGGGACAAACAAGGTAAAGACACATCTTCCACAAATCCTTAACTAGTCATGCTTCTTATATGGATTGTGAGTTATACTGGATCTTGGAAAGACAGACTGGGAGTTAACACTGGAAGTTAGTTGAAAGGTTAGACTGGGAGTTAGTTGAAAGGTCCCCAAGCAACATTTAAAGGCTGTATACAAATTCAAGCTAAAAGCCTGTGTACAAGTTCACTTGTATGTAAGTTAACAAAACATTTAATACTGAAAGAAATCCTTACTCAAATGTAATGCAGTGTGTAAATGTGGTGTCTGTTAACAGTTCAAGCTGTAGATTCTTTTCATTCTTTACGCTTTCATTACACCACCCTAAATTAGCCCTTTTAAATCACAGAGGTCTCTAGGTACCCAGTCTCCCAAAAGCCCTCAGAAGGCCCACAAGGGGTTATCTAAACTGAAATTGGCAGACCTGGTAGACAAAGTTAATGGAACTCTCCATTCTGGAGAAAGACCTAGGGATGATCAAACACTGAAGTCCTGTGGTCCTTAAGCATCTGCTTGAATGTAGTCTTCACAGAGGAAGGAAGGAAGGCAATAACCTGAGACTTGGAGAAGAAGCAAATATAGGCGTGGCGGTGGCTCTGGACTGATTGTACAAGGGCAGTCCTGAAGGGCGTCACAAAATCCTACCCAACGCTTGGAGCACCCCGCTCCTGGATCAGAGACCTGGGTCCCAAACACCTTGAGCTGGAGACAGAAAAACAAGCCCTTTACCACACAACGGGCTCCTGGGCCCTTGCCCTTGCCCCACCCCAGCGTCATCACCTCGTGGGCAAACAGCAAGCAGCTGTGTGGCCACACGCCCGGCACCGTACATCTGGCAGGCTGGGCTCCAAGCCTCCGAGCGCAGCACTTCCTGGTTGGTCCGGGATGCTGGTCCCCTCGCGCCGCCATCCCCGCCATCCCACGGCGCACGAGAACCCCCGGGCGCGAGAGGACACGGAGGCACCAGCCCCCACTGCCCCGGCGAGGCCCTTGGTGCACCCTGAGCGCACGCCCCCAGCCTCCCCTGGCGCCCGCGAGGCTCTGCGCTCCAGGCAGCGCCCGCCCTGGCAAAAGCACGGCCCGAAGTTTGTCCGCCTCTACTCTGCAAGAACTGGGCCCGAAGGCGCGCACAGGAGGCCCCGGGGCCTCCCGGGAGGCCGGTCCCGCGGGGCCGCCGGGCTCTGGCGCCCGCCGCCGACGCCTCTGCCAAGGTCCCGTCCAAGTTGGGCGGGGAGCGGTCAGCTGCCCGGGGCCGGCGGGAGGAGGGACGGAGCGCGAGAGTATCGGAAACCAGACGCCCGCGGGAGGCTGGCGCGCCCGGCCGCGGCGCGGCTCCTACCTGTAGGGCTAGGGCGGCTGCGGGCACCTGCGCGGTGACGGCGGATTCTCGAGCCTCGGGCGCAGCTGGCACAGCTGGAGGCGCGGGAGGAGGGGAGGAGGAAGGGCCTGAGGGGGCACCGCGCTGCGCCGCCGCCCGGAACTCGCCGCCCGGATTCGCCCTGGCCTGGCAGGGGTGGGGCGAGGCGGTGCCGGGTCCGGGTGCGTTGCCGCTCAGGCTGGCCGCCACGGCTGGGCCGAAGGGCTCCAGAGGCCGGGCCTCTGTCCTCCTCCCCGTTTCTTCTCTCTTCTCCCAGAGTCTCGTGACTCAACCTCATCAACCTATGGAATGTTCACTAGCATTATTGCTATTATTCTCAGGTGCTCTTAAGCCACCAAGTGCCCAGGCACCCGTTCCAGGAGCTTTGCCTGTGTTATCATACCCTCGCCTGCTGGAGCCGGTAGCCACGATTGGCCCTTTTGCAGGTAGGGAAACGCGGGTCGGAAAGAGGAAATAATTTGTTTGAGGTGACATAGTTAAGAAGTAGGAGCCTTGTTGACATCACCTATAAAGCCTTCTTCCAACTTCCAACAACTGGTGTTATTGCTAATGATAGGTAAGGAAACCGAGCCTCAGGAAAGTGAAGTATCCAGCCTGATGCCACCCAACTTAGAACACAGAATTCTGGAATTTGTGTCTTGATGTCTCTAAAACTGAAGCTGAGTATAATTCAGAAATCTTAGCATAAAATAGTAAGTTGGGAATAAAATGGAAAACTCCCAATCTACCCATGGAACTGTGCAAATAGGGCAATTTTTATGTTTTTAGTCCACCTAGAATAAAAATCTTAAGAGAAAGAGAACCAGTTATCTTGTGGCTTGACCAACAGGACTTTTGGAATGTAGTTTTGAATATAGGCCAGCTCCAACCTCATTACACAATATTGCATTCTGCCAAGGCGGAGGGAAGCAATCGGCCCAGCATACACCAAACTGTTAATAAGGATGGCCACTTTAAAGCACTTAGTGGATATTGCAAAGCTGAGGCTGGATGAGTTACATAATTTCTTACTGCAAACATGGAATTACATGAAATGAAAAATGTCGTATTCCAGTCCAGGGGAAGGGGAGGGGGGAGTGAAATTGCAGTCTGGAACTCTTTTTTCCTGTAGCCTATAGTTGCTCATCCCTCCCTAGACCACATTTTTTTCTCTTGAGCACATCTTTTCCTAATGATAGAAGAGTCACGAAGCCGTCACTCTTTCCTTGTTGACAGAAATGATTGATGTCTTTTAAATCCTAGGATGCTGACAGCTTTTTACAATTAAACACATGGCTCTCTGAGCAAACAGAGTATTGCCTAAGAAGAGTTTGGCAAGTGTAAGACAAGCATGTTACTGAAAGGCTGAATATCCTTTCCTCCTCTTCTTTCTCAAGTTTTATTAGTCACAGATGATTTGGTAAGTGTTCTACACACAATTAACTGCACTCTTACAAGCTTGTCTTTAGAAATTGTAATGCTTTTGATTGAGAAGCAGCAGGCTATAAAATTGCATCCCAAATTCCTAAGTGTCATCATTAAAACATTTGGCACTGACCTACAACAATAGGTCTTCCTATTAACTATAACGAGAAATAAAATTATTTAAGTGCCCTCACAATAATTGAATTTCTGCTTCTCTGTGCTGGAGGAATCAAATAGTAAAAGGCCATATGTTGTTGATAGACAAACATACGCTGTGGACTGCCAAAGAGAAGTTTTAGGTGTACTGTGATTCTGTATGTAATTATTTCTGTTTTCCCGAGAGGCTTGCTGATTGTTGGTTGTTGCTATTATTTTTCCAAATCTTGCCTGTCTTCAGAGTTGTCAAGAAAAAAATGACTACAAGATCCTATTATATATCCATCTGGATACACATTTGACATTTTTATCAAATGATATTCTAAATTCTCTCTAATTTTCATCTTTTCTTCTCAGTATAAAAGTGACATATGCCCATTTTTAATAATTTCCACATGTATATTTTACAAAAATACAAAGTTTTGGAGATAACAGAAAACAAATTTTTTTATTGAAATTATCTATAACCCCCCCCAACACACCCATTGTGTGTTGGTACATTTCTGTTATTGTTTGCTGCATTTCTTTTTTGTTCATTTTATATACCTAAACAAATATTCATTACCAAATTATCATCATGCTGTACAATTCAGAATCCTCCTTGTCTCACTGAGTATTTTTTTACTGTCACTCATTTTGTAAATATGATTTTTAATGGTTGAAGAATAGTCCAATCATTTTTTTTAAATCTCTTCACCTACTGATGGCTTTTAGGATGTTCCCAGGCTTTGGGACAGTTTACAAACATTCTGGAATGAACATTGTAAATACCAATCTTTGTCGAAATCCCTAAATTCTTGAGATTCTAAATTCTTGAGTCCTAAAAGTGGAACTACTGAATCAACATTTATAAACATTTTCAAAGATCTGTGAGATGCTGTAAAAACACCTTCCACTATTAAGTATTAGTTGCTTATATTTGAAAATGTGATGGATCAAAATCACATCTTGTTTTAACCAGGACTCATTCAACAATCAATAATGATGAACACTATTTTTTTTGTGTTTATTATTTGTGCTATTTACTGACAATGATATATTCATGTCCATTTCCTGTTTTTTATCATATTATTTCTTTTGTTAGTTTTCATTAATGCTTTTAATAGAAACATGTTATGTGTATATACATATACATATTACTTAGAGAATACCCTATAAAATATAATGAATGCTAATACACATATTATTTACAGATTGTTCTTTAAAATTTGCATACAGTTGTGTTCCCCTAGATTTTCCCTCATGGTGTTTTTATATGTATACTGCTGTCCAAATCATCTAGGTCATTTTGAGATGCCCAGCACCTATCATCTTTTCTGATAGTTCCATTTTCTTATAGAGAATTAGCCCTCCCCAAATGTGTATAGTCTCAGCAAGAGAGCAATTTTGTGCCGCAGTCTCCAAAGCAAAGGGCAGATCCTTCCTCCCTATTCCCACCACCACTTTATTTACCTCAAAGGCCAGGTGGACCATACGAGGAAGCAGGTGATGTTTGAGATGGGACCCACTGAGCAAAGGCAGTTGTAGCCCCAGCATCAACTTGGCCCTGACCCCGGTGACCCAGTGAGAGACAGTTTCCTACTTCCTGATTTTTTTTTTGCTTTTAACCTTCTGCACTTCCTCAGTATCTGCTGCTCCCAGCCTTGCCTTAAGTCTATGAAGCCCCGGTACTCTTCTCTTTCAGACAGCCAAGGGTCTGCATCCATTGTTTGCCCCCAGTAATCCTCACTGACATAACCTGCAGGACTTCTGTGTCTTTCGGTCCACCTTCCAGTCCCCTGGTTAGCAACCATTTACTTTGTTTGTTAATTTGTAAACATTTGATTCTTAATGCTAATTAACCACAGCACACAGCTACTCTGAAAACACAGAGTACGGAGGAAGATATTTTATCATTGATCACCTGCTGACATAAATCAAGTCAGGCATCATAACAGTGACAGAAAGATGAGAGAACAGTGTACTTATCAAGACTTAAAGTTTTTAAAAACACATGACCTAATTAATTAATTTAATTTAATTAAAAAATACATGACCATGTCTATGGCCAAAAATCTCAAGAGAGAATGAGGAACAGAGTGCATATTGCCAAAGTATATTAAAGCTTTGTGTCTCTATATCTTCATTTTAGCTTTCTGTGGACCATTCATGTTTTATAATTTCTCCCAATAACGTTCAGCTTGTAAGCTATCTAGTACATGACTCTTTAAAAAGGGGCCACATTTGACGCCTACAGCCCCAACCAGGGATGAATCTTCTCAGTTACCCTTAGCTAGTCCCTTTGAAGGGTTTTCTGATCCAACAGTCATTCAGTAAGTCTAATAACTTGTTTAAAATATCTCTGTATTTTCAGTGTTTACTTGTTTGTAATGATACTCATTTTCATGGATTTGTGCATACATACGAGATAGGATGATTATTAAATAAGAAAACATATGAAATAATTTGGAAGAGTGAATATTTGTTTAGAACAAGTGTATGTCAATTGATTGCTACAATTGTGCTAAAGTAACTTTGGGAGCACCTGAGTGGTTCAGTGGATTAAGCATCCCGCTCATAATTTTGGCTCAAGTCATGATCTCACTGTGCATAGAATTGAGTCTCCCCTCAGGCTCTGTGCTGACATCTCAGAGCCTGCTTGAGATTCTCTCTTGCCCTCTCCCTCTCCTTCTGACCTTCCCCAGCTCGCTCTCTCTCTCTCGCTCTCTCTCAAAATAAATAAACATTTAAAAATAAATAACTATAAAAGCATCTGTACTTGGTTTCCAAAAAAAATCCATAAATTGCACAGTAAAAAAATGATCTCAAAAAAGTAATGGCTCTAGGAACGTATAATTAAAAAAAAAAAAAACTTTTTTTTCAAAACTATTTTATCCAAACATACTCCTGTATTTTTGACTTTCACACTCAACATCAAATTTAAATATTGATCCATTCATACATCCTGAAAAACCACTATGCTGCAGGTACCGTTATAGTAGCTAAGGATATTGCATGAACAGAAGAAGCCTCTGCTTTTCTGTAGGAAGACAGACCTGAATGCAATATAGAGGAGATGATGGGTACGATGAAAAAACATAAACCAGGGTAAAGGAAAAAGCTTCCAGGGTGGGGTTGGGGAAATTGGCAGTGAAGGCCTCTCTGATAAGATAACCTTGGAGCAGAACAAAAGGAGAAAGCCTGTCAGATGTCTGGGCAAAGAGCATCTAGGCAGAGGGACTAGGAGGTACAGAGACAGTGAGCTAGAAATGTGTTTGGTGTTTCCATGAAAGGGCAAGGAGGCGAAGGTGAATAGAGTGGTGTGAACAAAGAGAAAAGTAATAAAACTGGAATCGGGCAACAGGGAACAAGTTTCTAAAAGGAAGAAGTTTGAATTTAATGTTAATTGATGTGGAAAGCTTCAAGCCAAAGAATGACATAATCTAACTTGTTTTAGAAGGACCATACTGACGACTATATGGAGAATAGACTGCATGGGGGGGAGGGTAGAAGCTTGAAGACAAAGTAACCGTCCAAGCAAGGGTAGACTTGAGTGAGAGGCATGGAGGTGTTGGAAGTGGTCAGATTCTGCATCTTGGTACAGATAGCAAAGAAGCCAATAGTCAGGAAAACCAGTATTCAGGATGAGCCTTATTTGGCAGGGGTATCAGTTCACGGGGAGATGAATTAGGAAAGGCATCAGTGGAGCCAATTCGTTATATCACTGTTGCATTTTATCTTCAGCTAGACGAATGTTCTATGTGTTTGTGAAACGTAAATTTGAGCTTTTGCAATTTTGCCTGTAAGACTCCATTCTACCGCCCTTAGACCAGTTGCTGTACCATACATGCTCCCGTTTCAAAATTACAGACGGATTTCTCTCCCATCAAGTTTTTGACTCAGGCTTCACCCAAATAAACGTACAACCAATTCAGCATTTTAGTTCCTAACTGCAGTGCTGGTTGAAATCAGATAGGACACCTTCAGTCTCAAAATCATCTAGTTTCAGACACCGTTCTATTCCATTATAATTGGCCTTCTTTGCATTTTTTAAGAAAAATATTTCTGTAAATATGGGTTTGGCTTTATTTTTTCCTAGTTCTGTTTAGATTTAAAAGGTATGTTTGCTATACCAGCAAATGTTTTTACTTAGAATAGAAATAGAAGGACTTATTACAAAAGGTTTCTTTAGTGATAGTAAGAAAGGCAAAACTTCCCAGGGTGAGAGCCACTTGGTCCCCTGCCCATGTGCCTTCTAATCGTTTAGAACCTCCAGAGAATTAGGGAAGTGTTTTCTTGGCAAACATTTGCTAACAGCTAAGGAGTTTGGAAACATTTTCATCTCCCTGCATCATTTTTCATTTTCCAGTAGAAATGCAATCCTAGGGGCATTCACTCTAAACTGTTGCTGGTATAGATTCTCACACTTGTACAATATGTTGAATGAACAGTGCACTTTCGGGGTGCCTGGGTGGCTCAGTTGGTTAAGCGTCCGACTTCAGCTCAGGTCATGATCTCACGGTTTGTGAGTTCGAGCCCCGCATCAGGCCCTGTGCTGACAGCTCAGAGCCTGGAGCCTGCTTCAGATTCTGTGTCTCCCTCTCTCTCTGCCCCTCCCTGGCTCGCACTCTGTCTCTCTCTCTCTCTCAAAAATAAATAAACATTTAAAAAAATTTTTTTAATTTTTTTAAAGTGCACTTTCAAACTAATGTCTTAGGCTAGTTTTATGACACCTGTCAAGACACCCCCTACCCTCACACCTCAGACTGGCAAAAGCAGATCTCAAAAATCTCTTAGCTCACAGCTTCAGCTGAGCTTAGATGTCCCCCAGAATCAGAACTTTCCTGTAAGAACAAAGTGGAATGGATGGATGAATGGAGGATTTCTTTATTAGGGCAAATTATTTGGCTTACATGCTAACTTAGGCTTACAGGCCCTCTGCCCAGAGATATAACGTCACTATCCTTATAACAATAAAAATTCAGGGAACAAATTTCAGGGTTATAGATCCTTGCCTTTAAAATACAATGCAAAAGACCCCTGCATATCGTCAGAATTACTTTCCAGTCCTTTACTCATCTCATATTCACTTCTGGGAATCTGCACAGGCACACAAGCTCCAAAACCCTTAGGAACAGAAAAAATTAAGATACTCAGAATTTTATAAATTTTTAGAAAATTCGTAGAGCACATATTATGCTGCACCCCCAGCAAGGCCTGGGATTGCACCCCATACTGAACACCTTGTATTTCTGCAGCAAAAGATGTGAGTAAGCTACTGCATGGAAAAATAAAGACTGTAAAAAGCCTTACGTCAATGCAGGTCAAGTTTTGCTGTCAAATGAATTACGAACAAAACTTTGGGTGTTCAAAGTTTTTTGAGTTTTAGAATTGTGGGTAAGGCACCAGGGACCTGAATTAAAACAGAAATGAATAGACTGTGCAGTCAACAGCCTTTTCCTAGTCTACCAATTCATTCAATATCTTGGGGGACAGTTTTTGTTTGTTTTTGCCAACGAATCAGAAATGTTGCATTTTTATAGTTTTAGCAAGTGTATTTAACAAGTGAGCTAAGACCCCATTTGATAGTCATTTGGGGGAAGGTTTTTAACATAAATTAGTAATGTCTACTTCCAAGTTTTTAAAAGTGGGCAGATGTGACCATTTTTGTAGGTGACAAGTTTTCTAAAATCAATCAGAAGGAAGCATTTTGCAAAGTCTTCTATCATGATCACACCACAGCCCAAGTTTTGTTCAAAAGCAGGAACTCCCACTTGCTATTAAAGTGGCACTTTTATTTTGAAGGCATAGTGTATTTTAAAATTCTGCTGTATGATCCTAGAATTGTTAGGCACTTGTTATCACAGAAAAGACAGAATGTGGAACACTAGTGTTTTTAAAAATAAGAACATGTAGGGGCGCCTGGGTGGCTCAGTCGGCTAAGCGTCCGACTTCAGCTCAGGTCACGATCTCGCAGTTCGTGGGTTCGAGCCCCGTGTTGGGCTCTGTGCTGACATCTCAGAGGCTGAGCCTGTTTCAGATTCTGTGTCTCCCTCTCTCTCTGACCCTTCCCTGTTCATGCTCTATCTCTCTCTGTCTCAAAAATAAATAAACGTTAAAAAAAAAAAAGAACATGTAGTTCCTTTAAATTGGACAATTCTGAAAGGTAGTCAGCTATGATAAAATTGGAGACCTTGTCCATGATACAAAATGTTTTCACCATCACTCATCATCTCTACCAAGAACAGTAAATGGCTTACAATAGTTTAAAGATCTGGCTTTTATACTATTATCTCTATCAGCAACATCTTGTAGCAATTTGTACACTTTAGCTTCACTTTCTTTACAGCAAGAGCTTCTTGCCTCTGAATGATGCAGCGAATACATTTATTTTTGAAGCTATCTCTGTAACTTTATCCCAGAATCCAAATTTTATTCTAGACAAAGCAGCTCTTCCACCAGTGGTTATTTTGACGCAGTTTTCCATAAAACATTGTTCGTGTTATGGAATTCATATATGTTGGGAATATATTTTTCTCCATCAGTACATCTTTCCATTATTCAGTAGCTCCCAGCCCTATCAGAGCAACACGCCCTTTTTATTATGACAGCATCCCCTCTATTATCTTAAAATGGAATTAATTCGTAGTTTCAAAAACTACATATAATGTATTGACAATAAGGGAGAAGTAAGAGAAAGTAAATTATAATAAAATAGACTATCTCTCAATATGTAAAATTCTCAGACAAACCACACTAGAAGACATAAATAAAAGGATCAGGGGCTGGTATTGCCTTTGGTGAATACATTTTTGTTTAAGACAAATTTCCATTCAATTACTGCTACAAAATTGCTTCTCAAATTTTGATGTGTATACACATCACCTGCGGCTCTTGTTAAAATGTGGATTCTGATTTCAGAGGTCTAGGACCGGGCATTTCTAGTAAGCTCATAAATGATTATAGTGCTACTGATCCCCTTAAAGCTGGACACTTTGAATAGGGAGGGTCAACACAATTTCTTTATATTGACATTTAAGTGTGACAGTTACAACTGTTGACTGATAAAGGTGTTGCCATGGGTAACATAATTTTCCAAATAGCCTCAAATAAATTTAGGTCAGATTTTGCTGCCAAGTGAGTTATAAACAATCAGTTCATGACTGTTGAATGAACAAGAGTTGTTGGTAAACAACTCTTAGCAAAGTTCCAAACAATTTTTCCTCAGTTTGGACACTGGTTACATTCTCCAAAAAATGCAGTGTATATGAAAAGTGTGAAAGCAATATTTTGAATGTATACATAAAACAGAGTTTAGGTTAGGGGTGCCTGGGTGACTCAGTAAGTTAAGTGTCTGACTTCGGCTCAGGTCATGACCTCACAGTTGGTGGGTTCGAGCCCCCTGCATCAGGCTCTGTGCTGACAGCTCAGAACCTGGAGTCTGCTTCAGATTCTGTGTCTCCCTCTCTCTCTGCCCTTCTCCCACTTGTGCTCTGTCTCTCTCTGTCTCTCAAAAACAAATAAAAATGTTTAAAAAAAAATTTTTTTTAAACAGAGTTTAGCTTCTAGGCTCAAATAATTAGCAGATTTTTCACCTACATGAATGTCCAATAAAACCTTTGGAAGTTGTGTGGGACAAAGAACGACTCTTCATTGTACAAAATCATTGCACACACAGCAGACCTCTAGCATCCCTGGCCTGTGCCCATCACATGCCAGTAAATGGCCCCTAATCATTGTTGATCAAAAATGTACCCACCCCATTTCCAAAATATTCTGGTGAGACAGGCAGTATGACTTCTGCTGATTACCACTGCTTAAGTGAAACTCAAACATTACTGTTTGCATTTAATTAAAACAGAATCCAACAGAAACCCAGACATTATAGAAACATTCATTCTTTCCTCCAACTGTATAGCAAGCCTCCAACAATGTGTAATTTGTTGTAACACTTGTTCCTTACATTCTCCCACAACTTGATTTATGCATCTTCCATAATTATTTGCTGATGCTTGGTTGCCATATTGTTTTCTTCACATTATTTTAATTATTTTTACTTCAATAGAAACTGGAGGGAGGATACCTGCATTTACCAAAATATTTTATTAGAACAGTTTTCTTCTTGGGCGCCTGGGTGGCTCAGTCGATAAAGTGTCCAACTTCAGCTCAGGTCATGATCTCATGATTCGTGAGTTCCAGCCCCATATCGGGCTCTGTGATGACAGATCAGAGCCTGCAGCCTGCTTCAGATTCTGTGTCTCCCTCTCTCTCTCTGCCCCTCCCCGGCTGGCTCTCTCTCTCTCTCTCTCTCTCTCTCTCTCTCTCTCCTCTCTCTCTCTCTCTCTCTCTCAAAAATAAATAATAAAACATTTAAATTTTTTTAAAAACAACTTTATTTATAAATAAATAAATAAATAAATAAATAAATAAATAAATAATATTTTCTTCCTACTCTTCAGAAAAGTGTAAGTCCAGTTATTTTTCTTGGGTTGTATAGTTTAATGTTTGCTCTCAGAAATTCTGATTTATAGGTAATAAATAAATTATAAGCAGAGTATTCCTTATATTAATCCTATTTTTTCAGTTAATCACTATAAAGTAATTTCTATAGGCTTCAACCTTATGAAAATAGGTTGATTAATATAGAATATATACACACCAAGAAATCTCTTCTCATAATTTTGTTTACAGAACTTTAAGAAGTCTGTTAGGCTAGCACTTAACAGAGATTAATTTTTGCAATAAATGTTAAAATGCAACTTAGATTCAATAGTTAAAAATGAGAAATATACTAATTTCTGTTTTTTCTTAGAGTTTTGTTTTTATATAATTCAGCTAGCCATACACCAAATACAGCATATGGATAGTAAGCAATGTAAATTTTAAATTTTACACAAATTACATATGTATCACCAAAATTTTGCATATAAATATTGAAGACAACAATGAATAACTTGAAATCTGTTCAAAGAAATTTTAAAAAATGAAGCAACTAGTTACGTACAAGGGAACACCCATAAGGCTGTCAGCTAATTTTTCAGCAGAAACTCTGCAGGCTAGAAGGGAGAGGTATGACATATTCAAAGGGCTGAAAGGAAAAAACTTACCATCAAGAATACTCTTCCTGGCAATGTTATTATTCAGAATTGGAGGAGAGAGAGCTTCCCAGACACAGAAAAGTTAGAGGAATTTATCACCACTAAACCAGCCTTACACAAAATATTAAGGAGACTTCTTTAAGTAGAAAAGAAAAAGCCATAAGTAGAAATAAGAAACTTATGAAAGAAAAAATTTCATTGGTAAAAGCAAACATGTAATTAAGTTAGTAGTTCATCACTTACAACCAAAGCTTACATGAAAGTTAAAAGACAAAAGTGATAAAATAGATATATCTCTATAAAATTAGTTAACAAATACATAAAATAAAAAGATGTAAAATATGACATCAAGTTCATAAATTGCAGTGAGGGAGTAAAAATGTAGTGCTTTTAAAATGTGTTTGAACTCAAGTGACTTAAAACCTAAAATAGACTGCTATCTATAGGGTGTTATATATGAACCTCATGGTAACCACAAACTAAAAACCTATTAGTAGATAAACAAAAAATAGAAAGGAATCAGGGAATATCATCAAAGAAAGTCATCAAATCACAAGTGAAGCAAGCAAGAGAAGAAGTGGGGGAAAAGTACAAAAATAACTGGGAACAATTAACAAAATGGTAACAAGCGCATACATATCAATAATTACTTCAGATGTAAATGGACTAAATGCTCCCCGTCATAGGCTCTATATGAAAGATATAAGGTGACTGAATGGATAGAAAAACAAGACCCATCTGTATGCTGCCTACAAGAGACTATCTTCATACCTAAAGACACACACAGACTGGAAGTGAACAGATGGAAAAAGATTTCACACAATAGAAACAAACTAACAAAAAAGCTGGGGTAGCAATATTTATATCAGACAAATTAAACCTCAAAACAAACTAGCAGGAATGCCCAGGTGGCTCAGTTGGTTAAGCAACCGACTCTTGATTTCAGCTCAGGTCATGATCTTGCATTTTGTAGGTTTGAGCCCCATGTTAGGCTCATGGTGACATCTAAAAAAATTTTAAGTTTTGTTTTAAAATAAAATCAAACAAACTAGCAAGAGACAAAGAAGGGCATTGCATAATGATAAAGGGATCAATCCAGCAAGAGGATATAATGATTATAAATATCTATGCACCCAACATTAGGAAAATCTAAATACATAAAGCAATTATTAATAGACATAAAAGGAGAAGCTGACAGTAATATAATAATAGTAAGGGCCTTTAACACTCCACTTACATCAATGGAGAGATCATCCAGATGGAAAATTAATAAGGAAACAGTAGCTTTGAACAATACATTAGATCAGATGAACTTAACAGGTATATAAAGAACATTCCATCCCAGAACAGCAGAATATACATTCTTTTCAAGTACACCTGGAATGTTCTCCAGAACATGTTAGGCTACAAAAGAGTCTCAATAAATATAAGAAGAGTGAAGTTATATTAAGTATCTTTTCCAACCACAATGGTATGAAACTAGAAATCAATTAAAAGAAAAAAAACTGGAGAAAAATAAACACATAGAGTCTAAACAACATGCTACTAAACAGCAAATGGGCCAATGAAGAAATCAAAGATAAAATTTTAAAAATACCCTGAGACAAATTAAAATGGAAACACAACATTCCAAAATCTTTGGGACACACAAAAAAAGCAGTTCTAAGAGGGAAGTTTACAGGGATCCTGGCCTACTTCAAGAAACAGGAAAAATCTCAAATAAACAATCTAGTCTTGCACCCAAATTAATTAGAAAAAGAACAAAACCCAAAATTAGTAGAGCACTGGCTTTTGGGGTCTGGCTTATTTTACGTAAGGTAATGTCCTAAAGTTTCATGCATATTGTAGCAAGAACTTCCTTCCTTTTTAAGACTGACTAGTATTCCACCATATGTAATATGTATTATATTATATCACATTTTGCATTTTGGTAGGTTTTGTGTTTCTAGTAATTTGTTCATTTTATCTAGGTTATCCAATTTTTTGATGTACATTGTTCATAGTACTCTCTTATAATTCTATTTCTGCAGAATCAATTGTAATGTCCCCACTTTCATCTCTGATATTAGTAATTGTGATTTTTGCTTTTTTTCCCCTTAGTCCATCTAGCTAAAGGCTGTCAATTTTGTTGATCTTTTCAAAGAACCAAACTTGTTTTCATTGAGTTTCTCCTTTTTTTTTAGTCTGTATTTCACTTATCTCCGCTCTAAAATTTAGTATTTCCTTCCTTCTGCTAGCTTCGGGTTTAGTTTGTTCTTCTTTTTCTAGTTCCCTAAGTTGTAAAGTTGGGTTGTCGATTTAAGATCAGAAAGTGTCTATTTTTTTTCATAGCATTTACAACACGCCAAAAATTGGGAACCCTGAGTATGCTCACACACAAACTCTAAACATTAGAAAAGCAGATTTCAAAAAACATCTAAAGAAATTTTTGACGTGATTACATAGCAAGAGACTATTCAAGGAATGTTCTTGAAGTTTCTTGGCCCTCCAAAGTATAGATAGAATAGATGGAAAGAGGGACCCAAAATTCAAAAGAGTAAGAATTTTATTAGAAAATATCAAGCCCTGGGGTGCCTGGGTGGCTTAGTAGGTTAAGCGTTCAACTTTGGCTCAGGTCATGATCTCACAGTCTCTGTGTTTGAGCCCCCCATTGGGCTCTGTGCTGGAGCCTGCTTCAGATTCTGTGTCTCCCTCTCTCTCTGCCTCTCCTCTCCTCTCTCTCTCTCTCTCTCAAAAATAAATGTTAATTTTTTCTTAAGTGTGAAGCCCTGAATAAGGGGACTCATGATAAATACTAAGTTCAAATTTAAAAGACTATTTCCGGGGCGTCTGGATGGCTCAGTCAGTTAAGTGTCCAACTTCAACTCACATGATCTCACAGTTTGTGGGTTGGAGATCTGCATCAGGCCCTGTGCTGACAGCTCAGAGCCTGGAGCTTGCTTCAGATTCTGTCTCCCTCTCTCTCTGCCCCTCCCCGGCTTGCACTCTGTCTCTCTCTCTCTCTCTCTCTTTCAAAAATAAACATTAAACAAAATTTAAAAGACTATTTCTTAAAGAATATTTCTCTTCCTAGAGAACTCTTAGCTCATCTAAGTTCCAGTTTCTAAACCTAGGTGTTTGACATTCCAGCCACTAAAAACATTGTAGTTGCAATCACATAGTCTGTGCTTGGTGAAGAATGAAGAGTCAGGAAGAATATGAGAATCACCAGGAGACTGAAAAAATGAAAACTGGTTTCCAGTGTTCAACAACAAAAAAAAATGTGACTCTAGATAAAATGAACTAATTGTTCAGCCATAATTTGTTGAACACCTAACCTATGCTAAACACCAAGCATAGTTTGGGGAGACAATAAGAAAATAGAATCCCTAACCTATAGCTTACATTCTAGTGGAGGGCCATCATGAAAAGATACAGTGCTGGGGCACCTGGGTGGCTCAGGCAGTTAAACGTCTGACTCTTGGTTTCGGCTCAGGTCATGATCTCACAGTTCTTGAGATCCAGCCCTGTGTCGGGCTCCGTGCTGACAGTCCAGAGCAGGCTTGGGATTCTCTCTCTCCCTGTCTCTCTCTCTGTCCCTCCCCTGCTTACACTTTCTGCCTCTCTCTCAAAATAAATAAATAAACTTAAAAAAAAGTTACTGTACTGCAGTAGAGATTAGTGTTACAACAGAGACCAGAAAATAGGTACAGTGAAAGGGTAGAGAGGGACAACCTTACACTACCTGGAGAGGTAGACAGGGCTTAGGTGCAGATAAAGAGAATGACCTTCACCAGCTGATGAATGGATATGCTAGGGAAGAAGAATGAGGAAAAAGCAGGGAGAGAAGGGCATGGAAGTTTCTTCTGATGTGTGAAAGAAGAAAGGCTATCTTCAGAGTGGGGGATGTTCTGGCAACAGCCATCTTAAGCTGGGCTTCTGGTTCATATGTCAGATTGGACATATATGTTGGAGGGCAGATGACAATGGTTTTACTTGGGCGTCATTTAATACAGGTAGGGCTTTAAGCTAATCAAGTTATCTGTTCCTCCGATATTATTTGGAGCCATTGAAGAGGACACTGTGTCAAGACAGTTGGCTGGTCACTACTGACTGGTGGTTTCCACTGGACATCAGCAGGAACACCTGGGCACTGACTTGACACCCATGTGGCTCCCTTGTGCAGATGACAGGCTGAGGCTGTGTTCTCTTGATCTAGGGCTTTCATGACTGTGATATCTCCAAGTCTACACCTCAGCCTTCCTTGAATTCCTCTGACCTGTTCACTAATACTCACTCTTAGGAGAGCCTGGGTAGCTCAGTCGCTTAAGTGTCCGACTCCCAATTTTGGCTCAGGTCATGATCTCACTGTCATGAGGTCCAGCCTCGTGTTGGGCCCCATGCTGGGCATGGAACCTTCTCCAGATTCTCTCTCCCTCTCTCTCTGCCCCTCCCCACTCACATGCATGCTTTCTCTATCTCTTTCTCTCTCTCAAAAAAAAAATATATATATATTATATATATATAATATATATGTAAATATATATTATATATAATATATACATTTATATATATTTATATATATATTTATGTATATATATTATATATATATATTCAATCTGCAAGTATGCATGTGAACATTTCTATTTTGCAGCTAGTCCTGCAGCTTTTGACATTAAGGATCAAAATTCTCTTACCCTTTTTTTCTGGTTTTGTCATACCCATATCCCCTCAAGGTGCCAGGTGACTATTGTCCAATTCTTTGAGCTGGGGGGAAGGGAAGATAACAGAGTGAATGGTGGAAGGGACTGAATAAAATGTGTGCATGGGAGAGGACAAGAGATGGGAGTGGAGATAGAGAGGCAGTTAACCAAATTGTTTACAGTGCTAAGTAGTGAGATTTTGAGTGGCTTTTGTTTTCTCTTTAATGCATTTATGTTAAAAACCTGTTTACAAAGAGCCACTTATTACTTTTATAAACAGAAAACTACTCATGAATATTATTATTTTTCTCAGATAAAGAAGAATCACAATGAGTCAGCAGGAGTTCCCCAGGAATTAGTTATCATAAATAAACCTGATATAATATTTAGACAGAGCTACTAAGTGGATAAATCAGGAGAATACATATACATGGTATTTCTGATTATTTTATTATGTGGAACCAAAATTGATTAAATAATCTCCAAAAAGTGTTTATCATAATGTGTGACTCTCAACCTAGAATAATGCCTTTAGCGAATTGCCACAAAGCCCCACATAGCTTCATCTAATAACTTACATGAAAAAAACAAATTTGTGTTTATTAAATTTGCAGCTGGAAACTGAGGGAAAGATATCAGAAGCACGATTCACAATAACTTCAAAGGAACAGCAGCGTGGGTTATATTACTGAGATACCAAGCAGTGATATGTGTCCAGTTCAGCAAACCAGCTCTCCATGCCTGGGATGGGAGGCGACCGGAGATAGAGTAGGTACAAGACCAACAACCTGAGCTGCCTGCAGGCTCGGGAAGATCTGCAAACACCGGTTCCCTAGCCCAAAGCTACCATGACGTTAGGCATCCTTAATGAAGACGCCACACCTGGAACAAGGTGAGGACTGTTCCTCCATTCTCTGATTAGATGGCAACCTTCATCACTTGCATATCTGTGCCCTACTGGCCCAATTGCATTGAGTGGGGGAGTGGGGAAAGGAGAGATGGCCCTCATCCCAGAGAATTTGGGAGCTATTTTCCAGTGCCAGTGGACCAATACTACCTACGGCTGCTGGTATTCTTGGAGTCCACGCACTTGTTTGGACCCAATACTTAGATCAGCTAAAGAACAGATACCTTTCTGCAATTTCCCGAACTTGTAACTTCCTCCCCATTGAGTGTATTTGTGCAAAATATTGCACAAGGGCTTTCAAAAATTGTTAAAGCTAAGCTTGTTTCTAAAGTCCAGCTCACGGTTCATTTTGAGATTGATGGGTAAAAGATGTTTTCTACTCTCATTTGCTAAAACCATGAATCTGGATTTGGTCCTAGGTAGAGAAAGTGTTCTTTATGATGACATCTCCCATAAGAGGAGATTCTGGTTAACCTCACTGGTATTGATTGACAGTTTCCCAAAAGTCTTTAAGTTGGCATTTAGATATGCGCTCTAATTTAGTCATCTTATTATAAAATCTGCAGTGTATTTAGCTATGAATACTTATAACCAAGTAGGTAATAACCTTTTTTACAGGAAGGAAATGTGTACCTCTTAGGATTTTTATTTCTAGTCCTCTTCTTTCATCCTTTTAAATTTCTTTCTTTTCTTTCTGTTCTTTTCTTCCTTACTTTTCTTTGTCTTTCTTTTGTCTTTCTTTGTTTTGTCTTTCTTTCTTGTCTTTCTTTTTTGCTTTTCTTTCTCTTGTCTTTCTTTCTGTTTCTTTCTTCTTTCCCTTCTTTCTTCTTTTCCTTCTTTTCTTCTTCCTTTCTTCCCACTCTCCTTCCTGCCTATCTTTCTATAGAGTCAGAGAGTACTAAACACAAAACAGTTGATGACTGGGAGCGAGAGCCCAATCTTTATGTAACAGAGGGCCCCCAGACCGGCCTAAACTGTTGCAAATTCAGACAAGCCTAGGGAGGTTCCAGGGCCAGCTGTATTTGTGTGAGACTGAGGAGTCCCCTGAGGAAGAAAACTCCCGAGGAAGGAGAGTCAAGGCCAGAGTCCTCATCCAAAGATAATGTACTAGACCATACTCCCACTATCTGCCAAGGACATGCAGCAGAGCATCACATCAGCTGCTGGGTGAAGGCCCAGGGCCCAGGGCCGCCTAGAGGCAACTGGAGGAAATGAGTGTGGGATCCTGTGTGGCAGGAGTAGCAGACTCCCAGAGGGAGACAGGAGACCATTCTCTGGCTGAATTCTGCAGGAGGGAGTAAGGTCAGAGGAAAATGGTATGGCCTAGGGAATCAGAGTGTTTTGAAATATTTTGGAAAAAAATCTGAAAGGAAAACTGATGTACATCAAAGAGCATATTCCCTTATCATTCATGATGAGAAAATGCTGATAAAAGATAACTCACTTGTGCTATAGAGGTAGGTCGTCTGTTTACAAACACCTCCTTTAGGTTAGGGAGAACCTACGGATTGCTCATTCCAAAGTGACTCTAACGCCAGTATTTAAAAGGAAAATTTTTGCTCCCTTAAAGGTGCACCCCAGGGGCACCTGGGTGGCTCAGTTGGTTAAGTGTCCGACTTCGGTTCAGGTCATGATCTCATGGTCCATGAGTTCGAGCCTGGCGTGGGGCCCTGTGCTGACAGCTCAGAGCCTGGAGCCTGCTTTGGATTCTGTGTCTCCCTCTCTCTCTGCCCCTCAATGCTCATGCTCTGTCTCTCTCTGTCTCTCAAAAACAAATAAACATTAAAAAAATTTTTGTTGAAAGTGCACCCAAAAAAAGTTGCAAATCTCCTCTAAGGAAATAGAACACACATTTTGCCTGACTGGAATTATTATACTTTTGAAAACACAATTAAACCTATGTTGTAAATACTTCTTCCACTCGACAAAAGTATAAATGCACTTTGAAACGTCTTTCTTATAATGACTGTCTTTAACTCAGAATTAACAAGGAAAAGGTAAGCAGATTTGGGGAGATTTTTTTATTGCTATTATTATAAACACATACAATGACTTCTTCACAGTGTGTGTGGGCTTAGCTGGTTGTACACAAACATTTCTAGACATCAATAATACTTCTATACTTTCATAAGCTTTTAAGTATAGCACCTTGCAGTAATATGGTCTCCCCTCATCGCTACATTTTCTCATTTGTGGACCTCAGCAAGCACATCTCCAGGCTTCAGTTCGGGCCAGCTCTGACGTCGCTGGGAGCATCAGACTCATTGACCTCAAAATGCATATAGTTGGGTTCTATAATGTTTTTCGGGGGTTTTTTTTCTCTTTTTTTTTTCTATATCAAGAGAGGAGAAAAAAATATATAAATTGCACGTGGCCTAAAATGGACGTCGTCTGGAGATGACGACTTGTGTTAACTGCATAGCCTTGCTTCCCGTCCACAGAACACGTGCCCATTTCAATATTTACAGAATGTATTATTAGGGAACATAGAATAATAAAACATGAAATGAGGCAAAAGCATAGGAATTTGGCTTTTATTTTCCTTTTGGTAGAGAGATTTTTGTCTCACTCTTGGAACGAACTTAAAATAAAGGCTGTTAAGTGAGGCTGGAAACAATTTTTTTAAGCAAAAGCAGGAGTTATAGTCACCTTTTTGGAATTGTACAGATGTAACCTGTCTAGAGAATAAGAAGGATAGAAGGGGCGTCTGGGTGGCTCTGTAGGTTAAGCATCTGACTTTGGCTCAGGTCATGATCTCCCAGCCCATGAGTTCGAGCCCCACGTCAGGCTCTGATCCTGCTTCAGATTCTGTGTCTCCCTCTCTCTCTGCTCCTCCCCAGCTTGTGCTTTGTCTCTTTCTGTCTCAAAAATAAATAAACATCCGGGCGCCTGGGTGGCGCAGTCGGTTAAGCGTCCGACTTCAGCCAGGTCACGATCTCGCGGTCCGTGAGTTCGAGCCCCGCGTCGGGCTCTGGGCTGATGACTCAGAGCCTGGAGCCTGTTTCCGATTCTGTGTCTCCCTCTCTCTCTGCCCCTCCCCCGTTCATGCTCTGTCTCTCTCTGTCCCAAAAATAAATAAACGTTGGAAAAAAAAAAAAAGAAAGAAAAACAAGGACACCTGGGTGGCTCAGTTGGTTAAGCATGCAAATCTTGATTTCAGCTCAGGTCTTGATCTCGTGATTCGTGAGTTCAAACCCCACATCGGGCTCTGGCCAACAGCACAGCCTGCTTGGGATTCTCTCTCTCCCTCTCTCTCTGCTCCCCCCAAAAATAAATAAAATTTTAAAACTTAAAAAAAGAAAAGAAAAACAAAGGGTAAGCGTTTTGTGATTTGTGTATGCGTGTCTGTGTGTGTAAATGATGTCTATTTCCGTAGGTCTTACTGTTTCTTATCTCATACACACACACCAGAGGACTTACCTATATAAGGTCCATACAGAAGTGGGTCTGACTAAAGATGGCAGAAACTTCCTCAGAGTCTACCACATCGTGCCTCTCCTTCCTGCCACTCACTAAACATGATTTACAAAATGGACGCTTTCAAAAATTCTTCCGTCCCCCCCTTTTATAGGAAATAGACAATTTTCCTAACACATAAACACCTCTTACCCCAAGTTTACAAGAACGTGGATCAGGAGTCTGACCTATCTCTTTTGAAAAGCTGCCCATCTTTCATATGGAGCGTAACAGATGAAGTGCAAAAACAGTAATGGATACCACTCTAGGCGATCATTGATGCTATAAGGAGCGAGGAAAGGAGAACCTCTGTGAAGAGAGAATTGGAAGAAACAGTAGAATTTGCTCTGTTTTTAAATATCCTAAGTGAATATGGTCTAAAAACCACAAAGCATAGTTTTATCCTCAAAGGATGTAAAGGAAATAGAATCTTCAGAAAAGAAAGGCTGATTTGTGCTGGGGAGAAAGCTGAAAAGAACATTTTATAAGAAAGTCAAACTTCAGCCAAGCCCTTAGTTTTTTCAGCCTGAGGCCTGAACTATAAAAATTGGAAGGAACTCTCTCTTTAGGACTAGACCAAAGAGTTTATATTATGGATCCTAGCAGCTAACTTTGTGTTAACTACTTCTCTCCCGCTATGCTAAGCCTGGTAATGGGATTAGGATGCTTCTACTCTGGCTTCCTTCTTCCACCTTCCTCTCTGCTAGGAAAATCTAGGACTGTTGGGCATGGAGGACGGCACTTGTTGGGATGAGCACTGGGTGTTGTATGGAAACCAATGTGACAGTAAATTATATTTTAAAAAAATAAATAAAAATTAAAAAAATAAAAATAAAAATCTAGGACTATTATTAGCATCATTGCCTGATTATTGGCGACACAAATAATTATTGGCAAATAACCAAAACTGAAAAAAAAAAGTTTAGCAACAATATATGAGACATTGTTCTGTTCCATATATCCAGACGATTTTAAACTCAGTATCAGATAATTATAACGTGTGACCTGTAGAACTTGAACATTTATGCTGAGCTTATATCAAATTTATCCAAGTTGAAACAACTGAGTAATGATGTCAAAGATTCATACTTAATAGTTGAATTGTATTCCCTTTAAAACTTAAAGGTGAATTGAAAATTTAGGAAAAACTATGAAATTCTTTTTTTTTTTTTAATGTTTATTTTGAGACAAAGATAGACAGAGTGTGAGTGAGGGAGGGCCAGAGACAGAGGAAGACACAGAATCGGAAGCAGGCTCCAGGCTCCGAGCTGTCAGTACAGAGCCCAACACGGGGCTCAAACTCATGGACCATGAGATCATGACCTGAGCTGAAGTCGGACACTCAACTGACTGAGCTACCCAGGCTCCCCAAAAACTATGAGATTCTTAAAGCAGGAGCTGTTTCTCCCTACGATATTGCCATTCAAATTGAAGAACTGAACTAATATAAGTAATGATGCATCTGTCACTAGAGGGGGTTAAAGCATTTCTGTCCTCTGTTGCCCTGGGGAAAGAAAGGTTCTAGAGAGTTGTCCTTCCTCCCCCTTGGTATGTGTGGGAGTATTAAACCCCAAATAGAAGAGTGCTAAACTTTTTTTTTTCATATTTTGTTTTTCTATAAACAAACTTTATCTGTGGCCTTGTAGCAGACAGTCAGTTCCAGGAAACACACAGCAACAATGTCATTCCCCTTGCATTGCACATAATATAAAAACAGAGTTTAAGTAAATATTTGAATTAGGACAATTTGAAAAATTTGACTTTGGAGTAGCCTTTCCCTGGCATGTATCGATCACTCCTTTGCAGAGTGGCTGTTTCGGTAGATTCAGTATGCAAGAGCTGCACCATTTAAATGAAGCTGGTTCAATGAAACACAGCAAATACTAGCAGGGTATCGTCTTAAAAACTCAGCATTTGCAGAACAGAACTCAAATTAGGAGGCTCAGCTCCTGCTGCGTATCAAAGAAATCTGACTTTAAATAGCGGTAGAGCAACACCTAGTGCTAAATGTAGATATAGCAGAAAGATCAGTGGTCACAACTGGCTTATTAAATTACGTTAAGGTTGCAGTTAGACAGCTTTCTGTATTGGTATTTTGACCATGGAATTAGTCTGTGAAATGACAGGCATGGACTGGCTGATCTCTCAGGTCCCATTCCATTCTGCAATTCTCTAGTTGGGTCATTACTATGTACTTTTCATTCTTATTGCCCCACATGTTTTTTAGCGAACTTGTCAGTTGGGTAAAGGAGGCTTGCTTAGGCCGAGCTTTTATCTTGAATGTCAATTAGCTTTGTGTGGATCATGAGGAAGAAATAGAAAGGCTTATGTACTGGGACAATGAGATGGGGAAGTATCTAAAAATGCCTTTTTCTCCTGTTTAAAATAAATATATAAATAAATAAAAACCAGGGCAGGGTATCTGCGTTGTTGAAAAGAGAAAGGAAAGTGTGGGCCTTTGTGTACACAAATGATAGCATCATCTGATAAAAGTAGGTGTTTATACTATGCTACCCAACTCCTTATGTCAAAAGGATGCACTTAGTTTACCAGTTGTCCTATCTCAGAAAAGATCACAATATCATCTGAATGGAAATATGCTACAAGCATAAGTTTGTATAATCCACTTCTCATGAGTACAAATTTTCATATCTTCACTATTTCATTTTTCTATAGAGTAGGAGAAGACACTTGTTATCTATGAAAAGTAGCCAGATAAAGAAGTCGATGAAACCCTTGAATAGACAGAGATGCATAAGATCATTCAATTAGATAGATCCCTGTGAATATGAGCCGCTTTAAAAGTTGGCATCACCGTGGATTAAGAGGCACATTCGAGCTTTCTCCCAGAGGCGGAAGTTCTTGCTAGACTCACGCGGTTCGTCTGTGGCCTTGTTTCTTCCTCTATTTAACACAGAGTCATGTGGATGTTTGTCACATGCTGGTAGAGCAAGGTTAAAATAATCCCAGGATGGGCACACCTCTCCTATATATTCACATACAATGCACATGTATCTGCAGTGCGGTCTCACAGCTCAGAGAGTCAACCTGGAAGATTTTCTTCGTGTTTCTATGTGGATTTTCATGGAGAGGGAATGGAGAGATTTAAGGTACCAAGATATTAAATGTTTCCAAGTGAAGCCCTGAGGAGCCAGCTTTCTCAGCAAAATCGTCTAGATAAAAGCAGTTTCATTCATTCATTCATTCATTCATTCATCAGTACTTCCTAAGCATCTACTATGGGCCAGGTATTATTCTTGGCTCTGGAATGTAACAGGGAACAAAACAAAGTCTTTGCCTTCATGGAGCTTTCATTTTAGTCGAGAAGACACACAGCTAACAAATAAGGCAAGAGCTATGAAGAATAAAGTCAGATGATAAAAATTAAGCTCAATAGAGGGATGGGGGAAGAGATTGATGAGAAAGGTCTGTGATGAGGGGCTTTTTGAGCAGAGACCTGGATGAATTGTGGGAATGAATCAAGTGTTTGTACCATCCTTAGCTCACCTTGCTTTCTTGTATTATGAGCATACAGAAAACTGAGGTTCCTGATATTTTAACCATTGCTTGGAGAGTAGAGTAAGGACTCTGTTTCCTGGCCAATCAGAAGCTGGTTTAGAAAGGTTAACCCTACCTAGACGCTCTCAGCTAGTGGGTGGGGATTTATCTTTGAGTTCTCTGCATGTCCAGAGCCTCACTTAATTCTCATCAGTCTGTTTATCTACACGAGGTACTCCATGGCTCCTAAGGGTACCAGTTGCCTCCCGGCTTTTCATCCCTTTTCAAGGAGCTGGAAAAGAAGAGCGATTTGGCTTTACGTTCCTTCAATCCTTTCCCTTCTTGGCCTTTGCTGTGTTGGTTGACAAGTTTTAATTATTTTATGACACAGTCACCAGGGCTGGGCTGAGATCACCAATTTGTTACTGAAAGGCTGTTAATTATCCAGCTGGCGGATGCTGGCTCAGGGCTGTCTATTGGTGTGCCAGGAGGGCAAAGTGAGGCCTCCGGAGAGGAACTCTAGGTGAAATCTCTCCAGCAAAAATCCAATTGGCCAATAGACAGTGTGCAGTGCTTGGTTTGTTCCCTTCGCTTATACCAGACAGAAGTAGATCTAGCTGGTGGTTCCCAGCCCTCAAGGAGATAGCATTTTTACTGATAAAGGCTTCTTAGAGCCAGGCATTTGGGCCACGCAGGCAGTTTAGCTCCCTTGGGATTTCTTTCAAGTCACGGCATCTTAGATATGGAAGGAATCTTAAAAATTATCTAGTCTAACCTCCACATGTTGCCAAGAAGGACATCAAGATGGTGAGAGGTTTTGATTTACTCAAGGTCACACAGCCGTGGTCTTTCCCTACTGCATTATGCTGCTCCCCCGTCTTATTCATTTGTTTTAGCCTCCACCCTTGGCCAGCCATTCGGGAACAATGCGTGCAACAGCCATCATCTCCACACTAAGGGCAAGAGCCCCCACGTGAAGCACTGAAAGATGGAAAACAAGGCACAGCAATGCTCTAGATAGAAATTCGGATTTCTACTTCAGTACATAGAAATGAAACTTTGGTTTCAGTTTTCCCCTTTGTTCTAATTTTATAAAATGAAATAACGAGGAATCTCTCGCTCCCTCCCTCTCTCTCTCTCTAACTGGGAGTAGAATCAGCAGTTCTAAAACTGTCTCCTCTGTGTATACGCAGCATCATCTCCCTTCCTATTATGTTCTTGGTTTGAGTACAGCCCTGGTATACAGCTTTGGTATACTTCATGGTTCAATTTTCACATATGCATGTATGTTTTACAAGATGTAGTACATCTGTAAACTGACCTGGTAGTGAAGAACAAAAATTACCAGCTTCGGAGTCGAGCATCCCCAGATTCAAAGCCAGGATTCAATGCTGATTGGTTGTGTCACCTTTGTTACTTAACACCTCAGAACCTCAGCTTTGTCATCTGTAAAATGGAAAAAACAACGACAACGGTAGTGAAGCCATCCTCACCGTTCCTCCCTCTCTTTTGCTTATTGCATGGATATAATTGGATCCAAACGTGGGTTTAGTTTCTCACAGAGCAATTTGGTTCTTTCCTTTTTCAAAAATGCCAAGAGAAGGAACTAAATGAGTATACATTTCCTGTCTAAGAGGATTTCAAGGTCTGTCCCTGAAATCAACTTGAAAACAAGCATAATCTGAGAACATTTCAGGTTGCATAGAGTTCCTTCTCTCTCATTCTGCTCCTTTGCCCTTTCTCTCTATTTATTTCCCTTTTGTCCACCCTACAAATATCTTTTGTAAAATGTACATGAATGGTCCGTGGTTTCCATCGGTCCTCTGTCCTGGAATCAACTCTGTCCAGACCCAGGCTTTGGATCTGTGAGTGACGCAAGAAGCTGTTTTTGGCTTCGGGAATGTTTTCTTCTATGTTCTGACTCCCCTCTTGTTGTCCTTCTTTCCTCTCCATCTTCTCTCCACCTCTCTTCTCCAGACACCCCCACTGTTTCTCTCTTCCTGTTTTCTTAGTTTCTTCCCCGCTCCTTGGTGGCCAAAGCACCAATCAATCACAGCCGCTGCCACAATCTCAGTTCTATCTGTGGCTCCTCTGTCTCCATGATTAAACAAGATAGGAGCAGCCTTTCCAAGGACAGACCATCTCCACAGTAGCCTGTGGGAGGCTGCCTGGCGAGGTCAAGCCTGCCAATAAGAGTATTTCCTTGCAGCTGCAAGGCTCGGGAGAGCAAACTGACAGCGAGCTGCACAAGTTTGCCGCGACACACTTAAGTTGTTTTGCTCTGCAAAAACATGGGAAAATTCTGATAAATTCCAGATGATTTCAAAACACATTCGGGGGTCAGATATACAAAAGGCAGATAAAATCTAAATTAGGTAAGTACAAGTTGATGCACAAATCTCCATTTGGGTCCAAACATCTTGCAGATTGGAAGGCTTTAAATTTGACAATTCCCAGTTAGGGATGATAAAAACTGAACTTTGCTCTCCTTAAAACCCCAAGCCATTATGAGAAGAGAGGGTTCACTCAAAGTTGAAGTCAAATGGTTAGTAAAAAGCAGAAGCAAATGAATGATCATTAGGAAGGTTTTTATGCTGTTAAGACACTTGAATAGCTGGAAAGACAAAAGAGTATATAGAAGATACTCATCACTGGGTCCGCATGAGCGATATATCTTCACAGTGTAAGCTAACATACCTGTTCCATTGTCCCTGTGCTAAGAAGACGGGCTCCATGTTGGTGTTGAAGGCAGGCAGTGGATTTTTCCTTACAGTCCTTATACTGTGACCTGCTTTCATCAATACTGTCAAGGATTATTGAGCCAGTTGTAGCCATATGTCTGAATAAAAGTTAGACCTTTCATTTTATGCAGTTAATAAATTTGCTTTTTTTTTTCCTCACCGTTCAATTTAAAATTTTTGTACCTATAGAAAAGCTGAAAAAAGCATAAGAAACACTAAACTAGTTTCACCAATGGGACATTCTTTTATATAAGTATCATGCCATTCATACTCCCAAGATACTCAGCATTGATACACTGCTATCCAATATTAAATGCATATTTAAATTTTTCCAATTGTCTCAGAAATATTTTATTACCTTTCATGACATGGACATTTTTGAAGAGTCCAGGCTACTGCTTCGTAAATGTGCCCGTAACCCGAATTTGTCTGATTGTTTCTTTGTGATTAGATCCAGGCCAAACATTTTTGCCCAAAACACTATTCAGGTGACAGTGTAGACTTCCGTTGCATCATATCAGGAGGCACTGATGTCAATTTCTCCTGGTATTGGTGATACAAAGTTTGATCACTTGGTTAAGGTGGTGACCACCATATTTTCCGCTGTAAAAGTATCCTTTTCCATTGTGCTTGAATCCCAAGCACAAGGGGGGTAGCAGAGTGTTAATTTTCTAATTTTGTCATTCCTTTTGTATATATATCAGATGGAATCCTTAGTATCAAACCCGGGTCTTTCTGATGTCAAAGTCCATGCTCTTTCTGCTACAGGAGCTACCTCTCCAATATGTAAACAAATGAAGCTAATCATCTGAAGCTGCTGGGACAATAAAGCATTTTAATTTCATCTCTTGTTTAGAGGTCTGTTTTCTTTTACCTTGACAAAAACAGTCCCCTTTCTGTAACTTTGAGACCCACTTAAAAAAAAAAAAAAAAAAAACAGAACAAGATGCATGCAGAGCTATTTCTAGGGTTCACATGTAAAGAGGTAGAGAGTGTCCAAATCAGCTTCTCTCCTTCAGCATTGCTGACATTATCCCACCCTTTGGGGGGGATTTAGGTTACATTTCTTTCTTTCTTTTTTTTTTTTTTCAGTGGCAAAGCTGGATTGAAGAGGAGTTTGGCACAACCTCTGCCATTCTTTCCTGAGCAAAGACTGCTGGATCCCCCTAGGTAAGGGGGAAGGTAGGGTCTGCAAAGCAGCCTCCAAGGAGGATTGATTGCACACCCCCTTCCTGTGGTGCCAAATGGGAGGCAGGGGGCGCTGGAGGGGGACAGGAGGTGGTGGGGGCCCTGTGAGCCTTGCTGCGTGCGGACACCGGGAACACGGAAGACATGGCCCATCTGAGAGGAAGCCCTGGTCACAAGCAGAATTACACTCTCTCCTTTCCAATTAGCTGCCTTCTCTGCAAGTCTCTTTGCTTTAAGGAAGCTGGTGCGGGTAGATTCCTGCGGAAACGTGTGGCTGGGAAAATACATAGCGAGAAATCCCTGGTTCTACCTCTGTCCCTTTTCTTCTTCACATTAAGGGGCGACAATTCTTCTAATCACGAATAAATTCAGGTTTATAAGTCACACTGGCAGTATCAGGGTTAGCCCGACAGTGTTACAAACCCTAAAAAAGCCCCCCCAGATTAAAACAAAAAATATTCTCTTTGTTTGCCATCTTTGTACTGTTTAACATGAGTATTTCAACAGTCTTTATTTTCCAAACACGCAAACAGGGGAGAGTGATCTGACCCACAGTATATTGACATACCATGTAGCTATAACCTTGAGATAAAAAGTAAAGGAAAAAGTCAAAACAGCCCAAACCAGATACTAACACAAACAAGTCTTTCCTCAGTCCAGACCCCTTCCCTCTGTAGCAAGGGCAACACTAGGATTAGCACAGAGCGGCTAGCACTCTGTGGTTAGCACTATGTGTGGCATAGTGGACACACTTACCTCTATGCTGGGGCAGACGCTCAGGGCCCAAGTGCACAGCTACAAGGTCCAAAGTATTAGTTCATTTGTTCAACAAATGCGTATTAAGTATCTATTCTGGGCCAGACACAATTCTAGGTGTTGGGAACATCTTACACATCTAGGGCTTGTAAAAGACTTGGAAGGCGTCTGCCCTTGTAGAACTTACCTGGTGGCATTAGGAACAAAAGAGAGAGAGAATATCCTCCCACCATGTTGACAGAAGATGGGAAATAACAGCTATTGCAGAAAGCCTGAGCTGATTTCCTGGATCCTGTATATCCAAGAAAGCCACTGCTTCAAAATCTGGGTCGCACTGTGGACTTGCTGTAGAAGGCCAAAACACGGAAAGAAAAAGGCAGAGAATCAGAGAGAAGCTTCCCTCCTCACCATTCATGGAAGGATCCTTTAGGAGTTTTACCGTATTGATCAGGAAGAGTCAAACCCAATGTCTGTAAGTTGATGCATAAAAGCAACAGTAATGACTGTGCCTCTGTCCCATGCTGAAAGAACCCCAAAGATGGACCGCCCAATGTAATAATAGGGAGATAACTAAGCTTCTTTGCTATACAGAGCTCGGTGCTGAGAATTTTACATGTATTGGCTCATTTACTTTTTTTAATCACCACTCGGCGAGATATACACTAATTTTATTCCCATATGAAGAAAGACCCAGAAAGTTAAGTAAATTAGCCCTTGCCCAAGGACACATACCTGGCAGATAATGGATCCTAGCTCTGTCTCATACCAAAATCCGTGTTCTAAACCACTGCATTTCCATTCATAAAATTATTTTTCATCATCTCATTTAAAGGAAAGAGTATTAATATAGAACAGGAAAATTATTCAGCTATCTTCAGAAAACGGTCTGTGTTTTCAGATTATTATCTTAGAAGAAACAAACGTGTCCTATTAGTCGAAAGCAAATATGTACCACTTTCTCAAATACATGAGAAATTAAGAGATAAGCCTTTTACAATCACTTCAATGTACATAAGCCCAACGTCTAATTATTGAATTGAATTATGATTCAAGAATGATTGGAGAGTAGGGGCCGTGGCGGCTGAGGTCATGGTGGTGGTTGTGAGGTGAGGCAGGCCGAGGGGGGGCAGCCTGGGGGGGGGGGGTAGCCCGAGGGGGGGTGGCCCGAGGGGGGAGGGCGGGGGCTGGTGGCAGCGGCGGGTGGACTCGCGATAAAAAAAAAAAAATTAAGAAAAAAGAATGATCGGAGATTGGTATTTCATCCGACTAATAAGTTACTGCTCAAAGTGCATTTTACAACCGCATACACTTCCACCTTCGTCCTCTACTTGATAATTGAATTAATAATAAAACAACTAAAATGAAACTGGTTTCGAGAAAACAAGACAGAACTCCATGCTGAAGCGTATGCCCCTTTGGGAATGAAACCGTGTCAAAAATCTTTATCAAAACTTCAAAAGTATGGTAATAGAACTGAACTTTGAACAATGGGGAGAGGTCTTGCGTTTGCTTGAAATCATTGAAATTAAATGTAATGAAAAGTGATCAGAGTGCTTATTTTTACTTTGTTTTGTGGGAAATTGTGCTGGGAATGTGGATCTATTGTGCACAAAGGATGTTGGCTTTATGCTGGAACCACCAGGCAGGTTGAGTTGAGAAACAATTAGCTCAGTCAGCAAGCCTTTGAATCTGATTAAGCCAGGAAGTGGGCACTCCCCACGACAGGGCAGAATGAAGGGAATGGAGGCCGAAATCCAAAACAAGGAATGACTTCTCCCTCTCCCTCCCTCCCTCTCTCTCTCTCTCTCTCTTTCTCTTTCTCTCAGGAAACTAGTATTAGAATTAATTGTATCAAATTTATGTCAAGGATTACTTCATTACAATTCACTATCTTTGGTGAAACAAATGCAAGCTTGTTTCCAAGTAGATCAACAGTCCACATGCGTCATGGCTACTGTCTCCAAGAAACTTCTGTTTACTGAGGCCTGACATACCCTCATGTTTTGGTAACAAAATATCTTTGAGGTCCAGGACCCAAGTCACAGAGGAAGATGCAGAGCCTATCCCAGGCTGCTGGCCGAATTCTCATTTCTCTGGGGACTCTCAGTGTATTCTCTGGAGTTATCGCTTTCTTCCCTGTCTTTTCTTACAAGCTTTGGTTCACAGGATGGAATGTCTGGATTGCTTGCCCCATCTGGAATGGAGCTTTGGTAGGAAAATATTTTATTACATATATTGAGAGAGTATAGAAAGAAGGGAGGGAAAGAAGAAAAAGAATGACGTGTCTTTTTGGGGGTGCTCCTGGGTGGCTCAGTCAGTTAGTTGAGTGTCCGACTCCGGCTCAGGTCATGATGTCATGGTTCACTAGTTCAAGAGCCCCACACGGGGTTCTGTCCTGACAGCTTGGAGCCTGGAACCTGCTTCAGATTCTGTGTCTCCCTCTCTCTCTGCCCCTCCCCCACTCATGCTCTGTCTTTCTCTCTCAAAAAATAGACATTAAAGGGGCGCCTAGGTGGCTTGGTCGGTTAAGCGTCCGACTTCAGCTCAGGTCACGATCTCACGGTCCGTGAGTTCGAGCCCCGCGTCGGGCTCTGGGCTGATGGCTCAGAGCCTGGAGCCTGTTTCGATTCTGTGTCTCCCTCTCTCTCTGCCCCTACCCCGCTCATGCTCTATCTCTCTTACTCTCAAAAATGAATAAATGTTAAAAAAAATTTTTTTTTGAAGACCCAATTCCAACAGAGACGCCTAGGCCTCACCTCATTCCTACCCAGCACACACTTGAGCACAGGCTTGTCTTTCTAGACCTCTGCTGTGTCAGTCAAGCTCCTCCTTCAAAAACCTTCAGTGTTGCTTCATTGTCCAAACGAAGCCGAGATATGTTAGCCTGAATTTTGAGGCCCTTCTCAACCTAGACTCATGTGGCTTTCAAGCCTGATTTCCTACTCTTTTCTACCAGGAACCAGAGCTCCTGCCCCTCTGGATGGGAAGGAAGGGAGGGAAGATGGGTGTGCCCCTGTCTCACTGTTTCCCAAGCCTGGCTGCCACCTTCCCACCTTTACACGCATTTCTCCCACTGCCCAGACTGCCCTTCCCTCTGCCATCTCCTGCTGAAATCACACCCATCCCTCAAACCTGCTTCGGGTCCCGTTTCCCCCATGCTGCTTTCTTCCACGATCGTTCCCCCTGGAAGCGGTATCTTGTCACTGGGCCCTTCTCACACGGAGTGTACTCACTCTTCCTGCCTCATTTTGTGGACATTCTTATATGCACATTACTTTCACATCTGGACTGCAAATTCCAATGAAAGTTGGAGCCACTGTGTGTATGATTATTACTTGGTGAGCTTGCTTGTCCTATTTATCCTCTCTGTTCCATCTTCTAAAAAGTAGGAGATCAGGGCACCTGGGTGGCTCAGTCGGTTAAGCTTCCAGCTCTTGGTTTGAGCTCAGGTAGTGGTCTCCTGGTGGTAGTGAGATCAAGCCCCATGTCAGGCTCCATGCTGAGTGTGGAACCTGCTTCGGATTCTCTCTCTCTCCTTCTGCCCCTCTCTCCCGCTCATGCACACTCCCTCTCTCTTTAAAATAATAAATAAATAAATAAACTTTTTAAAGTCGGAGAAGATCTCCATCATTATAAGGATTAAATGAGTTATCACATGTAAAATGTTTAGTGTAGTGCCTGGCATACATACAGTAAGGGTTCAGTAAATGTTAATTTATGCTATTATGCCATCTGCAGAGTGCCTATCACATCCCTTGTTGGCAGTAGACTCACAACAGATGTTTATAAGTGAATAAATTAGCCCATATTAAAATGATTCCTCTAGGGGCACCTGGATGGCTCAGTCGGTTAAGCATCTGACTCTTGATTCCAGCTCAGGTCCTGGTCTTGTGGTTCGTGAGTTCGAGCTCCATGTCAGGCTCTGTGCTGTCAGGCTCTCTCTCCCTCCCTCTCTCTCTCAAAATAAATAAAGTGATCCCTCTAAAAGTTTCTATTACTGTTGTGATGCCTCCCCGCTCCCTTCAATTCGTCTGCTTCTGGGAACCTTTAGTCCTTTATGTCCTTTACAGGGGGCAATTTAAAGATCCTGTGGGAGGGCGCACAATTATCCGACCAGAGTGTTAGTTGCTACCGTTGCAAACCCCAAGCAATCTCTCTGGAACTGCCTGTGGAGCAGAAAGCTAGCCTGCCAAGAAGAGTAGAGAGAGAACAGAGTGCAGGACTGGGCCTTCTCTCCAGGCACCTCCTCTGGGTCCTTTCTGAAACCCGACTGCCCTGTTGTGCCCAGCTCTTGCCTCTCAGACACGGCCTCTCACATTTCCTTTTCCCATTTGACTTCTCTCCCCTACCCTCAAAACTCTTCCTTTCTCTTTCTTCCCTCTTCCCTGTCTAAATACAAGAGTTTAAAAAAGAGAAGAAAGCAAGAAAACAGGAGGCTATGACTCAGGGGACACCCGCCCTCTGTCTCGCAGGCATGCTGGACAGGGGCACCAGGGAAGATGGGTGTGCTCGCTCCTGAGCCACCTCCGTCCACAGGGTGGGTTTCCCAAGTTACTGAATGGCATTCATACACCAGCCTACTCCATGAAAGATCTTTTCAAAGTTTTGTGTAAACAAAGCAAAATTCAAGCTGGCAGCTACAACCAAAATATCAGGCGACTGCAATTCGGCTGCATTTTTCAACTTTTGAAAGGAAAGAAACGGTTCATGCCAAAGTGGTTAAGGCAGCCTGGAATCTAAGCGTCTAATAATGTCAGCTCTCTCCTTGGAGTTACACCAGGAGAGGAGTGTCCCCTTCGCTTTTCTCTTGTTTGCCCCCGTGTTTCTCGCCCGTAGAGGAGTAACGTGCCCATTGGATGCCTTTGCCTCTGAAAGCGTAGACTGGCCCCCAGCTCAGCATCAATGTTCAATTGCTCTTCATAATTCTGTTTTGTTGTGCTATTTATGCTGGCTCAACCTCCACAGGGTCCCTTGGAAACTTTCCTCTTGAGAATCAAGCCAACCTCTTTCGACTACAGATGGTTCTGTTTTTATCCACGGGAGTTTTATGGTGTGGCAATGCCACGTCTGGAATTTCAGCCGGAGCCACACGAGAAGTGTTGTGTGAACGTACATGTGCACACTTCTCCCCCACCTCTCTCGAATTCTCCAAGTCGGGCGTTCAAAATAAAATATGCCAGGAAAATGAAAAGCTGGATCTAAAAAAAAAAAACAAAAACAAAAACAGGCTGGACACAGAAGCTACAAAAGCAGCATATCACAAAACCATATTGGTAGAAGCTCTGATTTCCACCCCCTTAAATTTGTTGATACTATATATACAGTCATGTTTATTTCTCTGTCAAAAACCTAATTCGTAACTGCTTTTACTCCTGCCCTCATTCTATATCTGGTTTCAGGCATGTCTCTTCCTGGTTGTCTCTCTCAACCTCAAAACATTCCCTGACCAGGAACAAATGATTTATGGGTCAGGAATAAGCAGTTTCCAGGCTCAGTGACCACAGAAGGTCTCCTTCACCAGACCTGGAGCTGAATCAAAGATGAGCCCAGAATTCTTTTTTCTTTTTCATTATATATTGCCCTGACACCATTCCCTCCTTTGTTGAACTATTTTCATTCTGCACTTTGGATCTTTTTCCCTCAACGGAGGCTATTAAAAAACAAAACAAAACAAAACAAAACAAAACTTTTGAAAAGCTGAACACCAGTGCACCCAGAACAATTAATGTCCCGCCATGCATTCACTCTAATTATAATCTTTGTTACTTGAGACACGGAGATCACATATTTGCATCCTACCAGTAGGCTGAGGCTCCTGAATCTCAAAAGAAAAGCAAAGAGTAAAAGATAATGCTGTTGCTGGGCAAGTTTTCAGGGTTCTGTGACACATTTCCTTTCTGGTTCCTCCCATTTGTAATTTTAGCAATTTGTGGGAAAGATGAATGATAGACAATTAATCAAAATAAAACATATGGCAAGGGTTATAAAGCCAAGCTTTTATTGCAGTGACACCTTACAGTAGGGGAGGTTATAATTGCAATGGCAAAGGCAACACAGAAAATAAAAAAAAAAAATAAGCTTGTATGAATCATGTCTTTATGACACTGATGGCTTTTTTCTTCATTGTCATCCCAGATGAGGAAGAGATCAGAGCCATAAATCCATTTAGCCATTTGCTGTTCTTTCTAGTTCATAATAAAGTTGTCAAACCATGAGACAGATTGAACTCTTTCCAGAGGTACATTCTATCATGGATATTATTTTTCCATTTTCCTTTCACAGGCCATCATGACCGGTATACTTCTGCTGGTGGCTCACAAAGAGTGGACCAAGAGATACCTGGTAAATATATAGACCTTGAGTAGGATGGTTGAATAGGTTTGAAGGTCAAACCTCTACCAGTTCAGGATGGAACATAGAGAATGTGATTTCCAATTATAATTGAGTTCCTTCTGATTGATGCCTTACTATGACGGATTTCAGTAATAAACTGGCTTTAAATGAATATCTTTTATTTTTATTTTAGAGAGAGAGAGAGCATGAGTGGGAGAGAGGGAGGGAGAGAGAGAAAGAGAGAGAGAGAGAGAGAGAGAGAGAGAGAGAGAGTCTCAAACAGGCTCCACTCTCAGCTTGGACAGAGCCCGATGCAGGGTTTGATCCCACAACCCTGGGATCGTGACCTGAACTGAAATCAAGAGTCGGACGCCCAACCAACTGCCACCCAAGTGCCCATTAAATGAATAACTTATACCTGATTTCTTCTCCAAACACTTTCTACAAGTTCCTGCGATTATTGTAAATATTTAAGTATTCCAATTTGGAGAGGACAGAACCAATGTTATGCTCCCAAATTTCATTCTGAATAAATGGATCTATAGGCTCCTCTGTTTTTAATAATGTATGTTTAAGTCTCAACTCCTCAGCTTGGGATGTCCTTCCGCTGTCTCTGTTACTTCTCCTCCCCCCAAAAAAAGGATGGGAAGTCTATGATATACTGCATTTCAATAGTAGGGAACCAAGTAATCCCAGGATATAGAAAGACTACTTTGTTCTGATCATAGATCTTCCCTTGGCTCAAATAAGTGTGAGTCACCTGGGAATCTGGTTAAAATGTAAATTCTGATACAGTAGATCTGGGGGAGGTATGAGATTCTACATTTCTAACAAACTTCCAGGGATGTCAGTGCTACTGGACCATGGACCATGCCCTGACTAGCAAGGTCCTAGGATAAGGCAGGGATTCTGGTATTCATCTTTTTCCCACCGTAAGCTGGCTCTTAACACATGATAGAAGATAAATAAACACATGTTTGTTGAATGGAATTCAATTAGTTTTTGGCTCAGTTGGCTGATATGTTATTCTCCCAGAGTGTAGATTCAAGAAGAGACTAAAAGGGCCTAAAGAGAAAATTGTAACCCATTTCTCCTTCACTTCCCAGTAAAAGAGATTAATATCCAACAACGCTTTCTTTCTCCACATCGCTGAGAAGCTTTTGAAGAATCTAGTTTCCAAAGTAACAATTTATTTTTGTTTTATTTTCAGTGGGAAGCTAGTTTCACCTTTGTGATTCTAAGCATTATGGGATGTCCACTTCATTTTGCGATAGCCTTGGAATCTGCTCTCCTCGGTCCATATTGCTTCTACTCGTTTTCAGGGATTGCGGGGACCGGTTACCTCGGTTATGCAGTTGCCTTCCCTTTTCCATATGCAAAATTCCCATCAGCTTGCGTGGACCCACCACACTATGAAGTGTACCACCTGACGCTTCAAGCCTTCGACCTGTGCCTGAGCTTCGCCATGTTCTGTGTGTCCCTGACAGTGTGCATCAAGCTTTCTGCAGGACTTATCTGGAATAGACACATACATGTAAGTTTTCAGAAAGGGGGAACCATCTTTTTTCCATCCTGAATGCTAAAATGGAAAGTCTGCCATATTAGTACCTGATCTGTCTCTCTTACTTATCACTGTATCTTTTATAATCAGACTTTTCCCACTATTTCTACTTCTACTCCAGCAAAGAGGCTGATATACACCAACATCAAATTTACCTTTCTAACTTTTTCTAAGATGGCTAATAAGAATATTAATAATATTTGGGGCATCTGGGTGGTTCAGTTGGTTGGGCGTCCGGCTTTGGCTCAGGTCATGGTGTCACGGTTTGTGGGCTCAAGCCCCGTGTTGGGCTTTGTGCTGACAGCTCAGAGCCTGGAGCCTGCTTCAGATTCTGTGTTTCCCTCTCTCTCTGCCTATCGCCAGCTCACATTGTCTCTCTCTCTCTCTCTCTCTCTCTCTCTCTCTCTCTCCCTCTGTCTCTCTCAAAAATAAACATTAAAAAAATTTTTGAAGAAAATAATATGATAGTAATAGAAGTATGAACTGAATGTTTACTATGTATCAGTGTACTTCCCATTTCACACATAGTAGACTATAGCTAAAAAATGATGTAATTTGAGGGCTCCTGAGTGGCTCAGTCGGTTATACTCCCAACTTCGGCTCAGGTCATGATCTCACGGCTTGTCTGTATGAGCCCCACGTCAAGCTCTATGCTGACAGCTTAGAGCCTGCTTCAGATTCTGTGTCTCCCTCTCTTTCTGCCCCTCCCCTGCTCATGATTTATTCCTGTATCTCAAAAATAAACAAATATTAAAGAAATAAAGAGAATTATGTAATTTGCCCAACATCACACAGCCACTGAGCAGGAGGACCAGATTCAGAACCCAGAGCTATTTTTCTTTTTTTTTTTTTAAATTGTTTTTTTTAACATTTATTTATTTTTGAGACAGAGAGAGGCAGAGCATGAACGGGGGAGGGTCAGAGAGAGAGGGAGACACAGAATCGGAAGCAGGCTCCAAGCTCTGGGCCATCATCAGCCCAGAGCCCGATGCGGGGCTCGAACTCACGGACCGTGAGATCGTGACCTGAGCTGAAGTCGGACGCTTAACCGACTGAGCCACCCAGGCGCCCCCCAGAGCTATTTTTCTTAACAGTTCAGATTTATCCTGGGCTTCTTGTCACCCACATTGTATCCTCTCTCCTTCGCTAGACATCAAGATGCATAATTCTGGCCTCCAGGAGGGTTAGAGCAGGATCAACTGGGAGAACAGTACAAGTGATTTCTGATTCCAAATTCCTACATCTGATATGGGTCACTCCATTGTGGGTTGAACAGCCTCCTCCTGGAAAGAGATATTTCCCACTGCAAACTCTTATACTGGCTTGATGATTCAAGTTAGTTTTATATTAAGGTCAGGTGAACTTGAGTTATGTTAGCCAATTTTTTTCCCGGTTTGATCATATCAGCACAGATCAGCAAAGCTGGAAGACAAGAACTTGGCACTCTCAATACCTTTTGTGGTCAGTCTTGTCCTTTCAACTTTTACATAAGTCTGCAAAGGAAATCCTGTACATTCTTAGGAACAGAGTTGATTTTGCAAGGAGGCCCACTGAGAGTTGAGGCTAGTAGACTAAAATGACCTCCCCTGCTGTACTGCCAGTGCATCTAGAAGTTTAGTATTTGAAATTTCTCCCTTGTGGGGACTATCCCAACTTCCTAGAGCCCTTTTGTTAAAAGGAACATAAACCCAGGAGAACCACACATTAAAGTGTTAGCCACCCATAACTCCTTGGCATCAGACATCTGGCTGCCATCTTTGGGCATGACACCTAAAGTTTAACAATGGATGGAGGTCAGCGAGAAAACTATGAAAAATTATGTCCAGAGCTTGGTAAGCCAGCCTCATGGAAACCCAATAGTGAAGCCACCTGAAGTTCCTGGAAAGAGAAAAAATTCATTGAAAACAAAGCAAAGTTCTCTAAGTTTAGAATTTTGCCTTTGCCCATCCTGCTCAAAACAAGTGATTTCTAAATTAAGTGTGTAATTTCTAAATTGGATGCAAGATCCAACACAACTACAACATGTTGCTCAATGTGGATCAATAACATCAAAATCACCCAGGGTTCTTATTAAATCAGATTTCTGGCTTTCATCCCGGCCCACTCTTATGGCGGAAACTCAGGGGTTGGAGGCAGGGAATATGCATTTTTAGCACATGCCCCCAAGAGATTCTGCTAAAAATTCTCTTCCTAGCACAGGATTCTCTTACTGTCACTTCTGGACAGAATCTCAGTTTTCCCATGTGCATAAAATGCAGCACGAGTTTGGGTGAAAGCTCTCGATAAATTTAACAAGCAGCAAATCTTTGGTGAGCGTTTTTGGATGATTTGACACCACTTAATCCATGGTGGTGGCATATCATGTTTCATTAGCAAGGATGAGTGGCTGACACAATGGGATATGAGGTTCTGTATTAATAAATACACCACCGCCTCCCCGAGCCCACAAGGGGCATGTGCAGCTTGAGCAAACCTTTGTTACCATGTTACCATGTAGAGATCTCAGTGATACTATGCAGAGTTTCCAGCAGTGAAATAATGTATTGTTTGTCAAAATTCTAGAAAACATATAACCTTCTTAGAAGAAATGGCAGATCACTGGTCAGGATATAGAATTCTACATGGTGATTCTGCATTTAATGAGCCTCCAAGAGTTTTGATGTTAGGTTCCCTATGTGCTGGAAGAGACAAATCATATTTTTAAAATTTTATTAAAAATTATAAATGTATTAAAAGCTATATAAATACTGTAAAATATGCTGCTGATTTACTCTTCTTTCATATATGTATCAATGTAAATATGCATATGTAAATACAGGAATATTTATGCATGTAAATGTATGTAAATATCAGGAAAATCAAAAGCTGTGAAAATTTGTAAAAAAGAAGAAAGTGATAGTTTAAGGGAAGATTTGGGGGAAATTGTATTGTGTTAGAGAGTAAAATCATTTTTTTTCATGTATGTAATAGTCAATCTCACGATAGAAAATATTCACTTCTAAGAGTTTTTCCGTAAGTCTGAAAACATGTTTTCAGAAATTTATCAAACAGTCCCTTAGGAATCACCATAGTCATCATTTCTCTCTTCCCTGCGCCTTTTCACTTTAGGAGAATTGAAGTCACCTTTCATCCCAGGCAACTCAAACTATTATAACAAGATACCATAGACTTGGTGGCTTAACCAACATACATTTATTTCTCATGGTGTAGGAGACTGGAAGCCCAAGGTCAAGTTTCCAGTAAGGTCGATCTTCACTGAGGCCTCTCTTCCTGGCTTGCGGACGTCACCTCACTGTCCTTCTTGGGCCCTGCTCCTGGACAGAGAACTCTGTCCTCTTCTTATGAGGACACTAATCCCTTCATGGGGGTCCCATCCTCATGACCTCATTTAAATTTAATTTTCTCCCGAATGACTCACGTCTATATACCATCGCAGTGGGGAGTAGGGCTTTAACATAGTGATTTGGGAGGAAGACGCTAACAGTAGACAGCATCTGGTTGAGGGTCACACAGTGTTGGTGTGTGTGCGTATGCAGTCAGTTGGTCCCCAACTAAAACCACAGTGAGAAATGCTTGAAAGAGGCATAAAGGGTTTTGCTTTATGATGATTTTGATAAAAGCATTATATGAGTGCTACAGACTGAATGTTTGTGTCTCTGAAAAATTCATGTTGAAGCCCTAACCCCCCTCCCCCCTCCCTGCCCCCCTCACCCCCTGCACTGTGCTGGTTTTAGGAGGCGGGGCCTTTGGGAGATAATTAAGTTTAGTAAGATCAGGAAGGTAGAGCTCCCATGATGGGATTAACTTCATGATGCCCTTATAAGAAGGTGAAGAGGCCAGACTCCTCTCTCTCTCTCCGCCACATAAGGATACAGCAAGAGGTGGCCATCTGCCAAATAGGAAGAGGGTTCTCACCAGATGCTGAATCTGCTGACACCTTGATCTTGGTCTTCCAGCCTCTAGAACGGTGAGAAATGTTTGTTGTTTAAGCCACCCAGCCTATGGTAGTCTGTTACAGCGGCCCAAGCTAAGACCACAAGCCCTTCCAAATTTTCCAGGGCCTCATGGGAGGAGCTGGAGCTGGAAAAGGAGTAAGAGTCCCCGCTTCTGTGGCTACATGAAACACCATGAAGTGACCCTGTGGGCTTAGGACTCAGTGCAGGGGGCAAAGGAGCACCGCATAAGATTAAGTTGAGACACTAAAACGCAAAACAACCATAGCCGAAATTGTCTACATTCTTGGTCCAGTAAGTAATAAAGTGATGGGAAAGGAAAGAATTGGGACGCCAGACGTGCTGCAGCTGTCCCCTGCAGCTACTCCGCCCCTCCCCCACGGAATGGAATGGCTCCCTCTGTTTTCCTTTCATTATTCATTGTTATGTTTGGGGTTTTGTTTTTTTGTTTTTTTTTAATGAAAGGGGAAAGAAAATATTTTCCCCCTTAACATGTGATACAATGGTTTTATTTTTTTTTCTCAATGAATTGAGAAATATTTGCTTCCCATAAAAGATGTAGGTAAACCCTTGAAACAGTGAAAAAACATATGAGGACAGAATATTTATCAGTGGAGGACCGTCTTCCTCCAAACACAAGACAAATCTGCAGAAATATATTGGCTTCAAATCTTCTAGCGGATGTACCCTGCATCATCAGCAGTAGCAATGTGTTTTGCCATAAATTCATCCATGACTCTCATCCTAAAGGTCCGAGACCTCATGTTGGGCTACACCAAGGTCTTTCTGGTGCTTCTGGGAACTAAATCCCCTTGGGGAGATCCAAGTAAAACCTCAAGTAGGACCACACAGCGGTCAGAATGCACTGTATTTCTTCCTCACGAGTTCCTTTATGTGGTCTCCTCAACTTGGTCGATAGAAAAATCAGAATCTAGAAAAATAATTGCAATCCAGGGCATTAGCATTCCCTTGATCTCATTATGTTCTCTGGAATAATAATGCTGGTGAGTAGTAGCAGAGTGATTGTAGGTGTATTTACTGGGCAGTGACTACTTGTCAGGTGCTTTACCTCCTTTCTTCCTCACAACACTGCAAAACTCATTCTCCCCCTTTCACAGATGAGGACATTGAGCCTGCCATGTGGAGTCAGGATTCGCTCCTGGTCTCAAAGGGTCTGGAGGCCAGGCTCCACCCTGCTGAGCCACACCTTTTGGAGAGTGTATTCAGTTTTACAGACTCCGAGTGGCTTTGCATAGGCATGCATTTTGTGGACAGTCTTTCTTAGGTTTCTCACAGACAAAAATTAACTCACATATCAGAAATGGAAGCTATTTTTTCCGGGATATTTTCATTTCATTTAATCAGCAAGACGATGCCAAGGGTGATAGCAACTTGCTAAGAGAGGAAATGAGAAGGAAGTGTCTATTGTGATGTATTAAAATAAGCTTGATATTTTGTCAAAGCAGAAGAAATAGATGAGGCAGTAACCTGAAAACTGCCTTTTGTCAGTTTTTATTTTATAATCATTGTATCCACATATTTTCCTTTTGACAGTCAGTTTAATCTTTTAATATAAAATATCCTACTAGGGTTTTTTTTTTCCTTGCTCCTTACTTTTAATCTAAAATATTATTATGGGGACACTGGGGTGGCTCCGTAGTTAAGTACCTGACTTCTGCTCCAGTCAAGATCTCACAATTCGTGGGTTCAAGCCCCGCGTCAGGCTCTGTGCTGACAGCTCAGAGCCTGGAGCCTGCTTCAGATACTGTGTCTCCCACTCTCTCTGCCCCTCCCCTGATCATGCTCTGTCTCCTCTCTCTCTCTCTCTCTCTCTCCCTCTCTCTCACTCTCTCAAAGATACATAAACATTAAAAAAAATTTTTTAATGTTATTATTATGAATATATTTTTCAACAAACTTTAAATGCTGTATTTAAAACAAATAAGATATATATTTAAACCACAGAAGAAAGTTTTGCTTTCTAAAAGAGCAGAAACTTGAGCAGAAGTCAGAAACCTCCATTCTCTATAATCATATGGTGCCAATATGTGAGCACAAAGCCATTTAGGGAGGTAACAATGTTGGCTGGACACTTTGCATTGTATTAATTAACGAAGAGAATATGCAGTGGCTGTTACTGGGCACCTGAGTTCATTCCCCCAGGAAAGAAGAGAGAGACCCACAAGCAAAGTAATAGGGTGACATACAATCAAGGCTATGAGGATTGAGGAATGACACAACGTCACTTCCCTCCCAAACAGGCCCTACCAGCCAGCAGGGACAGTGGGTAAGGCAGCAGTTCACCCCTGCACACATCAGTAGTGGTGGACTTGAGCTTCCTCATCTCTAACACCACAGGGCTTGGCCAGCCACGTCCAAAGACCTTTCCAGATCGGTCTCGGTCTGTGATTTTCAAATAAAACTTTATTCCATTGGGGAAGATTAACACTCAGAAGGGAGGACTGTCAGCAACCAGGGGTGGCTCTTCACCTGTCCTAAGCCATGTTGATGTGTCGCTGGGGTACCCCACATAGCCTTTACCCTGCTAGCTCCAGAAGGAATATACACCAGGGACACCTGGGTGGCTCAGTCAGTTAAGTGTCCAACCTCGACTCAGGTCATGATCTCACAGTTCGTGGGTTCGAGCCCTGCACTGGGCTCTGTGCTGACAGCTTGGAGCCTGGAGCCTGCCTCAGACTCTGTGTCTCCCTCTCTTTCTGCCCCTACCCTGCTGTCTCTCTCTCTCTCTCTCTCTCTCAAGAATAAAATAAACATTAAATTTTTTTTAAAAAAGAAGGAATATGCACTAGCAATATTATCCAATCAAGATGGATATGAGAGTTGTCACAGATTTATAGATCGCTTTAACCACTTTGGGAAAACAACTTTCTCTGCTCAGTATTCGGTCTGCCATATCAAACCAACCAGAATTATCTTGTTGGTTGTCTTTTTTTATGATTCAGGTAAAAGTAATATATCGTGTTACATTAACTTTAGGTGTATGATATAATGTTTCAGCAATACTATGTATTTTCTCAGTGCTCATCAGGATAAGTGTACTCTTTGTGCACTTGATCCCCTGTATTTATTTCACCCATTCCCCTACCCACCTTCCCCCTGGCAAGCCACCAGGCAGCCACCAGTTTGTTCTTGTGTTTAAAAGTCTGTTTTTCCATTTGTCCCTTTTTTAAATTTGTTTGTTCGTTTTGTTTCTTAAACCCAACATAGGAGTGAAATTGTATGGTATGCGACTTTCTCTGATTGATCTATTTCACTTGGCATTATACCCTCTAGATCAATCTGTGTAGTTGCAGAACTTAACCATTGTTTTACCAAATAAGTAAGGAGTTTTAAACTCCAGTTGATGTGCAAAAAGGTTGTTCCAAATGTTTTCCTTCTCTTATTTCATATAACTAACCTAGTGTCATGGATAAGAAAGAAAGCTGCTAGTTAAAGCAATAGAATTGCTAAGCACTGGATGGTAATTAGTACCTATCTGACAAGAGGAGTATCTTGTGTTCACTAGTATATGACTTCCCTCCTATTACTTGTTGAGGAATCTGATTCCAAAGCCCTAAATACAACACTCATTATTTATACTTGCCCCTCAACATTTAGTGAACGTATATTATTTGCCATATACCATGCTAAAAGCTGAAGGGTAGAGACAGAAGGATAAGCAAGACATATTCTGGTCCCCCATTGACTTACAGGGACTGAGGGGAAATGTCACCTGCACCAGAAGGACCAGGAGCCCACATGAGGAATAATGAGATTTGAATTAGGTAGTGTTAGTGGATATGGAGAAGAGGTGAAACATTTGAAAGATATTTAGAAGGTAGGATCAACAGAACTTATCAGTTAGCATGAGGAATAAGGGAAGAGCTCAGGAAGATGCCAAGGGGTTTCTTTTTTTTTTTTAATTTTTCTTTAATGTTTATTTTTCTTTTTGAAAGAGAGAGAGAGAGAAAGCGTGAGCAGGGGAGAAGTGGAGAGAGAGGGAGACACAGAATCTGAAGCAGGCTCCAGGCTCTGAGCTGTGAGCATAGAGCCCAATGAGGGGCTCAAACTCACACACCATGAGATCATGACCTGAACCAAAGTCGGATACTTAGACTGAGTATCTGAGCCACCCAGGCACCCCATGGGATTTCTTGACCATGAGAGACAAGACAGTCCTTGGATTTAATGGGTGAGTCCTACTTTTATCACTTAGGGTTTCATAGCCCGTCATTAATAAAAAGCCATTTTAAGAACCTAATAGAAGGGATCAAAAGGACTTCTTCCTGGGGTTCAACTCAATGAGGTACTGAAGCTTGCCACTGGACACTCCATGGCTTTAGTTGGTTACATACCAGATCCAAATGATGCCTTGCTTTGAGTTCATAATAAACCTAGTGCTGAAGAACACGGGCTATAAAAACAGTTTCAATCTAGGCCATATTTAACAACTTATCTCTTCGTTTCTTCTACTGACACTCTTATGGCAAAGGCTGCCAATGAGCAACCTGTACATAGCCAAGCCCAATGGAGTCTTTTCAATCCACGTTTTCCTTGACCTCTTCACAACCTTTGAAACTATTGACCACTTTCTCCATGAAATCCTCTCCCCTCTGACTTCCATGGACCATTTGCTTTGGTTTTCTTCCTTTCTCCTTGGTTTTTCCTTTTCAATCTCTCTGATGGCTCCATTGCTCTGCTGAATCCTTAAAGGCTGGTGACTTCAGTTATCACCTTTGGGCTGATACCTTACACATCCATGTCTATAGCCCAGTTCCTTCTCCTCCTCTAATGAGTTCCACATCTGACTATTTTCTGGACACTCTCCTGGGGGTCTCACAGACACATCAAACTCAAGATGTTTATAATGGCGCTGATCATCTCCTTGTCCCCAACACCTGCTCTTCTTCCTTTAAATCCAGCTCAGTTGCCAGCAGTCCTGGTGACACTCAGGACAAGCCTGAGACTTGGAATCATCCTTGACTCCTCCCACCTGAGCTGATCACCATATCCTGGCAGCTACACCCCTTATTCACTGTGTCCCCCTTTCTCTGTACTGATCAAATGGCCCTGGTCCAGCCCTCCATCTTCTCTCACTCAGACATCTTTGCTTCCAATCTTGTCTTTCTTGAGAAGTATCCTCCACACAGGCTCTAGACTGAACCTTCTGAAGTTCCAATGTGCTCTTGTTACTTTCCCGCTTTACATCCTTCCGTGACTCCCCTTCACACTCAAGATACAGCCACGCTCCTCTATGTGACATTCATGTGTGTGTAGCTCCTTTCCAAGAATATGTGTTCCTTGAGAATGGAGACTGACTAAAGTGAGCTAAATGGTGGGACTGGGAGGATGAGACTCAGAAGACAGGAGAGTAGCAGGTTGCAATACTAGATGCCACGTTTACGTATTCCTAGCCAGAGCTAAAATCTTACCTCACTCTATGTCAGGAATATTTCAAATTTAAAAGCAATTCACACAACATGCAGGAATTTACTGTGGTCATGGACTCCAAAACAGAGCTCCAGGAAGGAATACAGAGGAAAAGTAGATATGAACTTCCATACCAAGGAAAAGTGCCTTATTGAAGAATTGCTTTCAGCATTATTTATGGTATGTGGAGATCCTGAGAAGTCATGGTACTTTTGAAGTCAGACAGTTTGAGGTATAATTGTTTCCTCTGTCACCTACCATCTGAGTAGCCTTGAGCAAATCAATATTGAACCTCTTTGAGCCCTAGAGATAACACTACCCCACATGTTGCAAAGTGAAATGGTATAAATTACTACAAAGACCCTTACACGGACTTGGCCCTTGATAGTTGCTCAAGAAATGTTTGCTTTCTTCCTCTTACTTCTAATCAAATTTAAATTCTTGGCTCTCATTCAAAGATTTTAGAAAGAACCCTTTAACCTTCTGTTAATTTTCAAAATGCCCCAAGCCAATCCAAACCAGACAAAACAAATAACAAATGACCAAAAAAGATATTCAACAGAGAGATTCCTCACTTCCTTAGACAGTCCCTGCCCACAAAAGTAATGGTTCTTCTGAACTGTTTTATGCTTATGCCAGATATTTTATTACACATATATTTCTTTTTTATATCTTTCTGCCATCCCCCTTCACCAATATCACCAATATTGTTCTCTCTGGTGATTCCTTTTAAATCCTTAAGTGGTACCATGGTGCTGTTACTTGAGTCATCCTTCATTGGGTTCCTGTGACATAAAAAAGGCTAAATTAAATGTCAGAAGTGACACTCTATTTTCTTTGATAAATTGTAGAAATAAACACTACTTTATTTTTTTTCTTCTAGGGTCAAAAGAATGGACAATAAATTTGAAGCAGTGTTCCTCTTAAATTTGTTATATTTGTGGCCATTATTTTGAAATACAAAATAATTTTCATCTTCAAACAGTTTTTTCTGTGTTCTTATAAAATAAAAGTTGAGATAATTGTACATTTATGCCCTTTAGATTATCAACCTTGTTTTTTTCTGATTACATATTATGATTTTTAAAATGGAAATTTTATCATCATTGTCATAAAAATTTTTTAATCTGAAATACAAATTTCCAGTGAATGAATGTTTTCTTTAAATTCCTTTTGTCCCTGTTTAGTGTTTCATTAAACTATAATTCTATCTTACCTAAATGAAGCAACCATTTTGCTCAGCATTTCTTCATTGCCATTACCAAAGCAACTGTAGATCTTCAAACACAATTAAAACATAGAATAGTAGCCATAATGAGAAGGGTCTCCTGCGAGGGGAGAATGAGCCCCCCTCCTCGCTTCTCTATAAGTTGTCTATGGCACTCGTGACAGTTTAATAGTCAGAAGGGACCATAGCTGGGGCGCCTTGGTGGCTCAATCTATTAAGCATCAACTCTTGATTTTGGGTCAGGTCATGATCTCACGGCTCATGAGTTCAAGCCCCTCATCGGGCTCTGTGCTGACAGTGTGGAGCCTGTTTGGGATTTTCTCTCTCTCCCTCTCTCTCTGGCCCTCCCCCACTTGTACTCTCTGTCTCTCAAAATAAATTAATTTAAAAAAATAAAATAAAATAAGAAGGGACCATAGCTGTCCTTTTGGCCAACTTTTCACAAATGTCCCAAGGTCTAAATGCCCCTGACAGCTCAACCATTCCCAAGAGGCAACCCCATTCAGCAGTTGAGTGGCTCTCAATTGAGAAGGCACAGCTTATTTGGGTGGCTGTAAGAGGTCTTGGGGCACCTGGCTGACTCAGTCAGTAGAGCATGCAACTCTGGATCCTGGGGTTGTGAGTTCGAGCCCCACATTGGGTATAGAGATTAGTCAACAATAAAATCATTTTTAAAAAATGTAAAAGGTCTCTTCTAATCTGGCCAAAGATTTGCTTCTTATATTCTCTATGTCATATATTCTTACATGTCTCTATGTCTCTATGCCCACAGGTCTTAATAATATAGCACAGTGGTTCTCAAATGTGATTCCTATGCCAGCAACAGCATCATCACTGGGAACTTGTATGAACTGAAAATTTGGGAGCTGGGTCCCAACGGTCTGCGTTGGGAAACCCTCCTCCAGGTGATTCTGATGCATGCTGAAGTTTGAGAAGCACCCGTGGAGCGTAATGGAAAGCAGGCAGGACTTCAGAATGAAAAACACCAGGATTCAGATCCTAGCCCTCTGGTCAGTTTAGGTAGGTAATGGGCTCGGTTCCTCCCTGGTCAAATGGAACTGATGAGGAGAGCTGATTCCTAGGCTTGTTGAGAGAATTCAGTGACACTATCTAGGTAAACCACATAGCAGAAAATCAAACACAAGAACAAAAACAGTGTCTAGTGTTGTTGATTCATTCAACACATTTATTAGATGCCTTTGAATATCAGTGTCTACGGAGTCCATTAATTTGAGAATGCACAAGTACAGAGTGAAAATTTTAGACGTAACATTAAAAAATTTTTTAATGTTTATTTATTTTTGAGAGAGAGCCAGAGCGTGAGTGGGAGAAGGGCGGAAAGAGAGGGAGACACAGAATCCGAAGCAGGCTCCAGGCTCTGAGCTGTCAGCACAGAGTCTGATGTGGGGCTCGAACCCGCCGACCACAAGATCATGACCTTACCTGAATAGACATAACATTTTAGACATATCATGGAAAAATATGATATTTAGAGAAGCTAAACAACATGTTCCAGAAGACACAACTGAATTGCTGGTGTCTGGAAGTCCTCTAGGTACCACTCAGACCTCAGCTCTGCAATCAACACATGTTCCTCTGTCACCTAAGAACCTATAAGACGTCTAGCTCTGGGCCTGGGACTTATCCGTATAGAGCCTGAATTAATTTTAATATTATTTGAACATTTTGAGCCAGGACTGAGTGCCCTGGCTATTTATTTATTTACTTCCATTCTACTTTCTTATTTGCATCCGTCTCTGTTTTGAAAGGGTTTAAGGTGACTTTTGGGCATTTTATCAAGAATTAAAGTTTCAGCTGCTATGGCACCAACCGTGGGGCCAGTGAGGTCCAGTGATTGCTTCCTGGAACTTTGGTGCTCAGCACCAAAGATCCCAAACACAGTTCTAAAGATCCCAAACTGATACACAAGTGAAAGAGTCTAATACCCACAGCACAGTTCTAAAGATCCCAAACTGATACACAAGTGAAAGAGTCTAATACCAAGTGCTTTAGGCTGACTGGAATCCCATGTAGAATGTGTTAAAAATTATATTCAGTTCTCAAGAAATATGTGGGGGTTATTTCTTGCCCTTGCTTTCACAAAGAAATGAGCAGACATTTTACTATGCCCTTGCCTGGGAGAACTAAATTTTTGGTTCATGCTCACCATCACATGCCAAAAAAAAGGCTGCTTTACAGGCCTTCCGGAAGGAATAAGGCACCTTTACTTTAAAACAGCCTGTTTCCAGTTTTGTGTGGCTGATAATATTACTGGACTAGTGACAGAGGCCAAGGCAAGAAAATAGGCTGGGTTACTTATAACTCTTTGAATGTGGACACATCAGCTTGTGGGAAGGAAACTATTTAAAATGGGGCTTAGGGAAAGGGGGGAAAAATCCCCTTTCCCCATATGAGATTCTTCCACAGTGTTGTCATGCAATCTTGAAAACCTCCATAGAACAGTGGATCACTCTCATTGGATATATGCAAATTATCTGAGACCCAGTGGTTTCCTGCCAGGCAAAAACTTATAATAACAGAGCAAGAATGCAATCTGAGCCCTTGCTTTCTGCAATCCCTGAAAGAACAGAGTCGTTCTTGACAGGGCAATTTCAGCCCTTGACATTCCAGGAAATAGCTTAATAATGTCATTTAGGCTGGGGTTGTAACCAATCCTAAGACATGGAGACACAAATGCCATATGTAAGATTTAAAATATGGGTTCAGGGACCATTATTCATTTTCACAGAGAGTTTAACAACAAAACACCGCCACAACAAAAACTAATCCATGCATCCTAATTAAATTTAGCATTGTCCCCACTAATTAAACCCAAATGAGGAAACGGAAGGGTTCCTGTCCAGAAATTTCAGACACATCCTGAAGACTATTTCTTTTCCATTGACTTTCCTAGGTACTAGGACCATGTCATGTCCAGGATGTGGTAACCAAACAAAACTGTTTTTTGATCATTAATATATGTCCAGAAGTGAACCCCATCTTGGGGCCTCACAGGCCTTTATGAGACACGCTGGCCTTTACATTTCAATGTGTTTCATTTTCTCTGGGTGCTGTACAGCTGAAAAAGGTTACAAGACTCAGGTTAAAAGTCAGGAAGTAGATCAGGGCCCCATACTATGACATCACTTTCTTGCAATGCAATGATGCAATGACATTTCCTGCAGGAAAATGATTAGAGTTGACAGGCAGCCTCAGTTCCCTGCAGTGGAAGGTGTCGGGCCTCCCTCACTCCAGCTCCTGCCTCCCTCCCTCCTGTCCCTTGTCTGGGGCTTCTCAGAGGCCAGAGAGAAAGAGAGACAGACCCAAGCCACTTCCATTTTGTGAAAATCCTGATATATTTAAAATGAAGGTGTGTTAGAATTTAGCTACACAACTTGTGGAATATATTAATTGTTAAAGCAATTGACATTTTTAAACAAAATATATATACTTTTGCCATTTACAAAACAGTTTCTAGATCTATTATTAAAGGTGACATAGGGGCACCTGGGTGGCTCAGGTAGTTGAGCGTCTGACTTCTGATCTCAGTCAGGTCATGATCTCAGGGTCATGGAATTGAAGCCCACATCAGGCTCTGCACTGAGCGTGGAACCTTCTTGAAATTCTCTCTCTTTTTTCTCTCTCTCTCTCCCCTCTGTCCCTCTGTCCCTCTCCCTCTCTCTCTCTCTCTCTCTCAAATTAAAAATTAAAAAAAAAAATTTTTTTAAGTGACATATAGGCAGAGCCACAAGGGCACATGCTGGCCAAAGGGAAGAGCAGGGATTAAAATTGACTCACTCTCTGATCATCAACCCATGCTTGCTGGAGCGGTACGAGATCTTTTCCTGATTTACACAAATGTCTCCCCACTCGCAATAGGACGTTTTGTAACAGACACAGGTTTAAGTTGAATGACGAGTCATTCTTCTGCTTTCAGTCCCCGGTGTCTCTATACCTGTAGGTGTAACATCTTTCAGGGGCATCTCCAGAAGTGTACATTTTAGGACCTGCTTGATTATGAATGCTAGGCCAGTGAGTCTCCTGCCAGAATCACCCCAGCATGTAGAGAGCCTTTTGGGGGGACTTATAAACAAGTGCTGCTCGTGAGCCCCCACAGGCTGTGTGGGGCACATGGCTTGGTGAGTAGAGGCTCTGAGCAAGGCTTCGCCCTGGCTAGGTACTTTTATGTTCAAATTGTTGTACTGTAATGGCATTAATGGCCCTCAATATGGTGGACGCTGCTCTCAACTCCATACTCAGACAGAACTGCCCGGGCCCTTAACACCAATTTAGAGACCCGAATCAAGGCAAGAAGAATCTAAGGGCTGGCACCAATACTGGGACTCCACATCAAACTGTCCTTGTTTGTCCATCTGTGGCCTCGTAACTCGGTTCCTGGATTTCTGCCTCTGTGTGAGCTCTAGTGGCTGGGTGCCTGGTGAGTGCTGCCTGGGACTAAGCGTTGATTCCCTTGATTTACCTTACCATGCCTCTTCTGGAGACCTCAGGTCTGCCCCCATAAACAACAGAATGAGGACTCCAGACTTAGAAGCTTCTGTCATTTTTCTCCTGCTTGTCACCCTGCTTTGGGATCCTCTCAGGAGTTAATGGCATCTGCCGAGCAATGACTGCAGCTATGACGAGAGAACAGCTTCCTGGCACATCTTTTGTCTGTTTCAAAACAAAACTAAGGCTAAGGCACTTTTATGTCAGAAGAGAGTCAGCAGAAGTTTCTACTCCAAAAAAAAAAAAAAAAAGGTTATGACTTCAGAAATGTAAAGTCTTAGGATCCCTGATGGATTTACATGCTGGAAGCAATGTTTCTAGATAATGCACTGGGTTTGCCAGACAGGTTTAAGCTCTCTGTGGCAGTTGGATGGATACGTGTCAGGGATGCTATGAGGCACGGCTTACACAGAGCTCAAAAATTGGGAGTGCATCTATAAATCATGACACAGTAACTGGATAGAGCTTGCAGTGACAATATACTAGCTCTGGAAAAATTAGCAAATATCTCAAGGGCTAATGCATTTCTTTAGGATGAGTCAAAACACAAGCAGAGTTGTCACTCCTTTCCTTCACTACCCTCTGGGTGTTCTCTCAAAGGTGTAGGTCTTCATGAGTAACTGTTTCCACAGTCTCTCAAAGTATCAGTGGCTACAACCCGGGAAGCATGACATGCCTAGAAGGACTATAAAACTTAGATCACGGGCAAGAATGTAAAATGTCCGACATTACTGGGTTTTGATTACTGTGCCAAATTTGCATTCTTACGCTATCTAATCACTCCTGTGAAGGAAATTCATTATTTCCTAGAGTTGAACTTACGAGGAAAAAAAGAATTTATTTTACATTTGGTATTTTTGTAAAGTCACAAGTTCTGGAGCCTGTATTTTTCACCATTTGAGTAACCCTTCTGCTTGCCCATACGTGTTGAAAGTGTCATTTAACCTGAATACACAGATCAGACTTGCTGAAGACTTTACCCTTTCACCTTGCTGTAGGCAACAAGAAAGATCAAAGCTTCCTGTATGTTTTAGGGATGACCCCTTCTTTGTTCCGAACACTTTTCACATCTCCTGTTTGTGGAAGCTTCTGCAAAGACTGATTATTTCTCCATTCCATAAATCTGCTTATTATAAGCAAGACTGCCATTGCCCATTTGGCCTCTTAGAAGAAGGAATTTACTGATGTGGACAGATACTTTATCATAGCTTTTTAAAATCATAGTATTTAAGGGTACCTGGGTGGCTCAGTTGGTTAAGCCTCTGACTTCGGCTCAGGTCATGATCTCACGATTCGTGAGTTCAAGCCCCGCAATGGGCTCTGTGCTGACAGCTCAGGGCCTGGAGCCTGCTTCGGATTCTGTGCCTCCCTCTCTCTGCCCCTTCCCCACTCATGCTCTGTCTCTCTGTCTCTCTGTCTCTCTCTTTGTCTCCCAAAAATAAACATTAAAAAAATTAAAATCGAATTTCCTTATAAAAAAATTAAAATCATAGTATTTAAAACACATATTTTAGGAAAAAGAATGGTCAGAATTAGATTTTTTTAAGTATTTATAATCAATATGCTATAATGATAAGGCTGAGATACAACAAGGAAAAAACTCATCTGTTGTCAATTCTGCCATGAAATAACCAAATGACTGACATACTTTATGTATTTTATTTCTACTTTAAATGACCTTAATTTATTTGTTAATTCATTAGTTCTTTTTGGCTGGAGTAGAATATAAAATGAACCATGATATATTATTTCATTTAGTTCGTTAATTTATTACTGATTAAGAATACATAAAGTGACTACCAGAGGACAAGGGACAATGACTTGTAGATTGAAATCTTCTAGTTCACAAAACAGAGATGATACAGAAATAAACACCATGAAGGTTACACGGGTTCAATACTTTCCAGGCTAAGGGCTGAAAAGCAAATCTTTTCACCTTTTTTGGTCTTAGTTTTCTCGTCTATAAAACAAAGGAGCCAAAATTAATCGTATGGTCCCTTTAGCTCTAAAATTCTGGGACTAGGGGCACCTGGGTAGCCTAATCAGTTATGTGTCCAATTCTGGATTTTGGCTCAGGTCATGATCTCACAGTTGGTGAGATCAAGCCTAGCATTGGGTTCTGTGCTGACAGCAAGGGATTCTCCCTCCTTCTCTCTCTGCCCCTCCCCCACTCATGCTCTCTCTCCCTCTTTCAAAAATATATAAACATTTTTTAAAAAACTAAAAGAAATACATGCCAGTGCTAAAAGCAAATTTAAGGGGTCCCTGAGTGGCTCAGTCAGTTTAAGCTTCCAACTTCCGCTCAGGTCATGATCTCACGGTTCATGGGTTCAAGTTCTGCATCAAGTTCTGTGCTGACAGCTCAGAGCCTGGAGCCTGCTTCCAATCCTGTGTCTCCCTCTCTCTCTGCCCCTCCCCCACTTTCACCCTGTCTCTGTCTCTCTCTCTCTCTCTCTCAAAAATAAATAAACATTAAAAAAAAAAACTTAAAATGTTCAAACTCTCACAAGCTTTGTTTGTCAAATATCATAAAGAAGGTAAGCTCAAATCTGATTTACGACCACTGATGGGGAGGTGGACGCTATTACAGATATGGTGATCAATGAGAGGAAAAATATGGAGTTTGGCCAGAAGTAGGAGAAAATATCTCAGTGGAATAGACACACTGGGAGGGAGGGAGCCACAGCAGAGAGCTGAACAGCAAGACTGGGCTGAGTGCACTGCAAGTCTCAGATCAATCAATCAACAAGGATTTTATTCTGCTCAGGTTACTTTATTTGTTAAGGGATTCTTAAGGGGGCGCCTGAGATAACATGGCCAAGGATTATAAGCCATACTAAGTATAGAAGACTGTAAAAATATCTTAGCATCTAGCTCTATAAGACCAGTGGAAGAAGGACATCTGTAAGTAAAGAGGGCTTAGAAAATATTTTAAGAATGCTCTGAGGTTCAGCTTCAAACGGAGGGTCCTGGCTAAGGATTGTGAAGAAATAGCAGTTACAGACAGCCAGTGGATGATAACCAAAATGGAGTTACTCTCTCTCTAAGCAAAGACTGCGGACAACCACTATTTGGGGAGGATATTACCAAACTGTTGCAAGCAATTACTTTGGCTGCCAACCAAGGAAGCATCTTCACATGTCCTCAAGACATAAATGACACTTTAGTGACGTAGATAGATTGCCCGCACGACTCATTTCTCTCAGAGATAGAAAAATATGTGATGCCCTATAATGCTGTGTTCTCCACCATAATGAGAACTAGGTGAAGCCCACTGCATGGCCCTTTTTGCTCTGTTTGCCAGGAAGCTGGAGACAGAATTTAGACTCAATTTCAGGACCTACATTTAAATATCTAACCCACTGTTTTGAAATTTGTAACTTTTCACCTGATCTTTTGGGCTTCCCAATTTTGCTATCTTTGTATCTTTAATTACATGCTGCCTCATTCTTTCATTAATTTCACAGATTATTTATAAAGCATTTACTATGTACCAGGCATCTCAGGAGGGCAGGCGGAATGTGGCTCTGCCTGCCAGGCAGGAGACTCTATCTCTGGCTTATGCTGTGTTTAGCTCTTAGGGCTTGGTGTTTATATTGGGGATACAGTTCAAGCATTTTCCAGATGAACAAGGGTTCTGGGACATATAGCTAGTTTTCCTAATAACTCACTCCATTTCATCTCAGTTAGGAGTGGATTTTTCCCCTGAGGGTCTTTGATCCTACAGCTGCAGACATTCTGGCACCAGGGAGCCTTAGAGGTCAAGGTTCCAGGACACACAGAGGTCAATGAAATCAGGGGACATCTTAGACACCGCTGACAACCAACGGGAGTGAGCACTGTGGCTTCCAAGATGGATGGATGATGTCATTTGTGGTATAAATAAGTGTGTGCTTACCACGCTCAGACTGGGATCCAACAGGTGTGTCCCAGAACAGTGCTGTTTGGAAGAGACCCTCTGAGGAGAAAAGAGTCAATAAACTTCGTGCTTCCCTTAATCTAGGAAGTCTCTTTTTTTATGTCAGACTCCCCAAAATTGAGCATCGTGGAGTACTTCAACTTGAATCTCAGTTTCCCCGTCTGTAGAATAAACGAGCTGGATTTGCTAGGCTTCTAGCCCCTTCTAGCTCTAATCATCTGTCCATTTCTCCTTCCAGCCCTTTGGCTACACTGCTCTGCAAAGATAATCATCATTATCACTCTCTTCAAAAGCAATAAAACGCAATATGCAAATACAATGATAACACCTGTTTAATGGCAACACTGAAGGGCAAGCTTGAGACGTATTGAAAGATTGAGTTATAGCAAAAACTTGCTAGGTATGGTTGCTTTTCAAGATCATTTCCTTCATAGCGTATCCAAGGCAAATGGTTTACACCACGTCTTAATATACAGGTATATACGCACCCACACTCACATATTAGTACAGTGATGTATATATAATAAATGTGAAAAGAATCTGAGTAACTTGTGAACTTAGGAAATAGGTTACAAACTTTTTTATTAGTTTACAGACATTTTCATTTCATATCAGTGATTTGTATGTAAAACAAACATCTGGGAGTATAACAGACACAAATAAAAGGAAGACACAGTTTCTGCCCCAAAGAATTTACGATTCAGCAGAAGTACTTAATTTGATATATTTGATATCTGTGATATTTGAAATATGGACGTATGAAAGTTACACATTTATTTACAGTGAAATATCAATAGTGAGTACTACCCACTATGCTAAATGCTGATTGAAAATGGTAACTAAGGTCTCTGTGCTTTATACCCCTATCAGTTGGTTAAAAGGATACTTATTGGGCACCTGGGTGGCTCAATTAGTTAAGCGTCTGACTTTGGCTCAGGTCATCATCTCATGGTTCATGAATTCAAGCCCTGCATCGGACTCTCTGCTGTCAGCACTGAGCCTGCTTCGAATGCTCTGATCCCCCTTTCTCTCTGCCCCTCCCCCTCTCACACACTCTTTTTCTCACAAAAAGTAAGATTTTTTATTTCTTTTTATTTCTTTTTAATTTCTTTAATGTTTATTTATTTTTGAAAGAGAGAGAGACACAGAGCGGGAGCAGGGAAAGAGCAGAGACAGAGGGAGACAAAGAACCCACAGCAGCCTCCAGACTCTGAGCTGTCAGCATAGAGCCCAATGCAGGACTCGAACCCACGAGCTGTGAGATCATGACCTGAGCCGAAGTCGGATGCCCAACCAACTGAGCCACCCAGGTGCCCCAAAGTAAATTTTAAAAAAAAAAAAAGGATTCTTATTCACCCATCCATCCATCCATCCATTCATTCTGCAAACAATTATTAAATGCTTACTATGGCAAAAACACTGTAATAGGCACTTTGGAGGACAGAAGCATGATTTCTTAATGATTGCTGTCTTCAAGGATCTTAAAATTTAGGGACAGTGAGCTAACAAAGCAGAATGGAAAAGAAGCATCAGTAAAGGGCCAGAGAACACTTGGAGGACAGAGTAATTAGTCCCAAAAGTTAGGACAGCTTCCTTAGTGGAGATGGGGCAAGAAAGAATGAAAGACATTTTAATGGTGGAGACAAGGGGGGAATTCATCTTCAGAAAGAGAGATCAGTGAGAACAGAGGCACAGAGGCATGAAAATGAATGCATGCTCTGGGAAGAGCAAGTAGCCTGGTATGGCTGGAGCATGGTGTCCAAAGAGAATAGGGAGAGATGAGGCCAGAAAGTTAGGATAGAGCCAGCACATGGAACACGTGCAATGCCACACTAAACCTACTGATTCTATTCAGCTAACAGTAGGCAGTCAATAAAGGCTGATAAGGATAAGAACAAATAGGAGGTGGATACATACGAGATACCGAACATGTAATTTCCGTAATGAACTACTGCTAAAGAATAATTAAGGAGGGTAGGAAAAAAGGGTCTTCTAAATTAGGAGATTTAGGGGCTGCAGAGCAACAGGAGGAAGTCTTGCTCTTCATGAACACATTCTTTAGATATCAAAGTGAACATTTCTTCCTCATGAAGCCTCCCTTGCACCCTGATTGAACCAGAGCTCTCTGCTGTGGAACCGCAGAGATTCTTGCACTTTTCATTCATAGTACTTCGCAGGGTTTGTAATTATACACTTGCCTGCATTTGATTAATGTGTGTGGCCTTCGTTGGACTACAAGCTCCATAAAGGCAGGGATTTTGTGTTTGTTTTGCCCTTCAATTTTACTGTAGGCTACTCAATATGTCTGACCCAGAGAAGGGACTAAAATATTTGATGAATGAATGAATGAATGAATGGAAAGAAAGAAGGAGGGAAGGAAGGAGAAAGAAAGAAAGAAAGAAAAAGAAAGAAAGAAAGAAAGAGAAATATGGGAATGGACACTGTTGGAGAAGAATACTGAGAAATAATATTTCGGAACTCATAACTAGGTGTGGTGGTTTTAAAATATGGCTGCAAAATTCTTTGACATTGCTCTCACCGAAAGGCGGGCTCTAGGGGCGCCTGGGTGGCTCAGTCGGTTGAGCGTCCGACTTCGGCTCAGGTCACGATCTCACGGTCCGTGAGTTCAAGCTCCGCGTCAGGCTCTGTGCTGACAGCTCAGAGCCTGGAGCCTGTTTCGGATTCTGTGTCTCCCTCTCTCTGACCCTCCCCCATTCATGCTCTGTCTCTCTGTGTCTCAAAAATAAATAAACATTAAAAAAAATTTAAAAAAAAAAAGAAAGGTGGGCTCTATAGCATTTGCCATTGAATCTGAACAGCCTTGTGACAAACAGAATGCAGTGAAGATGAGGGTATCTGATTTCCAAGGCTAGGTTGAAACTACTTGGTTCTCTTAATATGATCGCTCTGGGAGAAGCCAGCTACCATGTAAAAAAATTTGACCACCTTGAGACCACCAGGCTGAAGAATCGACCTTGCTGGACGTTCCAGTTGATATCGTGAACTCATCTCTGCCAAAACATGTGACTCAACCTGTCTTCAACCTTTGGGACCTTCTCATCTGCCAGCTGAGTACCTTTGAGTGACCTTAGTAATTTCTTGGAGAAGCAAAAGAATTGTCCAGCTGAGCCCAGCCTGAATTAGATAGAATCTGTTTGCACAATAAAATGGTTCTCGTTTTATGCCAGTCGATTTGGGATAATTTGTTACTAGCAGTAGTAACTGGCACATCAACCAAAGTCTCAATAGAATCCTCTCCAATCACCGCCCATAGCAGTTGAGGAAACTGAGATCCAGAGAGATTAGCTTGTTTAACCATGTTTCTAAATTGGCAGCGGTAAAAGAGAGGAGGCCTAGGAACTAATCTTCTGACCCTCAGGCCACTGCCTTTTCCTTTCTAATATATGATAATGCATCAAGAAAAACTTCTGTTTGATTATATGCAGGGTGCAGAGAACAACTCTTTGTCATGCCACAATTTTACCCCATTGATGCTTTCTTCCCATTGATAATTAAATGGATTAGTCAAACTCCTTGACATATAAACAAAAAAGCGAACTGTGGCCTCCCTTGTGTGAAGCTTACAAATGTCGATGATGTGTGGACATTTGAATGCAACTACCTCCCAATTAGAGGAAGAAGCATGCTCAAGTATATAAGACACAATAACATTTCTTCTCAAGTTTGTGGCATTCAAACTCTTCGCTGACTAGGTTTTCAAGGCTGTCAGTTCCAAATTCACTGAAAGATCTTTCCTGCTGAAAGAAAAATGCCGCCTCTATTAATATCAACCTTTTCCTCTGCAGAACACTTGCTTGCTGGTGATTTATTATGGACAAGCTGCTTCCTGTTCCTTTTGAAAGTTAGGATTCTTTTTTTTTTTTTTTTAAATTTTGCAAGTAGAAGAATTCCCCATCTCTTGTGCCCAGGGCAATTTAGTTAAGGCTAATCTTCAGGACAGAGTTTGGGTATTTACAACTCACAAATTGATGCTTCCCCATACCACACAAAAGAGAAAGGGTCTGCTGCTGTATCTGATGTCAACTGGGAACTAATCCAAAACACAAATAAGGAAGACCAACTCATGCAACGTTTACGGGAAAAATTCTTTTGGATTTTGGAACTTTGCAATTATAAAGATGGGAAATTTTTCCCTTAAAAAGATCAGAGGTTAATTATCCTTTTGTTCGTGATAATTTCATTATTTTTAAAGAGACTCTGAGGAAAACAACTAAATAATCTGATGCGTATGCTCTCCATTAACTGTATCTCGAAGACAACTATGTACACGGATGACTCAAAAGTTCATGTTTATCTTATTACATTTTTCCTATTCCTACAGTGAAACCCATGAAAAGTCTAAAGAAAGACAAAGTCAAATTCACTTTTATTCAGGATTTTCATAATCACGGCTTCACAGGTTTTAATAAATGTTAATCTGTTTTAAATCCCACTCCTCCTGATGTAGAAGATACTGGAGTAGAGCGTGGCTTTAGGTAATGTTAGGTATTAGGACTCTCTCAGTTGCAGATGCCAGAACACCCAATTCAGACTCGTTTTAACAAAAAGTGGAATTGATTTGCTTACATAACAGAAAAGCACAGACTTAGAAGGCACCTTGGGCACAGCCAGAAGAGGGGGCACACTGGGGCTAGGCTTCCACCTCCAGACTGTCCCTTTCGCTCTGTTTTCCTCAGTGTTGGTTGGCACCTTTCTCAGGCTGAACCCATGTAATGGAAAAGATGACCACTGGCAGCTCTCAGCTCACATTCGGCCAGCTTCCAAGCTCAGCAGAAGAATTCTGGGTCACTTCAGACACAGGCCTGGGATTGATCCTGTCTGGTCCCTCTTGAGTCACGTGTCCACCCTCGTGGAATTCTCCTCGGCTGCACCTGTAAGGTACTGAGGATGGACTTACGGACTTACCACGAGTTGTAGTTGGATTTGAGCATAAATTATGTTTAAATAAAATCTTTGCCTTAAAGTAAGTGTATAAAATGGCATGCCAAGGGATACAGCGAAGCTTTCCAGAAACTCTGCCTTTCTTTTAAGTGATTTTCCCATACATATCTCACCTCCTTTTCAATACCAAACTTATCAAAAGCTGAATCTATATTTGCTTCTTCCCCTTTCTTTCCACAATCCTCCTGCCATCTAATCTCACTTCTCTGCTCAAATGCCATCAACAGCCAAGTCCAATGGCGTCCTTTTGGACCTCCTCCTGCTTGTCCTCTTGGCAGCATTAGACATTCTGAGCCACTCCCCCTTTTTCTTGGACCTCTCTATTCCTACAGCTCATGCTCCTTCTTTTTCTCTGATAGATTCTTCTTGGTTTTCTTCACTAGCAGATTCTTCTTGGTTTTCTTCACTAGCTTCTGCTATGTTCCACATGCCCCCAAACATACCTGTTCTCCAAAGTTTGGTCTGCAGCCTTCATTTCCTCTAACCTTTTCATCTCTCACTGGGGCCACTTCATTCAGTTCCATGGCCTCAACCTTCTCCTACCTGATGTAGACTTTAGGATCTAAGTTTAGTCTTCTGTCTGCTCTTAGGTGTGAGACAATAATTTCTGAGTGTTCCTCTACACTTTGATGTCTGTCTTAGTCTGTTCCGGCTACTGTAACAGAATACCATAGACGTAGTGGCTACAACCAATAGTTCTAGAAACTGGAAAGTCCAAGATTAAGGCACCAGGGGATTCAGTATCTGGTAAAGACCCACTTTCTGGTTCATAGCTGTCTTCTCACTGTGTCTTCACATAGCAGAAGGGGTGAAGTCACTCTCTGAGGTCTCTTTTATAAGGGTGTTAATCTGGAGCACCTGGGTGGTTCAGTCAGTTAAGACTTCGGCTCAGGTCATGATCTCGCAGTTCATGAGTTTGAGCCCCACATCAGGCTCGCTACTATCAGTGCAGACCCTGATTGAGATCCTCTGTCTCCCTCTCTCTGCCCCTCCTCTGCTCGTGCTCTCTCTCTCTCTCTCTCTCTCTCTCTCTCTTTCTCTCTCTTAAAAATAAACATTTATGGGGCGCCTGGGTGGCGCAGTCGGTTAAGCGTCCGACTTCAGCCAGGTCACGATCTCGCGGTCCGGGAGTTCGAGCCCCGCGTCAGGCTCTGGGCTGATGGCTCAGAGCCTGGAGCCTGTTTCCAATTCTGTGTCTCCCTCTCTCTCTGCCCCTCCCCCATTCATGCTCTGTCTCTCTCTGTCCCAAAAATAAATAAAAAAAATAATAATAATAAAAATAAACATTTATAAGAGTGTTAATCTTATTTATGAGGGCTCCATTCTCATGACCTAATCACCTCCCAAAGACACCCCCCCCACCTCCTAAGACCATCACCTTGGGCATTAGAATTTTAGCATATGAATTTGAGAGAGGACACATTCAGTCTATAGCAATGCCCTTCCATCATCAGAAACTCAGTATTTCCAGAAGCAAATTTATTAATTGACTCCCTGTAGTCCTCCATGCCCTACGAAGTGTCACAACCATTCTACCAGGTGATCATCCGGGGTGGAAGAAAATGGAATAATTTTCACTATTCACTTTCAACTCATATCCAATTGGACCTCCAAAGACCCCAGCCTGCACTTTTCTATGACAGCTGCCACTGTTCTAGTTCATAGCTTCACCCACTCTTCCCTATTACAATAACTTCCCAGCATCTTATTTTTTGTCTAAACCATCTTACTGAAAATACATATTGTTTACTCTCAAAATTGTTCATTCCATCCCATTCTCTAAGTTCAAAATACTTTGTTTGCAAGGCTTTCTATCACTAAACTCAACCCTTCTTGTTAACCTCATCTCCCATATGTTCATTTTAGACATTCTCTCGTTGAGCCACACCACCCAACCGTTCACATCTCTGCTCATGTCATTTCTTCAGTTTCAATAATGTTATTCCTTCACCTATCAATACTCTACTCATCCTTTTAAGATCTGCTTGGGTAGACAACAGTGTGGTTCTCCTCCTGCTAAACACATAGTAGATTGCACTCTTCTCAGTCCTTCGCATCCAACAGTTATGTCACTTGGTTTGGCCAGTGAAATATAAGTACAGTGCCATGTGATACTTCTGGACAGAAGTAATATAATTTAGAGTGAGATGGGATATTTTTTCTTTCTTCTATTTATTTCTTTTTCTCTTTCTTTCTGCTTTTCTTTCTTTCTTTCTTTCTTTCTTTCTTTCTTCCACTAAAGTGATTGGCAATGTCCCTGATGATGACTGCTCTGACGGTCTAGAATAAAGACGGTCTAGAATAAAGCTCCCACTCAAACCATGATAGACAAGTAACATGAGCAAGAAATAAATGTAGGTTGTCTTCATGTAAAGCCTGACTCCATTTTTTGATGTTGGACTGCTGATATCTTTTAACCTCACCCCCCCCCCCTTCCCTTCTGTTCCACATCTACACAAGCTGATTAAAAAACCCTGGGTGCACCTTTCTTTGATGCCAGTGGGCAGTTCAGACCATGTAAGCCCCTTCTTGCATGAAGGAATACTCACTCTGGCCTATCTTCTAATTATTATAAAAATCTAAGGCTAGTCTTCTTTTCTTGTTCCCTCAAGCCATTTTTAGACTTGCCTACTCCCCCCAGAAACTTCACTATGTGATGAGTTTTCTCATATCATCCTGCTATATGTGTGGCATTATTAATCTTAACATCTGAACTAAATTTGGGGTGGGAAGCCCCATTCTACTTTTGAGAAATGACCATTATAATTTGGGGTTTGAGGTTTGGTTTCCTTTGCAGAGGCCATAGCTGGGGTGCTACAAAGTGCTATTTCTTGATCTGTGTGTTCAATATATGAGATTGTTCACTTTGTGAAAAATCATTGGTTTGTATGCTTATGATGTGTATGCATATATGTGTGTGTGTGTGTGTGTGTTCTACTACAGTAAAAGATTATTTTTAAACATTTATTGAGATTATCCTAAAATAATTTCAACCTTGTTTTCTTTATCATTATCTCAGTATATGTATTGAAATGAGGTAGTGTGTACGTATGTATATGATGAAAAGGTAGTTAATGATAGAAGAAGAAAACAAGCTTTTGAAAAGGAAGCTAATTGTTAAGAAAGGCAGAATGACATAAATTCTAAATAGAAGTACAAGCAATATTCCTTTGTAATTACAGAAGGAGAATATCATGTAAAGCTTCAGAGAGAAAGTGGAATTATTGGTAGTGCATCAGTCAGAGTGGGCAAGATTATGCTGCATAACCACTGTTTCCATTACCATCAGTGAGTCTTGCCTGTCTGTGAAGTTCATATAAATATAATTTTACAGCATAGCTTCTTTTGTGTCTAGCTTCTCTCACTCAGCATTACATTTACAAGATTCATTCCTTTTGCTGTATGTGTTGGTAATACATCCCTTTTTCTTGCTCTGTAGTATACCATTGCATGAATATACCCACAATTCATTTCTCCATTTTCATATTGATGGTCAGTTTTTGGCTGTCATAAATAATGCTGCTATGGACATGTCTTTTGTACATATATGAATTCATTTCCATTATGTATATATGCAGGGGGGAAATAATTTGGCATATGATATACATATGTCTTGTTTTAGGAGATACTGCTAAACTGTTGTCTAGTGTGATTATACCAACTTACATTTCTACCAGCAGTGTGTGTTACTCTGTATCTTTGTCAGCTCTTGGTATTGTCAGTCCTCTTAATTTTAGCCATTCTAGTAAAAGGGTAGTGAAATCACCTATGTTCCCTGATGGATAATATTTACTGGCCATTTGATTACCTTCATTTGTGACACCTCTGTTCCAGTCATTCGCACATTTTTCTATGTAGAAAAAGACTCAGACTGGATGGTCTGCTTCATTTCTTGTTGATCTTTAGAAGTTCTTTAAATATTCTGACTCTGAGTCATTTGTGAGTTCTATGCATTGCAAATATATTCTTCTATTTTGAGCTCACCTTCTTATTCTCTTCATGGTAACTTTTGATGACAAAAGCTCTTAGTTTTATCAATGTCTAATAAATACATCAATCTTTTCTTTTTTTGTTATTATTTTCTATGCTCCATTTAAGAAATAATTCTCTACTTCAAAATCACAAAAACATTTTCCTGTTATTTTCTAGAAGCTTTACTGTTTTTCCTTTTACATTTAGTTCTACAATCCATCTGGACTTGCTTTCTTAGTACAGTGTGAGGTAAGGGGTCAAGATTCATTTTTCACATATATATACATATCCAATATAGGTATGCACATTGACTCTTGGTATAATTTAATCCATTAAACACACCAATTATTTCTCAAATCTCAATTTCTATAAGGTTATTATATCATTCTTGAGGTTCCTGAAACACTGCCTATAAAGCGGCAACCTCTGTTAAAAACTCCTCATGGTTTCCTGAAATCATTTTATTGGTAGTGAGTGGGGAGAAACCATTATGCCTCCTTACCACTAGTCCTAGAGATTAGCAGGCTGGCACTGCCTCCCTAGCCAGCAATTTCAAGGCTTTCAGGAGATAGCAATAATTTTTGTCCACCAAAACAAAAATTGTTTGTCCTTCTCTCTTGGTCCTATCAGCCCACCAGCACACATATATACTTTATCATAAATTAAGTTCCATTCTCTGCCATGGTATTTTGGGAACATACTTTTTTTTCTCGAGTTTATGAGTCCTAGTAGTCTACACAGAGTGAGTACTCAGCAAATAGTGGACCACCACCTATCACCTATGGGAAGATGTTCTCTTACCTCCCCAGGCGATGACCCACAAGGAGCCACTAGATGTAGCTGTGGAAGGGCCACGGCCTGTCTCTGGATAAAACTGCCCAAGTTCCTACTCCAGGTCTATTTCCCAGGATCAGTGGGACCACATGCAATTCCCCTAACCATCCAAAGCTCAGTCTCATTCATCTGCTCACTCGGGTAGTAATACTCTAGTATTATCATGGGCTTTGTGTTAGTATATGATAGGATTGTTGTGCAGAATATTACATGCAAAGTGGTTGTATCACTGCCTCTCATATAGTCTGCACCTAATAAATGTCAACTACTATTATTTCCTGCTATTAATGCAGAAGCCCAACTAACTAATCCACATCCTAGGGACCCTTCACAAAATGAAGTTTAGAAAACTGTTACAAGGAGGTGAAATGCTGGTTTTTACTAGTGTGCATATAGCCAAATGCCCCACCATAGGTTCTCAGGTTTCTTCCTCACAACCCAGAGATACTTTGAAAAAAGAAAAAAACAAAACACTATCTTTAATGTCAACCTTTTCCCAGAGATAGACAGACTGAAATAAATAGGTAATAAACATGCCAGCAATGAAATGAAAAAGAAATGTATTCTTTGGTTACAGTCTCCTTGGATTATCATAGTGACATTGCTTTAGGGTGTCACTTCCAAAATGACTTTTTCACTTGACTTTAAATTTCCAGGGAAAAGAAAATGCTCCCTAATTGAATAGGCCCTTAATGGCATGTGGCGGGGTGGGGGTGGGGGAGGGGGCATGTTGGGCAAAAGAATAACTATAGTTATCAAAAATAAGTCAATATTAAGATTATAAAATCCTTTAATTAGTATAATAACAGGGATTGAAGGCCATATCTCTAAAGACTTGGCTTTATGCAGGTGTAAGATAAATTTAGCTATCAGAAAGCCAGAGACAACTTTCACTCTTTCTTCCACATAAAGCCTAAGAATTATTGTGAACTTATTTGACTAAAGTAACCAAAAAATCTTTTCTCATAGAATGAAGGAGGCTGGCTACTTCAAATAAGAGCACTTTTTATCTCTTCCTTAGAAGTAACTTTTGAAATACTGTGTTTTGCTCGATTTGATCCTTTCTCTCTCCAAATATATCCAGGGTTCCCAACATCTACCTGATGAACAGTTTCAGAGATGAGGCTAAGACTATCTGAGCTGGGGAGACTTTATTAAGGGTGCAAACTTCTCTCCCTCTTAAAACATTTCTTGATATATAGAGAAACAGAGGAAGGATAGGAGCTAACTCTCCATCCAGCTTTTCCAGAGCCCCACTAAAGAGGAGTTTCCTTTAAAACCTGGTAAAGGTGATTCAGGGCTAGTGAACTTGAAAAAGGGTGGGATTTTTTTTGCTATATTTGGCTTGTGGGCCAAGAATTTAAATACTGACAGGCTCAATATAATGCTTCATCAGTGATGTTTAAGTGAGAGGCATACAACCCTGATCCACATGCAGGTAAGCAACAACCTGAACAGCAGGCATATCTGAGCAGGGATAGTAATGAACTTGGATAAAAATCCATTTTCCTAACAGTTGTACCTCTCCAGGTGCAGTCCATCTCCCAAGAGGGAAACCAATCACAGCACAAGAGGCCAATCAGAGCAAAATAGCATTCCCAAGATGGATTTCTTTGGTGGCATGCAAAGAAGCATGTATGAATCACCTGGACAGATCTAGAGAAGAAAAAAACATCTAAGGCTCCAGGTCATTCCAGGTCACTTACTGAATTCAGGAGTGAGAAGTCAATAGGATGGCGTCCTGGAGCTGGTCTCTGGAAACAGATTCGGGGAGAGCTGGTCACCTCACCAATACCCTCCACACAGCACCAGTAGTCTGACCCCACCCCCCCTTGCCTCTCTCAAACCGTAAAATCATCTCACATAAAATAGAAACCATATCGCCTAAAAAATGCGTTTAGCAAAGGAGAGCTTTGTTCATTAGCTTTTTAAATTAAGGTTTGATTCTTTGGCTACTGTGCTGAAAAGTCTCACTGTAGCTTTATACGGGCCTCTCCACCACAAAATGATGTTCTTCACACACTACGTTACTCAAAACTTCTTTGTTCAGTATTATTTGATTAAAGTACCTTCTGATGTCTTAACAAATAAAAACCATGAACCGAATACTTCTCCCATCCTACAAATCAGTAGATAATGGTAGCTCTAGGATTGCTTTTCCTTCAAAATTAGAAAGGAAACATGGATAACATTGTCCCCTCAGGAATTGTGGAGCATTAATACTGGAGCAGTACTAGTAACATACTATTAAATTTCAGGCAAGCCACTTAACCTCTCTGCCCTTTCTCCATCTGGAAATTCAGAAGATAAGTGGCCTACATCAACAATGCTATTTCAAAGGCAAACTGGTAAAAGATTGGTAAGCACTTTACAAATATTAAGTGCTCCATAATTACTGCTTGTTGTGACAAACTCTATTTTAAACTCATCCAGGATACAAAATATATATATATATATATTTCCCTGTCTTCTAGTCTAGGCTGAACGGTATGATCTGGACAAAAATATAGCAAAAAAGAAAATTAATCCTTACTAGATCTTTGGCTGCTATGAAGAAGGGTGCTCTTGAGAGAAATTTGAAGAAGCAAATTTTGATATATTGAAGGGGGATATGAAAGCACAAATAATGCTACTCCAGCAACTGATTCCTTCTTTCCCTGTAACCGGTTCAACACAGATCTCCAAATTTCTCTTTTGTTAAAATACGTAACTTGAAATAGATACTACAGCTAGGGTGGATATTTTGCCTATTAAGTGTAAGGCGTTATGACAAGAGCAGAAGCGGAATTATCCTCAACCTGAAATCACACAAATTTGAACCTTGCAGGAGTTCTGTTCTCCTTAAAGAAAAATGTGGATGCATGAAGATTGTTAAACCTTCCTCTTCTTTGGGCCTACAAGGTGGTCTTGCAAAACATGTTACTTTCACAAACTGTAATCAATTAATTAATTAATTTTTAATCAATTAACAAGTATTTATTGACCACCTACTACTATCTGTAAAGCGCTGTGCTAAGCTCCCATGTATGATATAGTTTAAGACAAAACAAAACAAAACAAAAGAACAAAAGATAGTTTCTCTTGCTCTTAAGAGCTCTGAATCTAATTGGACAGATAAGATATACACATGGGGCAAGATAAGTGGCACCATGAGACTGTCATTGATATGAGCCAAATGGCTAGTTCAAATAGTAAGTGAGAGACCAAGGGGGCAAACTGTCCTGGGCTGGGATGGTCAAGGCAGGCTTCTGAAGACAAGCAGGATTAAGCCCTGGATCTTAGTGTATTGAGTGGGGCGGGAGGCAGGGGATTGAGAAGACTTCATTTAAAGATGACCATGCGAAGTAAATGAAATGAAGGTTGAAATGTAAGCCAATTGTACCAGTTCTCTTCTGTCTCTCTTTTTCTTTCTCTTTCTCTGTCTCTCTCTGTCTCTCTCTCAGGCACACGCACACATGCATGTAAAATATAAGGGGAGAAAGTGCTCAGAGGTAAGTATGCCATACTTTTTGGCCTTTAAATATTAAACAGACTTCTATTGTACTTATTTTTCCTCCCTTCTCCCTCCTCCTCCTCTTTTCCTTCTTCTTTAGCCTTAGTCTACCTAGGAATTGGAGTACCGATCACTTTCAACTGTCCTGCGGCACTACGAAAAACTATAGAAATTCTCATGTCTGCTTCTGGAGAATTCCAAGGCTCTGGGTCTCAGAACCACAGAATCCTATCAACAAAGGAGCTTTAAAGGCCACGTAGTGCGGGGCTCCTGGATGACTTATTTGGTTAAGCATCTGACTCTTGGTTTCGACTCAGGTCATGATCTTGCAGTTGGTGAGTTCAAGCCCGGCATAGGCCTCCAGGCCCTGACAGTGGGGAGCCTGCTTGGGATTCTCTCTCTCCCTCTATCTCTACCCTTCCCCCGCTCATGCTGTCTCTCGTGCGCACGTGCACTCTTTCTCAAAATACATAAATAAACTTTAATTTTTTTTAAAAATAATAATAAAATCCACTTAGTTCATGCTACTCTGAAACAAGCCTGACACTGAATCCTTGCAGCAATCACGATGACACTGTGGCCCATCCTGAATATGGTTTCAAAGCTGTCGGAAGAAAATACCCCTGGGGACCCTTCAAACTACGTTGTGCAGAAATTAAATCTAAGACTCTCAGATTGTGATCAATTTTTTTTTTTTTTTTGCCATTTATCATTTGCATGAACGCATTATAAATCAGTGAGTATTTTGGTAAAATGCTGATGACATCAGTTTGAAGATCTAATTTCAAATTCAAGACAGACTGCATGCAGGTCAGCCGAAACTAGTTGCATACATGGTAGTGTCCTGCTTGATTCTTGTCAGTGGACATCAAGGAAGAACAGGAAAGAAGGAGGGGAAAGAAGGAAGAGAATGCCTTTAATTAAGGGCTTCCCCTAGGAAATTACCCAAAGCGTGAGTTGAGGTGCCAAAGAGTCCATGTTGCATATTTAGATTCATCTTCTGTTATACTTACCAATGACAGCCAAGTCAGCTTGCTGGGCATTTAAATTAGGGGAACAGTAGTTTGCTTTTCCAGGTTTAACTATCTGACAAGTTGTACTTAGACTTGACTGACTGTGTCATATTCTTTCCAGCCACCCCCCCTAACCCCCCCCCACACACACACACATCCACACAGAGGGAGACTCTTACCTCCACCACATATTATATCTAGGGGGATTCTAATCTAGAAAACGAAGAAACTGGGCCTCTTCCCTAGAATAACAGAAAACTAGCATTCACCAACAATAGACAAGTTACTTTTTATAAATCATTCTGTTGTAATAATTGTGTTCTCCTATGTAAGAGTTTTTCACAAAAATATGTCTTTTCTCCTTAAGCAAAGCATTTCAATCCTCAATGGGGGATTTGTGGATCATTGTGGTTTTAAGGACAGTTTACAAACTGGCATAACCCTGGATACAAGTTTTGAACAAAACTCAGGGATGTTTAGGAGAAGCCTTTCAAGTTGAATTTTAGGGGCACCTGGGTGGCTCAGTTGGTTAAACGTCCAACTTCAGCTCAGGTCATGATCTCATGGTGCGTGAGTTTGAGCCCAGCATCTGACAGCTCAGAGCCTGGAGCCTACTTCCGATTCTGTGTCCGCCTCTCTTTGTGCCCCTCCTCCACTCGCACTCCCTCTCTCTCTCTCTTTCAAAAATGAATAAACATTAAAAAAATGTTTTCAATTGAATTTTAGCCATTTGTATTGCAACATTTGGAAAAGTAGTCTGTTAAAATCCAGAATTAGGCCTGGTCATTTCCATAACCTTTGGTAAAAACTAAGAACTTTACTATAAATGAATGTTTCTTTCTAACTATTAATTTATTGGAATTAGCAGTTTTTTGTCTTAGAAAAATTCAATACATGAAACTAAAATAGAAAAACCAAGAGATGGTGTCATTCAATCAAGCAGGATCAAGCAGCACTTTTCATTTTAAAAACGTGGTCAAAAATAATTGAAGGAATTGTCATTGTTATGTTACTAACATGTTCATTTCTGTATCAATCTTTTCTTTAATTCATTTATTTGCCAAAAAGTATACTCCTTATCTCACTGCAACACGGTGAGATTCTCCACACATCCAAAGAGTTTGTAAAATGTTTTTTTCTTTTTTTTTCTTTTTTTTTTTTTTTTGAGGCAACTCTCCTGAAATGCCTAAAATGAAAGGGAGTTATTGATGTCTTCCAGAACTTTAATTGCAAGAACAGCTTTATCTCCCAGGCAGACAGACACTACACAAATGTTTGGTTTACCCCGTATCACACAGTTAACAAGGCTCTTGTAGGTTCAAGGAAAACAGATTGTAAGGCTTTGCCAGGAGGACTTAACATTCTAGGGGGGAGAAAACTGACAGATAATTCTGAAGACAGTGAATTTTAAAATAACCTCAACTTAGACATAATCCTCTAGGAAAAGGTAGAGTGTGGAATGGGAGTTTTTAGAAAAGATGAGAATGGGTGTAAAAGGCAAGGAAAGAAATGTGTTGTTTGTTTGTTTGTTTGTTTGTTTTTTTAACTCTTGTACAACTAGTGCAAGCATCCTAAGAAGATGGTCTGTGCATTGTGAGGGCCCTCATTTCCGACCTAATAATCCAATCTTCCTTAATTCAAAATTGTTCAAACTGTAGAAAGAAAAAACCTGACGAAAATAGTCTTGCACCTAACTTGCCTGTTTCAGTTGAATGCTAAGTCTACTTTTCAACTAAGCTTTAAAAACGCAGGTTTCCTGTGCGTGCTGCGCAGGCGCGTTCCCCGCACTGTCCTTGCCCCACCACGGGACAGAAGGTAACAAAGTGTCTTCACATGCTTCTTCTGAGTGTACATCCCGTCTGCGTTTACTAACTTGCCAATGGGCTTTGTTTGTAAGGAAGTTACGAGACTGACATTTATGGCTCTCCAGGCAAAAGAGAACAAAAAGAGGAGATGCCGCATCTTAAATCTGTTTACCAGCTGCTGGAAAAGGTCAACTTTGGGCACCAACAGCTCATACAAAATCCAAAGGTATCCGAGCCGGCCCTTCCCCATTTCTCATGTGGGGCTGTAAAACACAAAAGCTGCATAATACCTGCCAATAGACTGACTGCCAGACTAAATTAAGGCATGGTGAAGAAATTACATGTGCTTCTGTGAGAAATGGAGTCTTGAAAGACCAGTTCTTTGCTCACATCCCATGAGTTAAATTGCTTAAAAGCAGACATTGTGGTTATGGTTCCCCGCCATGTGGTATTTGCTGAGCTCTCACTGGATATCCTAAAACACTTAAGCCTAAAGGGTTTAAGATGTCTTTGGAGGCCATAATTTGGAGAGAACAACTTTATCTTTGTGGGAGACACAGGACACAACCCAAATGTTTGTTAGATTCCTTCTCTTTTTCTTGACGAGCTTGTCACACAGTTCTCAAGCAAATGGTATGGGAAAGTAAATGATTTCGTGGAGAAGAATCACTGTGGTTTACCAATGCTAAGGCTAGAGGCTTCAGTCAGGTGACACTCTAGGTTCACAGAGAATTGAAGACAAGTTGAACATAGTTCCTCAAAAGTCAGTAAGATACGGGTCATATACCTTGATACTGGATTTGTAGGGAAATGCCAAGAAAGTTCAAAGGTGGGATTTGTTACAATGGTAGAGGGGTAAATGTTCCAGGCAAATGGGAGAGAGATGGCAGGAGAGGTCAGCAGGTACCTACAAAGGGATTTTCTAACCCAAGGACTACTCTTTAGAGAATTTTCTCTTCTATTAAAAGGACTACTTGGGCCAAAGAACTAAGAGGGGGTAGACAGAATAGTAGAATTTTCAAACAGACAGAAATGTTGAAATATTCATAAACCACACATGGATCATCTCATCTCTGCTTAAAATCCTCCATGGGTTTCTTCTCACTTCTCTTCATGTGAAACCCACGACCTGGTCCCCATCCCTGCCCGTCTCTGCAACCTAGTCCCACAGGACAGCCTCTCCAACTTCACCCCACTCCCACCCCCACCACGCCCACCCCGCACTCCCTCTGCTGGTGGTCCTCATGCTCACCTACGTTGTCAGTCTCAGGGTCTCTGCCCATCATGCTGCTTTGACCTATGCTCTTTCTTTACCTCTCTGATGGACCCACCATCATTTGTAATTATTTCATTTAGTTGTTTATTTGTTTTTGGTCTACTTGTACTATCCGATAAGCATCTTAAAGTCAAAGACCATGTCTTTCTTGTTCTGTTTTATTATCAGGGTGAATCACAATACCTGGCACCTGGTAGGTGCTACACAAAAGTTTGTTAAACAAAATAATGCAAATGAAGGCACTGAGGTTAAAAGAGATCATTTCCTGGAGCTCTCCCATACCGTTAACAGCAGAAGTTGGCTGGCCACTCAGATTTCCTGAGAAATCCTGGTTTCCAGGGGGAGCTGGAATACTCTCAGGTAAGAGCATCAACATTTATTTTTTTTTTTATTTTTTTTTCAACGTTTTTTATTTATTTTTGGGACAGAGAGAAACAGAGCATGAACGGGGGAGGGGCAGAGAGAGAGGGAGACACAGAATCGGAAACAGGCTCCAGGCTCTGAGCCATCAACCCAGAGCCCGACGCAGGGCTCGAACTCACCGACTGCGAGATCGTGACCTGGCTGAAGTCGGACGCTTAACCGACTGCGCCACCCAGGCGCCCCAAGAGCATCAACATTTATACAGAATTTATGACTTCAGGTGACATTTATCCTTGAATGATCTTTTGGAGAGATCATTCAAGAGAAGAAGCTTTGAGAACGAGACTGAGTGAAGTCACCTGCTCTAGGGGTATTCAGAGTGCGAACTGATGCCCTTGACCACACCCCACCACCCCCCACACCGACTTCCGGGTTTCCTTTCTGTCTCTTGTCTTAGAATTACTCTCTAAGGCTATGGTTGCTGGTCTTCACCCTCTGGTTTTCCTTCTTTTCTTATTTCTAGCACATGCTCTGTTCCGCCCTTTGGAATGTCCTATCTATATGCCCAGACCATTGCTTGGAGGTGAAATTGCAGCTCTTCATTTCTCGTGCTTATTTGGGGGGTGTGGAGAAGTGAGATAGAAGAAAGAGGCAAGAGATTAAATAACATTCTGTTGTCAGCTAAGATATGAATCCAGCCATTTATTAGATGTTATCTTATGCTAGGAAGAAGAAGACACTTTATTGATTTACTTTTTTTGTTAACATTTTAAAGGAAATTTCAGTCTTGATTTGGTAACTCCCCTGAGAACCTTCAGTACCACAAAGGGTGTTACAAAATCTAAAGTCTCAAGGGGCTAAAATCATTTAAACTAATAAACATGACATACAATCCTTTGTGGGGCCTTGGGAAGGGTAATAAATATCATGAAATCAAGCAATGATCAGCTGTTAAAACTCCCCAAAGGGCAGTCATCACAGGCTGAATGATTTGTTCTTGGTGTTCGTTTCTTTTTAACCTCATCTTTTCTTCATCATCATCCCATTTATGCTCACAGACCCTTTCACAGGCAATAATAATACTAATAATAGCTAGCCTCTACTGAATGCCTACTATGAGCCAGGGACTTCACATTTTCTTTATTCCTTACAACAACCCTAATAGTTAGGTATGGTTATCAACATTTCAAATGAAAAAATTAACATTTAGAGAAGTTACGTATATTGCTCAAGATCTGTAAGTAAGTAAGTAAGATCTGTCAGATACTCTAAGCCTATATCTAACACCAGTGGTTGTGCCCTTGGTGGCAAGGGTGGGGTGAGAGCATGGGAGAGTGGAATAGACTTTAGTCCTTTTCCACATACCAATGTCCACCAGCCCAAATACACAATCTAAAGACAGAAGAATCTGTGTTTGCTATGCAAACCCTACTTCAGAATAATTTCCTTGATCTCCTCACCCCCTTCCCAACATGTTTGCCACATCTGAGGTCATTTTATATGTACCATTATATGACATATCATTATGTCACATTTCATGCAAACACAATCAAGTACCATGGAAATTTGAACTTCAACAATTGGATTCAAAATCTAGTGTACTGGATTTTGCATCATGGCCAGCAAACTAAAATTTTTACATAACAAACTGAGTCTTCTTAATTTTCTTCAGCTCTCTGTGTATCCAAAATGCTTTTGTTTGATGCTATCTGTGCAGTTGGGAACTACATTAGGACATAAGGTACATACTTGATCTTTCAAAAAGCATCCGGAGTGGGGCGCCTGGGTGGCTCAGTCGGTTGAGCGTCCGACTTCAGCTCAGGTCACGATCTCGCGGTGCGTGAGTTCGAGCCCCGCGTCGGGCTCTGGGCTGATGGCTCGGAGCCTGGAGCCTGCTTCCGATTCTGTGTCTCCCTCTCTCTCTGCCCCTCCCCCATTCATGCTCTGTCTCTCTCTGTCCCCAAAATAAATAAACATTAAAAAAAAAAAATTTAAAAAAAAAAAAGCATCCGGAGCTAGGGAAGCCCATTACGTTAGAACCTCTTTGTTCAATATAAACAGGGATAGAAACCCAAACAAAATGTGTCTAACTGATGTACTATCTCTAAAGCCTGATTGCTAGCAGCAGTGAGAAGATGCTAAAGATCCCAAAATTGTCTTTGATACAGAGCCTCTCTCCCACTGCCCTTTCTATGAAGCCAGCCCCATTAGAGCTAGCTTCGAGTGTTTCTCACAACCAAAAGAACACAACAAATCCCACACCCACGTGGAATTTAAGCAACATATTATTAGACAAGTAGTGGGAATTACAATTTTAAAGACTAGGCATGCTTATGGTCAATTTAAAAAGCAGAAAACAAAATTTTATCTATGCTATTGTGGAAGAAGAATATTTTTGAAATATTGTTTTTCCCCAGTATTTCCTTTTCTGCCTTTGACTCCTCCCTCTGCTCAAGCACTGGATTAGACCTTTGTCATCTCAGGAAAAGGTCAAGGTAGCATTAAGCAGAGAAAGGGACTCTTCAGATTTCTGAATGGAATCCCTTAGAAGAACAGAAAAGACCAAGACTAGAAAAAGATTAGGAAAGGAGAATTGGAAGAGGAGCATAGAGAGCAGAAGGTTACAGTGACAGGGGCCTGGACTTTACCCTAGAGGCTCTTCTCCAAAGAGGAGGTAAGGCCCCAGAGAAGAGATGGCAGCATGTTTAATGGTTGAAAGCCTTCCCTGTGCAGTTCCCCAGCAGGGCCGTTGTGTGAGAGTCAAACAATGATCTCCCCACACCCAAAAGTGGCACGGAAGGAGTCCTGAAATCCGATGAGACCACATGGGGTTATGGGAGTCTCCCCAGTGGCTTCTTCAATGGCTGGCAATAAACAACGCGCAAGGAACAATCACGGTGATGGACATCTCAGAAGATGCTGATGCGGCTAGACGAAATTGACGATCCAGTGCAAGCTCCCTAAGAACATAGATCTGACCAAGGAGAAAGAAGAGAGAGGTATAGCAAATCAACTGAAATTACGTGTCTGCCACACCCAGAAGAATGGGGGTGGAAACAGAAATTAATACACCAAGTCAGAGCAAAGTAAAGAAAGTTAAGTATCTTGCTTTTCTGCATTTAGGGACTAAATTTCATACCTTCTAACCTGTGATTAAAACCGTAAGTGAGATTTGTGAATTAACATTAAAAAAAAAATGAGAACCACCATGATTTCTCTGAAAATGTGTGTTTTTGTCTTCAAAGGGAGAATAATAAAAAGGTCTATAATCTAGAATTAGAATGCACGCAAAGAAATAATAAATTATTATCAAATGATACCTAAGTAATTATGTGTTGGGGTTGTTAGATGGTGAACTTTCATTTTCCCTCATTTTTATTGCCCATGCTTGTGGGTTTTATTGTTGTTCTTATTGTTTTAAGAAATGAAGACAAAAGGAAGAGAAAGAAGAGAGCGAGAAATGGAAAAAAAGATTAAGAAGAGAAGGCTCTTTAAGTAATGTTATGTAGCTAGAACATATGGCCAATGGTAAAATATGGAGTGGAAAATGCGGAAGGGGAAAAATTGTAGATGGTCTTAAATCTCAGACTGAGACCCTGCAATCAATGAAGAGCCACATAGTCAAATCTATTTAAAAACAGCACTCTGGTAATTTAGGGGTAGGGCTCCTAAGATCAGAGATAGGGAAATCAGCTCCCAGGTTATTGCAATGGTGTTGACATAAAATCATGAAACAGCTCAGGGAGTGGTAGCAGGAATGGAAAAGCAGGTCTGGAGGAAAGAGCTATTTAGGAGGTAGCAAGTTAGTGAACAATGGGTGAAAAAAATCATCACTGAGAAGGATACTGAGCTGTCAAACCTTCAGCCTCTTTTGAAGTGGCTGGGCTTTTATGAGGAGGTTGAGCAGCTTGGGTGTCATTTTGAAACTGGACAGAACTAAAGACTGCTGGGGAATGCTGGCCACTTAGCGACTGCACAGAGAGCAGCTTCAGACCACAGCTACCGACCTGCTATCCTGGGGCTATAGGTCTCCTCCTCTCCCACCGCTCCAAGCTGCCTGACCACTAATGGGAAATGCCTACAACCAGAGCAAAAATAAAGCACCGAAGCTTCCGGATCTCCTCTTCACACTGCCCAACTAGGAGAGGAAAAGCTGAGTCAAGAGCTCCTGCCTCCATTTCTGTGAGATTCATCTCCTCCTTTCAGCAACCCCTTTGTAGTTGGTGGAGCACAGCTCTCCCTAAGCCTGGTCACAGGGATCTCCCCGTTTTGCTCTACAAGCAGCAATGAGGCCAGCAAATTTGAACACGATTTTTTTTGAAGGCTTGAGTATTACAAAAAATAAATACATTCGGAGAACAACATGAATCCCCCAAATTCATGAGATCCAGCCCCCTCTCCTGGATCACACAGCCCATCTTATTCCATGGGCCCCAGGACAGAAGCAGGGACCCCATGTACCTTCCATCCTTGGCCTCAAACTTCTTCCTCTCGGTAGAGGCCATCTCTAATTCCCGCCACACCAGAGGCACAGCATTCCCAACCAACCATTTGAACTCTGGATTTATTGTTTTCTTTACAGTTGCCCCTGGTCCCCAAGAATTCTGAAAAAAATAGTTGTATCGTTTTTACTATATTTTAAGTTTTGAAGTGATAAACAACCTTTTAAGAAAGGTTAATATTAGGAAAAAAAAGTTTTAGAATTGCTCACAGATTTTAAAAACCTTCAGAAAACATATTAGTATTTTTGTATATTCTTTCTTCTAGTGTTTATATATAAATATATTACATAGCTTTAACCATACTGTATATACATATACCTGGTTTTTTGTTACATTTATTATATCATAGACATGTTCTCATATTGACTTTTATACCCTTTATTTTGTTTTTTGGGTTTTTTTTTAACAATTTCTAAAGTTTCATAATTACATTACCATTTCTATATTTAGGGCTATTAGACTGCTTCCATCATAAAATGATTTCTCATTCATTTTTTTTCTAATTATATAACGATTTTAATTGTTGAAAATGTGGACTCTAAGAAAAATAATAAAACCACCTACACACAAAATTGTGACATACAGTGTACAGATCTGATTTCAACCTTGTCTCATTTGCTTTAGCCTTATATGGTTTCACGGCTTACACAGTTACAGGGATTTAAGCTTATATGGTTATTCTTCATAGAGGAAATGTGCTCTAAGGTTATTGTCAGTCATTTGATCCCAATGAAGCTCTTGTCTCAGCACAAAGTCCCAGACAGTTCTTCCCCACGTTGAGGCTAGCTCAAATCTCAGTTTTTTAGATAGTACCACTGCCATCAGCAGTCACCCTGAGGCAGCTCTGTCTTCCCAGGGGCTTGATCCGCAAAACCACAGATCTTAGTCTCCCATTTTCTCCTCTTCTGTAGACTTCCGCCCCTCTGGCGAAGCCAGCAGAATCTCCAGTAATGTGTCTTCTCCAGGGCCAGTTGTCTTACATTAAGAGATTGCCTGGGAGCTTCCAGTCTGCACCACCCAAAATGCTCAAAGCAGGAATTGGCAGATTTCTTAATTTCTACATTATTTTTTTACATTGCTGAGTGTTTTATAATTGCTTTACTCAGCAAGCCTGGGAAATGTGTAAGTAGTCATCAGTTTTACAGATGTAGGAATTACGGTTCAGAAAGGTTAAAGACTTGCCTTAAATAGACACAAAATTATATCATTAGAGAATCAAATGAGAACTCTCTTTTCTATCAAAGTTACATTCCTCTTGGGGTAAAGATAAACGAAATTGTAATAAAGAAAGTACATGTATTGGTCCAATAAGGGGATGGGGTGGGGAGCAAAAGCAGAGAGAAGGAGGTGAAAGGCAGATGGAAGAGCAGAGAGATGCAACAAAAGGCAGAGGTTGTAGGGGAAAAAAGCAATTTTGTAGCCTTGTCCTCTCAAAAAGGCTCATTGTGTGTGCGCATTTGTGTTTGTGGGGAGCATGTTGGTTCCCGACTTGATCCACGTGTAGGCTGTTTGCCGATTGGCTCACCTCCATTCTTGTACGAGCAGAAAGGAGGCTTCCTACCCACCCACCACCCACCCCACCACCCCTTTCCTTCAAGGGTCGCTTTTGAGTTGTACATGTGGAGACAGAGGGTTTGAGCCTCACATGGGATTAGTGTCAGTGCATGTGCATTAGTGTCAGTACATCTTCACTATGCTTACAATGACTCCTCCAAGCCTTATCATGCTCTTCAACCAACCCTGCCGCTTAGCACCGTCCCAAACTCCTGGACAGCTCTCTCCCTCCCATCCTACCCCAAATCATGCTGTCACTGCCAAGCGGGCTTCAGGGGAGGGGATGGACTGCAAGACTACACTTCTCTTCATTGTCTCAACCCTCAGGTCCTCAGAGCACCATTAAACAAGGCTGCTCTATTCAAGGTTTGAGTTTGATCAGTTTGATCAAGGTTTTGAGTTGTCTGTGGGTGAGGGGAGAGGGGAAGCTTTCCTTCCCCTGTATACCTTTTGTATAGTTTTTAAATTTTGTATTGGGTGTGTTTATTACTTACTCAAAGGTAAAAACTAAGATAAAGCCATGAATGTTATATATAACTGTTTCCAGAGTTCAACTAAAGGAAACATCTCATAGAGTTCTACTCGTTGGTGTACCTCAGTTCCAGGTCTGACTTTTTGTCTCAGGATCACCTCTCTACTTCCTCCCTCTCTTAGTAAAGGTCACATTTCAATTCTTAGCATGAGAATTTCCATTCATCCATAGAAACCCCAACTTCCTGGCCACAATGGTGTGCCCTGACCTGCAATCTGGCTCGACAACCAAAACAACCCATAAGACACCTTAATCAGCAGAAGTCTAATTCTCAAAATCTGAGCAATTTCATCTAGAATAACCATTATAAAGTTGTCATCTAGAACAACAGTAATCCAGGATGGCCTTTGCCAATTCATTTCCCAATATTTTCTGGATTCCCTCTGCCAGGGTCAAGTGGAGACGTGATTTCTCATTCTCTTTGTGATCTCCTGATCTTGACTGTGTGTGCCCTATGGGTGAAATACACACCCACACACATCTGAAAGATAAATAATAATTCTTAGAGATCATATTGTCTAAATCATATTAAATGGAGAAAACTTCCTACGTGTTCTGATAAACCGCAAAGACTTATCCTGAAATAAACTCTGAAAATAGACCTTTACATTATTCCCTGGTGCCATTATTTGTTTCCTTTCTTCAATCTCCAACCTCCAGGCTGTGTCCTAAAGGTTTACAGGTGACAAAGACACTGCCATCACAAGTCCTGCTCAAACAGAAGAACTATTTACCTCTGATCTTTATTCTTAACTACATTAAAACAAAAAATAAATGAAAAAAAAAAAAAAAAAACAAACATAAAAAAACAACCCTGACAGTCACTTTGAATTCATAGGTTCTGACAAGGTCATGTCATCTGCAAATAGAGATAGCTTTACTTCTTTCTTTCCACTCTGGATGTATTTTCTTTTCTCTTTTATTGCTTAATTTCCTGGGCCATAACCTCAAGTACAATGTTAAATAGAAGTGGTAATAGCAGACATCCTTATCTTGTTTCTGATCATAGGAAGAAAGCTTTTAGTCTTTCACTATCTTGTATGTTAGCCGTGGGTATTTTGTAGATGCCTTTTATCTGGTTGAGGAAGTTCCTGTTCATTTCTAGTTTGTTGAATCTTTTTAACATGAAATGTGTTGGGTTATCTTCAAATGCTTCTCCTCCATCTATTGTGATGATCGTGTAGTTTTTATCCTTTATTTTATTTATGTGATGTATTATTTTAATTGATTTTCACACGTTGAGCTAACCTTGCATTCCTGGTATAAAACTGACTTGGTTGTGGTGTGTAATCCCTTTAATATGCTGCTGGATTGGGTTTGTTAGTATTTTGTTGGAGATTTTTAGATCTATATTCATAAAGGATATTGGTCTTTTGTTTTCTTTCCTTGTGATATCTTTGTCTAGGTTCACTTTCAGGGCAATATTGATCTCATGGAATGAGTTGGAACCTTTGGTAAAAATCATCAATTAAGCCATCTGGGCCTGAGATTTTCTTTGTAGGAAACTTCTTGTTTACAAATGACTTTAATGGTGAAGCCTTTTCTTGCTTTTTAACAAACATAGAATGATTCATGCTCCCCAGGTTACCACTACCACAACTCCTCTTGGTCTGAGATTGAAGAGAAGAATCACTGTGGAAGAGATTGAATATGATTTGTTCATTGACCTCTAAAGTAATTTCTTACACTCTCTCTGGCGCTTCTGCCAAGAGAGGATTTTCCATCTTTTCTAACAAGGAGGCAGGGACCTGGGTAACAATGAGAATTGAATCAACAGTTGTAGCTTCATGAAGAAATTCCTTTTTGTTATAAATTGCAAGAACATGTATACATAATATTTAGAAATACTATTCCTATTTATTTTGAACCCTAATTAATAGATATTAAATTATTTATCTATTGAAATGTTAATAATATATTCAGTTGTATAAGTTTATCTGCACTAAATTTATCTGTTCCATATCTGCATTAAAAGTATAAAAACATACACAGGAGGGATACAAACAGGGTAATAGTTATTTCTAGAGAGAGAGTGGAAAAGAATTAGAGATAGAACTTTAGTTGTATAGATAATATTTGCTTGCTTTTTAAAAATGAGAGGAAGAGGGGTGCCTGGGTGGCTCAGTCGGTTAAGCATCTGACTCTTGATTTCAGTTCAGGTCATCATCTCATGGTTCATGGGTTTGAGCCCTGCATTGGGCTCTGCACTGACAGCTCAGAGCCTGCTTAGGATGCTGTCTCCCTCTCTCGGGGCCCCTTTCCCGCTCGTTCTCTCCCTCTCAAAATAAATAAATAAAGAAAAAATAAATAAACATTAAAAATTCTTTTCAAAAATAAAATGAAGAGAAATTTGAAACAAATGATACATTCATGTTAACATGTCAAATTTGGGTAGAAGGTTCTTGAGTGTCTAATCTTGATGGGCAGGTCAAAACAGGGATTATTTAAATAAAAGGAACATTGATGTTTTAGATGGTGCTTTTTTAAGTTTAATGTTATGATAATAAATGAAGGAAGTGAACAGTAAATTACAAAAGAGGAAATGAAATTGCCCCACCCTAATTATCCTTCTGGACTGAGGGACTTACTTACTCCTCCAGCTTTGGGAATTGCCTTGGCTCAAGAAATCTGCCTCACCCATGCTCCCCTTAGTCACCCTTCATCCAATGGTTGGTCAGTGCAGGTATGAAAACCTGTTCCCTTGCCCTAACTTGGAACAATTCTGAAAAGACATCCCAGCTTCAAAATCCCCCATGGTTTATCTGAGACAATTGTGAAATTGCCCCTCAGCCCAGCTTCTCCCTCTGTTGAGTCCTGCTTTGTTCGTCTCCCCCACAGGTATTGACCCCAAGAACTTTCTTGATCACAAATCTCCATCTTGGGATGTGCGTTCTGGAGAACCCCACATGCGACATATATGTATGTATATAAATACAAAACCTCACTAATAACCACAGAAAAAGTCCAATTTAAACCAGAAAACAGTCAATTATGGTCAGAGCATAATGGTAGATGCCGTGCTGTGGCAGAGCTTGCCAGTTTCCTATACAATGTTTACCACCCCTTTTCACCCAGTGACAGAATCCTGATTTGATTTTGAGACAGCAGTGTGCTCTAATAGGAGGATATATTTCCCAGCCTCTCTTGTAGTTAGATGTAGATATGTAGAGAGAGATATATATTTATTTATTTATTATATTATTATATTTACATAACATTACATTATACGTGATGTTACATTCACATTTACATTATAAAATAAAGCCATATGAAATGACTTCTGGAAGTCCACCAACACTTTAGGAAAGTAAACTCAGTAAGTATTTTTGGGGCAGCTTTCTTCCTCTTTCCTGCTGCCAGATGGGGATGTAACAGCTAGAGCTCCAGCAATCATACTGTGACCCTAAGGACGGCAGCCACAGTGGCACGTACACAGCTGGGTGCCTAATGATTTCATGAAGCACCGCATCATTCTGCTTCCTCTGGACTTAACAAAATACAAGGGCTTTGGGGAATCTTACATATGAAGCTTTGTCAACCTTAAGCATTTCAGCCACTTAGTTTTGTTTTGTTTTAATTTTTTGATATCTTTATTTTTTCGAAGTGGCTGTTACCGTGACTTTATTTATTTGCTTGTTTGTTTTTTGCCACTGTTAGTTTTTTACTTTCTATCATAAACTGCCAAACCTAATTATAACCGAAGCAAATGGGTTACAGTCTAAAGGTAAAATAGAAAATGAAAAAATAATTTTGGAAAATGAGTGTTTGGCTTGTCAATGTTCTTAAGGAGTAATTCTATTTGCAGAAATAAATCCTAAGGAATTGTGTGTGTGTGTGTGTGTGTGTGTGTGTGTGCATGTGTGTGTGAAGCTTTAACAACAGAGACATTTATACTATAAGAAAAATAGAAACTACCTAAATAGCAACATAATGGAATGGATAATAAAATGTGATGCATTCACTAAATTAAGAAATTAAAGAAACAAAGAACATTTTTATTTAAAAAAAAACTTTTTTGGGAACAATTTAAAAATATAGAAATTTATGAAGTAAAAGAAATAGCCTCCCTCTCCTACTATACCATCCTCACTCTTAACTGTTTAGTCTAGTGTATATATTTCCATAATTTTTCCTTTATCTGTATGAACAAATACAGATATATGTTCACATTTACAAGGTGTTTCAAAATTGGATTATAATACATATATAAAGAATATATATTGTACTGTGAGCATTTCTCCTTTCTCCATGTTACTGATAATTAACATGGAGACATGCTCACAGTACAATAAAAAGTTTTACAAATAATATATAAAGTTGAGGGGCATCTGGGTGGCTCAGTCGGTTAGGTGTCCAGCTTCGGTTCAGGTCACGATCTCATGCTTCGTGGGTTTAAGCCCCACGTCAGGCTCTGTGCTGACAGCTCAGAGCCCGGAGCCCGCTTTGGATTCTGTGTCTCCCTCTCTCTGCCCCTCCCCTGATCACACTCTGTCTCTCTCTCAAAAATAAATAACATTAAAAAAAATTAAAAATACTTATATATAAATTTGATATACAGCAAGATCTCAATTACTTTTCAAAAAGTGCCTAGAAAAAAAAGCCTGAAGTGAAACATATAATAAACAAATGTGTAAATGAATGAATATTAAATTCTAATTGCCAATATTAATAGTTTACTATTAATAATAAATACATTTTCTCCCAGAACTAATACAGAGTTTTTTCCACAATCCACACAAGACTAAAAGTAAAAAATATCTTACTATATTTCAGGGGAAATATGGGAGACGGAGGGCACATATTTGAACCACCTGCCTCCCAATCCCATCCAAAATGACCTAGAAAACTTAAAAATATGCAAAACCCTAAATCAGTACTGGAAGCTAGGGAAGGAAACCATACAAATGCCAGAAACTTCAAAAGAATTTCTTCTAAATCCTGTGCAGTTGGGACCATATTTAAAAAAGACATCCAAGGCCAAATTTGCCAGACACCAAAGGAGAAACATCCCCTGGAGGGATGAGGCCTTGGAAGCCGACGACATCAGTGATCCTTTTCAGTCTTGAAAATTGTGTGAGTTTGAGGGTTAACACAACAGTAGAAGTTGGGAACAGAAAGCTTGTGAACAGTGGCCATAGTTGTATTATTGGGTGGTTTCCCCAAGCTTTGGAGACCTTCCCTGTGTCTGTGGAGCTGGGCATGAAGGCGAGGCCTAAGTAGCTCCCCGAAGCCTCAGGCTGTCACTAGCAGCAGTATTCCTTGACGATGCAGTGGGCGCTGGGCTGGAATCCTTGGCCTGGGTGTATCACACACCCATAGTAAGCTTGGAGGTACCTTTGGAAGCCCTAGATAGGAAGCCTACCACAAAATCTGTCAAATAGCGCAGCCCTTATGCCAAATACAAAGAAACTTTGTAAGTTGAAATTTCGATAACCATATATTTTTTTTCAATTTTGACTTCACTCTCACACAACACGTAAGAATTAATTTGAGATGGACCATAGATGTAAATGTGAAAAGTACATCAATGAAGTTTCTAGAGGAGAGCATAATGTCTTCATGATCCCTGGACAAAACTCCTTAAATAGAACACCAAAAGCACTACCCAGAAAATAAAAGATGGAAAAATTGAACTTCATTTAAACAAAGAATGTATATTTGTCAAAAGACAATACTAAGAGACTAATAAGGCAAGCCACAGACTGGGAGGAGATATTAGCAATAGATATACCTGACAAAGGACTCATATCCACACCATATAAAGAATTTCCACCAATCAATAAGAATAAAATAGGAAAACAAACTAAAAATGGGTAAAATGCTTTAACGGTCAGCTTAGAAAATGACCAGTAAGTGTGAACATTATTAGTAACAGGAAAGCAAATTGCCAACGATATTGAGTGTTGGCAAAGATGTGCAGCAATTGGAACGCTCATAAATTGTTGGTAGATGTGTAGCGATTAAAAAGTTGCTTTAGGAAGGTGTTTGACAGTGTCCACTAAAACTAAACATGTATATACCCTATGGCCCAGAACTCCACGTTTAGGTACTTACCGTACAGAAATGAATGCTTGTATCTACCAAAATACATGTGCTAGGATGGTCATAGCAACTTTATTTATGAAGCCAAACATCTATAGGAGAACAAGTATATGGATTTTAGACTATCCATACCCATATGAAAGAAGAACAAACTACTCCTATGCAAAAACATGGATGGGTCTCAACATAACATTGAGCAAAATAAGCGAGACTCAAAAAAGTAAGATGGCAGTTGTGTCCTCCAAGAAGCAGACGCCAAGACTGAGTTAGAAGTACAAAAGATTGGGAATGCAAACTGGTGCAGCCACTCTGGAAACCAGTATGGAGGTTCCTCAAAAAATTAAAAATAGAACTACCCTAGGACCCAGCAATTGCACTACTAGGTATTTATCCAGGGGATACAGGTGTGCTGTTTCAAAGGGAAACATGCAGCCCAATGTTTATAGCAGCACCATCAACAATAGCCAAAGTATGGAAAGAGCCCAAATGTCCATCGATGGATGAATGGATGAAGAAGATGTGGGGTATATATGCAATGGAGTATTACTCGGCAATCAAAAAGAACGAAATCTTGCCATTTGCAACTAGATGGCTGGAACTGGAGGGTATTATGCTAAGTGAAGTTACTGATATTTGTCAGAGAAAGACTAATATCATATGGCTTCACTCATATGAGGACTTTAAGAGATAAAACAGACGAACATAAGGGAAGGGAAATAAAAATAATATAAAAATGGAGGGGGGGACAAAACATAAGAGATTCATAAATATGGAAAACAAACAGAGGGTTACTGGAGGGGGTATGGGAGGGGGATGGGCTAAATGGGTAAGGGGCATTAAGGAATCTACTCCTGAAATCATGTTACACTATATGCTAACTAATTTGGATGTAAATTAAAAAAATAAAATTATAAATAAATAAATAAATATTAAAAAACTGTAAAGTAACAAGGCATAATCACTACCCTGTGTGGAGAATTTTGTGGGAGCTTTGCATATTATCTAAGTAAATTCTTTCATGAAAAAATAATAAATAAATAAGTATTTTTAAAAAATTTTTTAAATAATGTCTATTAAAAAAATCTAAAAAAAAAAGAAGTACAAAAGATTTTCTGGGAATAGTAATGGGCAGGGGAGAGGCTCCAAGCCTGACATTTAGAAGAGAAGGATACAGCTGCATAAAAAGAGCCTCAGCCTTCAGTGCAGCTCCAGGAAAATCTTGGCGAGCTCAATGAGGAGCTTCAACACAAAAATTACCCTTAGAGAGGGCTCTCACTAGCCACAAATGGCAAGCCTTCATACCAGCCTGCTCAGTCATTGACTGATGCTACCCCGGACGTACATGACCTTAACTCAAAGGCTGAAGCATCACTAGGATCAAAGGCACAGTTTCGGGAATATAGTCAATGGTATTGGAATGGCATTGTATGGTGACAGATGGCAGCTACAGTGTGGTGAGTACAGCATAACATATAGACTTGTCGAATCACTATGTTGTACACCTGAAACTAATGTAACATGGTATGTAAACTATACTTGAAAAAAAGAAAGAAAGAAAGAAAGAAAAGAAGGAAAGAAAGAAAGGAAGAAGGAAGGAAGGAAGGAAGGAAGGAAGGGAGGAAGGAAGGAAGGGAGGGAAGAACCACAGGCCAAAAGCTGAGGCACACATACATCTGGAGACTGTCACCTAACTGCACTCTTTGTGGTGGGTTATCTCCTGAAGGGTGATCTGAGTGATACACCTGTGTGGTTGCCACAGTTACTACCAAATGATTACACCTGTATGAAGTCCAAAGCCATCAAACCTAATCCACAGCTATAGAAGGCAGAAGAGCAAGGATTGTGACCAGGAGAAGGGTAGGAGGGAGCCTGCTGGATTGTAGGAAATAAGCTATTTCTAGATTTGGATGATAAATACATATATTTACACATGTATATTAATGCAATTTATGATACATAGCTTATCCCTCTGTTAGAAAGGGGAGGGAATGATAGAGATCAAGTTTCCTTTCCAGGATTTCACATGGCCCTGACTCCCCCAGGTTGTTTGTCTAAGGAACTAGCCACACAACTCCATTTTAGATTTAAGTGTTCTAAAAATATTTTTAAGAAAAAGAATAAACAGGGGCACCCGGGTGGCTCAGTCGGTTAAGCATTCGACTTCAGCTCAGGTCGTGATCTTACGGTTTGTGAGATCTCATGGTTCATGAATTCAAGCCCCATGTCAGGCTCTGGGCTGACAGCTCAGGGCCTGGAGCCTGCTTCAGATTCTGTGTCTCCCTCTCTCTCTGCCCCTCCCCGTTCGCTTGATCTCCCCCCACCCCCCGGAAATAAACATTTTTAAAAAGTGGGGAAAAAAATAGTAAACATTTTTTTTTCAATCCCCTTACCTGGTTTGTGGAGGAGGTAGCAAAAAAGAATTCTCACTATATAAATATAAGTAAACAGAAAAGTCTCAGGTCAGTTAGGACTAAATTTGGCTGTGACAGAAAACCCAAAGTAATCCTGACTTAAATAAGATAGTATTTATTTTACTATCACCTAAACAAAGTCCAGAGGTAGACAGTCCAGTTATTTGGTGCTGCTCAGTGGGCCCCTTTTATCTTATCGTTCTGCCATCCTTGGCACATGGTTTTTACCTCACTGTCCAAAAGGGCTACTTTAGCTACAATCATTACATCTGCATTCCAGCTACAAGAAAAGATGACAAAGAGACACTCTCCCTTCCATTTAGAGACACTGCCCAGAAGCTCTGTACATAGCGTTTCCACGTTTATCCCACTGGCTGGAACTTAGTTTTATGAGCATGCCTAGCTCCAAGAGACAAGCAGGTTTATTTCAGGGGCCAGGTGCCCAGCTAGAAAGCAGAGTTCTATTACTAAGGACAAAGGTAGGGGCACCTGGTTAAGCATCCGACTCTTGATTTCAGCTTGGTCATGATCTCACCATTCATGAGTTGGAACCCCACGTGGAGCTCTGTGCTGGCAGCAAGGAGCCTGCTTGAGAGTTTCTGTCTCCCTCTCTCTCTTTGCCCCTCTCCCATTCATTCATGTGCGCTCTCTCTCTCTCTCAAAAACTAACAAATAAACTTAAAAAAAAAAAAGGACAAAGGCAAAACAGATATTGGGGCACAACTAGCCAGCTCTGCCATAACCCACAGAAGAATCTGTAGTATAAAGGGAAGAAAACATAGCATGCAAAAGATAGAAGAGAATCATATCAGAGAAACATAGATACTTCAGGAACAAAAATTTTTAGATGTATCTATATATGCTCTTAATTAAAAAAAAAAAAAATACTTGTACACCCAGAACTGAGTGATACAAGATAAATTGAACAGACAGAGTTCAGGAGGGAATCAGTTGATAGAAATGAAAAGGGAACTGGGAGGGGTGCCAGGGTGGCTCGGTCAGTAAAGCGTCAGACTTTCAGCTCACATCATAATCTCATGGTTCATGGATCCGAGCCCCACATCAGGCTGTGCGCTGACAGCTCAGAGCCTGGAGCCTGCTTTGGATTCTGCGTCTCCCTCTGTCTCTGCCCCTCCCCCACTTGCGCTCACGCGTGTGCTCTCTCAAAAAATGAATAAACATTAAAAAAAATTTTTTTTTAAAGAAATGAAAAGGGAACTGGATGACTAAGGGAAAAAGCATCTTGAAATTACTTTGCAATTGTGAGATTTTGTACTTCATTCGAAGCAGTGAAGAGCAGAACTGACGATGTAGAAAACTGTATCATGAATACAGCTGACAAGCTTGATGAATTTTTCCAGGGCCAATGAGAGAGGGAAAGCAGACAAGACAAATGTGCATCTACAGAGATAACAGACATGGAACACTAACAATGAGGGTCCACTGTGTGGATAATGGCAGTTTTGGAGAAACGATCTAAACCAATGTAAAACGAGCAATATTTAAAACCACAAACAAAGAAAATGTTTGTGAGCTAAAGGTAAAATTTAATCTGCAGATCAACATAGCTTCTTAGTAGATACGAGGAAAAAAGATCATAAATGAAAAGATATTTAGATGCATCCTAGTGAAAGTGTGAATTTCAAGGTAAAATAAAGATTCTTATGAGAATCCAAGCAGAAGAAAAATGTCATTCATCCAGAATGGAAGGCAAATCATCTTTCCTTAGATTTCTCTCCTGTTGTATTAGAAACCGAAACATAATGGAGCAGCAACATCTATGGAGTGAAAACGGTGAGAGCAGGAGAGCTAATCTCTTAGCGACTTAGCAGGATTGGGAGACGGGGGTTGTACACTTGTGTTAAAGAGAGTGATGGTCCCTTTCTTGACCCATCCATTGTATTTTAAATTTCTAAGTAAAAACCTAGGAGATGGAAGAGGGGTACTTACTAGAAAATCCATGTGATTTCTGCTAGCTATCATACAGTTGATTACTCCTGCAGGTCAAGAACAAGTGACTGGAAAATAATGGTAGACATCTTGTCAGAACACCATGAAAACCTTGGAACTTAAATAAGTTTCATCAAACCAAACCGAGGGCAGTGGAAGTACCCCCTTCCCAAGTGGACTTCATATGTGTGCGGGAACAGCTACTCGATTTCTGAGACTCTCTCTCTCCCCTGCTCTTTGAGAGTGAGCAATGGAACTTCATTTAGACCAGGAGTCTATCATGGGGACATGAGCTTTCATGTAAGGGATCACAGAGATCAGAAGAGTTGGTCTGTGAAATGATATGCAACTTTATGATGTGGCCATTTTGAGGGGGAATAGAATCTAACTTTAATAAAGTTCTCAAAGGCATCTATGACTCCCAAAAGACCCAGAACCAGTACTGATGACTTTGAAACAAACTGATAACAGTGACAAAATGATGAGGGAAAATAAGAGAAATATAAGGGAGAGAGAGATCCAGGAAATACCATCAACATGTCCTAAGAATCCAAGAAAGAGAAAACAGAATGGATCGGAGGGAAGCAATATACAAAGAACTAACAGGGGGAAATTACTGAGTTTATAGAATTAAAGTTTACCAGGCAGTAATGAAGAGACACAGGTACCTAGACATATCCTGTCGAATATTTCAAGAATGAAGGAGAAGGAAAAAACCCTACAAGCATCCAGGCAAGAAAAAAACAACTTAAGTCTTAAGCAGTGTTTCTCAACCCCAGCCATCATTCATTGGGTGAGCCTTTAAACAATACTAGTGTATGGGCACCATCCTTAGACATTCTGATTTAATTATTCTGGGATGGAACCTCGGCACTGACATTTAAAAAATCTCCCTCTCCATGATTTGAATGTGCAGCGGAGGTTGAGAGCTACTGCCCCAAGGGAAGGAAAACCATCACCTTCTCCAGAGAACCAAATAGCAGCAGTAAATGAAGACGAGCTTCCAAGCTGGGGAGAAAAGAACAATGTACTTTCATTTATAAGAAAGACCAATATTCTCCCATTAGCCAGTGCTCAGAAAATATTGTACTTGCAGTTTAGGGATACAATCCAGCCAGCCTGGGGAGGGATCAAAAGAAAGACCTCAAGAATGAGGATGACGTGATAAAAGCAGATGATAGGGAGCAAAGGAAACCAATTAAGCCTAGATCACCATCTTGAAAACTGTGATCAGTATGGTTAGAAGACAAAACAAATTTCAAAAATCTATCTCCAAAGAATAGTTAATAATGTAAAATAACAATAATAATTTACATCTAAGTTCCAGAGTACATCAATCAAAACTGTGAGGTGGGGAGAGACAGTAAAGACAGTAAAAGCTTGAAAGACTTCTCATTTTACGCATATGATAATAGTTATATTCTTAAGCTTGATAAGCAGAGAGAAAAATATTTCAAATGGCTTTAAATAACATAAAGATTATTAGTAATAGAAAAGGTGTAATTATAGTTTAAATTACTAGAGAAATAAGAGGCAAGAAAACATAGTTGCGGAAAGTATATCAGGATATAAAAGCTATTATACAATATGATCCTGTTTTATATATGTATATATAATACACATAAAAGAATAGAAAAAAGGAACACCCCCATATTAACCTGGTTGCCTTTAACAGGTTGGGATTATGGTTTGTGGTTTATTTTTTTACTAATGTGTTTCAACTTTTTCTACCTGTTTTACAACAAGAATGCTATTTTTGTAATTCAAAAAATCAATAAACACTAAAATTGTAAATTAGTATTCATCTCTCTTTTATCTACTGTGCAATTCCATGGTGCATATTTACTACACAGGATAAGAGTTTTTTAATGTGCTAATTTTAGAAATGATAAAAATTTTTAAATCCGATCCCACGTATTTTTAAAGACTCAACACCTATGAATACTATAAAGGTGTTTCTATTAACATTTCTTTCTAAATCACTTTCTGGAAGTAACATGTTTGTGTAAAATCTTGCCAAAAACAAGAATATTAAAATGTGTTCTACATTAAGAAGGAATCCACATCACAAGTATATTAGAAGTTAACAAGATTTGTGAGTGAAAAACATGAAACCAGAAGAACTGGGGAAAATGCGCTTGCAACTATAAATTCCATAATTAATTTACTTTACAAGTTTTTTTGGAGATGGTAGGTCACCAAGTAACATCTTGAATTTGCTTTTTATTCAGTCAAAACATATAAAAGCGTGCATTACTTGCATGGACCACAGGATTGTGGTCTCAATGTATTTTTCCATCCAACTACCTACTTTTGATACGAAGAACACTGCACAAAGTCATATTGTTCTTTAATTTCACTTCAATTATTCCTTATTTCTGCCCCACACAGAACTCAGGATTTTATTTAATTCATGTTTTCCCAGGCTTCCACAGCCTGAGGGTTCTAATGGAGTCAAATTAATAAAAACCCAAGTTTTATTTGCCCCTAACCCACTTTCCACGGTTACCTTCTGCAGGACCTCAATTGCCTGTGTCTCTCAAATACTTCTAGATGCCCCTGGACGTATACCTCATGTGCTCCCAGAGGGTCTGCTTTTGCTGTCTGCACTCCCTGCTGCGCCATCACCCACTGGGCAACCTGTGCCTGCTGCCATGTCTGTGGGTCCCACTGCCTTTTGCTGCAGCGGTGACAACGAAGTCCTTAAAGCTTCAGTGTTGTGTTGGGAAGTAGGTAAGAATATTTCATTCCTCTCTTGCCATTGTGCAGCCCCCAGTTTTGTTCCCACCCTAGTGTCATGTTTTAAAATAAAGCTCCTCAGGGTTTTTCTCTCTGATAACCCCACTCTCTCTATGCGTCTCAGATACATTTCCAGTGGGGCTTAGGCCTGGGGTTAAATCTAAGCGACAACCGACACGCTGAACTCATTCTCCCCTCCCCTCCAAAGTCTAAAGTTTCATAGACTCAAGCTGGGACTCCTGTTGCACTCATGCTCCAAGGAGGCTATATACTCCGTATAAAGAAACATTTCATAATCTCGGTGTTGGATAAATTTATTTTAATGAATTTGTTGTGAATAAAGATAAATCTGATCTTTTTAAAAAGCACATGATTGGGGCGCCTGGGTGGCGCAGTCGGTTAAGCGTCCGACTTCAGCCAGGTCACGATCTCGCGGTCTGTGAGTTCGAGCCCCGCGTCAGGCTCTGGGCTGATGGCCCGGAGCCTGGAGCCTGTTTCTGATTCTGTGTCTCCCTCTCTCTCTGCCCCTCCCCTGTTCATGCTCTGTCTCTCTCTGTCCCAAAAATAAATAAAAAATGTTGAAAAAAAAAATTTTAAAAAGCACATGATTAAGCCATCGAGTTAGCCATTATCAGTTTCATTCTTGGGAGTTGTTTGTGGTTTCTTTTCTGGACTCTATTCTGTGTTGATTTTTTTTTTTTTAATTTTTTTTAATCTTCTGACTGAGCCACCCGGCGCCCCTGATTTTCATTTTGGAGAAGATTGCTACCTATCCTCTCTAAAATTTATCAGGTCTAGTACTGCATAACACGGGATAAAAATCCCCCTGGGGTTAAAATGCATTTTATTCACCTGGCTAGTTAGGTAGTTCTTCTTATCAATATAAATAGATGCACTGCCAAAATAACAGGAAAAAACAAGCAAAAAATCTCCTTGGAAATAGTGAGGAAAGCCCTTGGCCCCTAAACACTTTAAACAAACAAAGAAATAAAGCATTGTGAAATATGTGAATTAAAAAAAAAAATGACTCTATTATCTCTTAACCACATCTTTTTTTTCACTCTTTTTTCCAGCATTAATCACATCCTTTTAAAGTTGTCTTCTAATTAATCAAAATCCTTGTGAACTTTCCATGTTAAGATATGAATTTCGCATCATCATTCACTACTATATAGAGATTCACAGGAACTTCCTATTCCCACCCCAGCTTGACAGGGTCTTGAATGTTTGTGGCTTGCTTACTCCTTAATTTCCTTGGCAGCCAATGTTTTTATTCCCTGAAGTACCTCTCCTTCTAAAGAAAAACTTCTCTAAGATAAACCAACCTCTCCCTCCACTTCTGTGATTGTTATTTTAAAGAATTTTCCCCTACTGAGCATCCTTCTGGAAGAGTTTTCAAACTTGTTCCTCAAAAAGGACTTTTTCTCCTTGCTTCTCAATGAGAATTTCTCCTGAACTGCTCTAATACGGTGACATCACCATAGATCTCCTTTATATATGGAATTTTTTTTTAAGTCAAACTCAAAAAAACACAGTAGAATGGTAGTTGCTAGTGACTGAACGTTTGGGGGGAAATGGGGAGAGGTTGGTCACAGGTACAAACTTTCAATTATAAGATGAGTAAGTTCTGAGGATCTAATGTACAGTATGTGACTATAGTTAACAATATTGTATTGTATACTCAAAATTTGCTAAGTGGGTAGATCTTATATGTTCCCATGACAAAAAATAAAAAAAAAAGATAATGTAGGTGACAGATGTGTTAAGTAACCTTGTGGTGATCATTTCACAATGTACTGATACGTCAAATCATCACGTCAAAGCTCTAGAAAAATGGAAGACCTTTTCAGCTTTTTGGTGTGGGAAACCAAAGAAAAGCCAATTTCAAAATCATATTTACTCATTCAAATACTTATTATCACACTGGGTATGTCTAGAGCCTAAGATCATGGTAAGGTATGAGATTCCTCTTGGAGTCTCAAGGAGCTCACTGTCTACTGGGGGCTCATGCCATGCTCCTGGGAGAGTGGCTCTCTCTCCTTCCTCCAGCACGCCAAACTCAGTCCTTTCTCGGGAACTCATCTTCCATCTCCAGTTCTGTGTATAGCTTTCCTCTCATTGTGCTTCTGGACTCGATTCTAATATCACCTCCCTCAGAGAAGGCTTCCCTGATTTCCCACTCACATACCCCCCAACACTAGCTAATCATCATTTCACCCTATTTATTTCCTTCAAAGATTTGTATCAAATTTTTATTGGAAAACAAATTGTTCATATAGTTATCATTCATTTTCTTCCACTAGAATGCAAATTCCATGAAAGCAGGATTTTTTTCCTGGCTTATTTATGGGTACATGTATCTGTAACATGTATCTCAAAGATGGCCGGTAAGCACACTATAATGGCATTGAAAAGGAGATGAAGTAAATGGAAGTTAGATGAATGAATTCAGCAATTAGCTCATTATAATCCAATATGGTTATTGCCACAGTGGAGGAAAGATCTGGGTACCTCCTTGTATCTAACAATTGATGGGGTGGTAAACTATCCTAGGAGACAAGGGTTACTTTCTAGAGGACATGAAAACATGGACTTGAGAGAAGGGACTGCTCTAGAACATCCTGTAGCTTAATATGTCTGGAGATAAAAGGAAGAGGGAAGTGGGAGGAAGGGCTGGAGAAGGAGGAAATGGACAGAAAGCAGGGACCCACCCTGAAAGAGTTAGGGAGCCCGAGTAGGGATTCAGCCTTTATCCAGGGAGCAGTGGGGGGAGCAAACAGACCCTGAACAATGACAGGTGAGGGAGAGACAGGGAATGGGGACAGATCTGTTCTATAGACTGCTCACCTCAGAAGCACTATGGAGAATGGGATGGCATGACAGACACCAATAAGCCTGGTGACTCAGTAATTCAGACAAGAAATGAGAAGGAATTGAATTCCAGGGTTATGGAAACAGCAGAGGGGATGGTCTGGGGAGAGCATCTAGAAGTAAAATTGATTGCAGAGGGAGAAGGCAAGTTCAATTCTTCGCGTAGTGACAGTTCTCAGTTCAAGTTCTTCATTTTCTATAAAGCAGTTCCAAGGGCTACCTCCTTGTTCTTTCTATACTGAGACTGGGGGAGCTCCTTCCAGGTCAACCCACCGGTTGAAAGGACAGCCTCAGAGTCAGCCACTCCTGCTGCAGGTAGAAAACATGACCAGATCTCTTTGTTTTGGCCCACAGGTCAGCTTCAGGCTGGGTCACTTATATTCTGATACATACGGTAGGATAGGATTTTTTGAAGCTTCCATTTCCAGGTTCTTCAAAATTCCTTTTAGATAAGGATATCTATTCTCTTCTATACTTATCTAACAAGTATTTGGTGAAAGCCAACTAAGGCTGGGTTCTGGGAACAAAGCCTCTGCCCTCAAGCAATCCAGAATTTCCTGAAGGAGATAAACCCCAGCAAAATGCCCTGTGGTAAATACTGTAATAGAAGTCCTCACACAAAGAACACAAAACAGGGACCCCCTAAGCCAAAAATGAGTTTAGGGGTGGAGGTCTTAGATCAGCGAAAGGTAAGAATGGCTCCTCAAAAAGAAAAACAGCTTGTAACAAAATGAAGATAAATACCCATTAAAAAATAATGTCAGCTCAGGTATAAACACAAGTGCATCAAAAACATCCACCGTAATAAGTGATATTTCCTGAGTGCATGAAATGTGAGAGGAGCAATGGGTCTTGTATCTGTTTTCCTCATTTCATTCTCACGGCAACCCTATGAGTTAGTCGCCCACTCCTCCATTTGCAGGTGAGGAAGCCGAGGGTCACAGAGGTTAAACACTTGGCCCCAAGTCCCACTAGTAGTTTAGCTGGGATTCACACCTGACGGTCTGAACACAGAGTTCTTAACTGGGATATGGTCCTGCCTTCCACAGTTACAGCCATCTGTCTACCCATCAGCCAATCCTCCACAGGGTTTAAGAGACTTGCCCACCATTCCCCTGGGTAAGAGTGAAGATTTCAATCCAGTTGGCTGAGCTCAGCTGCTTCTGCTTGTTCGCACAGCCTTATCTTCCCGCTGGACATACAGCCTCCACGGAGAAAGAGAATGAGGAAATACACTCGCAGAAAATTAACTTTCCCCTCGTTTTCTTTGTTTCAATTCTCCACAGGAGGATCCAAGCACCGCCTCCTGCCTACGTGCCTCTGTTCCACAGGGGAGTTTGTCAGAGGTTACAAGGCCAGGGGCCGGAGAGGTTGGGCTGGCCCACACACCGCTCCATCATGGGCCTGTGCTAAGAAAGCTGGCAGTCCCCAGTGGGCAGTCATCCTCAAGAACATTTGCCCATAACTGCTGCATTATGTGGACAAATAAATACTTTTTTTTTTTTTTTTTTTCCAAAAACAGTAATTGGGAATGTGCAGTTGCTATACTGTTTATGAAAAGTAGGAAGGGAGCACCTGGGTGGTTTGGTCGGTTAAGCATCTAACTTCGGCTCAGGTCATGATCTTATGGTTGGTGGGTTCAGGCCCCACATCAGGCTCAGCGCTGACAGCTCAGAGCCTGCTTGGAATTCTCTCTCACGCTCTTTCTCTGCCCCTCCCGTTTGTGCACGATCTCTCTTTGTCTCAAAAGTAAGTAAATAAACTTGAAAAAAAGAAAGAGAATGAGAAAGAGAAAAAGGAAAAGAAAAAAAGAAAAAGGGAAAGGTTAGCCTGAATCTATGTTGATATTCTTCAATATTTGCACCTCAGCAACCCAAGAGCTGGCTAATCATGGTAATAGATGTCCCTATTACCATATAACCATTGATAGCCTCTTCCTGTATAGTTGCAAGACCTAGATCTTTCCCCACCTGAAGGAGGCCCCAAGTTATTTTTGTGGGAGTCTGGGATGACTTTCCCAGGTTTCCTTCTCAGGCCTCCATCGCTCCCCTAGAGGAGAGATGCTTTCACGCCCCCTCCTACTGTCTCCCTCAAAGGCTCACATGGGCTGGGCTTCCTTTAAGCTTCCCTCTGCTCTTACAGAAAACTGGTCTGGATCACCCTGGCAGAAGAACCAAGTGGAAGGAAGGAGGTAGGACATTTATTTTACACGGGTAGGCCCAGAGGAGATCATTCTCCAGAGATCTGAGCCCAGAGCATCAACAGAGGGGACAATTTATAGTCTGTTACTTTGCCATTCCTAATTGGTAGTAATTTGATGCCTGTGGCAAGCAGAATAGGAAGGAAATCCCGGAAGGGGAGTCTTCTGACAAGGACTGGAATTCCCTTATCAGTCCTGTCGGCCATCTTACAACAGATTTTTCCCTAACACTGCAAGAAGGCTGGCTCTTTCCATCAAAATTACAAGATGCCTTTCTCCACGGCTCTCCTTTACATCTTCCCAGTTGGGACCCGCCCCGACATTGCTTGTGTCATGAGTCTCAGAAAATCACTTGAGAAATCAAGGTCCTCAAAATCTGCTCCCCGCCCCTTCCCTCCATGCTCAGACTGGAAAGAGGTCCTTCCCCGTGCTTCTCCACATCTCCCTCCCAGGCATCTGCATCGAGGAGACTCTTTTGCCCTCGTGCCTACCAAGGAGCCCAAAGTGAGGCCTTGTTCAAAGTGGGAACCCAGGCTGCCCGTTCACCCCCCCCAATTCAAACACTCACTTTGGCTCAGACACTACTTTTCTAATGAATACAACCACCTAAAAATGATTGAGGAGATACTGGGCTATTTCTAGCAGGCATAAGGCTGTCACGTGATGATAACAAAAGGTGAGATAACATCTGATACATATATATATATATATATATATATAAAATACATGGATAAATGTACTTGAGATAATGGAACGCAAGAAAGAAGCTTTCTCATGTCACCTTGGGGGCTTTGGCAGACCCTGGGAAGTCCAGTAGACTGATCTAAAGAAGACGCCATGGCCCGGGCAGTCACAGAGCCTGCCCTGTTGATGGAAGTAGCTGCCTAACACGTAGAGTGGAACAGCATGAACCCATCAGTTATTCTTCAGCCTGAATGAGCCTGACCCTCAGAGCCTTACATTTGTTTTTATGTTCAAATGGGGATAATTATACCATCCTGACAGCATTGTTTGTGCTCAACATAATTATCTGTATTTTATAAACTGCAAGTACCGCAAAATATTAGTTAGTATAATATTGCTTGCAAGGAAGAACCAGGACAGAAGTTGAGCTGGAGGCAAGGCTGGAGAAAAGGGAAGGGCCAGGAGATTGAGGCAAGCAGAGTGGTCTCTAAAGACTATGGGATGTGTCCCATAGTGGCGGTAGCAGGGCTGGGGGAGCACCCGGTGCAGGCCAGGGGAGGTACCTCAGGAGGGAAGAAGAAGTCCCAGGAGACAGGAAGAGAAGCTTGAAGGAGGCAAAAGGGGCCAAAGACACTATCTAGAGGGAGATTGTCTCAAGAGTCCTAGATGCTTTTCTAATGTTCCACTGCCATTCCCGGCTTAATGTAGGAGAGAGCTCGTGCTTGGCACGCTGCAGAAACCTGATGTCAGGAGCCTGCAAACTGAGATAGGAGCCGGAAGTAGGAATCAGTGCCACTCAGACTTCCCAGCCTAAGATTCCAGAAGGTGTGTGTGTGCACCTGTCTCACGTGCACAGGCCCCGACCCCACATCTGAGCTACCCAAACCAACAAAGCAAAGGTTCCCCAATTCACCTCTAACTGCTGAGCTCTGTTTAGTATTACTGGGGGGATGCTAAACATTTCCTTCTTAAAGGGCTAGTGTGATTCTGGCAAGAGGAGATGGTCATTAAGCCTTGTAATGAAAACAAATTGTTTGGAAGGGATGGTTAAAATTATGTATGGTAGGAATTAAATATTCAAGGTAACAGATTTAATTCATCATAAGAGTGGTTTTTTTTAAGACTAATGCAATAAATGCTTCCCTTGAGACTTCTGGTTACAGTACAGGGTTTCACCTCAGGAAGCATTTCAATATAAAGTGTTCTAACTGTATGGGTTGTAAGGGAGGGCATTTAAAATATGCAGAGTGACTGGCACGCTCTCAAACTCCAGGTGCTACTCTGTCCCTAACTGATAAGGCAACAGTTGATATCCAGAGGCCCCCCATACAAGGAGTGGGTTTGCCCCCCAAATGGGGGAAACCACTTTGACAGTCTTGGATTCCAGGCATGGTGGGGCAGCTCTAAGGAATTCCAGGTGAGCCCATCCTCACCGTCAGGAAGCAAACAATGGGGAAAATAAACCACCAGTTCTTCTCTTCCGCCTCACCTGGAGAGCAAATTACTTTGTGTTGTGTAAAAACAGTTCACACCCCCGTTAAGAAGTAGGAATAAGGAAGCGTGGGCAGCAGAAACAAAGGAATCACCCTGTCTCATTTGAATCGTTGCCTTAGGGGTCCCGGTGTTAGGAACAAGACCTCAGGTTTTAATACAAAAGAGTCTTGGATGAAACTCTGAGATGCACCCCCTACCCTGGGGTTACTTAACATCACAAGGAAATTTTTGGGGTGAGCATATATCCTGACTAAAAGGGAAAGGAACAATACTGGTTGAATTTTAGGCACCCAGATAGGCAGTCAGAGAAACTTTGGGGTGATTTCCCTGGCTCCTTTCACACTGCAAGCAACTACCTGACACACAAGACTGACCGCTGTGCATATAGATGTATGTCTAACATGTAGGGGGAAGTTTGCTTTGGCCGCTCTTGGAGGCATCCATTTGTCCAGGGAGGTCTGATGGCCAGAGAAGGCACTGCCTTCCTTGCCATCTTAGCAGTTTTAAGAGGGTGGAGTGTTTTCTTTGAGGCCAAGGTTGGCACAGACAACATCCTCGGCTGGCAAATTTTCTGCCGGGCTGGGTTGCTTTTCTTGCATGATTCCACCCCTCCCACCTCCCCCAAGCCCCCTCCCCCAGCCTTTGGTCAAATTTCTGGAGATTTTGGCATATGTTTGTGGGATTGTATCTATTCCTTCCTGATGTGGTGGATGCAAAGATATGCTTTCTCTTGGGTGAAATTTACAAGCACATTTTCCTCCATGACAGGAACAAAGAGCCACAAATATTTCCTAAGGGGAGAAAAAGGCTTCCAGATGCAGAGCTCCAAATGTGAGGGTTTTTTTTTTTTTCCTTTCTTTTTCTTTTGGCATTTTTAAAGCTTAATAATTACACTGGACATATTTATCCAGAAGGTCCACAATATTCATCGTAACAAGGACCTCACTAAAATCTCCAAGTCACAGATACATCTGCATCTCTGATCTTTTTTCCTAAAGCATCACCACAGAGGCCCTAAGTTTCAACCCTCACTCGAGACTGCAGAAGATAGAAGGCCCCCTTTCCTCTCCTTTTCCTCAGCTATGGTAGCGCAGACTGCAGAATAATAAAAGGGGGAAAAAAAACATTTCTAAACTCTTGAACTCTCAGCAAACTACTTTTAAATTGTCTCTAGTTAAAGGGCTACTGGGAAGAGAATTATAAATGTCAAGAAGACCTTTTAGCAAACTTTTACAACCCACAGAACAGTTTCATATTTTTAAAACTAAAGCATCCCAATTGGTATCGTTTTCTATTTTAGAATTGTATTTTCCAGGGCTAACTAAACCTTCAGTTTATATGACCTATAATCTAAAAATGTTCTGTCACCACGATCAGAGGAATTGTGGGTGATGCTTAGCTCACATGTGGAAAATCACTATCACCCACAATTAAAAAAAAGTTTTGAAAAAATAAGCTACTTATAGTTATTTAGAAAAACATTTCTCTGTTAAGCACTGGCAAAGAAAAAGACTAAGTCCTCAGAAATCTTTTTTTGGCTATATATCTATCATTGATTCAGAAGCAGGCATGGAGACATTTAACACAGGTAAATGGCTTTAGCCCATTTTTATTCTAACAGGGACACAACTAAGGTGCATATGAATCAGATTCTGCCTTAGTGGGTCTGGGGCTAGAGTGATAGTCTGCACCCTACCAAGGTCGCAGGGCTGGAGACGCTGCTGGTTCATGCAGCTCACCGCTCAACCAACGTAGAGGAAGGTAATATGTCTTCCTCACCCTCGGCCTCCATTCAAGGGTGAGACGGTGAATACTGGAGTCATACAGCCCCAAGACACCGGAGAAGGGACTGGACCCTTGGGAGGTTTTCTTAGCATGTTCTTACAAGCAGTTTAATCTATGCTATTCAAAAAATAAGTGAATCCCTCCTAAGTTCAAAGCCCTAAGCTAGGTTCTGTATAACATAATATAGCATAATACTGTATAATTTAAAGGTAATAACCTCATTAAATGTAGCATCTGTGCTGATTATCCTCTCTGTTACTGTTCCTCCTCCAACACACGCACTTTTTATTTTGAAAATTTTCAAATTTGCAGAAAAGTTGAAAAACTAATATAACAGTTTTAAATTTAGATTTACCAATCTTGAACATGCTGCGTGCGCTCTCTCTGTATATACGGATACGTAAATATACATATCCATATATACATATGTAATATCCATATATATATATGGAATATATTTTTTGCTTATTTTAATGTTTGTGGCCAAGTTGCTTAAAAGTAAGTTGCAAGTCTCCATTGTTCTTTATCATGTTGCTATGCTTTGTCTCCATTGACTGGCCCCACTACGAAGTGGCTTGTTAATGGACAGCTCTGTGAGTGCGGGAAACCAAGGTGACTTGGAGTTTCCCAGACTTTCTAGGATCGGGCTTACACAGGAGAAAAACAGATGGTGGAAACCTTTTCTCCGCCTTACAAAATATTCAACAGTTCACCCTTAGGTTCTATCCAGTCACCCAGCTCTATACCTTCTTTAAGAAGCTATGGAATAATCACTCTGGAGACCACCAGAAATAGGCACTCTAAGATGGCAAGCAAAAAAGAATGACTTACTTTGCTAAACCATATGAAAATAGAAGGTGAGCTTGTTTCTTCCTCAATGAGTTCGCATCTAGCTAGTGAATCTTTGGTCTATGCTGGGAAAGGCAAAGGTCTGTCTTCATATCACTTGATATCACTATTCTAATGTGATTAAAATAATTACCTATGCAAATATTTTGTGACATTATAAAAGGAATGTGTCCATGTTTGTTTAATCTATATAATATACAATCTACATCATCTATATGTACCTGACTTCACCTTTTTATTCCAAAATGTCCAGAAATGAGGCCCCATCAGAAGGTCTCTGCATTACTTGAAAATTTCCCAGAGAACTGCCCCATATATTTTCCTGACCAAGTCTAACTAGAACTTCCATGTTCTAGAACTCCCCATCCTGCCATCACATTACTGCCTAGATGGTTTATGACCAGAGGAAGAGCATCCACACACTGTGACCCTCTTACTACTACCCATGCTCTGTACCATACGTGGCTCACACGCTCTCAATCTCTCTCTCTCTCTCTCCCACTCTCCACTGCTGCTGAGCCACCTGCCCCCATCCTCATTCTTAGAAGAGTCTATCTACATTCAGATATCGGTTTAAAAAAAATATCTCAAATTATACAGGGTAGAGTCTTACCAGTACACCCAGTTTACATTCCAAAACAGAACGTTAAATTGTTCCTGCTTGGGGCACCTGGCTGGCTCACTCGGTAGAGTGTGCAACTCTTGATCTCGGGGTTGTGAATTCGAGCCCCACGTAGGGTGTAGAGATTACTAAACAATAAACAACCTTTTCAAAAAATTAAAAAATAAAATGTTCCTGCTTAAGCAGGTGTGCTGGGTTACATTCCTGCATTCCGCTTTTCTCCAAGGGCAAAAATCAGCTTGATGTTTAAAAATCACAAAATCCAGTTTCTAAAAGTAACAGCCTAGCTACTTTTAGACAGCTCTTTGTTGCAATTGTAGAAAGTTATCCCGGGGTCTGTCTAATATTCTGCGGTGGTTGTTCCCTGAACTCTACTTGTCAGAATTGGCATATGGCACTAGAGTCTATATTTCAACACTGGCTTCTAAGGGAATGGCCAGAAAAGAAACACATTTCAAATAAAAGCAAAGAAACATTTCTTTTATGTTTGCTTTTATTTAAGAAAATCACCCTGAGAACAATAGTTAATTAATCCCAATGACAAAAATACGGAAAAGTTTTTTTCAGTATAGAAACGTTTCAGAAGAATAAAAAACATTTTGCACATATAAACCTGTCTTCATGGTGTATAATTTGAAACTTTTAAAAGTTAACAAATAAAAATGTTAGGGGCACCTGGGTGACTCAGTCAGTTGAGCGTCTGACTTCAGCTCGGGTCATGATCTCATGGTTCATGGGTTCAAGACTGGCATAGGGCTCTGTGCTAATAGCTCAGAGCCTGGAGCCTGCTTCAGATTCTGTCTCTCTCTCTCTCTCTCTCTCTCTCTCTCTCTCTGCCCCTCCCCCACTCACTGTCTCCCTCTGTCTCTCAAAAATAAATAAATTTTAAAAATAAAAATAAAAATAAAATTGTTAGCCTCTAATTTTGAATCCCATTGAAGCAAAAATAGATGGGAAAAATTTGAAGAGGACCATACGCTATATTTTATATTGATATTTACATATCATAGAGAAAACCAACACTAATATTCCAGCCACTGCCTTATTAATAAGAATGCATACCTGGGGCACCTGGGTGACTCAGTTGGTTAGGTATCCAACTCTTGGTTTCGTCTCAAGTCATGATCCCATAGTTCATGGAATCAAGCCCCACGTCAGGCTCTGGAATAATGGCATGGAGTCAGTTTGGGATTCTCTCTGTCTCTGTCTCTGTCTCTCTCTCTCTTTCTCTCCTGCGCACGCTCCCTCTCCCAAAAAAAATAAATAAACTTTTTTTTAAGAAAGAATGTACACTGAGATGTTATAATGCTATCTTGATGATGTTTCTTTTCTACTGACTTGATCAACACAACAGCATAGTGTTTTATAAATTTGGGATAAAATAGGACAATATATCCATGAATGCCTTAACAACAGCAGCTTGACCACATGTTTTATAGAATTAACTGAGTTCCATTAAACGGGAAAGAGTGTTTTTATTTTATCGTGGTCAAACCAGTCATCTAATACTAAGGCAGCTGTCATGATCTGTTGGCCAGAACTCTAACTTCTATCTGTGAAAGAGGACACTAGATTGATCATTTCAGTAATTGGCAGTAAGCAACTGTTCGTGGCAATAAAATGAGGATGCTTCTGAAGCAATATCTTTAAACTCTGAGCTGCAATCCATTAATGGTCATGAAATCAATTTAGTGGATAGCATTTAGTCTTTTTTAGTTACTGAGATAGAATAAAAAATATTATTAACACACTAAAAGTAAGCATAGTTTTGTGAAACTAAAATTTTATTTATATATACACTCATATAAACCATGACATCTGTATATATATAATTAAACATAAACCTCTCTAAATATAATACACATACTCCGTGGTTACTTTAGGCAGTGTATTCTCACTGTAGGTCACAGTCAAAATAATTTAAGTCTCTGTTCTAAGGGTAGTGAGAGAAACCAAAACTATCAAATCTTCTCTTACTAATGGAAAGCACTTTAAATAAATACAAACCGTTCTCTTTGTTTAGCCTTGAATTGTGTTCCAAACATGTTAGTTTCTTCAACAGGCCATGAAAACCTCACAAGGAAACTCTCTGTCAGCAAAACTACGATGTCAACATTCCCAAGAGCCCCACAAGAGAAATGATGTTCACATGCATCTGAATCGCACAACCCTTTGGCCATATCTGGATTTCACAGCTGTGGCAGAGGTAAGATAAGGTCTTGGTTATGTGATATTCCTTTAGAACTCTCTATAACTTCATTTCCTTCTCTCACTCAAAAAAGCACAAGGTGACAGATGCCCGGGTGGCTCTGTCGGTTGGGCATCTGACTCTCGGTTTCGCCTGGGGTCATGTGCTCACGGTTCCTGGGAACGAGTCCCATGCCTGGCTCCACACTGAGTGTGGAGCCTCTTTGGGATTCTCCCTCTCTCTCCCTCTGTCCCTCCCCACTCGTGCTCTCTCTCCCTCCAAATGAACATTAAAAAAAAGGCACCGAGTGATGAAAAATAGTGACCGTGGTCGGGATACTTGAATTCACTCCAACACTTTAAAAAGAGACAGAAAGTAAATCATTTGCAAACCTCAACGTCGTATAACCGTTATTAATAACAAAGATCTGAGACACCTCACAACTGTGTCACTGAGACAAGGTCGTAGTAAAGCATTGCTGTAGAGCGCCGAGGGTATACTCATGTATCTCTTTCTCTACTTTTCCAGAACTGCACACAGTTTGCCGCCCAACTGGCCAATCTGGTGTCTTTTGCAGAGGACATCTAGGTACCAAACACAAAGCAGTATACCCAAGAAGTAGTGCCCCTGAGCTGCCACCACAGGGAATGGCCATGATTAAGAAAAGCTCCAAAAGTTCATCAGCGTGAATGACTTTACCTCAGGTCTCTTCTTTTCTGGCTTAAGATCAGTTGTGAGACATACTTACCTTCTTCCTTGTTTTTCCCCCTCTTTCGGTTTCGGGCTCTGGATAAAGAGAAGGCTTGGGGTTGGAAGGCTTGGAGGTGATGGAAACGCAAAGAGCAGACTGTAATAGGTGAAAAATTCCCGTACTTTAGAACTCAAACTTCATCTGCCTTTGATGGAAAATGAAAATTCAGGAAATCGAAGAGACTTGCCAAGCGTCATGAGGTTTCCTGGTGGCAAAGACAGGGGAAGCTTCCTGGCACTGAGATTCTGCACACGGTAGCCCTTCTGTGGGGCTAGATTAGGATCCAGCCTGCACGACTTACTAGCCACTCTTCCAACTGATGGTAGTTGCGCCTTTCACAGCGAGGAGTGTCAGGCCTGGCAGCTACGTTTGGGGAAGAGATAACAAAGGGAAAAAAAGTATTGAGACACTTAAGAAGTGCTGCTAAATCATTCATTTGATCAACCCCAGTTTAAGTCACAGGTTCACAGGGTACAAAGATGGCCAAGACGAAGCCTGCTGTCATAGAGTGCATACTGTGGCACAGAAAAAGATCATACACACACTTCATTATGAAACAATACTGGGAGGTTATAATGCCGGAATAAACCAGTGCCATATATAAAGAGAATTTTGCCTGGAGCTTGAGCTGGTGTGGGGGCGTGGGGGTGCGTGTGGGTGTTGGGGGCTCATCCAGAAACCAGGTCAGCTGTGAAGAGGAGCAATTATGTCAGCAGTCTGTTTGAGAGGCCAGGTGGTCTAGCGAAATATTTTCAAACTTTAATGTGGGACTCTTAACTAGATCACAGACTGTGATTTAGGAAGCAGAGGGGAGAAGCCTGAGTTTCCGCATTTCTAACTAGATCCAAGAGATTCCCTTGCTGCTTCTCCACAGACCACACTGTGATGAGCAGAGGTTTAGTAAGAGGAGTAGAGATTTCACATTAAAGAGAAGAGAGTTTTTTTAATCCCAGCCCTATGTCCTGTAGTTGATGATGTTTGGGTAAATTACGGAGACTCCGCTTCCTTATCTGTAAGAATGGCTGTAATGTTAAAAACCTTACAGCTTGTAAAGATTGAATGAGAATGTAAGCACAGTGCTCAAGACAAGGTAAAACTCAATTAAAATTAGTTCCTTTCTTATTGATTTTGAATTATACAATATAATTTGGCTCCAAAGAACAAGATTCACGTAGAAAGCCCTCTCATATGAATCCATTCAAAGTCTTATAACCCTTTTTCAAAGTAAATATCCCTGATATGTATTTGTTTTTACAGCAAATTACGGCATTAAGATTTTCCCTGAGGCAATAACAAAACAATGGCCAAGTCAGATAAGAATGCAGGAAGTATTATGCCTAGTCCCATAACCTAACCACTAACCCACTCAACCTTGTCCTTAATGAACTAACGTAATTAATGGGTGAAACATGGGAAATTTTGGAACTTCCCTATATAGCGAAAGGAAACGACCCTGCAATAATGTGGTTTCATAAACCTAAACTTTCTTTAATGTACTTGGAAATCAGATAATCTGAAATAAACAGTAACCACATTTGCAAAGGGTTTTCATGTTTCTTTTCCTCATACATCAAGATCGTTGAGCCTCAGAAAAACAGTCAGGAAGGCCAGCTATTTTCACCTTTTACAAATGAGGAAACTGAGGCCCAGATTGATGAAGTGACTGGCTCACTGTACTGAAAGTTCTTTTTTTTTTTTTTTAATTTCTTTAAGTTTATTCATTTCAAGAGAGTCGGAGCAAGTTGGGGGTGGGGGGCAGAGAGAGTGGGAGAGAGAGAATCCTAAGCAGGCTCTGCACTGTCAGCACAGACACTGTGAGGCTTGAACTCTCGAAAGACTAGATCATGACCTGAGCTGAAACCAAGAGTTGGACACTTAACCGACCGGGCCACCCAGGCGCCCCTGTACTGCAGGTTCTTAAGGAACACTAGCCCTGGCCTAGTAAGGCTTACCTCCAAGGAATCTGTTTTGGCTTGCCAGGGGTGGGAGGTGAGTGGGGAGGGAGGTGGGAGTGAGAAGGTAGAGGTTTCTGTTGAGGGTGGGCAGTACAGCGGCAAAATCCCAAGAATGGAGTATGCCTTTTGCCTTCTGGCCAACTTTGGCATTAAAGATTTAGTGCCTGTGTTCACAGCCACATTTGTTGGGCTAGAGTTAAATAAATCACATGGAAGGGGGAATGAAATCTCATATGAGATTTTAAAATGTTTTGGCAAATTTACAAGTAGCATTTTTGGGATTCACCCAATTTTTTTCTTGATTTCAATATGCCTTTTTTTTTTTTTTTTGGCTTCAGTTTTTTCCTGTTTTCTCTATTTTTTTCTGATAAAATTCCAACTTAAGGAAGTTGGCAAATTATGAAAACACTTATATGAAATGCAGATTTCCTCCTTCCTGTATATATTTCAATATTTATTTTTTTCAATATTTATTAATACCTGGGAAGCATAACGTTATTTTAACAAAGAACATTTAAGTAATGGGATTAGAACTTTATAAGTAGAATTGCTATTTTGTACATGATGACAAGTTATTTTGATTCTTTTTTTTTCTTCAGATGAAATTCAAGTGTCCTACTAAAATTGAAAAATGAAAAACAGTATAAGCAATACTTTGGGAAACTTAATAGCATAGACCATCAGGAGATAAATTGGTTATTTGACATCTTCCTACCCAGGGATCTTTAGTTATTAATTTTTAGACTCAGTGATCATAGATGTTTATAAAAATAACACAAAGGGACAAGATTCATTGAACAAAACTCTTGATAAATCTTCACTGGACACAGCTGAAACCGTGATAGAGAAACTCCTGCCTTTAAGAAGTCGACATGCCCTAAGAAGTAGAAAGTAGACATACTTTCTCAAATTTTTCTAAACATGAAGGAGTCTGTTCTTATCTTCAGAGTTGAATATTTTATGGTATTTAAAAAAATTTTTTTTAAGTTTATTTATTTATTTTTGAGAAAGAGAGGAAGTAGAGGAGGGGCAGAGAGAGGGGAAGAGAGAGAATCCCAACCAGGCTCTGCACTGTCAGCACAGAGCCCAATGCAGGGCTCAAACTCACAAACTGAGATCATGACCTGGGCCACAATCAAGAGTCGGACACTTAACCAACTGAGCCACCCGGGCTCAAAATTTAAAAAAAAAAATTGCAATTGATTATAACATGCTAAATGTGTATTCTTCACTATGTATTGAAGTCCTTGAAGGCAGGAACCATATCTTGGCCATCCTTTTATATTTCTGTAACGACCAGCAGAGTGCTTTGCTTATATTAGGCACTAAATAAACATTTGTGAATTCAAATTTTTGGATGGAATTATTCAGAGAATTTAATGAACTGACTGCAGTAAGTACCAGAATCTATTAGATAAACAGATATTTGTCATCCTAAAGTCTCTGTTGCTTTTCAGGATCAAATATGAGACTGGGGTGAATAGCCAATCTATCTCTTTGAAAGCATATAAATAGTCCTTTCCTAGCTTTAAAGAGGGATGGAAAAAGCTATTTGAACATTTTTTTTTCCCCTGTAACAACAGCTCTGGCCCTAGTCAATTGTTCATGGTTTTTACAAAGCAATAAAACCTAGCCAAAAATACATAAGTGCCTACAGGTGAGCACATGTCAAAGCTCAAATCCCAAATAGGTTATAAGAGTCATCAGGTTGGATTTACATAAGCAATGACATTTAGGAATTCCCTACAATCACAAATGTTACTCACTGGTAGAGTGAGTGCTTTAAATGAACTTGCCTGTCTCAAGAGCATCAAATATCCAGATAATAGAAGGGCTTATACCCTCCCTGATAAAAACAACTGTCTCTGTGGAGGCTTGTGATCCACTTCTATTCTAAATAGGAAGCCTGAGGCCTAATATTTGCTTCAGTTACTTGTCTGTTTCTTCCAAGACCTTTCAGGATCTGACAAATGATAGGATTTCTTGACGCAAGTATTATTAGGATCATATTTTATAACAGTACTGACCCTATAAACTTTATTTTCTTTTTTACTTAGGTTATTTCCCATCTGTTTTGTCACCATTGCTTAAGTAATTTAATAATTAAACTGGATTGTCCGGATACCAATAAAATGTAAGTAACAAAACAAGCTTTCTAACCTTGCCAATTGTGCTCAGGACTGACCAGCTGTAATAATTTACATTTCTTATTTAGGAAAGAACCATAGGTGGTGGCAATTGAATCTAAGACCATCCAATGTATCTAAAGCATCTGATATAACCAGTGGCGTGCTGATAAATGTTTAGCAACCGGCTCTCTGAAAAGAAAAGAAAATAACACTGATTGATAGTGTTTGTTGATTTCATGGTACAAATACTCCCACCGTGGCCGTTTTCAAGCTGACAATGTGAAATCTCTGAACTCAGTCTTGGGAAGAGATGCTACAATGGGCTCTCGCGACTCAGTAGGAGCTGGCTCCATTACACTGCTCAGTGAAAAAACACACAAAATGGATCGCCTTTTCACAAAACCGCTATAAAGTTTTCAAGGCCTGATCTGATGTAATGATTGACATTCAGAAGAAAGGAATTCCAAGACGTGTCTCAATATATAAAGCCCTTATGAAATAATAGGGATGACATTTCACTGATTCAGAAGTCTGGAAAGATAGAAAGTTCAAGACCTCAGCTTTGGTAACAGAGGTAAGTGTTATTATTTTTCTTTTTCAAGATATTGCCACCTAACGTATGATTTTGATGGGTTAGCCTTCACTAATCTTAAGAAGTAAGAAGCGTATTATTCATTATTGTCAGGGAATAAGTATTTTACAGAAGCATTTTTTAATAAGTAGAGTTCATCTCTCTAACCAAAAATGTTTATTATTCTACTTACATTGCATCAAAAAATTAAGAAAATACAGCAATTCTTTGACTTCTTAGAAACTGTATAATGATGCCATCACATTCTTGATTCTTCTTTTAGGACATTAAGAAAGACTTTAGGCTGATCTGTAAAACACTGCAGTGCACTGAGGAGTTATTTAAATAAATTGAGCTGCAGGGGTCCCTCGCTTACTGTTGTGTGCTTGAGCATTTAGGTTGGCTTTTTATATTTCTTCTTCGCTTCATCCTTTCTGCCTGCTGTGAGCTGTCACTTGCTGTCTGAGTGACAGCCCCTGGCTATTTCACTGTCTCCTCCCCATTTCTAATTTGCTGCTTCCAACCTGCTGAAGGCTAGGAAACAAAGCAGCTAGCCCACCTTCTTCGCCTTATGTATGAAATAGACTCCGAGAGAGGGCCTGGGGGGAGTTAAAGGGCAATGATTTCAATCCATCAGTTCTGACATCTAGTTTCCCTATGGGAACTTACTCTGTACATTTCCTAAGACAAAAGGGAAAATGTACCAGTGTGGCTATAATCCTGTACAGTTAAAGTTGAGGTTGGATCTATATTGTCCACAAACTAAGATATTACTATTTTGTCTCATCTTACAACACCTTGAAATATTGAGTGTCTTTTTTTCCTATCTTGGGATGTCTTGAGGAATAGACTCATCCCATTATTCAGAGTTGGATTACCAACATGGAATCTGTCACCTTTGCCCCCTCCTATTCAGAGTTCTCTTTTGCCTCTAAATTGTCATCTGTAGTCACACAGAGGAAGACAATTCAGCCTACATCTTGGGAACTTTCCTCCCTAGCTTTCCCCCCACCCACCTTAGGTAAACCTTATATACAGGAATGCATAGATTTTTTTTTTTAACATTTTTATTTATTTATTTTGAGAGAGAGAGCACGTGCACCAGCAAGGAAAGGGCAGAGAGAGAGGGAGAGAGAGAATCCCAAGCAGGCTTTCCCTGTTAGGGCAGAGCCAGACTCAGGGCTTGATCTCATGACCATGAGATCATGACCTGATCCGAAATCAAGAGTTTGATGCCTAACTCACTGAGCCACCCAGATGCCCCACACAGATCTTAAATGTACAATTCAGTCAGCTTTGATCAAGGTGCACATCTGAATATCTATTATCCCAATCATGATATAAAACATTCCTTCACTCCAGAGAGTGGTCCCATGTGCCTTCCCATCAATTCCCATCCCTCATAGGCAATCCCTGTTCTGATTGCCTGTTTCTAAGTTTAGTCTCTTACTTCTTTGGCTCAACATACAGTTTTGGGATTTGGCCATCTTATTGTATGTATTAGTGGTTCATTCCTTTCTATTTCTGAGTAGCACTCTAGTGTATGCATACACCACAATTCACACCCCCATACTCCTGTTGATGGACACCTGGGTTGTTCAAGTTTAGAACTATTAGGAACAATGCTGCTATAAATATTCTCGGATAAATTTCTGTGTGAACATATTCCTTCATTTAATTCGGGCAAGTACCTAGGAGTGGAGCTTCTGGGTCATAGGGTAGGTGTATATTTAAGTTAATTTTTTTTTTTTAATTTTAGAGAGAGAGGGAGTGAGGGACAGAGAAGGAAAGAGAGAGAGAGTGAGAGAGAAAGAGAGAGAGACAGAGAGAGAATCCCAAGCTGACTCCATGCTCAGTGCAGAGCCTGAGCAGGGCTCAATCCCATAACCCTGGGATCATGACCTCCACCGAAATCAAGAGTTGGATGCTCAACCTACTGAGCCACCCAGGCGCCCTTAACTTAATTTTTTCTCAACATCTTTTAATGAAAAATTTCCAATATACAGAAAAAGTGAAAAAAAACTATACAATGGGCAACCGTTTCCCAGTACCCGACACCTAAATTCTGCAAGTAGCATTTTGCTAATTTGCTTCATCACATATCACATATCTATTCCTTTATTTGCCCACCAATTCGTCCTATTTTTTAATGCATTCCAAAGTCAGTCACAGACATCAGTATACTTTACTCCTAAACACTTCAACGTGCATCTCACTGACTAGAGCTCAGTATTCGTCCACAGATTTTTAGGATAAAATTTATATACAGTGACATGCACTAAACTTAAGTGTACTTTTGATGAATTCAGGCAAATATAACTCAAACTCTTACCAAGATATAGAACATTCCCACCAAGCCAGAATGTCTCCTCTTCCCACTTAATCCCCACTTTCATTCACCATATGCAACGACTGCAATGAAGTTTTTTTTATCATAAAATAGTTTTGCCTGTTCTAGAACTTTATATAAATAGAATCGTATAGTATGTACTCTTCGGAGTAAGGCTTCTCTGACTCAGTATAATGGTTTTATGTTGCATGTATAAGGAGTCATCACTTTTTTTTTTTGGCTGAGTGGTATTCCTTTCATTGGCTATATCACACTTATTTAAGCCATTCTACTGTTCATGGACACCTGGGCTCTTTTCAGTTTTAGGCTATTATGAATAAATCTGTTTTAAATATTCTTTTACAGATCTTTTTGTTTTAATTTCTCTTAGGCAAATTCCTAGGAAGAGAATTACTAGGTTACAGAGTAGGTGTATGCTTAGTTTTGTAATTGTGGGACTGTATTTAAAATGGTTGCTCCAGGGGCGCCTGGGTGGCGCAGTCGGTTAAGCGTCCGACTTCAGCCAGGTCACGATCTCGCGGTCCGTGAGTTCGAGCCCCGCGTCAGGCTCTGGGCTGATGGCTCAGAGCCTGGAGCCTGTTTCCAATTCTGTGTCTCCCTCTCTCTCTGCCCCTCCCCCATTCATGCTCTGTCTCTCTCTGTCCCAAAAATAAAATAAAAAACGTTAAAAATAAAAAAAAATAAAAAATGGTTGCTCCATGTTACATACCTACCAGCACGTATGAGAGTCCCGGTTTCTCTACATCCTTACCAACACTCGATAAAGTCAGTCTTTTAAAATTTAACCACTCTAGTGGCGCCTGGGTGGCTCAGTCGGTTAAACGTCTGACTTCAGCTCAGGTCATGATCTCATGGTTTGTGAGTTCAACCCCCGCATGGGGCTCTGTGCTGACAGCTCAGAGCCTGAGACCTGCTTTGGACTTTGCATCTCCCTCTCTCTCTGCCGCTCCCCCTGCTCTCACTCTATGTGTGTCTCTCTCTCAAAAATAAATAAACATTGAAAAAAATTTTTTTAATTTAGTTATTCTAATGGGTGTAAAATGATATATCATTTGTGGTTTTTATTCACATGTTCTTGATGACTGATGATATTGACTGTATTTCCATGGCCAGTTTGGCCATCCATACATCTCCTTTGTGAAGCAGTTGCCCATTTTAAAAATCGAGTTTATTTTTATTGTTGGATTGTATAAGTTCTTTATATATTCTATCAGACATACATACTTAAATATTTTCTCTCAGTCTGTGGCTTGCCTTTTGATTTTTTTAAAGTGTCTTTTGATGAGCTGTTTTCATTTTGATGAAATCCAATCTATTGCTTTTTTATGGATTATGGTGTTGTGTTTAAGAAAACTTTTTCAAGGCCGCAAAAATTTCTGTGTGCTCTTCTGGAAGCATTTTAGTTCTAGATTTTACATTTAGCATGGTGACTTTAAAAAGCCTTTTCTGAAATCCAGAGAACACTCCTGATATATGTATTGGTAATATACAAAATATATACAATATACCAATAACTAAGTTTATCATCTTAAATTCGAATCTTCTTTATTCTCTCTTGAACTATGTGTTTATATTTCTAAATGCTACTCAAACTGTTGTCGTAAACAACAAGAAGGAATTCGTTTCCCCTCATCCCAAACAGCAGGAGAAAATTCATTTTGTAGTCTTGTCTGTGTGCTGCATGAATGTTTCCGGGTTTGCCAGCTGACGGGGGGGGGGGGGGGGGGGGGGCAGAGGGCAGAGGGTGCAGCGCCCCAAGCAACGGGCAGTCCCTCCAGTGCAGGACTGCCGCAGGCACAGTGCCACAGGGGCAGTGTTGTGTGGCTAGTCTGCCTACTTTGAGTAGCAGAATCTTGACTAAAATTGTCAAACATTCCTGGATCAGCCGTGTGTTCTTAACAATATTGTCTTAAAATTTGGAACCCGAGGAAGTTTTATTAATTGAGAATGATGCCAATGCACTGCAGAATAAGCTGTGTGTGTGTGTGTGTGTGTGTGTGTGTGTGTGTGTGTGTATTCATAGTAAAACACACAGGATGTTTCTTCAGTGAGGTCTCCAGCCTTCCTCACTGACAAAATGTGAAAGACCTTCACGAATCTCAGGGAATTCTCTCTGTCTTTTGGGCAGTTTTGTTTCCTTTCCCATAAGGCCAGTCCTGCACTATCTGTTGATCCTTTTCTCAGGATCATGCAGTAGTGGTGTGGGAACAACTGCTCCCTTGTGTTCAGACATTTAACACCAATTGCAGAGAGGGTTCTGGCTGTCTCTGTGCAGGTGCTCAAAGCTCAGGTTTTTCACTTTTTTTTAATGTCTATTTGTTTATTTTTGAGAGAAAGAGAGAGAGACAGAGACAGAGCATGCGTGGGGGAGGGGCAGAGAGTAAGGGAGACACAGGATCTGAAGCAGGCTCCAGGCTCTGAGCTGTCAGCACAGAGCTCAACGCCGGGCTCGAACCCATGAACCATGAAATCAAGACCTAAGCCAAAGTCAGATGCTTAAGCAACTGAGCCACCCAGGCGTCCCTACTTTTCTTTTTTTTTTTTTTTTTTTTTTTTTTTTTGGCTCTTCACCAACCTCTTTTCCATAACTCTTCCTAACCTCACATGAGTCTTACATAGCAAAAGGAGGGCCCCTGTGCCTTCAGCATACTCCACACAATTCCTAGTGCCAGTTGTGTTTTTGCCCCCCCCCCCCCCCCCCCAGGATAGCAGGTAGGTTCTTGAGCTCTTCTGTACCCTTTTGCTCATGGTCTTTAAACTATGGCAGTGAGAAGGTTATGTAACCTCGCTTTGGCCATTGATAAAAGACAGTTAATAGATACTCGAGATTGAATAAGTTTCTTGGACATCAATACTCCGAGTGTCAACTTTTTTTTTAATTAAAAAAAAAATGTAAAAATGTTTATGTTTATTTATTTTGAGGGAGAGAGAAACAGACCACGAGCCGGAGAGGGGCAGAGAGGGAGACACAGAATCTGAAGCAGGTTCCAGGCTCTGAGCTGTCAGCACAGCCACCCAGGTGCCCCCCCGCTGAGTGTCAACTTTTAACACCCCTTTGATTTCCACAGCTTTGCCCCTCATTGTGCTCCTGTTCATTCCCTGAGTACATGGCCTTCGTAGACTAGTATGATTTGCCTAAAATAAATATTGATTTGAAGACATATTTCCATCTTTTAAGAAATGGGACTCACATGATGCCAAATAATCAGACGAACTAAAATTTTAACTTTTTAACAGTTGTTTTGGCTTCTTACCTACACAACCTTTGTTGAAATGCTTACTACTTTAATTTATGCAAGTTAGTAATTCTCATTCTACAACTGGCTTAGTCTAAAAATATGGACATTTAATTATACCAAAGTCAATAAATACAACAGGTTTTTGCATGAGAATTCTTGGGAAAACATTTTAACTATCTAAAATATCATTAATTTTAAAACTAATTAGCCTAAATAAGATTTGGCAAGTTCTACCCTAAAGACAAATGGCTCATATTTTTCTTAATTTGTTCATGCGTGTTACCATGGAGACAGTGGAGTCAAAACACACAAGCTAGTGTATTGTTCAGCTCTGCACTTCCTACTATAGATTTGATGAAGTCATTCTGGCCTCCTCGTTTTGAGAATTTGAGAACATAGCATTGTTTCTTTTATAAAAACATGGTCAGCATTCAGACATGATCAATAAGGCAAGAAAAATTAGATCTTACTTGTAATCTTTGCTCCTTCTGATGGGATAAAATAAGAAAGAGGTAAATCACTTCCTTCAATTAGTTATTTTTGTGGTAAAGGTAATGCCTCTGATTCATTCCTCAGAACAGCAAGGCTTAATCTTATTAAAAAAAAAAAAAAAAAAAGCCTGAAAAAAAACCCCGCCTATTTGGGGGATAAGGCAGGTGTCCTTTCCTTTCATACTACAGCACCAAAAAAGGCCATTTGGCGGCTCATTTCCTTTGCAGATGCCTTGAATATTATTCTCCATCTTCCTGCCCTTCATTATACTTAAGAACAATAGGAAAATGCACCTCTTTTTCAATGAGGTGTGTTTGTGGTCCTGTCATTTTGCCTTTCCGAGACCCATTCGTGATATGTTCCTGTTCTCTCATAATAATATTGCTTCTGTCCCCACTGGCGCTCACCTAGGAAATCAAGATGCTATTATTTCTCTATTCTGTTTCTTTTGCCCTTAAGATGGGCAGAGGAGCCGTTCCTAACCCTCTCATCCATTTCATGAAGAATGTTACCAGTGGCTTAGCAAAGGTAGGTTCCACATAGGTGAGAGTCCCTTCCCGGCACTTCATGAGGACGTGGAAACAAAAATGCCTTAGATTTGTTTTGTTTTGTTTTGTTTTGTTTTGTTTTGTTTCTTAAGTGAATTGTCTGAATCCCAGAGAATAGCCAGAGACCATCTCATTCTGCCTTCTACCCATGACCAAGAAAATAAATGTGATCCTCTTTAGGGAATCTCCGTTCTCTTTGTATCCAAACACTCCCGTGGAGTTTTGAAGCAGCCTGGCTTCCTAGCAGTTGTACTCAGTAATGGTCAAGTCACTTAGGCAACTGAAAAATTTCAGTTCTTTCATAAAAATGTTCCTGCTGCAGCAAACAATGAAATTATTTCATTGCGAGTGTACAGAAAAAGCCTAACTCTTTGGGTTTTCCTACTTGACTCTATACGGAAAATATTTCAATAATAGTTCATTAACGTATTTCTTTCCAATAATTAAAACGTGAATATTTAACCATGTAATCCCATTTCATCTCCATAGAAAAACTATGTGTATCATTTCTATACCAATTCATAGAGCATGAAACAGCCCTTGCCACCTCAATCGCAGAAATGATCTCTCTCTCACAGCACTTAATTCGAGGCATATACCAGATGTCTGTGGCACACATCTCAGCCATAGTTACTCTGTAAATACCAACTCCGAGAGTGAGCTCATGGGAAAGGAACTATCAGTCTGAATCCGCCCAATAAACGGTCTGTTCAAGAGCTCAGAGATGAAGTGGGCCTCCTTCCCCATTTTTGCTGGTTTGGAGGTGGAGGTCCGGGGAACTGTCTCTCTGCCTGGGCAAGCATCGGCCCTCCCCTCCAAGGAGAGCCAGGACAGATGGGCAGTGTATTTGACAAGGAACCCCTGCGTCCTTGCTTCAACGCCCTTCTGCTCTACGTTAAAAGCAGTACTGTATTTTTTAAGTGTTGGAACTGGCAGCTATACCGGTCACTGGCTACAGCGAACAATCCTCCATTCAAATCAAGCAGCCCAAACCCAGATCCAGTGGAAAGCGGTGATGAAGCACACAGAGGGAGCCTCTCTGCCCTCCACCGTGCGGAGGGCGAGGGTTATGTCAGGCGCCCCGAAGATTCCAGAGGGGGGAACTCAGCAGAGTTCTTATACAGCATCTATTATACCAGTTTCACAAGGAGGATTTACGAACTGGAAAAAAAAAAAAAGAAGGTTACCTTGGTTGGCTTCCTTTTACTGGTGCCACCAGGGTCTGAACCTCCCCAAATCTCCTGTAAGCAAGAGGCCTCTCTCCCTCCCTCACTGGAGGCCTCGTCAACCAGGCCATAGTTTGTAGTACTAACATTTCTAAGTAAACATCAGAATAAAATGTCCCTTTTAAAGGAGCCAACGCAGAGAGGAGGTGAGGGAGGGTTTGTAAGTTGCAGTATGGCAAGGAAAGACAGAAGAGCAAAACAGGGAGGGAGAAAGGAGAAGCAGAATCTGCTCTTGGGTTTAAGTCATTTCAGACAAATGGCATCAGCTGAGTTTCCCAGGAGCTGGCCCACTACCTGCCCATGATGTAATCACCTTACAACACCAGCAACATCTTCCTAACACACACATGTACGTGCATACGGGCACGAGTGCCCCGTTCTTCCTCTGTGCGGCCCACATAGCTCAGCCTGAATCTTGGATTTGTTTCCCAGCGCTGTAACCAAGTACCAGAAACTGGGTGGCTTAGAACAACACAAATGTATCGTCTCACAATTCTGGAGACCGGAAGTCCACAATCAAGGCATTGGCAAGACCAAGCTCTCTCTGGCGGTTTGAGAGGAGACTCTTTCCTTGCTTCTGGCTTCTGGTATTTGCCAACAACCCTTGGCATTCCTCAGCTTGTAGATGCATCACTCCAGCCACAGAACCGTCTTCCCCTTGTGAGTCTTCACCTCATCTTCCCTCTGTGTGTCTGTCTCTGTGTCCACATTTCTCTTTTTCATGATGACACCAGTCATATTGGATTAGGGCCCACCCTAATGGCTTCATTTTAACTTGATTAGCTTTGTAGCAGCCCTATTTTCAAGTAAGGTCCATTCTGAAGTACCAGGGATTAAGGCTTCAATGTCTCTTTCTTAGATGACACAGTTCCACCCATCACAGGCCTCCGTTTGTGAAGGACCTCCCACTACTTTGTGCTCACCTCCTCAAAGCCTGCCCCCTGTACTAGGGCAGGGAGGAAGAACTTCTCAAGGGAGATGAACCTCTAGATCAGGGTAGTGGAAGAAACAGGGTACGACTGACTTTTCTAGTACGCTGGGGTGTAGAAATAAAGACATCAGGAAGGAATAAGTCTCTCCTCTCTTAAGGACTCTGTGCAGCAGGCCAGTGTTGGACACTTTCACAATCATCTCGTGTCTAAAAAGCTACATCACCCAACCCCTTTTCACTTTGCCTTTTCCTCAAACCTCCCCTGAGGATTTTTTTGCCCATAGGAAACTATGGATATTCCTTAGAAAATAATATCGCCCAGGATAAAGTCTTAATTTTGTAGATGAAGACACTGAAGGTCAGAGAGACCAAGCAATCTCTCTCAAGATGCCCAGCTACTTAGTATCAGAGCTAGGGCTAGAATCCAATTTTATTGACTCCTTCTCCAGCAGTCGTTGATTCAATATTGCCTTCCAATTTGACTTGACATCATTTGCAGGTAGGAAACAAATTCAACCTTACTTAACTCCTACCCTTCTAGGGAAATGAAATCCCAGGCAGAGCAAATGGGAGGGCTAGTAAATTGCATATGACTAGAGTATAATATGGATGTCTTGAACCAAAATAACTGCTCTTGCCAGGGTCTGTGTAGAAGATGGAAATTCAGAGAGAAATGGATACAGACACTGCCTTCAAGGAGTTCATAATCTTTTTTTATTTTATTTTATTTTATTTTATTTTATTTTATTTTATTTTATTTTATTTTATTTTACAGAGAGAGCATGAATGCTGGAGTGGGAGAGAGGGGCAGAGGGAGAGAGAGATAGAGAGAATCTCAAGCAAGCTCCATGCTCAGTGCAGGGTCCAATGCAGGGCTTGATCCTACACCCTGGGATCATGACCTGAGCCAAAATTACGAGTTGGACGTTCAACCGACTGAGCCACCCCGGCACCCTGGGGAGTTCATAGTCTTGTAAGTGCTTCAGAAATGTAACAAATTAATCATATTCGAATGGAATAAGTGTTATAGTAAAGGTTTTAAACAAGTCTAGAGGGAGCATGGCCATGGCTAACAGTTGACTGGGTCCCATGGGCATGTTGCCTAGACAAGGTCAGTGGAGCAGGTGGATCCAGGAAGAGAGCCTGTGCAGTGACCTCCAGTTGGGGACCAGCAAAGGTTTGTAGGATCCTTGGGGCAAACAAGTCATGAGTGTCAAAAAGGAGAAAGGAAAGGTGGGCTAGAGCTAGTTTCTTAAGATTCTTCATGCTATACTAAATAACTTAAACTTCGTGTATGGGCAGTAAAAGTCCAAAGTTGGTTTTAAAGCAGGGGAATGACAGGAATCATATTTCTTTCTTAAGAAACAAGGAGAAGGGGGGGGCTAGGACCAAGGAAACCTTGGAAGCACCAAACCTCACCTCCCTCGATGCCCAACACTAACTAGCCCAGGGCCTTCAAGCTGAAGTAGCCAACATCAGGTGACACCCCCATCCCCCAAGTGGCTTCCAAGAAAAGCAGGGGTCCCTAGTAAGCACTGAATATCCAGTTTACCTGTGGGAAAATCCAGCTCCAGTGTCACAGAGAAAGCCCCTGACAAGCTGTTAGCAAAATGTCAGCAGGAGGGAGTCCCTGACATTTCAGAAATCCCTTTCCCCCTGTCTTTGTCCTTCTCAGTCTGTGTCGTTAATTTCCAAGCCGTCTCCATAGCAGAGTCCAAAGAGCACCTCGGCATGTGTGTGGGGGTGTTATCCGGCAGGGCTTTTCGGAGCCATAGGTATGTTGTAAATTTGATACCCGAGTAAACTCTGAGTGGTAGATGAAGCCGCTTTCCTCAAAGGTTAAAACTAATAAGGCCGTCTTTGTGCCTTTGTGGTCTGACTTTTCATAGGCTATTATGAAGGTGCAGGGGGGGTGGTGCTGGTAGAGTTTAATCCATATAATTTGCATGTTAATGTCCAGTCTAAAAATATTCACTGTGAAAGGAAAAAGTACACTTTAAATTACGCTTCAAGGGAACAACATTTCAGTTCTTATGATCCAAGTGTTTAGCAGTAAGGAAAAGGACACCAACTCATTTCAAATTAATTTTATTTATTACAAGCTTTCAGATATCAATCATTTTACTTATTATTATTTTTTCACTAATTATATTTAGAGTTTTGGTAACACATCATTTTTTTAAGTTTGTTTATTTTTGAGAGAGAGAAAGAGAGAGAGCACATGTGTATGCACAAGTCGGGGAGGGGCAGAGAAAGAGAGAAGGAGACACAGAATCCAAAGTAGGCTCCCAACGTGGGGCTCGAACTCATGAACCGTGAGATCGTGTCCTGAGCTGAACTCTGAGGTTTAGCCAACTGAGCCACCCAGACACCCCAACACATCATATTTTTATGCTTATTAAACTCAGAGTAGATTAAGGAAGTTCAAGGAGAGACTCTTTCAAAATTTCCATTCTTCTCCTCCCTCGACACACATGTCTCAGCTGCGTGTTGGGGGCCCCAGACTCTGCTGGATGAATACAGGGGCTCCTCCACCTGTAGCACCCAATATTTTATCAGGAGCTGACATTAAATTGAAAGGTGCTTATGGTCAATCCTTTCCAGAATAAAAGAAAATGAATCCATACTGCTGTGATCAGATTCATGAGGAAGTTTGTGATTTATGTAAATCAGGATATGGGCTTTTTCTCCGAAAAGGAGAAACAAAATTCATCTTTGAGGAAAATTAGCAGGGGCAACTAGGAGGTTGGTGTCTCTCCTCTGAAACTCCTCTGAGAAGGTGAGCCTTTTGGGTGTTCCTTCAGGGTGGTGTGAAAGGAACTGCTGTTACCTGCTGAATCACCCTCCCCACATCCTGGCCCGCCTGCCTGCTCCCTGGGGGGTGTCTGCCCTTTCAGTAGTGGCCACACTTGCTCAGGGAAGGATGAGGTCACCGCCTGCGTGCATCTCAAGGATGGCCAGAGAATGGCCTCCTCAGATGAACTGGGTCCACCCTCAGGAGGTAGGAAGACTACCCTTTCCTGTGTACTTAACCTAGCCCTTTGGGCAAATAATGACTCTATCTTGAAGGTTCTTCACAGTTTTCTTCACAATTTCTTTCCCTTAATGTCCTATGAGAAGAAAACCTTTCATGTCTCTCTCCAAAACTTTAGGGGCAGGGGTGGGTACCACATGAGGCTTTAGCAATAACAATTATACATACAGTGAGAGAAAACTCGCACAGAACAGAGCAGAAATCCGGATTCTGGGTTTAGTTTTCCTCTTCCTATGTGATCTGAGGACCACCAATTGACCTCTGTGAGATGTCCTTCCTCATGGAGATATTGCATTAATTCACAGGGACATGCACCACTGATGTGTGTAATGAAAAGAGAAGGGTAACATAAAAATTTTTTTAGGTAAGTTCTATACCCAACATGGGGCTTGAACTCATCACCCCAAGACCAAGAGTCATATGCTTCCTGGCTGAGCCAGCCGTGTGCCCCCAAAAATATTTCTTCGAAAGCAGATACAGAAATGGACTGACAAAAAGGCAGAGGTAGGGGAGACAAGGGAATCAGGTCATGGACCAGTGTACAGAAGAATATGGACAATAAAAGGAATTGTCAGCACAGAACCAAAAGTAGAAAGCCCAACATAATTTTGCCCCAGAATAAGCAATCTTCCACTGCTGGGCCAAGGTATGAGAAGGAAAGAAAGCATTTTTGGATAGAAAAGAATTTATTTTTTCTTAAAATGCAAACTCTAATTCAGGAGTTAGGATGGGAACTGAGTGTGCTTTTGTTTTTCTTTTTCTTTTTCTTTTTTTTTTTTTTTTGAGGAGGAGGGGTGCAGAGAAAGAGGAAGAGAGAGGAGAGAGAATCCCAAGCAGGGCCCACAGTGTCAGCTCAGAGCCTGACTTGGGACTTGATGCAGGGCTCAAACCCACAAACTGTGAGAGTATGACCTGAGCTGAAGTCAAGAGTCTGACGCTTAGCCGACTGAGCCAACCAGGTGCCCCTTGAAAAAAAAATGTTAAAGATAGGACGGCATACGAGCATCTTTTTTTTTAAGCCTTATTGATGCATACTCATTCAAATAAGTTGACTCATCCATCTTGGCAGATTTATTTGATAAGAACACATGCCAACCCGAGGCCCACACTAACCCATAGGACCCATTTAACTAAAGGCATTTAGGTATGTTGGATTGTTATCCCAAGAAGCACTGGGAATTGATGAGTTTGTTTTCTTCTTCCTTGTTTCAGAGCAATGTGCATTGCTGTCCTCACCTGGGGTTCTGAGTAGTATGCACATGTCAAATGTGGCCGTGACAGAGAGTTAAATCAATAATCATTGATTGGACACCTTTTAGATTTTAGGTATCACTTAAAGATACAAAGAAAATAAGACGTGGACTCTGCCCTCAGAAAGAGGCAGATGGTGTAAACAAACAAATTACAACACAGCATCCTAAATGCCGTGACACAACATGGCCGGGGCAGGAAGGAGAAGGAAGTGATTAACTCCTTCTGGGACGGGTTTGCAGGAATGACAAAGAGAGGGGGAGGGGAGAGTGTAGTACACAGTCTCTTCAATTATTTATAGAAGTGTTGTTTTTTAAAATATTGGGGGGGGGCAGGAGGGGTTCATGATCAAATGACTTAAACAGACCCTTTGCTGTAAGATTTACTTTTACTATTACAGGTGTGATTTTAGGTAAGTTTCTTAATCTCTCTACACTTCTACTGGTTTAACCATAGACTCGTGATAGTAAAACACACCTCATAGCATTACTGTGATCACTGCAAGATATATCTATATGTACAGACGTAGAGATATACACACACACCTCTAGTAAGTGGTAGAGCCTATGCCCACCCACCAGGAGATACCCACTAACAAAATAATTAGGGTTTATGTGTGATGAAAAATAAGCACAAGAAAAAAAAAATGACAGAGATTTTGCTCACAGTGAAGTAGTATCTTGAAATCTCTTATTGCCCAGAAAGAGAGAAAGAAAATCAGTAGAAAGAAAAGAATATCCTCATGGCACATCTCAGTCAGAAAAGACCCGTTAATAAATATGTGTTCAATGAATTCCAAATCGTCTTCTTCAAGATCAAGTTCAAAGATGAAATCAAAAAATACCTCCCTTTGTGTGATAGTGACTGGGGATAAACAGATGACACTGCAGGGCTTTAGATGGGGGGTCTGATGAGAGCTTTGGGAATGGGACAGTTTACTTTGTATTTTGGAAGACCCTGAGTGGAAAAATGAAACTGTTGACTGTACTTTGTAGAAATACTTTTGAGTAAACCAGGTATAACGTTCCACCAATTCTTTAGCAACGAAACATGGCTAGCTCTAACTAGACAGCATGGGCCTGCTCTAAAAGAAGAGGTTTTGGTTTTTTAAACCTTTTTAAAAAGTCTATTTATTTATTTGTTTATGTAATCTGTACTCCCAACATGGGACTTGAACTCATGAGCCCGAGATCAAGAGTAGCATGCTCCTCTGACTGAGCCAGCCAGGTACTCCTAAAAAAGAGATTTTAATATTAATAGTTTCTATTTATTAAAAGCCTAATAGTTCAAAGCATTGGCTTTGGGGTCCAACATGTCCAGGAGTTCAAATTCCAGCTTTCACTCTTGCAGGTACAGGATGTTAGACAATTTACTCTGTCTGTGCCCTCATACATAAAATAGAAGATATAAGAACACCAACTTCACAAAAGATTATATGAGGATTTAATGAGCTCACACATGTAAAGCACTTAGCACAGTACGTAGCACCCACAAAGTCTCCAAAATTAGCTACTCTTATTATTACTGTATTATTCTTTCTTGTGAGAGCAGAGAGGAAAAGGGGGTTGATTCTTTTTGGAAAGAGAAAGAGCCAGAGATGAATTCACATAAGAAAAATATGTATAGAGTCCACTAGGATGGCCGTAATTAAAAAAAAAAAAAGTATTGGCAACAATGTGGAGAAATTATGTAGACAGTTCCTTAAAAAGTCAAACATAGAGGTATGATACAACCCCGGCAATTTCATCCCTAGGTATATACCTAGGAGAAATGGAAACATATCCCCAATAAAAGTAGTACATGTTACTAGCAGTGTTATTCATAACAGCCCCAAAGTAGAAAGAACCCAAATGCCCATTCACTGGTAAAAGTATAAACAAAATGTGATATATCCATATAATAGAATATTATTCAGCCATAAAGAGGAATGAAGAACTGGTATATGCTACAACATGGATGAACCTTGAAAAAATGACACCAAGTGAGACCGGCCTGTCACAAAAGGCTACGTATGATATGATTCCGTTGATACAAAATGTCCAGAATAAGGAAATCCATGGAGACATAAAGTAGTGGTTGCCAGGGGCTGGAGGGGAGTGGGGAGTAGGTAGCCACTGCTAAGGGTAGAGAGCTTCTTTGTTGGGTGACAGGAATGTTCCAGAATTAGGTAGTGATACAGCTGCACAAAACTGTAGATGTGCTAACAACACTAAATTTTACACATTAAAATGATAAACATATGTTAGGCGAATTATTTCTTAAAAAAAAATTAATGTGGGCCTTCGGAGACAAGTAGGGACATGCCAAGCAAGTGAGGGGAACAGAGGCACCCAGGCTGTCGGAAAACTTAGGGTCAGAGTTCAAAAGTAATAACAACCAACGTTTGTTCAGGCTCTTTGTAAGAGCCTGGTGAGGATAGAGCCTATGGATGTGCTACTCCAAGTGTGGTCAGTGGACTGTGATTGTTACATTCTCTGACCATATAAGGAAAGAAATCACGAGTGAGTAGGCTATAGAAACGTTGGTAACTTGACACTGCACGGTCAGTGGCCTCTTGTCCTGGGGCAGGATATAAACCAGGTGTGGTCAAGCATGTGTGGCGAGGGGAGTGTCACCCAAGCTGCACGCTAGCCCTGCACAGTAGGACCACATATCCAACCTTGACAGATGGGACATAAAACAGCTGGTTCTTCACTTTGTCCAGTGTGAGAAGCACCGTCATATGGGATGCATTAGAGGGAGTACAGGCTGGAAAAATAGATTGGGAACAAAGTGTGAAAGGCCTTATTAGTACAATAGTTTGGGATCACCTCTCTGTCCAGAATTCTTTAACTGGGTTGTGCCTAGTTATGCCCCATAACTGTGACACTGTGGCCCTTTAAAACATGGAGGATCTGTGAGGACTGGAGAAAACAGGGCAACAGGGCAATGGTGGGACAAAGAAAAATCTTTACGCACCAAAACAAAACAAAAATACCTGGGAAACAAGTAAGGGCATATCGCTTCCTCTTGGAGTAAGCAGAAACTAGATGCAACAACCAAAAGGGTTAAAAGAGGCACATAGCCCACTGATCAACATCCAAAGGTTTGTTTCTATTTATTGAATAAGAGAAGCCAGAATACGCCATCCCAGCAAGAAAACCAGTGGAGAGCTAGGCTAGTGGTCCAGAGATGAACGAGGCAGGGAGAGGAGCAGTAGAAAATCTCACAGCTCACTCTCCCGTGTAGGGAAAGCGCACAGCCAGGAAGCTTCACGTGTGGGAAAATACTCAACCTCACAGAAGAAGAGCGCTATATTGATTCCAGACATTGTTATTCCTGCGTGCAGGGGGGACGAAGAAAGGAAAGGAAACCAAGGTATTGACAGAAAAACCAGCTTCTACTTTCTCAAATGTCTTAATATGTCACTATGAAGCAACCGCGAGACTTCCCCTGGTGTCTCATGTTGACTCATTCTTCCCCAAGCCAAGGCCATTTATTTAATGTCTAGTTTTGTTAAACTTGATGAGAATTTGTTTCAGAATCCGGGGCAGTGCTAATGTAAAGGCTTGTTTGTCCTGGTTGTGCAGAATGAAGGAAGTTCACGCTCTGCACAAGGAAAGCAATGTGTCATGTAATATTGCCAAAAGGTTGCATCATTTCTAAACTTTCCGGAAGACTGGATGGATGAGAGGTCATCTATGTTTATTTTGTGAAGTTTGGCCTACCAGGAAATGTGTGGGTACAAGAGATATTTTAGGCCCATGAGACTCTCACTTTAGAAGATGAATCCAGCAGCATGTGCTATAAGCTTCAGTCTCTAACTAAATCTTTGAAAAGAGTGGCAAGTTGTGAAGTATGCAAGGTTTTTTGGCTGCACTAACAGAGCCACGTATAAAATGCTGTTGCCAAACAGAGACTAGAACCAGATGACAAAGACTGAAAACACACACCATGTATTGACTTTCTCTATAAAGTACTCATTACAACTTAATCCAGTAATATTCATTTCTAGAATTGCATAATCACTTACCAAGCCATATTAATTAAATTTCTAAATTGACCATGAAAGAAAACTTTTAAGCGGAATTCTTCATGTTGAGTTTCTTTAAGAATGTAATGGAATTACCTCAACAAGGAAGGAAAGATGTTTTAAAGCAGTGATTTGTAGCGTATAGTTTAAAGATGTGATAATTAATGGCCCACCAGCAACTCTATTCAAGCCTGCTCATGGACATTTTATTTGTGGTTTCATGATCTCTGTAATCCAGAAGATACCTATATTCCTTCCGTAGGAGAAACTGCTTTTCTCTACTTTTTTTTCACATGGTTCTAGGGTGGGGGGCTGCCAAAGAAAATATCACTCACACACACCCCCAGCACACGCCCACCCGGACAAAACACACACACCCTTCCTGCCCCCATCACACACAAGCATAGGAGATAATGATACTAACACAGAGGGGAATGCAATGATGCCAAGAGATGGAAACAGAGACCAGCTCTATCCCTAGAATGCACAGGAATGAGCCAATAGATCACCTCTACTGCTAAAGCTGTCTGAGTTGCGTTTCTGTGACTTGCAACCAAAAGAATTCTGACACCAAAACTCAAGATGTTCATCTCCCTGTAGACAGTACTCCTCATTGCACTCTTCCGGAAGACAGGTGCAATGAGGAATATTAGCTAGGTGACTGGAGTAGCATCTATGGGACTGCCCCCACCAGGAGCGTAGCCCCATTTACATAAGCTACGTGTGAGTGCTCCCCTCCCCAGAATTGTGCAATGTGAGAATGGAAGGGATCATAAACTCTCCTTACTATATCTATCAGCACCGATTTCTCCACATACCTACTGCTGCTTGGGCTTGGGCTTGGGGGAGCTGCTTCTTCTCGAGCTTCCTTCCTAACACTATGATTTTGCACCAACACCACTGCCAGTTTTCGTGAAATGCCTCTTAGAGAATGTTCCTCCAGTATTTTCCTTCCCCTGAGTCCTCACAACGCAGGTACCACCTTCTCTATGGAGACTCTTTTAGCTTGATCTCCAAGTGGAACAAGGCCACAGCATCTTCTCATAGCAGATGGGGGCCAATTGTTTCTATTCAATTCCTGGCTCCATAATTCTTGGCCCTAGAAACCTCTGTACCCCCATTTTCCTAGAGACTATAAATTCCCTCCTCAAAAATCATCCATAAGTCACATGCCCTCCAATCTTTTCCAGTTCTGTGATGGTGTCTTCTGTGACGTGCCCTCTCCCTCCTTATCAGATGTCTTTCTTCTCTGCTTTTAATATAATAGTAACTCCCAAAATGTGCTACCTTGTTTAAAAAAAAAAAAAATTAAGTCTTGGAAGCAGTATTTATCAAAACTAGAAAGTTTTTTTTTACATGCAGGAATTTGTACACAGCCAAGCCCCAGATTCTTTTCTTAATGATTTCAGATAAATCTTTCCCATTCACTGTATACAACTCTGAGGGTCCTAATATTTCATGAATAAAATATTGAGACCTGTTCTCTTGAAGAGGGAAGAAGCCTCCTCCCTTGAAAACACTCTTGATAAAAAACGCAAGGCAAACTTCCTTGTTGAACCTCTGGCAAAACGTATCCAATAAAACTGGGGGAAAAATTAGAAGGGAAATGAAAGATTGACTATTAAAGAAAGAAACGACAAATGGACAATGACAACAACAACAGGGACAACAACGAGAGTCACTGCAAGGAAAGAATCGTCTCTTAACGATACACAGCATAAGTGCAAAAGGAAGTAAGTTGATATGTGGGAAACCAGTCCAGCCATGTGTTCAGCATTCTTCCAGGGACCAAGCTGGAAACCGTCCTCACAACATCTCACCGCTTCTGCCTCCCACCTGTCCTGCATCGGTCATTTGTCAAGTCCCATCGGTTCTATTTCCACACCAGTCATGCGGTCATTCAGCACATGTTTTTTTGAATCGCTACTGTGGCTCAGGAACCATTGGAGCCACCAAAAAGCAGTGAACAAGAAGAGAGACAAAGTCCCTGCTCTTGTGGGATTTATAATCGTGGGAGGGGGAAAAAACCATAGTCACGTGAACATACAAGAAAGGTAATTTCAACTTGTGACACGTGCCACAAACACAGCAAAACAGGACCATCAAGTATCCCGATCCAACCTTCTGTACATTCCCACAGCCACCACTGTCCTATGATCTCTTTTCCTTCTTAGTTGGCTGATTATGGTCACTTCCTACGTGGTCTTCCCATTCCCTACCTGCTGTCTGATGCATGGCCGGTCATGTGATTTCTCGTCTCTAAAATCTCAACATGAACCAGAGGTGACCACATGAAACACCAATCCTCACCGTGCCATCAAAGACACTCATGTTGTGGTCCCCACCCCCCTTCCAGGCCCATCTCCCACCATACCCCTTGCCCATTCTGTGTTTCGAGCAAACTGGGCAACTCAGGGGGCCTAGACACTCCAGAGGCTTTCCTGCCTGCCTTCCTTCCCTTCCCTGCAAGTTCAGTTCACTTCTGTTTGGCTCATCCCAGAGGTCATCTACCTGTTGAAGCCCCTGCTGACGCTCTTCTTCCCTTCTCCCCCTTCTTCCCTTCTCTTCTTCTCCCTTCTTCCCTTCTCCCCCAAGAATACCTTTCCCTCTTTGAGCCCCCGAGAGAATTTATTTGTATTTGTCTCTGGGGCTTTATCTTACACTGCCTTATTTTACACTGCTGCCCTATCTGACCACTCCTGAGAGCAGAGATGATGGCTTCATAATTTCTGGGTTCCTATTGCCTATCACTGTGCTTGACCAATGGTAGCTTCTTGATTATATTTATTATGAAAGTGATATGAAATGAAGTGAGTAACTTTAAAAAAATTTTTTTTACTGTTTATTTATTTTTGAGAGAGAGAGAGAGACAGAGCACGAGCAGGGGAGGGGCAGAGAGAGAGGGAGACACAGAATCTGAAACAGGCTCCCGGCTCCGAGCTGTCAGCACAGAGCATGATGCGGGGCTCGAACCCACGGACCGCGAGATGATGACCTGAGCCAAAGTCAGACACTTCACCGACAGAGCCACCCAGGCGCCTCACTAACAGTAACTATTGGCTGTATGAAGAATATTCCATCACAGCTGTACCTAAAGTCCCTTTAGATTGACGTTAAGTGGCACATTTTGCTGAATGCGAAAGCACTTATTCTTGGTATACAGAATCACCTTCATGGATGAGTAGCTCAGGCTAAGACCAGAGCAGGAAATAATATTATTGAGCACCTACTATGTGTCAGATATTATGCTAGATACTTCATATATATTATCCCTCATTGAAGCAAGGAGATAACCTGACAATCGTGCAAAAAGCAGGACTCTCGGCGTGTAATTTGATCTTTCAGAGTTCAGAACAATTTTATCTAACAAACTGCACTCTTGTTGACTTATTATTTTTTCATATTGTCATCTTCCTCTACCTCCTTCCCTAACTAGAATAGATTTGTCTCTTTCTTTCTCTTTTTCTCCCTGTTTTCTTTCCACTGCACGATTCCCAGCAGTACTGCTGAGCCAAAGTAGACACTCAAAATATATTTGATGATTAGATAATTTTACCTTCATATTTTCCTTTCAAATCCCTGCTAACTGGCAGGTCTTGGAGTCGACTCCCTAGAACAAAATGACCATTTTGAACATTTGCATGTGAAGATCACATTCTTCTCCGCTGTAAATAAAACTCAAACATTTCTCCCAAGTGGCCCAGCTTCACAGGTGTACATCCTGAGAACCAGAAACATCTGGGTGGAGGGGGAGGGGGGAACCTGCAACGTTCCAACCCCACAAAATGGTTTTCAAAAGACAAAATGAGAGAAAGCTTTAGGAACAGCCAAAGCATTTTGCAAAAAAAGAACTCCCTTGTGGATTGAGGGAAAAATCCGGAACAGAGGTTTCCCTGGGGCTGGAAGTGTTACTGGCCTCAAGAGTCATCTGAACCAGAAGCACTGCTGGAGTGAGTGTGGGTTCCAAGCTCAGCACCTGCCGAATCCAGGATCTCTCCTCCCCAGTTCTGAAGACAAACCAGATAGAAATGAAATCTGTTGGAGATCGGCAGTGCAAGGGAAAGTCCATGTGGCTACAACAAGGGAAGGAGTCATTTCTATTTATTTAATACCAGGCTGGTTTTAGTTGACATTCCCTGGATTCTTGCATAATCGTGTTTCATTTACTTACGTGTGGGTGTTACTAGCAACTGTACACTCTTTTCTTCAACAAATAAGGCAGGTGGGACCTTGCCGTTAGAAAATATATGGATTTGCCTCTGTTGTCTTTTTTTTTTTTTTTAACTTGCAGGGTAAAGTAATAAGCTTGTTCATTTCAAGATATCTACCTAAATAACATTAACAATTCTAAACAGTAAATATTTCTTAAATTTCAGCCCAGGGAATCTGCTGTATTTTTTAGGGTATTTTCTCTTCTTCCATTTGAGTCTGTACTTCTTTTTTCCACCTGAATTGTGAAAAGAAAACCAGAAAAGAATTATTTCTCCCATCCCGGCCCATCTTTTGTTTTTAATATCATCTTTGAAATGGCAACACCAAGGTCAACAGTGGCTTCTCTAAGTGGCAGGTGTTTTTCCCTTGTCAAAGAAGATAAAGGGGAAGGATAGGAGAGCATCTGGCTGTCTGACCTTAACACGAGATGCAAGGAGGAAGGTCTCTTTGGTCCTTTATCCCCTTTAAATCCATCTCTTATCTCCCTAATATTTCCCTCACCTGAAGTTCAAATTCAACTAATTTTTATAAGTGTTCGTATGCCATTCATGTGATACACATTCATAGGGTCATTTATTCCCTATAGCTCTTGAGCTCCTATTATGCACCAGGCACTGTCTAGACTCTAGGGTTAAAACTGCAAGGAAGGAAAGGTCTCTTCCCTAAAATCTAAGAGTAGATGGACAATTAAAGCAAGATGAGTACTATTATGGAGGCAAACGCATGATAGAAGATGGGAGGAACATCTAACTGTTACAAGGAGGCCATAGAAGGCACCATGGAAAAAGTGATGAAAAGGAGTTAACCTGCCAAGAGGGAATGAACAGGAAAAAACATGTGCAAAAGTCCAGAGGAACACACAGCAAATAACCCGATAGAGCTACAAATAGTTCAGTGTAGTTGAAGGATAAGTCGGGGGAGGCAGTGGCAAGACACCGTGTGGGAGAGAACAGACCATGAAAATGCTTTATATCCTGTGGACAAGAGGAAATCATTGAAGAATTTTAAGTAGGAGTGAGGGAAGGGACATGATTAAAGATTCAGAAAGATCACTAGGGGTGGAAAATGTGGTCACATGGAAGCAAGGGAAGAGAGTCTTCCAACAGAGAAGGGAGTGGTGGACAGTGTCAAATGTTCAGAGGTCAGGTCAGATAAGAAATGAGCACTGTTCATGAGAATTAGCAATGGGGAAACAGTTTATGACCTGGGTGAAAGCAGTTTCTGAGGAGAGGTGTGGGCACCAGCAGATTGTGGTCAATTGAGAGGAAAGGGAGGTGAGGAAATGGCAGGAAAATGATAACAGTTATTTCAAGAACTTGAGCTGTGACGGGGAGGAGGGATAGGAGGAAAGTGTGGGGCCAGGGAGGGAAGGGAAGAGTTGGAGGGAGTGTTTTGTTTTTTTTTTATTCTTTTGGTTTTTGTTTGTTTGTTTGTTTGTTTTGCTTGGGGGTTTTTGTTTCGTTTTGTTTTGTTTTAAGATGGAAAAGACTTGAGGATAGTTAATGGGAAGGATCCAGTGAAAACGTCAAGATTGAACTATAGAAGAGAGGATCATTGTTGGTGGGAAGCATCTGAAGAAGCCCAAGATGTGAGAGCCTGGGTTCAGGCAGAGACGTTAGTCTTGGGGGAAGGTAGGTAGGTGCAGGTAAAGCGACAGGTGAGGTGATGGGAGGGGTGGTAGGAAATTGTGGACATCTGCATCGGGCTTCTAGGTTTTTGTGAAGTAGCAGGCAGCATCATCTGAGGGCTGAGGTGAGGAGGAAGTACAAAGGAGCAAAGTAGAAGGTCTGAAGCGAACGAAGGAAAAGGCTTATGACAGATGCTATGGAGGCTGAAGGAACATGCTGACCAGGCAAGCAGGAGTTCCAGGGCAGTGCTGATGGCCCAGGTGACCTGGAAATGAATTTGGACTACATGTTTCTGGAAAACTGTGTGATTTTCTCCAGCAGTACTCCCTAACCCAGAGCATGAAAAAGGCAGACAGCTATGGATGGAAGAGTTCTGCCTGAAATCTTGGAGGAAAAGTCAACTTAAGGACGCTGCAGGGGAAGCACAAAGTTCAGGAGTGAGGCAGGTTTCTGGAAGGTGGAGGCATTTCGTGGAGAGGTGGAAGGTGCATGTGATCACCTTCCAAAAAGAATATGGAAATGCTCTGGAGGAGAGGAGGAGTGGAGTTCGGGTTAGGGAAAAGGAAACCCATAACAGAGGAGTGAAATGGGAGAAGACAGTTGTCCCAGGAGAGTCACACCTTGGCCAAGGACCAGGGAAGGCAATAAGATAGAAGAAATGGTGGGCTTAGCTGACAACCAGGTGTGGCCCCAAAATAAAGCCCAGCAGTCATCTGGGTAGCTAGGAAAATCTCAGACCTCTATGAAGGAGTGAAGCCAGGCTTTCATTGATTGTCCTGTCAGGGGAACCCTGGCCCCTTCCGCAGGCCTGTTGGGTTAGCTGGTTCCTGTGACACTCCTGTTACAAACCACAGGGACTGGGACACTCTAGTGCCTTTGGAAGGAGTAAGCCATGTGTGGTTCAAAGGTGCTTTGTTCTCTTTAGCTGTCGCCTTGGTGGTGAGTAGTAGTATTTCCTATTCACAGGTGAGAACTTGCTCCAGGTCATCAGCAAATAAATGGGAGAGGGAGGATGAAGCAAGCATTTTCTCCAAGTTCAGTGTTCCTTCAAATTACAGTCCTCCATGCTTTAGGACTATCAATCGCTCAGTCACTTCAAACCATACGGGGAGGTGCCAGTGCAATGGTTGTAATATTTTTGAAAGTAATAAACTGATCTATTTTGATCCTAATGAACTCCCAACGTGTAGGTGCTCCTGATTCACACACTAGATAGGTTGTCAACAAGGGGTGAATACTGCCCATCTTAGGGATGTTGCAGGGGCACTTTTGATTGTCACATTGACTATGAAATGCTGCTGGCATTTAGTGGGTGAAGGTCAGGAATGCTGAGATGTTCAGCAATGCCTGGGATGGTCCTACCTAACAACAGTTGTCTTACCCCACGTGTCAATGCTGCACCCATTGAAGAACGCTGGCAGAACCATGTGTAGCCAGCCTCCAAGATGGCCCCTGTTGATCCCTACCTCCTGGTATTCACACCCTTCTCCTGTCCCTCCCACACTCACTCTAGAGGAGGGTTGGTCTTTGTGACCAGCAGACTATGGAAGAAGTGATACTATGTCACTCCTGGGTTAGGTTATCTTGGATCACCACTCTGGAGGAAGCCATATGATGGGAAGCCCTACTGAAAGGCCCACCAGTAAGGAACTGAAACCTCCTTCCAGCAGCCACATGGGTGAGCTTGGAAATGAATCCTCCAGTCCCAGTCAAGTCTTTAGAGACTATAGTCCTGGGTGCAGCTTGATGGCAATGCACCCAGCTGAGCTACTTTTGGATACTTGACCCTCAGATACTGTGTGAGATTATAAAAGTCTATTGTTTTAATTACTACATTGGGGGGGTAATTAGTTCATAGCAAGACTTGATTTGATAGCCACACACAGTAGGCTCAGTTCATAGGGATCTCACATGAGCAATAAGAATGGTAACTCAGGATATGACATAAAGGGACTTCGTGACTCCCTAAAGAGAAAGGGGAAGTGGGGGCTCATTGGGGAGGAGTTGAGAAGATAAGAGAGGGAGAAGAAAAGAAAGCATTCAGATATTTGGGTTCTAGCTTCTTCCTCCAGACCTACTGCAAGTGGTTGTGCAATCTGCTTCTGCACCCAGATACCTGCCCAAGGAACCAAGTAAGAAGGTCTCTCCAGGCCTTGTCTCTCCACTCACCAAGCTTTGCAGCCCGGCCCAAAGGTATATTCACCTGAGGAGTGTCATTTTCTAATTGTCACCAAGAATCTCTATGGGCTAGTCATCTCCCTGCCTACTTTTGGATCAAGATAATGAGAAATGGGGAAATGGAGACAATCAGATATGTTTAGAGGTTTTCCAGAGCAGGGGCCCTTTCCTAACTTTTTTGGATACACATTGTGATGATTTCAAGTTCCTTAGGAGAAACCCAGCTTTAACATGGCACCATCCAAGCTGGTTGGAAATAGCTGAGGAACAGGTCCAGGTGGAGAGAAGCCAGAGAAGTGCCCCTAAGGTCTCCCTTGGCTGCTATCTGAAGTTCCCACATGACCCTTGTCAGGGATGACCGAGTAGAGAGCCAGTGGCCAGCCAGGAGGTTCCTGGGGCCTGGGGTAAGAATGGGCTTTCCCAACCATGTTGGCTCTGGACGTAACCAGAGGATCTGCAGCACCAGCAATAGTCTAGGCCTTGGCTGAATCAAGAGAATGCCAATTTCGTAACCAGAGATTTCAGTGGCAGATGTCAGCAGGGTATGCCTATAACCAGGAGGGATAAGGGCCATCATCCTGGAGGCCATCAAGGGCCTATTTTAGTCCAACAGCTCTAGGAGAGCTGAAGGACCAGCACCCCCTCTCCCAGCCTCACCTCCAGGACCATTAAAAGAAGACCTGAGTGGTGGTGAGGGTATCCATAAACAATGAATATTTACCCAAAATACACAAATTACCAAAGAGCCTGTTTTTAGCTGAAAGACATTAAAATCTCTTTAACTGACAAGTTTATGCCTCATCCCAGCGGCTCGTGGAGCAGACTAGAGAGCTCTAGAGAGCTCTAAGAAATAGTTTGAAGAGAAATTTGCTAAACCTTTTTTTTTTTTTTCACTTTCCAATTTGTGTGAGTTACATTTTTGCCCCCACGGAAACATCAATGTAGTAATTACAGCAATTGCCTGATTCTTTCCCTCTGAAATTTTTTAGAAAGAAAACACTGAATACAAATGCAGCATTCACTTTCCTACCAATCACATCCCCTGTGCATGCAGTCACCCCAAAGCATAGCGTCTAATGTGAATATGAGCAATACTATGGATTCTAAACTTCAAATAACTTGACGATTGACTACAGTAGAAAAATTGTTTCCTAATAAAATGCTGAAAAGCTCTCAAAGAATAATAAATTTAAGGGCACCTGGCTGGGTCGGTCAGTAGAGCCTGTGACTCTTGATCGCGAGGTTATAAGTTTGACCCCAAGCTGGGTGTAGAGATTATTGATAAAAATAAAATCTTTAAAAAATAAAGAAAGAAATAAAAATAAAATACTGAAAAAAATAAGTTTTCCTAAAATAGAAGTCAGGAATCTAAGTACCTACAAAGCTGTCTTCCATTCCGTAGCGGAATACAAAAAGGATGAGAAAGAGATAAACTGGGGAAGATGATAACCCCATTTCTCGGCATTTATCCTCATTTTAATTTTGCCTCCTTATTCTCCATTTACATATTATATTCTTCCACTTTCTTTTAAACAAAGCTGTGTTGTTTTTTTAATTTATTTTTGTTGTTTGATTTTTAATTTTTTTAATGTTTATTTTTGAGAGATAGAGAGACAGAGAGAGAGAGAGAGAGAGGGAGAGGGCCAGAGAGAGGCGGAGACACAGAATCCAAAGCAGGCTCCAGATTCTGAGCTGTCAACACAGAGCCCAATGCAAGTCTCGAACTCGTGAACCGCAAGATCACGACCTAAGCCAAAGTTGGACACTTAACCGACTGAGCCACCCAGAGAGAAGCCACCCTCTTCCATTTTCTTTTAAAACCAAGGAATGATCTTTCTCAAACTGAGGTCAACAGACTGTCAAGGGGATCAAGTTGTTCTTGCTCTAACTCTGTAGAAAGAGGGCAGATATGAGAGCAGGCCAATGAACAACCAAAGAAAATTAAATCTGTGGATGTGTAGGGATCCAAAGACACCCCCAAAGTTTGGACGATCCATCTTCCTACTGGACTTGGAGCCACCATATGAGGGTGTGAACCCCAGTTTTGCCGTTTACTTCCTTTGTGGAAGCTCCTTGTAGGAGTTCTTGAACTACTTTACATCTCCACTTTCTCACCTCTAAGATGGATATTATAATGTTAATACCACCTACATCACCAAGCTGCTGTGAGAATTCAAGGAGATAACATGCATGAAATTCGTATTATTTGAGGGTAGTGTCCCAAATCACCACTGGTATCACACAGAAAGTATTACAGTGCTATGCAGCTTACATATAAAGCAAGAAATAACTCTTCCTGTCCCTTCTCTCACCATTTACCTCCCCAGCAAAACAAAGAAAATTGAAGCTTCAGAGAATGTGGTTGCCAGAACCAGCATCCAAATGGTGCACAAATTAGCAACCAGCAGCTGTTCCCAGGGTTAACAAGTCCATACTAAGGAATCTACGTCATCAGTAACAAAACCCTAAGGCAAACACAGACACCCCTGGACAGGCCAGATGACAGGAGAAAATACAGGCCAGGCCCTTTCTAGCTGAGGTTCATCAACAGTTCCTTAACGTGAAGGAACCAAGGGGTGGTAACAAAACCCTATAACCTTTAGACCCTTGCTGCTGAAGTGCGATCTACCGACTGGCCCCAGCAGTATCACCTGGGAGCTTGTTGGAAACACAGCATCTCAAGCCCTGCCCCAGACATACTGAACCAGAATCTGCAACTTGACACAATCCCCAGGTGAGCTGTTTGCACATTACAGTCTGAGAAGCACTGTTCTGGAATTCACTGGACAGAAGCATGGGAGATAGTATATGTAGTTCTCAACCTGTGTTTCTGAGTGTTCATAAGATTTCCGTTGATAGAACCCCTCTGGGTATTGTTACACAGAAATCTCATGCAGGGGAACTCTACCTGGCTATTACCAAAGATTTGGATATGTAGATGAGCAAAAAGATAAGTAGCACCCTCAGGTTTTACGTCTTACTAATTTTTTCTCATGTTTATTCATTTTTGAGAGGGGGGGGCGGGGCAGAGAGCGAAGGAGACGCAGAATCCGAAGCAGGCTCCAGGCTCGGAGCTGTCAGCACAGAGCACAATGCAGGGTTTGAACTCATGAACCATTGAGATCATGTCCTGAGTCGAAGTCAGACGCTCAACTGACTGAACCACCCAGCTGCCCCACCCAGGCTTATGTCTTAAATGCGTATCCATGCCTCGGGGATGCTTCATGCTACCAAGAGCACCTACTGAGTATCCTAGTAAGAATTTAATTTTGTACATTGAGCATTCATCCAAAAATCACTTATTGGACACATATTATGGGCAGGGTTCTATTCTTAGAGGAATAACCAAACCTGGAGTAAGTAATCTTTCCTTTCAACTTAAACTACACCAGCCCATAAAAGCCAAAATCTAGACATAATTGAAAAGCTTTTAAATGAAGAAATTTATAGAATTTTACTCTTCTGTTTCCAAAACTGAAAAATAAAGTTAACAGAAAAATAAAACTTTCGTAGGAAAAATATTAGAAACCCTAAAACATATACTTCAAATATATTTTCTCGTCAGTGCACACGAACAAGCTGGGGTCAGAAAAAGGAAGAAAAATGCACAAAACAAGGAAGAAGCAGGGAAGCTCAAAGAAAGCAAATAAAGGATGAGATAGTGAGAGATGAACAGAAGAGAGACAGGGAGGGGCGCCTGCATGGTTCAGTCAGTTCAGCGTCTGACTCTTGATTTGGGCTCGGGTCATGATCTCACAGTTTCATGGGTTCAAGCCCCGCATCAGGCTCTGGGCTGACAGTGCAGAACCTGCTTGGGATTCTCTCTCTCTCTCTCTCTCTCTCTCTCTGCCCACCCCCCCTCCCCCACCGGTGGTGTCTCAGCCACTCTCTAAATAAATAAATAAATACATACATACATACATACATACATACATACATATCTCTAAAAAAGGAAGAAAAAGAAGATGAAGAGAGAGAAAGAGAGATACAGAGAAAGTGAGGCAGACACAGGTGCAATGGTGTGTGAGGTTTCAGACAAGTTAGAATTGCCACACCTGACACTCATTTGAGTTCATAGTAAGAGATCATTTCCTCACTTCCCTTTGTAAGATTCTGTACTACCTAACTATCCATGGCTCTTTACGTCCTTATCAAATATTGTTAACTCTAAAATTGAGGGATGCAGCAGCCCTTTTGTGCTTAGAGGTACTCAAGTATCACCTCTAATTGTGAAAGGAGGATTAATTAATTATCAACAAAAATAATTTGTAGAGTTCCGATATTTGGTGTGCTCTGTAAGACCTGCTCTAAGGACCTTGCCATCTAATTAACCATCAGTCGTCAAAGCAATGATAGAACTAAACTGGATCTGCACACTATGACAACCAGGCTAATAGTTGTCTACTCTTCCCTAAAAGATATCCAGAAATAGAGGTGACATCTCAACAAATTAATATGAAATTGACAGTTAAGGTATTCATCAGAAATCTAGAAATTATTTTATTTTTTTTCAACGTTTATTTATTTTTGGGACAGAGAGAGACAGAGCATGAATGGGGGAGGGGGCAGAGAGAGAGGGAGACACATCCCAGAGCCTGACGCGGGGCTCGAACTCACAGACCGCGAGATCGTGACCTGGCTGAAGTCGGACGCTTAACCGACTGCGCCACCCAGGTGCCCCTAGAACTTATTTTATATTATTTATTTGAGAGAGAGAGATGGAGAGCATGAGCGGGGGAGGGGCAGAGGGATGGGGGGAGAGAGAATCCCAAGCAGGTATCAGCTGTCATGCTCTCAGCACAGAGCCCAACTCAGGGCCTGATCCCAGGAATAGTGAGATCATGACCTGTGCTGAAATCAAGAGTCGAACACCTAACCGACTGCACCACCCAGGCCCTCCTTGAATTTATTTTAATAAAAGACCATGTTGGGCACCTGGGTGGCTCAGTCGGTTGAGCGTCCAACTTCAGCTCAGGTCATGATCTCACAGTCCGTGAGTTCAAGCCCCGTGTCGGGTTCCGTGCTGACAGCTCAGAGCCTGGAGCCTTTGGATTCTATGTCTCCCTCTCTCTCTTCCCCTCCCCTGCTCCTGTTCTGTCTTTCTCTGTCTCAAATATAAATAAAAACATTAAAAAAAATTAAAAAAAAATAAAAGACCACGTCAAGCTGTCTGAAGTGAAAATCAATGGTTTTATTATCCATGAGCATAAAAAATCTTGCTTTTTTTCACTTGTAAGATAGAAATGTTTATTCTTCCCAAGGCGTACATTGCTTCTAGGATAAAGTAATGCAGAGAAGAGAGGCACATAAACTCACGCATTTCCAGTTTATACTTCTGCATTGTGACAGTAATGTGCAAGGAAGCAGAGACTAGTGAGCTCGTAAATATAGAACAATTTGAGATTTTGCATACAAGTTATTCTAGAAATGCCAAAATACCTCGTTTACAACAAACCAAGAATTTAAATGTTGGTTTTTCCTGTTCACCAGTACACAGAAAACACAGAGTGAAAGGCTTTCACATTTCAAATAAAATACACTCAGGGAGCAACAGGATTCATCTCGCTCTAAAAGGCAAAACGACTCAGTTGGTTGTGAATGGAAATAAATATGGCTGCGTATAGAAAGCAGAAAACATAACTTTTAGGGAGATAATCTGCTTTTTAAAAGATGAGCATCTGGGGGTGCCTGGGTGGCTCAGTCGGTTGAGTGTCCAGCTTCGGCCCAGGTCATGATCTCACATGTCATGGGTTCGAGCCCCGCGTCGGGCTCTGTGCTGACAGCTCAGAGCCTGGAGCCTGCTTTGGATTCTGTGTCTCCCTTTCTCTCTGCCCCTAACCCACTCATATTCTGTCTCTGTCTCTCTCAAAAATAAATAAACATTAAAAAATTAAAAAATAAAAAGATGAGCATATGATTCTGCAATGATGACATAGAAACTGAAGTGTTATTTCCTAGTCCCTATTACATTTCAGCTGTCCCCGAAACTAAAGTAATGGAAAAATTATATTTCTATGTACAAAGTGACTATAAATTATCCATTCATTACAGAACATTTTACCCCTTATCTATTTAGATACAATTATAGCCTTGCTTTCCAGCGCTTTAGAAAACAGGATGTTGGTTAATAAAAATTCCAGTGAAAAGTAAGTATTCATTTTCTCTGAGCTTGTCTTGCTCCTATTTTGTCCCTTATTTCTTTCCTCCTAAATTGGGCAAAAGATGTGTCCCAGTGATCTAACTTTTCTTTCTGAAAACTAGCCGGAGCAATAAATAACTCTCTAACTAAAGTTTCCACTCTTTTTATAGTCTTCTGACATTGTCATTCAGTAAAAAGTTTTATATGATGGACTATCAGATGGGCTGAAACTAGATAGATTAGTAAAATACTATATAATAGCATCTGGCTGTGATCGCACTTTTAAAAATATAGTAGACACATGCGTATTTTATCTATGTCTGCTATATATGTATATAATTTCTTCTAGACTGTGAGCTCTGTGAGGGTAGTGACTGAGCCTGTCTTGTTCACTTCTGTATTGCCAAAACACAGCATAGTTTCTAGAATATAGCAAGTGTGTGTTGCATTTATTCACTCATTGACTGTCTTTATTGAGTGCCTAACTCTGTTCCAGGCACTGTTTCTAGATCCGGGGGATATAGGATTAAAAAAGAAAGAGGGAAAGAAAGCTTCTGCTCTCGTGGTGTTTTATTCTAGCAGGGATCTACAAGCAAACAAATGAGTAAAACATATAGTCTACACTTTGAGAAAAAAATAAAGCTGCATAAGGGAGGTAAATTGAGGAGTATGAGATGCTACCAGATACTGGGTGTTTATAGCAAAAACTGCACTACCTAGGTCCTCCTATGGGGGGAGACATTCATTCCTGCCTCCTCCCCCCAACTCCTACCCGCCAGCTACCGTGAATATTGGCAGCTGACAGGTCACAGCTGATTTCTCTCCAGGAACTGCTCTCTGTAGGAGGAAACTGCCTTGCTCAGGGTTATGCCCCTCCTGGGGGTAGCCTGCATCCAATAACTGGCTCATGCGGTGGTTCAGATCTCTTTTGCCTCAACTGGAACAATTCTGAGGGTCCATCCCAGCTCTAATGCTCCTAGTAGGATCAGCTGAGGACTCTGTCGTCACTGCATTAGTAGTTCGGCTTTCTCCCACTTCTCAGTGCTGCCTCCTTCATCCCCATCCATCACAGGTACTGGCCCCAAATACACTCCCCCCACATCTCCTCATGTAAATCTCAGAGTCTCAGAGTCAGCAAGGGGGAGAGTGGCATTTGGATTTTCTTCCAATTAGAGTTGTCAAATACGTACTTGGTATGTGATTCTGGAGCTCAGGGAAGAAGTGGAGTAGAGTATATAGATTTGGAAGTTGTCAGTAGTCATTAAATCCATAGGACTGCATAAAATTCAGCCAGGAAGTAAGTGTAAATAGAGAATAAAAGAGACCCAGTGATGGATTTTGAAGCCCTCCAACACTTAGTGATTAAGAGAGATGGAAAGAAACAACAAAGAAAATGGAAAAGAAACAGCTATTATAATAGCAGAATCGTGGAATGGCGTCCTCGCAAGCAACTCCTGGAAATGCTCCAAGGAGGAGAGAATGATTAGCTGGGTCAAATGCTACAGACGTATCAAACTGAAAACTGAACTGGTGATTAGATTTGGCAACATGGAGGTCACTGACAAGAGTGGTTTCAGTGAAATTGTGGTGCAGTGAAATGGTATAACAGTACAATGTGTATAGCATGTCTTAGTCAAGATTTATTAGATGCCTGTTACATTAACTGGCTATATTTATATTTCTTCCATATTTGAAAGGGTAGGTTATTTGTATTCCCAGTGCCTAGAACAAATACCTGGCATGTAATATGTGCTCAATGCATATTTTTTGAATCAATGAATCACTTGGTGCCATTTTTATATGTACCCAAGCTTCATTGACCTTAATAGTATAGAATTTTTAACATGAAAAGAGATTATAATCTTTCCACCTAATTCAACTACCTCTTTTTACAATCTAGCAAGCCATAGCCTTCCGAGATCGCCACATAGCTGAGTTGGGACCAGAATTCAAATCTCTGAAGCTGAGTTCATTTTAGCCCCTGCAACATTCTGAGATGTGAAAATGTTTGCTTTTATGTAACTCTATGGACCTACAATCACCTTCAGTTCAAATTAGAGAAAAAGCAAAAAAATTTTTTTCATGGTGTTCAAATAGTTATTCGCCTAATCCCTTAGTGAGATTTCTTATTGCTTCTAAATAGAGTTCATTGTGTGGGGCGCCTGGGTGGCTCAGTTGGTTAAGCGTCTGACTTTGGCTCAGGTCATGATTTCCTCGTGGTTCTTGAGTTTGAGCCCTGTGTCAGGCTCTGTCCTGACAGCTCAGAGCCTGAAGCCTATTGCACATTCTGTCTCCCTCTTTCTCTCTGCCCCTCCTCCATTCATGCGTGTGCGTGCTCTCTCAAAAATAAACACTTAAAAAGTTTTTAAAAACTAGAGTACGTTGTGTGAAACTTTATGATTAAAAAATTTACTTTGTAATTCTGTATTTTTATTTGATAAAACACTAAGGGGTCTAGGAGTCTGTGCTAGGGGTTTCCATATTATTTCAAAAACCCAAAAAATTACCCTTTGGGAAAAAACCAGCATGGGATTTAGGTTCTATTGTCTCATTCTAAGCAAAAAGTTACCTAGCCTGATTCTTTTCAGATGAATCTTTAATAGAGCAATACAACATAAACCTTATCTAAGGGATGAATCTCTAAATTCTACTCCTGAAACCACTATTACACCTAATGTTGACTAACTTGGATTTAAATAAAATTAAAAAAAAAAAAAACATAAACCTTATCATTCAAACAAACTTTAAAGCTTTTTCATGCACATGGTGATTCTCTTGAAAAATGATTTTAGATGAAGCATTGCGAACTGAAATAGATTTCCGTTGTACTAGTCACTTGGACTCAGAAGGGTCTACTTTATTTTCAAAGACTCTAAGTATTTAACATCAAAAACCGGACAGTAAAAGTGCAGTATTGTGAATGTCCTAATTTATTTTATAGAGACAGATTTTGAATGTCATACTCAGAAAAATGCTACTTGTGGGTAATATCATTGAGCAAGCCTTTGGCAGAAACTTCAAAAAGAAACTGTCAAGTGCAGAAAAATAGAACGTAGAATAATAAAACTTTATTCTGGTCAGTGTTACTAATCTATACTGCTGATGAAGGTGCCAAAATTGAAAGTATAATTTACCTGTCCCACTGACTAATATGTTAGAGTTTTTTTCCCTGGAAGTGTCAGATCGTCTGAGAGAAAAGAGAAAACATCAACTGTATTCAGTTTGGTCATGGAGATAATGAGTAAGCATGAAGCAAGTCTATTTGCTTTGAGTCTTCACAGGCCAAGACAAAAAGAAAGGAAGCCATTGTGTAGATCATTCAAACTTCAAAACCCACCAGGGAACAAAAACAGGGTTTTAAAAATGATTCAATGTATTTCAGTAAAATTAATTTAATTTAATTTAAGTTTTAAAGTTTACTTATCTATTTAGAGAGAAAGAATGAGAGCACAAGCTGGGGAGGGGCAGAGAGAGTGAGAGACAGAATCCCAAGCAGGCTCCATGCCACCAGTGCAGAGCCCGATGCAGGGCTCAAACTCACAAACCGTGAGATCGTGACCTGAGCCGAGCTCAAGAGTCGGACACTTAACTGACTGTGCCACCCAGGTGCACCAATAAAGTTTATTTTATACAAAATAAAAGATTCATTTGTAACTACCTAATGTAATTAATTCATTTGGGCCAGGATACAAAATGCACTGAATGAAACGCATTTGGGGAACAGGATATTCATCTGGCCTCAAAGAAGCATCTCATATATTCGTTATTAAGTATAATAGGAAATGGTATTTTTATGAGGGGCAGATGCAAAAGACACTCACATATTCATACACATATACACATAAATACATAACTTAAAAAAATTTTACATACTTCTCTACAACTTGCTTTTCTCAGGCAATAGTACCTGAAAGAATTTCTAACTCAACTAGTATCTCTTTCTCTAACTTGCTATCTCTATCTTTTTCAGTGTGGTTGTGGATATAGTGTGACTGTTTGAACAAGTTTCTCCATTGAGGTGCATTTTCTTTTTCCCCTCTAATTTGCCACCTCTACGGACAATGCTATAAAATAAGCATCCTTGTACATATTTCACATGTGCTGATCCTCCGTTTCTGTGAAATTACCATCTAAGAATGGGGCAAAAGTGTGTCTGTATCTTACATTAATGCATTACCAAATTGCTTTCCAATGGCCCGATAACAGTTTGAGGTATTTCCACAGGAAACAGGAGATTGTTACTCTTAATCGTATTCCCACCAACAATAGATACTATTGCTCTATAATTTCCCCACTTTGATGGAGTAGAAAATGATACCTGATCGATGCTTTAATCTGCATTCTCTCATCATGCTTCAGTTTATGCATATCTATTTATCTATCTATCTATCTATCTATCTATCATCTATTTATTGACCATTTGTCTTTGCTTTTCATATTCTTTGCCTATTTTTCTTTTGGATTGTTTGCCATTTTCTTATTAACATCTAAGATTACCTTGCATTATCAGAAAAATTCGTGTTTTGTCAGCTGCTGATAATTTTCTTCAAATATATTATTTTCTCAGTTCATATAATTTATGGCATCCTTGGCCAAAAATTTTACAAATTTTTAAAATAAATATATGTTGATATGACATATAAAAATATACTTTAGGATTTCCTATCTTAGTTAACAATGCTTGCCATACCCATGGAGGGAGAAAACTGATTTTTCAGTTTTCTTTATATAAGTTCTTCTCCTTCTTTGTCTAATATATACCTAGGGGCGCCTGGGTGTTTCAGTCAGTTAAGTGGCCAGCAGTAAGCTCAGGTGACGATCTCGCAGTTTGTGAGTTCGAGTCCTTCGTTTTACGTTGGGCTCTGTGCTGACAGCTCCAGAGCCTAGAGCCTGTTTTCGGATTCTGTGTCTCCCTCTTTCTCTGCCCCTCCCCTGCTCACTCTCTGTCTCTCTGTCTCATAAAAATAAATAAGTGTTAAAAATTTTTCATAAATATATATCTAAATTTTTCACTTTTTATTTTTTATAATAGTTTTATTGAGGTGCAACGTAAGTGTACAATTTGTTGTTTTTAATGAATTTATACAATTGTACGTCCACCACCACCATACATTTCTAGACCATCTTCTTCACCCTGAAATGTTGCCTCTGCCCATTCAGTCAATCCCTTCTTTGATCTCAGCTCTAGGCAACCACTGATCTTTCTGACTACATATTTGTCTTTTCGGAAATTTTCATATAAACAGAATCATACAGTATGTGTTTTTTGTTTGTTTGTTTCTGGATTCATTTTCTTAGTTTAATATTATTGAGGTGGTATTAGTTTCCTGAGGTTGGCACAACAAATTACTGCCATCCAGGTGGCTTAAAACAAATTCATTGTCTCACAATTCTGGAGGCCAAGCCCAAAATCAAGTTATCGGCAATGCTGCACTCCCTCTGGAGGCTCGCAGGGAGAATCTTGCTTTGCCTCTTACGGCTTCTGCTGGCCATCAGCATTCCTTGGCTAGTGGCCACATCACTCCCTTCTCTGTCTCGGTCTTAATCTCACCTTCTTCTGTGTATGTGTGTCTTTCAAATCTCCTGCCTTTCTCTTATAAGGACACCTATCACTCCCTTGTCATTAGATTCAGGGCCCACTTGCATAAAGGATGTTCTCTTCTTCTTGAGATCTGTAAATGAATTATATCTGCAAAGAGTCTTTTTCCAAATAAGGTAACACTCACAGGTTCCAGAAACAAAGATGAGGACAATATTTTGGGGAGGCCACCATTCAATTCACTACACAGGTTAATCCATGGTTTGGCATTTATCAGTGCTTCATTCCTTTTTATTGCCAAATAACTTTCCATGGTGCAGATGCACCATATTTTTTATCCACTCATCAGCTGATTGACATTTAGATTGTCTCTGCTTTTTGGCCATTATTATGAGCAATACTGCTATGAACATTCATATGTGAGATTTTGGTGGACAGGTTTTCAATTCTCTTGGCCATATATCTAGAAGTGGAATCGCTGAGCCTTATAGTTACTCTGTATTTAATCTTTTTAGACATTGCCAAATTTTGTTCTAAAGTGACTATACCATTTTACATCCCATCATCAATTGATAAGGGTTCCAGTTTCTCCATTGCCTCTCCAACATTTGATATTAGCTGTCTTTTTCATGACAGTCATTTTAGTGGATTCGAAGTGGTATCTCATTGTTGTGACTTTATTCTGTGTATTTCCTAGCTCTGTCCACTTAGATAACCTAGACGCAGTGATATAGTGATATCTCAATAGCAATAAGCCACACCTACTACCCAGATCTTGGCTTCTAAAAAATTTTCTTTTAAAGCAAATCATGCTTTCCTAGGGAAATGACTGATTTCAAGGCCAATGCAGCAAAGTAAAAGATAAGGCTGGCACATCTTGCTATGAGAGAATATAAGGGCACGATCACAGAAAGATATGGATCTGTCCAAGAGACATAGAAACAAGCTTGTAAGTGATCCCACTGGCCAAAATATGGAACAATCTGATCATCAAAATAAATAACAGTAAGGGATGGTAAACCATTGAGTAAAATAAGAATTCTTTAGTCTACACTGATACAAATAAATAAATAAATAAATAAATAAATCAGAAGAAAAGCTCTTCCTCACAGTAGAATGCTAACCAATAAATGTAGAAGAAATTATCAAATTCTCCACTTAACCATCATCACAAAAATAAACAATCTAGACAAAAGCATTGCAAGAAACTAGTAAGTGAAAGTTGGACAAGGAACGGGATATTTACTAGTTATCTAAGTATCTTCCCGCAAAAGAACTTCTTAATTACAAAGAGAAAAAGAGAAATTCTATAGTGGAGAAGTCTAGGCAATGCCACCTTTCTCTGGTAAGCAAACTACCAGGTGAGGGCAGATCAACATCGAATACCACCCAAGGGGATGCAACATCACACATCACTCTGTGCTGTTCCTGCCAAAGATACATAATCCACATGTAATCGTGAAGACACATGAGACAAGCCCAAACTGGGAGAGTCTACAAAATAGCTGGCCTGTGATGTCTTTGAAATGTTAAGGTCATGAGAGTCAAGAGATTGCCGAGGACCTGTTCCCAATCTGAAGAGATTAGAGACAAAGCTACGTGCAGCGCATGGCACTGGGTGGATCTTTTTCCTATAAAGTGCATTACTGGAAGAGTTGGCAAAATTTGAAAAGTGTCTCTGGGTGAAAGGTACATGAGAGTTCTTTTCACTGTTCTTGTCCTGTTCTGCGAGTTGGACACGATTTCAAATGAAAAAGAACAAAAATTATGTTGTTGGGTTTAGTGAGGGTGGCTGCACTATTGGAACAAACCCTGCTTGGTCACATGGATTATTATTTGACAGTCTCTTTACTGGGTTTTGGTATTAAAAATTTCCTGTCTTCATCAGATTAATTAGAGTGCTTTCCTATATTTTTTTCTAAGATCAGGAACAGTTTTCATAAATTTTTTTAATGCTTATTTATATTTGAGAGAGACAGACAGACAGACAGAACTTGAGCAGGGGAGAGGCAGAGAGACAGAGACAGAATGTGAAGCAGGCTCCAGGCTCCGAGCTGAGAGCTGTCAGCACAGAATCCGACATGGGGCTCGAAATCATGAACCGTGAGGTCATGACCTGAACCGATGTCGGACATTTAACCGACTGAACCACCCAGGAGCCCCTAAGATCAGGAACAGTTTAAATCTTCTTGCAATTATTTACTTTAAAGTTTTGCTAGAATTCAGATATGAAGACACTTGATCCTGTTGCTTTTGTAAATGCTAGATCTTAAATCACTTCTAAAAACTTTGGATTATTTGAGATGCCTGGGTGGCTCAGTCAGTTAAGCACTGGACTCTTGGTCTCAGCTCATGTCTTGATCTTGGGGTTGTGAGTTCAACCCCCACAATGGGTGTGAAGCCTACTTAAAAATGGTTTATTCAACTTTCCTGTCTTTATTTGAGTTAATTATTATATTGTTTGTTAGGTTTCAAATATCAGATTTTTAGAGAGTTGCACATAATGTCTTATTTCTTTTCTTCTCTTTGGTATTTGTCCTTACGTGCTCTTTGTCATTGACAATCTTGTATATTTTTGGTTCTCCCTGCATTCCTCAACCTCAAATGAAAATTGTTTCTCCTTTTGTATGTCATCAACTGATTTTGAGCTTTTTGTTCTTTGTACTCTTTTTATTTCCTATTTCTTTATTTTCAGGTCTTGTCTTTCTTAATTCCCCCTTCCTAGTTTTTTTTTTCTTTAGCTGTTTTTTTTCTAATTTTTGTAAATATTCTACAATTTCTATGTTTTAACATCTTTTTTCTTTATTTTTTATTTTTATTTATTTTCTTTAGAGAGAGAGAGATCACGAACAGGGAGGAGGGGCAGAGGGAGAGAGAGAGAATCTTAAGCAGACTCCACGCTCAGGGCAGAGCCGGACATGGGACCTGATCCCAAAATCCTGGGATCATGACGTGAGCTGAAATCAAGAGTCAGACGCTCAACCAGCTGAGCCACCCAGGTGCCCCTAACATCTTTATTCTTTAATAATAAAAAATTTAAGGGTATTACTCTTTTCTGTGAATGGAACTTTTACCAAGTACTATATGCCTTGGTAGGAAATATTATTTTCATTACTTTCTAGATAATCTTAAATTTTTCATTGCTTTTTTGACAGTTTTTAATATTTTTTTGAATTTAGGAGCAAGCTATCTAGGTATGTACTTCTTGATTCCGATGAAGTTAAGGTTTTTGTATCACTTTTATTTATTTCTAAATTTGCTCAATTATGACCAGAAAACCATAATTAGGTATTCTTTAAGGGAAAACACATAATAATTTTTAGAAATCTTCCATGGAATATTAAAAAAATGGCTATTCTATGTTTGAGGAGCTGAAAGTTCGCTCTAAATCCATATACAGGTGATTCTCATTATTCCCAGCACAGTAACTACGTTCTATAAAGTGACTGTGAACACGCAACCATTGCTTCTAGGGCAAAAACAGGGTTGGGCTCCTATGAGCCAACAACGTTTTTGTCAACCAATCAGTATATAACCTTCCTTTACATGTGTTTCTGTTGAAAGACATTATTTAATGTGTAGTTGTGATTCATTAGCATTGAATTCACAGCCAACAGCACAATAACTCAGGTCTGAATGGAATGTATCTACCAGGTGAGGCACATCCCAGCTTTCTTGTGCTTAGGACATTAGACAGCACTTCAACACTATGCTTGGGAGCCATTTGAAACAGTGAACTCACCAACAAAAAGCATAAAAACGTGAAAAACATGACACTAAATATCCTGGGGAAAACGTTCTTGCTTGTAATATGAAAGCTGAAACAAGAAGGCAGCGTCACCTTGTTTGACTTCAGCTGTGAATGTGCCCATCAGGCCACTCAAATTTTTTGCTACTCTGCCACATGTCTGTGAATGACTGCAAAAGTGTCGCAAATATTGATTGAGGGTTGCATTTTAGCAATGCATTTTAAATGCATTTTAGCTAATGGGCAAATCCACCAATAACGGAATCCATAAGTAATGAGGATGAGCATATCTATATAAAGCAAGCATAATGATTATATTATTTAATTCGTCTATGTCTTTTTCTGTCTGTCTACCTCTATGTATGTATGTATGTATGTATGTATCTATCTATCTATCTATCTATCATCTATCAGAACTAGTCAATCCTGATATTCAAGTCTTTTGCTTATAGACTTAAGTATTTTGGGCTCATATAAAATATTATATATTTTATGTAACAGTTGGCACTTGGCATTTTTAACATTTTAAAATTTTGTTTAGCTGCTATGTTGCATAAAAACTTAGTATTGTTGGGGCACCTGGCTGGCTCAGTCAGTAGAGCATGTGGCTCTTAATCTCAGGACTGTGAGTTGAAGCCCCACGTTGGGCATGGAGCCTACTTAAAAAATAATCTTAGCAATGTTTTATTTTCTTCATAAATTATGCCTTTTATCATTATATAGGGTCCCTCTTTTTTCTGTTTAGAGATTTTAAACTTCAATTCCATGTTCCATGGTATTAATATTATAACACCTGCTTTGAGAGTTAGCTCTTCTTTTACATTGTGTTAATGGTTACTTGCCTTTCCCAGCCCTCATAGAAAACCAAACCAATATTTCCCTGGTAGTGCATGAAAAAAAGACCGACACCAACTTTCCCCTGACTGAGGGGTTTTATTAGCCCACTACCACTCCCCACCCACGACACACAACTGGAAGAAGGCATCTACTGCAATTTCCTCATCACTCCCCTCCCAAGAGATAAAGCCTTGGGAATATTTGTGCTTCCTTCCTCCTCATGCTCCTCCTCACCATTCTTTAGTTTTGCTGAGGTCATTTAGTTCTTTGAATCCAAGATTATTCTTGGAAGCTTCCTTTTTAGTACACTTCTCGATTTCTAGGGTCTTTATTTAGTACTTACATTACACGTTCCCAAGTCGATCCTTGTTCGTTCATTTTCAATTAGTTATCACAAACTCAAGACTCACTATAGTGTTCTCTCCTGGTCAAGTCTCTGTTTTATTTGTTTAGGGTTTTTTTAAGTATTATGATTAAAGTGTTTTTCTAGTATTTTTCCCAGATGAGTAATGAGATGTGCGACTTCTCTGAATTCACACATATCTACAAACATCTCTCTTGTACCCTAACAAGTGAGGTATATTTTTAAGCTGGAAATGTATTCCTTTGTGCTCTAGCTTCCAGTGTTGCGAAGGAGAATTTCAGTAACAATGTAATCTTTTTCTTCTATAAATAACCTACAAGCTTCTACACAGAAAGAATGAGATTTTTTACTTTACCTTTGGAGGTCAAAAATTTTACCAGGATACATCTAGCCATATATGTGTGTATATACACATATAAATAAATCTAATACATCTACAAATATAGATAAATGTGTATGTGTATCTATAACTATCTATCTATCTATATAAATGAAAAAATTGCCATAATTATCATTCCTGTCTGAAACTTGGGGTCCTTTCTTCAACCCCAAAAAATCTTTTTTGTATGCTTCATTTTGTTTTGCTTAAATATGCCCTCTCCTTCATGTGCCTCATTTTCTCCTTCTGGGACTCCAAATATTCTCGTGTCAGTTTTCTTAAGCCTCTCTTTCATCTCTCTACTTATGATTTACATTTTTTTGCTCTGAGCTTGTAATAGGTCTTGCATCCAGTTTCCAGGCGACTAGTTGGATTTCAACAGTTACCAATTTCTTCACCAGTCATTTTATTTTTATTTTTTTAATGCTTTTTATTTTGTTGATTTTTGAAAGAGAGAGAGAGAGAGAGAGAGAGAGAGAGAGAGAGTATGAGCATGAGCGGGGCAGGGGCAGAGAGAGGGAGACACAGAATCTGAAGCAGGATCCAGGCTCTGAGCTGTCAACACAGAGCCTGACATGGGGCTCCAACTCACAAGCTGTGAGATCATGACCTGAGCTGAAGTAGGAAGCTGGACGCTTAACTGACTGAGCCACCCAGACGCCCCTTCACCAGTGATTTTAAATTCAAAAATCATGTTTTTGGGGCGCCTGGGTGGCACAGTCGGTTAAGCGTCCGACTTCAGCCAGGTCACGATCTCGCGGTCCTTGAGTTCGAGCCCCGCGTCAGGCTCTGGGCTGATGGCTCAGAGCCTGGAGCCTGTTTCCGATTCTGTGTCTCCCTCTCTCTCTGCCCCTCCCCCGTTCATGCTCTGTCTCTCTGTGTCCCAAAAATAAATAAACGTTGAAAAAAAAATTTTTTTTTTTTAAAAAATCATGTTTTTGTTGTTTTTAAATCCGGGAAATCTATTCTCTGTACCCCTTAGATCTCATTAGGTACTTGTATTACCTTTTCTGTTCAAGTTTAAGTTACATTCTCTGCCCTCCAGTAAGTCTAATTCATAGAGAGCCACGTTCAGCTTGTTCCTCCTCTCTCTGCTTGGTTTCGAGTGATCTGCTCATCAAGGCTCAGCTCCAGCTGCTGGTATATGTCACCCAGTGACAGTTCAGTGAATCGTGGCCTGCCTGGAAGTCTCTGCCCACGAGGACACACATGGTGACATCAGGCAGACTGTCAGCCCTGTTAAGACAGCAGAAGGAAGTCTGTGCCCCAGCTTACAGTCTCCCAGGAGAGAAGACTTGGTCTACCTGTCTAGCTCTACCTGAGAGCCAGAAAGAATGTGCACAGTCCCCGGGGCTGAGAAAATTTCTCCTGCCTAACTTCACCCATTTTATTCTTTAGCTGATGTGTATTGTCTTATTTTTCTGTAATTTTATTTGTAAATTTTGGGAAGAAAATAATTTAATCTGAAATGCTACTGCCCCTTTTCTACGTTAAGCTCTCATATTCCTTAAGAAAAGACTGGACTAGAATTCCTCTGTTACCAATTTGATTTAGTGAAATTAAGGAGGGGTAGAGAGGGTTTCTGGAGGAGGAAGTGTTTCTGTTTGATATGAGGAGATGGGGTGCCTGGGTGGCGCAGTCGGTTAAGCGTCCGACTTCAGCCAGGTCACGGTCTGGCGGTCCGTGAGTTCGAGCCCCGCGTGGGGCTCTGGGCTGATGGCTCGGAGCCTGGAGCCTGTTTCCGATTCTGTGTCTCCCTCTCTCTCTGCCCCTCCCCCATTCATGCTCTGTCTCTCTCTGTCCCAAAAATAAATAAACGTGGAAAAAAAAATAAAAATTAAAAAAAAAAAAGATATGAGGAGATATCACTTAATGGAGAAACGCTGAATTTATATTAACCTTCAGTAATGTATTGGTTTCACATGTACATTAGAGAAAGATCGGGTGTAGAATTTGGAAGTGAAGCCCAGAATTCACCTATAATTCGCATGAGAACCTATTTTTAGAGGAAAAAAAAGTATGAAAATGATTATTGCTATGTTTATAAGTTTTGTTTTTTAATATATGAATTAACATTTTAAATTAGCTTTTGAGAAAATGAAGCACAGCTAGATTGTTTTGTCAGATTGTGGCCCTTTGTACAACTTTGTTAAGAACTTCAAATTTTGTAGCCTCCAAGAAGTAATGGGATCTTAGAGAAAACATGGATTATGTTTCTTTTTTTTCTTTCTTTCTTTCTTTCTTTCTTTCTTTTTCTACTGTTGCTTTTTTTAAGGTGAAATTCACACAACATAAAAGTTACCATTTTATTCATTTATTTTTAAGAATTTATTATTCTTAAGTAATCTCTACACTCAACCTGGGGCTGGAATTTATAATACCAGGATCAAGAGTTGCAGGCTCTATTAACTAAGCTACCTAGGCGCCTCTAAAATTAACCATTTTAGAATGAACAGTTCAGTGGCATTTAGTACATTCACAATTTTGGGTAACCAGCACCTCCATCCAGTTCCAAAACATTTTCTTTTTTTTAAGTTTATTTTATCTATTTTGAGAGAGCGCGCACTCGAGCACATGTTCAGAGAGAAGGGGCAGAGAGAGAGGGAGAGAGAATCCCAAGCAGGCTTCGTGCTGTCAGCACAGAGCCCGATGCGTGGCCCGATCTCACAAAGTGTGAGATCATGACCCGAACCGAAATCAAGAGTAGGCAGCGTAACAGACAGAGCCACCCAGGTCCCCAGTTTCAAAACATTTTCATCACCCCAAAATGAAATTCTGTATCCAGTAAGCAGTTATTCCCTAATCTCCCCTTCCCTCAGCCCCTGGTAACTACCGATCTGATTTCTGTCCTATAGATTTACCTATTCAGAATACTTCATAAAAATGGAATCATACAGTGTGTGACTTTTGTGTCTGGTTTCTTTCACTTAACATGTTTTCAGGATACCTCCATCTTTTAGCGTGGATCAGGACTTCATTCTTTTCATGGCTGAATAATATCCCATTGTATGCATGTGCCCCAATTTGTTTATCCATTCATCCATTGCTGGATATTTGGATTGTTTCCACCTTTGGACTAGTGAAAATAGTGCTGCTGTGAAAATTTGTGTACAAATATTTGTTTAAGAGCCTAGTTTCAAAATTTTTGGGTATCTAGAAGCGAAATTACTAGATCATATGATAATTCTATGGCTTGCTTTTTGAGTTTCTGTTTGATTTTAATTTTGCTTAATTAGCATGTAGCACTTAACTTGAACCTCTGTTTATTTCAATTAGATCGATGAATTAACAGTTAGTAGTATAAGATTATTAGGAAAATAATGATTCATATTCCTCACCACAGTTTGTCTCATGGAGCATTTTCTCTTTCCTTATTTTCTCTAAAACTGCCTCATAAGGAATTAAAGATCCTAAGAAACCCCGCTGTTCCCAACTATATGCTAAAAGATCTTCAGGGGTTGCCTGGCCAGCTCAGTCCATAGAGCATGTGTCTCTTGATCTTAGGGTCACGAGTTCTAGCCCCACGTTGGGGGTAGAGATTACTAAACCAAATTAAAAAAATAAAATAAAAAAGTCAGATCTTCCAATATAAAGTAAGAAACATGCTATTAATCAGTAAGGGATTGATAAACACCTAAACTACAAATTCCAACATTGTGTTATCAAACAAGTCCAAAGGTGGAGGGTGGGAGAGAAGCAGACAGAATAAGGAAATGTGTGAAATTTATTAAAATAATATGAAATTTTATAAAATAAAACGAAAGGCTCCTGGGTGGCTCAGTCAGTTAAGCATCCAACTCTTGACTTCTCAGTTTGTGAGTTCGAACCCTGGGATTCTCTGCCTCCTCTCTCTCTACCCTTCCCCAACTCATGCTATCTCTCTCTCTCTCTCTCTCTCTCTCTCAAAAATAAATAAACTTAAAAATAAAATAAATGAAATGAAATGTTAAAATTTAAACCTTGAAGTCCATGTAGTACCAGTCAATCTTAAATCCACACTCTTTGAAATAAAAACATGAGCAGGTGCAGGTGAACCTTACAGAATGTAATTTTTAAGAACAGCACCATTTTGAAATGTTTTTAAGTCTTTTAACCTTTTTTGAATGTTTCTGAAAACTATACACACACACACACACACACACACACACACACTAATATATACATATACTGTGGCTGTGTTTTGTGTGTGTGCGTGTGGTTTTTTTTTTAAGAGAGAGACAGCAGTCATAAGACCATATGGTTTATTTTAGAGGTGTCATGATTTAAAATTTTATTCCAATTTCCCTTTTCCCCTCATGTCTCTCCCTCTTTTTCTTTCTTTTTTTCTTTCTCCTCCTCCTTCTCCTGCTCCTCCTCCTCTTCTTCCTCCTTTCTCTTCTTCTTCTTCTTCTTCTTCTTCTTCTTCTTCTTCTTTGGTTGTTTTGAATGACAAGGAAGAAGACAAAGCAAGAGTCGTAAAGAGTGTGCTTCAGGGGAAACTCAGGGGATATAACCACCTAATTATGAATTTCCTGAATGTGCAACTCGACCAGCAGCAACTGGACATGATTAGTACAGTGGGCCTCACCTCCAGCTGTTCTGCAAAAACAAATCAGTGAAGGATTTCCAAGGCACATTTTCCTTTGGACCCGTTTTAAGTTTTAACAATGCAAACAGCACAGTGTTGCTCTTTTTTTTTACGTAGGTGACAGATTGAAAAGAAGCAACCGTTTCCTCCAACAAAAGAACTAGCCTATGGAGCATATACTTCGGCTTGAGTTGAACGTGTTTGAATCTGTATAAAAACACAAAAACTGCAAATCTGTCTCTTTATATGTGGAACCAAATCTGGAAATATGTGCTCTAGAGGCAACTGTAAAATCATATTTCATTCTGGCGTATGGGCCAATGATTGTGTTGTGTGAGTAATGCATATATGTAATCCATGTGGTAAGCTTCGTGGACAGAGAATAAGTCAGTGTTATTCACTGAGGCTTGGCAAGCAGGAACCATTTATTTAGAAAAATTTACATGGGCTGAAACAATGTGAAAAATGTACTGTCCAGTTTGTCAGCTTGTGAACATAGCAGAAACCAGAGTACATAGTAGATAATACTCCAATTAGCACAAAGACTGAAGGAGGAATCTCTTTTTGCTGCTTTCTAGTTTACATTTACAGAAGAATGATTCCTCTTGTGCAATCAAGGAATTTATAACTCACGCATACTAGCTTTCACCAAATCAAGAAGTTCAAATGGGTATTTGTAGGACCAGAAATCTGAAGAAAACTTTGGCAATTTGATGCACTGAGGGAAAAGCCAAAGATCTTTATAGATTTTATTGTCATTGTGCTCAGATCAATTCTTAATTGCATTTAGCTATGGCTTGTTGAGTTTCAAAGTAATCATAAAATATTTTTACTAAATGCATAGTAGCATAATTTCTGCAGGATGTACAGCTCCAAGGGAGGGAAAAACCAGGAAGATAAACTTAAAGAAGCCCATTAATCTTTGTGAATAGCAAGATATCATCTAGACATCAAGATTTTTTCTTAAATCCAAAGGCATTTAAAAAAGTAGAATCTTTAGATCAGAAAGGGCCTTACAAGTGATCTAGAGCAGGCAGGAGAAGAAAGCATGGGTAGTTGGTTGGGGAAATTGGGAGTGAGGGTGGATGGAACTCAAAAGGGTGAAAGGTTACCAGGGACTGGAGTTGGCAAGAGTTGAGGAATTATTGTTTAATAGGTACTGAGTTCCTGTTTGGATTGATTTTTTAAATTCTGGAAATGGATAGTGGTGATAGTTACACAACTGTCTGGATGTAGTTCATGCCACTGAAGTATGTACTTAAAAATGGCTTAAGGGGCGCCTGGGTGGCTCAGTCGGTTAAGCGTCTGACTTCAGCTCAGGTCACGATCTCACGGTCTGTGAGTTCGAGCCCCACGTCGGGCTCTGGGCTGATGGCTCAGAGCCTGGAGCCTGCTTCCGATTCTGTGTCTCCCTCTCTCTCTGACCCTCCCCCGTTCATGCTCTGCCTCTCTCTGTCTCAAAAATAAATAAACGTTAAAAAAATATTTTTTAATGGCTTAAAAAATAGCTAAAATGGTAAATTCCATGTTATGTATATTTTATCACATAATACCATAATATTTTATGTTATTTATATTTTACATTTAAAAATGTAAAAAAAAAAAAAAGAGCAAGACCCAACTATATACCAACTACAATAAGCCCATTTTAAATATAAAGGCACAGGGGCTCCTGGGTGGCTCAGTCGGTTGACATCTGACTTCTGCTCAGGTCATGATCTCACAGCTTGTGAGTTCAAGCCCTGCGTCGGGCTCTGTGCTGCCAGCTCAGAGCCTGGAGACTGCTTCGGATTCTGCATCTCCCTCTCTCTCTGCCCCTAACCCACTCGCATTCTGTTTCTGTCTCTCTCAAAAATAAATAAACATTAAAAAAATTTTTTAATATAAAGACACAGGGGGGCACCTGGGTGTCTCAGTCAGTTAAGGTACAACTTTGGCTCAGGTCATGGTCTCACAGCTCATGGGGTTGAGCCCCACGTCAGGCTCTGTGCTGACAACTCAGAGCCTGGAGCCTGATTCAGATTCTGTGTCTCCCTCTATCTCTGCCTCTCCCCGACTCATGCTCTGTCTCTCTCTCTCAAAAATAAATAAAAACATTTAAAAAAATTTTTAATATAAAGACACAGATAATTTTGAATAAAAGTAATAAATATACCACACAAACACTGGTGAAAATCTAGTTGAAATGGTTCTTTTTATAGCAAACAAATTTGAATTCAGAACCAGGAAAAAAAAAAACTTTATAATGAGGTCAATTTATCAGACAGATATAGCAATCTTAAAGATTCATGTGCTTAAAAACAGATTCATGTTGGAATGAACACTGGGTGCTGTATGGAAACCAATTTGACAATAAATTTCATATTAAAAATAAATAAATAAATAAATAAATAAATAAATAAATAAAATCAACGTTAAAAAAAACAGATTCAAATACATCAAGCAAAAATTTATAAAATGGAAGAGAAAAGCAAACAAATCTACAATTATAGCTGGAGAGTTCAACACTCCTCTGTTAGCAATTGATAGAACACGTGGATAGCACTGACAACACGTGCAACTTAGACACTCACACTCTGCTTAAACACTCCACAAAACTATAACAGATTACACATTCTTTTTCAAGGGCTAATGGAATGTTCACAAAGATAGGCTATAATCTGGGTCTTAAAAGAAGTCTCAATAAATTTAAAAGCATTGAAAACATGTAGTGTATATTCTCAACTACAACAAAATTAGAGATCATTAAGAATAAGATTTTCGGAAACTTTCTAAACATTTGGGAATTGAAAAATACATTTCTAAGTAACTCAAAGAAGTAATTATAAGGAAATTTGCATATATTTTCAACTGAATGAGAATGAAAACACAGCATATCAAAATTCAGGGAAAGGAAGCTAAACCAGTGTGCAGAGGGAAATTTGTAGCTGTAAATGCCTAATTAAATAATCTAAGCTTCAGGACGCCTGGGTGGCTCAGTCTGTTGAGCATCAGACCCTTGATTTCAGTTCATGTTGTGCTCCCAGGGTCATGGGATCAAGCCCCATGTTGGACTCTGTGCTAAGCATGGAGCCTGCTTGGATTCGCTCTCTCTCCCTCCCTCTGACCCTCTACCCTGCTCATGCTCTCTCTCTCTCTCTCCCTCTCTCTCTCTCTCTCTCTCTCTCTCTCTCTCAAATAAAATTAAAAAAAAAATTATCAATATCTGGAATGAAAACAGGAATATCATCATCGATCTCCCAGATATTAGAATAAAAAGGGAGTGTCATGAACAGCCTCATGCCAATAAATTTGACAGCTTAGGCAAAATGGGAAAATTCTTAGAAAAACACAAACTACCAAAACTCATTAAAAAAAAAAAAAATGGAGGGACACCTGGGTAGCTCAGTTGGTTAAGTGTCGGGCTCTTGATTTTGACTCAGGTCATGATCTCACAGTTCCCGAGATGGAACCCTGAGTGAATGGGACTCTTTCTCTCCCTTCTCTCTCTGCCCTTGCCCTACTTGTGCTCTCTCTTTCTCAAAAACAAATAAACTTTTAAAAAAATAGATAATTTGAGGGGCGCCTGGGTGGCGCAGTCGGTTAAGCGTCCGACTTCAGCCAGGTCACGATCTCGCGGTCCGTGAGTTCGAGCCCCGCGTCGGGCTCTGGGCTGATGGTTCAGAGCCTGGAGCCTGTTTCCGATTCTGTGTGTCCCTCTCTCTCTCTGCCCCTCCCCCGTTCATGCTCTGTCTCTCTCTGTCCCCCCAAAAATAAATAAAACGTTGAAAAAAAAAATTAAAAAAAAAAAAATAGATAATTTGGGGGGGAGGGGGGCAGCAAAAAAAAAAAAAAAAATAGATAATCTGTGTCTATAAAAGAATTGTGTAGTTGGGGCGCCTGGGTGGCTCAGTCGGTTAAGCATCCGACTTCGGCTCAGGTCATGATCTCACGGTTTGTGAGTTTGAGCCCTGCGTCAGGCTCTGTGCTGACAGCTTGGAGCCTGGAGCCTGCTTCTGACTCTGTGTCTCCCTCTCTCTCTGCTCCTCCCCTGTTCATGCTCTGTCTCTCTCTCTCTCTCTCAAAAATAAATAAACATTAAAAAAAATTGTGTAGTTAAAAATCTTCTCACAAAGAAACTCCAGTTTCAAATGGCTTCACTGGTGAATTCTACCAAATATTTTAAAAAGAAAATATCAATTCAATACAATTGTTTTTATGAAGCCAGCATTATGCTGAGGTTAAAACCAAATGCATTACAAGAAAAGACTACATGTCAACAGGCACAAAAATCTTTAACAAAGCTTTACTTTATCAAATCCAGCAACATGTAAAAAACGATAATACATCACGTCCAAGTAACGTTTCTCTCAGGAATGTAAAGTTTTATTATTATTATTATTATTTTAATTTTTTTAACGTTTATTTATTTTTGAGACAGAGAGAGACAGAGCATAAACGGCGGAGGGGCAGAGAGAGAGAGGGAGACACAGAATCGGAAGCAGGCTCCAGGCTCCGAGCCATCAGCCCAGAGCCCGACGCAGGGCTCTAACTCACGGACTGCGAGATCGTGACCTGAGTCGAAGTCGGACACTTAACCGACTGAGCCACCCAGGTGCCCCAAGTTTTATTATTTTTTAATTGAGATGTAATTTACATACCATAAAATTCATCATTTGAGCGGCGTTCAGTGATTCTGTATATTTGCAAAATTGTGTAACCAATCCAGAGTATTTTTATCACCCTAAAAGAAAAACACTATTTCCATTAGTAGTCACTCCCCGATCCTCTCTTCCTTCACTTTACAAACCACTCATCTGCTCTGTCCCTATTCGCCTAATGGGGGGATGTCATGTCAATGGGATCATACAGTATGTGGCCTGTTGTGACTGGCTTCTTTCAATTAGCATCATGTTTTGGAGGCTCATCCAAAATGCTTAGTTTGTAGCATGTCTCAGTTTTTAATGTCGTTTTACAGCTGAATATTATTCCATTAAATGGATATATCACATTTTGCTTATCTGCTCATCAGATGATGGCCATTTGGATTATCTCCACTTTGAAAACTGTTATGAATAATACTGCTGTGAACATGCATGTACAAGTTTTCATGCACATATCTGGTTTCTTTTTTTTTTTTTTTTTGAGTACATAGCTAGAGTGGAATTGTTAGGTCATATGGTAACACTATGTGTAGCTTTTTGAGGATCTGCCAAACTGTTTTCCAAAGTGGCTGTACTTCTCAACAATGTATGAGTGCTTCACTTTCTCTGTATCCTTACTGACACTTGTGATTGTCTGGCTTTTTTATTGGAAGTGGTAATAAGATTGGTTTAACCTTTGAAAGTCAATCATTTTGGTAGACCTAAGAAGAAAAACCGTATGATCATCTCAAGAGATGCAGGAAAAGCATTTGACAAGATTCAATACTCATTCTTTATAACTAAATAAAGAAGAACTCTTGGGGCACCTGGGTGGCTCAGTCGGCTAAATGTCCGACTTCCACTGGGGTCATGATCTCGCGGTCTGTGGGTTCGAGCCCGCGTCAGACTCTGTGCTGATAGCTCAGAGCCTGGAGCCTGCTTGGGATCCCTCTCTCCCTGCTCCTCCCCTGCTCATGCTTTGTTTCTGTCTCTCAAAAATGAAACAAGAAAAAAAAGAAAAAAAAATGAAACAAGAACATTAAATAAATAAATAAATAAATAAATAAGAACTCTCAGCAAACTACAAACAGAGACATCCACAACTTGCTAAAGAGCATCTCAATAGCTGACATCCTCCTAGGGGACATCATATTGAATTCTGAAACACTGGATGCTTTTCCCTTAATTCGATAAAAAGCAAGGATGTCTACTCCTTTTACTTCTATTCACCCTTGTCCTAAGAGTCCTAAAGTAAGAAAAATAAATAAAAGGCACAGAGATTGCAAAGAAAGAAGTAAAGCTGGTTTTGCATTGAATGTGCAGGTAAATTTGAGAAAAACTGACATCTTAACGTTGATAAAAACTATTGAACATCATATGTCTCTCCAATTCCGGAGACCTTCTTTAAATTTTCTGAGTAGTCTTTCACAGTTTTCAGTGTAGAAGTCTGGTGCATTTTTTTGTTACAGTTTTCCTGAAGTATGTTTTTGACGCTGTTGTAAACGGTATTTAAAATTTTCACTTTTAAATTGTTTGTTGCTAGTATAACAATTTTTGTATACTGACGTTTCCTATAATTTTGTTAAACTCACTTTATTAGATCACATTGTGTTTTTGGAGATTTCTTAAACTTTCCTATGTATGTGATCATATTCTCTGTGAGTAAGTGCAATTTTACTTCTTTCTTTGCAATCTCTATGCCTTTTATTTATTTTTCTTACTTTAGGACTCTTAGGACAAGGGTGAATAGAAGTAAAAGGAGTAGACATCCTTGCTTTTTATCCAATTAAGGGAAAAGCATTCAGTGTTCCAGCATTCAGTGTGATGTCCCCTAGGAGGATGTCAGCTATCGAGATGATCTTTAGCAAGTTGTGGAAGTTTCTGTCTGTTGTTTGCTGAGAGTTCTTATTTATTTATTTCATATTATTTTTTAATGTTTTTATTTTCTTTTTGAGAGAGAGACAGAGGCAGATAGAGAGGGAGACAGAGAATCCCAAGCAGGCTCCAGGCTCTGAGCTGTCAGCACAGAGCCCAACGCAGGGCTCGGACTCACAAACCGTGAGATCGCTGAAATTGAAAAGATCGTGAAATTGAAAAGCTGATTATAAATTCTATGTGGAAGTGCAAAAAACCTAAAATAGGAAAAACAATTTTGGAAAAGAATCCCAACCAAAAAAAAAAAAAAAAAAAAAGAAGAACAAAGTTGGAGGAGACTCACTATTTCAAGATTTACTATAAAGCTACGTTAACAAAGATCATGGTGCCAGCATAAAAAATAGACAAAGAGAAAAATGGAACAGAATAGAGAGTCCAAAGGTAAACTCATGCATAAAAGATTATTTGATTTTTGACCACGATGTACCACAATAATTCAATATACAAGTAATTATATTTTCAACAAACGATGAGGGGACAATTGTAGTTCCAGATGCAAAAGTTTGACTCTTGACCTTTATACCATATTCAGTCAAAATGTAGTCCACATTGGTCTAGACAGAAATGTAACAAATATGTACATGAGAAAAATGCTCAACATCCAAAATCGTTGCTCATTAGGGGAATGCAAATTAAAACCACGATAATACGCCACTACAGGCCTCTAAGAAGGGCTCCAATTTAAAGACTTACAATGCTAAATGTTGGCAAGGGTGTGAAGCAACTGGAAATCTCATATGTTGCTGGCAGGAATGTAGACTAGCACACCCATTTTGGCAAAGAGCTTGACAATTTCTTAAAAAGTTAAATATGCACCGGCCATGTAACCTAACAATCTCACTCCTAAGTATTTACCCATGAGAAATGAAAACAGATACCCACAAAAACATTTGTACGTGAATGGTCATAGAAGCTTCAAGACAACAAAAATTTGGAAGCCAGCCAACAAATGAATGCATAAGCAAATTTGGTATGCTGCGATTCAGTGGACCACTCCTGAGCAATAACTAGATGTGAGCAACTGATGCCTGCTGTAACAGTGATGAATCTCAAGAACCATGCCCAGGGAAAGAAAACACACATAGAATGTAGGGTTACATTTATATGAAATTCTAGATTTAGCAACCAAAATCAGATCAGCGGCAGGCTAGGGCTGGGTGAAGGAATGGGTGACTGACACAGAGGTGGAGGGAACCTTCTGGGGTGATAGGAATGTCCTGTATCTCGATTAGAGTAGTTACATGGGTGTCTCCATTTGTTAAAATCCAGGAAAATGAACATTTAAAATAGATGTATTGTTGTCGTATGTAGGCAATACCTCAAGAAAGTTGACTTTTAGAAAAATGGTATGGAACGCAATCGTTTTGGAGAATGCTTGGAGTAGTTCCCCTCACCGGCTTGGCTATCTTGCTTTTTCTCCCCCACATCTCCTCCCCCACGCCCCCCCCCCCCCCCCCCCCCAGTTTCTGCTCTTAAGCCACAGCCTTCTTTCATGTGCCGGCTCTCCAGGCTCTCCAAATATTTGGAGAGGTCACTATCCGCTATCCGTGCTTTCCTTCACCAGCCTCCCCCACCAAAATCTTCTCTCCTGCAAGTTAAACATTTCCAGTTCTTCAGCCATTCACATCAAGAGTAGTTTCTATTCTTGATAAAAGCAGAGCTGAAAAAAAGCTGTGTGGCTTGTGCGGGAGGTCAAGATCTGGCAGGGAGGTGAATTCCCCAAACATAGGGAGAGTATTCAAAGAGCAAGGAAAACAAAACAAAGAAAAAATGCGCATATTTACAGTTGAAAGGTGTACCGAGAGACCCAAATCATGGCAGGCCCCATAAGCTTAAGGTCAAGATTTTGTTTCCTTCTAAGTAGGTTTTAGAGGGAAAGAGGTGTGATGTACCCCAGGATGGTCTCCCTGCATTGGGCCCAAGAATTCTTTCAGTTAGTTACTTTCCTCTGCTGCACACATCAGGGTACCAGTATCTAAGCAGAAGGTCATCCTTGCTGGGATTTCTCCTTTCAAATTTCCTGCGCTCTATGAAGATCAGTATCTTTAAAACGGTATTTACATTTTGCTTTATCTCCCATGTTCTCTTCTTCAGCAGATATCCTGGCTCAATTCTGTCCAGGTTGTTGAACTGCTTTCGGTGTTCTCTCTTGGTAAAGTAAGGATAGCAATTGTAATAGTTTCAAAGTGTTGCGAAGATGATCACAAGTATTAAGATACGTGAAATGCTTTAAATATTTCCCCGGCACATGTAGCAAGCACTCTTGAAGTATTTTCTGTTATTATTTACCCAAGGATAAAGAGGTAAATCATACTAGCTTCTAGACAGAATAAGTTACATGTGAAGAGGGTGGGGGTGGGGGTGGGGGTGGAGGGGTGGGAATAGGCTGCTAGTGAAATTCTTCTTTCCAACATTGGAAGGTAAAAGGGAGCTGAATACATTTTCAAATCTTACATTCAAAAATCTTACAGCCATGGAGCTCCTGGCCGGCTCGATCAGTAGAGCATGTGACTCTTGATCTCAGGTCGTGAGTTCAAGCCCCATGTTGGGCATGGAGCTTATTTGGCATAAAAAAATTTTTTTTTTAATTTTTAAAGAACTTATGACCAGTGTGCTATATATTTCACTTGTCAGAATGGAAGAAAGGTATTCTTACAGACAGGTAAGATGCATCCCTGCCGCATAGTAAGTGCTCTGTACAGGTTTTCTGTTGTTATTGTTAACATAGGACCATGGTCTGAGACTTCTAATCTACCCGCCTGCCTTATAACTATCTTAAACTCACATTCAGCATACACCGCTCACTGTCCCTCCTTCACCTGACCCATCCTCCTCCCTGTTCTTTCCACACTTGCATTTCAATTATTCCAGCCTCAGGAAGCCAGGAAGCCACATGACATCTAAATTTATGGAGTATCTCTCCCAATTTGTGTTAGCGATCAACAGATTTTGATTAGGGGAGCAGATAAAAAACAATATTTTTGGCTTACCAAAACTCTTAAGAAATGTGAGAAGCCTGGAAAACACCAGAAAAAATTCGGCCTGTCTCATGAGGAAATCTCCTTTGCTTTTAATTTTTAAACTCCTAACTGTATCAAAAAGCATTTCATACAACTAGAAAGTTCATTACCTTGCCATTTGTATTATTTTTCTAGTTACCCTATTCATTGATTCAATTGGCATTATTTCTTTAAATTTTTTTAATGTTCATTTATTCTTGAGAAAGAGAGAGAGAGAGCATGAGTGGGGGACGGGCAGAGTGGGAGAGGGACACAGAATCTGAAGCAGGCTCCAGGCTCTGAACTGTCAGTACAAAGCCCAACACAGGTCTTGAACTCACTAACCATGAGATCATGACCTGAGCCAAAGTTGGACGCTTAACCGACTGAGCCACCCAGGCGCCCTGGGATTATTTCTTTAAAAAACAAATTATTTGGGGGCATCTGGGTGGCTCAGTCAGTTAAGTGTCTGACCCTTGATCTCAGCTCATGTCTTGATCTCAGGGTTGTGCCCTACATTGGGCATGGAGCCTACTTAAAAACAAACAAACAAAAAAAAAATTATTTCATTATTGCTGAATTTGAGTTTGTTTTTGAAAACTGCAGTTTGAAAAATTTAGACTCTTGTTTTGAAAAGGAGGAAAGGTTTAAACAAAAACTCTAAAGTATATTTGCCGGTAATTTTATTTTTGAAATTTTTTTATAGCGATATAAGGGTAAAAGTAATTCTTATGTTTGATTCATTTATGCTTGGATCATCAAATTGTTTTGTTTTTTTTTTTTAAGCTAGTTCATGTTCCACTAACTTTTGAATTCTTTCAAACTTTTTAATGTGTTTTTTATGCCTCATGAACGACTTTTTGCTCTCTTTGGGGTTTTATCAGTCAGGTATGTGCCTTGTATTTAACCCATGCTTCTCAAACAGCGATTGCTTGAACAGGTTTACTCTTACCTCAGGGTCCTTATCCTGGCGTTTTTCTTTACCTGGAAAATTCCTTCCTAGATACCTTTATGGCTAATGTCTTTATTTCCTTTGTTTACAAGAACCTTTTCAATGAGGCCTGCCTTGACCACCCATTTTCAAATTACAAAGGTAAAGTGTAGTCCCTGACAGCACATGCAAGTAATTGTGTAAATTAGCACAAAAACAGCATATCCAAGTAAAACTCAGAATCAAATAGTGTTCGAGAGACTTAGCAGTTCTTCCTGTCCAAATTTCTCACTTGACAGATGGAGCCTAGAGAGGTTACCTGGCTTCCCTCAGATCAGACAACCAGTTCCATTCAGAAATCGTTGTATCTAGTAGGTATCTCGCACTTAACGTGCCCCAGACTGAACTCCTGTTGTTCCCCCAATCCTGTTTCTCCCACAGCCCTCCCTGCCTTGGTTGATGGCATCATCCTGCCAATTGCTCACACCAAAAACCTTGGCCTCCTCCTTATCTCCCTTTCTTTTACACCCCCGTATCTAATCTGTCAACACATCTTGTTTGCTCCATCTTTGAAACAGATGCAAAATCCTCCCACCGTTACATCCGCCACACTGGTGCAAGCGGCCATGGTGTTGCCCCGAGATTACTGCCGTAGTTTTCCTGACTGGTCTCCCTGCTTCTGCTCTTGCTCCCAATCACCTACTCTCAATCAGTAGACAGAGTGACCCCTTTACACCTCAGCCAGTTCTTGCCATTCTTTTTTGCTGTTTTAAAGTACGCTCTACACCCCACGTGGGGCTTGAACTCATAGCCCTGAGATTGAGAATTGCATGCTCCACTGAGTCAACCAGGTGCCCAGTTCTTGCTATTCTTGCGCTCCATTCCGAACCTTGTGTTAACTCCCTATTTTACTCAGGCAGTGCTTACAGAATCCTCCACCATTTGGCCTCCATTTGCCTCAACTTTAACTTGTACTACTCTACCTCTTGCTTGCTAGACTCTAAATATAGTGATCTCTCTGCTATTTCTTTTCTTTTTTCTTTTCTTTTCTTTTCTTTTCTTTTCTTTTCTTCTCTTTTTTCTTCTTTCTTTCTTTCTTTGTTTCCTTCTTTCTTTCTTTCTTTTTTTGAGAGAGAGTGAGAGCACGAATACGAGTGGGGGAGGGACAGAGAGAGAGGGAGAGAGAATCCCAAGCAGGCTCTGCATTGTCATTGCAGAGCCCAACACGGGACTGAAACTCATGAACTGTGAGATCATGACCCGAGCTAAAGTCAGATGCTTAACTGACTGGGTCACCCAGGTGCCTCCTCCCTGGTATTTCTTGAATAAGCCGGGCATATCCCCACCTCTGGTCTTTCCCTGGCTCTCTCCTTACCTGGAACACTCTTCCTCTAGATATCCCCACAGTTAAATCCATCTCCTTCGTTCAAAAGGCATCTTCTCAATGACTCTAAATCTTCTTACTGAAAATTGCAAACTTCCCATTTATACCCCAGGGGCACCTGGGTTCACTTATCATGTTCTACTTTTCTTTTTCTTTCAGAACATACCACCTACTTATATAGTATATCATTTATTGATTCCTTATGTTTATCATTTATTGTCTGTCTCTTCCCTGTTATAATGTAGGCTCCACAAGAACAAGGATGTTTGTCTGTTTTATCATTGTATCCTCAGTACCTAGAACAGTGCCTGGCACAAAATAGGCATTCGATAAATATTTGTTGCAAGAAAGAAAGGAAAAAAAGAGAAAGAGAGTGAAGACAGATCTCCTCTTTCCTAGACACAGAGCCATTAGAGTACCATATGTTGCCAATACAAAGTAGACATGACTAACTTCACTGCAAAAACCTTAACAAGTTGAAAACAAGGCAAACCTTAGATTACCAGGAATGAGGTAGTTTTGTTCTTCATATCTCCTTTTCTGTGCCCTCTTGATCAGGCAAAGCTACAGCTCTTCTCTTTTATTCTACTCAGAATTTTTCTGATTGAGCTATTAATTTACCTGAAATCAAATGAATGTTCTCACTTCAATTTTGGTTTCCAGGGTGCTATACTTCCTTAGGTTGCTTACATTTTAAAAGAAAGTAGCAGAAATAGGGCAATACCTAGGCTGACGCAGTGAGTTTTTATTGGTAAAATTTTAGGCAGTATGGTATATAGATGGTGGGAGAAGTCTCAGTTGCCCAACATAAGTATCTGTTTACTCTGGGTGAAATTAGCCCACTAGTATGGCTTTGCCAAAATACTTTAAAAATAAACATAAACTAATGTGAAGAAAAATTACAAATACAAATTCAATTACAAATACAAAAAGAACAAATACAAAATGGAAGTGACTTATGAACCCAGATATGGCAAGGTCAGTAGTGAGGATTAGAAAAATGTACTCAGTGAAAGGTTTGTGAAATTTAATAAAATGTGGTTTGTTTATTTGTTTATTTATTTCAAGATTATTTACTTATTTCTTTTTAAGTAATCTCCACACCCACAGTAGGGCTCGAACTCATGACCCAGAGGTCAAGGGCTGCACACTCCTCCAACTGAGCCAGCGAGGCTTCCCATGAAATGTGGTTTAGAATAAACTTATAATATGATGAAAGGTAAAATTATATAACAGAAACGTAGAGGTGAATATCGCGTGGACAGAGAAGGACTTGAGCTGAAGTATAAGGGAAGTAGAAGGGATAAAAGTTAAGACTTCTCTGATAAACAACCAAGAATTGAATCAATTTTTCAGATATTTTAGGCAAAACAACCTCTCTTGCATTTTCAGCCAATCTATACATTACAACGCATCAAGGGAGATAAGGTCAAGTTAGAGACACAGACAAATGCATTAAAAACTACATTTGGCTTTCAATATGACGTTGGGAAAGACATGATTGATTGACTGAAGTATTGAAGTATGAGAATGAAACAGCTTTGAAAGGGGTTAAGAAATTAGATGGTTTAATTCTAAAAATATGCATAATACCCCATTTGTGTAATCAACTGATCACACACAATATATTTTTGCAACACAAAAAATTTCTGAAAGCTTACCCAAAAGAATTATTATGGCTACTTCTCAGAGGAAGATATGGAAGTGTGCACGGGGCATAAATAAGGAAAACTTTACAAACATTCTGCATACTTGTATACTGTTCGAATGAATTACTTTGAGGGTATATTATTAGATAGAAAAAAGCTTAATAATTTTAAAGGACAATATTTAATAAAAGCTTATGGAGCGATAAAGGAAGTCTTGACACTACTTCAAATTATACTTAAAAATCACAAATAGCGGGGTGCCTGGGTGGCTCAGTTGGTTAAGTGTCTGACTTCGGCTCAGGTCATGATCTCACGGTCCGTGAGTTTGAGCCCTGTGTCGGGCTCTGTGCGAACAGCTCAGAGCCTGGAGCCTGTTTCAGATTCTGTGTCCCCCTCTCTCTCTGACCCTCCCCCATTCATGCTCTGTCTCTCTCTGTCTCAAAAATAAATAAAGGTTAAAAAATTTTTTTTTCTTTAAATCACAAATAGCAGGGCACTGGGCTGGCTCAATCAGAAGAGAATATGACTCTTCATCTCAGGGTCATGAGTTTGAGCCCCACATTGTGTAGAGGTGACTGAAACAAATAAAAACAATAATCTTAACAAAGTCGTGAATAGTATTTCCCTTAGTAGTTATATAAATTTCAGTATCAAATTTGGATTTTATCTTTTAATCAAGTACAATATACACAATGTCAAATGGACAAGTGCTAGCAATTCTCTGAATGGTACACAAATTCACCCCATTTTCATTTCTTCAATGACTTTAAATCAAGACGCTAAAAAGGCATCAGTCCTTTTGTTCATGAATTTTAATGAGTAAGCAAAATTAAACAAAGAACACTACGTAAGAGTTCCTCTTATTAATAACAGCATACAAATACTACAATTCCATTCATCGGTATTTATGGAGCGTCTATAATAGGCTCTGTGCTAGGCCCTGTGGGATGCAGAGCCACCCTCCGCCCTGGAAGAGCTCACAGTGTGGTGACGGAGATCACTGAGAGCACATGATTAATTACAATAGAGTATGATGTGTGCAAAAGAGTGTGCACAAGATACAAACATAGCACAGAATAAGAAAGGATTATAAACTCAGCAGGTTAAGGAGGTCTCATAGAGGAGGGATGTGAAGGACAAATAGATTACTAGTTAAACAAAAGGAGGAAAGGGAGGGCGTTGGAGGCATGAAACATCTTGGTGTTCTCAGAGTACCACGTGCAGTTTGTTACTGTTGGAGCTTAGGGTGGGAGGAGTGGAGCAGCAGGAAGGAGATGAGACAGAAAAGGTGGTCAAGTTGGAATGCGATGAGTCTTGCGTGCCAGGCCAGGAAAATTGGTCCATGAGGGCAGGAGTGTGTCTGTCTCGTTCACTGCTGACATCCCGAGCACAGTGCCTGATGCACAAGTAGATCCTCGATACATGTGTATTGAACCATTAAATGAGACCGAGTTGGGGAGAAAACCAAAGAACACGTAGCTTTAGACACCAAGGTCAAGGCCAGGGAGCTTTGAGAAGGGGTATACCGGTGGACGCAGTAAAGGCAGGGGTTTTATACTCCACAACACAGGCATCTTTGTGAGTATAAAAGGCACTATTTTGTTAAATGCAAACACATAAAACATTCCACAACTTTCATAACCTGTTTTTCTGTCCCTCAATTTTTACTATACCCAGATCCTCAGCAGATGAAAGTATGCTCGCAGTTGGCTAGTTTCCACCATCAGATGGCACAAGTCTGAAGACAAGCCTGAGCTGGGGGCTGGAATTGGCGGGGTGGTGGGGAATGGCGGGTGGAACCACTGCATTGAAAAGGTGCCCCCTCCCCATTCTGACTCCTTTTTTGCCATTTGGTTCATGATCTCGGCACGGCTGTAAACATAATGGATGCCCTGGTTCTTCTTTCACACTGCTTCTACCTCTACTGTCATGGAAGGTTGCCACTGGGGGACAATGCTTTTTAGAAGGGATCCTATGCTCTTGCCCCCTCCTTGCCCAAGGCTCTGGTGCCTGTATGTCTCTCAGCCTAGGGGAGGCCTTGATTAGGGGTCAGAAACCATTTCCACGGAGTGCTGAGAGGAGAATATGATTGCAGTAAATCGAGAATGAGGAATGATTGTGATCCCAGAATTGTGGCTCTGAAGCACGATTTTGGTCTTAGAACAAAATATAGTCTCTTTAGAAAGACAAAAAAATCAGGAAAAAAAATTTAGCTTGGCTCTGTACAATATTCCAGTATTATAACAATTAGAAAAAATATACTGCATGCCCTTTTTTACGTTCTATCTATCATGCTCACGTCACCCTTTTCCTTTGCTTATTACTGGAATGCTCTTCCTGTCCTCCCTGCTTATGAAATGTCTCTTGCTACCAAACGTTCCTTCCTCCACTTCTGGGAATATTTCACCAAATATCTTTGGAGAAGACTCCTCCCCTATTGTTTGTCACTGGTTTTAGTGGGATAGACTCTATTCAGAACTCTAGAGGTAGGCCCAGATTGGTTTAAAGCAATCATTATATCCTTTTGTCCGAATCACCATAATTAGTTTAAGGGTTGACACCCCCCCCCCCCCCCCCCGCCCATCATCTAATCAGAGCCGACAAAGTGCTAGTATTCATTTACTAGGGATTCTGGGAAGGAGGTACTTCATTGCTTTCTCTCAGCTCTACTGGAAAAGACTATCTTCTGGAGGGATGTGATATGAAGTTATGAGGTCTAGAGCTGAGGCACATGTTTTTGCTGCCAGGAGGGAAACCAGGTAAAGAACAAACTCAACATCATCTCTCATTCCCTTTACCACAGATTTGGTACATTAGTACTAAATCATAGCATTAGATAATGGGCATAATTATTTACCAATATTATAATAAGATAATACCAAATATTGTCATTAGAGCTCATGGCTAGATTTAAAGATTTCAAAGATTTAAATTCTAGAAATGCCAGTGTCTAGGTGTATGACATAAGGAACATTTCTTTTTTTTTTTTTTAAGTTTTGCAAAATTTTTTTTAACGTTTATTTATTTTTGAGACAGAGAGAGACAGAGCATGAACAGGGGAGGGTCAGAGAGAGAGAGAGACACAGAATCTGAAACAGGCTCCAGGCTCTGAGCGGTCAGCACAGAACCCGACGCAGGGCTCGAACTCATGAACTGCGAGATCATGACCTGAGCCGAAGTCGGACGCTTAACCACCCAGGCGCCCCATGGAACACTTCTTAAATTTCCCATGCCTCTGATTCTTCATCCAGGAAAGGGGAATAATAAAATATAATATAATATTAGTGGTAGAAATTTTTCACTTCCAGAAAAGCAGTGGACAAAGCTAATGCTGTAAATCCACTACAAACAGTAAGAAATACAGGATAATATACAATAACAGCAGTAAAGCCTAATGCATATTTGAGTTTAGAAGAAAAAGAAGTTCTTGTGTGTCATGACTGAAGAGTGAAGAGTTTGTAAGTTGATGTCTTATTAGCTCTGGAGAAGAATATTACCTGTGAGTAATAGCTAGGTATATTGGTCAAGGTTCTGCAGGGAAACAGACCCAATAGGATATATACAGATATCCATATAAGAAGAGATTTATTAGAGGCACCTGCATGGCTCAGATGGTTAAGCATCTGACTTCGGTTCAGGTCATGATCTCATGGTTCATGAGTTCGAGCCCCACATCAGGCTCTCTGCTGTCTGCAGCAGAGCCCATTTCTTCGGATCCTCTGTCCCCCTCTCTCTCTGCCCCTCCCCAATTCCGACTCTCTCTCAAAAATAAGTAAAACGTTAAAAAAAGAGAGATTTATTATACGTATTGGCTCACGTAATTACGGAGAGTAAGAAGTACCACAGTCTGCCATCTGCAAACTGGTGAACCAGACAAGTGGGTGGTGTAATTCAGTCTGAGTCTAAAGGCCTGAGAACCAGTAGCACTGATGTCCGAGGGCAGAAAAAGATAGATATCCCAGCTCAAGGGCAGAGAGTCAATTTGCCCTCCCTCCATCTTTTTCTTGTATCCAGGCCCTTAATGTATTGAATGCTGCCTACCTGCATTGCTGAAGGCAATCTTTACTCAGTCTACCAATCCAAATCCTAATCTCTTCTGGAAAACACTCTCCCACACAACCAGAAATAATGTTTTACTAGCTATCCAGGCATCCCTTAGCCCAGTCAAGTTGACATAAAAAATTAAACATCCTACGGAGGTTTTGATTTTAATACCCACATAGGGAAAGAAAATGAGCCCTTAGGTCTATGGGAAGTAGAGAGTTAAAACAGATTTCTAAATAAAGCTCGGATGTTTTCTGCTAAAAAAGATATGCTCCTTAGCATAGTGAGATAACAAGAAAACTGTCTCTACCTGGGCCACAGTTAAAAAAAAAAAAAAAGGAAAGAAAATCTATTCTCAGAAATTAGGATTCTCAGCCTATATCTCCTGGGGACTTAGACTTGGAGTTTATGTGATCTTCACAGTATAGGAATGGCTTAAATTGACAAATTAACACAGAAATGGTGCTAAGTTATTGATTCCTCTGGGTGCCTGACATGGGGGTATAGTCCCCCATCCTAGTTATCACAGTGAAAGATCTAGTAATGACAAGCTCACAAACCAATATATAGTACCCAAGGAAATACTCTAGCATGAGTAAGAATAACACACAGAAAGACTAGCAACCCCAAGCAATGGATGTAATTGAACAATCTGAAAAGGACTGCAAAGTAAACATATTTGAGTATTACATGCATAAAAGAAAGAATTTTATATCACCAAAAAGTAAAGCAAATACAAGATTGTGATGTAAAGTACTACAGTTGCTTTGGAAAACAACCTAGCAATTTCTCAGAGGGTTAAACATAGAATAACCACATGACCTTGCAATGCCTCTCTTAGTTATACACTCAAGAGATAGGAAACCACATGTCCATACAAAAACCCGTACACAAATATTCTTGGCACCATTTTCCTAATAACAAAAATGAAAAGAATCCAGATGTCCATCAACGGATGAAGTGATTTATTAAATGTGATATATCCAAAGAATGGAATATTACTTGGTAATGAAAAGAAGTGACTTACTGATACATGTGGCTATTACATCAATGGGTCTTGAAAGTAGGCTAAGAAGTTCATGACATAGCTATATGTTGTCTGATTCCATTTATATAAAAAGTTCAGCATAGGCAAATATAGAGACAAAAAGTAGATTAGTGGTTGTCTCAGGCTCACAGGGCTGGGAGGATTTGAGGAATAATGGGTAAAGGGGTAAGTTTCCTCTGGGAATAATGAGAATGCTCTAAAATTAATTATGTTGATGGATACACAATTCTGTAAGTAGTTTAAAAGCCGTTAAACTGGACACTTTATTTTATATTCTTTTATTTTTAATTTTTAAATGTCTATTTATATGAGAGAGAAAGAGGTTGAGCATGAGCAGGAGAGGGTCAGAGAGAGGGAGAGACACAGAATCCGAAGAAGGCTTCAGGTTCTGAGCTGTCAGCACAGAGCACGACACGGGGCTCAAACTCATGGACCGTGAGATCACGACCTGAGCCGAACTCAGATGCTCAACTGACTGAGCCACCCATGTGCCCCTGAATTGGACACTTTAAATGGGTGAATTCTATAATATGTGATTTATATCTCAATAAAGCTGCTTAAAAAATGATACTATCTCAATAAAACCTTAGAAAAATAAGATACTCCAAGAAAGGAATAGGAAGATTTGAAAACTAACCAAATAAAACTTTAAGAGGTGAAAAATATAATCATAAAATTGAAAACTCAGTAAGCAAGTTAAAGAGAAAAGTAGGCATGAATGAAGGGAGAATTGGTGCACTAGAAGATAGATAAGGATATTAATAGGAAACAACAAAAAAAGACAAAGAAAGAAATATATGAGAGATTAAGATCCTACATTTATCTAATAAAAGTTCCAGAGAAAATAGAGATAATGGAGGAGAGACAATATTTGAAGTGATAATGACTGAGAATTTTCCAAAATTGATGAAGGACTCAGATCATCAGATTGGATAAGTGCACTAAGTCCTATGTAGGATAAATAAAAATAAATTTCTGCCTGAGATTTTTTAAAAAATGTTTATTTATTTATTGAGAGAGAGAGAGAGCACAAGCAGGGGAGGGGCAGAGAGAGAGGAAAAGAGAGAATCCCAAGCAAGCTCTGTGCTATGAGTGTGGAGCCTGATGTGGGGATCCACAAAACTTCAGATCATGACTTGAGCTGAAACAGAGTCAGATGCTTAACAAATTGAGACACCCGGGTGCCCCAGGGAGGGATGTTTAAACTTATTCCATCTTCTTTGGAATAATTATCATAAAGCTGGACAGAAAATGTTACTAGTTAATCAATGAAAAGTAAGTGAAAGAATATTGATTATCCTAATAAGCATAAACAATGTATTTGTTGCTCTATCACATGTAAACTATGGAATTTAAAAAAATGATTACAGGGGTGCCTGGATGGCTCAGTCAGTTAAGCGTCTGACTCTTAATTTTGTCTCAGGTCATGATCTCACAGTTGTAAGATCGAGCCCCTTGTTGGGCTCAGGGCAGACAATGGAGCTTGCTTATTATTCTCTCTCTCTCTCTCTCTCTCTCTCTCTCTCTCTCTCTCTCCCCCTCTCTCTCTGCCCTTCCCCTGCTCATGCCCATGCATGCTCACTTTCTCTCTTTCAAAATAAATAAATAAACTTGAAAAAAAAAAAGATTACAAGGGCGCCTGGGTGACTCAGTCAGCTAAACGTCCAACTCTTCGTCTTAGCTCAGGTCATGATCTCAAGGTTTGTGGGATCGAGCTCTGAGTCAGGCTCTGCACTGACAGCGTGGAGTCTGCTTGAGATTCTCTCTCTCTCCCTCTCTCTCTCTCTGCCTTTTCCCTGCTTGTGTTCTCTTTCTGTCTCAAAATAAATAAGTGGACTTAAAAAAAAATTACAGTTAGTTTCATTTGTATTAGTGTTATTTTGGTTCAGGAATTTTATTTTAAAAATTTATTTTATTTTATTTCACGGAATGCTTCATGGATTTGTGTGTCATCCTTGTGCAGGGGCCATGCTAATCTCCATATCATTCCAATTTTGGTATATGTGCTGTTAATGCTAGTGCTTGGTTCAGGAATTTCAAAATGGGTTTAGAATAAGCTCTTTCATTCTAAACCTAATATTTTTTTTACCTCCAATACAGTTTGAATTAGTTTCCTGTCACTTGAAACCAAAGAGTTCTAAATAATATACTTATCTCCCATAAAGATAGAGCAGCATAAAATAAAACAGAGATAAGATAGGTTCATTAAAATAAAGATTAAGTGAATATGAATCATGTAATAAAGAGGGAGGTATAATGGTCTCACCAGAAATTTTAGGCTAAGGATAACTGCTGTAGTTGAGAACAAAACTTACCTTGACTTTCTTAGCAACCAAGGGAAAAAGGAACCTCAATAAATTGCTTTGTTCTCATTGTCAAATAAAAAAGCCTATTTCTTCATCAAGATAATGGAATATTATTCAGCCATTAGAAAGAAGGAAATCTCAGAGTGCATGGGTGGCTCGATCGGTTAAGCATCTGACTCTTGATTTTGGCTCAGGTCATGATGTTGCAGTTTGTGGGATCGAGACCTGCATTGATTGGGCTCTGCACTGACAGTGTGGAGTCTGCTTGGGATTCTGTGTCTCCCTCTCTCTCTGCCCCTCCCTAGCTCTCTCTCTCAAAATAAATAAATAAATAAATAAATAAATAAATAAATAAATAAACAAACAAACAAACAAACATACATTAAAGAGAGAGAGAGAGAGAGAAAGAGGGGGTGCCTGGGTGGCTCAGTTGGTTAAGAATTCGACTTCAGCTCAGGTCATGATCTCAAGGTTTGTGAATTCCAGCCCCGCATCAGTGTCTCTGCTGTCAGCACACTTCAATTCAGATCCTCAGTCTCCCTCTCTCTCTCTGTCCCTGCCCCACTTGCATGTGTGCTCTCCATCTCTCTCTCAAAAATAAATAAACATTTAAAAACAGTTTTTTTAAAGAAAGAAAGCTTGCCGTTTACAACAACATGGATGGAACTTGAGGGCATTATGCTAAGTGAAATAAGTCAGACAGAGAAAGGCCAATATTGTGTGTTATCACTTATATGTGGAATCTAAAAAAAGCCAAATTCATGGAAACAGAGTATGATTTATAGATCATCAAATATTGGGAGCCAAGGACCCTCTATCTGATGACCAGGATTAACTGAATTTGTCAAGGGAGAGGAAGTGAGTCTGTGGTGCTGATCTTATGGGGTAATCGGGGTTCCCTTTCCACAATTCTATCAACAGCAGGGGGCTCAGCACAGAGGTAGGTACAATATTAGCTGTCCTGGCTGAGTGAACAAGTTACTGAAGCAACCTGAAGAACTTGCTCTAAATTCACAGGAAACTTCTAGAAAGAACTGGAAAGAGTACAAAGGGAGTGAGCAATCCTACAATAATGGTGGCTGCCAGAGTCAGAGAAAGGGTGTTTATTAATGTTAATGTGATCAAAATGTTACCCCCTTGCTAGTAAGATCTGAGACACAGGATTACATGTAATGCACCAAGGGGTATGCTTCCAAGAACTAAAAGAAATATTGTGGTAACTACATAAAAGACTAGAAATGATGATTTCAAATATAACATCCTACGCTTCACAAACAGAATGGGCACCATTGGCTCTGCAGAAAGGTTACTCCGTTTTCAACTCATTGCTTCCTGGTCAATTTCAGAATTTTTACTTGATCAAATTGGTTTGTATCTCAGGCACGTTGCTGAGATAAAACTATTTGTTTGTGTTTTTTGCTTCCTTTCTCTGTGAAAGACACATTCTCTCTATCTCTAGTCTATATCTCTCTATCTCCACTTCTATCTTTATCTCTACCTACATGTATTTCTCTCCAGGGAAAATTTTGAATTTGTTTGAGGAAGACAGTATATAGCACAGCTGTGCTCTTGACCTCTTATGAAGAGAAGGTGACCATAGGAGTAAATCAGGTATGAGAGTGGGCTAACAGGTATAACAGGAGTAAATCAGGTATGAGTGGGCAAGAGGGCTAACAATGACTATGAATGAGGAAGAGTCAGACCAACCCGCTCCTCTCTGGTGGTGTGGTTCAGGTAAGCCAGGGTGATGGACAGATTCATAGCTATTTAAATAACTTTGCCTCAAATTTGCTTCCAACTGGAGAAAAATTACTAGTGGTCATCCTTGGCCTTGTCCCGTTCCATGTTTCTGTTAGTGACTTGGATGGCATCATGGAAAGCATGGGTGTCCTAATTATTAACGTCACAAAGCCGGTAAAGGTTTTTTGGTGAAAGACTCGATGTCTAGAAAGGCCCAGGTAGGCTGGAATGTAAGTATAAAACTTACAAATAAAATGTAATAAAATTAGTCAAGCAATTAACATTAATCAAAGTCAAGTAAGATGAAATCAATTGCATTCCTAATGTATGCCAACTTGACAAGTTTCATGGAAGGAAAAAATGATTTAATGGGATGAGGAGGGAGCTAAGGAAATCAGCACAACATTAACCTGTACTGACACAGCGTTTTGTCCAAATTGAAGCAGGAAACCACTCTGTGGTTGTGTTCTGACGATGGGGGAAATGTAAACAGAATCTGGATACTCATCTTTTGGAGAGGTTGAACAAGTAGGCCAGCAGCGGTGGCAGGAGAAAGGGAAGGAGAGAGATCTGGAAGCCATGTGATGAGATAAGAATTCAGCATGTCTGAGATGATTATCCAGGAAAAGGGAACCTTTAGGGAGCATGTGACAGGGATGGTCAATTCACTGGAAGGGAAGTCATGTGGAAGGCAACTGTTGTTATTCTGTCCGCCTCCAGAGGGCAGAAACAGGACCGTTGGGGGAAAGTGGCAAGGAGGCAGGTGTCAGAAGACTTGGTATAGATTTGGCGTTGCTGATAAAAGGCATTCTCCGCAAGAAACGTTTCCCTCTTCCTGGTGGCGTTCGGGCTGAGCTGGGTGCTTAGCTGTCCCAGACATGGAAACAGATTCTGATCGGGGAGGAAGAGCACCTCAAAAACCTTTAACTCCCTGTCAACCCTGTGGTTTCATGAGCCCTGGCACTCATTCAGCTTCTACCTGAATAGTTTCTGATGACTATGGAATGGATATTCTTGTTTGAAGTGACTTTACAAAATATATATATAAAATATAAAATATACATTTATATAAAATATTATATATATATATATATATGGTGAAGCTATAACATTGTTCTAGAAAAGTGGGTTTGACTGAGGCTGAAGTATTGCTCTTAGATTGTGTTATTGACTGAGCTGGCTGTCCTTTACTCTAGTTAGTACTCCAGTAAATTCGGAGTAATCCAAACAGGATTAATTGGCTTTTTGTCAATGTTCATATTGAAACTGGTATCAGATCTGGCTCAGGACATCAGAACAAGAAGTAAAGGCAAAGAGTTAATGCCCTCTATCTAAGGTCAAGATTGGGTTTCAAGATTAGAGGGCAAGACTGCGCCTGCCTGGAAGAATCTAGCAAAGGAAGGATATTGAGACAGGAACCTAACTAGGTCTTCTAGATACTGTGTATTCCTGGCTGTAGTGATCTCTGAGAAAGAAGTTTAAATTTCAACAGTCTAGACTTAGAGAAGGTGTTCAGAGGTTTCATGGTTTAAGATTTTTTTTTCATTGCTAGTTTTAAAACTCATGCTTTCTTACATGTTAAAGTTGCATTTCTTTTGCTATAACGTATTTGAAATCAGGGAGTATCACTTTGGTTTTTTTTTGTTTTTTGTTTTTTTTTTTTAGTGCGACGCAGCCTATATTGCATGGACAATATAAAGGCTTGGGGTGCCTGGGTGGCTCAGTCAGTTACGTGTCAGACACTTGATCTAAGGGCTTGAGTTCAACTCCCACAAAGGACTCTGCGCTGAGTGTGAAGCCTACACACACACACACACACACACACACACACACACAGAAAGGCTTACAAGTCTGTATATTTTCATACAGGCCTTATCTTCCAGGCATCTTCATTTGGATGTTAATTTTTGTAATTGAGCAAATTCTAAAATGCTTTTGGAGCAAAGTTATGATTACAGTTCCACAATTTAGGACCTAGAGAGGCAGGTGACTTGGGTTGTCAACACCATATGGGAAGACTCACTGCCTTGCAGTCAGGCCCTCCTTCCCATCTGCAGACCATCTCTCTGGCCTAAGCCTGTATCATCTCCCATCCAGGGTAGGTTCAGGGCATGCCTTTCTGACAAGAGCCTTCTGCATCCTGCTGCCAGAATAGTCAGCTTTGAAACCTACTTCAATCACTCCATGAGTCTATAACCTCACTGTATTCAATTTGAACCCTTCAACGTACAGTTGAGAGCCCTTCTGACATTTAAAAAAATGTTTATTTATTTGTTTTGAGAGAGAGGGGGAGAGAGAGAGAATCCCAAGCACGTTCCTCACCGTCAGCATGACCTGAGCTGAAATCAAGGGGCAGATGCTCAACTGACTGAACCACCCAGGTGCCCCTGAGAGCCCTTTTGAAGGTCCATCTTTTTCCTTGAAGTTTCCAATTCCTGTTCTATTCATTCATTCATTCATTCATTCATTCAAAGAGAAACCAATATTTATTTGAGTATTGGCTGCTCGAGGCTTTTAATTCTTACAACTTTAACAGAAGGCAAATCACCATTTAACAAATAAATATTTATTTAAACGTTTAACAGAGGACTCAGAGAACTTTAATAACTTGCCCATCATCATTGGCTTTTGTGTGATTATAATTTCCATGCCCTTTGCCTACCCCATACTTCCTCTCATTCTGCAAACATTTCTTGTGGTTTCTTTCTGTGCCGAAACTGGTATGAGGTGCTGGGATAAGAAGATGAATGAAGCACTGAGATCATGTATATGAACATACAGTTACAATTGTATTCTATATATTGATTCTTCTTAATTAGAACGAAGTCAGTCTAGTGGAAGAAACGGGCAGAAATAACTGAAATCAAGAGAGAAACAGGAGAGTGCGAGGAGAAATAGGATTCAAGCACTTGCTGAACTTAGGACCAAAAAAGCATACACACCCACAAACCAAAACCAAAAACCAGAATACTGAGAAATAGCTCCTTTCTTTTTGGAATTTACGATTTGATTTTGGGGATGTGTGAGATAATAGCGAATCTAGGCAAACGTGGCCCTCCGTCCTTATTGGCTTCTTTCAGCCAAATGTCTCCAAAGGGGCTCTTGAAGCCATCTTTCTAAAAACATGGTTCTAATCCTAGGTGATAGTCCTGCCTGGGAAGGAAAAAAAAGAAAAAGAAAGAAAGAAAGAACAAAAGAAAGAAAGAAAGAAAGAAAGAAAGAAAGAAAGAAAGAAAGAAAAAAAACGCAGTGCCCCCCACCGCCCTTCCAGCTCTGGTCTCAGCTTTTCCAGCTTCCCCCAGAGCCAGGTCTTGCAGTGCCGCTGAACTCTCATGACTTGGAAGCACACCTCTGTCCTTGTGCACGTGCTGTCACTTGTTTGGAGCATACCTCTTCCTCATCACTGTCCTAAGATCATGCAGTCGTCTGTCTTTGAGCTCCTGCTAAAATCACTGCCCGCCTCCCCACAGTCTGATAGCTCTTGTCCCCATAAACTCTGTAATTCTTTTTAGTTCTCACATTGCTCTGAATCTAGTGCTTATGTCCTCCACTTGACTGGGTCTTGTTCATTTAAAGAAACTTTTTTTTAAGTTCATGTATTTATTTTTGAGAGAGACAGAGAGTAGGGGAGGGGCAGAGAAAGAGGGAGAGAGAGATTTTCAGGCAGGCTCCGCGCTGTCCGCAGAGAGCCCGATGTGGGGTTTGAACCCACAAACACTGAGCCAAAACCAAGAGTCAGATGCTTAACTGACTGAGCCACCCAGGCACCCCAGGTCTTAATCATTTTTGTATCCCCAGCATCAACCTAGCATTGTGCCTTCTAAAGTACCCCTGATACATGTTTGTTGAATAAATTAATCGTAAAGTATGTGGAAGAATTGAAATGAGTAGATAAATTGGCAAACTTCAGAGGGCAGAAGGTTAAATTCACATGTGGAAGGAAAGACTTGGCAAAAGGAAGTAAAAGCAGGCAAGAGAAACTGAGAAGACTGGGGTTAGTTGCTTGCCCTGAAATTTCAGTTCTTTGCCAGGTTCAAGAAAACTCATTAACATGAAATCTGGACACATCTTTCTTTTCTTCTCCTTCTGCTCCCCTCTCCTCCTCCTTCTTCATAGGCAATTGTGATAATATCCCATCTCTACATGTCTGAGCTAAGATCTGAGTGCTACAACAGCTTTTTAAAACATTTTTCATTGCAGTATTCTTTTATGTTTTTCTGGCTTTAATACAGTGCTATGTACAATAACTTTATCAGATAGTTGATGCCGAACGTCATTATTCAGAATACCTGGGAAGCTGAGGAGAGAGGGCAGGGAAAACTGCCTCTTCCCTCCTGGATAATTTGAGGGGTGGATGGGATGCAATCTGTTAACCACTTTGAGCCTCTACAAGAGGAATACGTTACATTTACTTAATATAAACTCAACAGTTATCTAAGGGGTCCCATTATGCACTCAGCTATGTTTGACAGGACAGAAATACAGATATGATATGAATACGGATCAGTGCCCTTGTGAGCGCATATGAGTACTGAAAGGGGGAAACAGACATTTTAACTTTGGTATAATAAAATCTGTTCATGCTATGTTGGTTGTGTGAACAAGTGCTGTGGGAAATAGACAAGGGAGTGACAAAATAGCTCACGAGGTTGTGGGGATTTAAAAAAAAGTTAATAGATGTGTAAATGAAAAAGGGTCATAGAGTCTTCGCTCTGCTTATTACTCAGCAAACACTGCATTTATATTGCTGTTTGGTGATCTGTTGCAGAACGCCAGCCCTCGAGTTTTAGGAGCTGCTAGTTCCCCAAAGCCTCCGACTTCTTTAGTCTGACTGAATCAAAGAGTGTCTCGTCAGTTGCGCAGGCCTGGGGCGCACGGGAGGCTCCCACAGTCCTGCGGAGCTGAGATTGTGGTGGCGGTTTTACTCTGCAGTTTACGGCAGTGGGCGGGCCCCAAATCCCCATGTGGTCCCGACATCATTGACATGGCGGAATCCCCCATCAAACCCTCCTGGTAGTTATTTGAGCGGCGGCGGCGGCCGGAGGAGGAGGAGAGCGGCGGCGGCGGCGGCGGCGGCGGCGGGAGCGGCGAAGGGGCAGCGGGGATCCTCGAGACTACCGGCTGGGAAGGCGTGGGCGACCCGGTGTGTGGCGCGCCCGGAGCCCCGCTTTTCAGCCCGAGGGAAGGTAAGGCGTGCACGATCGGCAGACTGGAGGCACCGGGACCCCGCACCTCGGCCGCCGGGTCCCGCGCGCTGGAAAGCCCCGGCCGGACGCGGAGTCCGCGGGAGTGCGATCCTGTCCCGGAGCGCTCCGGGCGCGCCGGGCTTCCCGGGGAAAACTTGGCGCCAGAGTGCTAGGGCGCCCCGCGCTCGCCTGGGCACCCCGGGAACACGGGGCCCGGGAGGGGGCTGGTCTCCACTTTGGGGCCGCATCTTGCTGGGCTCTGGCCCCCCCTCCCGTCGCCCCAGCTTGCCTGGGTTTGGAGGAGGGAAAGAAGCGGGTAGATTCTTCTTGATGAAAAAAAATCTGGGCAGTGGCTCCCGGGCTCTCCCTCCCCCCCTCGCCCTCCCCATCCTTCCCAGCAGATTCTGTCCGAGGAATCTGCTCCCCCTCCCGGAATCTCCGCGGCAGGAACGCTGCCCGGGAGGGGGAGGGCGGGCGGAGAGGCCGAGGAATCTTCGACGTGTCACTTTCTGAGGCTGTAGATTTCCATATGGTGGAGGGAGGAGGGCGGGCGTGCGAAGTGGGGCTGGAAGTTGGGGCCGCCTCTCCGCGCCGGGCGGGGGCGGGCCGGGACCTCAGACCCTGGGATGCTCGCGGGGAGGGTCCGGGCCCGCAGCCCCGGGAGCCGAGCCGGCCCCCTGCCCCCGGCCGGGCCTCTCCAGGACACTCCCCGCCTCGCTGCTGGCCACCTCCGTGCGCGCCACGTCCTCCCTCCCCGTCCTGCCCCCCGGGCTCCCCCCGGGCTGGGGGCGGTAACCGGCGGCCACGGCCGGACTCGGCGAGCCTAGCGGCTGGAAGATCGGGCGGGGGAACGGGGCGCGGCGGGAAGGAGCGGGCGACCCGGTGTGTGGGCCAGCGTAGCTCCGGTCAGTCGGTCACCCCGAGGGGCGCCCCGGCCGGGGGTGGGGCGGGCGGCGGAATCCGCGCCCGGAGGCGGCCGGGAGGGGCCGCGCGGACTGTCTGGTGCCCGCGGCGGGGCGGGGGCCGGCCAGCGTGGGAAGGGCCTGTCACCCTGGGAGGAAAGTGGGGCCTCGGGCTGTGCCAGCGAACTTTCCCAGAGGTCCGGGTCCGGGCGCCCCGTGGGAGCCCGAGCACCGGGCCCAGTGTCCCGGGAGACTGGGCTGGGCCGCCTGGAGGCGCCGTTGGCGGAGAGGCTTCCAGGAGTGCGCGATTGGAGTTGGAGCTTTTCGAATCTCAACTCCCACCCTGCCATCCCAGACGAAGGGAAGCAGTGGCATATTATCCAGACAGTGCAGTTTTGCGACTTCTTTAAAAGTTACAACTTTTTATTTTCTCTTCTGCCTAGCATTTCCTTGGAACAAAATTTGGAATTGGGCCGCTATGAGCCGACGCTGGGGCCCCCAATCCGCACGTTTTCTCTCTCCATCCCCGTCGGTTTCTAGTCTCCCTCCCCCTCTTACACCCAGGCTTAATCATATTTTGGAACGGGCGAGGTCTTTTGTTGGGTGGGCACCCTTTGATTGCTTGTCCGTTTATTTTTTAATGTGCAGCTAATTTGATTTGAATTTCCGCCAGTTTCCAGGCCCTGCTAGGGAAAAACTAAGGGAGAGGAATAAGCCACTTTTTTTTTTTTTTTTTTTTTTTAAAGCGTGGAGAGAGGTGGGGCATTGGGAAAGGGGAGGCACTGTGGTTGTGGGCAAAGAGAAGGAGCAGACAGACCCGGAAGAAAAGGAATCTGCTCTGGAATAACACTTTTTTTTTTTTTTTTTTTTTTTTTTTTGAGGCTACAGGCCTTGGGCAAAAATGCACCGCTCTGTTCTGATTTCTACTGCCTGAGTTGCTTTTCCACTCTCAGGCTAAAACTGTGACTCTGGGGACCTGGACAGGACGGGGGAAGAGGTCCAGAACCCAAGGCAGCCAGTGGCCCTGGTTTTGTGCTTTTTTGGGGGGGGGGGGGCTTGGTTCCCCCTCATTGGAGGCAGGCTTTGTGGACCCAGCGTTCATTCAGTTTCCTGGTTCCCAGGGAACAGCTGTTAATGAGAGTAAAGTCTTTGGGCATGTTTCTGGCCCTGCAAAGGGGACCTCACCCATGAAGGTGTAATTCTCACTTTGTTTAGAGGGTCACCCACAAATGGCTAAGAATGAGGCATAGCTGGTTTAAAAAAATCATTAAAAAGTTGTGTTTAAACTCATATGTGCTTTTAAAGTGTTTTGGTTTAAATATTAAGAAAGAAACATGTATCTGTAAAGGTCATGTTCTTTTAAAAGCGATGTTATAAGTGCAAGATATCATCATGGAATAGGGGTTGTAGTTTCTAATTACAGTATATACAGTTCCAGAAAGATATTCCCGTAACCTTTTAGGACAGACTTTGTAAATAGCTCCCATCAGACTTGCGGACTATTGGAGAGCCCCAGTCTTTGGGGGTTTTGGGAAGAATGCTTGGGATTGGTTAGGAAGCTCTAGGAGTCTAGGTAGTAATTTATTCAGTAAGTGATGGCTCTCCTTAACACTCAATTTACTATGGAAGGATTTGATAGTGTCCTTAGAAGTTAACCAAAAGAACTTCTCAAACATTACAGTTTAGGAAGACAAGGCCCAGGACAGTTGCCATCCTTGGCGAAAGTCTAGTGTAGAATCATATTAATAACTACTCTTTCTTGAATATCTAATGTGTACTAAGGCCTGTGTACTGTGCTTTTAAATACATTATCTCATTAAAGTTCTAATAACAATCTTTACATTTAGGCGATGTTATGAGCATTTTATACACAAGGGTGTTGAAGTTCTCAGAAATGAAACTGACTTGTGTAAGATCACATTGCTACCAACAGCAGGGTTTTCTTTAATGATGGAAATAGCTCTATGGCTGTGTTGTCCAGCATGGCAGCCACCAGGCACATTAGCTTTTGTGCTTTTGAAATGTGGCTAGTGCAATCGAGGAACTGTGTTTTACATTTTATTTACTTTTTAAAAAAATTGTATTTACTTTTAGTTATTTTAAACTGCTACTTGTGGCTAAGTGGTTACCATATTGGAGATCACAGTGTAGAACTTTTCTGATTCCCAGATACATTCACATTTAACTCGATCATACTGCTTTTTAGATCTAGTTCAGTGTTCTTTTTTACCACCAGAAGATGCTTAGAGTCAACCTTCTAGTAGAATTTAAATGCTGAGTTAGCGATAGCTCAGTATTGCTTTTATACCTGGAGTGGATAAAATAAGCACATTAAAAAAAATGCTTACATAGCATAATTAAAACTGATGGACAGAACTTTAAATGACATTTTCTTGTTTGCTTGAAATAATTGTTTATAGGAATTGCTGAAAAGGCAGACCTTTTTGGTTATTTTAGTGTAATAAAGGAGTGTAAATAGGCAATATGAAAAGTCACTGATGGGGAGTTAAAAAAAAAAATGACCCGCTTAATAGCCATGTTTGCCAGTTCAGTGGGTGATTCTTTTCATATGACTGCATAAGTGTCAGGTAAATAATACAGTGAAACCATCATTCGCTTTTCCTTATGTAGGTAGACATGTAAGCTGAAGAATTAAAATCATTGCTTTACTGTCAAAGAATAAAATTCAGATATAAAACACTAGATTCATGAATTGGAAGAATATATTTAAGATGAAAATAAACCTCCAGAAACACTTGGTGGCAAATGGTCAAGTGGTGTTTTGATTAGTGAGTTTCATTTATTTCTGTTTTTGCACTTTAGAATTCTTTTAACAGAAGGAATTTCAACAACTTTCTTGATTTTGTATGAAATCATGAAAATTCCAACTCATGTTAAATAATAAGCCTTCATCTGGATTCTGTACATAAATGTCCAGTAGTCGAATACTTTTGTGTGTGGGAGGCATACTACTTGCAGGGAAAGACAAATGGTAAAGTCATCTCTTTTTGTTAGGATTTTTAAAGAAGTAACTTCCAGGTTCAGTATAAATATATCTGAATCTGTTGTACCTTTCGTAGTTACCGTATTTCCCAGGATTGGTTGCAGTTCATTATCCCGACGCTAGAGCATTACATGATCCTGAAAGACCTATACTTCTAAATCAGCGCTAAGTTGATCTGTTATCATGTTAGTGTTCTGTGAATTGCATGGCCTCCAAGCTCTTTCAAACTTGTAAATTCAGTCACAGGTAAGTCATTAGTTAATGACACTGTTGAGAGAGCTGAAACACCCTTTTCATACGCATTTCTGACCCTTGGGAGCCCAGTTATTTTCAAGGAACCAGGATAAAGACCACGTTATAAATAGGATTACAGTGTTCTCGTGAGTATGACCAATATAGGAAACACCGTTTAACTCATGATGCATGGTTCCGTTTGTTGAATGTCAAGTCACTAATACAAATGGGAGACTTACTAAAACCTTGAAAGATAAAAGATGTTGAAAGATTGGCAAATAATGTGCAAAGATTAGAAATCTTGAAAGTCTAGTGAGGGCTGCTTCAGAGCATCAGTTTGAAATCAGAACATCTACGCTGCCAAAGACTTGCTTTACTTTTTAGCTGTGTGTTTTGATAAACTTCTGAACCTCTCTCAGTTTAGGTGTTTAGGTGTCCCGATTTTATTATGAAGAGAAAACATCTCATCCGTGTCATGTGTCATCCCCCCCTCCCCCAAATAGTTGTCCCAAGGGATTGATGAGTCAGTATATTGAAAAGTATTTGGGGAAATCATATGCAAACTCCATAGTTTGTTATATATCAAAGTTTAAAACTGAGCTGTTCCTATTCTATTAATTTGCGCATTTTTAGGGACGTCCACGTTGCACGTGGACAGTTTGAAAAATGATTTATTTTCCCCTTTCTGATGAGTAAATAAAGCTTAAAGCTTTAGATTGCTGTGTTCATTTTCTCCCTCCCCTAGTAGAATAGTTGATTTGTGACCTCTCAAAAACTGTACTGTACATAAGTCATCCCAGCTCCATGTTTTGGGGAAGTTTTTCCTTAGATGTAGCCTATAGCTGGCTAGCATTGCTGACGTGGCATGCCAGTTTGCGTGGTTCAGGGTTTTTCTTAAGAGGCAGGGAAAAGAGTGCAATCTTTTAGAGGAACTTCCAATACTGAATGATAGAGGCACAGGGCTTTAGTCATTGTATAGTATCTTAGTAAGCCTATTATTTGAGCTTTCCGTAATTACCGCTGAGAAATGGGGGCGGGGGGGGGGGGGTGGTGGGGAGGAGAATATTTTCAGTGTAGAGGGATTTTTGCAATTTACCTGCATTCCCATTTTAGAACTTACAATTGCCTTTTCTTCATGTTAATGAGGTTAATCCATTAAATGAGTTTTTTGTGGTAAGGCATGTTCAAGCAAACCTTAATTCTCATCCTTGCAGCTGTGGGGAATGCATTTAAGTGCTTGAGGAGAAGCATCATTCTATAGTTGACTCTGAATGCCTTTGAAAATAGGAAACTACTCATAAGCGTGTATACACATATATCCTTTTTTGCCTTAGACTATACAGTATGGTATGGTATTACGTGTTTCAGCGAGGCAGAAAATACTTGAATCCTTGTGGTTAGACAGAGGCAAGTCTGTGTAGGGGTGAAGAACAGGCTCACGATTGATGGTCCTTGGGCACTTTGCAGGGTAGAGCTAAGAAGAGGCTAGCCCCTGGTCACAAGCTTAGCGGCGGGGGGCGGGGTGGGGGGGTGGTGGTGGTGGTGGTGTTTTTGGTTCAGGTTTATGGGCAAGGATTGGTCCTTGTTGACCAGAAATATGAAGGATTCGGGGTGGAGATAGGGAGACAGGAAGTTTTTAAGCCACCAAATGAAAATCGGGTAAGATAGACATGGTGTTTAACCATCCACAGGTGGGGTATTTCTCATTTTGACAGTGGATTGGTCCTTGAATCTTTTTTGTCCCGGGTTGAGCTATGCAGGTTTAGCATTCCGTTACTCCTGGACTGTAATTTGCAATGCCCTTGGCTGATGAGATGCCCTTGGCAATACTCCCTGTTGGTTCAGGGATTGGCTCCTAATGTTTTGTTTCTTTGATATCATGACAACTGCTTGTCAGTTTTAAACAACTGGAGGGAGAAGATTTTAGTGAGATTGAGCTGAAGTTAGCATTATTTGAGGTTCTAGTAAGCATCAGTGTTTTTAAATATTCCTTCTATTATATGGTTATGCTTGATTTTAAAATTTAATTTTCTTTCATTTACTTGTTTGTTGACTCAGAAGGCATGTATTGAGTTCTAGACTAGATTCTTTGTTAATGTAATATTCTACTCTCTTCTGACTTGTTTGGGGCAAATGCAAAGCATTTTTTATTAACTTACAAGAGAAGGGGTATTTTGCTCATATTTTTGGAATGTTGTGTAGAGAACCGTGTCTGCCACCAAACTCCTAGGGCAGGATGGTGGCAACTTCAGTTCTTTAATCCTTTCTGAAATTTGAGAAGTGTTAAAATTGGAGTGCTTACAGGCTATGTTTAAAACTAAATTTATATCCGAGCTTAAGGCTTCTGATACATCCCCGTTTTGACTCTGGAAGATGAAGATTTTTATAAAGGCAACCAATCAGAAAAATTTACCTAAACTAAGTTGGTTTAATACTAACTCATAGTCTTCAATTGTGAAAAGCTTTCTGTTGAAATAATTGTCTAGAAAATTGTCTTTATGTATGAGCAAATGTCTTATGTTTGAGAAGTAATTGAAGATTCCAAAATCTTCAGGAAATATCCCAGGAAATAGCTTGATTTAATTTACTTTTACGGGACTCAGATTCTCCACAACATGTGAAAGGGATCTCTATTAAAAATAACTCCATTGTTCTTGATGTAACTAATTAGGAATTTGCAAGTATCCAGGAGGGTCTAAGATAAAGTTTGGTTTCCTATTCTATATGAGAAGGTTTTACTGTAACAGAAGTTTAAGTAGATCTTCAGAGGGAATATTTACCAAATTAGGAGAACAAACTACTTTTAAGCACTTTGGAAAAATCAGTTTACTTAAAAGCAGTGCAAAACTGCATTAAGGGTTGAAGCTAGTTCTACTGCTGGACTTTGACGGAGATGCAGGAGCCCTTTAACATTGTTGATTTACCCAATGCCATCCCCTTCTAGGAACAGTTTACCAGCAAAAGTTAGAAATGTATTTCTGGATGCAGAGTAAATCACAACAACAAGTAAATATCTATCTCACCCTGCCCCCACCAATAGACTCCAACTATGCCTCTTCATTGGGTTTTGGAGTTTTTCTGTTGACATTTGCTTTGCTACTTGTTAATTTCTTTTACCACCTGTAAGCACTTGATGGCAGATTGGTGAGAGCAGGTGTTAAAGGTTTAAGAACATCATTATTGCTTTTAGTTGCCCATCTCTCCTGCCTCTGCTGTTGGGGCGGACTTGGGGAAAGTCATGCAAGTAGTATTTAAATAAACTCATCACACACCCTTCTCCTTTGCTTTTACTAAAGCAAGACCTTCCTGGACAGTTTCATTGCAGGTGCTGAATGAACTGACCGGTAAGAAGAGTAAATTTCTTTGAAAATATCTCAGTATATTTACATCCATTTATTCAGACAATGAAATTTTTTAGTATGTGACTTTTTAGGGGTCAGATTGACCTGTTTTTACATTACAAATTGTATGTGTGGGATGCTGAAGATATTTTTTAGGATATTATGCTTCCTTTTATATTAACAAAGTTTTTGTTATGATACATTCTGTATCTTCCATTGTTTAAATTGTTTAGGAGGAAAATACTAAGTCTTTGGATATTTCTTCTGTGGTTTTTCTTGTCTCAGGAAAAATCATTCCGATTTAGAGTTATAGAAATAAACATTCTGAATTAGTGAATCAGAAAATACTTAAACATACATTGAATCAGAACCCTAGTGTATTGCTGTTGAGAACGTAGAAGGTAGAGTTTTGTGGTTTCTTAAAAAATTAAGTACAGAATTACCTAGCAGTTCTTTTCTTAGGTATGTACCCCAAATAATTGAAGGCAGTGACTCAAACAGATGCTTGCACACCAGTGTTTATGGCAGCAGTGTTTACAATATCTGAAAGGTGGAAACAACCCAGTGTCCATTCACAGATGAATGGATAAAGTGTGGTAGATATATACAATGGAATATTATTCAACCCTAAAAAATATTGGAATTCCTATACATTGTATAGCATGGATGAAACTTGAAAACATCATGCTAAGTGAAATAAGCCGGACACAAAAGGACAAATACTGTGTATTTCCAAGTACCTAGAATAGGTAAATTCATAGTCACAGAGTAGAACAGAGATTACTAGGACTATCGGGAGGGGGAATAGGAGTTATAGTTTAATGGGTATAGAGTTTCTGTTTGAGATGATGAAAAAGTTTTAGAAGCAAATCATGGTCATGGTTGTACAACATTGTGAATGTGCTCAGCGCCGCTGAATTGTATGCTGAAAAGTGCTCAAAATGTTCGATGTTTTGTTTTGTGTATTTTACTACAATAAAAAAAAATAATGAAGGAGATTTATTCCATACCATCTCAGTTTGTCTCGCTTTGCTCCCCCTTGGTCTACCTTCATGCTGGTATGCGGTGTTTTTGTTTTTGTTTTTTTCCTTTTCTTCCTCCGATTGCATTCTAAAGGGAGATTTCCCTAGGCCATTTTTAGAGTTCGGAGAGTCCTCATTTGATTAACTGACTTGAATTTAAGAAGCTATTTCAAAAGTAGTAGATCTCTGGAGGGGAAAACAAAAAGACATTTTAATATTAAGATGAATCAGATTATTAATATCCACAGACTATGGAGAGGCACATAAAGGTAGTCTATCCCGAATTTCACTGTGAGTCATCTAAAAACCAGGGATGTACAATTAGACCTGTCATATTTTTTATTCCATTTGGTCATCTTCAGTACTTTAGGAAGAAGTTTGATTTCCACTTAAAGAAACGGCCTAAGTCATCTCAGTACTCATGTTGGAAGTGTTTAGGTGCTAACATTCTTCAGTTCCTTAGACTAAACCCTGTTGGAAGGGATAGAGTGAAAGAAAAGCATGTAGTGTTCTGTTTTATGCATCTGAACTTGTCTCTAGCAGCTAAAAATTTTGTAGTCGTTACTGCACCCTGAGCGTTGGTGGTTTGTTTTTTGTTTTGTTTTCCTTCTGAGATAACTGGTGTTGGGTTTGGGTAGGTCACTTAGAAAAAGGTGGTGGGATTTTTCATTAAGTGATAAAGTACAAAGCTTAAATATCAGATGTGAAGTGCATGCTAGGAATACTGAAGATACAAAAATTCAGACGGGAAGGTTTAAGTTCATATACAAGTAAGCTCTAGGGAAGATTACATTACTTTAATTACACGCATATGTAATTAGAAAAAAGTATTTATTGTCCCTGATAGTTCGTTAATTCCTGAACTCCTGGAAAAAACAGTGTAAAGTTGCAAAGGTATGGTGGTAGTGTATGTGCGCTGTGCCCTCTCTACGGGTATACTGTATTTTCTCTGCTGTGTATTTAAATAGTATTCATACCATAGCAGGCCATTTTCATGGCCCACTAATTACTCTAGAGGTAACTATCATTACCAACTGATACCAAAAGGTACTGAGAGTCATGGTGTTTTTACATCTAGTGGAGATATAAAGAATTATAACGTGTTTGCAGAGTGCTCATCATTGATTTCGGCCTACTCAAAAGAATGTCCCATTCCATTTTGCATAGCCTCATTCCATTCCAGAACCGTCATTTTAGGTACTTTGTATTTTCTTTAAATTCTTCTCTCCCTTTACCTGTACTTTTTAGAACACTTGTCCTTTTCCGTGCTGTCTGGTTGTCTCCTTGTCACCCTTACTTGAATGTGAGGATGATTACTGATTTAACTTAGGGTTGTTCGTGGTGAGTGCATAGTAAATGTTCCTTGGATGGTTGAATGGATGAATTCCCAGGTTGAATGTGCCATTTAAACCTGGTGCATTATCTCAGGTGCTCAGTCAGTATTTGTTCTACTGACATGGACCTCTTTGAAGCATGGGCCATATTGTGGACATTTTTGTGTTTCCAACAGTGTTCCTGATTTTTTTCTCATAGTAGAGATATAATATTTAAACAAAACAAAGGCATGAGTCACCTTCAGTGCAAGCCTGGCTTTTCATTTATTACTATTTTAAAGAAATGAAAGGGGTGCCTGGCTGGCTCAGTCCATAGAGCATGTAACTCTTAATCTGGGGATCATGAATTTGAACCCCGTGTTGGATGTAGAGTTTATGGTAAAAAAAAAAAAAAAAAAGAGGAAAAAAAGAAAAAAATATGTAAATAAGGGTTTTCCAGAGAATACGTGAGCTTTTTCATATCTATATTAGATTACTAATGGATTTTGAGAATTTTTAACAAACAGCTTCTATTTCTATTCCCTAAAAATGTGGTCCTTGATTGTATATATTTTGCCTATCTCTTGGGACTCAGTTTGGGAATTATAAATTAAGAAATTTATTTTATGGGACACCTGGTGGCTCAGTCGGTTGGGCAACTGACTCTTAATTTGGCTCAGGTTGTGATCCCACTGTTCACAGGTTCAAGCCCTTTGTGGGGCTCTGCCCTGGTAGAGCCTGCTTGGGATTCTCCCTCTCTCTTTGCCCCTGCCCTGCTTGTGCTGTCTCTCTCAAAATAAAAACTTAAAAGTTATTTTATGAAAAAGGTAACTTTTCAGGGATTTGTGGTAGTTTAAAATGACCAATTTACAGGGACATTCTAGAAGGGTGACATGAAAGGATAGGAAAAAAAAACAAAATGTGCCTTGCTAAGATATTGGGGGCCCAGCTGAGGTAGTTGATTCTGCTAGACTAGTGGCCAAAGTATTTGGTGTAAAACTAAGCCATGGAGAAAGGGTCAAAGAGCATGTCATGGAAATTTGAGGAGAATGGCCTCAGCTATTTTAGGTGGAATTAAAGTATACTGGAGAAGAGAAGAATCTTTTAAAGTATTATAGCATGAGTGGGGTGGATGCTGCAAGGGAGCTTTTATTCATTGTGTCTGGGGTGGGATCTGGGAGTCTTTATTTTATTATTATTAAAAAAAAATTTTATTTATTTATTTTGAGAAAGAGAGAGGCAGAGCGAGGGAGAGAGAGAATCCCAAGCAGGCTCTGTGCTGTCAGTGCCGAGAGCCTGATGCGGGGCTTGATCCCACGAACCATGAGATGAGCTGAAATCAAGAGTTGGACACTTAACTGACTGAGCCACGCAGGCTCCCCCTATCCTCATATTCTTTAGGGTAAAACAATAACCAGCTCTTGGCAGTTTTATATAGAAACTGGCTTAGGACACTTGTCATTTGTGTGCTAAACTTACACTCTGTGACCACAAGTCAGATGTGGAATATAATAGTAGTGACCAGCAATTGTGAAGCACCTACCACATGCCAGGCATTTCCATACAGATATATATATATATATATATATATATGCGCCATATTAAAAAAACTAGCCCTGGAAGGTAGATATTATTTTGTTTTTCTGTATGTGTTACCAGTATCTACAGCAGAAACTGGTGCATACCAGGTGCCCTAGAAATGGTAAGTGAATTGAAGATTAGAAGGCATGTTCGAGAAGGTTAAGAATATCACCTAGACTGATCCCAGAACTTTTTTCAGCTTCATTACACTGCTTCTCAGTAGTTTACATGAAATATCTTATTTGTATCTCCGACTTGGAATAACGTCCAGTTGTGTTTCCAATGTAGCAAGCTGGGTTCTAAAGCCAAGTGTTAGTTGAAGGCCTTCCATGTGCTGAACTTGTCTATTGCCCAGAAGCCTAAAATTTATTTTTGAAACAATTATGATATTCTGGATGTTTCCCAAGAGAGAGATTTTCCTAAATTGTTTTCTGTAATAGCAACTTAACCCTAGGATGAGAGAAACCAGAGAAGAAAATTATACTTGGTAGAAAGTAATATATAAGAAACTCAATGTAGTGAATGGGAAAAATCTAGAGCAGTGGGCTAGGAAATGGTAGTGAAGTTTTTGTCTTATTCGGACGTCTGAGAAACTGAGAGGTTTTTCACTGAGTGGTGGTTCAGTTTTGCTCATCTTACTTGCATCCCTCTCCTTGAAGCCTTTCATGTAAGTTACTTTGCACAGAGCAAGATCCTGTGCTTCTAATTTGCACCTGGAAAAGCAGAGCCTGCTTCTCCGAATACTAACCCTTTCTCTCCTTTGGAGGCTAGTAGTTTGTGGTGTTTGGGTTGCTCCGGAGGCAACCACAGGGATGGGACCAGCACAGAACTGACTAGAGCGAGCCTCATCTCTGAGCTCAAAGCAGCAGCCCCTGTGGTTAATGAAAGGTGACCTCAGGATTCAGAGGAGCCCTGTGCTTTCCCAGACGGCCCAGGCTAAACCTGGGGAGCTGGCATCCCTAAATGCTTCCTTTGTTAGAAATCCTTTAGTTCTCTACTCCATCTTTAGAAAGTGAGCTCACTGAGGTGAGTTCAGGACAAGGCTCTGAAGTGGGGCCCGACTTGCTTTCTTTCATTCCTTGTGTGGGGCTGTGCGGGCTAAGAGGCTAATTAATGATGGAGCTCTCAGGCTGTCTCATCCAAATACTTCTTGCTCCTTCCCGGAAATGCTCCCTGGCCCCAAAGGAGCCGTGTGCTTCTCTGGGGCGTGTGTTGCCACAGAACGGGGAGGGCTCTTTGAACCTTTTCTTGTTTCTCTTTGGCCCAGGAGGGAGGCTGTGAATGGGAAACCGTCCGGAGAAGTACTGCCCCAAGCTGGGCTGCCTGAGGGCCCTCCTCTTTGGAAAGCTGGAGGCTGGGAAGCCTCGGTCTTAGCCCAACTCTCAGGCTTGCTGACGGCAGGTGCTCACACACAGATTACCATGGCTGCAACTAACAAGAATACTTACTTTTAAAAACCTATTTTATACCTTAGGGTTCGAAGAGAACAGTTTAAAGCAGCTATTAAAAAAAGGAATGTGTTTATTTTAGGATTTGGACATCTTTTTTCCTTATTTTTGTTTTAAATTGCTTGGACCCTCCTCTTCTGTCCAGCCCTTGTGCACCTTTGCCACCGTCACCCAAAAGGTGGAAATTTACTGAATTTTGGGTGAAGGGATCCTACAACTCGCCCATGTATGTAGACTCCTGTTCGAAGAAATTATACAGTCTGTAGTTTTGAGCCTCTTAGGAAGTAAGTTTAATTGTTAAAATGCTCTTTTTTTTTTTGTTCTTGTTTTTGGTTTTTTTTGTTTTTTTCAAGGAGGAGGGAGAAGAAATGAGTAGCAACTTGAAAGGCTTGTATTTTACTTCAGGCTTTAACTAGCAACAGGTATCTTCATTTAACTTAAAATTTCTTCATTAGTGAAGAAACCCAGTTATTTCCAGGTCTGTCTGATTTTGACATATTTTAATCCTGCTGTGTGATTACTGGGCCGTGGCTTTCACTGCATCTTGATGATACCTGTAACTGTCTGAAGAATTTTAAAACCTGTCTTTTTTAGATTTTGCCTGCTGCTTGTTCTATTAAATTTACACATGGAAACAATGCCACTTCCTATTTCTGTTTCGCTTTCTGATCCTCTCAGTTTAGTTTGGTGTTCTCAGGAGTTTGTTCAGACCTACCAGGGCTTAGTAGCTGGTTAAAAGGAGAGAGAATTAAGGATTCGAATACATTTCTCTACTAGGTCCCCTTAGCTTCATTTCATTTGGAATAATTCAGGGTCCCAGGTGTTTGCCATGAACTTGCAAGTCTTGAAAGATTTTATTCTTCGCTTTTTGTGAGAAGCAGGGATTGTAGGCCTGAAGAGATGAGGCCAGGGTTTGGGAAGGATGTAGCCCCACAAAGGTGAGCGAGTTTGTTCCTATTATATTTCATGTGGGGTGGCAAGTTTTCCACATTCTGGTTTCCACTGAGTCATCCATGAGTTCAGTAGAGGGACAGTTTTACTGTCAGACGTTCTGCTTGGCAGGTGAATGGAGAACCTTTTTTTTTTTTTTTTTTTTTTTGTTGTTTTTGTTTATAACACAGATTGCTGTATTTGTGTGCCTTCAACATCAGGTTTCAAGAAATAGCTTTCATAATATTTTTCATGAAAAAGCATAGAATGATTTTCTAGAAAGTTTAATTGCAAGGTAGGTTAGATGAAAAGGAAACCTCTTTTAAGGTTCAAGAGAAATCATTCTCCTTGGGAATTGTTGAGCTGCTGTCTGTAAAAGCAGATTCTCCACACGATTTCTGTGTTGGCAGGACATGGGAAACTACTCATTTCATTTGGAATTCATGTTTTTGGTAAAAGGTGAATCCTTAATTGTCATTTGTCGAGGAATGACTGAACCCGTGTGCTCTGGGGAATGAGACCCCACTGCAGATTGCAAAGTCTGACTTTGATTAAGTTACTCAGTCTCAGTGGCTTTTTGAACAGGAATTGTTAGGACTCTCTGGCTTGGCACAGAGCTTGGAGCCAGGGCTTAGCAAGTGATGGCTGCTGTTTTATTTTATTCACTGACTACAGTTGTTTAACTCTTGGACATACTTCTTAATAGGATGATCGTTATTTTAAAAGTGTTCCCAGTTATTTTAGGTGGATATGAATATAAGCCATTGATTTTTCTCTTGGTCTTGCCACTGACTCCTTGAGTATCCTTGTTTATGGGACAGCTTTGTATCTCCTCTCCAAAGCCATACATTAATTTGCTTGCCTTAGTAAGGTGATGCGGGCATAAAATGAAATAATATATGTAAGAAGCCCTTTGGGGGAGAAAGAAGCATGTCTGAACGCCAGTCAGTACTTAATTATTACATGTGCTCCTACCAGTGTTTTTCTTCCTCCCTGCCCCCTCAAAGAGAGGTTGTCCCTTTTTAAGTAGAGCTATGACAGCTCTGCTTCCTCTCCTAAAGTCTAGGATCAAAGGGGAGTTGTAATAAAGCAGAGTCCCTCCCTCTCATTCCCTCTCCCTTTTCTTGTGGATGTTGTTCCAACCATTTTTAAGAGAGAAGATCAGGCCTTGACATCGGTGGGTGAAACCATGGGGCTCCCCAGACCTGCCTTTCATCTCTGGGTCAGCGCCTCAGACGGTGTCCCTCACCTCTGTAATGGCATCACACTGCCACTGCTGGGGAACAGTGCCCTGCAGGTTGAGACCTTGAAGTATTTCTGGAAATCTTAGCCACCCTTGCCGCTCATTCTTGGGAATGCTCATTTCTTTATTTGGCGGAGTGTCCGTGAATAGTTTTCTCTGTTTTGGCAGAACCTAAACCTCACCAACTTCTTACAGATTGGAAGCCTAGGTCCAACAAAGGAAGAGAAGAAAAACAAAACTGAGTTTTAGCTGGTTGTGTACCGGCACGGTTTTTCTAGACATAAACACCGTTGAATGGAAAGGATAATAGGGATTAGAGCCTGGCTTGCTCCATGAGAGTGAATGAGCCAGTGTTAGACCTTCGTGTTGGAGAAAAAAAATAACCTTCACCTTTATTAGAAAAACAAAAACAAAAACCAGGCAGTCAGTGTAGGCTAACTGATGAAAATTAAAGGTCAGTTTCTTCAGTGCCCCACCTCAGTGCATGCCTCAGGCCATGTTAATAATGGCAATCCTATTATTTTCTTACAGTAGGCAGGAAGTGCTGTCTACACCCATTAGATTTGTTTGAGTGGCCCCTGGCTGGAAACGAAGAAAATTAAATTTTCTAACTTGCGGGGAGAGGAAAAAAAAAAATCATACAATGCAGCATACAAGTTGACTGTTGGGGTGGGAGAAGAACAATGTCATGGGGAAAAAAAATACTTGATATTCTTAATCTCAGTTGTAGGGACATTTGGCCCTTATCCACACTGAAATCATGAATGGATTTCTGCAAGTTAGGTTCGTAGAAAAGCTTTCTGAATAGTGTCAGAACTTGCTCCCTTCTAGACTGTTCACTACAGGTTTGCAGACTACCCAGTCTCTCACATCTCCCACTGGCTGTTGGAAACTTGCTTGAAGGAAGGCTTTGTCACAGCTTTCTTTCAGAAGATAAATTTGCTTTTCAAAGGCAACATTCATGTTGAGGAAAATCTGTTTATTCATTAGGGCAATCAATTACTTTGTGGTTTCAGCAACAAGAAGAAAAAGTTGGTATTAGTTAATGTTACAGAGAAAATATGTGAGCCTGTCCCTGCACATCCTAGTCATACTGCCTTTCAGAGTTACATTTCCTAATCTCACAGCTCACTTGGTTTCCACGACTTCTTTTGTGTCTTTGGTTTTTAGAAGATCTTTTAAAAGATGATTTTTATTTGTTTACCAAGTTGATGTCCCTCCTATATCTTTTTTTAAAATAAGGCAGAAGATCTTTATCGCTATTGTGATATTTGCTCTTTTGGCGTGTTCTATTACAGATTCTCAGTTGGTATATAATTCGTTCTTTTATATAGTTACGTATTTATTTGAGAGCGAGTGGAAGTATGAGCAGGGTGGGAGGTTGAGGGGCAGAGGGCGAGAGAATTCCAAGCAGACTCCAGGCTCAGTGTGAAGCCCAACGCAGGGCTCGATCCCATGACCCTGGGATCACGACCTGATCCAAAATCAGGATGCTTAACTGACTGAGCCACCCAGGCGTCCCACATAATTCATTCTTCTAAGACATTCAAAAGCAATTGGATTTTCCCAGAAACACGTGGTGAAAGGAAGGTCGTAAGTTGAAGGGACTTCCTTAACATCAGGAGTAGCCAGCGCTAGAAGAAGATGTGTCAGGCTTTGCGTCCAGAGGAGGTAAAAGAAATCATTCTACTTGAATGGATGTGTAGTTCATGTACAACAGAACTAACTTCTTGCGTTCCAGAGCTGAAGCACTATAATTGAAGGTCATCATGTTTGTTATCGACTATACCTACAGCTTTTTCTTTGCTTCCTGAAACAATCTGTGAGAAAGGAGTTTGTAACATCTTTATAAGAAGAGAACAGGGAACCAAGGGAGCTTTTCTGAATGTTGTCCTCTCTCTTTGTCTTAATTCCTAAAACCTTTTAGCAGTTCGCCTACAGTGGTGACTCTTTGGCTCCTAACATTTTGCTGCTGGTTGTCATCAATACCAGCATTTTTCATAACATTTATTTTCCTCATTCGTCACTACAATTATGCGCAAGAATAAGCAAAGCAGGGGATTCTTTCATGGTAATTGTAGTACGTATAGCTTGTATGTGTGTTTTGTAAAGCACATTTTGGCAGTATCATGCTGTAGAACATATCTGGGGGACATTTTTAAAATCCATATTTGTAATTTCATTTGTAAAAGAAACATGGCTTTCTGTTAGCTTTTTCCATAGGAGCCATAGACTCTCCCAGGGTTTTTTTTTTTTTTTTTTTGATGACTCTTGAGATTAGTTCTTTGGATTCCTGACACTAATTGCACCCTATGGCATGGGACGTTTGAAACTTACATGTAAAAATAGAGTTAAATGACTGAGAATTTCATCTGATGTTCAGAGAGTGTGTGGGAGTTGAACATTTCGAGCTGAAAAATTGTTTTCATGATTAGGCATTTAGGTTTGAAGTGGTTGTATGGATTATTGACCACCTAGCTAGAATTTGTTGTAGATTGTCTAACCCGTTTATTGGAAATACATCTGCTGTATTTAAGTTTGGCAAGAAATCAGGGCAGAGATACAAGTTAGGCGTTATTGTTTATTTTTCTTAATCAGTAACGCAGTTCGTGTTTTGCCGTGGAAAAGTAATCATTGAAAACATTACAGCTGATAGCCTATATAAACTTGCTTAACCTTTAGCGTAATGATATTTTTTCCAGGATACTAGATGGATGATTGCATATAAGGATGTTTATCTATAGCTTAGTGAAATAAAACTTTTAGACAAATAGAAGCCATGTAGCATATATTCCTTCCTCTGTTCTTTTGAATGATGTAGTTAGTGAGAACCTTCATTTTGAAATGTTTTAAACCAGTTAGGCATCTTTTGACCTATATCTTTAGGGAATACATATCTGGATTTGCAGGCATGTGAAGATTTAGCCAGGTAGTCGGCTCCTGTTTGTTGTGGGAGGTCTTTGGCTCGAATTGACTGTTGCTTATTAATGTTCCACAATGGGCTTCCATCTTCAAAGGAGGACCCTCATGGTGAACCAGTTGACACTTAATTCTCGAATGTTCTCTCTTAGGATTCTCATGACTCAATTTTGTAACGAACCTCTGCATAAGTAATGAAAGCTGGTGGGAGTGCCTGACCGGCTCAGTCAGTAGAGCGTGCAACTCTTGATCTCGGGTTTGTGAGTTTGAGCCCCATGTTGGTTATAGAGGTTGCTTAAAAATAAAATCTTAAAGAAAAAGTGAAAGGTGGTGGATTTTAATTAGAAATGATAAGTCCCTCTTTTAAATGTCAGTCCCATTGCTCTGGGGCACCGGGTGGCAGTTGTCGGTGGCATGCAGGTGAGAGTTGGTGGTGATAGAAGACAGAGGGTAAGGCATGTTTGTGAGTTGGACCCATGCCCAAGCTTTCCTCGGTGTCCCCTAGGTCATGAGGCTGATTACCCACTTTGGTGAGAGAAAACCCTGCAGGCCCACATCATACTTTTCATTTCCCCTTTAGAAGTAGAAGACTAGAGGAACTGATGGGTTGCGTGAACCAGTACCTGAAGCTTAGGGAGCCTTTAGTTCAGTTAGAAGTAGTGTTTGAGCCCAAGAGTCGAGGCGTGCGGCAAGGAGAGGAGCAGGGACACTTCTAACTTCCCTCTGTGTTCCTCACTAACAAATTCCTTGAGGGCAGGGACACTTTCCTTTTTCGTTTAATGCAGTGCCTGGCCAACAAGAAGTAATCATTAAGTGTTTACTGAATAAATGACTTAACAGAGCAATATTGACACCGATAGCCCATTGTGTTTGAAGCAGGAGAAAACTTGTTTGGTATTAATTTTAAAGCTGTGTTCCAGTTCTAATTCTTGGAAGTATATGAGATTTTCACTTTACGGTAACTGAGATGGGGCACCTGGCGGGCTCAGTCGGGGAGTGTGTGACTCTTGATTGCGGAATTGAAGGTTTGGGTGCCATCGTGGGTGTGGAGATTACTTAAAAATCGGACCTTTGAAAAAAAAAAAGAACTGAGATTCTTGAAAATACATGAAGATTGAAAGATTTTTGGTGTTTAATAGTAGTCCAGAATTACTTGTCTTGCAAATAGCAGAAACCCACTCAAACCAGCTTAAGCAAAAGGTTGGATTCATTGGTCAGGAAAGTGTTCCTGGACCTCTTGAGGTCATGGAACCAGCCCTGGGAAGTCATCGAAGCCATGACTGGGAGCCATAGTTGCTTTTCTTTCCCTTTCTCTCTCTCCTTCCTTTTTGATTTGGTACTTCTTCCTCTGTAGGCTCCATCCTGTATGAATGGTCCATGCTTCTGAACTTGTAAAGGTTTATCAGTTTTTATTTTTCCCTTCCAAAATGGCAGAGTCTGCACATTACCCTTTAATAACGAATGCAAGATATGGATGGTGGATATTTTGTTAGAGCCATTTTTTCTTTTAATGCTTATTTTTGAAAGAGAGAGAGACACACACAGAGTGTGAGCAGCAGAGGGGCAGAGAGAGAGGGAGATACAGAATCTGAAGCAGGCTCCAGGCTCTGAGCTGTCAGCACAGAGCCCGACGTGGGGCTCGAACTCATGAACTGCGAGATCATGACCTGAGCCCAAGTCAGCTGCTTAATAGACTGAGCCACCCAGGTGCCCCTGTTAGAGCCATTTTGAAGCAAATTCTTTTCCCAGTATGTCATTTACAGTCTGTTTGTGGGAGGAAACTCATGTAAAGAAAGAATGGCCACTATTCAACAAAACAATGATATCTATATTTTCCTGTTTCGTGTTTTTTTTTAAAAATGAACTGCAGTGAGACATGGCCGGGTTGATTTCTTCCCTTAATCATCTCAGAAACTGTGCCCAGTCCATTAATTGCTTTGTTCAGTGGGCAGGAAGTGATTATGTGTGTACAAGTTACACAATCTTGACTAAGTTGGAGCAAAGAACCAAAGCGATCTCTGATCTTTCTTCCAGGATTAACTTGTTGGTTCCACAAACTTACGCATGATGCGTGAACCTGGTACCAGGGGATACTTACCAAAAATCATGATTTGTTTTCTGTATCAGAATGTCTGCCTGTTTAGGGATACTGAGAAAAGTGGTTGCATGAGACGCTCATGCTGGTACTGAGGTTAAGTTTGTGCAGTTTTACTTCCTTCTTAACAGTTTCTTGTGATGCAATAAAGATATCTGAAGCTGGTGCCCTGCTGGCATTACTATCAAGAGTCAATCCCCGCCCACTCTCCCCACTCCTCCTTGCAGCCATTTGTAAATAATATTCTTTTTCTTGTCTGGCTCGGCAAGTTCCCCCTGTGCTCACGCCTGTTACCTGTCTCTAGTTCCCCAGTTATCTGCTACTTTTTTCCTTCCTGAAAGTGGGATTTTTCTCTTTATCACTACTTGATGATTCCTTAAGCATTATGATTGACATTTTGCAATTTGAGCAGGGCTGATTTTATGTACAGTATTTCTAAGTACTTTTTTCATCAGTCTGTTCATTCATTCATTCATTCATTCATCTTTCTCTCATTTTAATTTCTGTTATTTCCTGATGCCCCTATAGCACTGAGAGAAAATACAATTTAAGTTTATTTATTTATTTTGAGAGAGAGAGAGAGAGAGAGAGAGAGAGCGAGCGAGCGAGCAGGGGAGGGGCAGAGAGAGAGAGAGGGAGAGAGAGAGAATACTAAGCATGAGGGGACGCTTGCTGTGAGGCTCGGACTGACAGCTCATGAGATCATGACCTGAGCCGAAACCAAGAGTCAGACGCTTAACCGATGGAGCCACTGGGGCACCCCTGAGAGAAAATAAATATAATCTTAACTAAGTGAATAACTAATAGAGATCAAAAAGAGAGGAGGACGAATGAAAGACCTAAGTGAATTTAGGTGGAGTCAAAAGGTAGTTTCCCTCTTTAAAATATTAACTATCGGTAACTCCTTTGAAAGAAGTCGAAATACTATATCAGCTATTGCTGCAAAAACTCATTTATTCTCCTTAGATCATTAAGATTTCTCTTTCGAGTGACCCATTGTCATCACTTGCTTCCTTGTAGCTTTTGTTCCCTTTCCTCCTTGTTAAATACTTCTGAGGCAAGCCTTGAGTTTTGTGTATGTTTCTCATTTTTCTTCTGGTGTTCCATAGCACCTGAAAATTACATAGCATTCTTGGTCTTTTCTCACTTGTGGTCTGTTCTTTGCATTTTGCCAAATCACCCGCCTCACCCCAAAATGTCTTCAGAAAGTCCTGCTTTTCTTTAGAAGGCTTCCTCCTGTTCAGAATCCTGCAGTAGTTGAAGCCCTCTCCTCCTACTCCATTCCTCCCAGAAATTTCCTTTGATGGTGATACTTGCTTTGGAATTTCCACTTGAGCCTCTTAAACCCTTCGGGAAAGGTAATTCTGTCAGCATTCACTTCTCTTTCTCTTCTGTTCCAAATGACTAAGGACAAAGAATCTTCCTTATGCATTCCTGTGCTGAGGATTCTGCTTTAAAGTTTCTGCTTCTGTTTTCTTACTGGCATCTGAATTCTCTTGCCACTGTGCCAGATAAGATTGTCCATCTCTTTTCCAATCTCAGGACAGGACAAAAGGGTTCCATTTGGAATTCGCTCCAAATGAGTATCCGTATCAGTATACTCAGATACGAATAATTTGGTAATGATGACATGATCCTTTGAAGGCAAACACACAAAATAACTTCTCTAAGAGGTGAAGTAGGTAGAATCAGGGGGGAAAGATCTCTAATGAGTTTTCCAGCTCTCTTAGCTCTGAATCTGTGAATGCATCCTCAAGGAAGAGTTTGCTCATCAGGGGAGTGAGAGACCCGTAGTAGCCTATTTTCTATTTATTTGTAATCTGTCTGCAGTTTAATTTTGTAATCAGTCTTTAGCTACTGTTTACTGTTCCGTAAAACTCCTTATAGCTTATCTCTGTAAGAAACAGCCTGCTACCAGATACATTTTCAGATTGTTCAGTTTTAAAATATTTTTCTTGAAAGGGTAAGCTAGTTTCCCAATGGAAAGTGTGACTTTAGAGATAACTTTCATGTCCTTGAAATCTGGAGGAAAATATTTGTAGGAAGTCCATAGCCATCGCTGGTCAATATCTTTCTACTCAGTATGCTCCAGGGGAAGATTGCCAAATTTAAGTCTCTCAGCTTTCAGGTTGCTCTTATGATGAGCATAGTGCATGAAATTGGCAGAGGTGTTGAGAAGTTCAATTTCCATTGACCATTACTGTGTGTACCTGGCATGTAATCGGCTCTCTGGTTTATTGGTTGAATGAAGAAAGTGATCCTGCTGGTTGGTCAAGGGGGTTGAAAAAGAGGTCTGTACCAACTTTATAGATCACTGGGGTCACTCCTGTTGCCCTGTGTATTATGTGACTCCATGTTTATTGCGATCTTAAAGACGTCTCAGTCACTGCAGGGGACAGACTCCATATTTCTAGGGGATTCCCATGTGCCATTTCTGGAGAACTGAAATATTGACATACATAGGTTTCATTCTAGTTCAGAGATGGCTCTTTTTAGTGAAACCTGCAGAAGGTCCTACTTTTGCCTGTGAAATTGGGTGATAGGATCGTACCCTAAAAATGCCATCTTGCTCAGAAGTGACATGGAATATTGGTAAGCGGGCAGATTTATGTGGAAGCACTTTGTTTTTACTACATGTGTAAAACCCCAGGGAACACTGACTAGGATATGAGGTGCTCCTTTCTGCTGTGCATTAGCAACGTGGCAGTTACTGATCTGTCATTTACTTTGAAAAGGAATTGCAAAGTTTTGGCCTCATGCCTAGAGTAGCTCCAGATGGTCAGAAAAGATTTTTGTACTGAAGTCAAAGAGTATATTGCAGTGATAGAATTGGGCTAGTCATGTTTATATTAGAACATTGACTTCTTACTTTATCCCTCTGTGAAGTTTTTATGTTTAATTATTTTTCCCTGAGGAAGTGAGTGGAAGAAAATGTTGCTTTAAAGTTACAGAATCTAATATTTGGAATACATTTGTTCTTGGTGACAGTGGTATCGAGGTAGGATATGTGGTCCATATACTTGCTTTGTCAATCTCAGTACCCCTGATATTTAGTATTTACCAAGGATGCATGAAGAGTTGGAATGCGGAGATATACCAAGGGCCATTCGAGCTGATTTGGGAAATGCAGGTCAGAGGCTTCATTTGGGTTGTGTGTGCTTCTGTGATAAACTGGCTGTTAGCCCACAACTGTTATTTAGTGGCTTTCCTTAGTCGTTTGGCCCATCTCTGATGGGAGCTGGTGTTACTTATCTCTTTTCATGTTTCCCCATGATTCTGTGTCTGATAGGGTAACAGCGAAGTATAGGTGTTCCAGTATTGGGTGGGTGGTGGGGTCTGGGGCGATGAGCTGGGAGGAAGTCATGGCATTGACCAACAGTTACCATGCTTTGCTCTCCTGGGCACGAGAGCTTAAGTTCCACACATGACCTTGTTTATGTACCTTCGTGTCAGTCCTGGAAGGGGAGTGAGGTGATTCCTATATTCTAAATGAGAAAACATTCAGAGAGAGAGCATGTCTGCCTAAGATAATAACAAGATCATTCTCTTTTGCTGTCTGCCCTTATACAGCTTTGGAGGAATCTATTGCAAGTATCCTGCCCTTTCAGGTTCGAGGTGACCACAGGCTTCAGGAACGAAAGCTTATTTTCCTCTGGGAAACTGGGGGTTTGTCGAAGCTGAGCCTTTTAGTAAAGCTTGGTCACAAGGCTCAGATTAAGACCTAAGCCTACAGGCAGACTTCTGCTCCCGCACTGTGTTCGGTTACTCTTGTGGTTATTGTGTAATTCAGTGAGTTTGAAGAACACTAACAAAATTTCTGTTTTCGAAGACAGTGCTACCCATGGGGAAGTGACATTCGGTTTGCAGACCACACAAAGGAATTTTTATCTCTTTTGAGGTATCGGTATGTAGGTTGAAGACAAAACATCTGTAATTTTGATTCTTGTCCTCTCAGTTGATTGTCCAGGTGTTTGACAGAGGTAGCTGTTTTGAAGCACTCGTCTTGAAAAGCATGAGGATTTGTGTTCTTCAGTTAAGCAAGCACACAATACTCCTTCACCTGGGGCTCGTGCCAGCTCTCCCTTTGCTTAGATTGTAGCTGCTCCCGAGTCTCTGCTTTGCGGGGAGTCGTTTCTCAATTGATTTTCTGTGCAGACCTGAGGCCTGGTTAGGACTCCTTCCTGACTCAGCCTTCATGAGCTTCCAGAATCCTCCTCTAGGTTGTTACTCTGCTTCTTAATTTTGTCTTTTTATTTATTATTATTTTTAATGTTTATTTATTTTTGAGAGAGACAGAGAGAGACACATACACACAGAGCACGAGCGGGAGAGGGGTGGAGAGAGAGGGAGGCACAGAATCCGAAGCAGGCTCCAGGCTCTGAGCTGTCAGGACAGAGCCCGACGTGGGGCCGAAACCCATGAACCGTGAGATCGTGATCTGAGCCGAAGTCAGACGCTTAACCGACTGAGCCATGCAGGCGCCTCTTTGTCATCTTTTTAAATCTGCTGTTTAGATATTGTTCAGGCAGTATTAGTTTTCTCTATTATATGGTACTGTAATCAGTTCATGAGTTCTTTTGGGATTGGGTCCTAACCTGCAGGAACACTCCGTTCCAGTTGATGTGCTTTTTGAAGTCCTGCTACCTTTTTGATGGGAAGGATCAAAGCGGAGCGGAGGTGGGTTAGTGCGGCTTCATGTAAATCTGATCTCTGAGGCTTTACCACATTCACAAAGGCGCCAGATTGGGGCTTTCCTTTTAGTTCCTGTCACTTTATTACAATTATGAATGCCACATTAATGCTGTTGTTTTATCAAAGAACATAAAAATAAAGGTACCTTTTCTTAGTGTTGCGTATGTTAAGAAAAAGAGGCGACTACCGTGAGTCATAGAGCTACACGTACCTCAGGAATTTTGTATCTTTTAAAAAAAATTTTTTTAAGTTTTATTTTTCATATTTGTGAGAGAGACAGAGACAGAGCACAAGCAGGGGAGGGGCAGAGAGAGAGGGAGACAGAATCCGAAGCAGGCTCCAGGCTCTGAGCTGTCAGCACAGAGCCTGACGCGGGGCTCGAACTCGCGAGCAGTGAGATCATGACCTGAGCTGAAGTCGGACGCCCAACCGACTGAGCCACCCAGGCGCCCCAGGAATTTTGTATCTAAAAACACTCTCTGCTGGGTTTTCGCTGCAGTGTACCCGTATCGGGAGTGGAAGGTCATCGCCCTTTAAGAAAATTACATGAGGCCTATACAGAGTGTATAGGAGGTTGTAGTTTCATAGTGACTTGTGGGCCAGGAGGTCGTACTCTAGAACCAGCTCTTTCGTAGACCTTGGGAACCCAGTAATTTTCCGTACTACTTGCCCTCATGACTAATTAAGTACGTTTGAAGGAGTGTCCCCCTCGTGTTTGTTTTGAAGAGACCTCCTCTGAGAATTAATTGTAGAATACCTTTTTTTAGATCCCCCCCCACACAGAGGATGTGGGATTATGACTGTTTCAGGTTGTGTGTTGTGGTATTACCCAAAGGCCCCTGAGTGCAGGCAGTGTTCGGGGCATCTTCCCCGGCCTCCACACCCATGCTCCCCATGAGTACCGGTCAGCTTGCCACTCAGGAATCTACCTGTGTTCCATTGCTTGGAGTGTCTCCTCCGCCCTTCTTCTGCCCTTGAGTCATAGGGTGATGACATAGATTTTTTTTTTTTTTTTTTTTGGTACTAAAGATTTAATCTACATTTCCTAACACACGGGCCCATCCTAGTGGAACCCGTGCTATAGCCCCCACAGCTCTTCCCGGGGTGCTTCTGTTCTTTTACCCTGTTGTTGTTACCTACCTGTTTCTTCTCCCACTGGACTCTGGGCTCCTCTGGAGGGACTGTAGGTTCACCTCTTACATCTCTAGTGTCAGCTGATGCCGTGCCGACTGAGTAAAGAAGAACACGGAACAAGAAGATAAGATATTCGTGTTTGAGGATCCTGACTGTGGCCCCACTACTCTATGTACTCAACCCTGTCGTTTCCTCAAACAGTTTACTTGAATTAGTGTGTGGTTCTCTCCTTCAAAACTATGGAGCAGGTATTTGGGCAAGAATGGTTTTTTTTTTTTTTTAATTTTAATTTTATTTAAGTTTTGTTTATTTATTATCTGTTATACATGCACAAGAGAGTGTTCAGGAAGGGCAGAGAGAGAGGGGGAGAGAGAATCCCAACTACGCTCTGTGTCAGCATGGAGCCTGACGCGGGGCTCGAACTCCCCAACCATGACATCATGACCTGAGCCAAAATCAAAAGTCGGTTGCTCAGCCGACTGAGCCACCCAAGTGCCTGTGGGCCAGAATGTTTTTTGAGGAGCACTTATTTATAGCAAGAATAAAAATGTTTTGTAGGGAAAGAGAATAATAATAATAATAATAGTAATAATAAAACATAGACAGAGTCCTTGCTATGTGCCAGACACTGTTTTAAGTGCTTTATACCCATTTCACCTAATCTTCACAGTTCATGCGGTAGATATTGTATCATCTCCTTTTTGTAAATGAAACAGCTGTGGCCCTGAGAGGGCTGGCAAGTTGTGGAGTCAGGATTTGAATCCAGGCAGTTGTGGTCTTTATAAGTAAGTTGTGCAGGAGAGGAGAGGGCATAATAACATCCTCTCCCGAACCTCCATATTCCTCTATAAATCTTTTCTGTGTTACATATTGCATTGTTCCTTGTAGAGTTACTTGCGTCAACTTCTGGTGTTTTCGCTGAGAAACGTCATTGTCCACTTCCGTGACCTGGTAACTGTAGGTTGATGGGCCATTTCAGAGGGTAACCACAATTAAGCCTCAGGACATGGCCTTGTTCGGCTACTCCTTTCATTCGGGCTAGATGTGTCGTTTGTCTCAAAGGGATTGGAGTCAGAATTTCTTTGGTATTTATTTATTCCTTCTATTTAGCTAAGCAAAATGTTTTGTAAAATGTTTGGTGGCTTTTATGTGGTCAGAGTGAGCGAACACAGGGTTAACACTCTTGGGCAAAGGTTGAGCTCCTCAAAGAATTGGTGAATCTTAGAAGTTATTGCCATGGTCCTTCAATCTAACTGGCTGGCCAGCCTCAGTTCCTGGGCAGTGCAGACCCCTTCCACACTCACCACTCAGAGCACCTTGGTGCCTCAGCCCGAAGAGCCTGGATGTTCTGGCCAGGTTACTCCTGTTTCCTCACCCCTGGGAAAGCAGTGGTGAAATCTGGCTAACAATTCCAGTTAGTCCTCTTCATTGAATTGGCTCTTTATTCCTCTCCATTCTAAGTAAGGGAATAGCCTGAAACCATTTTTAGAGGGGCTACTAATGCTGTTTACAAGTTAATATGCCAAACAGATTCCACCCCCCTTACTTGCTTTTCTTTCCAGTGCTTCATATCATCTCAAAAATGAAGAACCTCTAACTGAAAATCTGTAGGTGTGTGTGTAATGCACTTTTAATGATAAGTACCGTGAAATACTTTTACCATGCTAACATTTTCCGAGACTGTTCGTAGAATATTTTGCAACTTGATAAATGACCGATGGAGTTAGAAATCACTTAGGTTACCATAATTGTGTAATTTTAGATGTTCAGATACTAACCTCAGATCCATCAACAGAAGGCAGCTTCTTGATAGCCTTAAAAAAGGGGCACATCTTGAGTCAAGAATTATAAGACCCTTGGCTATTTCTGGAGAATGTGAGCTAATCTACCTTATGGTTTTCTTTCTGTGGAATTGGTGAAGAAAGAGATGAACAAAATCCCAAACCCAAGTCACATGAAAGAATTAACACTCCTTGGGGCATCCGGTTGTTGGGGATAATCATAAATTCTGCCACCGGTAGTGGCTGACAAGGGGGAAGAGACTTGTAGCACTTGGCTGTTGACCGTGAAACAGATGGACGTTTGTTATGATTTTTACCCCTTACCTTCTACATTAAGCAAAAGAACCTTTTACTTAGGTGAGGTGTTTTTTTTTTTTTGTTTTTTTTTTTTAAAGGTGCAATTTTGAGGGGCACCTGGGTGGCTTAGTCGGTTGGGCTTCTAACTTCAGCTCAGGTCATGGTCTTGCGGTTTGTGGGGTTTGAGCCCCGCATCGGGCTCTGTGCTGACAGCTGAGCCTGGAGCCTGCTTCAGATTCTGTGTCTCTTTCTCTCTCTGCCCCTGCCCTGCTTGCGCTCTGTCTCTCTCTCTCAAAAATAAAACATTAAAAAAAAAAAGTTGCAATTTTGAAAAGATTCAAACATACACAGAAGTAGAGAATAGTGGTGGGTCCCTGTGTCCTTGTCATTGTCTAAATAAACATCACTTCATGGTCTGTCTGGTTTCACTCTACCCCTGTCCCTTCCCCACTTTCCGCTGTAATATTTTGAAGCAGATCCCAGACCTCTTATCATTTAATCTCTACATATTTCAGTATTTTTTCGGAGAAGGTCTTTCAAAAGTTTCTTTTCTTATTTAGAAAAGTTTCACAAACGAAACATTGGAATTTTTGCTGTATAAAGTTGTGGTTGAGATTAAGCAATTTCTAACTGATCAGCACTTTTCAGATTTTTGGCTGACAAACTTTCTGAAACTGGGAAAAAGTTGATCACAGTAACAAACAAATGCGTGTCTTGGTAGTGCTAAAAATTAGCTTATTTTTCAGACTTGATTGTTCTTGTTGAAAAAATGAAGATATTTCATAAGCTTTTTTTTTTTTTTAAGCTTATTTATTTTGAGTGAGTGCATGCGCAGGCATGGGGGAGGGGTGGAAAGAGAATCCCAAGCAGGCTCCGTGTTGTCCGCACAGAGCCTGATGCGGGTCTCAGTCTCCCAATCCGTGAGATTATGACCTGAGCTGAAATCAGAAGTCGGACACTTAACCGACTGAGCCACCCAGGTACCCCGATGTTTCATAAATTTTTAAACTCTTGGATAGTGCCATTAATGTTCTTCCATTTTGTTTGTTTTCAACCTTTATATTTCCCAGCTATTTCAAACAGGCTAAATAGTGTACCTTAAGCTCATGCAATCATTTAGGCTCAACTGGTAGGGAATTTTCAGTAAGTTGGATATAACTTTAATAGTAGGTTTCCATTCAAGAACTGTATTTGCTAATTGCAGGTGCTTATTAAGTAGAATTCTTGGGTTTTATAGAATAAGTAAATGGACTTATGGGCTTTATTTATATGCGTATATATATTTTAAAAATATGTTTATATGCTACGAATTTAATCTGAGTTAGAGAAACTAGCCTAGTTTATATGTAATCAATTAATTGATTCATTAGAATTTTACTTTTATCATAAATAATAAAATAAAATAATCTTTATTCTTTGTAAGTGAGGAGCCGACTTTGTGAAAGGTAATCAAACTTAAAAGCAAGTTTTGGCTAATTAATCTTATCTTTTCTCTTAAGTGTCCCGAGAGGGCATGGAGATTGTTACAGGCAGTCACACATACTAAAAAGAACAAAATACTCATTAACTAGAAACAACGGTGTGCATTTTTAAGGCTCTGAAGCATACTGTCAGGCTTAATAATAACAACAGCACATATTGGCTTAGTACTTGCTGTTCTGAGCGCTTAACTAACTCATCTATGTGCTACCATAGTCCTGTGGGGATAGATGTTGTAACTATCCTTGTTTTATAGATAGGAAACTGAGGCACAGAGAGGCTAGGTGCTAGTCCCAACCCAGTTCGTAAGTTGTCAGTTGGAATTCAGCAGCTGGGCTCCATAGTACAAGCCCTTAACAATTATGCCAGAGTGCCACACTTGGTTTATAAGGTGAAATACTATTAGTTCATAGGCATTGTGTTTTTGTCCATGAGAACATGTCCTTTTAGACCGCTGCTGTCCAATAGAATTTTCTGAAATGATGGAGATATCCTGCCTGCGTTATCCAGTAGGATAACCACTAATCACATTAAACATGGCTAATGTGAACGAGGAACGACAGTTTAAATTCTGTTTAATTTTAATAGCCACATGTAGCTGTAGTGGCCCCAGTATTGGACAGTGAAGTTTTAGAGTCTGAGAGTCCTGGGAGAATTTATAGTTTGCGTTTTCCTGGAGAAATGACAACTCCTTGGCATTTTATGACTCAGTATCTTGACCTCAGTAGGGTAGTCAGTGATTGTATCATTCAATAGCAATGATTCTTATGAGTTAAAAATACTTTCACAAATCAGTTAACTGAATGTTTAAAACCGTAATGCCTAACAACAAAATCCTGTTTGATCACTAACATGAGACACGGTCGGCCTACCACGTCTGGAGGCATCCCCTTGTTAATTCCTCCGTAGATGAGCAGAAATTGCTTTGACATTCCCTTATGCTTGTCAGCCTTGGAGGAGAGCTCTTGGCTTGTAAAGAGTCCAGCTCCTTGGTCAAGCTTAACATCAAGGAAAGATGATAAGACAGTAAAATGGACTTTGTGGGCCAAAAGCAGCTCTTAAGAAGGAAGTGTTGAGTTTTTCTTCTTTCTCCTACAGCCTGCTCGGTAGATTTGTGTTGACAGAACACAACTCCCACCTAGCAACGTGCAGCCAGTACACTCATTGGTAATAAAGCCAGGTTCCATTTCAAATGAGACCACATAAACTATGGTATTGCTGCCTCCTGTAATGTGCTTTCATCTAAGCCTTTATGAGGCACTTAAACCTAATTATTTTAATCTTTTCTTTATGTTGATGAAAAGGTCCGGAGTGGTTGTTTCCATCAGCAGCGGTGGGGACCTGAAATGCAGGCAAGCCAACAGAGCTTGCAGATGGTGGCAGGTTTTGGACTTTAGCCACTCAGCAGACATAATTAAACACGTCTGCAGTTCTAAAACAGACCTTTTCTTTGTTTATGGGATTGAACTGTTATCATTCGCATTTAAGTGAAGGACTTGGAGTCCTAGAGCCAGGTGCTATATCAGCTACGATGTTAAGTACTGGATCTGGAACTCTGCTTTGAAAGGTTTGTATGGAGAAGTTTCCACAAACATTTGGGAATTCGGAAGGCTGTGGGGTGTTTTCAACAAATCTTGTTTGCTTGGTTCCTGTTCGTGATTCTCACATGTAGCGAAATGAGAAGAGAGAGAGTCAGGATTGGATGCGAGAGTGGAGTGGGACTTTAAGGCAAAAAGTACGGAATGGTAGGCAACTATACCCTATTCCTGGCTCTGGTATTAGCTTCTGTTTGAAGTTGGGCAAATCATTTAGTTACTGTGGACTTTGACTTCTCCACTTGGTGAAAACTTCTTTAGGGATGGGAAACCGCGTATCACAAGAAAGTGATTTGACTTCTTGAAAAGAGAATTACGGTTTATTGGTAGAATGAAAGATAGCTTTGAGAATGATTTTGCATGTTTATTCTAACTGCCTCATTGCCAATAAACTCTCCATTTACACTTTTAATGATGATTTAAGGAAGGGGTGAGCATTATTTAAAGACATCTGGGTTGAGTTTTGCTCATGTAGGACACTGTAGAGCGTGTTCTGTAGCTACCTTTTTAGCCAAAGCTTTAGAACTAAGTCAGCCTTGGGGCGCCTGGGTGGCGCAGTCGGTTAAGCCTCCGACTTCAGCCAGGTCACGATCTCGCGGTCCGTGGGTTCGAGCCCCGTGTCGGGCTCTGGGCTGATGGCTCAGAGCCTGGAGCCTGTTTCCGATTCTGTGTCTCCCTCTCTCTCTGCCCCTCCCCCGTTCATGCTTTGTCTCTCTCTGTCCCAAAAATAAATAAACGTTGAAAAAAAAATATTAAAAAAAAAAAAAGAACTAAGTCAGCCTTGTGCTGGGTAGTGACTGCACAGCTTAGGTAAGTTTACTGACTGACTTGCCTTTATGTCCTCTCCACAGACAAACTCTCCTTATTTTGGCGAGGAAATAAAATCACTCTTCTTTTGTGTTTTCCCTGGCCCGCTTTCCTTTCCACACGACCTTTAAGAACTGTCCTCTCTGGGCGCCTGTGTGGCTCAGTTACGTGTCCAACTTCAACTCAGGTCATGATCTTGTGGTTCGTGGGTTCGAGCCCCGTGTCGGGCTCTGTGCTGACAGCTTGGAGCCTGAAGCCTACTTCAGATTGTGTCTTGCTGTGTCTCTACCCCTCCTCTACTCCTCTTCTGTCTCTCTCTCTCTCAAAAATAAATTAACATTAAAAATATATATATATATATTCTCTCTGGGGGCGCCAGGGTGGATCAGTTGGTTGGGTGTCTGACTCTTGATTTTGGCTCGGGTCCTGATCTCCTGGTTCATGAGTTTGAGCCCAATGTCACTAGTAGCGTGGAGCCTGCTTGGGATTCTCTCTCTTTCTCTCTCTCTTTTTCCCTCCCTCCCTCTCTCTCCCTCTCTCTCCCTCTCTCTCCCTCTCTCTCCCTCTCTCTCCCTCTCTCTCCCTCTCTCTCCCTCTCTCTCCCTCTCTCTCCCTCTCTCTCCCTCTCTCTCCCTCTCTCTCCCTCTCTCTCCCTCTCTCTCCCTCTCTCTCCCTCTCTCTCCCTCTCTCTCCCTCTCTCTCCCTCTCTCTCCCTCTCTCTCCCTCTCTCTGCCTCTCTCTCCCTCTCTCCCTCTCTCCCTCTCTCCCTCTCTCCCTCTCTCCCTCTCTCCCTCTCTCCCTCTCTCCCCCTCTCTCCCTCTCTCCCTCTCTCTCCCTCTCTCCCTCTCTCCCTCTCTCCCTCTCTCTCCCTCTTGCTTTCCCTACCACACTTGCTCACACGCTGTCTCTCAAGTAACACATTAAAAAAAAAAAAAAAAAAACCCAAACCAAACTGTTCTCTTTCTGGAAACAAGGTCTTCCCTCATGAACTTAGGACCGTGCTGTGCTGTATCTCAAGCAAGGCTGGTGTCACAGAATGATGGCTCTGGAGGACGACTTCATCAGGTTATGACCACGCAAATGCTGTATTGAGATAGTTGCCTACAAATGGATCAACGTTTGTTGGACCCATTTTTTCAGTCACTTAATGGTACGTGTGCCTCTGTCTTGAGAGAGGTCATATACAGTTGACTGCACGTGGGTGCTGAGCTATACCCGTGACTGCTGTGACTCCCCCTGAGGTGGCCCTTTTGCTGTGCTAGAGAGAGCAACGATTCCAAACTCATGCTAGGCCAGCGTGCAGATCTGGTTCTTGGTTTCCAAATCCTGTGCATTCTGTAACTTAGAAACCATAGTGTGTGTGTGCTCACACGTGTCACGTCTGCACACACACAAGCAGACTGTACCAAGGACTTGGAAGGACGATTGAGCCTTGCACGCCTCTTAAACAGGAAACATTACCCCAGAGTGAAAACGTCACGAATTTAAAGACAGACTAGTTCTGTTGAAGAGCAGCCCTTTACTTTGTGCGTTTGCACGTTAGTAACTTGTTTTAGGGAGATTTGTTGCTTATGACTGTAGCATCTTGCCTTCCTGCTAGAAGAGGATGATTTCATGGTGGAGGATGTCTCAGGTATCTTAGTTTGCTACTTGATAGCATGAATTATGCTTTAAGGCCTGGAAAAAAAAAAGTAGTTTAAGTCTGTCTTGACCCGTGCAAAGGAAGCTATTTCGTAACTATCGGGCACATGAAACTTGGCAGGCCCCAGGTCCATTAGTGGCCACAGTCACATGATTGATTAGCAGTTGGAAACGATAGTTAGCTTATTGCAGACCTACATCTGGCAAAATTGATGTTGTCATCAGTGTCACACTACTCACACTGTTCTGCCAACTTCCTTCCAATAACAAAAGTTTCTTGCCTGGCGTGTGTGAAAGTGTGACAATGTATGTGTATGGAATTAGAGAGTTTTTAACCATGAGCCAATCATAACCGCAGGCTTACCTTGGCAATACCGTGAGTTCGGTTCCAGACCACCACAATAAAGTGAATATCACAGTGAAGTGAGTCAAATGAAAGTTTTGATTTCCCAGTGCGTACGAATGTTGTGTTTACACTACACTGTAGTCTGTTATGTGCATTATGTCACTAAAAAAAAGAAAAAAGAAAAAGAAAATCCATACCTTAATTAAAAAGTACTTTATTGCTGGGGCGCCTGGGTGGCTCAGTCGGTTGAGCGTCCGACTTCAGCTCAGGTCATGGTCTCACCGTCCGTGAGTCCGAGCGCCGCATCAGGCTCTGTGCTGACAGCTCAGAGCCTGGAGCCTGCTTTGGATTCTGTGTCTCCCTCTCTCTCTGTCCCTCCCCTGCTCGTGCTCTGTCTCTCTCTGTCTCAAAAATAAATAAAAACATTAAAAAAATTTAAAAAAAGTATTTTATTGCTAAAAAATGCTAATCGTGATCTTTCAGCAAATTGTAATCTTTTTGCTGGTGGAGGAGGGTCTTGCGTCAGTGTTGATGGCTGCTAACCAACTGATCAGGGTGGTGGTTGCTGAAGTTTGGGGTGGCTGTGAGGATTTCTTAAAATAGGACAACAATGAACTTTGCCTCATGGATTGACTCTTCCTTTCATAAATTATTTCCGTGTAGCATGGGTTGCTTTTGATGGAATGCAGTTTGATGGGATGCATCTTACCTATAGTAGACCCTCTTTCAAAATTGGAGTCAATCCTGTCTAACGCAAACACTGCTTTATCAACTAAGTTTATGTAATATTTTGAAGTTTTTGTTATTTCAGTAATCTGCAGGGCATCTTCAACAGGAGTAGATTCCATTTTAAGAGACCACTTTCTTTGCATAAGAAACAACCCCTCAGCCATTCAAGTGTTATCATGAGCTTGCTGCAGTTCAGTCTTTTCTTCAGGCTCCATTTCTAATTTTCATTTTCTTGCTGTTTCTACCACAGCTTTGGATGTGGAGTCTTGAACCCCTCAAGGTCACCCACGAGGGTTGGAATCAACTTCTTCCAAAACTGCTCATGCTGTTATTTTGATCTCTTCCCATGAATCACAAATGTTCTTAATGGCATCTAGGATGGTGAATGTTTTCCAGAAGGTTTTCAGTTTACTTTGCCCAGCTCAATGAGGAAAAGCACTGTCTATGACACCTATGGGCTATGGAATGTAGTTCGTAAGTTATAAGATTTGAAAGGGGAGCCTGCGTGGCTCCGTCAGTTAAGTGTCCAACTCTTGATTTTGGCTCAGGTCATGATCTCACAGTTTGCGAGACCAAGCCCTGCATCAGGCTCTGCGCTGACAGCACGGAGCCTACTTGGGATTCTCTCCTCCTTTCTCTCTGCCCCTCTGTTGCTCACACTCTGTCTCTCGAAAATAAATTAAAAAAAAATAAGACTCGAAAGTCAAAATTACTGCTGATCCATGGGCTGCAGAAGGGCTGTTGTTTTAGCAGACATGAAAAACAATATTAATGTCATTGTACATCTCCTTCAGAGCTCTTGGGTGACCGGGTGCATTGTCCTATTTTGAAAGGAATCTTTTTTTCTGCACAGTAAGTCTCAACAGTGGGATTAAATAGTCAGTAAACCATATTGTAAATAGATGTTTTATCATCCAGGCTTTTTATAGAGCATGGTAAGAGTTGATGTAGCATAATTCTTAAGGGTCCTAGGATTTCCAGAATGGTCAATGACAATTGACTTCAATTTAAAGTCACCAGCTGCATTAGCCCCTAACAAGAGAGTCAGCCTGCCCTTTGAAGCTTTGAAGCCAGGCATTGGCCTCTCCTCTCTAGGTATGAAAGCCCTAGATGGCATCTTCTTTCAGTATAAGGCTATTTTGTCTACATCGAAGCCTGTGGTTTAGTGTAGCCACCTGAATTATGTTAGCTAGATCTTCGGGATAACTTGCAGCTTCTACATGTACTCGCTGCTTCACCTCGTACGTTTATGTTATGGAGACGGCTTTTTTCCTTCAACCTCATGAACCAACCTCTGCCAGCTTCACGCTTTTCTTTTGCAACTTCCTCACCTCTCTCAGCTTTCATAGAATTGAAAAGAGTCAGGGCCTTCCCCTTGATGAGGCTTTTGGCTTAAGGGAATGTGGTCGCTGATTTGATCTTTTATCCAGACCGCTAAAAAAGTTTCTCCATATCAGCAGTAAGTAAGGCTTTCTTATCATTTGTGTGTTCACTTTTGAATAGCACGTTTCATTTCCTTCAAGAACTTTTCCTTTGCGTTAGTAACTTGGCTGACTGGTGCGAGAGGCCTAACTTTCAGCTCCGCCTGGCTTTCAACATGCCTCTCTCGCTAGGCTTAATTATTTCTAGCTTTTCATTTCAAGTGAGAGACTTGTGACTCTTCCTCTTACTTGAACACTTAGAGGCCATTGTAGGGCTGTTAACTGGCCTGATTTCAATGTCGTTGTGTCTCAGGGAATAGGGAGGTCTGAGCAGAGGGAGAGAGAGATGGGGGAGTGGCTGGTTGGCAGAGCGGTCAGAACACACACAACATTTATGGTTAAGTTCACCATCTTGTGTGGGTGTGGCTGTGGTGCCCCAGACAATCACAGTAATCACACCAGAGATCACTGATCCCAGATGACCGTAACAAATATAATAATACTGAAAAAGTTTGAAACCCCGCCAGGGTTACAGAATGTGACCCAGGGACACGGAGTGAGCAGATGCTGTTGGATAAATGGCGCTGGTATACTTGCCTGCCGCACGGTTGTCACAAACCTTCACTTTGAGCGGGGAAGAAAAGAACCCAAACCAAAAACAACCCCACGCAATAGCTGCAAAGTACAATAAAGTGAAGTGCGATCAATTGGGGCATACTTATACTTGAACTTCTTGATTTTCATGAACCATAAGAAAAATTGAAGATTCCATACTTCTCTACTCTCTAAATTTAGAGAATCTGTGGGTTTCTTCTTACTAAGTAAACGAAGAGGAAGAAACAAAGAAAGGCTGCCCCAAATCATGTCATCTTGTGCCCAGGGCCTGTAAAAAAATACAGGGGCAGATGGGCCTCCCAAACTTGGACAGTGACTTAAAAACATGAATTAATGTAATTTTAAATGTTTGTTGCTGGTTTTTCATGGAAGTTAGTAGTTGTTTCCTGAGGGATTTGCTCTAAGGAGTCATTTTGTGCTCTTGTGAAAGGAAATGGAGGGTGGTGAAAATGTAGGTGGGTCTGGACTGGTTAGAAATTGGATGAGCAGGTCTCACAAATCTTTCCTTTCTACTTTGCTGCAGATACTCAAAGACTGGAAGTTAATTTCTCCCAAACGTGGCAAAGGGCATTTCCATTTCAGAGATTTTAAGTTTTGTAACTTACCTCAAGGTGGAATTTCTTCTATTTAAGGGTTATCTAATGCATTTTTTTGGTCAAAAAATGTTTTTCCTTGTCTTTGTGTCTTCTCAGACTTCAAAAGAAGAGGCTTTTCTTTTTTTCCTTAATGGTTTTTATCATGTTTGAAGTCCTGAGTCCTATGAGTAATGACATATATGTAAATGAAGTCCCTGTTATCTTTTTTTCCTGAAAATGTGTAGATCTGATTGTCGAAAGATAAGTACAGAAATACTTGGTTGTAGCTTTACATTAAAGAATTTTGATCTGAGGTATCAGGGAGGGCATCTAATTCTTTATTTTTTTATTTTTTTATTTTTTTATTTAAAAAAAATTTTTTTTCCAACGTTTATTTATTTTTGGGACAGAGAGAGACAGAGCATGAACGGGGGAGGGGCAGAGAGAGAGGGAGACACAGAATCGGAAACAGGCTCCAGGCTCTGAGCCATCAGCCCAGAGCCTGACTCGGGGCTCGAACTCGCCCTGCGAGATCGTGACCTGGCTGAAGTCGGACGCTTAACTGACTGCTCCACCCAGGCACTGGCATCTAATTCTTTATTTCAACTGATGTCAAGGCCGCCTGTATGACATCTTGACATGGTATGACATGGTCGACAGCCATTGTGCCCCTAACTACTAGTTTGGTATGAGGTATCTTTATGTTTATGATTAGTGAAATGGAAGAATTGGACCAGGTGGTCACTAAGGTTTCTTTCAGTTCTTTTGTTTAAGTTTATTTTATTTATTTTGAGGTGGGGAGGGGCAGAAGAGGGGCAGAGAGAGCGAGACAGAATCCCAAGCAGGCTCGGTGCTGAACACAGAGCCCGACTTGGGGCTTGAACTCCTCAAACGTGAGATCATGACCTGAGCTGACATCAAGAGTCAGATGCTTAACCAACTGAACCATCCAGGTGCTCTGTTTGTTTGTTTGTTTGTTTCATGTTCGTTGATTTTTGAGAGAGAGACAGCATGCTCATGCGCGCTGGCGTGAGCAAGTGGGGCAGAGGTAGAGAGGGGAGGACAGAGGATCCAAAGCGGGCTTCTCGCTGATAGCAGCGAGCCTGATGTGGGGCTTGAACTCATGAACTACGAGATCATGACCTGAGCCGAAGTCGGATGCTCAACTGACTGAGCCACCCAGGTGCCCAGCTGCCATGGTTTCCTGACAGAATGTCTTCAGCTTTAATGATGAATCAGTTAATTTTTTTTTTTTTTGACATCTTTCATTTTTACATTGAACCCAAATTGTCATGGTTGAGAGGCTTTGTGTAGCAGTATTTTTTTCACATATTTTGACCAGGACACACTTTGAGGTATAGTAGCTCAGTAAATACACATACACAAAAATATTTATGTATGTAATAGCTGAATCAAAAGTCAAAAGTTTCGTTAAGTCCGTGCTTGCCTTTATTCTTTGTGATGCAATTCTGTACTATTATATATTTTTTAAAAAGAAAGTCAGTGACCTACTAAATTGATTATATGACACAGGAATGGGTCTTGGCCTCTAGTTCGGAAAATACTGCTCCATAGCAATCTAGAACAGGTTTGTTTCTTCAAAGTCAACTCAGATTCAACTACAGTTAGCTTATTTGCCTTTAGCTCTTCTCTTTTAAGGGCCTTAAGGTCCCTACTTTTTAAAGGTTTTCCTTGTGTGTTTGGATATTTTGAATTTCTTAAAAACAGTTTTTAATGTTTTTTTTAATGTTTAAATTTATTTTTGAGAGAGAGCATGACCAGGAGCAGGGGAGGGAAAGAGAAAGAGGGGAACAGAAGGTCTACGCAGGCTCTGTGCTGACAGCAGCAAGCCTGATGCGGGGCTCGAACTCACAAACTGTGAGATCGTGACCTGAGCCGATGTCGGATGCGCAACTGACGGAGCTACCCACGTGCCCCTGTTTTGGTATTTTGACTACCATCATGGTCATCTGCCCTTAGATACTTAAAGTTTGTGCCCACCTTAAAGTAATGGTGACCGGAAGAAATACAATCTCAACATAAAATTTAACCACTGCCATGTCTTTTTCCTGTCTTCTTTCCTAGTAATGTCTACTATGTGTGGCACAATTTTTTTTTTTTTTTTTTTTTTTTTTTTACAAGTGTTTATTCCTCACACACTTGCCGAGCACTGTTTGGACTGTTCTTGAGGCATGGGGATACAGCAGAGAGCAGAACAAAAATTACTGCTTTCAGAGAGTGTACATTGTAGAGAATTGTGCTGCCGTTTGGAGTATGATGAGTCCTAGCCATGCCCTCACCCATGGAGCTCTCTTTTAGTGCTCAGTTGCTCAATTGCACGTGGTCTTTTATGGCCACTGTGTTGTATGCTTGTATGTGTTTCCCTTCTGAATTGTGAGCTCTTCCTGCCTTTCCACTTGAGTGCACGTCTCAGCAAAGATGAAATGGCAGCTCCTAGGAAGGGAGTGGATGTATACAGTTCTCCTTTATTTTAATTGGTTAAAAAACGAAGTGGAAATTAGTTAAAAAAAAATGATCACAGTACAAAAATACTAAGTTATTTTTCTTGAGTTTCAGAGTGGTTAAGGGAAGTTTGAAAGTTTCCATTATATGTGATAAAAGCCTGTAAATTCTCTTCAGGTCACAAGGGCATCAAGAGGGGTCTTTAACTTTTTAAGACAACGAAGTATAATTTTAAAATAAAATTGTAACTATTTCAACGTTTATTTATTTTTGGGACAGAGAGAGACAGAGCATGAACTGGGGAGGGGCAGAGAGAGAGGGAGACACAGAATCAGAAACAGGCTCCAGGCTCTGAGCCATCAGCCCAGAGCCCGACGTGGGGCTCGAACTCACGGACCGTGAGATCATGACCTGGCTGAAGTCGGACGCTTAACCGACTGCGCCACCCAGGCGCCCCAAAATTGTAACTATTTCTAGAGTGACTTTGACATGGGTAAATTTGGACCAATGTTAATAGTTTTAGAGATTGAATTTTAAAAAATGTCTGTTGTAACTGAGGGTTGATGGGGGGTGGGGGAGAGGAGAAAGTGGGTGATGGGCACTGAAGGCACTTGTTGGGATGAATACTGGGTTTGTATGGAAGCCAGTTTGACAGTAAATTATATTAGATAAATAAATACATACATAAATAAAAAATGTCTGTCTTATATAAAGTAGTATATTGGGGGGAAGAGGTTTAAGTAAACAAAATAAATAGGAATGTGGTTCTTCAAAGTTTGCATTCACATTAGAAAATAAAGTCTACACTCCCTCTTTCTCTCTGTCCCTCCTTTGCTTGTGTGCCCCCTCCCCAAAAATAAGTAAATAAACTTAAAAAAATTTAAAAAATGGGGGGGGCATCTGGGTGGCTTACTCGATTAAGCGTCCGACTTCGGCTCAGGTCATGATCTCACAGATCCTGGGTTCGAGCCCCACATCGGGCTCTGTGCTGACAGCTTGGAACATGGAGCCTGTTTCAGGTCCTGTGTCTCCCTCTTTCTCTCTGTCCTTCCCTCTCTTGTGTCCCGCCCCTCCCCCCCCCCCCACCTTTCTCTCTCAAAAATAAATAAATAAACTTAAAAAATTTAAAAAAAAAAAGAAAGAAAAGAAAATCTATGTACACGAAAGCCACATAAGTACAACTTGAATATAACCATAGGTAAGTGGGATTATTCAAGAGAGGTAACTGGAGACCTGGCATTTGAAGTAAATGGGACTGGATTGGTAAAAAAAAAAAAAATCATGTCTGTTCTGAATTGAATATAATTTAAGGGATTGGAAGCACTTAAAAATCTGTGCATAGGTGTAGTTGGAAATTTATTAATTTTTTTAAAAATAGAATTTCTCCTATTTAAAAAATCAATCACTTAGGAACTTTATTAATGAGAAATGTCAATATATTTGTAACATGAGAAAATGTGTAGAGTCAAAGAGCAAGGAAACCAAGCCTTAAATGTGACATTATTCAGTCAGATTGGGATTGCATTGGTCTAGGGGCAGGAAAATCTCTGTGAGGTGGCATTTTCACATAGGCCTGCCTCTTCCTTTATTCTGAACTACATATATATCGATTAAAGCTTTCTAGTCCAAGAAAGGTGGCAATTTATGATGGACTTATAAACAAAGCCCTAGAACATTACTACACTTAACTGATGAATGCCCTCTCCCTTCCCTGGTTAAAGATTTTGGCCTCCAGTGTGGTTGTCTGAGAGAAAATTAATGGATTCTTTTCTCTGATCTCTTGTAGAAAGGCTCCCACTATAAAAAATGTTTGACTTTTTTTTCCCAAAGAAGAAAACTGGAATACTTTAAATTTTTATTTCTTTTTTTTTTAATGTTTATTTATCTTTGAGAGAGAGGTTGAGAGAGAGACAGAGAGAGAGAGAGAGTGGGGGAGGGGCAGAGAGAGGGAGACACAGACTCTGAAGCAGGCTCCAGGGTCTGAGCTGACAGCACAGTGCCCAAAGCAGGGCTTGAACTCTCACAGACAGTGAGATCATGACCTGAGCTGAAGTTGGATGCTTAACCGGCTGAGCCACCCAGGAGCCCCTAAAACAAATACTTTTGAGTTTCCTAGTACTTTAAGTTCATAAAGGCGAACTGAAAAAGTACTTAAGGAACTAGTATTAAAGTCACCTTAGGAAAAAAATCATTTTTGTTTTCAGAGAAAATGATGCCTCAAAGCCAAAAGTAGTAACCCAAATAAAATACACAGAGAAGGAGAATCTGCCTAGTTGTATGATTTCGGGCAAATCCAAATTGGATTTCATATTTTTAACTTTTTCTGTGAACTTCCACTTGACATTCTTTAAAGTGAAATGACACTTTGTACTAATCCTTAAAAGGCCCCTCCTCTCCATTTAAAACCTGTGAAAATAGCTATCTTCTAATAATGTTATGTTAATGGAATCCTGGGATTTGGGAGGGTGAGCACAGGTGTCCATGTCCAACTGAATGCAGATCTCTGTGTCAGAAGAAAGTGAGAGATGCCATTTAACCAATATGACAATGTCTGTAGAAAGTACTCATTTTTAGTGTGGAAATGGTAAATTTCAGATTATGAAGGAATCTCCCTTTTCATCGTAGCTTCTCTGCGAGCAGTAGGTTGATTGAAGTAAATATTTAAGTATACTGACACATTTAGATTGTGGCAGATGAAAACACGGGCGCCTTTGGATGAGGGCAATCTGCACAAAATGCTCTTGACTCTAATGATAGCTTTCTGTCTGCTGCCACCCAGGCATCTTTCTTGTTCTCATTGATTTGAGGGGCATTCCCTAAACTGTGGGAGGAAATTCAGACACTAGTTTTGGAGATTCCTGGCCATGGCCGCCTTTTACAGGAAGTTCTTCTGGTGATGAGTGTCATATGATTGCTATGGGAATGTGTTTACTTGACTGTCTGTTGACCCTTTGATACAGGAGATAAAGGACACACTTTTGTTGTTGTTGTTGTTGTTGTTGTTGTTGTTGTTGCTAAACTCCTATGTAGGTATTTAAGCAACCTTTGAGATAATGGAACCCACACCCTACAGAAATAGTGTGTCACAGAGACAGGACAGGGATGGGCATTTGTATAAATCTGCGTATCCCCAGGATTAGGGAGACATGAAAAACATGAATTCATGATTTCTTCTAAGTACTATAAATGTTATGCTGTTAAGCTACACAGAATCTGAGATGAGGTCTCAGAATCTTCTATTATGTGCTGATTAGAATAAAAGAATAAATCTGTATCAGTTGCAGGAATCTAGAAGGTCCTTGTGCCTTTGCCCTTGGTGGGATTTTGTGTTTGGAGCTACAGTTCCAAGTGTACCTGCTAGCTTAATAGGAGGAGAGACCAGGAAGAACAAACTGGCAAGCGAGTTGGGTGGATATTGACATGAAGGTCTGTAGATAGTTGGAAAGAAATTTTGCAGGCAGGTATTTGAAGCACAGGTATTAGGATTACCCCTGTGTCGCCACTGTTCAGGTCTTCCTTCAGTCCTCAGTTTTGTACACAGGGAAACGTGTTGAGAGGGCAAATAATGCCTCAATAGCCACAATTTGGCAAATTGTCAATATCCTTTAAGATGAGGAGTTCCTAGTAAGGAAAGATAGGACCTGGGAGTGTTTTTTTAATGTGAGGTGTTGGGTGAGTGAAGGCTGAGTTCTGATCGGTGCCTTTGCTTTTTGTGAGAGAAGTATTGTTCCTGGAAATGAAAAGCATGGAGGCAGAAAATCTATTTCTTTAAAAAAAAAAAAAAAGGTAGGGACTGGATTTTTACACTGCTGGACTAGCTGTTGATTTGGCAGCCTTGGTAACTGAAATCCTGTCTGTGTGGCTGCGCAGAATCTCGAATGCTTGGTTTTAAATCTGAAGTCACAAACAGCATTCTAAAACAAAAGAATGGATTTAGAATAATAGAGGGTGGAGAAAGAGAAAAGACTGACAAATAGGCCGGTTATTGTTTTTTTAAACACGAATGAGGCGGTTGTTTAAAACCTGAATCAAGAAAACAACTGTGGAAGAACCTCAACAGAAAAATAAGGTTTATCTTATCAAAAGTTTGTAATGCTGAAGGCTAGTTGATAATGACCTTCAGTTACCTGAAAGAATTATTGGAAAGGGTGGGGGGGGGGCGGCATTACCCAGTTTCAGTAATTGTTTTGCACCTGAGGCTTTGGAATATGCTTGGTTTTTTCATGGATTGACTGTTGAAGTTGAGTATGGTTCAGCTGTGACCTTCTCCTGAGGCTTCTTGCCCTTTTTAGGTTGGAGACATCCTTTTGAATCTTAGAATTTTTAGCAATAGCTTGAAGGGATGGGAACTGCCCATGTGATGTTTCGTCTTGGCATAAAGCAGAAGGCTCTGCTCTCACCTGTAATTTAAAGGTGGTTTGCTGATAAACCATCATGGGCTCAGATTTGATATGTTCTTAGTAGAAAGCTTCGAGGGCCCCAAAGAAAGTCTAGACTAGGAATCTCCTGCTGATTGTGTTTATTAAGGACATCCCATGATTATGCATAAAATGCATGTGTCTATTTGAGTCTCTGAATCTGGTGGTTAGGTTTTTTGAAGGGCTAACTCATTTTCCTTACAGTAACTTTCTTAGGAATTAGAATCAGTTTAGAACTTCAGCTACTTAAACTGTTTCCCTAGTATTTGGAAATAGTTAATTAACACTTTTTTGAAAATTGATTGACCATCAGGATGTCATGTTAGTCTAAGGTTTGAGTTTAAAAATTGATATATATGTAAAAACTGATATATAAAGCTTGGAAGTTGTGATTTATTCTTTTTCCAGAGATTCATCTGTTGCGTCGTTTTCTATCCCTGTACTCCTTTCAGGACTGATTCAAAGACACTGGTTGTTACTAGTGGTTGTTCGTTAGTATTGCAAAATGGGAAGAATCGGATTACCTTCTGAATTCTTCCATTTAATGGCCACAGAAATTTGCTTCTGTCTTACTTCTCCAATCATCTCTGTTTTCTCCATTGATCTGAAATGTAACCCTGGTTTCTGTGGTGTATCTTTTGTTTCATTGTCTCTCTGATCTTTGTTCTCTTTGTTTTTTCTGTACATGGCACAAAATTGGACCCAAGTCTAGAATTTTGAGTTTTATGCTGATATTGTGCTTCTCCGTATTTGTGTTTTGTATGTCAAGTGATGATTTTGAGTCTTACATTTTATAAGTTAAAATCTTAGGATCTTATTTCATACATATATTTCAAAGCAGGGCATTGACTTGATATAAAAGTTACTTTCTACTTAAATCTATAATATACTGAATCCATTTTTTGGAAGGTTTTCTTTGTTCGTTTGTTTGTTTTAAGAGCAGTTTTAGATACACAGCTAAATTGAGAGGAAGGTATAGAGACTTCTCATATATATACCCCTTTCCCTCCACGCATACATAGCCTTCCCATTATCACTATCCCCCATCAGAGCGGTGCATTTGTTATAATTGATGGACACTACATTGGCACATCATGATCACCCAAAGTCTGAATGTATGCTGAACGCGGAAAGTAAAATTTTCAGCCGTGTTGTAACTTACAAGATTGAACGGCTGGGGGTAAGGTTAGCAATTCCCATTTGCCGTTAGTCTTGCATTTTGTCAGTTATTCCTCAGAGCAGTTAGGTTAACACGTTAAGTTTTTGGGTTTAAGAAATGTGCTTCAAAGTGTAAGGTAGTTAATGCTTACCTAATTGGCTAGGAAGAGCTTTTATTTCTTCTTAGGAAAATAATTTCCTCTTGTTTCACATTATCCAGCACGTTGGTTGAGTGAAATTAATTGTTGACTTGAAATGCATTTATTTTCTATGGTTGTGAGTATTCCCAGAGTACATTTGACACTTTGATAATACTTAATTGTGGATTAGGTTCCTGGTTCCATGTGATACGTTGACATTCAAGTCAGAGGAGGCTTTACATTTACAAAAGTTCAATGGCAAGAAACTCATCATTAACTAGGATGGCAGGAAATAAGGAAATAGTGTTTTGGCATTTGAGGTATGTATGGGAATTCTTTTCTGTACCAGCCTTGTGAACCAATAAGGAAGTCTGACCAATATAGATTTTTTTTTTTTTTTTTATAAACATCTCCCCCATGCCCAAAGTCAGCTTTATTACTTACTGTCTGCTGTGGTCACTTACTTTCTATGGATAAATAGTATTCCTTGTTATTTGCAAGGCTGATGTAACAGCACAGCTGTCATTTGCTTGGCATTTCTGCTTCTGGTGAAATGCTATTTGTGCAGATTTATCTGATCCAGATGTGTGACCAGCAAGTTACATTTCTAATTATAAGGATAGCCAAATTCCATTATAAGCACATCATGGGATTATAGGGCCAGGAGGTATCTTGAGAGGACATCTAGTTCATTCTCCAGCTTTTCTGCAGGACCACACTTCATAAAACCACTCCAGCACTGAACAAAGCAGTAAAGAATGTTCCACTCATGTATAGGCTGCATGTAGAATCATCAGATTCTGGAAATCATCAAAACTGGAAAAAGAGATGTGTCCCTCTGGCCCAGCCCTCCTACTTCACGGGTAAACAGATTGAGGCCCTGAGAAGTTGGACTTAATCTGGATTTTTAATGTTTGTTTATTTTTGAGAGAGAGAGAGAGAGAGAGAGAGAGAGAGAGATTGCTCATGAGCAGGAGAGGGGCAGAGAGAGAGAGAGGAGGAGACAGAGGATCCAAAGTAGCCTCTGCGCTGACAGCAGACACCCCAATGTGGGGCTCGAACCCATGAACTGTGAGATCATGACCTGAGCTGAGGTCAGATGCTTAACTGACTGAGCCACCCAGGCGCCCCTGGATATTTAGCACTCTGCCTAGAACTTGCTCCCCTGTCTTCTGAAGCAGTCTGTGCTGATAGGGTGGGAGACTTGATTGTAATGCCAGGTACAGATTCAGACACAGCTCTCTAGTTACTTAATTTAGACGAGGTAAGGATTAATGATAGCTGGATTCGATTGGAATTTATTAACTATTTCTGAAACCTAATGTGGGAGGCACTCTATTAGTAATATGTGTATATGTTTGTGGACGTTAGTTCTAAAGTACAATATGAATCAGGCATGCATTTAGGATAAGATGGTTTGTAAGTGTTGTCTATAAGCTTACTAAGAATGACCTCTCTGAGTAAGTAAGTGTGGGCTTCTTTAACTTGATTTGTCATTGTTGAGTCTGGCATTTGATTTACCTTAAGCTAATAGTTCTTCTGTTGCCGTTTGTCCTATGCTGGCAGAAGACGAGGGACTTCCATGCCACAGACAGGGGCGTACCAAACAGCCCAGACATCAGCATGCTTGTGTCAGTTCCTCCTGGCTCCCCAGACCCTCAGAGGTGATCCGAAGCGTCCAGATGGAGCTGCACACACGTGGAACACTAGACTTGGGGCAAACCACTGCTGTTGTAGCGTGCAGTAGGTGAACTTGGTCTTTATCCAGAGGAGAGACCTCATCCCATCTGTCAAAGTTGTTCACTGCAAACAGAACTCTGAGAAACAGCCTGGGTACAGCACAAGCAGGGCCTTGCATTTTTACTTACCAGGACTTGTATGAGCACCAGAGACTGATGGAGTGTGTCCCACAACAATATTGCCCTGTCATTTCTGTCCTTTTCTGGGTTGCAGGAAAGAGATGATCACACGTAATGCATACTAGCAACTTCACAGAGAGTAAAAGACATTACATAGCTGTTAGCAAGCAAAATCATGGTAAGAGAAAATGGTCGGTGCTGGATAATCAGGAGAATGAAAATGGGAGGAAAATATGAACAGCTTCATTCTATTTCTTCTGTAAATTGACATCTTACTACGGTACTTCAGAACGTGGTCAGATCTTAGAAGGGAAAGGAAATGTTAACGGTTTTAGTGGCTGTTTGTTGCATCTGAAGGATAGAATCTAATAAGCTCCTGGGACATTTAAGAGGTATTCTGAATACCTGGAAAGCTTTAATAGGCAGTGTTATGACTCTTACACTAAAATAGAACATGTTCACTTTTCTCAGTAGCTAAAGATCGTCTTAACAATAGTGGGCGTTAGGTAGGCTAGGCTAGGATCTTTATTTTAGGGACAGGGAATTGAAGCATACAAAAATTATTTGCCTAGTTACATGTTAGCCATGTTAGACTTTGTAATGGCTTAGAAAACATTTTGGCCCCAACAAAATCTTTGTAGGACATGAAATTAATACGCTTTAAATTTTTTAAATGTTTATTTAGTTTTAAGAGAGACAGAAAAGATAGACAAAGCGCGAGCAGAGGAGGTGCAGAGAGAGAGGGGGGCACAGACTATCAGCACAGAGCCTGATGCAGGGCTCGAACTCACAGGCTGCAAGATCATGACCTGAGCTGAAGTCTGATCATTAACCAACTGAGCCACGCAAGTGCCCTAATATGTAGTACTCTTGATTCTACTTGCCCTGCTGTGTGTGTGTGTGTGTGTTTAATTATCACTTTCTTACACACTACATAACTAACTTATTATGTTCATTGTTTGTTTCCTTTTAGTAGAATGTAAACTCCAGGAGGACAGGTTTTTTGTTTTTTTCCCCTCCACCTGTGCATTGGTGAATTTCCAATGTCTGCAACAGCATCTCAGTCACAGTAGGTGCTCAGTAAATTTGGTGATTAAATGAAACAACGTGTGGTACTTAGATGGTGCTATAAATTGATGAGACTCATTTCTTAGATCATGTTTTCAGCTTTGGACAAGTGATGGGACCTCTCTGGGTAGTTTTGGTTGCTCCATCTGGTTTGATGGGATTGAATTTGTAAACTGGGCTGAAGGATGTGGCCTGCAGATTTTGTGTTCTGACCTTACACAGTGTTGTTTGTTCTTGAATTTGGAAGCAACACTTAAAAATTATGGGATTTCACCTAAAATGAAATTTCTGATCGTTCTTGGAAATTTGGCAGTGTGGGCCTGCGTTCCTGCATGGTAGTGAGGCCTGAGCTGAGCTCCCTCTTTAAAGGGGGCATTTACTCTCCAGCTTGTAGCCGTCCCCATGTAGCAGGATTCTTGCACAGAGAGGCATGACACCGAGCCTTATCTTTCCAGGAAGCAACTTTATTTGTGCCGGCAGGGCTCAGTTGGGTTTCTCACCAAAGAACTGAGCCCCCAATGCCATGTGGTGTAGTTTTTTATATATTTTCTACTTCTTTGTCTCCCATACATAGTAACACACAGACATACAGTCTGATTAAGTAGTCTCCTGTCACAAGGTCCTGAGGGATGTTGTCACGTACGAATGCATATAGCCTTAAGGTTTTGTTCTGTTTTTTCCTTAGGGAGGGGACCCTACCACACCCATAGATAATGAAGCTGTCTGTTGTTTTTTACTATTATGTGCATACTTTCAGCTTTTCAATTTTTTAAAATATTTTTTTAAGTTTATTTTGAGAGAGAGAGAGAGAGAGAGAGAGAGAGAGAGAGAGAATGAATGGGGAGGGGCAGAGAGAGAGGGGGACAGAGGATCTGAAGTGGGCTCTGTGTTGTCAGCACAGAGCCCAATGCTCGGCTCCAGCTCATGAACCGTGAGATCATGACCTGAGCCGAAGTCGGACGCTCTACCTCCTGAGCCACCCAGGCACCTCAACTTTTCAATTTTTAAATGTAACAACATATTTCTCTCTAGCCATGTTTTACAAAAGAGGGAAAAAGGCAAACTGGACCACTTTAGTCATTGACGTTACGTCCTTGGCTTTTGTAGTCATTCGAACATCGTAGCCCCTTGATGTAATGTTTGTCTAACATCTCTATCTCTTTTAGGTCTAGCCTTTTTATGATTGAAGCTGTGATTGCTGATGGTATGCAAGGGGGAAGAGATAGCTGCTCTGACTTAGAGGAATGAACTTCAGTGCTTTGACTGTGAAGTGGCCGCATGGAATGTGGGTCTGGGGAAAAAATGCTTCCTTTGTTGAACTGTTTGTTAATGCGTAATTGGTTCAGATGTTGAAAGTGCATGGCCACGTTGTTTTGTGCTCAGGTACAGCGTTAGAAGGGCCCGAAAGGTGTACGTTCTCCATTTGTACATTTCCTGTTTACTAGAGAGACTATTTTCTATTTGTAGTGGTGGCCTGGAATGCAAAAGGTTGAGAAAAAAGTTTACTGTTTGGGAAAAGTGATACTTCTTCCAGAGGAAGTGAATGTTGTAGGTTTCTTTTTGCATTGGGGACTAGGAAAATTGAGCCTTGGATCTCTTTGGTAGAAAGAACAAATGGCATACTATTCCTAGGGGAAATTCGAATAACTAGACAATTTCAAACCATGTTTAATGTGGAAATGCGACTTATATTTTGATATTACATGGAGGAAGAAGATTGTGCAGTCAGTCCTTTAGACTTGTGAATGGCTTGTTTGATTATGGAGTTAACCAGTGGATCCAATTTTCTTTGACTCTACCAAAAATTTGGGCTAAGTTCTTAGGTGAAAAAAGATAGAGATATCACATCATTTCATTAGGAGAGTTGAAAATAATTAGATAGCTACGGCAGTATTACCCAAAGAATATTATCTGATGAACCCTAGCTCTTGAGACAAGTTTGTGTTCAAAAAAGTTTGACCCTGGAGCGATTCTCAGTGTATATTAGTTCTGTGAAGTCTAGTATTAAAGAAGCTCAAGCTATTCAATCTAGAGTTTTCAGGTATGGTTATGGTAGAATTTTGTTTTCACATAAGATATATTAGTACAAAGCAGCTTATTTGTTCCATTTTATATACTCTGGAAGTTCCCACCTGGATGGATGTAGGAAAAAATAGATACATGTCGTTCGTTCCCGCTTCCTTACAGGTGTATCTGTTTCCTTCACTTTTCCTTGGGTTTGCAATTACTTTTCCTCCAGGGTACTCCCAGGGATATTTTGCAGTGACTTGGTTAAAACTGTAGAATCCAGATGGAATGTAGAGGATACTTTTGAGTCTTCCTGTTTGTTTAGAAAACAAATCTCTCTGTATTGACTCCCCCTCCACCTTTTTTTTTTTTTTTTTTTAAGGTAATGTGCTTCTAGTTAAGACCTATAATTTATTATGCCTGTATTGTAAACTACCATTCTTAGGCGTGGTCATCTTTTCCTTGTGTGTGTCGTTTGGAGATTTCCTGTTATTAATGTAGGTAATACTTGTTTTCTCTGAGAGCCTCAGTAGTTGACTGGTTTGGGACTTTGCAGATAGAAGCTGATGGAGGTCAGGGATGGGAGGAGAAGGCGGGAGGATAATTAACCGTTGGAATTTGATAAACGAGAGTTGGTGTATATGTGTGTGGGTGTGGTAAAGAGCTTCTAACTCTGTTGTTTCATATATATATATATATGTATGTATATATAGACACACATATATATATGTATATATATACATACATATATATACATATATATATATATATATATATATACGTATTATTGAGAGATGGTGCAAGTGAGCTTGGGCAGGGAGAGAGAGAGAAAGAGAGACAGAGAGAATTCCATGAGGGACAGAGTGGGGGGAGAGAGAGAAAAGCGGGGCTTGTGCTCACCCAATGTGGGGCTCAAACTTGCAGACCTTGAGATCATGACCTGAGCCAAAGTCAGAAGCTTAACCAACTGAGCCACCCAGTCGCTCAAATTTCCTTTATAAACTTAGGTAGAAAATATGTTCAGAAATATGAAGTGATTGGAGAGACCAGAGACCTTAGCCTTCCCATTAATCACTGGTGTGACCTCTCAAAAATAAGAGATGGATTAGATAATCTTGAAAGTGCTGCTGTTTTAAAAACAAACTTAAAAATTCATTGCAAATTTTAAATGCTGAGATTGATTGCATTTTTGAAATTAGTGTAGGTTGTAACATGCTAGAGGGGTAATCAAACCCTCGTGGTAGAAAAGCTCATGCCGATGTAAAAAATATGATTTGGAGTCTTTGGTATTTGCCAGGGGCTACAAGAATTAAATGATTCTGTATTTGTGACCTTCTTATACCTTGTGAAAAAGCTGAAGGAGAATTTGAAGTTCTAGGCAAACCTTATTCAGGGATGTTCAGGACATCGCTCACTACATACAGCAAGAAATGATAGTCTAGTATATACCACTTTGCCTTCAGATCTCGAAGTTTTTACCATTCATCAAGCAACCATTCAGTTTCAAAGTAATGAGAAGCTTAGTACCAGAGAAGTGCTTGCCTCATCTTGTTCTAGAAAAAGCTGGCAGCCTAAAAATGCTTATCATTCAAGGTGTGACCTGAGTGAGTGCTGTACGGCTATTGTAATTTTTTGTTAAAGAGATGTGGCTAAGCAGGTACTATCCAGGGAAAATTCCTTCTAACTAGACCTTTATGTAGGATTTATCCCACATTGCTGAAACTGCTGTATTGGGATCCCGGAATCAGAATTAGAAGGGAATTCGAGATCAGCTAGTCCAGCCACATGATGTTGCAGGTGTACGTAAGCTCTGAGAAACCTAAGTCACACAGCTGGTGGATAGAAGAGAACTTGAATTAAACTCCAGATATTGGATTGCCACTGAGATCCTCTTTGCTCATATCGTGTAGAGTTTAGGCAGTGTGTCTGGCGTGAGAATTTCTTATGAAATATTAAAAAAAATTTTTTTCTAATGTTTGTTTATTTTTGAGAGAGAGGGACAGAGCTCGAGCGGAGAAGAGGCAGAGAGAGAGGGAAACACAGAATCGAAGCAGACCCCAGGCTCTGAGCCGTCAGCACAGAGCCCAACACGGGTTTCAAACTCACAAACCGTGACATCATGACCTGAGCTGAAGTCAGACGCTTAACAGACTGAACCACCCAGGCACCCGTCTTATGAAATGTTTTAAAAAATTGGAATATAATCTACATATATCAAGTTAGAGATCTGCATCTTCAGAGGTATATTTTGAAGTGTGACTGATCGTGTAAAAACCTTTTTTAAAAACTTTACAAAAGATAGCTGTCGTGGAAGAGAGTATGACCTCATCATTTGTGTTGACAGCATTCTCTTAGGATATGAGTGATGTTTGTACAGACGGTATTAAAAAATAGTATTTTTACTCACTTATCCAGCAGTTAGGCTTTTAAGATATATATAGATAGATAGATAGATAGATAGATGATGGCCAAATAATATTCAGAGTTCTGGTTTAAGTGAGAGGGAAATATGCTTTATTTTTTTAAGTGTTTTTGTATTTATTTTGAGAGAGGGAGTGAGAGAGTGGGTGTGTGCATGCCCACATACACGCATGCGGGAGTGGAGGAGGGGCCAAGAGAGAGAGGGAGGGAGGGAGAGAGAGAGAGAGAGAGAGAGAAAGAGAAAGAATGTGTGAGAGAATCCCAAGCAGGCTGTACACTGTCAGCATGGAGCCCGACCTGGGGCTTGATCACAGGACCTGTGAAATCATGACCTGAGCTGAAATCGAGAGTCGGGTGCTTAAGCGACAGAACCACCCAGGTGCCCCTGGAAATAAGCTTTCTTAGGGACTGAATAGGCGTTGGGAGAGAAGTGATTTGTCTTGGTGTTGCATTTCATGGTGTTAGGTTTGAATAAATAGTATTTTCAATGTGCTGTGAGTTACTTTTATTTTTTAAATTTATCTTTTTTTTTTTTTAAAGATTTTTATTGTTAAGTATTATTGCTACACCCAGTGGGGAGTCGAACTCACAACCCTGAGATCAAGAAGTCACATGCTGTACCTACTGAGCCAGCCAGGCGCTCCTAATGCTGTGAGTTTTTTAAACTCACAGTAAGTAATTTCCATAGGAAATTAGTAAAGTAAAAATTCTGAACAAATGATTTATTTTACTAATTTTTATTTCCGAATTAAGTATATGAATACAGAATATACAAAGATGTCTTTTATTTAAAAAAAAAAATTTTTTTTTAACATGTATTTATTTTTGAGAGAGAGAGAGAGAGACCATGAACAGGGGAGGGTCAGAGAAAGAGGGAGATGTAGGCTCTGAAGCAGGCTCCAGGCTCTGAGCTGTCAGCACAGAGCCCGTCGCGGGGCTCGAACCCACAGACCGCGAGATCATGACCTGAGCCGAAGTCGGACGCTTAACCGACTGAGCCACCCAGGCGCCTCCAAAGACGTCTTTTAAACTGTATGTTACAGGAGGATAATCTAGAACTAGGGGCAAGCTGTTTTACCACAGGGTTGTCTCAAACCCTGGAAAAAAGACGGTAAGAATTTATCAGGGGTAAGGAAATTTTCTTAGTGTTGGAGACAGAGTGCAATGTGGTGCAGCTGTCGGCAGAGGTTTGGAGGCTCTCCAGGGGACAGTCAGTCCTGAGTCGTCGGTTGATCGAAGGTCGGGGGTAGCTGGCGACCCATACCACACACGAGGTGAATGTCAGGTTTACAAAGCCCGCAGCAGTGTGATTTCAGGTCATAATTTCAATCATAGCAATATCTTGATACCTTTGACAGAAGGATCTTGGAACATTAAAAAAAAAAAGAAAAGGGATTCCAATGAGGCTGTCGTGTAAAGACCAAGGACAGGGAGGTTTGAAAATCTCACTCTTTATTACTGAAATCTTAGCTCAGTTACATAGTTTTAGCCAAATGTGCAAAGCTGGATGCACAGTGCTAGGTGTGGAGGATACCCAGGAAATGTTTGGATGGCCGAGGGGATGGACGGCCAGATCCGTCAACTCGGTGTTTTTTTTTTTTTTATGACTTCAATCACACATGATTTCCACATATATCATTCATTTGTTGTAGTGCTCGGGGTGTGATAACTGTCAGCTGTGATTAATGAAATGAGTTGAGTGGGTGTACTTAATCCTGAGTCTTTTTTTTGTTTGTTTTTATAGTTATAAAACTTTTTTTTATTGAAGTATAATTACGTACAGTGTTACACGGTTCCAGGGATACAACATAATGATTGGACAGTTCTATACATTACTCCATGCTTATCATGATAAGTATGGTCATCATCTGTCACCAAATGTTTTTACAATCTTATTGACTATATTACCTGTGCTGTCTTTTCATCTCTGCAACTTACTTTGTAACTGGAAGTCTGTATCCCTTAATCCCCTTTGTCTATTTCCCCATCCTCTCACCCACTAATCTGAAGTCTTAATTATTAGAAATTGCTTAACAGTTTTTTAAACATTTTTATTTTAGAGAGAGAGAGTGTGTGTGCAAGTGTGTGTGTGTGTGGGGGGAGAGAGAGAGAGAGAGAGAGAGAGATTGAGAATCTCAAGCAGACTCTATATTAAGCATGGAGCCCGACATGGGGCTTGATCCCACAACCCTAGGATCATGACCTGAGCCAAAACCAAGAGTCCGTTGCTCAACCGACTGAGCCAGCCAGGCACCCCTGTTGAACAGTTTTTAAAATTAGTCACTATTGGGGCGCCTGGGTGGCGCAGTCGGTTAAGCGTCCGACTTCAGCCAGGTCACGATCTCGCGGTCCGTGAGTTCGAGCCCCGCGTCAGGCTCTGGGCTGATGGCTCAGAGCCTGGAGCCTGTTTCCGATTCTGTGTCTCCCTCTCTCTCTGCCCCACCCCCGTTCATGCTCTGTCTCTCTCTGTCCCAAAAATAAATGTTGAAAAAAAAAACTTAAAATTAGTCACTATTGAGTTATCAGATACTAATATTGTCGGCAATGTTGAATGAATTAGAGGCAGAGACCAGAGACTTTCTGGATCCTTCTAACCCAGCACCAAATATGCCTCTTTTTTGCCACCACAGTTCTTGATTGAGGAGAACGCCCAAGTGGGAGGGTCCGTGGTGCTTTTTCTAACCAACGGGTGGTAAATATGTGACATGGCTCTCCTCCCTCAATTTCACAGCCTTGGCAACCCTCTCTCATTATCACGGAACTGGTGCAGTGAATCTTTCTCAATACTGTACTGAATTAATTGGAGTGGGCACGTGAAAAAAAAAAAAATCTAGGGCTCTCACCAAACAGCGTATGGTGTGAAGCTGGAGAAGGATTTGTGCATAGGGACACCAACATAGTTCTTGGTAGAATCAGAATAACCCAGGTGTCCTGATTCTCCAGTGTAGTATTTGTTATCACTTTGCTTTCTCATGTAGCAGGATAGGCTTAGGAATATGAGTTGATACTGCTACTTAGGGTCCAGCACAGAAAACAAACTAAATCATTCTTTACCTAGTTTGTTCTAGGTACTGAAGAGAATGCAGTGAATTTAATTTTTCACCCCAATAATCTCTTCATCGTCTGTGAAGAGTTTGAAAAATAACTTAGCAAAATGAGGCTGGGATTGGGGAACCGGGGAGAGGGAGTAGAATATAATAAAACTCTTCTGAAGTACTTGGGAAATATTTTTTAAGTAGCAGTTGTTAGAGGTACTCGTGTGTCTTATCTGTTAAGTAGAGCAGGTAGGAGTCCCACTTGGCAGTGCTTTTGGAAGTTCCAGCTGCATTTGAATTTGCTCTTACAGATGTTTTTATACATTTAGATGGGCCTTCCCTTTCCTCAATTAATTTGAATTACCAAGGTTTTATTCTATGTAATGTTAAAATGTAAAAAGACAGCACAATCTGAAGAAGTGGATATTTTCTCTTAATTGCAAGCATCTGAAAAAATATGAGAAATTACAGAAGTCAGATATTTTGTAGGTTTAGACATGGGCATTGTAATCTCAAGTACTCTGTAATATCCTAGTATTAGAGAGAGAGAGAAAAAGGGTGAGAGAGACTTTGTGTGTGTGTATGTGTATGTGTGTGTGTACACGTACAGCTCCCTGTATTTTTGTTTTGGAGCATCTTGGATTTTAGCTTTACAAAGTTAACTTTATCACTGTAGTTGCTGGAAGTAAAAAAAAGGGCATACTTGTACCTATAAAATGTGATCCGAAAGTTATTAGCTTCTTCAAAAAGTTGGCTTTTGTTAGTAGGATGCCTTCTGACACACATTTTCATGTGGAATTTGTATTTATTCATCTTGACAAGAGTAGTCACTGAAGAACAATTTTCGAAATTGTGTTGCTTCCAGTAATATTACCCGAGTGCTCTGGCATTTTTCTGACCTAGCGCTGTGTGGGTGGGTGGGGGACTGTAATGAATGGCTGTAGCCTGCCGCAGAGAATACGATTGCAGATGGACCACAAGATGGGCCAGTTATCTTTGTTCATTTCATGCCATGGAATGCACCTCTAACCTTAGATGTACCGCTGCCCCTCAGATGCTGTCATGAAGCCATCATTCCTGGCAGAAAAACCAAAACACATCACAGGTGTTTTTGCCACGAGTTGGTAGTGTTGGAAAAGAAGGGCAGCAAACATCGTATGTCAAACAGAAGCAGTGTGGAAATTACAGGTCTCCCCACACCAAAGATTTGTGTGGATACCTCAGCAAACCTAGAAGTCTGTGAATAGACTGGAGCTCAAGGAGTGACTTCTTAGGCATCAAGGAATTTGTCAAATACCTGAGCCCTTACCATATGCCAGACCCTATAGCAGTATCTTGAGGACCTTTAAACACATACACATTCTCCAGCCTTTTCAAACACATTCCTCAAGTTATTTAACTTCTCCATACACTAAATTAAGTAGGGGAAGAAGTTGCACAAGACACGTTATTTGGAGGTAACAAGCGAACTGAATGGAAGAAAGTCTGCTTGTCGAGAATTTCTCTGGAGTCTCTCCTCCGAGAAGCTCAAGCTGTCAGATAGGGAAGGAAGTCTAGTAGTCCATCACCCTCGTTTCACACTTGAGGGTATGAATGTCCACAGGGTTCTTAGTAGAGTTTATCATGAATGGGAGCAATCCTAAGGTAGCTTTAAGCAGCAGGTAAGGCCTGGGCAGAACAGATTGATGTCCCAGGAGGAGAGTACCAAGAGCAAAGGTTGAGTGGGCGCACACTCCCCGGAGAGTCACTGATTAGGCGGGGTGGTTGTGTAGGCGGAGTAAGAAATACATTCATGTAGGGTGGGTGACTAAAGTAGATGCATCGGGCCTGAGAAATGGTTTTGAGGAACAGAATATGATACCAAGTCTGTTTATATACAGCGTTGGGAAAGGGCTAGAGGGGTGTTAACTTGAGCGCATTTTATGACTTTTCTGGGGTACTTAGTAAACATGTGTGTCCTCCTCCCTCCTGCCGAGGGAAGATATCTAGGCCCCTCCCTCCATAGATTCTGTTTCAGCAGCTCCGTGGTGGAAGGGAGAGATCTGTATTTTTAAAGTTTTATTGAGATACAATTCACATGTCATACTGTTTACTCATTTAAGACGTAAAATTCAATCTTTGTAGAACATATTCACAGAATTATACAACCATCACGACAAATTCCAGAACATTTTTGTACCAGTCAGCTGTCCCTTCCGACTCCACCCCCACACCCAGCCAGCCCCAGCCAGCCACCAGTTTACTTTCTGTCTCTAAAAGTTCACCTCTTCTGGACATTTCATACCAAGGAAACCATACAGTATGTGGCCTTTTGTGACTGGCTTTTTTCAGCTAGCATACATAAATCTATTTTTTTAACCCACAGACATGGTGTTTTGGGACTAGCAGAGAATTGCAATCTGGGTCAAGCTAACTCGTGAAACTATAGGCAAGCCCCTTAGCACACTCTGTTTTAAGGTTGATGTTGTAGCCTGTTATCAGTACGTCATTCCTTTTTACTGCCGAGGAATATTCCGTCATGTGGCTGTACTTCATCTTATTAATTTATCCTGAGGTTGACAGATGTTTGGGTAGTTTCTCCTCGGTTGGCATTTATGAATAATGCGGCTCTGAACATTTGTGCGGAAGCTGCATTTCTCAGCAGGCGCCCCACTTACTTCCGTCGAAGGGTTCCTGCGTTATCCTTGGAGAAACACTCGCCTGAGTGGTTAGGGCTGTGGGTCAGCTCCTCCCACAGCGAGAAGTCCGTCGTTCTGCATCCCTTAGCGGTGTTTCTCTGGCCTCTGCTCCAAGAATCACTGGTTTTGAGCGAGCAGTGACTTAGCGGAAGTGATATTCCGGAAGTGAATTTCATGATCTGCGCGTGCGGGGTAGAACGCATGGAGGGGGGCGGTGCATAGTGGGATGGTGGGCAGAGTAAGCTGGTTTCAGGTATTTCCAGGACCTAGTAGTGATTTGCTTTAGTTCCTAAAGGAGGGTGCTGCTGCATGTGGTGGTGATGATGGAAAGGAAGGGTCAGGGATAACGTCCTTCGTCAAAGGAAGAATTCCTTTTATTGTGGTGATTTTAAAATGTTCAACAGTTTATGCTTTTCACTGACTCAGACACAGGTCTGGCTAATCCTGACCTTATCTATTCCTGTCATCCTGTTATTCCGAAGAAACATATTTTTACTGACTGTTTGGGAGAGGAAATCCTGGGATAACTAACTGAAGGATATAGTGTAATAAAAAAATTCTGAGTTATGATATTTTCAAGCCTCTGGTCTGTTAGAGATGTTTAGATAATTGTACAAGTCTGAGTCAGAACTGAACTTTTCAAGGTTCCTTTTTAGACTTAGGATTCTCTGATCTATCTTGGAACTGAAAATCGCTTCTAGGAGGTTCACAGTCCTCACCATCACTGCTGGTCTGCCCAGCTGTGCCTCAAGTGAAGGGGAAACCACACCTGTGAGCTAGTGCACAGCTTTAGAATATGGGGCCGGCACAACCAGTGGCCCATGTCAGGAAGTCATAGAGGTGTGTTTTATGTAATAGAATTGTCATTGACCAGATATCCATTATCCGTTTCTCATTTTTCCATGAGATTCTTTGACAAATATTATGAGATCACCTCTAAGATGCTCTGTGGTCCATATACTTCCTCCCCCCCCCCCCCCCCCGCCCCGTGACAAAAACATTATAACAAGTATCAGAATATGTAGATAAAAGCTTCCTCCTCCTCCTTCTCCTTTCCTCACTATAATCATTGTGAACACTTACGGTATATTCTTTTTTTTTTCCCCGTGTGAAAAATAAGCTAGTCCTAGTTTTGCACAAATAAGACCATGGCTTATAGACCTTTTAACATGTGATTCCTTTACGTCGTTTCCCTATAAACAGTGGATTGTGAACATATTCCTTTATTAACAGATTCATTTCTACAGCACTTAAAATTAGTTTTCTGTTGTATGGATGAGATAGTTTCCAACTTTTCACTATTCTGTCCTGTGATGATATATGTGCTCAGACTTTATATTAAGATATTTTAAGTCACATCAGAGTCTTTGTCACTTCGATTCCCTGGTAATAATTTTCCTGGCATCAGTATGCCTGGATGCTCAGGGATAAGTGTTTGGGGCAACCAGAACACTTGATTCCTGGCATATATATTCTGCTGGGAGGGTAGGTTTGGTTTATAGTTATGAGAGATGTGTTATGAATAGTTAACATAAAACATCCTATAGCTCTTAGGAGGTAGAGAATAAAACTTTACTTTTTAGAAACCTGTATATAGATAAACATGGAACAAAGAATTGAATTTACAGTGATATGTGGGGACCATTTACTTCATAATTCTGGTTTTTTTTTTTCCAATTTTTTTTATTTATTTTTGGGACAGAGAGAGACAGAGCATGAACGGGGGAGGGGCAGAGAGAGAGAGGGAGACACAGAATCGGAAACAGGCTCCAGGCTCTGAGCCATCAGCCCAGAGCCCGAGGCGGGGCTCGAACTCACGGACCGCGAGATCGTGACCTGGCTGAAGTCGGACGCTTAACCGACTGCGCCACCCAGGCGCCCCTTCATAATTCTGTTTAAATACTTGTACACAATCTAAGAGTATTCTGTCGCTATGCTCTGATACCTTCTAGAAAGAAGTTAATGCCTCTGGCTGCACACTGGGTTAGGTGCACGTTGGGCATGTGGGTTAAATATGTTTTCCCTCCCCTATCTTTCTGCCAAAGTCAAGGACCCTAGAAGAGGATTTTACTGCCTTCTCTGAAAATGTGATTTTTAGGAACCAGTCCTTACTTATCTTTTAAAGTTGACAACGTTCTTGTTATGATCATGAAGTATCAAATAAAGAATAGATTGGTCTGCACTGTGTAAATTGTAGCCCTCCAACTTTATAGATTTCATACGGATAGAAAAAAACTGAAGTGAAGCACATCACCTCTTAACAGTGGATGTTTCTTGGTGATAGGATTCTGAATAATTGAAACTTTGTTCCTGCCTTTCTGTATTTCCAGATTCCTAGAGTGAACATGTGTTGCATGTTATAATATATGGGGATGAGGGAATAAAAATATGGGACAAATATTTTTAGAAGGTTTCACATGAGGGAGGGTGCGGTGGAGAGAGCCCACGAAGATAGGAGTGGGTGGGTACTTTTCCACTGACAAGGAGGCCTGCCAAGCCTGAGGGAACTCTCCGACTCCACCCTGTACTTTTCAGAGCCAGAGTTTTTGAAGTCCTTTGTGCTAGTTAAGGACTAGCATAGTTAGCACAGCTAAGTAAGTATGTAACAGATTTCTATTATTAGTTTATCTTTGCTGAGTCTCGTTTGATTGACAGAGAGTCCTCCACCCAGAAAGTTTGATTTATTTTGGCAGTTGGAAGAGGATTTTTTGGAGTGCTTGTTATCTAAAAAAAGTAAGGCTGGGGAACCTGCCTTTCCCCTACTCCCTTTAAAACAGAACAAAACAAAAACACAGAAAACTGTTTGGGTTGGTCCTGGTGAGCGGGCCTAATCTAGGGATTACTTAGCAAGCATGACCCGAGGGCTGGTTCTATAAATGTTACCGAATCTATTCCTTAACCGTGTGCAGGTTCTTCCAGTGCCGCAGCCCACAGTTCCGGTTGATTGGTGGAAACCAGTTTTGTGAGACTTGGGTAAGCCCATACCCCTTAGGTCTACACCTTATGTCGGACAGTGATTTGAAAGCATTTTGAGTTACAAACATTTAAACAATCACGCGGAGCAAAACGAAGGGGATTACATCAAGTTTCTAAAAGCTAACTTTTATCATTATAAAAATTACAGTTGCTCATTGTAGGCTACTTTAAGAGCTATAGTAAGTACAAAGGAAAAATATAGTTGAGTCGTCATTTCGTTACCTGTAGGTTAAACATTGTCTACATCTTGACTATTTCATTTCAGTTTTTTTACATAAATAGATGTACCTTCGGATTAAACATTGTGAGCATTTCCTCCTGGTATTTCTGGTTTATTTCTTCTGTCTTGCAAAAGTGACTGCCTGTGGCTAGTGAGTGGTGTTATTTATGGTTGGCATGGGTGCAGATACCTTTTATTTTTACGGTGGCTGCCTTAAGTATTACACTTCTAATAAATCCATGTATGTGTTAATTGTGATATTCTTTGTTGCTGTGCCCAAATTGATAGATTATTAGAGCTGGCAGGGACCTTGATGATGGAGGTCAGTACTTTAATTAGAGAAATGAGGAAAACTATCCAGGAGGGTTGCCCTTTGCCCAATATCATTAAATTATTTAATGGTCTAAAAATATTACTGTAGGAAACAGCTGTTACCTCTCTTTTGCAGGTTGAGAAACTGGGGTATTGAGAATTTAATGAACACATTTTTTCAAACAACCAGGTTGTGTTTTTTACATGCGTGGGAGGAGAAAGAATTACCAGTAGTTCAGTGGTTTAGCATTGAATTGACAAAACCTGTTTATTAACTGCATTTTTCAACCACCAGTTGATGGATTTGATGGCATATATAAGCAGCTACCTTTATTTCCTCCCATATTTGTGCAGAAGTCATTATTGATACGATGTTGACAGTGCCTGCTTTTCTATTAGGAGTTAAAATAATATTTTTTTTCCTTTGCAGTTAAATAAAATGGTCAATATTTAAGGAATCATAATTTTCAGTAGAGATAATAAAGTGATTTTTGAAGCTTTGATATTTTAAAGTCCATATTCCATACTGACACTTTTCATTTGGCTTTGAAAAGCAATAGACACTTGGAGTGTTTTACAGTTTGAGAAAAAAAAACGTTATGGCTGTGTGTGTGTGTGTGCGTGTGTGTGTGTGTGTGTGTTTGTGGGTTTTAATTTTTTGAACAGAGTGATGTCCTGAAAGATAAGCTAGGAAAATGAAACGGAATTTTTCACCGTTTCAATTTCACCTTGGGAAGAACTGGGGCGGTGGTTGTGGGCAACACTAACTTTGTTGACCCTGAAGTCTAGGCAGTTAGGGCCTGTGAACGTGGCATTTGCAGGGTTTCACTGGACCTGCTGCCTTGGAAAAGCTCTCTGGAACAACCAGAGGTGCTGTTAGCAAGGCCCGCTTCCTGTGTGAGTACCTATTGTGGAGCCCTGCACTGAATGGGAGGTTTGTGAGAAGTGGTTTCCCACCAGCACACAATGCTGCCCCTGGGCCATGTAAATACACATTCCACTCAGGGTCAGCCGAACAGGGACTGGCCAGGATGCCCTTGCAGAGAGAAAGATATTTTGGAGTTCCATTTATTTATAGTGGCCGGTGGAAAATTAATAGGCTTATTAAATCTATTTTTAAAAATAAAAGGGAAGTCTCTTATCTAGTATTGTTTGTTGCATGCAAATCAGTTAGCCGTGCTGTATTTTAATTTTACTAATTTGTTGCTCTAGGAGATGAATGTCACTGTCTTACTGATTTGTCTATATTTGAAACTTGAGTTTCTTGTTGTAAGAGTTCTTATGCCTCAGAAAGATTTTTTTGGATTCTTTGATGAAAGACATAATAGGCTGAGGCAAAAGAAAATAAGTTAGTGACCTTAGAAGATACTAGATCAAGTTGTCTCTGGATTTAGAATGACGGCGTTGAGCAGTAAACAAAGGCCTAGCGATCAGAGCAGGCACGATTCTTACTTGGGAATGGCAACACAAATTTTTGTCTATTCCTTGGACTTGAGATCTTTTAAAAACCATTTAAACTTTTGTTAATAAAACAGAAAAGTAAATTCAGGGCAACTGCTTTGTTCTTGCAGATTATCTGACCATATACCAGGATGGCTCAGTCAGTTGAGCATCTGATTCTTGATTTTGGTTCAGGTCACGATCCCAGGGTCGTGGGATTGAGCCCCGCATCGGGCTCTGTGCTGAGCATGGAGCCTGCTTAAGATTCTCTCTGTCTCTGTTTCTCTCTCCCCCAATTGTGCTTGCTGTCTCTAAAATAAAAAAAAAAAAAAAAAAAAAAAAAAAAAAAGATTGTAATGTCTAACAAAGTTAGGTAAATGAAATTAAAAAGAGAACAAATTAAATACTAAAAATCATAGCAATCTTTCCTTCAAATATCCGGGGCCTCCTTAAATAGTATTCAGTGTAGCTCATTTGCAATCATAAAAAAATCATCAAGATCAATCATATTGTACAACCCCCAAAGGAAAAAACCGAGGGAACTCATGGGTATTTTTCACAGCTTCATTGTAAAGTCCAAGATCAAAAGGATGGTTATCTTCTTTAAACTGGACATAAGATACACACATGATGGTTGCCTTGGCTCTTAACTCTTCCAGCTATTTCCATGATTCCAGAGATTTCTTCATCAAGGGGCTCCATCAACTCAATGGTCTCATGTTTTCCTTTCTCCATCTGAAAGAGTAAACGTTCTCCCAGTAGAATGACTCTTTTCCAGCCTCCCTACAAAGCAGACCAGCTGGATGATGAACTGAGCTAGCCATGCTGGCTAGCATGTGTGACCTGGGGAACTTCATCACGTCCACGATGATTGTTGTGAGCTTGATTATTTGCTTTGAGTACAGGGCATGAATCTGATCAGGAGAGGTTGAATGGGAGTCCCATCTAGCAGGCCTGGATTTACTGGAATCTGGTCCTACCCTGTTCCTGACCTCCAGTTTTGCTGACCATCCTTGCAGAGGGGGACCTGGCCCTCAACATCCATTTTCTTATCCCACCAGCCTCCTGTTCTTACTTCCTTCAAGATTTTACCAAATGAATGTGTTTCACCAAAGTGATTTATTTATTTATTTTTAAGTTTATTTATTTATTTTGAGAGAGAGAGAGAGCTAGCAGGGGAGGGGCAGAGAGGGAAGAGGGGAGGGAGGGAGAGAGAATCCCAAATAGGCTCTGCACTGGCACTGTGCCCCTCCCCAAAGTGCTTTAAAGAGTGTAACATAAAGTCCTAAAGAGAGAAATCCCTGCTAGAATTGGATAGCTTTTCATTTGGATTAATAATTTTGTTCAGAATCTGTCAGGTGAATTGTGAATATACAGACTATAATATAAGGACAGCCATCTTTGTCTACTAGAGAGTGAACTTAAAATTTTCTTCTTTTACATCTAAGCAGCTTAGTTTGGTGCAGTAGTTCTCACAGTGTGGTGTGGGGGACCCTTTTGTGGGGATCATGAGGTGAGAACTATTAATAACCCTAAAATGTTCTTTGTCTTTTTCATTCCCATGCTTCTGAGTTCTTCTGTGACATTCATGGCAATATTTTTTGCGTGTGTCTTTCATGCATTGTCATTATGGGAAATATGAAAATTGAATTGGAGAATACGGGTTTTGTATCTGAGTTGACATTTAAAATTGTTTTGCTGGAAAGATTTTGACATCTTAACAGACTCCTCAGGTTTAGAATTTGCATGATTTCAGATTAAAAGTATCTTGCACTGAGCAGAACCTAGGTGTTTATTAAATGAATAAATGTAGCCCCCTTATATTTTCTTAATAAATTATATTAGTGTAATTAATGATGTCCTCCTCGTTCACAGGGAGTGTTTAGAATATAGGCAGGCACCATACATTCAACCATTTAGATTCATCCACTTGCACGTAAAGCACATGGATAGGAGTCATTATTTTCATCTAGGAAAACCAACCTCCTTAATGCTCTGTGGTACGTGACAGTTTTTTTTTTTCCCTTGAGAAGAGGAAAATAGTTTTCCTAAAGAATTCCACATTTTTGTGTTTTTTAAAAAAATGTTGGTCTAAATTAGTAATTTGGTTGCATGTATTATCTCATACTAAAATTTTATAGTAATAAGTTAATCTGAAATAGTAAATAGATGTTTCCTTACGTGAGTCTTTGCACCTGCTAATTTGTTTCTTTGTGAGTTTTGTCACTTCATGTGGACTTTCTGTTTCAGTAGGTTTTAAGCTCAAAGAAACACCTGGTGTGTGTTTTGTGTTTAGTCACTTTAAGTGAAATACCATGTTGCTTATGAGAATGTCATCAATTGTAGTGATTCTTCAAGAAATAACACCATGCTGGTTTTCAGTGTATCCTGTAGTATTCTCTCATTGACACCCACCCCCTTCGCCTTAGAGGTGGAGAAAAGAATGAGATATTAAAAAAAAAAAAAAAATTGAACCAACATCTACGATTGTTAATGAAATGTCAGAAATCTTTGAAATACATACTTAAGTGTAAATAGACAAAACACCAACGATCTTAATAGTGCGGATTGTTTTCCTTATAAAGAGTGTTCTATGACATCTGTTTACATAAACAAAACTGGGTATGTAACGTAAACATGGTTGAATTCTATATGAGCTGATTCGAGAAACAATTTTAGTATCCTCCTGGCTGATCAGAAGTGAAGATTGAGGTAGGGGGCATGTTTTGAAGACAAACTCCTCTTCTGGAACACTTAAGTCGAGAAAAGAGGCCACAGCTGGGAAACCAAATTTAGACACTGGAGTTTATCTCCGATGAAAGGGTTCATAGAGCATGGAGGTCTGTTGACTCTGTGTTGTTTCATCAGAAGTGTCCAGCTTGGATTCTGTTTTAGTTATCCAGTGTAACATTTCACTGTAATGCTGCTTAACCCCGTGCCTGTATTTCTAGAATCCTAGGATTCTAGTACAGTGACTGGCACACAGTGGGTGCTCAATAAATATTTGTTCAGCCAACAGATGATAATTTTGTTCAGGTCCTTTTGTAATGCCATTTTAGAAGGTATCTTTCAACTAAGTCCTTTTGAGATCTTGAAAATAATAGAATCTCGAAACCCTTCGTACGAAAGGCCTTATTCTAACCACCTCATCAATAATTCGGTCAGCTGCATTCTTGCTTTTGTGGTTAGTCCTGGCACATCTCATTAACAGTCAACCATGGAGAGTATCACTCTACTAGTTTAAAATATGGTGTATGCAGGGGTTTTTCCCCCTCCCTGGTTAACTTTTAACCATCTGGACTACATGCTAATACAATGAATTTGCTTACCCTTCCTTAAGCTACTTTAAAAATGTTTTAAAAATTATTAAATCTGTACCTTGGTAAGGATACATCAAAAATTCAGAGTTGTTGCTGTTGTATGGGGAGCAGTGGAGGATAGGTGAGAAATGTACTTTTACTGAGTGGCTTTGAAAGTTACTTTTTGAATTTTGTGTCATGTGCTTGTTCAATTAAAAAAAAAAAAACAGGAAGGGGTGCCTGGGTGGCTCAGTCGGTTAAGTGTCACGTTGAGATCTCCTTGCTCATGGGATGGAACCCTGTGTTGGACTTGTCGCTGACAGCGTGCAGCCTGCTTCAGATCCTTGGTGTCTGTCTGTCTGTCTGTCTGTCTGTCTCTGCCCTTCCCCTGCTCGTGTGTGTATGTGTGCATGCTCTCTCTCTCTCAAAAATAAACATTAACAAAAAATAGAAAAGAAAAGGGGGTGCCTGGGTGGCTCAGTCCATTTGTTAAGCATCCAACTCTTGATTTCGGCTCTGGTCATAATCTCACGGTTTGTGGGTTCGAGCTGACAGCACAGAGCCTGCTTGGGATTGTCCCTGTCTCTGCCCCTCCCACTGCCTCTCTTTCAGAATAAATAAACTTAAAAAAAATAAAAATAAAAATACAGTTGACACACAATAGTTTATTAGTTGCATGTGTACAACAGTGATTCAACAATGATGAACATTGCAAAACACCATGATAATGTTTTATATAATTTTTAAAGCCACTGACCTGTGAATTCTGCATCAGCTTGTCCACTTTGTGTTTCCTTGGGAGAATCTTGAATGTTATAATCAGTTGGCTATTCTTACCATCACTTTCTATTTGAGTCTCCTTGGGCAGATTACTCAATAGTTGCTACATATGTAAAAGAGGAACACCGCCCACCTCACATGAATATTGTGAAGCTGGATGAGCATTAGTGCGAGGTGGTTCACACAGTGCTCTTGCCCACCACGCCCCCCCCCCCCCCCCCCCCCCGGCTAAAGGAAGATCTTCGGAGCTCTTCTTCTAATGCTTTCCCAGAAAGCAGTCAATTGTTTGGTGCTTGTAACACATTTTTACCCCCAAATAAAGGGTGTTATGTGTGGCTGTTAGGTACTCAGTGGTTGCACAAATGTGAACTTAATTCTTGATACGTTTGGGGTTTTATTAAAGGGGAGTCTAGAAGCCATGTTAAGCACCCCTGTTACAGATGCAGAAACTGAGATGCAGACAGCCTGTGCAGGAATACCCTGAACCACAGAGGACAGGCAGTGCTGTGGGGGTTTCAGGCAGATAATGGTGCCTGAGGACTGGGTAAGGAGTGAATTGCGGGTGCGGGGAAGGAGAGCGTGTCTTCTGACTTCACATCTCATCTCTTTCTACCTTCTCATGCAGTTTGGAGGTAGGTGGTATGGTGGTGGGAAGTCTTAGAACTGGAGGGGGCTTTAGAAATGATCTTTCCAGGGGTGCCTGGGTGGCTCAGTTGGTTAAGGGTCCAGCTCTTGGTTTCAGCTCAGGTCATGATCGCATGGTTTCATGAGTTCAAGCTCCAACAGCACAGAGCCTGCTTGGGATCTTCTGTCTCTCTGTCTGTCTCTCTGTCTCTCTCTCTGTCCCTTTCCCACTCACGCTATTTCTGTCTCTCTCAAAGTAAATAAATAAACTCAAAGAAATGACCTTTACATTCTTGGACTATAGTTTTCTAGACTTTTCTTCAATGCCCTATAGAAAAGGCTATAAAGAATGAGCCATACAAGTCCAAATTTCATTGAAAATATGTATTTTCAGTTACCTGCATCCATGGATAAAGTATGTGGGGAAAGTTAGGTTGGATACGTGTGTAAATAAGGGCTCATAGCTTTGGAATGTTTCACTGCAGGTGCTAGAGTGTCATCCTTGGGAGGTCAGATTTATTGTGCTGAGTGTAGCTGGAGTTGAGGTGTTCTAATAAAAATGTCTAATTACATATGTAAACTTCAAACAAAGCAAACTTCAAACTTGAACAAACCAAACAAACATTCGTTAAGCTTTTGTTTGTAGATGGGTCCCCTTTCCTTTTAGCTAATATTTGCAGAACTGAGTTGTTACGTATATACGGATGTGGATCTCAGGTCCAGAGACTGTAAATATACAGGGCTGTAATTTTTTTTCCCTATAGGTTTTATATTTTTTATTTTTATTTTTTATTTAAAAAAATTTTTTTAACGTTTATTTATTTTTGACAGAGAGAGAGAGACAGAGCATGAACGGGGGAGGGTCAGAGAGAGGGAGACACAGAATCTGAAACAGGCTCCAGGCTCTGAGCTGTCAGCACAGAGCCCGACGCGGGGCTCGAACTCACGGACCGCGAAGTCGTTCGCTCAACCGCCTGAGCCACCCAGGTGCCCCGGTTTTATGTTTTTTAAAAGATTTGGGACGTATTGAGTTATGGAAGCAACCTCTGTATTATTTATGGAGAATTATAAAAGTAGCCTCAGATTAGTATAGCGTTTACATATAATCTGTAGATATATAGACTCCCCTTCCCCCACCAAAAATGGTGCCTTCTAGATAGTAGGGTTTTTTTTTTTTTTTAATGTTTATTTAGTTTTGAGAGAGAGAGAGACAGAGCATGAGACAGAGCATGGGGAGAAGCAGAAAGAGAGGGAGACACAGAATCTGAAACAGGCTCCAAGCTCTGAGCTGTCAGCACAGAGCCTGACGTGGGGCTCGAACTTGGGAATGGCGAGATCATGACCCAGGCCGAAGTCAGATGCTTAACCAACTGAGCCACCCATGCACCCCTGCGTAGTAGTTTTGAGTTCAGACATGGGTGTGCTTTGCCATTTAAGCAAAGGCAAACTAAAAGTACACACACACAAAAAAACATGTATGTATTCTTGAAGGCAAGGCCTATATATTAGACAAGTTGGCATCCCTCCTTGTTCCCCAGATCACAGTGGACAATTCTTTTTTACTTGTTGCTTAAGCCATTATTTATTTTAATCCAGGGAGGTGGTGGTGGTTTTAATCTGAACTCGATTTCACAGGATTTCTTTGTGGATTTAAACACTGCACCTGAATGTCCTGTGTTTATAATTGGATGCAAAAAGCAAGAATGTTTTTAAGGCTGAGAACTTTTTAGACGACCGTGATTTAACTTCGCTAATGAACCCATATCAGACAAGAAGACAAATTCCAGACAATTTGTGCCTCAACCAACCAGCTGGGTGCATACCTACAGGTACTGCTCATGTCTCAAGAGGTTTTTCTGCTTGAACAGTGATCACCCCTCCTCCTTTCATTCACGTGGCAAGCCGTGGCAAGAGTCTTTCTTCCACAGCTGTGTGGAACTCAGCTGTAAAATTAGATTTCATTGGCATAAAAACACAGTGATTACCATCGCTGTTTGCTCAATACATTCTTTTTTCCAACATTTTGCTTAGATCCTTCCTCCCTTTTATGCACGAGGCTCAGGTTCTACTTTCACAAGTAAGAGCAACTATAGGTTTTCAGAGTTTGAGTAAGCCTCTTTCTAGCTTGAGTTTAATCTGTGCTAAGTCAGCAGTGGTGTTTGAAAGTGTGGTCTGTTAAGAGCAGAAAAGAACCTTAAAGGCTAATCTATACTCTTGTCCTTTTATGAAAGGGGACATTTCAGCTTCAGAGTAAATGGGCAAACCCTGGATTAGAACTCAGACTTTTCAGTTCTCAGTCCTGGAGTCCTACTGTAATGCTTTTTACCATAACACACTGGTCCTTTGAGCTCTTGATAGCCAAGGGGCTGTGAAAATTTCAGATAAAAATCCATAGTCCCTCTCCATATCCTTCCCCCCCCCCCCCCATTTAATTTGATTTATTAAAAAGCAAAGGGGAGTGTTTTCCTGTCTCCAAGTACCTTTCCAGTCCATGGTACGGGAGAGGTGAGGGCAAGAAAAAACACTAAAACCACCCCGGTTTTCTCACGTCCAGGTTTGTAAATGGCCACATGCTAATCTGCATGGGCAGAGCCAGGCTCAGGGAGCTGGTTTCATGTTGCCGAGAAGGGAGAGAAAAACTCTCCTCTCAGGCGCAGGGAGGTGGTAAAAACAGATGTGTGCTGATCGATGGGCAGATTTTTCTCAGCTCCAGAGGTAAAGATGATTGCACAGTGTTTCTGTTTTGTTTCAATCGCTTTTCCTCCCCTATTGATGCTATTGGTGTTTCCATAGTTATTATTAGAAAGCTGTTTCTTTCTAGTTTTGCTCTGAAGGCTAGAAATGACAACCATTTTCAGAGTTTCCAGGTCTTGAAATACCGGTCCAGGGCTTTACCTTTTAAAACCAGTGTGGAGCAGTAAGGAAAGAGGTTTTTCTGATGAGGAAGATAAAATAACAAATGATACTTTGACATCGTATTAGTTGTCAGGAATGTGTTCAGCTAACTTTTTTCCTTCTCTCCCCTCCTCTCTCTGAGCTCTCTCCCTCCTTCTTTGTCTTTCTGAATCTTGCTAATAAAGCTTACAAAGGGAGACCACACATTAGGAAGTTGTCAGTCTTTTGACTGATGGCATATGGGCATAAAGGCCACCCATATGAGACAAGGTTCGTGAACATAGTTTTTCTTTATTTCTTTTTTCTCTGCTCTGTGATTCTCTGTCATAATTCTGACTTTTCTACATTTTGTTTTGTTTTGTTTTACTACAGCCACGGCACAGACAAATGTAAATCAGCTGCACAAATGTTTGTCATAATAAATTTTTATTAGACTTAGCCATTTAGAAACTTGTAATCACTCATAAAGCATTAGCTACCTGATAGTTACATTGTTGTAAAAGAATACAGTGATTTCTTAGTTTCCTCGTAGCACCCTTTTGCCCCAAACACAACTTGGTAAAGTAAACCCCCCCCTGTCTTCCATGATTGAGTTAGTTTGTCCTTTTGTCTTTCTGACTACTGCTGGGGTTTTTCTTGCCTTTGCAACAAGAAAAAGTTGCTTTTTCTTATTAGTATTGTGTAAATGGCTAGAACGTTTCTCTGGTACGTTTGTAACAATTTTCTAAAAGCTGGCCCACAGTGTTAGAAGTCAATTGGTATTTTTAGTAGAGAAGGAAATTTTCTTGAAGTGTGAATCAAGCTATGGTTTTACTAATGTACCCATGACAGCATTTTTCTCTGGCTGTAGAACAAGCATGTTGCAGGCAAAATGTTTACATGCTGCTTAGATTATGTGAATGTGATTGGTTAATCTCTGTTTTATTGGAAAAAATACAAACCTTATGGAATCACAGTTATCTTCAGTGGCATGAATTTTGAAGAGTATGTATTAGGCCAAAAAAAATCAATCTAATCAGTATTACTTAGATTAATATTTTAATAAATATTAATAATAAACAATAAATGTTAATTTTAATAAAAATTTAATAAAAATAATTACGGGTTAATATTTATTAGATTATTTATTTGCCCAATTGCTTTATAAAAAGTTCCCGTAATTGATACGTTTTCATCAATGTCCCACTCATCAAGGAACCCATTTGGTTTCTGAAAGTGCATTTTAAAATGCAGAATGGAGGGGCGCCTGGGTGGCGCAGTCGGTTAAGCGTCCGACTTCAGCCAGGTCACGATCTCGCGGTCCGTGAGTTCGAGCCCCGCGTCAGGCTCTGGGCTGATGGCTCAGAGCCTGGAGCCTGTTTCCGATTCTGTGTCTCCCTCTCTCTCTGCCCCTCCCCCGTTCATGCTCTGTCTCTCTCTGTCCCAAAAATAAATAAACGTTGAAAAAAAAAATTTTTAATGCAGAATGGAGGCGAAAAGTTAACGCTGATCATGTGCGTTCTTCTTATTGGTTTCCTCACAGCATCTGCTTTTTAGACACTTCCCTAGGATCCTCTAGAAATCAGTCAAAAACAACGTCAGAGTGTAGGTGAAGTGAGCCTGGGAGCCTGTGCCTCAGGGCCTGACTTGAGATGTAACTCAGAGTCCCCTCTTTCTCCTGCAGCTGTGTGGGCTCCTTTGGTTCTGAGGGTTATACTTCGCTCCTTTTGGTGTTGTTACGTTTCTTTTTCTCTTGTCGTCTGAAACTAATTTGTGTACTGTACTGCCAACTCACATTTTGAATTAATGTAAGGAAATTTGGGTCATCGGCCCATGGAGTGAGGGACCAGGACATTTTGTTACTAATTTGAAGGCCAGGTTCACTGATTTAAAAACTCTCCCAACAGCGATTAGGGCTTTGGTTTTTTCAAGTTAGAAAAGCTTCCTAGTATATAATTGCTTTCTCTGGCCTTTGGAAATGGATCTGCGGTTCTCTCCTGAGAATCCAGTTTTTCATGAATTTGGCCGGTGTGTTTCTTGGTATAGGCTGGGGCCAAAATACCATGGAAAACCTTTTTAGACTTGGAGTTGGGAAAGCCAAATAAGAGGAAAAAGTAATAAGCCAGTTGCCTAGAGTAATGTAAAAACTGAAGACCTTTTGTAATATTCTTTTAAAATAAGGTGTTCTTTAAAAGCTTTGGGGCATATTTGGACGGAGTTAAATGTCTTAACTAACAGTGAGGATCTGTTCGTTTCTCAGAGCGCCCAGCCCCCACGCCTGCTGTTAGCTCAGGACTTCTTCCCTAGTGCTGGGCCTTGCTAGCAGGTAATCAAGGTGGCAAACGACTGGCTCTCGCAGGAGAGGGGGAAGTTAACCACAAGTGCTCGTGTGGCATCCCTCCCCTGTCAGTCAGAAGACGAGAACTAGCTGGGCATGAAGCACTTGTGGTTTTAGTGTTAGGATGTGTGGTTAGGGGGAGAGGTTGTGAAGGCCTGTGGTTGTTACCGAATTCTTTGAAATGGAAGCATGGGTATGGGTAAGAACAAAATAAAGAACAGGAGTGAAACCTTGGGGCCCTGCGTAAAAATAAATAAATAAATAAATAAATAAATAAATAAATTCAGAGGATTAGAAAAAAGCATTGTAATAGAAATCATCCATTTTCCATTTTTTTTTTTTTTTTTTAAATTTATTTTTTCAACGTTTATTTATTTTTGGGACAGAGAGAGACAGAGCATGAACGGGGGAGGGGCAGAGAGAGAGGGAGACACAGAATCGGAAACAGGCTCCAGGCTCCGAGCCATCAGCCCAGAGCCTGACGCGGGGCTCGAACTCCCGGACCGCGAGATCGTGACCTGGCTGAAGTCGGACGCTTAACCGACTGCGCCACCCAGGCGCCCCCATTTTCCATTTTTTAATTCTCATTAGTCTTGCAGCACATTTATTCTTTATTTGTAAAGGGTAGTGGTTTGAATGAGACCTTTGCAAGAACTCTGTTGTGTGTGAAGGGGACGGTGTGAATGTGGTACAGCCTTGTCTGAAATACTTGAGTTCCGTGATCCATTTGGCCAGCCCGGATACACATTTGTCTAGGGGAGAAAGAACCCAGACCAGAAAAATGAATGTTTTGTCAGGGTGGTTTGTCATGAGACTTTCTGACTCAAATGAAAAACAGTTACAGCTCAGTTTTCCAGAGATCACACATCTGGCCATTCAGCTTCTCTTAGAGCTGATAATCAGCAAATGGTCAAGGAAGGTGGCTCAAGGCACATAGGGGAGCTTCAGTGACCCCACAGAGACTGTTCCTTTCTACTCGTGTACATGACTAGCAGTCTGGCTTCCTAAGGAGCCCAAGGAAGAGGTAAGACAGCAAATTTAGGATACGGTCCTGAAATGTGAGGAGGGATGGTCTGCAGTGTTTCCTAATGAGAAAGAGGAAAAAACCCAAAAAGTAGGCATGAATTTCTCTGCATACAAGGTCAAAATGCTTCAGTAACTCCTTAACACATCACCTTGTGATTGCAGACAGTATTGTTGTAAACAGTGACCCCACATCCCTGAGAAAAACTAAAGTTATGGCCAGCCTTCTCTGTAATGAAGATGTGTGACTTTCCATCCACAGTCATTGCAAATAGAGTAAGTTTTGGTCCTCATGGTCAACTGTTTGGGTAGTAAGCCTTCCACATTTATTGCTTCATCTTTTCATTCCATTAAAAAGTCATATGGGGTCTCTTGGGTATGTCACATGGGTCTCCTCAGAGCGGTGGGGTTGAGGCACACCTGTTCAAATGGAGGACCGGTGCAGTTTATTTGGGTTACCAGTCCAAACACAGGAGACTCACCTTCTCAGGAGCTGATCGATTGAATGATTGATGCCTAGTAAGCCTTCCCAAGCCTTCTGGCTGGACTTAACCTTCTTTTTTTTTAAGTTGAAGTATTTATTTTGAGAGAGGAAGAGAGTGCAAGCAGGGGAGGGAGAGAGAGGGAGAGAGGGGACAGGATCTGAAGCAGGTTCTGTGCAGACAGCAGACAGCCCGATGTGGGGCTCAAACTCACAAGCTGTGAGATCATGACCTGAGCCGAAGATGGATGCTTAACTGCTTATCCGTCTGAGCCACCCAGGCGCCCCCGGACTTAAACCTTCTTTAACTGTCAATGTTTAATGGCAGTGTGGTTTTCCCACTTTAATACCTGAATATTTGACTTTGCATTTTGTATTGGGGAAACTTGCTACATTTCTCCTCATCACTGGGAAATAACCAAAACGGTACTAGTGTGTATCCTATTTTATGTTTTGCATCTGTGGTTTTCATTTTTCTTAAAGTCCCCTTCTTGCCTTTTCGTTTATCCTTCAGTCTGTGATGCTAAATTGTATTCCGTCATAATGTTAAGGGACAACTTGGACGTGGTTTCCTTTCTAAATAGCTGGGCATTATCTTTTTTTTTTTTTTTTAATGTTTATTTATTTTTGACAGAGAGAGAGAGACAGAGCATGAGCGGGGGAGGGGCAGAGAGGGAGACACAGAATCTGAAGTAGGCTCCAGGCTCTGAGCTGTCAGCACAGAGCCCGAGGCAGGGCTCGAATTCACAGACCTCGAGATCATGACCTGAGCCACCCAGGTGCCCGGGCATTATCTTGCTTAGAGATAACTTACTGATTATTTCCATATATCTCTTGCATTTCAGGCAAATGAGACTCTCCTACGTATGCGTATGGAGCCTAGAAATGGGAATTTAAATATTGCTGGCTGTGTGTACCACCTCACCTCGATGAATCTCTTACCTAATATTCCACTCAGGATAAAGTCTGGTTTATCTCTGCTAAAACTCAGAGATTAGAAAACAGACATCGGCTTTTAGCAAGCCAGTGGCCTAGGAAAAAAGAGGATCGATCAGCAGCTTTGGTTATGGAGAAGGGAGACTCTGTGCCAGGGTTCACAGTGGCTTTCTATGCATTATATTCATCCTTCCATTTTCCTCCATGATTAACAGTGTGGTTGAGTTTAGACAGTAGGAGTGTCTGATGTTTATAAATTCTCACTGATTGCCATCTGAGTGATGGTCATATAGTTGACTTTATTTTATGTGCAGTTCCTCCTGCCTTCCCCTCCCCTGCTCCCCTCCACAGTCTGCAATAACCACTATACATCTGTGAGGTAGACAATCCATTGTAGTAGGGGGGAAGAAAAAAAAAAGATTCAGGCATCTTTTTTTCTTTATAGAATAGTTGCATTACCAGAATTGTCTGTACAGTTTTCAAAAGCAAATGCCACTTACCTCTTTTTGCCGGTGGACTTGGGTTTCTTCGGGTGTTTTTGCAACTCTGGGCTCCCATCCTCCATCTGTCTATAAAACCTGTGTGGGCCTCAGGTCTCTCCCCTAATCCCAGAGTTGCAGGGCCTAGAGTTTAACTCCATAATTTGGAAGTGACATCTGTGCTTAAGAGTGTTACCTGGCAAGACAGGATTGCTATGTCCTGTTAATAGCGAGTCCCATTGTGTAACATGGCACCAACCAGGAGCTTTCTTCCGTTGCAACTGTCACTGTAAGATATAATGTTGGTGTTGAGATATTCTTTGGTATTAGGGCCAGCGGGCCAGGAACACTTGAATTTTGTGTCAGATTACAACTGTCTCCTGCTACCCAGTGCCTGCAGTTATCCCCAAGAGACAGTGACAAATAGGAATAAAATAGCACTGGTGAATTGGATTTGAGTCTCAACCCCAAATACTGAAAATCAGGCAGCTGGGTTGGACCAGTGGAGCATAAATAGCTTTAGCCCAAAGCAGGTCCTGACTAAGGACCTCAGTCCTGGCCCCCCTCCTCCTTGCCCCCCATCATCATTTACTGTTCTCTGGCCTAGTGGGGGGACCTCCAGGCTGCAGGGACCTACCGGCAGGCCCTGAAGTTGGTTTGCTCCTGCTGCCTCATTGGGTGAGAAAAAAGGTGCAGGTTCCATCCTTGTGCTCGTGTGTGACATGACCGGGGACTGCTTGTGTGGCAAAGGGCTTTGGCCCCTCACTGCTTTAGCAGGGAAGGGAGAGAAGACAGAGCCATAATCTGTGCCAGCAAGTGCCTTGGAACTCTTCCTGGGGAGGAGTGAAGAAAAGATAGAGGAGAGTGCTTCTTCACCCCAGAGGCTTCATAGTCAGACCCCTGATGTAAATTACTGCCCTGTTTATCCAGCCTGCAGTTCGGAAGAAACGTGAAGTAAAACATTCCACTTAAGAAACAAGCCTGTGTAATATCAGCAGTCTGGAGAAAGTAGCTGGCCTTTCCTCATGCACTAGTAGGATTAAGTATATTAGGAATACAATTGACATGGACATCAGTTCTCCATCGTTCGACCTACTCAAACGGTGATGTCATGACAGTGTCAATGGGATTACCTTAGTTAATTTTATTGAGCAAGAATCTGTTTCCTTCATCAGGATAAACTATTGGGCTTTGGGTTTTGTACCTTTATTTGCTTAGGAACTGAGTAATTGCCTCATAAAACAGCATGATGGTACTATTAACACTGAATTATAAGACCTGTTATTATAGAATGTGCTTCCTTAGTTGGGACAAGACTTCGTTGTTTGGTGCTTAAAATAATTAGTTTCTCCAAATGGGGTTATAATGAATAGTGTAAAATTTTACCTGTTTAAAATAAAAAAGTTTACAATCTCTTGGGTGGCTTTTATGCATCATTTGATACTTCCAGAGAAGGATTTTCTTTGGGTGGGATTGTGGGAGAGGGAAGTATATTTAATGTTCAGAATGGAGGGGTTTAAGAATGAGAAAAATATTTGTTTTCTGTCATACCCATCTGGGACAGATTTGAGACAGTCATTAAAGGATTTGTCCCACAGTTTTGCCTGGTTTGGACATTGAGTATTAAAGTGTTCATTGATCAAATATCCTTGCATTTGATATTTGGGAGGACTTTATTATGAATGACAAAAAGTTTATGTGGCTTTATTTCTGAATGGACTTAAATGCATGTATTTGTTGTCTCTTCCTTGCACATGCTATTATTAAACTTTTTGTGCCATAAATTTTTAGGCATAAGTGAAGGATGTTTAAATACTTCTGAAAGAACAAATTATAATTCTGTATAGGAATTTGTTATTGTTTTTCCGACTATTGGAAAGCTAATTATTGGTACCAAGTACCATTTTGGAATGAGAGTGCACTTTGTACTGTTTTGAATACTTGTTTGAAAATCATTTATTCTGTGAAGCAAGGTAGTCTGCCTTTCAGCCCTACACTGCACAAGGTGCCTTGGGTTCTGTCTGGGATATGGGGAAGTTCAAGATCTCCACAGCGATAAAGATATAAATACACAGCAGGTTAAATTCAATTCAAGGAAATGACGAGAGAGAGATAATTAGAACATGATTAATTACCAAATTAATGGCAAGGTCAGAAATTGTAACAATTGTAGTATAACCTTTGTTAACTTGCTTGGATTAACTGCTTATGAACAGTATTTTGATCTTAATGAAAGGGAACACCTGTTTTTATAGGTCATCCTCTTTGGCCTTGTTTTCTGTAATTAAAGATAATGATACCACCAGTTTTTGTTTGACACTTGACCTTCTCACAGTTTTGTCTAGTTTTAGATCCAAAAAGATCCCTGGGGCAGGGTAGTTGCTATTATTCATATATTTTAAAAAATTATAACTAAAAGACAAAGTCTAGGTCCAGGAGGTTATGTTCACATAGCTGCTTGGAAACTCAAGTCTGTGGTCTCCTAGTTTAGGCTGTTTTCTTGCTTTTGCTTTACCCTTCTTGGGGGCTGACACAATTATGCAGTGCTCTAGGGGCGTCTGGGTGGATCAGTCGGTTGAGCGTCCAACTTTGGCTCAGGTCATGATCTCACGGTTCATAGGTTCGAGCCCCACGTCGGGCTCTGGGCTGAGAGCTCAGAGCCTGGAGCCTACTTCAGGTTCTGTGTCTCCCTCTCTCTCTGCCCCTTCCCTGTTGTGCTCTGTCTGTCTGTCTGTCTCTCTCTCTCAAAAACAAATACTAAAAAAAATAATGCAGCACTCTGTGATTACAATGATTTGATTTTCAGCTGACTTCATCACAGTGCACTTAAATTGCTGACTTGTTAGAGATGACTTTTCGGGGTCCTGAGTCCTTTTTAAAAGATGGTGGTTCTTTTGCAGGAAGCCAGTTGAGGGAAATTCTCCATGAATGTACGTCACAATGATGATGACCGACCAAATCCCTCTGGAACTGCCACCATTGCTGAACGGAGAGGTCGCCATGATGCCTCACTTGGTGAATGGAGATGCAGCCCAGCAGGTTGGTGCAGCAAGAGGGGAATTTAAGTACAGTTGTCTGAGTACAAAACATTAGCTCAGTCATTGTTTTTGCTTGAGATTCAATATCTGTGATTTTGAACATTAATAGTTCCGGAGGTAGGCGGTGCTGTTGTAGAATTACTGTATGCTTTCAAAAATATCCCGTTGTGTTTTCTGAGAACAGCAAATCTGATCTCATTCAGTTAGTATTCCTGGTGAAGCGTCACAAAAATGTCTGATTTTGGAAATGAATCATTTTGAAAATATGTACAAGTCTTTGGAATAAAATGTCTGTTTATTCATGTCCTATATTATGCTTGACTGGTTTGCCTGGTCGGCCAGAGCAGGACACTCAGAGGGAGGGTCAGGTTTTGATCTCACACAGGGCGTGAGTGACCTGGGCAAGATGCACAGGCCCATGTGAACCCACTCTGGCCCCTGGGGCCGCCCTTCCATACGTAGAGCCTGCTGCTCAGAAGATGATGGTACTTCTTTTCTGTAAAACTTCTTTGTCAGTATTATTGAATGCTACCGAGTAGAAAAGATGTTTCTGAACTCGTTCATGTAACGCTTGGGAAGAGAGAGATTTAAGTGGTAAGTAAAACTGTAAGGAAATTATTAGGTGAGCCCTTCTGATAACACATTGTTTTTATTGACCACAAAAACCGGGTCTGCTTAGTCTTCTATTCGATAAATAGCGTTTGTCTTTGTGCCGTTCTTTAGAAGCATGAAAGTTTCTGTCTTAGGAAAAGTAGAATTGGGAACAGTTGCTTGAAGAGTATTTACCCAAACTCTGTCAATGATTCAAGTGAGTTTTAGACAGCCATTCAGGTGATGGGAGTACATGCCCATTTCCCCTCCCCGCAATCTTTCCTGGTACAGGAACACCCTTTCTCCATCATAGCCCATTCAGGCGGCATCTCTGCCTCTACTGGATCTTACTTTGCTGCCTCATTTATTTATATTCCTTTCTTCTTCTTTAGACCGTGACCCTCTCAAGAGCAAAGCATATCTAATGGTGCTCAGTAAACGTTGGTTGGTTGAGTGAATTTCACCCCTTCTCACCTCTGATACAGGCATCTCCCTTCCTGACTCTTCAGTCTCTCTCTCTCGGTGCTGGATCATTGCCACTAATCACACCGTGGTGTCTTTTACCTCAAACGCACAAACAGCCACCCCGTTCCCCCACCCAACAAAGCCAGAGCCTCTCCCTTGACTCCACAGCCCTTCCCAGTTACCACCTCCTGTCTCGGCTCCCTCGTGGCAGGTCTCCTCTAAGCACAGCCTCGGCCCCCTTAGCTCCATTGCTCCTCAACCCCAACGTCTTCACTTGGACCTGCTACCCTCCACTCCCCAGCCTGTCAGCAAGGCCTGTTGGCTTCATCTCAGGACCACTTGCTGAAACCATAATTTGCCACGTCCACTTCACTTCCGCTCCCACCGCTGGACTCCAAGCTGACGTCTCTCACCAGGGAGGACAGTTCCTCTCACTGGTCTCTCTGCTTTTATTTTTGCCACAGAAGGTATTTGCCACACCGCCCTCGTTGGAGAGAGTTGCTAAAAAACACATGCATCACGTCAGTGCCCTGCTCAGAGCTGTCCTGTGACACCCGGAATAAAATCCGAGTGAAGGGCCATGGCCCGGCAGCCTTCTGGCTTTAGTCCTTACGCGCTTCATCGTTCTCCCCCTGATCTGCTCACGGGAAGATCTCCACAGAGTGCCACGAATGGTTCAAGGTGCAGTGTCTGGTCTCCCTTCTCACTAATTAAAAGGTTTAAAAAACCCCAACGTGCTCAAATGCGACTCAACTTGGAACGCATCTTGGGACTCAGTGTCGTCACCTAGTTCCTGTTTGCACGTGAGACACACACACACACACACACACACACACACACACACACACAGAATTGAGCGGGGGAGGGGGAGAAGAGGGAGACCCAGAATCTGAAGCAGGCTCCAGGCTCGTTTGCGAGAGCTCTCTCCTCACGGAAAGCCCTACTAATGCTTTTGAAGGCTTTTACTGCGCTGTCCCTCTGAGGCAACACCTTTTCATCTCAACGTGGACCTTTTGGAGACACAGGGCTGACTTCAGTGATGGATGTTGCAGGCACTGCCTGGCAGGCCCTTGGGGGTGACATTTTGAGGGAGGCAGCCCTTGAGCCTCCTCTCCAATTCTACCATTCTAAAATGCTGCCCACTGGCCACGGGGCTGTGCCTCTGCATTTCTGCCGGGAGCGTGTATGGCGAGGCTTACCTTGTGTGTGTGTGTTTACAGCATTCTTAATACTTTGCAGCTGTGTGGAGGACATTCTAAACATTTCCGTATATGCAAAAGAACCACCGCAGTTATGAGAAAGCTCCTCAGTCCCCACAGGCCTCCTCCTCCTGAGTTTTGTACTGATGGTTTCTGGATTTAGTTAGTACAGGTCCTTGGCAAGATACGCGGCCCTACTCTGGCTCTTGAAATGAGAGACACTGTTAATTTTCATGATCCAAAGCTTGAAACTTTGGTCATTTTATAGAGGTAGCAGGAAAAAGATGATTCTTTTCTTAAAATGAAAAGCCACCTTCATTATGATTGAAGATGTAAGAAAACTATATATTACCAACTAAAAAACGAACAGGAACAATGGTAAACACGGAGTGTGGACCGAAGCGACTTAACAGCTTTGCTTATGTAACAGCTTCATTGAGATATAATCCACATGCCATGTAATTTGCTTATTTAAAGTACACAATTCACTGGAATTTGCTACAGTCACAGAATTGCACAACCATGACCACAATTTTAGAACCTTCTAATCATGATACAAAGAAACCCGGTTGCAGTCACTTCCCAGGCCTTTCTTCCCCATATTCCCAGGCGACCACTAATCTACCTTCTCTTTCTGTAGATAATTTGCCCGTTCTGGACCTTTCATGTAAATGAACTCGTGCTATATGTAGCCCATTGTGGCTGGCTTCTTCCACCTAGCGTAACCTTTTCAAGGATCATCTGTGTAGCAGCATGTATCGATACGTTATGCCTTTTTTACTGGCGTCACGTGGATATATTACATTTTGTTTATTCATCCATCAGTGGATGGACATTTGGGTCGTTTCCACTATTTGCCCATTATGAATAGTACTGCTGTGAACATTTGTGTGCAAATTTTTGTGTGGATGTACATTTTCATTTCTCTTGGATATCTACCTAGGATTGAAATGGGAGCAGCTTTATTTTGAACTGTTGTTTTCTAAATAAAGTATCTCTGTTTCTGTCACTATAATTTGTTCTACCTCTGAATAGATCAGCATAGCTAAATAAAGTTTGCTTCTTTTAATATGTCTGCCAGCATACTATTCTTGTGTTCTAAAAATCAGGTTTCCTGACCTGAGTTTTTGTGTATGACCATATCAATTATAGTGAATGCCCATCAATAATCAGAATATTGGTGCAAACATTTTCAGAACCTATGGTATATAAATTTAACTACCTTTGTTAGAGACTATTAGCATATTTTAGAGGTAATGTAATAGCTAGTTTTAAGCACAAAAGAGTAAGCCTCAGCCCAATTTCCAACTTTTTCTATTGGTTTAATATTTTAATAATCTCTGAAGAATTACAGCAGTCAGGGGTGCCTAGGTGGCTCAGTCGGTTGAGCGCCCAACTTCGGCTCAGGTCATGATCTCACAGTTTGTGAGTTTGAGCCCTGTGTCGGGCTCTGTGCTGACAGCTCAGAGCCTGGAGCCTGTTTTGGATTCTGTGTCTCCCTCTCTTTCTCTGTCCCTCCCCCACTCACACTCTTGTCTCTCTTGCTCTCAAAAATAAATAAACATTAAAAAAAAAAAAAAAAAAGAATTACAGCAGTCACCAGGGTTTAAATAAGGAAACCATTAGGTTGAGAACAGAAGAAGTGTTAACATAGAGTTTGCTGATTTGCTAACTTAATCTGTGACACTTGTAACCTAGAGGAGGGTGGAATGCCTCTTTATATTCTCGTGTTGTTGGTGACTCTTCTCATATATGTGTTCATGAAGGGGTCAGTGGGGATGGGTTATCTGTCCTACTGTTCTTTGAGGGAAAGTAGCAAATGTTTGGTAACCATATTTCTTTTGTCTTTCTCCACCCTGCCCCGCTTTAAGCTTGCACAGTATTAATTGCTAATGAGTGTTGTTACTGCCTCTTCTTCAGGAAGTAGATCTCCTTAAATGTAAACAGAAAACTTGTTTCTCCTTCCAGTTCAGGATAACCTGTAAACAGGTTTGCCCTGGAAGACAGGTTAAAGTACCTCAGCCGTGTCCGTAGTTCTCTTGACTTTGCCTGTTCCTTTTGATCAGCATTCAGCATGTCATTTTATCAAGACTGAGTTCCCCGCCCCACCCCTCCCCCCCCTTTTGTTTCTTCTTTTCGAAAGCCTTTGTTTCCACTAGACAGAATACACAGCCAGAGATTTCCTGGAGCATTCTTTTGAGTACACATTTCCAGACAGCACGTTAAACACATTAAAACTTTCCACGTTCAGATGGTGCTCGTCATCGGCGTGTCTTTTACATCAAATGTGCTTTTCCTCCTAATCCAGTGACCCTTTCTGTTCTGGTTGATATCTTCTTAATAACTTTTCCTTGATGGTTTCCTTTCGTGCATTCAGTAGTTCAAATCCTCTCACCATGCAGGTTTACTCTTTAAATATCCTGATAGCCACCGTGTCAGGGAGACACAGAGAGTGTTTTACAATCAGTACAGCGGAGACAAATGGATAAACAGTTCTTGGGAAGTTTGCCCGGGAAACAGAAAGATACTCAAATGAGAATGGGACTGGTGGTGAAAATAGAGGCTGCAGCTATTATTGCCGAGCAACGTTACATAACAGCTCTTTTTATGACAGAATCCTATTTAGAGGCTGGGGCTCGGGTCAAAGATAGAGAGGTAGGTTGGTCAAGTGTTGGGTTTGAGAAACTCAGCGTGGGGCAGCTGGGTCTCAGGGCAGACTCTTCGGCATCCAGGTGTAGAAGTGCACAAGTTGTGCACAGATGTTGAAAGAAAATGGTTACCGCAAGCTGCCATCCAAGTTCTCTCTACCCCTCACACATAACAAGGCTGCAGGTGTCAAGGGACTGCGGTCATCTTTTCTTGGAGATTTGGGGTAGAAAGGAGGAGAGAGAGGGTAGGATTTACGACTGAATTTAAGGAGTGACTCAGTAATAGATTTGTTCATTTAAAATTTTTTTTTTTAACATTTATTTATTTTTGAGACAGAGAGAGACAGAGCATGAATGGGGGAGGGTCAGAGAGAGAGGGAGACACAGAATCCGAAACAGGCTCCAGGCTCTGAGCTGTCAGCACAGAGCCCGATGCGGGGCTTGAACTCACAGACCGTGAGATCATGACCTGAGCTGAAGTCGGACGCTTAACCGACTGAGCCACCCAGGCGCCCCTAGGTTTGTTCGTTTTAATAAGTATTTGTCCCATGTGTTCTGTCCCAGCGTTGCCCTAGGTGCTGGTAGGTGCTGGCAATGCAAAGATGAATGTGACTGTTCCGGCCCTGAAGGAAGGAGCGATCGAGTTGGGGAGCAAAACGTGGTTTACCAAAATAAAGAGGCTGTATTTATACATGTGTAGAGCCACAGGAGAAGTGCTTGGATTGTAGAATACGTCCGTGCCCTGGGAGCGCAGGGGAGGGGTGGACCAGGAGTGGAATAGGCGGGCAGGAAGACTGACCTGGCTAGGAAGAGTGTCTGTGGGGAGGCTGAGCCTGAACAGACACCTCACTTGAAGCGAAGTCTGGGACTGTTACTCAGCTTTGCGTATCAGGTAATCGGGTTCTGTTTTATGAAGTGACGCTGCTCTGTAGGGATAGTATATTCAGGGGAGGGCTAATGTTAGCGGTGCTCCAAACTGCATCTGCACATTCTACCTTCTCTTTTCTGGCGCCTTTGCTCTTCAGTGTTCTTGTCAGTGCATCTTTTTGTCCTCCGATGCATCCAGTGTGGCTGTGCGTCCCATGATGTCCTTCAGAATTACTGACCCCATAGAGATGCAGAGTGGGGGCACCTCTCCCCCAGAGCTACCTTCCAGCAGCACAGGCAGCCACCCCTGCTTCTGAGGGCGTGCTTTCAGCTGTAAAAAAAAAAAAAAGGCGTGAGTTTATCCAGGTCTGTGGTCTGGTTTGACAATCCTCTCTGCCTTAGGTTTGCCAGTTTCGCTCACTACAAAGGCTTCTGAAAAGTCATAGCCTATGCATAATCTCTGTCTCATAAAGGAAAATGTTGATGCTATATTATCAGAGGCTGTTGTTATATGTGGCACCCACGATAATTACAGCATATGACATGTAATTATGACAGCTCTGAGCTGTCTGGGTTGAGAGACACTTCAGAATTTAATTAGCCAAAGGCAATAATAATGAGACAAAACGTAGGCCGTATCCTTCAAATGGGAGAAATTGAGCTGCCTTCAAAAAGGAGAGGATTAAGGGAGAACACTGGAGTGGCAAAGTTGCATTGCAAAACAACGGCAATTTTAAACTCTACGGTGGTTTTAACATTATGACTGTTTTCAGTTTACTGCAATGTTTGACCGTCTGGCTGCACTGTAAACTCCAGGAGAGCAGGGACCGTGTCTCTTTTTCACACCACGCCTGGCGTCTGAGGTAGCACTCAGTAAATCCTTCAGAATGGGTGAAGGATGAGTGAAATGAGCAAATTTAATTCGTCTAAACCAGGGCTTGAAAACAGGCTACTTGTTGCATCTGTCATACAGGCCTCCTCCACCCCACCCCCCTTCTTTGTAATTGATACAATTATTGAAAAACTAATTAGGTTGCCGGTACTTAAAAATTGGAAGATTTACATAAAATTCTGGATCTTTCTATGTATCTGGAAATCCCAGAAGATCTGATGACACTGGGCTGGTCTTCCCACTTGGCAACAATGACTGGCAGAAAATGGCAACTGCCCGCGTTAGATGGGGACCGTCTTTCTCAGGCCCCACTCTGTCCACTTCACTCGGTTTCCGCACTCGCCCGGGTGCTATGGCCATCCGAGTTGGAACCTGGAAACTGCCAACCTTTTTACCTTTGAAATTGCATCCTGTGTTCACGCAGTTCATGTTTTAAATAGAGCAAAAATGTTTGACTTTTCAGGCACACTCATTTTTGTATCCTACTTACGAAGTGATTTTCAGCCTCTTAGTTTTCTACTTACGACTTGTGAGATGAACTGCTGTGGGCTCTGGTTCATCTGGCTTTGTGGGAGGGTTTCAATTATATGTCTTACAAGTTAGGACCCACGTATTGTTTTCTTTGGCCTCTGCTTTTCGGTGAGCAGAACTTGGGCCCCCAATCAGTGCCACATTGAGAGCTCCCCAAAGCATCGGAAGGGCAGAAGGAACAACCCGGCGCCTTGGTTTTTACTGTTTACAGACCAGTTAGGGACATTAAACACAGATGCAAGCTATCATCGTTCCAAGGGCAGAGATGCAGATACTTGTGTTTATAATCTTGCTTTTCAGTCTCCAAGAATTGAGGCTTCCTTAAATACTTATTGAAATAGAATCTTTTCAAAGCAGACTTTTCCTGGTTAATTCCTAGATGAGGCATTTCATAGCATTTCTGTATTAACTTTCTCCTTGGATAAGATTAAATATGATAGTTTTCCGACCTCTAATGTCTATTTTCTTTTGCAAATGTGTATGTGTCATGTTAAATGTGACGTGACAGCCATTGCTGTATCACACAGTGCAGTAAAAATAATATATATACACACACAGAGGAAGCAAAGATCCGTCTACATGTGTTAAGACATATGTTTGCATATAGCCATTTTCGTGTTGGCAGACTTTTCTCTTTTTTGTTCAAATGATTGATTTTAAAAGTAAGATTATATAGAAATGATATATACAAGACAATAGTGAGCAAGCTGCATAAAATTAGTAACATGAATCTTTACGTTCCAAATGCTTATGTAAAAAATAAACAGCCTACCGAGAAGCCAGTTGCTCAAGTGACAACAGTATTGTAACTAGGTTACAATTCTGGGTTTAGCTACTTTCAGACTACATTTATTTCCCCATTTAAATTGGGGTTGGCCAGAATTAGGTGCCTCTTAGTAATTTTCCAGCCAGCTCTACGTTTCGAATAAACTGAAGCTGAACTGTAGTGGGCCTCCAGAAAAAACAGAATTCGTGTGCCATTTTCGTGTTCATTCCTACATCGCTATTGCTTCTCTGCCCTGGGCCTTTTTCCTTAATAGGCGACCATCAGATCAGATCATTGCTGGAAGGGAATGTGTTTTATGGGCAGCAGGTGTGTTTGGCGTGATCATTAATTGGAATAATTTGACCCTGCCTCTCCTGGATCCACTCTTTATTGCCCATTTCTTGCTCCTTGCGGTAGAGTAGGTGTGCGTTTGGATAAAATGGACAGCCTCCATTTAGAAAATTCCTTTGCTAAGGGTTTCTGCTTGGCAAATAATTGGGCAGTTAAATGGAGACAGCGCAGAGCTGGAGCGGACTGTCTAGCTTTGGGGGCAGGTTGACGAGAAAGTATATATGTCAGTAAAGCTGTCATCAGGGTTCCATTGCTATTATTTTCAAGACATGGAAATTAAATCATGTGAGCCAAACTTTAGATTTGGAGAGTAACGGACTTGCGCTTGTTACCTAGTTATGTTATATGACTTAATTTTTAAGAGGTATCGTTAAAATGTTCTTGTGTTTTCTGAGTAGTTAGAAAAATTCAGCACCGACTGAAGTGTGTTACTACTTCAGACAGAAATTTCTTTGGTCTTTGTGGGAATGTTGAGTTCTAGCTTATGGGAGAAACTGTGACACACTGAAGCATGTGCTTTGCTCAGCGATGTTGTTCGGTAGCTGAACCAGCCAGAGTCGTGTACCTCATACATCTGTCCTGATTTCACCCTTTTACTTTTTGTTTTGCATTGTCAGAATGGGCCTGTTTGAGACCCATCCTTCTTCTCCTTACCTTGCAAAAAGTCCATATGAAGAGTATCTTTTTGGAATGACTGTTTTGTTGATGATTTATTTGGTGACTTTAGTCATGACTGAAAATAAAAGTAATATAAAATGTGAGTATACTAGGAATTACGAAGGAATGGCAGCCATAGGTTTCTTTTGGGGGTTGTGATGGGAAATCAGACCTTAGGCTTATGTATACCCTGTCTGTGAATAATACCTATTTTAAAGACCCAGGGAATCCACTTAGGGTGGAGTTGGGTGAAAGAGGACATTATCCCTTAATAGGTGGGGGTTCGCATCCAATTTACTTCTCAGGAGTCTCCATTTTCTCTTACTTATTTATTTAGATTTTTAGAGAGAGTGAGCTCATGAGCTAGGGAGGAGCAGAGGGAGAGGGAAAAGAGAGAGAATCTTAAGCAGCTTCCATGCTCAGTGTGGAGTCTGATTAGGGACTCCATTTACAACCCTGGGATCCTGACCTGAGCCGAAACCAAGAGCTGGACGCTCAACGGACTGAGCCACCCAGGCGCTCCCATGTTCTCATTTTTAAAGTCGTTTCCTCAGGGTCAGGCACTGAAGAGTTTTCCTATTTTTTTATTGACGGCCTTTGCACATCACTGCTTCTTCAAGCTGCCTTGGGACTTCGAAGAGCCTCTCTTCGGGAGACCAGAAGGTAGGCACTACATACACCAGCTTTACCTGCTCCTCCTTTGGACCGGAGCTTTGTTACAGAGGCTCCTTCTGTAATGATTACTCCAACACTAAGGGGCAAGTATGGGATAAAAGATTCTGTAAGTTGGCCTTTTCCAGAGATTTCAGTGCCTTAACATTGTAAAAGATTCATTAAAGGTCAGATATTTGACATTGAAAGAATTCTGAGTATCTGAGTTTTTGGCATTTGCTTCAATCTTAAATGTTACTTTGTAAGCTTACTTATCACCAGAAGGCTTTTGGTCTCCACTGTGGTTGAGTGGATCTTTCTTAGTGGGCAGTATGTTGAATTGTTGGAAACAATGGCTTTTGATATTTTGATTTCCTTGTTCCCTTTGTGGTGGTGGTGGGGGGGGGGGTGAATGATAACTGCCTGAGGGCTTCTTAGGTGCCCCGGGGGGAGTTGGTGCTAGGGGCTTACATACCTCGATTCATCCAGTAATCATACACCCTGATAAGGTGCTGATCATTTTTACAGACAGAACTGGTGGCAAAAAAGGTTAAGTACCTGCAGCTGGATTTGAACCCATTTAGAACCTACCTTTCGAAAAGGGTGTAGAGTTGCTTGGGTTAGGGATGTCTCATTGTCTTCTTGTTCAGGTAAACAGTTGGGAGAGACCTGGGGCCAGTTTTACCTGATAGTCCATGATAAAGTTCATTGGGAAGAGTATTCCTGTCATTGGGAAGAGTATTCCATTCTTATAGGATGATGTTCACACGAGCTCTGGAAGGTGGCAGCGATTCTGGGCCTGGAGCTTCTGAAGCTTGCAGGCCACGTGGTAGTGGTGGTGTCTTAGGCCTGGAGGAGGAGTTGGGAGTGAAGTCATCTTAGGCCCAGGTCACCAGAGCCCCTCCCTTTCTTTCCTTAGGGGGATAGTTCTTTCCCTGAGATTTGCAGCAGAGGCGTGGTTCCCTCTGGGGTCACAGCTGTGGAGAGAGACAGTGGTGACCAAAGAAGGGAAGCAGGGGTTCCTTGTCCCAAGGAGCAAGGAGATGACCTTTTTGTCTGCCCTCTTTTCCTCCCAAACCCGGCCTTTCGTTTTCATTCAAAAATTACATCACCCCAGAGGCACAGTTTTTTGTGTCTGAAGAAATCTAACAACTTCTTGTAAGACTCGAATCTATTACATTGTTTGTTTTTCATTCTGAATTTATGATTGTTTCTCTTAACTGAGGTCGAAACTGCAAGCACAGAACACCCCAAGTTTATTCTCCCAGGAGAAAGAAAAGGGCCACTTTGCTCCGTGAGCATTCCTTGGATCTCTCACCTCTGCTTACTCTTATTCTCAGGGGGAATACAGAATTAAGTGTCATGCCGTATTTGTACCATGAGCCATGAAACGGCACCCATTTGCTTGCCAGTTCCTCGTTTTCTTTGTTTCAGATTGATGAAGGGCTGCTTGGACTTAGTCTCTCCTCAAGATGTTAATTGTATGTTTCAAAATCATGTGTTCTGTTAAAAATCACTTACGCATAGCCTTGGAAAGAGAACTGGAGGCAGGGAGTTGCTTCAGGGGTGCAGAATATTGTTTTGGAGGCCTTGGGAAATAAATCTTAAGAGTTAGTTCATTTACCACCAAGACATATTTAGTCAGTGTATATAAACAAAAGAAGTCACAGTGTGCCTGGACATTATTTGTCCCAGATGGAGTTTAAACTTGGCTCATTATACTGCACTGATGTCATGGTGCATAAACTGGCCCCGAATTAGAGCCGCACATTGAATCTGCTGTGTACTTGTATGTGCTGAGGGCGGGTGAGGAGGAGGGGAGGGGCCGGCTGGAAAATCTTTGTCACATTTTTCCTCCCTTGTCTGCAGAGACTAGTGTCAGTCCTGAATTTGGACTTGGTGCAGAATGAGGGAAGAATTGGAATAATCTGTTCATTTGTACAGATCGGTATGTGTATGCACTCGGGGATATCATTATTCCAAGACTAAGAGTACAAATGCTCTGAGCTTTCCAACAGTTGCTTACAAAGCTTTGATATTAAGATCTAGAAAGGAAAATCTTAAAGCATTTTTGAAGAGCGTTTTTCAGTCTGTCTTGAAACCTTAAATCTGGACAGTTTCTTTAAACTTTTTAATGGTTTTAAGTATCCAGCTGTATAATTCTGTTTCCCTGGAATGTATGGTGGATAACCTCTCAAGCTACTTGCTTAAGTGTTTAAAAGGGCAAATGCCTGATGCTCCTTGGAGAATGTGGCCAAGTTTAATTCTTCCTGTGTGTTTTGAGAAGGCAGCTTGTGGGTCAGAAAAGGGTCTTCTGGAGTTCTGAGCAGTTAATAGGAAATTTCCACATACTGTGGTGTTACTTTATTACTTTTTATTGCTGACTTTCATTATGATAATCTTAATTAGATGCATTTCCAAGTAATTCAAACCATTTTGTAGACGTAAAGGGCTTAGATTTCAGAACTTCTGTGAATGGATTCCAAAGTCCCTGTTATTGCCTGAATCCACGGAAACTGAACAGACACCGGAATACGAATGAGTTGGGAGGTGAATTTTTAAGGAAAGCCAGAATGTTTCTCAAACAAAATCTGGTCAGAGGTGAGAATTGGCTGGTTATAGATTTTTTTTTTTGAGAAGGTTAAATGCAGATTCAGTTAAAAAAATTATGTATATATTTATATATCAATATATATTATATATATTATATATATTTATAACTATAAATATATATTTATAAATATATTATATATTAATATATTATATATTAATATATAATATATTAATATAATATAATATAAATAAATATATGATATATATAAATATATGATATATATATAACTATATCATATATCAATATATAATATATATATTTTCTTCAGAGGCCACATTTTTTTCTTAGAGGTTTGTTACTGGTAGAAATTTGAAGATGAGGAATTAATAGTTATTTATTGAGTACATATTATGTGTAAGCCTTGTACCAGGGCTACATTAGGGTTGCTCTTTTCCTTAAGTGCACATAATATGAGGTATTATCTCTCGTGTGTGTGTGTGTGTGTGTGTGTGTGTGTGTGTGAGTGAGGAAATACAGGGCTAGAAAGGTTAAGTGCCTTGTGTAGCAGAGTGGGACTCAAGTGCCATCTATCTGGTTTGCTCTTCTCACTGTGCAGCTTGGTTATCTTGGCTGATTTTTTAAAATGAACTGAAATTAAAATAAGATGAGCAGAGAGTGACTTAACTACTCAGTGTTTACACGCTAGCATGTTATTTAGAAGACAGCTGTGGCCTGAGTTCCATTTCATTTTACCTCACCATACAATATGGCAGGAAAAGACACTTAAACGTGTAGAAGAAGTATGTGCCATTGTAGATTTATTTTTTTTAATCTAACATTTCTTAAGATTGGTTTATCTAATTTAAAGATGGCATTGTAGGTGTGATATGGTTTTATCTAAAATTCTGAGTCCTTAACTTACTCTTCAAAACTTTTTGTGGATGTACAGTACGCTGAAAGGCAAACTTTAACTTCAAGATTTAAAGAGCGAATGGACTAGTGTGAAATGGAATTCTTTAGGAATCAGCAAGTAGATGGTTTGGGGAGATGATTCACTTTGGGCCCTTGAATCCTAATTCTGTTTCCCAATATCCTACCAGTCCTACTTGTCGTCCTTTTCTTTTCTTTCTTTCTTTTTTTTTTTTTTAATTTTTTAATGTTTATTTATTTTTGACAGAGAGAGAGAGACAGAGCATGAGCCGGGGAGGGGCAGAGAGAGAGGGAGACACAGAATCCAAAGCAGGCTCCAGGCTCTGAGCTGTCAGCACAGAGCCCGACATGGGGCTCGAACTCAGACCACGAGATCATGACCTGAGCCGAAGTCAGACGCTCAACCGACTGAGCCACCCAGGCGCCCCTGTCATCCTTTTCTTGTGGTGCGAAAACCCACCAAAAATGTGGCAGGTGGATGCCTTATCTACTGTGACTGCCTGGTGAGGTGACTGGAAATAAAGGAAAGGAATACCAGGTGGCTGTTGAACACTCTTGGGCTTAGCTTTTTAGAGCAAAAGCCAAGAACCCAAAGCGAAGAAATAAAGGACAGAAAAAGTTGAGGAGGGAGGAGGCACAAGACGGGCGGACGGTGGATGCCCAGCAGCGAGAGCAGGGTAGACACGGAAGTGGCAGCATCACAGAGGACAGAACTAGAGTGATGGGAAGTAGGAAAAACTAAAGTAGTTCCGGATTGCAGAACCATAGACCTTACTACACCTCCATGATCTTAAAAAATTCAGTGTTGGTAAAGAGATGGGGCTGAACGTGTCTGCGGCAGAGCCCGTGACCTGGCTAGCCGTATTTAAACGCGAAACCAGCAATTGTTTTTGAAAACTTCAACTTTGAACAGCCTAATCCCTGAATGATGTCCCAGGTGGATGTTTCATTAACCTCTTTACTGGTCTCCATGTGCCCAGCGTCTCCCATATCAGTTTGAGGTCCCCACACGTGTTGGGGTTGTCTAGTAACGTTGCTTTCCCGTTGGGGGGTTCTGCTCACAGGGTAAAATCCAGACTTGTAAGTGGGAAGAACAAAGACTTTCCCTAGGTGGCCCTGCTCTGCAGTCTCGCCTTTACCCCTCTGTTCCCTACATGTGTCATTATGGCCACTTCGGAATTCTAAACACATCCTGCCATCCAGGCCTCTGTGCATTTGCTTGTGTGATTGGTCTTTTGATTATCCACTTGCAGTCTCTTGCTCCCGCTTTAATATCACTCTCAACTTAACTTTCCCCGATTTCTCAATGCTTCCTTCAGTTTCCATAGCTCTTTGTAGCAAATAGTCTGATTTTATTACAGTTCATTGTATTTTCTACCCTTGCACCCACAAAGAGGACGTCCTCTTTCTCGTCTTGGCATCATCAGTACTTTACAACATGCCTGGCACATGGTAACTACTCAGCAAGTAAATGCTTTCCAAAAATCAAGGCTTCAATAATAGCATTGAGCATTGATGTTAACTAAGTGTCATTGATGGAAAGTCAAGGGCTGAATAAATGATAACATGCTGTGTAGTGGTGGGGAGGTGAAGCCCTCTCTGTTCCATAAAATCCTTCCAAATCCCTAGAATAGGACTTCTTTGAATTCATTTCTGATTTTATGTTAGTGGGCATAAGATACCAGGCAATAGGAGTGCCAATTTTAGACAATTGAAAACACATAAGTAATATAGAAAAGTTAGCTCTGTCATTAGAATATTTAATGATAAAATATTGGGCACTGATTTCTTGTCAGTTAGAAGGATGAGAATTCCCCTTGGGCACATTATTTCCTGATTATATCAGTGGGGGAAGAACAGTGTTCAATGAATGACATGGCCAACATTGAAATAGGTTTAAAAATATTAGAATCTTGGGAATATAGGCAGTTAAATCTGTTTCTTCACTGAACTGGCCTTGAGATTTTTTTTTTCTTTTTAATGTTTATTTATATTAGAGAGAGAGAGAGACCGTGCAAGTGCGGGGGGGGGGGGGGGGAGGTGGGAAGAGAGAGGGAGACACAGAATCCGAAGCAGGCTCCAGGCTCTGAGCTGTCAGCACAGAGCCCCACGTGGTGATCAAACTCACGAACTGTGAGATCATGACCTGAGCTGAAGTTGGAAGCTCAACCAACTGAGCCACCCAGAGGCCGCTGGCCTTGAGATTCTGATAGTAGAGTTGTTTGTTTAGGTTCAATGCGTAGCTTACCAGACTTGCATGACATGAATTATTACCACATCAGTGTGGGTCACATTGCTCTTTCTCCGCCTATCAAAACTAGACATGAGGGGCGCCTGGGTGGCGCAGTCGGTTAAGCGTCCGACTTCAGCCAGGTCACGATCTCGCGGTCCGTGAGTTCGAGCCCCGCGTCGGGCTCTGGGCTGATGGCTCAGAGCCTGGAGCCTGTTTCCGATTCTGTGTCTCCCTCTCTCTCTGCCCCACCCCCGTTCATGCTCTGTCTCTCTCTGTCCCAAAAATAAATAAACGTTGGAAAAAAAAAAAAAAAAACTAGACATGAGGTGGCTGGATCTAAATGGTGGGGGACATTTTCGATTCAGTGTGCAAAAAGCACATGGTAGGGCTGGTTAGTGAAAAGTGGTCTGAATTGCCCATTCGCCATCAGTGTGGTCGGAACCCAGCCTGTGGACGTGGGGTGCGTGGATGGAATTGAGGGGGAGAAAGGGGTTGTATCTCACCTGATGGACATTTTTGAAAAGGATTAACCCCGAAGTAGTGATGACAAGAATCACACTTTGTTCTCAGTGAACATAATTTTCAACAAAGGAAGAAGCGTTCTATTTTTTGGCACTGAAAAACTGGGTGAAAAATTTGTTTATTAAAGTGAAAGAAAATTATTTAAAGTAAACATCATGGTGCTTCAAATATTCAAGAATATATGGTGGCTGTTACTTTTAGCTAGGGAAAAACTATACTTAAGCGTACATAGAATTTTGGTCTTTTATATTCTTGAGTTTTATCTTGAAAGTCCTATAGTTGAAACCTTAGATTCTGGCATTTGTGGCCCTCTTAAAAGAGGCTTTTAACCTAGTTTTGGCCATCTATATTACATTTTGCATTTTTTCCATTTAAGTTAAGGCTATATTTTTATTCTTAGCAAACAGCAGCTCTTTTTGTAATAGAATCTCTTTATTCAAGGCAGTATACAATTAAAGAGAGGAGAAATGTATGACTTCTTACAAGCTGCCATTGTATTCTCTTTATAGCCCTTACCACTATCTATAAAGGTTTTATTTTTGCTTAAACACTACCCACCCCCCACCTCTCCTCATCCCATGTAAGTTCTGTTTGTCAGCCTGAGGTGGGCAGAACTTTGTATTGTCTAAGGCTCTATTCCCAATGCCTGGAGGAATGCCCAACCCATTCTGGCCGCTCATTGCTACTTGCTAAAATTAATAGAGATACAGTAGTAATTTTTCTGAGAACACTTGTTTTGTGAAATGGACTTACTGAACTCTTTTGAATGTATATGTTTTCAGCAGGCACTGGCATGATTTCAGTGCATAAAAGTGTCCTCCTTGGTTTGATTTCTCTTCCCTTGGTTACCTGTTAATCCATTCCTGCCTTTTTTTTTTTCTTTTTGGTTAATCACAGATGACTTTGGGAAACATAGAAGCTGTGGTACAATCTTTCCAAGAGTCCTCTTTTATTTTTCTTATGCCTCCTCTTGGCCCATGAGAAGTGGCATCTAGTGATTGTGATAGTCCGTCATTAGCTCATTGGTTCATCTTAGGATTCTAGGGGAATTCAAGGACTTGACAAGGGCTTTATGAGAATAAATCTTGCTCAGTATAAAAACAACTGTTTGTTGTTAGGTAAGGGTTTCCAACTGCCATTTTGGGCAGTTTCTGACTGCTATATTGGCTCTGGCTCAGGGAGTGGGCTTAGATTTCCTAGAACAGAACTCATCCTCAGAACATGTCTCGGAGACACGCCTTTGACCCAGTTAAGTGAGTTCTCTCCTTATAGCTATTTATTAAAGTGTAAAGCATCTTCATGAAGAATTGACTTTGTGAAGCCCATGGCTATCAGAGCAGGGAATGCGTGTGTTAGAAGAGAAGAGCGTGCATTTTGGTCAGATGGGGCTGGATTCCAGTGCTAACTCTGTCATTTTGTAGTTTTGTGACTTTAGACAAGTTTCTTACCTTTCTTCAGCCTCAGTTTCCCCATCTGTATAATTTGGTTAGTAATACCTACCTGGCAGACCACAGGGCTTTAATAATAACTGTTTATGTAATTATCGAAAAAAAGCTGTTAAAAAGACTTTATCAAGTAGCCTCATCATGCTGAGTTAATTTTAGAGCTATGTAGTGGTCTGATGAGGAGGCCAACTTTTGAACCTGCCATTCTTTGAAGAAATCAAACTATTAAAAATTTTGGAACATTGGAGAATTCTTGCTCCTTGCTTTAAACGGAACAACTCCAGGGGTGCCTGGCTGGTTCAGTCCATAGAGCTTGCGACTCTTGATCGCGAGGTTGTAAGTTCAAGCCCCACGTTGGGTATTAAAATCTTTAAAAAGGAAAAAATTAACTGAACAAGTCCTAAAGCTCAGGAAGAAAACAAAACAAGACTATTTGTCATATCAGTGTTACAGACCAAGCCCCAGCTTCACATCCCATGCAAGTCCCTGTGCCTTGACCCAGTGTGTAAGTACTTTTGGAGGCTTCCTGGTCTTACATGTTTTTTTTCCTGCCAGCTTTGGATTCAGGTTGCAGGTAGGACAGCTGAGCAGATGAGGCAGTCAGTACTCTCCTATTATCTTCTAGTACATTTCTATTTTACCTGTCACATTTTAATCTTAGGACATTTTCTTTGTGTATATTATTCCCACAAAGATAATTATTGGTTATTTGCAGCTCATCTTTTCCCTTTTCCTGATTCGGAGCCAAGAGAGGGGACGCAGAAAATAAATGATGCCTACTTTTCAGTTTGTTTGAGGCCAGCTCTGGTCTCTAGCCCAGACACCAGGGTCTCAAAGGTGGATTGATGGATGGTTTGGGCCTTCCAGGGTCTGGGTGGAGCTTTGCCAGGATTTCTCTAGAATTTGGGAATCTGGAGGGAGGGAGGGAGGGAGAGAGAGAGAGAGAGAGAGAGAGAGAGATAATTCAGAAACAAAAGTGCTGCTATTCCTCTCATGTAGTCAGAAGTCATTTTTCCAAAGTTATTTGATATTCTTGGATAGAATCCTTCCTTACATGGAACTCTCCTGCAGCTTTTAGGTTATATCATTTTTTTTCTGCCTAAAAATATCTGTTGAATAATCATAAATGCTGGCTCCAAGTGTGGAGTGTTCATTTATACATAAAACTGCTAATAGTAAGTAAGACCAGCCTCATAGAGATGGCAAGTGGAGAAAGCATCAGAAATGAAATGGGATCCCCTCTCCTAGCACAGTTTGTATCTTGATTGTCTGGGTACTGGATTTAACTTGTAAGGAAGCTGCGAATGTAATGTCGCATCTTGGGTCAGTCAGCACCATTCTCCAGCAGAGGCTTTTGTCATGGACACATCACATGGCAGTGACCGGTCAGGGGGCTGGCCATTTTTTATTTGAGGCGTACATTGGGAATTTGCCTCCAGGAATAGTCTTAGATACTATTGATCTGGTTAACCAGCCACCCACAGTTTAAATTGCAGAAGTAGCTTTCCTTTTCCTCATCTACTGGGTAAGAAGCCTAGTTAGATTTATACCTTTTAAGGAAAGATCTGTTAACACCTGTTTCAGTAGTCTTGTTAGGCAAAGCTTTGTCATGATGCTCTGTAGCATTTTAGTGAATAATATTAATTCTACCTCTTGTTTTATTGTTGGAAGATTTTAGAAGAATGGTCACTTATTTTTCATTGATTTTTGACAAACTTGCCTCTGGTTATCTTGGGCTGCTTGGTTCCTGTAGCCCTGATTTGAGACTCATCTGATGAAGCAAGCATAGCCTGAAGTATGCTCTTGTGATTTGATTAACATGGTTCTATTTTAATATCTCTGGGGACAAAGAATGTATCAGTGGTTAAAATCTCTCTCTCTCTCTCTCTCTCTCTCTCTCTCTCTCTCTCTGTCTTTTCCTCCTCTGACAAGACACAGAATGCAGCATGAGTTGTTTTAATGCTGACTTTGGAAAAGCAGGAAATTCTTAGTGGACAAAAAATGATGAGGTTTGGGCAGTGATAGGATGTTTTACGTTATGCATTTCTGAGAACTTGTAATAGTTATGTCTGTCTGCTTTGTGGCTAGAGAGAGGAGGGAGGGAGGGAGGGAGAGAGAGAGAGAGAGAGAGAGAGAGAGAGAGAGAGGCTGCTATGATAGGAAAGGTTAAGTGCCAGGGAGCCTGCCAGGATGTGACTCACGCTCCTCAAGGCTGGGTGATGCAAGACAAGGCTGCTGCTGTCTCATTCATGTCTGTTGTCAGAGACAGGTCCCCGGGCACTGGTGTGTGTCAAAACTTTTTTTTTTTAATCTCTCCTTTATTGACAGTGAAAACAGCAAAGTGGTCAGTTGGCCTCAGGATCATAAAATGCCTCCTTTTATAAAAACTCCATGCCAAGATGAATACGGTTTGCTCCAATAATGACTTTTGCTCTAAGAAAAATTGATATTGGGACACAGGTGATTTGCCTGGTTTCTGAGGTAACTTGGTAGATTATAATCTGGTTGCCATAGCAACCCAGCAGCAGGGAAAATTACAGGGGCTAAACATTTGAAGAGTGGTATTTTAGTAGGATGCTTAAAAGCTCTTTACCTATCATCTTTCTCCCTGAAGAAGCGGGGTGGGGGTCAGGAATTGGCCTCCGTAAGCAGAGAAGGGATGGCATAAATGGCTTTTGGGGGCTGGGTGCCTCAGGGCCATTCTTTGAATTGTGGCCTGGTGTCAGTGACCGCCAAGGAACCGTTACACTCTTCATGCAATGTGATAAGCAGGTAATGGGATAGAATCTGGAACATACCCCAATTCAGAAATCCCTTTTCTTGCCCGGGACTTTCCATAATACTGGTGAAGTGTACTTTGAGAACCGGCATTCGGGACATGTTGTCTGACAGTTTTGAGAGTGGTGGAAGAGAGTACGTGAATCGGGGATTGTCAGAGAATATCTGGGGCAGAGTCTTGGTGTCCTTCGATTTTTTTTTTTTTCCCTCCAACTAACTAATTCTACAGGCATGTGGTATACGTCTTATCCCGAGAGGTTCCACATAAGCAAATGGTTTCTGCTGTATTACAGTGATGTTGGAATTGGTCTAAGGACTTTTAAAAAGACCTAGGGAACTTTCTTTGTTGGAGTGTCTTTTTGTATTCCATTGTAGTCGAGTTATGTCCTATGTTTATGTGAAAATAAAGTTAAATCAAAACTATTTTCATGTTAAGAATGACTTTAAAAGCTCAGTTTCAAGAAAGCAATTGAAATGTTTTAATCTCTCTATGGAGATCTGAAGGGATTTCCTTTTGAGTTCTTAAAATGGCACAGTGTGTTTACATTGGTGAGAATTTGAATACTTAAGACTGAAAGATTATTGACACAGTTACCGTACAGGAAAAATAAATTGCCTTGAAACCACCGTTACAATTCAAGATAATGAGAAGCACCAGGGATGAAACTTGGACTGCTTTTCCCTGAATGATCTTGTTTTCTCCAGCTAATGTATTTCCTGATTTAAATAATTACAATATCCCAGCAGTGTCTTCTGTGGGGAATTATTAGAAGAAGGAAAATACATGGATATTAAAGGTTTAGTTTTTAAAGATCAAACAGCTTTGATCTCAAACATTTTTACCAAACATAAATTATGGTACATACAGTAAATAATGTTATCTTTTTAGGGTGAACATTATGAAAGCTTAATTTCTAAGTTAAAATAATTGTTTGCGATCGTTTTTCCTTTATGTTTTCAGACTTTCATTCCTTAAATAGAAATGGTTATCAAGCACATACTCGATGCCAGGTACAGTTTTGAATACTTCTTTTATGCCAGGCCTTGTATTTCTAGAGCCAATGTTAAAGAAAGAAGGACAGACCCTCAAATAATGGCTTAATTAATTGCAGTTGTAAATTCTAGGAAGGAGAAGTGTAGGTGTGTGTGTGTGTGTGTGTGTGTGCGCGCGCGCGCGCGCGACCTATGGTGGGAGACCCAACCTGTCCTGAGAGGCAAATGCCACTTTTCTTTGGTTTGGTTTGGGTTTTTTTAGATTTTATTTTTAAGTAATCTCTACGCCCAACGTGGGGCTCAAACCTACAACCCCAAGATCAAGAGTAACAACCCTCTACCCACTGAGCCAGCCAGGTGCCCCAGCAGACGATACTTCTTAAGCTGACAAGAATGAATAGGCATTAGGTGGTCAGGCAAGGAGTAAGGTGGGTGGTAGGCAGTGAAGGACGACAGGAAGATTATTATAGGCAGAGGGAATGGTATGCTTGATGGTTTCAATGCAGGGAGGGACAAGGCTTGCCCCGAGAGCTAGAAGATGAATATGACCCTGACATCCTTTCAGTTTCCAGAAACGTACAGTAATTATTTTAATAGTGTTAACCTTGCACATGATGATTTTCAAGTACAGGTTTAAGCTTGGATTACATCTTTTAATTTGTATTTCGATATAAATTAGTGATTTTTTTTTCTTTTGTTACCTAAAGGAATTAGATTAGAGCTAAAACTGTAAGGCTCTTGAAAGAACATACTTTGCCATCGCTGTGCTTGGTCTAGTCTTGGAAGTTGTCTGCTAATATTAAATATTTATGTTCACTGACATTTAGATAATAGACTTAAAGATTTGAGAGTTTGAGGCCGATTTGTGATATTATTCATTTATTTTATAGTGTGTATCATTTCTAGATCTTCCAAACATTTTTCTTATAAATTGCTTTCTTTGTTTACACAGTAGAATCCTATAACCCAGGTCAGTAATGGACACTTGGGAACAGTATACAATAGTGTTTAGGCCAGAACTATATTTCTCTATGCCATTTTCCTTTATAAGTATAGTTTCTGGTCTTTTTTCTTCTTTATCTGTTGTTTCTAAATTAGTGAAAGAAAAGAAGGAATTGTGTGAAAGAAAAAAAATGAGTTTTTAGGGTACATAACATCATAAACAACACGGGAGAATTCACTTAGCTAAATTCAAATGCACGTACTTCTCCCCCTTAACTTTGAACCAGGTCTAAGACGTATCCTAAGTTTTGTGTTTATACAGGATTCCGTGCCACATACTTCCTGTCTAGTACATAAATTCAAATAATAAAACCGTTGAAGAGAAACCCCAGATGCTCTAGTATTAAATTGAAATTAATGTGTTATTTTGGCAGGTCATTCTCGTTCAAGTTAATCCAGGTGAGACTTTTACAATAAGAGCGGAGGATGGAACGCTTCAGTGCATTCAAGGTAAGGAAGTTTCTTTAAGCCTTCTAATCAGAGGGGTTTCTCCTTTATTTATTGTTTTAAGGAAGTAAAGTTTTTCTTTGTGTCTGCATGTTCTTTTCCAGAAGTAAAATTTATCTTGGATTTTTTAAAAACTTTTTTATCCTTCTGTAAAATAGGGTCTCCTTACTGCTGACGCAGGCCTGTGTTGTGTAAGGGACAAAATCAAAATGCCTCTGGTATTCTGTCGGCTTTTATGTGAATTAATTTAACTTGGGAAAGCTTGCAGTATGTTAATATATTATGGAATTTGGAAAATGTTGAGATTTTGAAAGACTTTAAATTCTCAGCTGAGAACACGAACTTGTTCAAAGTAGATAAAAATTTCAAATATATATTGTGATGCTAACCAGATGATGTTTTTAGAGGTAAAGTCTGTATGAAGTGTCTGTTATTTGCTACTGATTAACAGAGGACTCTAAAATTTAGTGGCATAAGACAACAATGTTGATCATCTCACAGTTTTTGTGGGTCAGGGATTTAGGCACAGCTTCACTGTGTCCCACGGCCCCGGGCCTCTCAAGACGCTGAAATACAGGTGGGGGCTAGAGCCACAGTCATTGGGAGGCATGGCTAAGGGTCAGTCTGTTTCCAGGCTGGCTTGAGTGGTTGTTGGCAAGATCTAGGTTTTTGTGGGCTATTGGCGGGAGGCTTCACTCAGTTCCTCGCTAAGTGGCTTCTGCATGTGGCAGCTGGCTTCATCAGAGCAGCAACTAGAGGGCAAGAGGGCAGTACTAGGTCCCGCCCACTCGAGAAAGGGAATTGCACAGGGTGGGAGCACTGGCAGGAGGGAATCATTGGAGGCTCTTTAAGAGCTGCTCGCCCCGGTCTTCCCTCTGCCCCTAGTAAATTATGTTCCTCCATATGCAAAATACTCCCTTGCGAGTTCTCTGTTACAGCATCAACCCCGAGTCCAGAATCTTGTCATCTAAGTAAGTTCCAGGTGTAGGGTGACTCTCCTTGGGTGTAGTTCTTTCAGTACAGCTCCTAGGGCATTTCATTTAATTTCTAGTTGTGTAAGACAATGCCTCCTCTCTATAGTTCACTTTGGAAAGAAGTGGCTTAGGTAGAGTTCTGTGTGGGAAGCTCAATCCAGATCTGTAGTTTGCCTGTAAACTCTACCGTGTGGGAGGACACTGTTTGTGACAGCTCTTCTTGGCAGTGATTTGGATTATAGGGATTTGCCTGTAATGGCAAATTCAATACTAGGTTATTGGCTGGACTAGAATCTGACCAGAGGCCTTATTTTTAATTTTCTGGACTTGTTCACCAGTATATAAATGAATGAAGGGAAATGCCCATTAGTTTGAGTTTCCCATAATGAGCTGCATGGAAAAAGGGTGGTTTTTCTATTGCTTTGTTTAATAGCAGAGCATGCTGCTTTGTGGTTTTGCTACTTGGTTTTGTACCTATGAGAACAAAATTGAGGGAAAAAAAACCTTCTACTTTTGGAGAAATGAGTGTATTTTCAAAGATTCAAGCCTAATGAATTTTAATTGCAGTTAATCTGAAATGACTTAACTGTTCTATTAATGATTTTTACTGATTGCATTTCTCTGACCATTATGTTCCTGAGATTGATCTTTGGTGTTCTGAAGCATTTAAAAACTGAATCTAGGCTTTGGTGATGAACCATACAAAGAAACTTCAGGTAAAAGAAGAAAGGAAATAAATATATTAAAATAGTATGAGATACAGAATCTTTTATGTACTTATAGTTCTGTAATAAACAGATACTGTCAACAAATAAAACCTCAAGATCCACTGTCTTTAAAAAAAAAACACTCTAGAAAAATTCGGTAAAAAGTCATTTCACCTACATAGAATGAACCCAGTATTTTCAGTTCAGTAAGAAAGCATTTAAGCTTCTGGTCATGGTCACATTGGAGCCCCATGAATTAATTGGCAGGTAGACTGTGTTCCTCTACAACTCGAGTGTGTGCAATATAATCTATAAAAAGCAAATTGCTGAGTAGATCAACATATATGAAATCCGCTCTTTCGTGCCACCTGCTTTTATTCTGTGTCTAAAGTCTGTGCGTGCATGCATGCATGCCTGTGTGTGTGTGTGTGTGTGTGTGTGTGTGTGTGTGTGTGTGTGCTTGAGCGCACGCGTGCTCATCTAGTTAGCATCTCCCCCACTTTTTTTTTCTTTTTTTTTTTAGTTCATGTCAGTAACTGGTATACTCTGCCGGGAACGTTGCAAGTATATCACTCTGTTCACAATTGGAGCATTGTATTTATTCATGATGATACTTGGAGATAAGTGACATTAACACCTCTTCCAGTGATTTCAGAAATGCCTTTGACTAAAGCAGAGTTGTGGAGCCATTTATCTTTGGCTTCCCCAGCCTTCCTATCCTTTGCTCTCTTCTGAACCCCCAGCTACTATGGTTATCTACATGTGGGGCATGGTGGTACCTGGCCCAATTAATTGAAATGACACAGAATGTGAGAGACCAGGAGAGGGAACCAAGTAGTTGGGTAGAGCTTGGGAAGCCCTGGGGCAGCAGGATGAACTGCAGGAGCTGAAAGGAACCTGGAGTCCAGACCCAGGGACTGTCACTGTTGTATAATAGACGGTCCCTGAGCGTCCCCCACAAATAAGCCTTCTGTCGAGTTCCAGTGTAAGTGAATGCTTCACTCCACGTGGGTAGAGCATATCAACACAGAATGTGGGAACGGGCACTATATTTGTAAATTCCAACACAAATTGTAACATTTTTATCCTTTCACTGCAATTTACATCCCTGTTGTTGCTAATACTTAGTTCTCAGGCTAGGCTTTGTATTCTCTCATTTAATGGATGTGATAGTATACATGAGGCTGAGGCTCATGCAGGTTAATTTAAATACGCAAGATTCAAAAGAGGCAGAGTTGAGTTTTCACCCCTTGTGTGTCTGATTGGAGAGCATGAGCTCCTTATTGCCTTGCTCTGTGGCTTTACATCAGGGAACCGCAGTAGTAGGACTCCGTTCCCTTTGGGCATGTGACAAGAGCAAGGTAGGTTTCTGTTCTAAAATAACAGGATTCTGGGTAGGATACCAGGATGAGTACTCAGATGGCCAGGATGAAGTACAGGTGGTTTGCAGAGCAAAAGTATGTGGTAGAGACTGGGTCTATGGAAGAAGACAGATGTCCTGCTAACGGAACTAAGAGCAGAGAGTGTGACACAGGAGTACTGATTTAGAATTCCTGAAATTGTTTCTGCCCAAAGTTAGGACTGGGCCCAGAGTTGGGTTGGGCTGAGCCAGGTGGGCCTTCCAGTTCCAGCTGCTGTAAGAGGAGGGAGTATTAGGGGAGAGGACCAGTAATGCGGGAGGCAGCTTCTCTTGCTTACCTTTTAAAGACCTAGTAGGAAAAGATCTGAAAAGGAATTTTATTGTAATGGGGGGCTTCTGAAAGAAGTGTTTGCATTTTGCTAGAGATTGAAATGAAGAGAATAAAGTTCTAGTTGTGGTCTTTCAACAGCAGCCGGCAGGTGGGGAGGTGGTTTTTTGGGGGTGTTTGAGAAGGGTGTTGGTTGTGGCCTTTCTGGAAAGTTTGAAGTCATAACTATTGCTTATACCACGGTTGAAACTGGCAGCTTAGTAACTTTGCTATTTCAACACTACTATTTCAGCGGGTTAGGGATTGCTGTTGGGAGTGGAGGGGATTAGGGGTAGGGAGCGCGGTTGGTTGTGAGGCTTTCCTGGAAACTCTGAAATTACACCATATGACGTCAACCTTCTTTACTTGAGTTTGTTAGCCTACTGATTTTCTCTATAGGACATTTATGACATCACTAGAAAGACACCAGAAGCTCATTGTGATGCCACGAAAAGGCAGTTTGGCGAGTCAAAGCAAATCAATATAAAGAATATGGTTACTCTGGGGGGAAAACAAGACTTTGTTTTCATGAGAATGTCCTTGGTGATAATGAAGGAAGAAAAACACAGGAAACGTACAATTTGCTGTGAAAGCAAATTCATTTCTAATGGAATATTTCTCAATATTTTCCATGGAGCATGAATCATAGGTCTTGAAGGGGCCACAAAAGGTCATAGTTTATTCTCACTTGGAGGCAGCAATGTACCTATGGCACCCTAGACAAAAGATTTTTCTTTCTTAGGCCAGATGAAAGTATAAAGAGCCAATTGTCAGGGGGAAAAAAGGAATCTTAGCAATCAATATGAAGTCTTGCCTTTGCTTAAATTCAGGAATTAATAGAGGGCAGCTGCGGGTCTCTCCTATTATTTTCATATCCATGTCTGGTCTGAGGTGCTGGCATCGCAGCCTTCCTTCCTGTCCACACATGCCATCTTTTTATCTGGGCCATTTCTCTGTTCTCTGTAAAATCCTGCAGCCAAAACAAATACTGCACTTCCTTTAGGGCTCTGGGTCTGTCTCCTCCAGGAGCCCTCCTGGACCACTCCATTCCATTATGACCTCTGCATACCTGGAGGAGCAGGTAGAGGTGGCATTGCCTGGAACAGCCTGATGATCTGTGGGTACCTTTCTTTAGCTCTTGAATTAGACTGTGAACTCAGTTGTGACCCAGTGTCCTCACCCTACCTGCCAGCCACGCAGCCTCTTTTAAGGGACTTTTTAAAAATGCTTTTATTATTTGTATGTGAGAGAGAGAGAGCGAGCACATGAGTAGGGTAAGGGCAAAGAGAGGGGGAAACAGAAGATCTGAAGTAGGCTCTGCACTGAGAGCAGAACGCCAGACACGGGGCTCGAACTCAAACTGTGAGATCATGACCTGAGCCGAAGCAGGATGCTCAACCGACTGAGTCACCCGGGCGCCCCAGCAGCCTCTTAGTAATTATTAACTAGATCCTTGACTGGCTCTGGCATCCCATTAGGTGTGATGATTTTTTAAAATGTTATTATTGTGCTGGGAGCTTAAAAATGTTTAGTTCAATACTTTTTGTGGTCTCTAATGTCTCTGTAGAAGGACGTCCACTTTTCAAAAATGTTGGATCATTGAAGCTAATCAGTTTCCTTTAGAGAAACATGTTTAGAATCTCAAGTACTTTCATACAATATATTACAACTTCAGTTTTTATTTGTGTTTTAAGACTTATATACAAATCGTGAGCCTGAAGAAAACAGGTGGATGTCATGGTGATAGGAGAAAAGACAGATTAAAGTAAAATGCTTGGGAAGCACCATTAATTTAATAAAGAATACTATTTAGAGATAACCCAATTGTTAATGTTTTCTGCCCGATATAACTTAGACGCCTTTTACACATGTGGTTTACTCCGCTCACTTGTGTCCAGGGAGTTGAGACTGTGAAACGACAGCAGAACGTGTGGTAGGAGGTGAACAGGAGACCCCTGCTCCGACATGGCTGTAGCTTGGCTGCCATCAGAGTATGGAACGTTCCCTCCCCTACTTATTCTCTGCAAGCCTTCTTCAGTTCTGTGTCTCATTCTCCTCCTGCTCCACTGAGTGTGGGAACTGTCTCATTGATGAACACCACGCTCTGCTCGGGGGCTCCGTGAATGACACCATTGAGAGCGGTTCCACATTTCTGAATCTCCTCGATTGTCTCCCACCCCCCTCCCATCCTTGTATGATTCAGCACCCAGACCGCCACAGGGACTTTAATGTTACTTTTTTTTTTTAATTCCCTCATTTGGTGCCTTAAGTGCATTTATTAGACTTGTTTGGCACATTAAAACACTGACCTGTCATTCTTGTTAGGAATTTTATGACAGGTCCAAGGGGACTCTCGCTGTCTCTTGCTTTGTGTATCGAGAAACGACATGAGTGGTGTCAGAGCTGGGGTTTACAAGTTGAGGCAGACTATAATTTCACAAGCAAAGCGTCTATATGGTCTACTCCTTTAAAGCAGACTCTGCATATAAATGAGAAATTCTTGTTTTACTGGCTTAGAACCAAGGGAAAAGACCTGTGACAAGTGAAGTCGGTCTTCTGAGGTTGATTGAACCTTTGCCTTGGCTTACATCTGCAAACAAGTTTTTCATCAAAAATATTTGCGTGGTTTGAGAGTGAAATTAATTTTATGTGAGTGCCTTACTTTCTTCTGAATCTTTGCAAACTTTCATTACATTGAACATGTAATTGTTATTGGACTATGTTTATTTGTAGAATGTATTATATATAAGTGGAAATTTTTTTTTTTTCTTATTATAAGACTAGGATTTTGAGAGCCACTTTTCTGTGTGAGAAACTGCCTTAAAAACACATTTCTTTCGCAATAGGGGCATGGGGGACGTGGGGCGGGGGGTGGTTTGTGAGTGATCGCTTATCTGAAATGTTACATGAAGAGTTAGGCCTCACTTGAAAATCTTTTAGAATTGCCCAGACTAGCCCCAGTGTCCTACGTGTCTTTCTGATTGATCCCAAACTGTATTCGGTGAGGGAGGGTTCACAGTCCTTCAGTGAGGTTCTAAGCTGGGAAGGTCTGAGTTTCTCGGAAAACTTGGACTTGCTCCATCAGCTTGCCAGTCCATCGTATAGCTCTTAGATGTCAGCTTCCGGACAAAGCGGTTTTGCCTGTGTGTGTGTGTGTGTGTGTGTGTGTGTGTGTGTGTGTGTGTGTTTGGGTTTGGGTGTGTGTGTGTGTGTGTGAGTGATATTGGTCAAAAATAACTGTTAGCATTTTGGAGTATACCCGATCTCTGAAATGTTTAGGAGCTTTACTTTGAACGTGATGATTTGGCTTTGCTGTCATACATAGACGTGCACAGACATATGTTGTGAACGGGCATTCCATAAGGGGACCTGCTAGGCCTCCTTCAGACCATAGCTTGCTGCTGAGCAACTGGAAGTTGACCAGTAGGGTCGTCTCCGCAAGGGCTGGCAAGTACTGATGGGCCTAGAGGAGAAAGTCCAGGTCATGGAAGGGGTGGGAGGAAGGTCTGTGATCGTCCATGCAGCTGTCATCATGCCGGGATTGAGTAATGTCATGAGACTCGGTTGCATCAGTGCCAAACTATGTCGCTTCCCAAGAGGTGTAAAGTCCGTCTCCACGGAGGTACCCAGTGTATCTGCTTCTTTCTGTCCTTCTTCTGCCCTTGCCAGTTATCTCGATTGTTTACATCTGTTCTTACATTTACACAGTTAAGACAAAAACTTCACCTAACGTTCCATCGTCGGACTTTCTTTGGCCTTTTTTTCTCCAAGGAAAGTTTTGTGATTTGATTAGTTAGCAGTTATAAGGAGGATGTTCTAAGAGGAAAGGCTATGTAATGTGATCCCTGGTTGTTTGCTAGCTAATGCTTAATCCCTTAGCCTCAGTTTTTCTCTCTGAAAGTGGGGATGATACTAATACCTATCCAATACAGTTGTGAGATAATCCATTGTAAGGGCCTTCATCACCACCACCACCACCACCACCACCATTATCTAGCAATATACACAGGTTTGCTGATCTTTTTTTGTTCTAAGGAGATGTCGTGATAAATTGTGTGCAGGGACTTGATTTTCTGATTCCTGGAAATCAGTGGAAGGTCTAGCCTTCATTTTACTGCCTACTTACTCTAGCCTTGCTTTCTTGGGGTTGATGGTGACGGCAACAGATAAGACGTTTCTGACAGACGTTTATGGGAATGTATGTATTGTTCAGACGTAGGTCGTGGAGAAGACCACGGGCCCGCTGTTCCACTCATTTAAAGTAAGCTCTCCTGTAGTTCAAGCCTCAGCTGTTGCTTTTCTTGGGGGTAACAAATAGTTAACTCTCAGAGCATGCCTGAGCAGCCATATTCAGACAGGCCTGTAAAGCAGTTCCTCTGGGTATGACTTGCCTTTTACATTTCAATTAAATCCCATGCTACTTTCAAATAAAATAAAATGTATTTATCTAAGTAGACTCCACACTCAACGTGGGTCTGGCACCCCTGACCCTGAGGTCAAGAGTTATGTTGCTGTACCACCGAGCCAGGCAGGCATCCCAAATCTCATGCTACTTTTAATCTTTATTTCGTGTGTCCTGCTTTTAGGCAGTACAGAAGGGCTGTAAGGCATATGGGTAGATCTTTATGGGCTTTGGAGTGAGATTACCTGGCTTAGAAATTCCTTGCATCTTGTAGATCGTAAAATCAGTTACTTCTCTATTCCTCTGTTTTCCTATCTGTGGAATAGGAATGACAGTATCGATCTTGAAGGGTTACCCTGAGGATCAAGTGACATACTGTGTAGAAAGCACTTAGCTTCTGGGTCATTGTAAGGTTCCAATAAATAAGAACCATGTTAGGCCCCCAGTTTCCATTATGGCCAGACATTGAATAACTCTTCATTTTTGTTACCTGCCATTTTAAAGTATTCCAGGAAAACCCATGTGAACTTGTGTGATTGGTTAGCTTTCTTTCTTTCTTTCTTTCTTTCTTTCTTTCTTTCTTTCTATTTTTTTATTAAAATTTTTTTTATGTTTATTTTTGGGGGGGGGGGTTATACAGCGCACAAGCAGGGGAAAGGCAGAGAAAGAGGGAGACACAGAATCCGAAGCAGGCTGCAGGCTCTGGACTGTCAGCACAGAGCCCGATGTGGGGCATGAACCCAGGAGCCGTGAGATCATGACCTGAGTTGAAGTTGGACGCTCAACCGACTGAGCCACCCAGGCACCCCTGGTTAGGATTTTTTAGATGTCTTCACATTCTTGTCATCATGCTCCAAAATAACACATTCAAAAATTTTACGATGGGAATTTAGCTTGTGTGCCCTTTTGCCTTTCAGACTTGTTAAACAATGGTTAAAATGCCATTTCTGAAGGTACCACTGCTTGGAGTTGCTTAAATGTCGCAGTTCTTTGGATGTCCGATAATTCAGAAGAGCAAATGGTGTCCCATTACCTCACTTGTCTGCCACATTTTATTTCACAGCTTGTAGTCTTTTGGGTCTTGCTTTTTTCTTTCTGTAGTTTTTACTCTTACAACTTGAAACGGAAACTGTCGTGTCGGAAGTGTCTTTAAAAGAAACTGTAAAGGGTTCTTCAAAGGGTAGGGTTCTCAAGACCAGGGATCAGATCTGGTGATCTGTGTATCCCAGTGCCTTTCCAGCACCTGCTAGGCATTCAGAATAAAGAATGTCATTTACTAATAAACTGCTAAAAATCCATGTCAAAGTGTTGGGAAAATTCTGAGTTAATTCACAGAGATTCTTTTTCCTTTTTGTTTGTTATTGTACTTAATTATGCGTACTCTTGGTTTTTCAAATTAAGATAATGAATGAAGGGAAGAGTGCTTTTCAGAAACACCCAGCCCTTCTGACAAAGTCCATTAGGTATATGGGTTAGGTTCACTTATCTGTAAAAAGGGTGAAGGAATGATTATTCATTCTTCTGGTAATTTGTTTCCTTTTGTGGGGCGAAGGCTGGGAACATCTCGGAAAATATTTTTAAGGCTCTTTAATAGTAAAAGACCAACTTTATTTTTTGTGTTATTAGCAAATATTTTCATGTAGATTACTCATTAATGTTTTATAAATGTCTTCGTGTGGTTAAAAATTACCGCATTTATCTGCAGGAGTCAACTCTCAAACTCTGTGTCAGACCCAGGAATAGATAGAGTACACTTTTAGTTGCAAATGAGTCTCGTCACTGAATTAAATGGAGTAATTTTTCTCTTTGTCTACCGCCATTGTGATCTAAGGAGAGAGGGAGGGAAGTGGGGAGATGGGCAGCAGGGAAGAGCAGGCAGGAAGGAGGCCAGGAGAGCCTGGTGTGGGCAGGGGGGCTGGTGGTGGCATGTAGAAGTGGGAAGGGCAATCAGGTGCTTAGGGAGGTGGTCATGACTTGTTGACCAGTGCGAGCCCACTGAAGGGATAGAATGAGTGATGGGTGCTAGATGAATTGGACATGTCTCTAAGATAGATGGAATCTGCTCTTTGAGAAAAACTTTTTTCCTTTAATGAATATTTTGTACTCCTTCCATCCCAATTGGAAAAGCAACAGGATGAACAAAACAGGATGAGAAGGCAAAGTTAAAAAAAAAAAAAGTAAATAACTTTTTTCTGCTTGTCAACTTGGCTGTTGCTTCTCTGAGGACACTTTTCAGTGACTCGGGACGTATTTTGCGCACTGTGTTTTGAGGATGTGAAGACTGCTGGGTAAAAGGTGGGGGGGGGAGGATGTTTTAAGGCTTCTTTCTGGGCCCATCCAAATGTGGAGAAAGCTGGCCTCAGAATTGCCCAGATCAGTGACTTTCCTTTATGATGTTTGGTTTGGGGTTCTTTGAATATACCCACATTTCTTATGTGGTTCAATGTAACCTCCTCTCCCCTCCCTGACCCTCCTTTTGCAATTTGGAGAGAAAAGGTTTTTTTTTCAAGTCTTTCTGTGTCTTGAGTTAAAGTGGAAGCATTTCATAATTTAACTGTGGCACCTTTATGGAAACTTTATATGTTGCATTGTAGAGCCAGAATTAACACCAGTTTTGCGGTAACTTTCTGGCTATAGGAGTTTCCACATTTTTACTTAATTTGAATTCCCATCATTACTGAATTGTAATTTCTATTCTAAACTGACAAGAAATGGAGATACAGCATCAAGGGAAGAAAAGTCTTTAGGAGTAGGAGTAGAAACTTAAGATCAAAATATAAGCATTATTCTTAGTGTATTTTTTTAAAAAAAATTTTAATGTTTATATTTGAGAGAGAGCAAGAGAGCGAGAGCGCGCGTACCTGCACGAGCTGGGGGAGGTGGGGTGCAGAGAGAGAGGGAGAAGCAGAATCCAAAACAGGCTCCAGGCCCGAGCTGTCAGCACAGAGCCAGATGTGGGGCTCGAACTCACGGACCATGAGATCTTGACCTGAGTCGAAGTTGGACGCTTAACCGACTGAGCCAACCAACAGGCGCCCCTATTAGTGTATTTTTGAGTGAAAATGTTATTCTGTGAGAGGACTGGCCACGTGAATTTTATGTTTTGTTTTGCAGTTCTCATTAAAGTGAATATATACACGCACCTCATTAAATGTCCTGTTAAACTCTGG